>NC_140503.1:52398800-53753800 GCF_964339955.1 Pipistrellus hanaki | reverse complement strand
TGGGGCTTAAACCAGGGCAGGGCAGAGGGAATAAAGAAGGGAGAATAATGAAGGGAGAAACCTGAGAGCTGTGTCAAGAGAGAGGAGGCCGTATGATTTCCAGGTGTCTAGACAGAGCAGTTGCAAAGTGATGCTTTTAAAATGAGACGAGTGGTTCGTCTCAAACCTTACAATGCATTCAAAACACATGCAGAGCCTCTACATATGCTGATGCCCAGGGAACACCAGTAAATAAAAAATTTGAAGGGCAGGACAAGGCATCAATATTTTTTCATTTCCTCCCCTCCCCCCTCACCCCCCTCTTTCCACCATGCAGCCAAGCTGGAGAACTGCTGATTTAGAGCACAGCAGGAGGAAGACATGTTTTCAGCCCCTTGTTAGCCTGTGGTATCGCAAGTTGAGCAAGATGGAAACAGTTATCAGGTCTTCACACATTTTCATTTTATTTGGCTCAACATAATGCCAATTTCCAGGCTGTTCGTTCCATTAAAATTCACATGGACTGTAATTCATCAAATCTGCCATTGATTTGGGAAATGCACCATTGTGTAATGCACCACTAAGGAAGAAAAAGTGTAGCATGCGAAGACTTGAAAATAAAAATGTTTCTCTTAGAATCAGTGTTAATACCGGAGGGGCCAAAGTGCATTCCGAAACCAATGTAAATTACATGCTCCAACAATTTGGACTATTTATGTGATTCTTTCACTGATGAACATATGAATCAAACTCCTGGTCATGCCCAGCAACATCCTGCAATTCAGTCTTTCACTTCAAGAAACAGCCAGCCTAGTAAAGCATGGAACTCTGGTGCTTGCATATGGAAGGCTCTGCCAGCAAACTCAGATCCATAGGGTGGAGTTTGACATTCCCTCTGCCTGCAGGAGGGGAGGTGACATGCAATACACCCTCCTGCAGGGAGCTTTTTCTCCTCTGCTTCAGGTATATTCAGCTAGACTCTGAATTCTCTCAGAGCCTGCGGGGATCTGGTCCTGGGCCACGTAGGGGCTGCAGCTGTATGAGAGGGAGTCTTGCTACACTATTAGCTCTGACTTCCTTAACTTCTGCTCATGCCCTTTGTTTGGAAGGGGCCTGGAGGGCCTGAATCTCCTTCCCAAATCTAGGAGAGAAAGGCCCATGTGATGTGACTGTGGGGATGATGATAAAAGCGAATGCAGCCTTTTTAAAAAAAAAAAAAAAGTGTGCTTTGTAAATCACAGCACTCTCTCTTTTGTGCATAACACCCTTACATCCTCTTAAGAGGAGCACGGTGGGCACTGACTGTGTACTCTTGCGACCAGCTGCCAGCCTTTCCTCCGCACCAGACAGGCTTTCCCGGCACAGGGTGATAGCTGTGTCCTGAAGATACAGTTCTTCCACTTCACCACCGGCACAATAGTTTCCCGTTTGCCCATTCAAATCGCCTGGACCTATTCACATCTGTCCTTGGGAGCCTGCCTTTTGTCTCACTGAAGAGGTTGGTCTTGCAACCGAGTCTGAAGCGTATTCATGTGAACCAGTGAGTGGGCTGGGAACCAGCCAGTGAGGCGCGGTGCACACAAAAGGTACAGTCAGCTTGGTTCTCTCGTCTGTGCCTGGGAGAAAAGGGAAGTCAAACAACAACAACAAAAAACCCCAAGTACGTACTGAACATTTGTTCTGCACCAATTAGATGCTTCACCTTCACGATTGAAGACCGCAGAGTGGTCAAAGCTGTGCCTAAAGACTGATCGGGTTCAGAACCTGACTCTTCCAGGGCAGGAGCAGGTGACTTACCTCCTCGGTCCTGTTTGTCTGCCTCTGAAATGGAAATACTAATGCTGACTTCATGGAGTTTCGTGAGGAGCAGATCAGATGACAGCTGTAAAGAGCTCAATGCCCAGCGTTCTCTCTTTAACCCTCAAGGCTGTGCCCTAATGGGGACCAAATGTCCTCCTCGGTGGAAACAAGCTCTCTCTAAGCCTCTGCTCATCTCGATATGATAAACACTGGTGCTTGTAGAGAGGTCTTTCAGGCTTAGTTTTTTAGGTTTGTGTGTGTGTGTGTGTGTTTTGTTTTTGTTTGTTTGTTTGTTTGTTTTTTGGAGGAGATTTTTTTTCCCTCATGCAAGGTCTTAAAGATGCCCAAAGGACGCAAGCTAGCTAAAGGGGCTGTGAGTTTTATACCCTATTCTCTCCTTTCTCTTCTCTTTACAAATTGGAAGAAGGCAGGGCTCTGGTCCAGAGGCTGCCAGCTGCCATGATGAATGGCACTGTCCTCAAGGAACAGCCTCAAGCAACTCACAATCCGGAGGGTCTCCCAAGTACCGTGTGGCATGAAAGACCGCCATGCCCCGCCATGAGGGGTGTGTGTCATAAATGTTGGCACCTCCATAGGATGTACTGCATCTAACCATTAACAATGGTGTTTCTGAAGAATGTTAATGCTCACTGTATAAAGTTAGTGAGAGGAGCTAGTTATAAGTTTGTATGTATACTGTGATCTAAATTCTGGGTTGAGAGATATATTTGAAAAGCTAAAAGGAAATAAAACAAAATACCAACTGTGGTTAGCTATGATAGATAGAATTCATGTCATTTCAATTTTATTTTCATGATTTTATCCTTTTTTTCTTTAAATAAGCATATAATGTTTAAAGAATCAAGGGAAGATGTGGTTTTCTTTTTAAGGCTCCAGAAAGGTGCCACAGGCAGCCTCCTTGCTTGGGAATCTGTTTTTGGTGGCTTGATGGTGTATATAGGTTTTTGTTTATATAAGTAGCACAGAGAAACCATAAAGAGGTTATGGCTTGGCTTTCTGCTCCATGCATACAATTCAAACAGTGTGAAAATCAAGGTAATTCTTAATTTGGAATAAAAATGGGAAAGTGGCCGAAACCAGTTTGGCTCAGTAGATAGAGCATCGGCCTGCGGACTGAAAGGTCCCGGTTTCGATTCCAGACAAAGGCATGTACCTTGGTTGCCGGCACATCCCCAGTGAGGGGTGTGCAAGAGGCAGCTGGTCGATGTTTCTCTCTCATCGATATTTCTAACTCTCTATCCCTCTCAATTCCTCTCTGTGTAAAATCAATAAAATATATTTTAAAAATGTGAAAGTGGATTGTTACCTCAACAGGAACTAATCAGTGTAACAAGTTCAAAAAGTCAAAACAGCTGGTTCTGATTGTAACTTTTACTAGCTGTATGATCTTGAACTCAAGCTTGAGGATCTTCTTACCCAAAGTGTGAGTCCTAAACTAGCAGAATTGGCATATCCTGGCGGCTTATTCAAAATGCAGAATCTGCTCCTGGAGAGAAAGAGCTGGAGGTGATCACTTCATAAGTTACATAAAGGAAGTTGTCATCACCGAATCAGCAATCAGCATTTCAAGAAACGTTAAAGGGACTTGCTTACGAAGAAGAAAAAAGATAAAAATGTGAATAGTAAAATGTCATAACTCCACACCTATCATTAATTACTTAAAATGTAAATGAATTAAATGCTCCAATCAAAAGACATAGGGTGGCTGAATGAAGAAAACAAGACCCTTACATATGCTGCCTACAAGTGACTCTCTTCAGATTGAAAGACACAGAGACTGAAAGTAAAGGGATGGAAAAAGATATTTGATGCAAATAGAAATGAAAAAAAAAAAAAAAAAGGCTGGGTAGGGATACTTATCTCAGACTATCTGACAGAATAGATTTTAAAACAAAGGCTATATTAAGAAACAAAGAAGGACATTTCTTATACAATAGCCAAAAAATTAAAACAACCTAAGTGTCCATCAATAGACAATTGGATAAAGAAAATGTGGTACACATATATACATATATATAAAGAAATATTACTCAGCCCCCCAAAAAAAGAATGAAATCTTACCATTTGCACCAAAATGGATGGACCTAGAGGTTATTATATTATATGTTATATGTTATGTGAAGTAGGTCAGAAAGTGAAAGACAAATACCATATTATTTCACCAAAACAAACAAAAAAAAGAACAATCAAAATAAATGAACTTGGAGATACACAGAACAAATGGATGGTTGCCAGATGGAAGGGTGTTAGGTGGCTGGATGAAAAAGATGAGGGAATTAAAAAATACGAATTGGCAGTTTCACAATAGTCACGGGGATGTACGGCTTAGGGAATATAGTCAATAACATTGTAATAACTATATATGGCGCCAAGTGGGTACTAGACTTATCAGGGGTGATCACCTCATAGGTTATATTAATGCCTAACACTATGCTATACATCTGAAACTAATTCAATATTGAACGTCAACTGTAATTGAAAAGTTTTTTTAAATTAAAAAAAAAAAGAAAAAAACAGACTCTGGGCACCCCCCTTGTAGCTACTGAATGCAAATCTGTAACTTCCCATGAGCCTCAGGTGATTGGTACAAACAGTCAAAGTGTGAAGCCCTGGTCTCCAGCCTGTTCCCTCCATGGTCAGATGAGGGTGGTACTCCCGACCTGAACACCTAGTAGGTGTGATGCTGGAGAGCAGATGAGCTAATATCACACACATACACATGGTTTTAAACTGCAAAACTCTGCACAAATGCTAAGACCTAAAATGCCTTCCGATGTGAAAGACAGGGATGGTTGTGGAGGTCGTATATAAAAGGCTTCTTGGTTAATGGTGATCACTGTAATGGGATTGCTCTTTCCTGATCTTTCTCATGATGCCCTCGTGATATTTTCCAGATTATGACCTTTCAAAGATGAAGGACTTCATCAACCAACAAACGGAAGCTTATGTGGAGAAAGGCATCCTTGATAAAGAAGAGGCCGATGCCATCAGGCGTATTTACAGCAGCCTGTAAAAATGGCAAAGTGGTCCAGGAGTCTTTCCACTGTTTCAGAAGACATAATATAGCTTAAAACTCTCCTAATTCTGTGATTGAAGTTATTTTGACCCAAGG
Organism: Pipistrellus hanaki; assembly: GCF_964339955.1. Lineage (NCBI taxonomy): Eukaryota > Metazoa > Chordata > Mammalia > Chiroptera > Vespertilionidae > Pipistrellus > Pipistrellus hanaki. The sequence goes on along the minus strand of NC_140503.1, from coordinate 53,748,888 downwards.
AGTGTTAGGAAGTGCTGGATTTATAGTAGATAACCTTTTAGAAGTGGTTAAGACATAGCTTTCTTGTCATAAAAACTATCTGAAAAGTAAAGGTGTGAGCTGAGATTTTGTACATAGAATCCTTACTTCCTTGTAGATTTACATTTTATAATCAGAGATGGGTTGCTTTGGAAAAGCCTGTAATGGACTGACCTTAGAACTGAACCTTTTTCCTACTGAGTCACACATATGAGCAGCCCCTGAGGAAGTGGGGGTTCTGTTTTCAAGGCATGCTGGTTACCAAAGCACCTCATAGCATATCTGTTACATGTTCTTTTCACTCCCAGTTCCCTTTTGGTTGAAATAAACTTACATTTCTTCAAAGCCTCTAAAGCGTAAAGGAAGCTACCTGCTTTTTTTTTTTCTTTCTTTTCTTTTTCTTAATAGGTAACTTTCTCTTATTTTAAATATATTTTTATTGATTTGAAAGAGGGAGGGAGGAAAAGGGAGAGATAGAAACATCAACATCGATGGATCGATCAGCTGCCTCTTGCATGCCCTCTACTGGGGATCAAGCCCAAAACCAAGGCATGTGCCCTGACTAGTAGGAATCGAACTGGCAACCTCCTGGTGTATTGGTCAACACTCAACTTCTGAACTCACTAGCCAGGCTGCCTTTTTTATTTTCTTCGGCTCTTCCTGCTAGTTCTGTATCAGGCTGAATAGCACAAAGGAACCTGAAAAATGGGCATAGGATTTTCTGGATTCATTAAGAATTTCCCCCCACTCTTAATATTTTCTATTAGTGAGTTTTAAGACATTGGTTTTGTTTATTATGAAGAATAACTATAGCTATAACTGGCTTGGCTCAGTGGATAGAGCATTGGACTGCGGACTGAAAAGTCCTGGGTTCAATTCCAGTCAAGGGCTCAATCCTTCGTAGGGGGTGTGCAGAAGGCAGCCAATTAATGATTCTCATCATTGATATTTCTATCTCTCCCATTCCCTTCCTCTCTGCAATCAATAAAAAAAAAATTGTTTTTAAAAAGAGCGATAACTACTATGTACTCTCGAGGCAGAAAATGAGGTCATAAACACTACATAAAGTGAGGTAAAAATGTATGCCAGCTCTGAGTTTTCTAAACTGGACTCAGCAGAGAGCAAGAGGACCAGACGGTGGGGTAGAAACAGATAAAAATCATTCCCTTCCTTCCCTGTGAAGCAAAGCTGGTGAGCTGAGGTCCCATGGAGGAGAACGATTCCGAATCTCTGGTCCCTGCAAATCCTCTTCCTCAGCCGCCACCACAACCCGCCCAGGGTCCACCTGAAATGTTAGTGGGGAATGTTCCCAAACCAAAGGCTGCTTTGAAAATGGGTTATGCGGTATAAATTACATATTTTTCTGTATGTTTCAGTTGAAAAATCATAAAATCACATAATGCTTTGTGTATTAGCTATCACTACTTTAAAAGGCCATCTGATACTGGTCTTAAATGCCCCTACTTGGCATCTACTTTTTGATGAGGACTGGGAACTCACAGGGAAAATGGAAGAGGCTGTTTTCAGGGTAGGAGTCCCCTACTGCTCCTCCCATCCTCTCTAGTGTCGCAAAAATAAACAAAACCAAAGCCTGGTATGCCAAAAAAAAAACCTAAACTCTTAATCTATTGTAGAGAAGCCAATACTCATTGGTAAGTGGCGAGAGGAAACTAAAAACACTTTTGCCCAAACTACACTTGCCAAAGCATGATGAATCAGACCTGTCTTAATGTCATCCTTGATAACGTGACTGACTCTACTTCACCCATGTCCTGTAGTCCAAATGGGCTGCCTCTACATCAGAGAGAAAAAACTTGCTGTGATGAAAGCATTTTACCTATTTGCTTTTCTATAATTTTAATCAGTCTGGCAGGGGAGTGGTCAGGGGGTGATCAGGCTGGCAGGCAGAAGCGGTTAGGGACAATCAGGAAGGCAGGCAAGCGAGCAGTTGGGAGCCAGTAGTCCAGATTGGAGAGGATGCAGGCTGGGCTGAGGGATACCCCCGACCCCTGCCGCCCCTGTGCATGAATTTCGTGCACCAGGCCTCTAGTTTTTAAAAATAAGAAATTCATGAGCTTATTATAATGTTCTGAGCCCACAGACATTCATTAGCTCCTATTGATACCCAAGACAAAAGGGAGATCATCAGTCCTGTTTTATATGCAAGAAAATTGTTTTGCAAAACATAAACATGGGCACAAGATATGCTCAAACTCATATGGCCAAGATGTGGTAAAGCTGAACCTAGAACCCAGGTTTCTTATCTCAGTCCATACTTCCACAGTGATTCTACATGCAGGCAAGTCGAATCAATGCCAGTCCAGGCCAGCAGGGCTGAGGGAACTCCAGAGAAGCCACACATAACAGCAGCAGGGACCCACCCCCGGTGGGGTTGAGGGAACTTCAGTGGCAGGCTCGCAAATCAGCTGGCCCAGCCCTGCTGTACACGCCATCTTGTGAAGGCATTACAGCTTGAGAGTTAATTTGCATTTTACCTCTTTATTATATAAGATAATAACGAGAGGAAAAAAAAAAACCACAAGATGTTATTTTAAAAAAATGAAATTTAAAAAAACAAAATATGCCTGGCAGGTGTGGTTCAGTTGGTTGAGCATCATCCCAAACACCAACAGTTCAACTCCCAGTCAGGGCATATGCCCAGGCTGCAGGCTCAGACCCCATGTGTATGTCGGGGGGGGGGGGGGGGGGGGGAGGTGGCATGCAGGAGGCAGCTGATCAATGTTTCTCTCTCATGAATGTTTCTATCTCTCCCTTCTCTCTCTCTCTCAAAAAAAAAAATTATATATATATATATATATATATATATATATATATATATATATATTAAACACACAAGGGATTATGTACATTGTGAACAAACAAGAAATTCAAGACAAGGACAAATAGCTACTGCTTCCCATTCCTGCCTCAAGGGTTGGACACGTGCAACTCCAGTTCAGTGAACTCTGAAGCATTGGCACCTAAGGGCACAGTTTCGTGCTTAATAGAAGGAAGATCTAGAAGATCAAGATGGAGGAGAAAGGAAAAAGAAAGAGAGAAAGAAAAGAAATAAAGGGGTTTTTTTGCCCCTCAAAAAGCAGACCCCTTTGGGGACGTTGGGAAGGAATAAATATGAGGAATTTTTTGAAAGCTTAAAGATTTATTCAATCCACCATTTGAATAGAAATTGAGACAAAAACATTTAACTGTAAAGAACGTATTGTTTAAGGTTTCCTGCTGTAATCTATACATATAATAAGACAATTGAAATTATGTGAATAAAAACAGAACCCTTCATTCAAATGAGCACAGTGACTTCAAAACACTATAAAGTCACTAATCAATGAAATCTAAACTAAAAGTCATCAATGTGTCAGCTCATGGTATTGCTTTTTTCTTCTATTGACCAAATTCCATGTTCTCACTATATGTGAAGCATACCAAGTCAAATATTATGAGTGCAAAGGTTACTAGTAACTGCAATTGATTTGCTTTTAGATTACTAAAACTCTTCAAAATTGCAATTAAAATAATAAAAAAACATAAAAGTAGAGGAAAAGCTGTCACTATTTCAAAAATATAACTTAAAATAAAAATTTTCTCATTTGTTAAAAAAATTGGAGACTCAAATGTAAAAACATAGTTTATTTTTTTCAGACCTTAGTAGCTCACTTTTACAAAATAGCAGACAAAATTTGGTTCTCTATATTAATACAGAATATGTAATACATATCCAAATATATATATAGCACTTAATTATAAATACATAGCAAAGCCCGCACCACTCAAACAGCAACCATGTCTTTCACATAATTAGGAATTCTCAAGAGATAAACATTGTTTTAGCTTGACTATGTAAGTAGGCTTTGAAGCTTTATGTCAACTAGTATTTACAAAAGCAAGTTTAAAAACTACCAGCACCTACAAAAGTGATGAGCTTTTGTTATCATGCCATAATGCAGACATAAAATTATAGAAAGCCGGAGGGAACCAATCACTTCAGTGCAACTGCAGTGGAACTACTTAATTGTGACTTAAAGATGTACACTCTGAGAACCCGGGAGAGGTGCTTTTGAATCTTCAGTTGGTGGTTTCCTTGTGATCCAACTCTCTCTTAATCCAGGTGCAATTATGGCCCCTGTTCATCTAACTATGATAGAGTGAGGTTGCGTAGGGATTGTCTTCATCTCTGGAAAGAAAAAAAAAGGAATATAGCATAAACTAATGTTTAAAAACTGTACTCAGAAAACTAACACATATATTTATCATACAACTTAATATCCACTTGACAAAGAAGTGCAGGTGTTATCAACTTACAATATTGTTCATGCATTAAAAATTGTATGAAATACAAATACTCATTGAGGTGTACCTTATTTATTCCATCTTATTGGTGTCTCAATTACTGGAAAAAAGAATAGTACTTGCTATATATTTATATTTACTTCTATTATATTACATTTGCATAAAGTAATAAAACTTATATTAAATTATATTCTCATTTATATGTTTATGTTTTTAATGTTTCACCTTTTTCTCAAAAGGATTTGAGATGCCTATGACAAAGGAATACATATAATAAGATGAATAAAATATGAATAAAAAAATCAGGACTAAAGAAAAGAGAAGGCTACAAATCTATTAACCATAAGAAATAATATATTGGTTGAACTGAGCATCAATTTTAGTTGCAACCTTTCTGGTAAGGGTAAAAGAGGAAAGGTTGCCCTTCTTGGAATCAGGAAGAAAGAAGGAAACTAATTCTATAGGAGAGAGAAAGGTTTGCCGTAGGACCAAATTAAAAAACAAAGAAGAAAACTCACATGAGCAATGTAAGAAACATCTGAAAGCAAACAATGGACAATGTCTTTGACAAATTTTATAAGGATCAGTATTTTACAAAGTATTCTCTAGGGTACTGCTTTCTTTGAAAATGTCAACTATAGTCAACTGCCCAGAATTCCTAGCTGGGCAGTTATGCTACTAAGCAAAGAAGCAAATCTATACTAATAAAAGGGTAATATACTAATTAGACCGGGTCAACCAGCCATCTTCCAGACGTCCAACTCCCTTCTGGACAAAGCTATGGTGGTGGGGGCCGAGGCAGGGGCAGTTAGGGGCAACCAGGCTGGCAGGGGAGGGCTGTTGGAGGTGAGATCAGGCCTGCAGAGGAGGGTAGTTGGGAGTAAGATCAGGCTGGCAAGGGAGGGCAGTTAGGGGCAATCAGGCAGGCAGTGGGGCACGGTAGGGGTGATCAGGCCGCTCCCACAAGGGGAGCACCGATCAGCCAGAAGCCAGGCTTACAACTGGCCAGTGCAGCGGCAGTGGAGGGAGCCTCTTCCAGCTCCGCAACAGCGGTAAGGAGCCGGGAGCAGGTGGGTGGTAAGGAGCAAGGGGTCTTGGACTGCGAGAAGGATGTCTGACTGATGGCTTAGGTCCACTCCCCTGGGGGGGTGGGGTCCCTAAACCAGCAGTTGGACATCCCCTGAGGGCTCCGGGACTGCAAGAGGGCATAGGCCAGTCTGAGGGATCTCCCTCCCGGCCCTAGTTCATATTCCTCTAGTTTTTATAATAACTCACCGAGACAAAGCATTGCAACAGATCAAGCCTTATATAGAATACAATGACTGTTATATAGATTTCATATATTAAAAATGCTTTTCTGGAATTAAAACATAGTTTTTTAAAGCAAAAAAGAAATTTTTTTTTTACCAAGTGTAAATACCTTAAGAGTAATTCATTCAGTCTCTGACATTTTACCAGCGTATTTTTACCTGCTCTCTTCTTTTAGTTTCCTGGCTGCCTGTGTTGATAACTTAATCTGCAAGTCGAGCCTCTGCAGGAAGTCTCTGGCTGACACCTCCTCGGGCGGCACTGGAGGAGCCGGAGAGGCCAGGGGACTGGGAGGAGGCGGGTCTTCCACAGCGGCTACCAGCCCTTCTTCCTGAGAAAAGGGGCCATGGGCAGCCTCACTTTCCGGAGAATCAGCTGAGTTAAGTCCATTAAACACCAAAGGCTTCTCTGAAATAACTGGGATGTCCAAAGTTTTCTTCAGAAATATGCAATCATTGGTAAACAGTTTATTTGCCCTTTTAATCTGTTCCATCTAAAATATATTTAAAAAAAAAAAAAAAGGAAACACAGAGTTACATATAAATAAACCCAGAAATATGGCTTATTATGCAACACAGAACTAAAGATACTCATAAAATAAGATTTAAAAAATAAAATAGCCCTAGCTGGTTTGGCTCAGTGGATAGAGCACGGGCCTGCAGCCTGGAGGGTCCTGGGATTGATTCCAGTCAAGGGCACATGCCTGGGTTGTGGGTTCAATCCCCAGTAGGGAGCATGCAGGAGGCAGCCAATCAATGATTCCCTCTCATCATAGATATATCTATCTCTCTCTCCCCTCTCCCTTCCTCTCTGAAATTAATAAAAATATGTGGGGTGTTTTATTTTTTAAGTAAAACAAAAGTATCCATGAGCAAAATGTGTGCAATGCTTTATCTGGGTTTGAGACTCTTAATTCTGACTTTGCCACTTACCCAGATACCCCCAGTTATTTCAAGAGATGTCAGGAAATTCTTTCTCCCAATTTTAAAGATGGAAACACTAATTTCCCCCCACTATATAAATTGCCCTACAAGAAAGCTTTTACCAAAGACTTTTAAAACCCAGAAGTTAAAAAATACAGAATTTGCCGAAACTGGTTTGGCTCAGTGGTAGAGCATCGGTCTATGGACTGAAAGGTCCCAGGTTCGATTCCGGTCAACGGCATGTACATTGGTTGCGGGCACATCCCCGGTAGGGGTTGTGCAAGAGGCAGCTGGTCGATGTTTCTCTCTCATTGACATTTCTAGCTCTCTATCCCTCTCCCTTCCTCTCTAAAAAAAAATAAATAAAATAAAATAAATTATATAAAAAAAAAACAACAGAATTTTCAGCACTTATTTAATAAATTCCATTCTTATTTTAACATTTCAATTATCTGATTTTTTATGATCTACTAGAGGCCTGGTGCACCACATTTGTGCACTGGGGCGATGGGTACCTCAGCCCTGTCTATGCCCTCTCGCGGTCTGGGACCCCTCAGGGGATGTCTGACTGCCGGCTTAGGCCTGCTCCCCAAGCGGTCCTTAGCCCTGCATGGAGGCAGGAGAGGCTCCTGCCACTGCCACTATACTCACCAACTGTAAAGCCTGGCTTCTGGCTGAGCAGCACTGTCCCTGTGGAAGTGCACTGACCAGCAGGGGGCAGCTCCTGATTGAGCATCTGCCCCTGGTGGTCAGTGCGCATCACAGAGACTGGTGGTTCTGCCATTTGGTTGATTTGCATATTAGGGGTTTTTTTTGTTTGTTTGTTTGTTTTATAAAGAATTTTAGTGAGTTTATTTGAGCCAAACTGTCGACATATGCTAGGAAGCAGAACCTCAACGAATTGAGATAATGCCCCAAAGAATGGGAAGTTCATATCTTGTTTTTATAAATTACCATCAAAAGGAAAATACGTAAGTGGGTTACATGAAATTCACTGATGATAGATTAAGGAAGTGGGATAAAGCAAAGCGGGAAAACCTCTGGGACAGGATAAAAAGTGAAATGATGGGCATATGCTCTTTTACATAGATGGATACAGGATATTTTATCATAGTTAAGAGCTGATAATTAATTTGCTAACAATAACAATGAGGGAATGTCCTGGTGCCATTTGTTGTGCCCTGAGAGGTCCGGCGGGAAAAAAATGAAGTTACAAGTTACCCAGATATTTCAGATATGTTATCTTAGAGACAAAAAGACAAATGGGTTCAGTAAAGATCTAAGTTGATCTTTGTCAGGGAAAATACTGGCCTAGGACATGACTACCTACTATAACCTGTTTTTAGTTAAAGTTTAATTTCAGACTCTCCTTTATGGTTACTCTAGGTCTGATTTTGCCAACTGCCATGTAGACCTTCCCTGAGCTTGTCAGGTTAGCATGTGGCCTTTTTTGTCCACACACACCCCTTTTGGTCATAAATCAATCCAAAGGATGCATTGATAACCAACCTTTGGTTGGATAATGGGATACCCTGGTGCTAGGAAGGCTCATTCCTAGGATGTCTCAGTGTCAGCATGTCTTGCTGAACAGGTGGACCACTGAGGATGGGGCAAGACCATAGATGGCATTTAAGGTCGAATTCTTATTATTCAAAACATGCAGGTAAATGGGAGCCAGTCATATCCTTTATGTCTTTGTTAAAAGTATTCTGGGTCATTTCTAATTTTTGAGCCACAATGATCTGAGTCTTTTTGCTGTTTGTCAAGTTTTGTTTTTTTGCATCTAGTATAACATTTACATACCAGGAATAAAATAACAATAATAAACCAGTAATATTGATTAGGAACAGAAAATATCTAATATTAGATGAGGAAAGATCTGAGGGGAAACAAGTATCTGCTATTGTCCAGAAGTCTCAATTTTTCTTCTGGGCAGTAAATTTTACCCATTCCTATATTTAGATAATATTTATCTAAAATATTCATCTAGATTAGATTTCTATGTTATTCTACCAGGGCAATTACTAGGGAAATGTTCCTGGAGAGGTTTGTGCATATTAGGGTTTTACAATATTACATAGGATTATGTGTTATTTTAGTGCTTCCTGTGTCTCTTGAATTATATTTGGTCAACATAATGGATGCAGGAGGTGGCACAGAGATAAGTCTGATGAGAATTTGGAAGAACAGTGTAGGCCGGAGCTGTGGTCATTAAGAAAGGCCTTACAGAGAAGATGGGGTTCTGATATTGATTCTTTTGACTTCAAATGGACCTTGAAGAATGGGTATAAGTAGGACAGGTAAGGAGAGGAGGAAGAGGGCACTTTACATACAGTATCTCATTGTCTCATGCCCTACAGAGTATCTGAATCTCCCCTTTACTAAAAAGGAAACCAAGTTCATAGAGGTTATGTCCCAAGGAGTCACAATACAACTGGCAGATGAAGACGTTAGAATTTAATACAGGTTTCTACAACCTCAAACTCTTTCACAGCCTGTGAGTGCCAGGGTAAGAAATTTGGGTTTTATTTGAAAAGTGATGGGAAGCCATTGTGCAATGCAGGGAGGGAGTGACAAGATCTGATTACAGTTACAGGTCACTTTGTGGAAAATGGATTCGCATCAGGGAAGCCCGGTTATGGAAGAAACTGCAGTAGCACCGACAAGAGACTAACTAATCCCAAACGATGAAGTGATGTTTTCGGAATAGTTCATACTTATATCTGAGCTTAAATGGGCCTAACGTTCTGAGAATTCCACCTCACATAAAAGGAAGAAGTGTCATGATCCAATCCATGGAAGACCTGGAAAACTCTACAGCTGTCTTGATCTTGCCTGTTTAACATTTTCCAATACCCAATGAATGCTGAGAACAGAGAGTGGGACCTTTTCCAGGTGACCCAGAGCTTCCCTCCGTTTCTTGGGGGCAGATGAGTAAGGGAGAGGGATAGCAATCAAAGGCCTTCATTTCAAAACTCTTTTTTCAAATCAGGATTGAACAGTATGACTCAACCAAGTGTATTGTCTAGTCATTAAGATACAGATTGCAGAATAATTAAGCGCTAACAGGGTGGCCACAAGGTCAACCCTGATGAAATTAGGCAGATCAAGTGCCATCAACAACTTAATAGTTTATTTAAAATGACTCCTGTGAATGCCTTCTCTAAAGGTGAATTCACTGTGAGGGAAATCACAAAACGTCCCCCACAAAAGGTAGCTCGATGGCAGCTGCTGAGCATGGCCCAGAGCTCTCCCCAAAAGCAACCCTGGCCAGTGCCATCAGGCTGCCTGCCTAACAGTGAATGCAAATTTCAAAATATTTCTCTTCCTCTTTAACAGAAATAACATAAATGGAACCACTTTAAGAGTCTCATGCTCTACCGACTGAGCTAGCCGGGCGAGACATGGAACCACTTTAAAATGAAGCTGGAGCCCTAACCAGTTTGACTCAGTGGATAGAGCGTCGGCCTGTGGACCAAAGGGTCCCAGGTTCGATTCCGGTCAAGGGCACAAACCTTGGTTGCAAGCTCCTTCCTACCTGGGCCCTCGTTGGGGCTCATGTAGGAGGTAATCAATCGATGTGTTTCTCTCCATCGATGTTTCTCTCTGTCTTTCTCTCTCTCTGCTACGCTCCCTAAAAAATCAATGGAAAAATACCCTCTGGTGAGGATTAACAAATTAAAAAAAAATTAGGTAAAAATAAATAAAATGGAGCTGGAGCTGCCATACCAGCAGAACTGCTTTGCATGTCTTATGCTCAAACCTTGGAATGTTCAAAACAGGGCAAAATAACCTTTGGACTAAGCCTAAAGCAACATTGCTTCCCAAAACACTGTTTGCAAAGATAACAAGAAAGCAGTTGCTATGACTATTGGACTAAAAATTCAAAACATTGTTTAGAATTAATATCACTATGTCACCTGCACCAATGAAAATGCCTTCCTTCTGTTGATGTAATTGTTCCCATTCTCACAAATGCCTTTGTCTCCTAATTGGAGTATTATTTGAGCTTCTGCTTGAATTAATGTTTCCCAAATAGTTATCCTTTTTTTTTTTTTTTTAAATCTCAATAAATGCATGTTGCCTCTCATTTTACAAGGCCTTTTATTTTTAGGTTAACACTCTCCATTCCTTAAAAAAGACATGCCCTTGACCAGCCCAGTCGTTGAGTGTCAACCTATGAACAAGGAGGTCACGGTTCAATAACTGGTCAGGGCACGTGCTCGGATTGCAGGCTCCATCCCCAGTGTGGGGTGTGCAGGAGGGAAACCAATCAATGATTCTCTCTTATCACTGATGTTTCTCTCTTTTTTCTTCTTCTCCCTTCCTCTCTCTAAAATCAATAAAAACATTTTTTTTTTAAAAACACACCCTTCTAAAGACATTGAAGTAACCTACCTAATAAAAGAGTGATATGCAAATTGACCATCACTCCAACACACAAGATAGCCGGCAGGGGAGGGCAGTTGTGGGTGATCAGGACAGCAGGGGAGGGCAGTTAGGGGCAATCAGTCCAGCAGGGGAGCAGTTAGGTATCAATCAGGCTCACAGGCAAAAGTGGTTAGGGGCAATTAGGCAGGCAGGTGAGCAGTTGGGAGCCAGCAGTCCTGGATAAGGAGCCTTAACGGGCAGTCAGACATTCCTCAAGGGGTCCCAGATTGGAGAGGGTGCAGGCTGGGTTGAGGAACACACACACGAATTTCATGCACCGGGCCTCTAGTCCTATATAACAAAAGGCTAATAAGCAAATTGTCCTCTTGGGAGTTTGACTGCTCACTATGACATGTGCTGCGTGGAATGAAGGAAGGCCCCAGCCATCAGCCAATAACTGGGGAAGAAAGGCCCTGATCATCCCTGATCACCAACCAGGACTAGAGACCCTACCTGTGAAGGAATTTCGTGCACCAGCCCTCTAGTACATAATAACTAACATTGACATAGCACTGTGTGGCTTGCAGAATATTTTCATAAATATACAGCTCTCATTTCATTATCACTTTACAGAAAAGACTTACCTATTATAGGATTCTCTCTAGACCATTTTCTAGTAAATGCTATATTCACACAACCCTACTGTCCCCTGTTAAGTTCTAGGTTTTGGTGGCAACCATACCCTTCCACTGCCATGTGGTAATGGGGGAAAAGATTTACTTCTTTTTCACATTATCTCAGAACCTATGACACTCCATTTATATGAAACTGGAGGCCCAGTGTGTAAAATTCGTGCACAGGTAGGATCCCTAGTGGCTGCTGGCCGGCAGCGCTTCCCTTCCCCCGGCCACCTGCTGCCACCGCCAGCCCTACCCCCTGGTCAAATCCATGGTCATAATCCCAGTCGAGGGGACAATTTGCATATTAGGCTCTTATTATATAGGATGTCCAGAAAAGGCTAATCTATAGGTTAGGAAGTAGATTTGTGGTTGCCTAGGGCTGGAGAAGGGACAGGGAGTAAGGGCAAGGGAACAGGGATCTTTCCAGGGTGATGGGACTGTTCTAAAATTGGATTCTGGGGATGGTTGCACACAACTCTGTAAATTTACTAAAAGTCCTTGAATTGTCCACTTAGGATGGGTGAATTTTACACTATATATATTATTCCTCAATAAAGCTGTGTAAAAAAAGAGAGAGAAAGAATACATGAGAATCTATTAAAACCCCAAGTATTAAAGGCTACTTTACCATACCTCTCACTAACCTATCTATTTATGGTTCTCTTCCCTTTGACCAGCAAGTGTCAACAATTTCCAACAGCAGCAGAGGCTAAAGTTATAAACAGGAGAGATGTACACACACTGACATTTCTAACTCCTGACACTTTTTCCCCCTAAAATGACAATCAGTTCACCTTTTCTCAGCAAGGTGACTTCTTGTTAGGGGAAGTGTTAAGAAGTGGCTGGGCTTAGCAGCTCATTGGAAGGGAAAGAGAAACCCTGGCAATAAAAGGAGACCGGAAGTAACTGAGGGCAATGTGGCCTCTGGAGAAGGGACAGCACAGGCATGTTGACAAGAGATGAAGAAAGGGTTTATGCAAATAACGGGTCCCCTCCCTGCCTCCACCCACTTTCAGTTTCTATTCTGTTCTCTGAACCTTTTTTTTTTTTTTTTGGTTTCAAACAAAGAGTTCGCAGGGGCTACCTGAAGCTGGTAACTTTGCTCAGGAGGCTTGGATCCCACTAAGAAGAGCAGCAAGAGCCATAGCTAAATCTAGTTACTAGGTTAGGCAGGAGCCTTAATGTCTCAATGGAAGAAAGAGTAGCCAGGGAAATTCCAGCCCAAGCAAGTTCATGGCTGAGATCTGACCTTTAATAATTTCTCAACTCAGCTCAATGAGTTTCCGTTTCCCAGACCCACTTTCTTAATTCCTCTTACTCTGGTAAAGATGCTCTCATCTAAATCTATATTTAACTCAATATAAAGACCCACTGCTGCTGGGGACGGGGGAGAAAAGAAGCACCAAGGACCAGCTGCAGCAGTAATCTTTTTGCAGCTTGGAGAGCTAGCCTCAAATCCAACTTCACAATTCAAGTCAAGCAGCTGCACCCCTCATTCAGACGGGGCCCCTTCTTTAAGGGTCTGCTCACCTCCGGGGCTAGTGACTTCATACCAGTCAGGCTTTCCTGTGAATTAAACCCGCCCATACGTGGAGGGCCCAGACCCAGGCTAGACACAGAATATACAGAAATAAATCACACAAACAACCTGGCATCTCACATAGCCACAGGCTGATGGAAAGCACTAGCTGATAAACTCATTATGCATAAAAAGAGAACAGCAAGCACAGCCAGTGTGGTACAGCGGTTGAGCGTCAACCTAGGAACCAAAAAATCATGGTTCAATTCCTGGTCAGGGCACATGCTAGGGTTTCAAGCACAATCCCTAGTAGGGGGCCTGCAGGAGGCAGCTGATTGATGATGTTTCTCTGTCATCATTTCTATCCCTCTATTCCTCTCCCTTCCTTTCTCTCTTAAAACATTTTTTTTTTAAAGAGGCAGCATATGTTATCTTGTAGCCCCAGCATTCTAGCACAGGGCCTCAAACAAACCAGGTTCAATAAAAGTAGCTCAAAAAATAAAGTCAGTTATTAATATCTGTGAATGACTAAAAGGGGTGGTAGACTCATTAAGATATTTCCTAAGTCTCCCTAGCTGTTTGGCTCAGTGGATTGAACGTTGGGCCTGTAGACTGGAGGGTCCCGGGTTCAATTCCAGTCAAGGATACATGCTTGGGTTGTGAGCTCAATACCCAGTTAGGGGGCGTGCAGGAGGCAGCCAATCAATGATTCTCATCACTGATGTTTCTATCTCTTCTCCCTGTGCCTTCCTCTCTGAAATCAATCAATCAATCAATCAATCAATCAGATATTTCCTAAGTCACCAGCAGAAGAACCGAAATCCTTTAGGTGTCAGACCTGCCCAGATTCTCAAATGTCCACATTCTTATTTCCTATAGAGAAGCTTCCTGAATCCCATGGCCCATCTCTATGGAAGAGATACTCAAATGAAACAATAAACTAATAAGCAGAAAATGTACAGCATATCAACAAATTACCTAGAGCCCTAACCGGTTTTGCTCAGTAGATATAGCATCAGCCTACGGACTGAAGGGTCCCAGGTTCGAACCAAGTGCAAGGCTCTTATAAGCATGGGGCCCTGGATGACTGCACAGGCCACACACCCATGAACGGGTCCCTGCATACAGCTCTCAGGAAAAGAGTGTTCCAAACAGATGGAACAGCAAGCACAAAAGCCCCAAGAAGGGGCAGTGCTTTGGGAACAAGCAAAGAAGCCATGCATTTAAAAAAAAAATAAATAAATAAATAAAAATGAAGATTCCGGGGTCTCTTTTCTGGATAATCTGATCCAGTAAGTTCAAGGTCAGCTAGAATCCTTTATTTTTACCCTGGCATTCTCCTATGCAGGAAGTTTGAGGAACACATTTATTTCCACATCATGGGATGTACGTTGCTACTAGACATTGACTGTGTTCTACTTCAGATAGCCAGTTTCCCCTAGTCCCGTGGTCGGCAAACTGCGGCTCTCGAGCCACATGTGGCTCTTTGGCCCCTTGAGTGTGGGCTCTTCCACAAAATACCACGGCCTGGGCGTCTTTTTTGAAGAAGTGGCGTTAGAAGAAGTTTAAAAAATTTGGCTCTCAAAAGAAATTTCAATCCTTGTACTGTTGATATTTGGATCTGTTGACTGATGAGTTTGCCGACCACTGCCCTAGTCACCCAGGACTAGCAACCAGGTCTCCATCTTCACTCCTTGTCAGAGTATGTGCTCTGAGAACCTCCTTCTACCTAAAATATCCTTTACCACCGAGGGACTGAGGTCCAGCATGGATTCCCAGCCGGCTGGCGGGGGGAGCTGTCGTCGGCAGAAAGGCTTCCCTCAGAGTTCCTGCTCCGCTAAGTAAGATTGCAGAGCTGTGCTCTGCTCTTGGCAATCATGGGATGTTCAAGTCTAAGTTTGCCTGGACTCACTCCTAATTTCCAGATGCACTGCCTTGGATCTCTAAATCTCCAACCTTGTATCACCTACTCCTTTAAACAACAGCTTACATACTGTATTTTCCGGCGTATAAGACGACTTTTGAAACGAAAAAAAGTCAACCAAAAATCGGGGTTGTCTTATACGCCGAGTATATCCCAAAAAACGTCTCGATATGCCGCTAAACGAATTTTTTAACTGTAAAATTAGGGGGGTTGTCTTATACGCCGGAAAATACAGTATATTGATGACACTGGTAGTCAATATTAGAAACTTACTCAAATTCTTTCTGCTCAGTCATGGAAAAGAAAAAAACCTTTCTACATTTTTAGGTTCTACTGAAAAATCTTAATTTACAATGAGTAAATCCAGTTAATAACTGCAGATATTAATTCAAGCAAGAATATCACTTCGCTGTTACAGGATTATTGCTTTTATTGGCTCTACATAACCAGTGGAAGAGCCTCTAAAAATGTCATCACCTTCCCTAACTGGATTGGCTCAGTGGATAGAGCATCGGCCTGCGGACTTAAGGGTCCCCAGGTTCGATTCCAGTCAAGGGCATGTACCTTGGTTGTAGGCACATCCCCAATAGGGAGTGTGCAGGAGGCAGCTGACAGATGTTTCTCTTTCATCGATGTTTCTAACTCTCCATCCCTCTCCCTTACTCTCTGTAAAAAAAATAATAAAATACATTTTTTTTAAATGTCATCAGCTGTGTAGTTCAGATCCCAAAGTGGTTGAAACTCACTCAACCAAGAGTGAGTTTCTTTCCAGGAACATTCGTCCATGTCTGGACGGGGGCCGGGCAGAGGTCAAAGATGCTGCTAAACATCCTACAATGCACGGACAATCCTCCCGCCCTCTCAAACGAAGAATTCTCCAGTCTATGATATCAATAGTGCTGCAGTTGAGAAATCCTGTAATAACTATTATGGCCACAGACTATATAGTTCCCAATTCATTATACTTCAGCTTAACATCTTAAAATTGTCTTTCTAAAGCTAATGAAAAAACTGATTCACACTTTAACAGAAAGCAGTGATAAGGTTATGAGTAACAGGATCTATATTAGTGCAAAACAGGGGTTAGAAAGCATTTGGTCTAAGGTGGAGACCTGCCGTGAGCAGATGCTTAGACGCTCTAAGCAAGTCGAGGGAAACCATGGAGGGCAGTGGTTACAGAGAGACGGAGGTGGGCAGTGGCCAGGGAAATACCATTTCTCTGGATATCCTGGGTTCCTAGGTGCAGTCACCTGGCCTAGTAGGTAAGACCCACAGAGACCAGACAAAAAGACTTTCCTTCTCAGTAACCAACATGTTAAGAGAGCTCTTGATAAGTCTAGGATAAAAAATATGGATGGAAATTAGAAGTAACATCTAGACGAGAAAAGCAAATGCTTTATCACTGTGCGGGTTCAAGCTGGTCTCATTGAATAAGCATACTTGAAAAAGTATCCTTACCCCTCATCCATCTTCTCATCTGTATCAAGGAGATTAATTACACCTATCTCCAGACTTATTTGGAAAATGAAGCAAGATGGAACAGGACAAATGCAATGCCTGGCACATAGCAGACGTTCAGCAAAAGATAGCAAGTGTTATTTGCCAATTCTGCTTTCCTCTGGCTTTGGCCCAAACCAGTTCTCACTAATGCACATTAAGAACTGCAGTTGTAAGCTCACCTTTAGCAACTCCCAAGAGGGAAGGATGGGACTATCCATGGCATGATGTCAGTACAGGCCTGCAAAGCAAGATCCCTGCTCTCAAAATGTTTAAATAATAGGAGGAGCGGCTAGGAAAACATATACCAACCTGAAGATGCACATTACTCCGTCTCTGACACTGGTGAAGGGCCAGGAAGAGTTTCATTTTAACAGGCAAATAGAGATAAGATCCCCTTCCTTCCCGTCGCTGTCTAAGGTGCTTCAGGAAGGAACATTGAAAACTGATACCGAACTCAAATGCACAAAAGCCACCCACCGCATAGCTCAGAGGTAATTATAAGTCATTTTAATGAAACAATGTGTTCCCTCAGGTTTCCATGTTCTTCCCAGAGGTGTAATGCAATACGCCCAGGACACACACACTTATAAATTTATAATAAACACAGCTCCCCGGCTCACCTAGACCACAGTTCCTGGCTGCTGCTTAGCGACAGGTGTCACATTCACGGTGGCCAGTGAGCCCAGGGGTGTAATTTCACTTCTAAATAAAGAAAGCATCATCGATCGAACCAGAACATCCTCCTGCAGGCACAACTCCTGCTCCTGACTCATCACGGTGCATGTTTACAACAAAATTCCCCGGCCCACGTCCACAACATCGGTTGGGCTTTGAGTAAATACATGCGTGGTGATATGAACAGGACTGAACAATCGGTTGATTTCGTAGTAGCTCCCGGGGATGCCAAAACTCTGTCCTCTTTGGCCTGTGCCTCACGCGACACAGATCTGGTCGGAGCCTCGGCAGGGCACCGGGAGGGAACCCGATGCACCTGCCTGGCCCGCCCCTCTGGCTGCCGGACCAGCTTTGGCGACCATTTCGGTCTCCAGCGGAGCGCACGCAGGCAGGATCTCCGGGGAGCAGATGGCTGCCTCCTGGACCCCCATTGCTCGCACGCCCCGCCCTGGGCCACCCCCCTCTTGCTCTCCCCTTCCCCCCCCCCCCCCCCCCCGCCCCACATCCCTGCCTCCGGCCCGCCGGCCCTGCTCACCGTGACTCCGTACTTGAGCGCGATGCCCTGCAGCGTGTCCCCCGCGCGGACGCGGTGCTCCACGCGGCGCTCGGTGACGCCGGCGCACAGCGGCGCCCGCACCCGGGCGGTGCTGCCGTAGGAGCGGGTCTTGGTGCGGGCCAGGCTCAGCGACAACTCGGCCTCCTCGGGCTCGGGGCCCGGGCGCGAGTGCGGCGGCGGCGGCGAGAGGGTCGCGGGCCGGGGCGCGCGGGGGCTGCCTTCCCGCAGGGCCAGCGCCGGCGAGGAAGCCGCCATGGGTCCTGCGGGCGCCGCCAGCCGGGACGCGGGCCAAGAGGGCGGCGCCTCCGCCTCTGCCTCTGCCTCTGCCTCTGCCGCCGCCCCCTCTTCCTCCTCACTGAGGCTGCGGGCCGCCGTGCCGCGGGGGCGGCGGGCTGGAGGCGGCGGCGGCGGGCAGCTGCAGGGTTGGCATGGCGGGCACCATCTCCCCCGCTCCCCCGGGGCGCACCTGCCAGGCGGAGGGCGAATCCAGCTCCGGCAGCGCCCCACTCTGCCTGCGCGCCGGCACCGGGAGGCCCTGCTGGTGGAGAAACGGGGCTGGGAGCGGCCTATCCTTAGGCATCCTCCGCGTCAGGTGGATCGTGGCGCCAGGCCGCTGCCTGCCCGTTAGAGGCGGGCAGCCTGCTTAGAGCCCGCCCCGACCTCAGCAAAACACCGAAGCTTTGCTCTGCTCCTTTATTCCTTCCCCAGCAGGCACCAGCTTTCTCAAATATTCAAGGTCTCTCCATGCCGAGGGTAATTTCATCTCCCTGGGTGACCGCTAAACCTAAGTCACAGGAAACATTAACACCATGAAACACACATGTCCCTCTCCAAGCCCCTGTCAACAGCCTGGAGGGTCCAGTCCTTTCAACATTACACCAGGAGGGTAGCGCTTGTAAGGCCTGTGGGTGACCTCAAACTAACCTCCAGCTGTTTGAGTTTCACCCTTCATTGCACACCAGTACCCATTTTAGTCCTGGGCTGCCTTGAAATCTGACTCGCTACGGCCTAATCTCTGGGCTCACTGCTTAGCATTTACTATCTGTACACATCCTTTTTTCTTATCGGCTTGGTTTCCTCTTGACTACCCTGAAATCATAACTCCCCAAAGTGTTCTCATTCACTCCACCAATGGCCTCCTATCTGTATTCTGCATCCTGAACACCCTCTTCCCAACATTCCGGCATGCGGCCCATTCTACACAGAGTGGGTGCGCATTTACTAGGGCCAGGATTTCTGTTGTACTTTGGAGAGCTCTCCAAGATGAGGTTCCTGATAGACAGGAAGTTTGATTCATTGGCTGAAGTTTCCATATGTTGCTGTGCTGGACAGAGACAACGGACCTAGAGCTCAGGAGACGGAACAAAAGATGGGAGAGGAGCAAGTGGTCCCCACATCACCCTTCCAATAAAAAATTCTTCAGTGGCTCCCTATGGACAGCATTGACATTTTTATTACCCACTAGAGGCCCAGTGCATGAAATTTGTGCACGGGGAGGGGGGAGGAAGGGAGGTACCGTCAGCCCAGCCTGAACCCTCTCTAATTTGAGACCCCTTTGGGGATCGGGCCTAAACTGGCAGTCAGACATCCCTCTCGCAATCCTGGACCACTTGCTCCCAATCACTCACCTGCCTGCCTGCCTGGTCACCTCTAACTGCCCCCTCCTTGCCAGCCTGGTTGCTCCTAACTGCCCCCACCTCCTGCTGGCCTTGTCACCCTTACTGCCCCACCCCTGCTAACCTGGTCACCCTCATGGCCCCCACCCCCATTGGCCTGGTCACCCCATGCAGCCTGCTTTTCAGTCGTTTGGTCATCCTTCACTAACCCCCCTGTCTGCCTGGTTGCTCAATGCAGCCTGCTTGTTCAGTCATTTGGTGATTCCTCACTAACCCCTGCTGGCCTGGTTGTAGGCAGCCATCTTGTGAGAGCATGACAATCAATTTGCATATTACCTCTTTTTTATATAGGATATTGTGGTCATCGCCAATCTACAACTCATCCTGTACACTCCATATACTCTTGCCAAACAGCCAGGTGAACTTGCCACTCTTTCACATTCATGCCTTGCCCTGCACCTATAACACTATTCTTCCAATATTCTCTGTCTACCTTTTTTTTTTTTTTTTCTAACTTAAGGCTTATCCCAAATAATGCATCCTCCATGAGACAGTTACTGGTCCTTCTCACCTGTCCCCTCTCCCAGCCAACTATCCAATTGTTATTGTTTTTCCACTAAATCCCAAGATGGTTTTTACCTCTTGTTTAGCATTGAACTTGTGCTTTGTGTCATATACTTGTCTCATCTCTTCTATACAGGCCCTGGGAGGTGTAACTAGATCTTACTCATTTTTTAAACTCAGCAGTGCCTAGCTCAGAGCCTTGAATAAACCATCCAAAGAGTTGAATTGAGGTGTAGTAAAAAGATCATGAAAACTAAATTAGATTAATTAGCAAGAATCTTCCATGCAACTCTTAAGTGGTGCCCAGTGTGCTCGTCCCAGGACCCAAGAGAACCCCAGAGTTTCAATATATACAGACTAGAGGTCTGGTGCACAAAATTTGTGCACTGGGGGGAGGGATGTCCCTCAGCCTGCACCCTCTCCAATCTGGGACCCCTCGGGGGATGTCTAACTCATAATCTTGGACTGCTGGCTCCTAACCACTTGCCTGCCTGCCTGTCTGATTGCCCCTACCTACTTCTGCCACTGGCCTGGTCACCCTCAACTGCCCTCCCCTGCAGGCCTGGTCACCCCCAACTGCCCTTCCCTGCCAGCCTTGTCGCCCCTACCTGCCCTCCCCTGCCAGTCTGGTTCTCCCCAACTCACCTCCCCTGCAGGCCTGGTTCTCCCCAACTGCCCTCCCCTGCTGGCCTGATGGCCAACTGCCTTCCCCTGCTGGGCTGATCACCCACAACTGCCCTCCCCTGCCAGCCATCTTGTGACAATGTGGGGTTGCCATCTTGTGATGACCTGAGGGCGTGAGGGCCACCTAGGCTTTTATTAGTATAGATGAGATCAGGTAATATTTCAAAAAAATAGAAGAAATTGCCCTCAAAGGGTTTATCATCTAGTAGTAAGATGGCATATAAATTGTCTTCCACTAAGGAAAAGTTTACTGAAGAACTTGGAAGTTTTAATTTGAATATTTATAAACTTGTTTATATGATATTAGTGGCCTCGTGCACGAAATTTGTGCTGGGGTAAGGGGGCATAGCCTGGCCTGCATCCTCTCCAATCTGGGACCTCTGTGGGATCGGACCTAAACCTGCAGTTGGACAAACCCCTCGCAATATAGGACTACTGGCTCCTAACCACTCACCTGCCTACCTGCTTGATCTTCCCTAACCACTCTGCCTGCTGGCCTGCTTGCCCCCAACTGCACCCCCCTGCCAGCCTGAACACCCCCAACTGCCCTCCCTCCTCGCCTGATCACCCATAACCACGTCTGCCTCAGCCCTGCCACCATGGCTTTGTCCAGAAGGACATCTGGAAGGTCTCATGGTCTAATTAGCATATTACCCTTTTATTAATATAGATAGGATATGACATACTGCCATAACTATAACATATCTACCAGTATTACTCTATGAGAATACATACTTCATGCAATAGGAAGGCATCTAAGGCATTACATTTTATATGATGTAAGTAGTAGGAAATACTGTATTCATAGCAATAATATACACCCTGTGACTTCCCTTCCTGATCTGGAAATGGTTCCCCAGTTCTTTTGACATTTCCTGGCCCTTAATGTATTTTTTTGGTCATTTAGTGTAACTTTATTTGCTGTTTATTGCACATGATTTGAGGTCTTTAATTTCTAACCACCAAATATTCAAAGAACTATTTTTTCCATGAAGTTTAACATTAACAATAGTGAATTCGTGTATTCATGTGTTTTTATTGTAAACATCTGAATTATTCACATAGTCAGAGATCCTGAACTCATAAGTGTGGACCATGCACAGGTTGGCAGCAAGCCAGGAAGCCACTCTGCAAGCAAACAGATACTCTGCATAAGGAGAAAAGTCATAGCATAACATTTAATGTCCAACCTGAGTCACCTCAGAATGTTATATATATATATATATATATATATATATATATATATATATATATATATATATATATTGACTTCTTAACTCATATAGTATCGGGAACTCAACTGCTTGGTTGATGATGGGGTTGACCTGGTTTCAGGAAGATTATTCCTGAAATAATTAAGGAAAAGGGGGGCTCAATCTTTCTTCTTGGTTGCTTGCTCCTCTCCAGCGCCTTCATCTTCTCATCCTCAGCTTCTTGGGCATCTTCTCCCTCACCTTCACCTCCTTCTTCCTACTTTGCATCCTCAAATTCTTCTTTGGCACCTTCTTCCTCTTCCTCAGCCTCTTCCTTCTCCTTCTCCTCCTCTTCAGCTTCTCCTTCAGAAGGGGGTTCATCCTTAGCTTCCTCAGCTTTTGCAGCCTCAATGGTCTCCTCCACCTAGATCTGCTCCTCCTGGATGTGGCTGGTGTATTAAGAAGGGAAGGAGTGAGCAGACATCAAGTAGGAGCTATTCTGTAAACCAAAGACCTGGGAACTCTGGTAGTAGCTGCTGGCTATGCTTCCCACGCTGGTGAAACCAAACCAGGTCTCCTCACCTTCCAAGAGTTTCCTGTAAGCTGCAATGTCAATATCCAAAACTATCTTCACATTGAAGAGGTCCTGGTAGTCTTTTAAATATCCTGCCATTTCACTCTTTGTGGTTCTCAACTCATTTTCTGATTGTTGACTGTGTCCTGCATAGCACTAATGTCGGAGTTATGCTTATCCTCCAGCTCTTGCAGCTGCTTTCCCAGCGCTTTGTTCACGCCGCAGCCTGCTTCAGTCTCCAGGGTCTTGGCCTTGAGCAGTCGCTGGCCCGTACCACGTAGGTGCTCTTGGCAGCGCTCTCTGTCAGCATGGTGAAGTGGCTCTTGTACCATTCTCCAGCATTCTGCATGTTCTTGACAGCCACCTTCTCATACTGGGTGCGGATGTCCGTGAGCATAGCGGAGAGGTTGGACTTGGAGAACACGTCCATCTCCACGGAGATCTGAGCATACTGGACATGCACCTTCTTCAGAAAGGCGATTTTGTCCATCAGACTTTCAATGTACTTTTTCAGCTCAGCGCTGGCAAGAGCCGCCTCATCTGCACCTTTGCTCACCTCCATCAGCCAGCCCTCTGCATCTTCATGGTTCAGCACCTCTTCCTGGTAGCTCGCCTGCAGGTTGTTCCCAGCCACTTCAGAGCCCCGGGGGCTTCCTAACTGCCCACTTCCCTCTCCTCTCCAGGGACAGGGCGCAGTGGGCCTGGGCACAGTCAGGGCATTTTCATTAAAATCTTCAACCCTGGCCTGCTCCACCGGTGTCCTCAGCTGGCCCCAGGGCAGACAGTGATCCCGGAAATCCTGGCCACCCCTGCCTACGGAGCCTGCAGGCAAAGTCAGGCACTGTCCACTCTGCCTACCCAGTCCCGATCGCTGCCTGCACCTCGCGGGTGACGTCAGGTGCCTGCCCGGTCCCAATAGCTCCCTGCACCCTGCGGGTGACATAGACGTTGCCTGCCGGGCCTGCCAGGTCCCTATCGCAGTCTGGATCCTGCAGTGATGTCAGGCGCTGGCCAGGCTGCTTTCCTGGTCCTGATTGCCACCTGGACTGGACAGTCAGCCTCAGGCGCTGTCCATGACTCCAGCCAGGTTCCCATCGCTGTGGGGACCCCGCGAGCAGAGTCAGCACTATCTGCCGGACCAGCCCAGTCCCGATGGCCACCTGGACCTCGCGGGCAGCGTCAGGAGCTGCCTGCTGGATGGAAGCTTGGCCTCTGCAGGGGATGTCAGGCACTGTCCATGCCACTTTCCAGGTCCCGAGGTGCTTCACTGGGCTGGAGAAAGTTTAGCTAAATTAGAAAGAAGTTCTAATTAAGCAAGTTTATTCTATATCTATAAAAGGCTAAGTTGACTTGCACATGTGCAATACATATAAAGCTCTTGCTGGCTCAGTTCGTTGCAGTGTCTTCCCCATACACCAAAAAGGTTGCATACCAAGGGCACATATATATCAATAGGTTGCAGTTTCAATCCCAGTCAGGACACATATGGGAGGCAATCAGTCAATGTATCTCTCTCATTGATGTTTCTCTTTTTCTATCTCTTTCACTTCCTTCCCCTCTCTCTAAAAATCAATGAATATATCTTTGAAGTGACAATTAAAAAAACACAACAAAAAAAAAAACATCCACTAGAAAAAGTCAAAAGTTATGAACCGGCTATTTACAAAAGATAAAATTTAAAACTCAATTGGTTAATAAATCTAGGGAAAGATACTCAACCTTACCAATAAGCAAAGAAACTTAATTTAAAACTATAATTTCATAAAAGTATGAGATTATAAAAAATTAAAGAATTAGACAATTCTCAGTACTGGTGAGATTGTTGAACAATAAAAACAGTTTAAGTTGGTGCAACTACTGTGAAGAGTTAACTGACAATATCTAGTAAAGTTGGAGAAGTACATTTTTGGTTCTAGCAAGCTGGAAGTCTAAACTACCAAGAACTCCTCCTACTAAAGTACCTACAATTTAGAATAGTTTTTAAATGAAACTGATAATTGAGTGGGAAATTTAGAGAGAAAAAAATGGCCTTATTAATCTAAGCAAGTGGGACTTGAAAGCTATAACCATAAACAACTTGCTTAAAATAACATATGAAGACATAGAAAATCTGAAGCTTTTTATAATCATTAAAGAAATTAAATCAATACCAGTTTGAAATCTTGCTACCAAAAAAATGTCAATATCAGAAAATCTTGCTGAAAAATTCTATTACCTTTCAAGGAAGAGAGCAATCCAATCTTATGTAACAGAAGTAGCAGAAACAACCCCAACTTAGTTCATAGTATAACCATAATCAAAACCCCCAGTATAATCCTGCTCAAAACCAGTTGAGGAAGCCATCACACTGATGTATATGAGAATCTTAAAATTTTTATTAATCCAAACCTCTCAGTGCATACAAAAGATAGCCCAACATGAACAAGATGACATTATCCCAGAAATGCAAGGGTGCCTCAATCTATATCTATAAAAGCCTAAGCAACCAGCCAACCAGCTGACAATGCCAGAAGCTATGACATGCACTGATTACCAGGGGGCAGACACAGGAGCGGAAACTATAGGCAAGGAAAGGAACAGACTGATGAATCTCAGAGGGAAGGGGGAGAGGGGTGGACAGGAAGAGATAAACCAAAGATTTATATGCATACTAGAGACCCCCATGCACCAGTAGGGTGCCTCAGTCTAGCCTGGGAGATCGGCCCGAAACTGGCTCTCCAACATCCTCCGAAGGGTCCCAGATTGCAAGAGGGTGCAGGCCAGTCCAAGAGACCCCACCGGTACACAAATTTGTGCACCAGGCCTCTAGTATTAAAATATTAGTAGATTAAATGACATAATAGATAGAACAAAGGAATTAATCTAATACAGCATGAGCAAAACCTTTGTAGAGAAAAGTTTAACCTTATTAAGATATTAAATTAAAACAATTTTGAAAATACATTAAATAAAACTGAAATAAAATTTTAAAAGCCTATGCCATGTTCATGAAGACACAGAATAAAAAATGTCAGTACTCTTTAAATCAGTGTTTCCCAAACTTCTCTCATGATGAGAATCACCTGGTGGAGTTAAAACACAGATTCCTGAATCCCAACTAAGAAGTGCTAAACTAGAATTTTTGAGAACATATAGGTAAAATTGCATACCTAACTTAGTGCTCTGTATATAAAATCTGTCTTAGAGCACTAGTGAGTGAGCCCCACTGAGTGAGCCCCACCTAGAGCTCATATAAACTTTAGAATTAGCTTGTCATATTTCTTGCAAAGCCATATTAGGATATTAATTGCTGTTGTGTGGAATACACAGATCAATTTAAAGCAGTGTTTCCCAAACTTCTCTCATGATGAGAATCACCTGGTGGAGTTGTTAAAACACAGATTCCTGAATCCCAACTAAGAAGTGCTAAACTAGAATTTTTGAGAACATATAGGTAAAATTGCATACCTAACTTAGTGCTCTGTATATAAAATCTGTCTTAGAGCACTAGTTAAGTATACAATTTTACCTATATGTTCCCAAAAATTCTAGTTTAGCACTTCTTAGTTGGGATTCAGGAATCTGTGTTTTAACAACTCCACCAGGTGATTCTCATCATGAGAGAAGTTTGGGAAACACTGCTTTAAATTGATCTGTGTATTCCACACAACAGCAATTAATATCCTAATATGGCTTTGCAAGAAATATGACAAGCTAATTCTAAAGTTTATATGAGCTCTAGGTGGGGCTCACTCAGTGGTTAGAGCATTGGCCTTTGCACTGAAGCCAATCCATGATTCTCATCATTGATGTTTCTTTCTCTCCCTTCCTCTCTGAAATCAATAAAAACATTTAAAAAAAAAAAAAAAAAAAAAAAAAAAGGAAGGACTTCTGCCCTGACTGGTTTGGCTCAGAGGATAGTGCATTGGCCTGTGGACTCAAGGGTCCCAGATTAGATTCCGGTCAAGGGTATATACCTTGGTTGTGGGCACTTACCCAGTAGGAGGTATGCAGGAGGTAGCTGATCGATGTTTCTCTCTTATCGATGTTTCTAACTCTCTATCCATCTCCTTCCTCTCTGTAAAAAAATCAATGACATATTTAAAAAAAAATAAAATAAAAGGCTTTTTTAGTAAGACCAAAAAAAGCTTTATTCATAAAAGAAAAGATTGATAAGCATAACATTTAAATTAAGAACTTCTGCTAAACAAAAGATACCTTGAAGAATAATTAAATTAGAGATTAAGAGAAATACAGGTGTCTTAGGAACCAAAAATATTTGAATAAAGTATTTGGTTTATACTTCATTATTCAAACTTCAGCTAATTTTTATATGAAAATCAGGAACCAATAGACTCTGAACACTAGGCATTCTTCAATATTTATACTCTGGCTATCTGAATTGAGAAACTGAATAGGTTCTGGTAGCAAAGAATGTTTTATTTGTAACATATGCAACCAGCCAAAGATTAATATTTAGACTTTTTTAAAGAGCTAACTTCTATATAATAAAACCCTAATATGCAAATGGACTGAGTGGAGCAATGACTAGAACAACCAGTCACTATGACATGCACTGACCACCAGGGGGCAGATGCTCAATGCAGGAGCTTCCCCCTAGTGGTCAGTGTGCTTCCACAGGGGGCGCGCTGCTAAGCCAGAAGCCGGGCTCACAGCTGACAAGCGCAGTGGCAGTGGCGGGAGCCTCTCCCACCTCCATTGCAGATGGGAGGTAAGGAGCAAGGGGTCCCGGACAGAGAGATCCCTGGGGGATTAGGCCTAAGCTGGCAGGCAGACATCCCATAGGGGTCCCAAACTGAGAAAGTGTGTAGGCTGGACCGAAGGACCCCTCCCCACCCCAGTGCATGAATCTCATGCACAGGATCTCTAGTACAACTAAGAAAAGACAAATAATCCAATGCCATAACTAGAATTTTATAGAAGATGAAATAAACCTATGAAAAGATGCTAAATCTCATTAAAATCCCAAAACTTCACATTAAGTCCAGAAAGGATAACCATTTTATACTCAGAAGATTGGAAAAAGTTAAGTTTGGCAACACCAGTTATCAATGAAGATATGAATTTTATGCACTGCTGAGAGAAGTATAATTTGATAGAACCACTTTGAAAAACACAAATCTGTGTATGTGCATTTCCTACAAATCATAAATTCTAATAACATAAACTGTATATGACCTATTGAAAATCCTGTGCCTATATGATCTACCAGGAGACATGTGTGAAAATTGCAACATCATTCAGAAGAACAAAAACTGGAACCAATCAATTATTCATCAATAGCAAAATATATAAGTTAATTATACTATACTTATATGATTATATATTTTAACAGCTTTATTAAGAAACTAGAGGCCTGGTGCACAAAATTCGTGCATGGGGTGGAGGGTGTCCTCTCAGCCCAGCCTGTACCCTCTCCAACCTAAGACTCCTCGGAAGATGTCCAACTGCTGGTTTTGACCTGATCCTAGGGATTGGGCCGAAAACAGCAGCCGGACATCCTTCTGGGACTGTTGGCTCTTAACTGTTCACCTGCCTGCCTGCCTGATTGCCCCTAAGTCCTTTCTCCCCTCCCCCCGCTAGTCTGATCACCCCTAACAACCTCTGCCTGCTGACCCAATTGCCCCTAACTGCCCTTCCCTGCCAGCCTGGTCATCCCTAACTGCCCTCCCCTGGAGGCCTGGTCACTTCCAATTGCCCTCCCCTGCAGTTCTGGTTCTCCCCAACTGCCCACCCCTGCAGGCCCAGTCCCCCCCAACTGCCCTTCCCTGCTGGCCTTCTTGTGGAAGCCATCTTGTGTCCACATGGGGGTGGCCTTCTTTGTGTGTTCAAGTGATGGTCAATTTGCATATTACCTCTTTATTAGATAGAATTACTTACATGCCATATAATTATACATTTAAAATATAAAATTCAATGAGCTACATATTCATATTACATTACTACAATAGTATTTTAATTATGGTAAATTTCATATAAAATTAGCCACTTTAACTATGTTTTTTAATAATAAACCATGTTAAAATATACAATTTAGTGGTATTAATTACATTCTCAAAGTTGTGCAACCATCACCACTGTTCTGTTTCTGAAACTTTTTCATCATTAAACAGAAACTATAACCACAAAGCAATGCTGCTCCCCCTAACTGCTGGTAGTTTCTAATCTACTTTCTGTTTCTTTGAATTTGCCCATTCTAGATATTTTATGTAAGTAGAAACTTACATCTGTTCTTTTGTGTGTGGTTTATTTCATTTAGTATGATGTCTTCAAGGTTTACCCATGTTATCTATAGCACGTATCAGAGCTTCATTTCTTTTTATGGCTCAATAATATTCCATTGTAGGGCTATATCACATTTTGTTTGTTCATTTTTCTGGCGATGGACACTTGGGTTGTTTCCACATTTTGGCTTTTGAAAAAAATAATGCTGCAATAAACATTTATATATTAACATCTGTTCAAGTCCTTGCTTTCAATTTCTTTGGGTAGATATCTAGGAGTAGAATTGCCAGGTCATAGGTAATTCTATGTTTAGTTTTTTGAGGAACCACCAAACTATTTTCCATAGCAACTACTCATTTTACAGTTCAATTGGCAATGTATGATGATTCCAACTTCTTCAAATCTGAACAAATATTTTTTCCCAGCCTATGGCTTGACTTTTCATTCTTTTAACAGTATCATTCTCCAAGCCAAATTTTTCAACTTGAATTAAGTCCAACATCATTTTTCTTTCTTTCATGGATCTGCTTTTGGTGATATGTCTAAAAAGTTATCATCAAATCCAAAGTCAACTAGATTTTTTTCTATGTTATCTTCTAAAAATTTTATAATTTTTTGTTTTGCCTTTAGGTTTATAATCCATATTATTTTTTGTAAATGGTGAAAAGTTTATGTTTAGAGTCATTCTTTTGCATATTGATGTCTAGTTATTTTTCATTTCCATTTGTTGAAAAGACTAGTCTACTAAATTTCCTTGGCTTTGTTGTCAAAGATAAGTTAACCCTCTTTGTGTTAATCTATTTCTGGGATTTCTCTTCTGTTCCACTGATCTATTAATTCACCAACACCACATTGTCTTGATTACTCTGGCTTCATAGTAAGTCTTGAAGATGAGTAGTGTAAATCCTCATGACTTTATTCTTCAGTGTGGTATTGGCTATTCTGGTCATTTGCTGCTCCACATTCACATTGGAATCATTTTGTTGATATCTATAAAATAACTTGATAAGATTTTGATTAGGAATGCATTAAATCTATAGGTCAAGTTAAGAAGAATTTACATCCTAACGATATTGAGTTTTCCTATCCAGGAACATAAAATATCTCCCCATTCTTTGACTTCTTTCATCAGAGTTTTATTTCCTTCATAAAGATATTATACATATACCTAATTTTTTTTTTCTGTTTCTGTTTCTTTGTACTAATGCAAATGGTGTTGGCTTTTTTCAAATTCCAATCAGGAAAGCAACTGACTTTTATAGACTGATCTGTGTCCTACAGCCTCGCTGTAATCACTTATGGCAACCTCACTACAGGAGGTATTTTTAAAGTGATTCTTTGGAATTTTCTGCATAGACACTTATGTCATCTATGAACACAGAGTGTTTTATTTCTTCCTTCTCAATCTGAAAATACTTTCCCCACTGCCAAACTCCACTTCTTGTCTTGTTGCATTAAGCAGGACTTCTACAATGATGAATAGGGAATAGCAAGGGGAGACCTCCTTGGTTTGTTTCTGATTTTATGAGGAAAGCATCTCATTTCTCATCATTAAGTATGATGTCAGCTATAGAGATTTTACAGATGCTCTTTATCAAATAGAAAGTTCTTTATTTGTAGTTTGCTGGGAGCTTTTTATTATAAATGAATGTTGGATTTTGTCAAATGCTTTTTCTGTATCATGTGATTTTTTTTAATTTAGCCTGCTGATTGACTGCTGAACCAGTGATGCATACCTAGAATAAGTCCCACTCATTTGTAATATATCTCTTTTTATGCATTGTTGGTTATGATTTGTTAAAAATTTTGAGGATTTTTGTATCTATTTTTATGATAGATATTGGCCTGAAATTTCCCTTTTTTTGTAATGTCTTTGTCTGATTTTGGCATCAGGGTAATAAGTTAGGAAGTATTCCCTCTGCTTTTGTTTTCTGGAAGAAATTACAGCAAATTGATGTTATTTTTCTCTTAAATACTTGGTAAAGCTCATCAGTGAAACTATCTGGAGCCACAAGAAAGCTAATAACGATGAGAGCAGAAATAAATTAAATGGACATTAGAAAATAATAGAGAAAAGTCAACAAAATTAAAAGTTGGTTCTTTGAAAAGATCAACAAAATTTGTAAACCTATGGCTAGACTAGTCTAGAAAAAAAAAAAAGAGGACTCAAATACCAAAATTAGCAATTAAAGAGGAGACATCACTACTGTCCTTACAAAAATAAAAAGGGTAATAAGTGAATATTATACACAATTAAATGCCAACAAACTAGATAACTAATGGGAAATGGATAAATTCTTAGAAGGACACAAATTAATGAAGCTGACACAAGAAGAAATATATAATACTAGAGGCCTGGTGCACAAAATTTGTCCCCGGGGGGAGGAGGTGGTCCCTCAGCCCAGCCTGCATCTTCTCCAATCTGGGACACCTCGAGGGATGTTAAACGGGCAGTCGGACATCCCTCTCACAATCCAGGACTGCTGGCTCCCAACTGCTCACCTGCCTGTCTTCCTGATTGCCCCTAACAGCTTCTGCCTGCTAGCCTGATCACCCCCAAACCACTCCCATGTCAGCCTGATTGATGTCTAACTGCTAACATGCTAGCCTGTTCGCCCCCAACTTCCCTCTTCTGCCTGCCTGGCCACCCCTAACTGCCCTCCCTTGTAGGCCTGGTGCCTCCTAACTGCCCTCTCCTGCTGGCCATCTTGTGGCAGCCATCTTGTGTCCACATGGGGGCAGGATCTTTGACCATATGGGGGCACCTATTGTAGGTTGGAGTGATGGTCAATCTGCATTTTACTCTTTTATTAGATAGGATAGAGGCCTGGTGCATGGGTGGGGGCCAGCTGGTTAGCCCTGAAGGGTGTCCTGGATCAGGGTGGGGGTTCCCTTGGGATGTGGGGCGGCCTGGGCGAGGCCTGTGGTGGTTTGCAGGCTGGCCATGTCCCCCAGCGACCCAAGCGGAGGCCCTGGTATCTGGGATTTATTTACCTTCTACAATTGAAACTTTGTAGCCTGGAGTAAAGCCAAGCCTCCTGCTTGCTCCGTGGCTGCCGCCATTTCTGTTTGGATTTGTTTACCTTCTATAATTGAAACTTTGTAGCCTTGAGTGGAGGTTTAGGCCGGAAAAGGCAGGTGGAAAGCTTGGCTTCTTCAAGTAAATGTTTACTGGATCTTACTGATCTTTACTGACATTTGAGATTGTCTGCTATGAGCTTGCCATGCTTTACTGAGGGCAAGATGTGTATCTAAAATGGAATAAAAAAGCAGACAAGGCCAGGACTCAGTGTGTCTCTTCGAGAAAGAGGCTCCACCTTCCCCCTCCATCCCCAATGACTTCTAAATTCCTGTATCTTGTATAGCATTTCATTTGTGCGTCGGCCCCTACTTCAGATTCTGAACCTCACCATACAGGTCTCGGCAGATCACATGTTTTATGATCCCACTTTTATGAAAAGTCCAGAATAAGCAAATTCAGGGAAGACAGGAAATAGATGAATGGTTTCTAGGGTCTGAGAGTGTGATGGGAAGAGGGAGTGACTACTAATGGGTATAGTGTCTTTTTGGGGGGATTTGAAAATGTTATATTGAGTGACAGTTATGTAACTTTGTGAACTTACTAAAAACGTTGAATTGTACACTTTAAAGGGGTAAATTTATGAGCTATGAACTATATCTCAATGAAGTTGCACTTAAAAATATAATAAAGCCCCATCTCTCAACTATTATTAATTCACGACCAAGGTTATTTAATCTATATTCCTGCCCTGCCACCCAACCACCACTCTCACACTGGATTATTATTATTTTTTAAATATATTTTACTGATTTTGTTCAGAGAGGAAGGGAGAGAGATAGAAACATCAATGAGAGAGAGTCATCGATCAGCTGCCTCTTGCACACCCCCTACTGGGGACATGCCCGCAACCAAGGTACGTGCCCTTGACCAGAATCGAACCCGGGACCTTTCAGTCCCCAAGCCGACGCTCTATCCATTGAGCCAAACCGGTTTCAGCTCACACTGGATTATTTTAAAAGCAAACCCGAAATATCATTTCTTTCATTAAAAAAAAAAAAATCAGTATTTTTCAGCAATATTCAGTAGTATCCCTCCACAATATAACTCTTTAAAAATATATATAATGAGCCAAAACCGGTTTTGCTCAGTGGATAGAGCGTCGACCTGCAGGCTGAAAGGTCCCAGGTTCGATTTCGGTCAAGGACATGTATGTTGGTTGCAGGCACATCCCCAGCAGCAAGAGGCAGCTGCTCAATGATTCTCTCTCATAGATGTTTCTAACTCTCTATCCCTCTCTCTTCCTCTCTGTAAAGAATCAATAAAATATATATATTTTTTAAAAACACAAAAACATCTTTCAGAAAAAAAAAAAAATATATATATAATGACATCATTATTACATTTAAAACAGCACCTTAATATAATCAAATACCCTATGTTCACATTTTCCCCAATGTGATTTTTTTTCTTTTTTTATTAAATTTATTCTTTTAAAGTGTGTTTTTATTGATTTGAGAAAGAGAGGAAGTAAGGAGAGAGAGAGAAACATCAATGGGAGAGAGAACCGCACACACCCTGGGATCAAGCCTGCAGCCTAGGTATTGGCCCTGACTGGAACTGAACCAGGACCTTTTGGTGCATGGGATTACACTGAACCAACCAAGCCACATGGGCCAGGGCTCCTAATGTGATTTTTTAAATTATCTGCTTTGCTCAAATGAAAATCTACACACTGCACTGATTATTTCTCTCTTGTTTCTATGTATCTATAAGCTCTCCCTCTTTTACTTTTCTTACAATTTATTTATTGAGGAAATGAGCTATTTGTCTTGTAGAGTTTCTCACATTCTGGGTTTTGCAAATTGCATTACTGTGATGTCATTTAAGATTATCACTATTATAATGATTCGCTTTTAGATGCTTGCTGCCAATTACACTATAAATTTGACTTAATTCATGGTTCATCAACACAATCATCAATGCTATACTGTTTACCATATTCTTTGTAGCATACTTGACACAAATTATTTAATTTAATCTGCATAACAATTCTGTATGCTGTTACCCAGACTAGAGATGTGGAAAATAGGCATGGAAATAAAAAATAAAAACTAAAAACACTTGGTCACAATCAGCCAGGTAATAAATGTCTGGGTTCAAACCCAGGTTTGCCTAATGTTAAAACCCATACCTCTATCTATTACATAATAATATCCCCATCTTTTGCCTGTGGCTTGTGGTTCTTGTTTGTTTTTATCAACTCTAAGAAATAGTTTTTCAGTCCACCCAAAGAACGAACTTTCACATTTCATCTGTAACACTTAGTATGCGTTCAGCTTCAAGTAATAGAAAACTCCATCTCAAATTGACTCAACAATAAGGATATTTATTATCTCACATAACAGGAAATCCAGAAGTAGGGCAGACCAGGGCTGATTGACTTACTGACTCAACAACAACATCATTCTATCTCTTCATTCTGCTATCACCAGTGTGCTGACTTTGTCCTAAGGCTAGATCCCCTGATGGTTCTAAGATGGCTATTCCAGTTTCAGGTAACACAGCCATATGTAAAAACATCCAGTGGAGTCAGTGGCGCATTTCCCTGTATGTCTCCGTTTAAGAGCAAGAAAACCTTTCCCAGAAGGCCATCAGTAGACCTCTCCTCAGTTCTCCCTAGCCAGAACTGGGTCACATTGCCACCTCTAATCTCTCACTGGCCAATCAAAAGGACAAGAGGATCCTATCCCCCTTGCCCATGACAGGTTTAGGAGTGCACCTCTGAGATGGTAATAGGGTCACCTTCTCTATTGGGTGAACACATGTGCAGGCCTCTGAAAACAAGAAGGATGGGATGGATGTCGAGTAGGTAAGCAATAGTATCTCTGACATGCTTCTAATGAGGTATGTGCATTTTCCATTGTGAATAACAAAAATACTTCATTGTAACAGCCAAGCAGAATTTTTTACTTTCTACCAGATGACTTTTACTGTTGATGTATTTTCATGAAGAAGAGACTAGGCAAGATGATCTGTAAGGTTCCTTCCAGCTCTAGGATTCTGTTTCAATTTTACTTTTTCGTTTTTCAACAAGCAAATTGAAAACTTAAACCTACAAGGTATGGTCCAGAAATAATGATGGGTTTCAACTGATCACAGGCATGGCTGACATCCTTTTCTCCTTTAAAACATTTTTAACTAAATATATATATTTCCTTGATTTCAGAAAGGAAGGGAGGGTAAGAGATAGAAACATCAATGATGAGAATCATTGATCAGCTGCCTCTTGCACGCCCCCTCCCGGGGATGAAGCCACAACCCAGGCATGTGCCCTGACTGGGAATCCAACCCTGACCTCCTGGTTCATAGGTGGATGCTCAACCACTGACCCACACTGGGCGGGCTCCTTTAAATTTTTTTAGACTTAGATTTAAGGAACTAAACACACTGAAATTTATATCTGTCCATTAAGGTGGTTTTTTAGTTGTTAGTTTTTTGAAAGGCAATTATCATTTATTTGAGATTTTTAAAATACCTATTGGGAAGCACAATTCAGGCGGAAACTTAGATAGTGTTCCAATTAGGAGACTAATGCAAGGTGTATTTATGAGAAAGGAAAGGGGAACAATTACATCATTAAAAGGAAAGCATTTCTATTGGTGCAAATAACATAATGTAGTCCCTGTTCATTAAATTTTAATGTAAAAATAGAAAGGTTAAGTGTTCTACCTTCCCCACTCATCCATTAACACCTACTAGCTTCTAGCCCTCCTAGTACAAAGATTGATTAGAAGTTCCTTTTCATAACTTTTTCTTTGTTTAGTGTCAACATTGACTGTCAGATATTTCTTGCACCTCTGCTTTGGCTGCCAACTATGACTTTAACTGAAGAAATCATTTTTATGCCTGCTTCCTTTCATAGTTTTTGTCTGAATAATGCTCCTTTCATTTAATCACACGCAGACATTTTACACTATTGAGTATCTTTGCTATATCAAATCTTTACTACTCTTTCTTTATCTGAATAAAATTGTTTTATTATCTCCAGTGTATGCCTAGCATCAGCTTTCTCTGGGAAAACTGCCGGCTTGATGTGTAAGCAGTCCTGTTATTTATCAGAAGGCTATCATTTGTGACAAATGCACAACACAAATTCAAGACATCATGTCTGTTTCACGTGACATTTGGAATAACAAATGTACAGAAAACATGGGGATGTGATTTAAACTGGTTTGGTCACACCTTCATTTCATTGAACTCTTCTCAAGCTTGGACTTGTCATTCTGGTGAGGAGACCCAGGGTGCAGTCCATTACCACAGCTCATAGTGGAAGCCACACTGGTTTCTCAGTCAGCAGCTCCTGTGTGCATTGTCCTGCATGCTAGTTCCAAAAGCTTTAGACAATTAGCCTTATTTTCTGATGCAGACCATTTGCTGGGGAAGGTATGACCCTGTGTTGAAATGCACAGAGGAAAGACAGTGCTGAGGGTGCCTCTTTGGGAAAGGCTCAGAGTACCCAGCATGGAAGGAGCAAAGATAGGCTGAACGACCAGCTGGATGACCTTGAATAAGTCATATCACCTCTCTGTGCTGCCTAGAACTCCAATTGGAGAAAAATCTTCACTCTGCATTTCATAGGTTATTGTAAAAATCAAATGAGAACATGAATAGACAGGAAAGTATGTTCACAGATGCATAGGGATGTTATTATTTGCAAACAGGGAATTTCCTCTGCAGCACTGTTTTGTTTTGTTTTGTTTTGTTTTGTTTTGCTTTCCCAAAAGACTGCTGCACAAGTTTTGACAGATTATGGTTCTGTTTTACCTCCATTCACCCTTTGCCTATTTCAGACAGAGATTACACCAGCAATGCTGCTCCCGTCCCTTCAGTTCTTTTTTCTTTCATCACATCTGGATGCCCATCTCACCATGGTGTGAAATACTGCATAGTAGCTACTTAGAAAACTCAAAGTACCTCAAACCGTCCAGCTACATGCTACAAGCAAAAGTTACACTAGAAGTATGCAGCAAGGGTTCAAAAAAGAGATCGAAAAAGCTTCTGGAAGGTAACCCCATTAAGCCGTATATTTTAGTAATTTCGGTATTTGTCCTATGTCACCGCACCCCACTTCCATGTTTCAAAGACAAGACAGTATTTTTCTCAATCTTTGTAGCTCCCAAGAACCTGGCAGAGAGGACATCTCAGTGCATGTTCAGGAATAAAGCAAACCAGCTAAATAGCTGACCATTAACCGGTTGGTTTTAACATTTATTTACCCAGCCCATCACAGCCCAGTTCTCTTTAGCTTATCATTATAGGTAAGGCTTACTGGGTAAAAAGAGTGGGGGCAGGGAGGGCGGGCCAAAACCGGTTTGGCTCAATGGATAGAGCATCAGCCTGCAGACTGAAGGGTCCCAGGTTTGATTGTGGTCAAGGGCATGTACCTTGGTTGCCAGCACATCCCCAGTGGGGCGTGTGCAGGAGGCAGCTGATCAATATTTTTAACTCTCTCCCTTCCTCCCTGTAAAAAATCAATAATATATAAATTTTTTTTCTTTTAAAAGTGTGCAGGGGAAGGTCCCTGTACTCCCAGGGAAGGAACCTTTATTGAGCATGTGCTAAGTGCGCTTTCACATGGGCACCTACTACGCATTTGGTCCCCACAACTCGTGCTTTAACCGTGCTTTACAGATAAGGATGCTAAGGCTCTCAGAGCTAAGTTGTTCAGCCTCACGTCTACTGAAGCCGCAGCCTGCGCGTGGGCTCTCAAACACCCTCGCCCCCAAACTTCAGATCTGCCCGCTCACCTCCCCATCATCCCCAAGCCTGTACCCCAGCTGCTCCTCTTTCCCACGCCTGCGCCCCAGGCCCGTGGAGAGCCTGTAAAACCTGGGGCAGGCCTGGTCTGTATCTGAGCCTTCTCTGCATCTGAACTGGCTCACGCACCCACCAGCTCCCCACAAGCTTGAAGAGCCCTTGCCACCCTCCCTGTCTGTCTGCAGCCCTCGCTTCTCCAAGAGCCTACACAGCTTTCCCCCAAGGCTGAGCTATCCTCGCCTGCAGAGCGCTTATGGGGTTCGGACGCAGAATCCGGGAGGAGGGATGGAGAACCCCGGGCGGCTGGGACCAGGCAGGGGGTCTCGCCTCCGCGCGGCCCCGGCGAGACGCGCCGCTGGAACTACGCTTCCCAGCCTGCCCCGCTGCCGCGCGCCGGGCGCCGTGCCCGGCCGGGGCCGCCTGTTGATCGCGCGCTCGCCTGGCCGCGGCGCGCCCTGCGAGTGGCCCGCGCTCCGGGCGGACTGACTGACGGCTCGCACCGCCGGCTCCGGGATGGACGCACGAACCGGTGAGCGCGCAGGGGCTGGGTGGGGGCCAGCCGGGACCAGGCGCGGGGTGCAGCCCCGGTCCGCAGCGCAGGGGTAGCCGCGCCCTCCGGCAGCTGGAGGATGCTCGGCGGCGTCGGCGCTCTGCCCGCCGGCTGGGCGCGGGGAGCGGGGCCGCCTCGTGCCTCCCGGGCTGCGCGGGGCCGCGCTGAGCACTGAGCTGCCCCGGTGCGCGGGCGGGAGGCAGGTCCCACGCCCCGCACCGCCGCTCCGCAGCCTCTGCAGCCGCCGTGCCGCAGCAGCGAGGGCGCGGTCCCCTGCCCTCCCCGGGCTGCGGGCTGGGTTTTTCCACCCTGGGCTTTGTTTCCCACTTTCTCCTCTCCCGTGAGCGTTTGACGAGCTCCTGGAGCCCTGCGTACGCCTCTCCCCGCACCGCCTCTCCCTGCACCGTTACCTTGGGCGACGGGAAAGGGTGGACCCCCGCCAACGCCCTTTTCTAAGATCTCCGGAGCTGTCACCCACAGGCGGTCCGGCTTTCAGAGAGCGGCCTGACGCAGTCCTCGGGACCCTTTATTTTTCCTGGTTAAAGAAATGGTAGCCAGTCCCCTTAAATTTTCCGTTGATGTGCAGAAATTAAGATTGATTTTTTTATATGCTATAACAATAATAATATTGATAAAATTCTTCTATTGGGAATGGTTACCTTACGTATCCAGTGGTGATGCAGGCCAAATGCAAATTACCAGCAAAATGGTACGGCTTCACCCTGCCCTTTACACATCGGAATCACGAGGCCCTTGGGAAGGGAATGAAGAGAACATCGGAGCAGGTGTTTTTAAGATGGGTTCTTGTCCTGGCTCTGCCATGAAGAAGCTGAGGGACTCTGGGCAAGGCCCTTCCCCTCTCTGAGCCCCTCCCTCCAGGTAAAATGGGACCTCTGGGTAAATGAGTTCTAAACCTCTGTTCTCCCAGGACTGTCACATGGGGAACTGAAGAGAGGAGGGTGCTGTGTTCAGCACCATCACGGAAAGCCTGGTTGTGACAGAACAAGTGGCTTTCTCCTAGTGAGGAGCAAAGATTGTTCGTGCTTCGGCAATCTAATCTCTTAAAAAAGTGATTTCCTCTGTCTACGCTCTTTAACCCAATAGATATGCATAGCCACTGTGTTCGTTTTTGTAGATTACTGTAAATTTTGTAGGCAACGTGTTATGTTCGTTTTTTATTTGCTGAGGGTGAGGTGAGGGTGAGGCAGCCATGGCAGACGCGGTCAGTAAGGCTGTGGGGGAAAAGCCCAGCAAGAAGTAACTAGAGAGAATATACACCGAGGAAAGCGAGGGCGGGTGCTGGTGGATTGATGTGAATAACAAATACTACACCACAGAAGGCGTGAGAGAGCCAGAGAACCAGTGCAATGCCAGCCCTGCCGTGACTGATTCAGACAGGGGCTCATCCAAGGCACAAAACCTCGGAGCAAAAGGTTGTTGGAGAACAGGACTCGCACATTATTTCAAAGTGTCTCACCAGAGAGATGACCTAGGAAACCTGTGCCCTTCCAGTGGTGAGGTGAGGAGGTTATCACTTTAATCTAATGATCAGGCTTACCAGTACCTAGAATGGGTCTCTGGTCAGATGCAATAAGGCCATAACTTCACTATGGTGTGTTCTTGCCAAAAAGACTGGAGGAAGGGGGAGTGTGGCAGATTAAAATACTCAAGTGATGTGACAACCAGTTCGGGCATGTGAACTTGGGATCCTAGATCAGGGGGCAAAAAAAAATAGCTATAAAAGATGATTTGGCCCTAGCCAGTTTGGCTTAGTGGATAAGAGAGTCGGCCTGCAAACCAAAGGGTCCCAGGTTCGATTCCGGTCAAGGGCACATACCTCAATTGAAGGCTCCTCCCTCCCCAGCTTGGGCCATGGTCAGGGCGTGTGCAGGAGGCAACCAGTCAATGTGTTTCTCTCACATTGATGTTTCTCTCTCTCTCTCTCTCTCTCTCTCTCTCTCTCTCTCTCTCTCTCTCTCTCCCTCTCTCACATAAATAAATAAATAAATAAATAAATAAATAAATAAATAAATAAATAAGATTATTTGGTGACAATTGGGGAAAGTTGAATATGGACTGAATGTTAAATAATATTATGGGATTTCTTTTAATTTCCTCAGGTGGAGTAGTGGTGCTGTGGTTGCATAGGATACTGCCCTTATTCTTTTGAGATGTGGGTGCTAGAGGCAAAGTGTTATGACATCTGCAACTTTCAGCTGGTTCAGGAAAAAAGGTCTAAGAGTGGGGAGCAAGCTCAGAAATACAGCAAAGGGATGACATTTGGTGAACCAAAGACAGTGGTATACAGGTACTTACTGTGTTATCCTTTTGCCTTTTGGTAGATTGAAACTCTTGAAATAAAATAATTGGGGGATATTAATAAAATAAACAAGGAGAAAGCACTGTAGAGGGCTGTGTGGTTGGTGACAGACAGCTGCAGTGAAGCTGTGGGGAACTCATCGTAAATCTGTGGATTCAAGTTCCCAACATGGGAATCCTATTGCAGGTAGGAGTGGGGTCTGGGAAAGTTCCCTTTTTTGGTTTATTTTGGCTACTATCAATCATTGTCTTAGAACACCCCAAATCCTAACTCTGACCTCAAATATTAACAATTCCCAAACCTTAGAAATTCTAGACCTACCCAAGAACCATCTTGAAATACTGTCCCTTTCCTCTCTATGTTCAAGATCTCTGTAAACACAGAAGGACATCCATGTGGTGGCTCTTTTTATTTTGAGTTAGGGAGGTGTTAGAGGAAAAAATTCAACTTTTTGATAGAACAGAATTTGTAGGGTTTCCTTTCATTCCCTTTATTTGTAAATCACATACAACCATATGTTTCCTTATTGACTATAAGTGGTTCAAAAGATTCATAGAAGTCATGTGCAAAAGAGACTTCCTATTTCCAGACCAAGAAAACAGAAATAGCTTGTGTTTGTTTCACCTAAATGACATTTTAGGTGAAATGTCACCTAAAATGTCTCACCTAATGACATTTTTCTGTTGACTTTTAGAGAGAGAGGAAGAGAGAGGGAAAGACAAGAAACATCAATGTGAGAGAAACACATCAATTGATTATCTACTTTATGTGCCCGAACAGAATCTTTTGTAACAATAATGTTTTTCCTATCCCTGAAATATATATATTCCTGTTTTTACGTTTTGCCTTCCTGTTTTGACATCTCTTTCATAAGGTTTGCCAGTATCCGGATTTCCCTAGTGACAGCTAGGGAATGAGACAGAGTGGGAATGAGAAGATCACCTCTAGTAGTGTGGATAACAGGCGTTCATGAAACAGGGCAAAAGGCTAGCCGTGCCGAGCCTGGACCTAGGAGTAAAAGCAAATCTGAGGCACCAGTCCTAAGGAAGGAGACCTCTCATCAGAGTGGTTGGAGGGGCCCAGAGTCTAGTGAGCTGGGCTTTTCTGTTCTGCCAGTATTTGCAAGGAAGACCATCTCTGTTGTGTATAGCTGACAACCATTCTGACTGGGCAGTGCCCATTCCATACCAGTTGCTAAGTGTTTTTTTTTTTCATCACTTGGTAAGCCTTCGTGAGTCAAGGTCCACACTATACCTATAAGTTATAACAAAGCATTGGTCAACACCTGGGATACCGATGTCAGAGAAAGAGACTAGTTAGGTGGGTCAAAAACTACATAAGCAGGCAGAAGTGAGTCAAAAGACAAAAAGTAGAGAACCCCTAATGCCAGTCAGTCAGGAATTGAAAAGCTCATAACTTCCCAAAGGCAAGAGGAGAAAACATAGCTAGCACCAATAGGCAGTTAAAAACTAAGATGGCACAGATACCCAAGTGGCATGCACGGAGTTAGGAACAGGGACTCCCCAGCAGATGGACAATAAGGGCAGCAGCAGGGAGTAGAAGCTGACAAGAGAATTAGAAACCAGGTGGCAGTCTGGCAGACAGCAAGACTTTCATGCTAAAGAGCTTCTGCTACAGCCAAGAAGTTTCTTGGCTACTTCCTACCCAGGTGGAAACCTATCTCATATTTTCGAAAGCCTACACACGGTGGCTTGCTACACCTGGCAACACTGACTCAGAGCCCTTATAGGATGCTGCCTCGCTCTGTTCAACAGACTCTGTCAAGGATCACAGAGGGAACAAATACCTCAAATAGAAGATTACCCCCAGACCAAGGACAAATGAGAAATGGTTTTGGCTGAGGGTTTACATGTGGTAGACACTGAACCTAGTACACACACGATCACATTTAGCATCATCTCCACCTTCTGAGGTAGTACTGGCTTTTACTCATTTTATAAAGAGAGGAACAGAGACTCAGAGATTTGTCACCCATTTATGGATCTATAACCATTAAACCCAGGGCTGGTTGACTCCAGGGCTCATGCTTTTAGCCTTCCATCTTCTGAATCTAGAGGGGGGATGGTCACTGGCGGGCACATTGTTTTAAAAGGAGACTTTTAAAGCACAATTTGAGCTATCCCAGTGGTCAGCAAACTCATTTGTCAACCAGAGCCAAATATCAACAGTACAATGATTGAAATTTTTTTTGAGAGACGAAAATCGTACGTGCGCGCCCGCATGTGGTGTTTCGTAGAAGAGCCACAATCAAGGGCTCCGCAAGTGGCTCTCGAACCGCAGTTTGCTGACTGCTGAGCTATCCTAACTTTTGTGTTGTAAGATTGGCAAGTTAAGCCAAAACCGGTTTGGCTCAGTGGATGGAGCATCAGCCTGTGGACTGAAGGGTTCCAGGATCAATTCCGGTCAAGGGCATGTACCTTGGTTGCGGGCACATCCCCAGTAGGAGGCGTGCAGGAGGCAGATGATCGATGTTTCTCTCTCATCGATGTTTCTAACTCTCTATCTCTCTCCCTTCCTCTCTATAAAAAATCAATAAAATATATTTAATTAAAAAAATTGGCAAGTTAAGCACAAATAGTCTCGGATACAAACTCTTCATCCCTCTTTCAGCTTGTTCCCTCCAATTGCCTTGTCACAGTTTTTGGCCTGAAATTCCTCCTTATTCCAACCTATTCTCTGTCGTTTTTCTCTTGCAAGAATATTCTCTGTCGTTTTTCTCTTGCAAGAATATGGTAGAAGCCATTTGGTTATTTAAAATAAATAAATAAATAAATAAATAAAAATTGGGGGATATAAATAACATAGTAGGTAAATAAAGAGATGACTATGCCATCTTAAAAAAGCTAGATTCCAAAGCACAGGCTGTATTTTGTACACATCTTTGTATTTACCCACAGCTAGAAAGGAATTAAATATGTAGGATCAAATCAAATTTTATTGGAATTATGTAAATATGCTGATTTTATTCTAATTTGCT
The DNA here is from genome assembly GCF_964339955.1 of Pipistrellus hanaki. Lineage (NCBI taxonomy): Eukaryota > Metazoa > Chordata > Mammalia > Chiroptera > Vespertilionidae > Pipistrellus > Pipistrellus hanaki. The sequence continues at coordinate 53,705,546 of NC_140503.1, read as the reverse complement.
TTAGAAAATGTAGATTTGGCTCTTTTACAGATTGGCTCTTGTAAAAACTATTATGAAATCTTGAATATGCGTGATAAAGAATAACAATGTCAGCCCTGACTAGTTTGGCTCAGTGGATAGAGCGTCGGCCTGCAGACTGAGAGGTCTCAGGTTTGATTCTGGTCAAGGACATGTACCTTGGTTTCAGGCACATCCCCAGTAGGAGGTGTGCAGGAGGCAGCTGGTTGATGTTTTTCTCTCATCGATGTTTCTAACTCTCTATCACTCTCCCTTCCTTTCTGTAAAAAATCAATTAAAAATATATTAAAAAGAAAAGAATAACAACTTCTCCCTTATTAACGACCCTCACTTGAGATTAAATCATTACCAGTACAGTTGAAGTCCTAGTCCCCCTTCTCCAATCAAATCTCCGCTCCTCCAATGTGGTCCGTCCTTCCCATGAGCAGTCCTTCGTGTCTTCCCTAGGCAGGTATGTGCTCCGAAGCAACCCGTGGCGCTGTTTTGTCCATTTAAAAACCTTTTCACCAGGTTTTTATGAGTAGTTTTTGTTTGTTCTTTTGTAAAAATTACTCTCTGATTTGGATTGGTTTTAATAAACGGGGCTGCTTGTTTTGGCTTTGGTTAGTAGTCTTTGCATATAGGCAGGACACTTCATGTTGTATCTGATTTTCCTTTTTCATTGCACAGTTACACAAAGAAGGCAGTGGAAAGGAAGCCACACTCCTGGATTTCCTTCTCAGGGCTTGTACCTTTAGGTAATAGTAAGAGTTACATGAGAGCCCAAGTCATTCTTCCTTCCGCTCCAGTCCCTGCTCCTGTTTCCCATTTTCCGGCCGTGGCTCAGTAGGTGTGTGCCCACCTGGCTACTTGGCCTTGTTTCATTCCAGGGTGCACAGGAGTATCTTGTTGCGTGTTAAGCGCTTGCCATGGACAGACTCTCTTCTGGAGGTGAGGCCGTGGCAGTGCTTTGCAAACTTTCCGCTGCGGCATCACTAACAGGAGGAGAGGATAAACATGAACCCTTCTGGGCCTGGCTGGGGCTAGAGCTGGTCAGCCATGAGCCAGAAATCTGCAACTTGATTTTAAAGGCGTTCTTCTCCATAGTGTATCTGTATTTGTTATTAAAAAATAATAGCTAGCTTTCCCCAAAATCTTCAACTCAAAGTTGTACTCCAAGAGGATGTACCTTTTATTTTTTCTCCTCTGGCCTTGAGATCCCTTGGTACACTGACACAACAGATGCAGTTTTACCAGGTGCTGTTCCATAGTATTAACATATGATTGTAGCCCTGGCTGTGTGGTTCAGTTGGGTGTTGTCCCATGCACCAAAAGGTTGGTGGTTTGATTCCCAGTCAGGGCACATGCCTGGGTTGTGGGCTCGATCCATGTTGTGCTCTCCCATTGATGTTTCTTCTCTCTTTCTCTTCTTCCCTCTCTCTCTCTCTCTCTCTCTCCTTTCTTCTTTCTCTAAAAATCAATAAAAATATTTTTAAAAACCATGTTATTGTAACTACTTAATTAATTGTCTCTCTCACTGCTAAACCATAAGCTCATTTGGGGCATAGGCTATCATCTGTTTTATTTGTTCCTGTTGTCCCAGCAGTATCTGGAAAACATGACTTTCTTTTTCTTTTCTTTTTTTAATATGTTTTATTGATTTTTTTTATAGAGAGGAAGGGAGAGGGATAGAGACTTAGAAACATCGATGAGAGAGAAACATCCATCAGCTGCCTCCTTCACGCCTCCTACTGGGGATGTGCCCGCAACCAAGGTACATGCTCTTGACCAGAATCGAACCCGGGACCCTTCAGTCCAAAGCTCTATCCACTGAGCCAAACCGGTTTCGGCTGGAAAACATGACTTTCAATAGATATTTGTTGAATGAATATGCAAACCTGAGCTGGAGAAGGAATATAAAAAATTTTGATATTGTCCCTGTCCTCTGAGAGTTTGAGGTGTATTTGGAGAGAGAAACATAGATGTAACACACATGAAAAGATAATGGGAGAGCAAGGAATGAACAGCAAATTATTAACATAGGCGATTCGAGTTAAGGAAGCAGAGCAACTTCTATGGGCTTATGTGGCCTCAAAATTCCTTGACAGGGTGGAGGCATTGGATATAGGAATGAGCTCTGGATCAGTGGGTCCCTTCACCTCTCTCAGCTCATTTCCTTCAGCAGACATTCGTTGCACAATATTTGTTGGATGCCTACTTTTGTTCAAGGCCTGTGCTGAGAGCCAGGATTACAACAGTGACTGAAGTCCCCACCCTCACAAAGATAAGCCAGGAAGACAAAGATAAGATAAGCAATTACTATAAAGTCTAGGACAACTCAGACTGAGGGGTATGCCATGTTGTATCTGATTTTCCTTTTTGGAAGGAAATGGAGAGTAATTCGGGGGATGGAGAGTAACTCAGACCTTGCCTGGGGGTCCGAACAAGACCTCTCTGAGGAGTTGAAGCTTGCCTGAGACTAGAAGATGAGTAAGACAGCAGTGAGCCCACGAAGGAGGGGGTAGGAGTGCTCTGAGCAAACAACATAAGGCATGATCCAGGAGCTGGACGTGGTCCAGGAGGCTGGAGCCAGGAGGAGAATAGGGGGGCGGTGGGAGTGCCGTGCAAGATGAGGCTGGCGAGGATGACAGAGGCCAGACTGTGAATCTGAACTGTACCCTCCAGGCAACGGGGAAGCCTCTGGAGAATTTTAATAACTAGAGGAGGGTTGTTTAAAAAGATCTCTTTGGCTGAAACCGGTTTGGCTCAGTGGACAGAGGGTCTGCCTGCGGACTGAAAGGTCCCGGGTTCAATTCCAGTCAAGGGCATGTACCTTGGTTGCGGGCACAACCCCAGTAGGGGTGGTGCAAGAGGCAGCTGATTGATGATTCTCTCTCATCGATGTTTCTAACTCTCTGTCCCTCTCTCTTCCTCTCTGTAAAAATCAATAAAATATATTTAAAAGAAAAAAAAGATCTCTTTAGTCATTTGTATGTTGAATAGATCAAAGGGGTAAGAGGGATGGGCCAGTGAGGTAGAGTGAAGTAAGTGGGTTTTTAACAGATTTAGGTACAGAAAGGATTTGGTGATTGATGGGTGGAGAGGAAGACAAGGTATCAAGAATGGCCCCCTGGTTTTGGGACCAACATCCAGAAGTTAGAAATTCTAGAGAAGGAGAAGCTATTTGGAAGGAAAGATGATGGGAATACTTCTGACATCTGAGAAGCCTGAGGCAGCCAAGTAGAGATGTCAGTTCAGCAGTTGGAAATATATAAATCTTGCCCAGCTGGTGTGGCTCAGTGGATAAGCATCGACCCATGAACCAGGTCACATTTCTTTTCCCAGTCAGGGCACATGCCAGGTTGCAGGCTCGATCCAAGATCCACATATGAGGCTTGCAGGAGGCAGTCAATCAATGATTTTCTCTTATCACTGATGTTTCTATCTCTCTCCCTCTCCCTTCCTCTCTCTGAAATCAATAAAAACATATTTAAAAAAAAAAAAAGAAATATATAAATCTAGCCCTTAGGAACAAAGTCTAAAACAAAAATACAGATTTGAGGATCTTTGGGGTATGGGTAATAATTAAAACTCTGGAGGAGATGAGTTACCCCAGGAAAAATGTGTAGTGTGAGAAAACAAGTTTTAAGAGGACCTTGCAGCCTGCCAGTATTTAAGGTGGAAGAAGAGGAATTGGCAAAGAGACTGAATAGCCCGGCCAGGGTTACTCAGTGGTTGAGTGTCGACCTACGAACCAAGAGATGGCTGGTTCAGTTCCCACTCAGGGCACATGCCCATGTTGCAGGAGGCAGCCAATCAATGATTCTCTCTTATCATTGATGTTTTTGTCTCCCTCGCCCTTCCTCTGAAATCAATACTGTGTGTGTGTGTGTGTGTGTGTGTGTGTGTGTGTGTGTGTGTGTGATTGAGATGGAGTGATCAGAGAAGTAGGAGAAAACCATCGATGCTGCTGAGCTGGGTGGTCTTTCAGGCCTCATCAGCTCTGACAGTCTGTGGTCCCAGAGCTGGAATCTAAGCCAGAGCACAATTTGAGTGTGTACTCCGTGTTTTATTGGGACCTTGGCTGATCCAGTAATATTACTTGGAGTGTCCTCAGGATATTACTGGATCAGCCAAGGTCCCAATAAAACACGGAGTACACACTCAAATTGAATAATTAGAAGGAATTTTAATGAAGAGGGTATTTACGAAGATGTGGGGAGGGCCTAAGGAATCTAATTCGGCAGAGATCTGGTCCTAGCCACAGAGATCCCTCACCACCCAACGACTGTACAGAGAAGGCTGCCTGTAGGACATGTGGCCTGCGGACCCACCTTCCTCCCCTCTCCCCCTGCCCTCCAGTGCCCTGGTACTTGCCTCCTATGGGCCAAACAGAAGCCAGAGAGCAAGGAAGCCACTGATGCTGTGTAAATACATCATCTTCCTGGGGCACAGAGCAGGGTGGGGAGTGGATGTGGAGGGCAAACAAGACATCCGGAACAAGTACGTGGGAACATGGAAGTGTACGGATAAGAGCATGCATTTGCTTCTTTCTGAAGGCTCTGGGGGAGAATTCACTTACTTGTCTTTTCCAGTTTCTCTAGACCCCCTCTCCCCCCACCCCTCTGCCCCTTCCTCCACCTTCAAAACAATTGCATCTGCTTCTGTGGTCACAGCATGTTCTCTGATTCCTGTTTTCTTTTTTCTTCTTTTAATCTTTCTTGTGATTAGTTGTGCCCACCCAGATAATGCAGGATAACCTCCCCATTAAAAAAAAAAAATTGTATTTGCCCTAACTGGTTTGGCTCAGTGGACAGAGCGTCGGCCTTAGGACTGAAAGGTCCCAGGTTCAATTCTGGTCAAGGGCATGTACCTTGGTTGCAGGCACATCCCCAGTAGGGGGTGTGCAGGAGGCAGCTGATTGATATTTCTCTCTCATCGATGTTTCTAACTCTCTATCCCTCACCCTTCCTCTCTGTAAAAAAAAAAAAAATCAGTAAAATATATTTTTTAAAAATTTGTATTTCATCACACCAGTCTCTTTGCCATGTAAGTAACATTCCCAGGTTCTGGGGATTAGCATAGGGACATCTTTAGGGCGGCATTATTCTGCCTACAACAGAGAGCGAGTAAACCATTTTGACTGGATTGGAGGGCTCCCTAGGAAAGTAATGAAAACAGGACGGGCAGAACAAAGCCGATTTATGGGATCATACATGCTAACCTGTCTGAATGTTTTTCTTTGGAGAAGAGGGAGCCATTGGAAGTCCTTCACCAGGGTAGTGGCTTGTTGGCAGTGTTAAGAAAGATGATCTGACCGTGGTGCTCTGGGTGGCCTAGGGGAAAGAGCAGAAACCTTTCAGGATGCAATTAGAGTAGTCCAGGCCCAGCGGAACAAAAGTCTGAAACAAGAATGACAGGAAGGGATGGTGTGAACAGTGCAGTGCAGTAAGATTCTGTAAGAGGCCTAACCAACTGGACATGGAAGGAAGGGGAGGAATCTGAGCTTTGGCAGTGACGGGCTGGTAGATTATCGGTACGACCTAGAAAATCAGGAGAGCAAATCTGTTTCCAGGGAAAACGATGAATTGGGATATAGTCGTAGAGGCCTGGAATAGCAATACAAATAGAATCTTACCAATGATAAGATGCTGCCTATCGTAAACACATGAATATTTTATGTGCCACTGAGGAAAGATTAAAATATGGTGCAGGCCTTCTTAAATGTATAATTTTTACTTTATTGAAAGAGCTATTTTAGCCTTACACACAGATTTTTGAAGACTTTTAATTAACATACAATAAATTGCACATATTTAAAGTGTATACAGTTTAATATGTTTTGCAATATGCATGCATCTATGACACTATCAGCACAATCAAGGTAGTTCATAACCCCCAAATTGCCTTTTTTTTTTATAATATACTTTTAGTTTTTAGTTAGAGTTGAGGTTCAGTATAGTTTCAGGTGCACTACCCAGTGATTGGACATTTATCTAATTTACAAAGTGTTCATCCCGATAACTCTAGTACCTTTTAACACCATACATAGTTATTATAATATTGCTAGCTATATTTCCTATGCTGTACTTTACATCCCCATGACTATTTTGCACCTACTAATTTGTACTTCTTTTTAAAAAAAAATCTTATTGTTGAAAGTATTACATGTATTCCCTTTATTCCCACTAGCCCGCCCCTCCTTCCAGCTCAGGCCTTCACCTCTTGATTATCTTGTCCACTGGTTATGCTTACTAGTATATGCATGCAAGTTCTTTGGCTTATCTCTTAAATCCCCAAACCCCACCTCCACCCAACCTCCCCTGCCTTCCCTCTGAGGTTTGACGGTCTGTTCGATGCTTCTGTGTCTCTGGTTTTATTTTTGTTCATCAGATTATGTTATATTCCACAAATGAGTGAGATCCTGTGATACTTGCCCCTTTGTAATTCCTCCCCCGGTCTCTCCCTACCTCCCTTCAATCTGTAAGCAACTACTGATTTGCTTTCAGTCATATAGCTCAGACTACATATTCTAGAATTTTAGATAAATGTAATTATATCATATACATCCCTTTGGGTCTGGATTTTTTCATTCAGTATAATTATTTTGAGGTTCATCCATATCATCATGTGTATCAATAATTCATTTGTTTTTATTTCTGAGTAGATTCCATTATGTGGACATACCACACTTTGTTAATCCATCCACCTACTAATGACCATTCAGGTTGTTTGCATTTTTTGTCTGTTACAAATAAAGCTGCTCTGAACATACACAAATTTTAAAAATAGCATACCATCCCTGTGCAACATAAAAAAAGGGAAAATTCAAGTGAAATGAATTGGCTAATATTCCTAATATGGTGCCTTTGTTTACACTGTTCCTTTTTCCAACTCTTTGAATCATTTTTTGACTCATAGTCATCAATGTCAGTTTTGTTTCCATCCAGTACCTCCTCCTTGCCATCAAAAATGGTAATTTTATAAAAAATCATTGATGTTGGGTCTTAAACCAATCTGTAATTATATGGAACTGACCTAATCTGGACCTTCCTTTGGGAGTGTTGCTAAATACACTAGAGTCGCCATGTCTCCCACTTCCTTGGTTTTAAAGAGTCCCTGGAATTTTTTTCCAAATCCCTGACACCTATTCTGCTAGTTTTGAAGCTGGTGCTTTTGATATTTATGCGTATGTAGACTGTGACAAGTCTTTCTTGACTGCTGCTGTGTCAGTGGGTTGATAGCCATCAATTGTCAGATAAATGTCAATTTCAGAATGTTAAATTGTGGGAAACTGTTCATCTTAGAACCCGTAGGTAAGGTAGTTTAACCAATATGTTTGATGGCTAAGAGCCTGGCTGATTGAGATCCTTGTCCATAGTCACTCAGTAAATTGGTGGTAGCTGGGACCAGAACAAAGTGTATTTAGTATAGTTGGTTTCTCTGACTTAGTGGGATGAATTTTGTTTTGTTTTTCCTGGACTCTAGCCATTGAAACTAAAAGAAAGTAGGCTTATGAAAGGGAAAGAGAGTTACATTATATATGGAAATGACACAGTAGAAAACAATAAACTTAAATATGGTGAATAGTTGAATTAATAAGGAGAGGGAAACAGCATTCTTTCCATGCCAAACCATTTTTCATTCTTACTGTTTGAATTATCTTATTAAAAACAGGGCTTCTCAGATCATTCCTCTACTTTAAAAATTTGGAGCAGCTCCTTATCTCCCAACAGAATAAAGCCTGGGTTCCCAGGCAAGGCATATATGTCTTCCTTGTCTTTCCTCTTCCTTCCCAGCAACTCTCCCCTCTATTTAAAAAAAAAAAAAAAAAAATATATATATATATATATATATATATATATATATATATATATATATTATTGATTTTAGAGAGGAAGGGAGAGGGAGAGAGAGATAGAAACATCAATGATGAGAGAAAATTATTGATAGGCACCTCCTGCACGCCCCCTACTGGGGATCGAGTCTGCAACCCAGGCATGCGCCCTTGGCTGGAATCGAACCTGGGACCCTTCAGTCCACAAGCCAATGCTCTATCCACAGAGCCAAACCGGCTAGGGCAACTCTCCCCTCTAGACACACAAGCATTCCCCAACTTACCATGTACTTTCTTATCTTTGTGCCTTTATATACACTGTTCTTTTTTCCTAAGAATGACCCTTCCCCACTCATGTCTACCCTATGACCTCTATGACCTCTTTCTTCAAGTTTCAAACTCAAACTCCTTTTCATGGTGTCCCCTCAAACCTGAGATCCCCTTATCCAGTAATTATCTTTTTATATGTTTAAACCCACTTTATACATTACTTTTGTTATAACACTTCTCCTATTTGTGTGTCTTGCTGAGCTGTGATCTTCTTGGGGAAGGGTCATATCTTGTTTGCCTTTGTATTCCTGTTTTCCAGAACTCTGCCTGGTAATTAGTGGGCATATGGCAAATATTAATTTCCTTGAAAGATTTGACAGATAGTAATACCTCCTAAAGAGAAACATAATCAGTTGGGTACATTGTTATTTCCTGAATGCAGTACTATCTTTCTAGGGAATACCTATAAAATCCTCTGCAAAGAAGAAGGGATTGAGTAAAAATTTCACTGGGAGTGGAAGTTTAGGGGTGAGATGGTATAAAAAGAGGGGATTGAAAGGGGAATGGAATAGGAATGTAAAGGATTGAGCAGGATGGCCCAGGGAACAAAAAGGAAGTAGGACTAAAAGAGAATGGGAGAGGAGGAAAAAAGAACAGCGAGGAGAAGAGTGGAGAGGGTGAGCATGCAGCCAGGATTTCAGAATCTCCTTAGTCTAATGGCAGGGGGGCTGCTGGACAATGCTTTCTCACATGGATGTTCCAAGCTCTCTTTCTGAATGAACCCCATTTTGTATTCTTCCCATCACTCTTTCTCTGAAAAGACACGAGTGTGCTGCTCACAACTGCCGTACAATTGGTGCATTGTTCTTCACTGTGCTCTGTGGAAAGCTGGAGGAGGCAGAGTAGTGTAGCGGGAAGGCACTCACTACCCTGGGAATCCGAAGGCCTGGCACATCCCAGGTCTGGAGCCTCAAGCAGAGCATTTAGCCACTTTCCATCTCAGACTCTCTATCTGTAAAATAGGTTATTAGTGTCTGTCCAGGCTTTCTTTCCAGGTTGCTGTAAAGATCTAAGTAAGTAAAATAATATATATGAAAATACTTTGTAAGTGGTCAGGTTGCTCTACAAGTGAGGTAATGTTACCTTTTTTGTTGAATTATTCGTTCAATAGAGAGACTCCACTGGGCAGATAGCATAGCCCTGTCTCCTGTTAATAAATCCTGTTTGCAGAAAGGAGGTAACAGTGTTTCTTTCTTATTAGTGGCATTCTGAGGTCTCAGGAAGCTGGCCCATTTAAATGTCCGCGGCCCATGAGAAGGGCATCTGAGAAACCATGGCGCTCCCTTTCCAAAAAGAGTTGGAGAAATATAAGAACATTGATGAAGATGAGCTTCTTGGAAAACTCTCAGAAGAGGAATTGAAACACTTGGAAAATGTTCTGGATGACCTAGATCCTCAGGTTAGTGACCTGGAACTGAAGCAGTGTGGCTAGTGATAGTCCCGGGTAAATGGCGTGGCATGTCCTTAAACAATGGTGTAGAAATCTCTTAGCTCCAAATGCAGATTCTGTGTTCTTCCCTGATTGGTCCTGAGTCACTTTCTACGAAATTTATGGAGAATCTCAGTAACCACAATCTATAATACGATATGGCAAATGTATTTCTCAAAAACAAGTTTAATGTATATGGGGGAAAGTAGTTTCCATGGATTGATAAAAGAGTAGTCTGGCTTGGGTGGGGGGAAAAATGGGAAAGGGAGAAAAGGAACAAATCTTACCAAATTTCCTCTGTGAATCACACATTCTGCTGGACATAAAAGCCCCTTAGGTAAATGTATCATCCCAATTTCATAAATGAGGGGATAAAGTAGAAGTAATTTGCCTAAGATCCCATACTATAATAGTAAATGTCAGAGATGATATTTAAACCAGGTCTTTATCCCCAAAGACAGATCTTTTCTGTGTCTAGTTTCTTTAAAATGGCCGGTGTAGTTCAGTTGGTTGGGCATCATCCTGTGCACCGAAAGGTTGCCAGTTTGATTTCAGTCAGGGCACATGCCCAGGCTGCAGGCTCAATCCCCAGCAGGAGGTGTGCAGGAGGCAGTCAATCGATGTTTCACTCTCACATTGTTGTTTCTCTTTCTCTCCCTCTCCTTTTCTCTTTCTCTAAAAATCAATTAAAAAAATCTTTTTTTTAATGTCTAAATAACTTGAAATCTTTGGTGATCCTACAACAATAGGTAGATTAGAATAACTGACCATAATATCAGATACACTTAAGTGGAGCAAATGCTTTTGATATTATCAAGTACACTAGTATTTTCATGGGCTCTTGAAAAGCTAAGTAACTTGTTATAGTGTTTCCTTCAGACCTGCTGATGTTAGCTTAAACTTAGAATCAGTGGCATCCAACATAATGGTTTCACTAGAAATAAAAATGTCACTAAAAATTATCTGTATGATAATCCGATGTGGCAGGTGCTTTCAATACTGTGTTTACTTTTAAAAATATAAGTATTCTGATTGTATTGTTTAAACTTTAGGAAGGAATCTCTAAGCTTAATCAAGCTTGGCTGTTTCCCCAGGAGAAGGGTTGGAAATAAGAGAGAATAGCCGTATGAGCTCCTCTGTAGAATATCCATATGACTGCCTGGGAGCACCTCGGGTGCAGACGTGGCCAAAGCTAAGTGGGATCTAAGGGGCTGTGGAGGGGGTGGCCATGCGCTGTCACATTCTGGAAGGCAGCTGCAGGAGTCCCAGAAGCTGCTCCAGCACATGTGTGCTGCCTGCATTTGCAGCCCTCCTCTCCTCAGCACAGGATGTTAGAGCAGGTAGGGCCTCAGATGTGCCAAAGAACTCCACCCTTAGCTCACCCCTCCCCATGTGCAGCCGAGGAGGGAGGTAACAGTATCAGCTGGCACCTTGCTTCCTGCTCACACCTCTGTCTCACCAGAGCGCCCTGCTGCCAGCCGGATTCCGACAGAAAGACCAGACCCAGAAAGCAGCCACCGGCCCCTTTGACCGCGAGCACCTGCTCATGTACCTGGAGAAGGAGGCTCTGGAACAGAAAGACAGGGAAGACTTTGTGCCTTTCACCGGAGAAAAGAAAGGTGAGCACCACAGGGGGCGCCTCTTGGGACAGAGGGGCTCCGAACGTTATGTCCTGGAAGGCCAAGCCGGGGAACTGACCTGGGAATGGGACGTAAGCCCACAATTGGATTCAGTGTTTAAAAGAATCGTGGCCGATGGATACATGTCCGTGTAGACATTTGTCCAGACCCATAGAATGTACACCCCCAAGAGGGAGCTCCAGTGTAAACGCTAAGCTGTGGGTGATAGTGATATCCATGTAGGCTCATTGGTTGTAACAGATGGACCGCTCTGAGGTGAAATATCAATAGAGGGGGGGACTGTCAGTGTGGGGCGAAGGGGTATATGGGGACTCTCAGTGCTTTCCTCTGTGAGCCTAAAAACTGCTCCCCAAAATAAAGTTTATTAACTAAGCAACAAAGAAGCATGGAGGCTAGTTAAATGAATACCTAGAGTGTGGTGGTACTCCAATTAATTCTGTAAAAAAAAGAATTCTTGTCGAAACCGGTTTGGCTCAGTGGATAGAGCGTCGGCCTGTGGACTGAAAGGTACCAGGTATGATTCTAGTCAAGGGCATGTACCTTGGTTGCAGGCACATCCCCAGTGGGGGGTGTGCAAGAGGCAGCTGATTGATGATTCTCTCTCATTGATGTTTCTAACTCTCTATCCCTCTCTCTTCCTCTCTGTAAAAAATCAATAAAATATATATTTTTTTAAAGAATTCTTAACTCCCAAATAAATTTTTGGGAGTATGAAGTAGTGTTGTGCCCAAGAGAAGGTCCCATAAGCGTGAATGCTCTTAGGCCAGGGCTTTCCCCGCTGCAGAAATCTACTCCATGTGTAGGCATTGGCTGTGTTCCTAGGTGTTACCATGAGAGGTAGTGCAGAATTGGTAGTCAGTTCATTCAGCATTGACCTCCGCTGTGCAGAGCCGAGTGCCCGGTGCTGAGACCAGTGAGTAAGACCCTGCCCTGCCCTCAAGGAGCTGGTGGTCTAGTGAGAGAAACACTGTGACAGACCTGGGAAGACTGTGGGAAAGGCATCACAGATTCAAGACAGGAAAACCTTCCTCTGTAGCTTTCGATCCTGAGCCATTTGGAGGAAAAAGTGGCTATCACTCACTTGTCCAGCTTCTTCAGCTATAGACGGCAACTTGGGCCCATGGGTACTAGTAAAATCATTGTAATCTCATGGCGACCACAGTCTAAAATATATGTATAAATATATTTTTTAAATTGGTTTTTAGAGAGAGAAAAACATCTCAACCATCAATCAGCGGCCTCCTACACAGCCCCCACCGGGGTTCAAGCTCATAACCCCAGCATGTGCCCTAATTGGGAATCGAACCAGCAGTCCTTCAGTGCACAGGACAATGCCCAGCCAACTGAGCCACACCAGCTGGGGCTACCACAGTCTTTTAAAAACACCAATCAGATCATGCTGCTTCCCTGCTTAAAACCCCAAATCCTTACTGTGCTTCTCATAGTCCCGGGAGACTTCTCCCTGCCCCACTTCTCCCTGACAGTCTTTCCTCGCTAAGCCTCAGCCCCAATATCTTCATTCGGTTCCCCGAACCTGCTGAGTTTTTCCCCCATCTCAGGGTCTTCTCTTGGGCTCTTCCCTCTGACACACATCTCCATCTTTTTTGCTTTCTAAATCTCAGCTTAAATGCCCAGGCCTCCCGCTTCCCTTCTGTCTAAAATAGACTCTTTCTTTCTGCCCTGACACTCGTTACTTTCACAGCCTTGTGACAGTGTTTATCCTTTATTTGTTTGGGGTTTCCCGTGTTTTCCACATGAGATTGAGATCTCCACAGTGGGGCTGTGTCTCTTGCATCCTGGCACAGAAACTGACACGGGGAGGCACTCGATAAACATGGACTCGAATGGACGCCACCTCTGAGCTTCTGTGGGGCTGGGAACACAGCTCCCCTGCTGGCCTGAGTCACAGCAGCGCTACCTCCGCTTACACAGACAGCGCTCAGGCTCTCCTCTGAGCCAGGCATGTTTGACGGGTCATGCACCATGGATGATGCGTTTTTATTAAGAAAGTAAAGTTGTACAGTAACAAACCAGGCAAATAATCAAGGATTACTGTAGAAATATGGAACTCTTTCTATGACAACATAGTTGCTATTGAACTAATTTAATTGTGAAATAAAAATTAAATTATTTAATGCCCAATTTTCAATAAAATTCCTGTTAACATCCAGTATTAGGGTAGTGACTGGATAACAAGAAAGCTGCTGTGTTCTGTTCTTAGAGTAGAGATTTGAGGAGGTAAATTGCCCTCTCAATCCAGATCAACTTACAGATGGTTCATGGGGAACCTACGGGTGCAGAAGCAGTCTGAGTTATAAATGGGGATTCAAGAGGAGCATACAGCTGCACAGGTAGCTTAGGAGAAGGTGAGAAGCAACACAGTTGAGCAAAAAAGAAGTTTTCCACACAGAGCAGAGGGATGAGGGTGAGGTGGGAGAGTCTGCAGGGCCCCGGGAGGGACCAGTGGGTGCTCTAGAAGCTGTGGGGGGCTATGGTGAGGGTCTCAGGAGAGGGGTGGCACACCTCAGTTCTGAAGGCTGTGTGCCTGACTACATTTAACTCTCTGGTGTAGCTTTTTTCACTGAGAACTTACTTGGTCGGAGCCCAGGGAATGGCTGTGTGGCAGCAGCTGTCCTGAATGCCGATAGCTGTGGCCACCTGTGCAGATAGTGTTGGGAGGTGCCCTGGACAGTACCAGGGTTACGTAGAAATCTGATTTTGACTCTGAACCCGAGATCATCTGGTTGGGGTGTTGCAGATATTGGCATATTCAGAAGTGAGTAGGGGCAAAATGAATGTAATTCGATTGACAGGGTAAGGTGGGAGACGGTGGCAGAGAATGTGCACGTGGGAAGCACAGGGAGCCCCACTGCCCAGACCCCCACGGCTCTGAGTACGCCAGCCCTGGTCATTTTCTTTTAAATCAGGCTGACTTTGGTATGCTGTAGAGAGGTGGCTGCGTCCCGGGTCACTACTACCTAGTCACGTGATCCTAGATGGAACATCCTACTGGTCTGCCACCTCAGTTGGTGAGAGGAAAATTCTGGATGATCACGTTTGTCCCTTCGGAATCCCGGGGCCATTTGGATGAGTCTAGTCCGAATATTTGCAGGGTCCAAGACAAGAAGACAAACAGAAGTCCAAGTACCTTTAAAAAAAAACCAAACACACAAATATTTAAAAGTTAGCAAACTGTTAAAATATGTTATAGCCTACAAATATACATAGGCCAGGACTCTCGGACTTCCAAGAGTTCTACACAGGGATGTCTGTCCTCTGCCAGAACCTCAAATGCATATGGTTGACACCTCATTCATACTCACCCAGCACAGCCTCCCCTTGGCCCGGGGGTGTGCATCCCAGCAGTGTGATCTGCATTCAGGAGGGTGGGCATGGAAGCAGGCTCTGGGCTCTTAGGCAAAGAATCCCAGGGTCCGAGGTGCCTGGGTGTGGTCTGGCAGGCAGCCTCTTTGTCCCATGATTCTTCCCTTGTTGGGGTAGAAGCAGTGTGTGTGTGTGTGTGTGTGTGTGTGTGTGTGTGTGTGTGTGTGTGTCGGGGGTAGGGAGGTTTGCAGCCAGAGCAGACCAGAGCTGAGCTCTTTAAAGTTGGAGTCCACAGTAGGGTCCCCGCCCCCCTTGCCCAGGTCTAAGGGCAGTGCTGCTGATCGATGGGAAGGAGGGTGGTAGAAGCCATTTCTCTCTGTGGTTAAGGACTGCAGTCTCCTTGGATGTCAGTGTTGTAGAATGCAGGATTCCTCCTCTGACCTTCCTTCCTTCTAATTGTGGGTTATTGATAATGGCATCATCCCAGCAATTCAGGCTGCCCAGTTGGATGTGCAACAGCTTAATGACTTGGCTCTTAACGGCCAGAGCTGCAGTCTCTGATGGGCCCACTTCTCCTGTTATAAGCAGTCCACACCATGGTTTTTGTTTTTCTTCTGATTTAAAGGGAGAGTCTTTATCCCCAAAGAAAAGCCTGTAGAAACACGTAAAGAAGAAAAAGTGACTCTTGATCCAGAACTGGAAGAAGCTTTGGCCAGTGCTTCCGACACTGAACTCTACGATCTTGCAGGTTAGTCCTCAGCTCTGGGTCACTTCGTTCTGTGATTTCCAGGTCTGCCTCCATGGCAGTAAGTTTTTATTGTGATAACTGGTTGGCCTCAATCTTTATGTAGCTCTAAGACTTGGTACAGGTGACTTAACCTCTCTGAGCAAACATTCTGCTGAAGTTCAGCTGTACAATGCCCCAATAAAACCCATCCTACCAAACTCAGAGTTTCTATGAGAAATCAGAGAATAGAGTTGAAGGAGTGCTGAGAACTTACACAATAAAATAACAGCCCTTGCGCTTCCTAAAGCGCTTTCACATTGGGGACTTTATCACCACAAAATTTCCATGACATTCTTGCTCTTCCCCAGTTGCTGTTCCATTTGGATCCCCACTAAGAGGTCTGTTGAACCCAACTATGGAATGGGGGCAATTACTGTTACATTCACTCAGGGCAGTAAATCCACATTCATCCCAATCCGCTGACTTTTCCCCTAGTTTTCTTAACAGTAGCAACAGTACAATAATTATTGGCATTATTGTTTGAATTGGTTATACTTGCAGATAGAAAAAGCCCAAAAAGTACAAAAGAATATATAATGGCCCTGGCCAGTTTGGCTCAGCAGATAGAGCCCACAAGGTCCCAGGTTTGATTCAAGGTCACGTACCTAGGTTGCAGGTTCCTTCCTGCCTGTGCCATGGTCAGTGCTCATACAGGAAGCAACCAATTAATGTGTTTTTCACACTGATGTTTTTCTCTGTCTTTCCCTCTGTCTTCCAATCTCCCTAAAAAAAAATAATAAATAAATAAAATAAAATTTAAAAAAAGATGGAAAAATATCCTCAGGTGAGGAATAACAAAAGAATATATAATGAAAGTAAGTCTCTCACCCTGATTCCATAAGCCCCCTCCCATTTCTTATCTATTCTTCTAGAAAGAGTCCATGCATATAACAGCATATTTGTGTACCAATGGGGTGCACTTTTTTTCCAAATAAGATGGATATGTGGATCATGAGGGTTATTAGGTCATCCCAGGAGAGAGGTATTTTAAAAAATAGTCCATAGCTTTAGCAAGACTTTTTACGTTTTTATTCCATTGGAAGGCATCTATATATATAGAAAAGCCTAAGCTACCAAATGACCGGTTGACCAGTCGCTATGACATACACTGACCACCAGGGGGCAAAGACTCAACGCAGGAGCTGCCCCCCGGTGGTCAGTATGCTCCTACAGCCAACCTCCCCTGTCCAGCCAACCTCCTGCACTCCATCTCCGCAGCCGGCTGGCCCCGATCAGCTCCAATTGGAACTGGGCAAGACGGCCCCTATCAGCCCTATTCACTTACCAGGCCAAGGGATCCCACCCATTCACAAATTTGTGCACCGGGCCTCTAGTATAATTATGATCTCCATCCTCCCAGGAGAACCAGCTATGCCTTATTCTAATAGCATGCAAATCGTTCTAGCTACATTTTCATTCCTTCTGTGATATTAGTGGTCAGTATTAAATTCACATATTTGAAACCCTCTCAGAAGTCACTGCCCCATTGAGGCACCTGTGCCACACAATTAGGAAGGTGCTTAGCAGTGACCAGTCTCCTTAGCCCTGTGGTTGCTGTGGAGAGATCTTGTTATGGTGACTGTTGCCTCTCAGTCTGTCCTGGAATTGCCCAAAGGGAGAATGCAGGGCTGGGCTTAAATTCCCAGGAAATGTTTTAGGAGAAGGAAAGAGATAAACACCCATCATTTGGAAGATCCTTAAATTCATGCAGTGAAACCAGGGGGATAATCCCCAAAGAAAACCGTGGTGTTCGTTTTACGTAGCCTCCCTCCCTCAGCACCAGGAAGAAGCCCGCATCTTCTCTAGGGCGGCTCTCTCCGGAAGAGGTAGAGCTGCCAGCCTCTGAAAGAGTGTCAGTGCCCCGCCCATGGTACTCCAGCAGACCCAGAGCAGAAGGGCACATCATTCCTCCAGCGAGCACCCCCACCGTGGCCCTGTTTCTGTGTGGTCCCCAGCCAAGCCATTCTAGTTCTCTGTCTGCTGACCTGGAGATTTGATCTTGTCAGTGCACATAACAGCAGTCTGATTGGGGCTAGGCAGTGGGGACGGATCCATCTACCTGCCAGGTTTACCGGAAACAGGTAACACAAAAATTAACACTTGGCAATGGAGCCAAATTATAATTAGGAGTTATCAGTGAGTATGGGACCAAAGCAAGATGCGTCTTTTTGGATGGTCTCAGTAGCTTGTGCTTATCAAATAGGGCCTCTCCCTAGACAATGCCAGAAACAGTAATAAATGCTTATTTACTAATAAGAATTTATAAAGCACTTAGAACAGTGCCTGATGCATAGGGAGTCATTTCATCTTTTTTTTTTTTTTTTTATCCTCACCTCAGGAGTGAGGATATTTTTCTATAGATTTTTAGAGAGAGTAGAAGGGAGGGAGCAGTGGGGGAGAGAAAAAGAGGAGGGAGAGAGAAACATCCATGTGAGAGAGATACATCAATTTGTTGCCTCCCACACACACCCCTACTGGGGTAGGAATCAAACCTGCAACCCAGGTACGTGCCCTTGACCAGGAATCAAACCTGTGATTCTCTGGTGCTCAGGCTGACACTTTAACCCCTGAACACACTGGCCAGGACATTCATTTTATTTTTGTAGTAGGTAAAGCATGATTATTTTCCCTATTTTACAGATGGGAAAACTGAGGTTCGGAGGCATTTAGTAACTTCTCAAGTCACACAGGTAGTACATGACAGTATTCATATTGACTGCTCCTGGGTGTCCTTTTAACCCTAGGCTTGCTGTTCCGTATGGTGTGCTGGCCTCCTGCCTCCTTCTAATGTGCAGATTGCAGTACAGCTGATGAGGAGCTCTGCCCCCTATTACCAGATGATCCATTCTGGGATCCTTCACCAGGTGGCCTCTGGCCGCCTGTAATTTTATTAGCAAGGTTAGAGCTGGGTGTGCAGTTGCAGCTTCAGCCTGCCTGGTGTGCATTCTTCCCCCAGTGCTGTTCCTCGCATGCTGTGCTGCCCCCTGGTGCCAATTCCATGTAGTACAGGAGCCTCAAATCTCAGCATGCTCAGCCTTCCCTTGCCAGTGTCTCTATTTTATTTTTTTTAAATATATTTTATTGGTTTTTGTTTTTGTTTTTTTACAGAGAGGAAGGGAGAGGAATAGAGAGTTAGAAACATCGATGAGACAGAGAAACATCAATCAGTTGCCTCCTGCACACCCTCAACTGGGGATGTGCCTGCAACCAAGGTACATGCCCTTGACAGGAATCAAACTGTGAGATGCTTTAGATAAGAAAAGGGCAACTTCTCGTGGTGAAGCTTACATTGAAAGAGACCCATGATCTTCCTGCTCTTTGCCTCTGAAAAAATACATGCCATCATCTCTATATCATCAAATCTTAAAATATCCTTAGATTCAGTCCGGCCCTCACGTTTTATGGATGGGAAAGCTGATGAGTTGAATCTACTTTAGTAAGAGGTCTTAGCAGGTTTTCAGTAATTTGGGACCATCACAAGACCATTCCCTCGGATCCCGAATGGTGTCACAGGTCCAGATCTAGAAAGACCTGTGTAGATTGCTGGTGGTCTTACAGGGAGTGTGTGTGTGTGTGTGTGTGTGTGTGTGTGTGTGTGTGTGTGTTACTGTATCAGTTTATTTAACACTATATATGTACCACACACTGTGCAAGGAAATATGGGTCTGGAGCTCATCTTTATGATACAAAGAATCGTTCTTCAAGGAACAAATTAATAATGTGGCTATCCTAACATGTTTTTTCACTGATTTTTTTTTTTTCTTCCAGCTGTTCTTGGAGTACACAATATGCTCAATAACCCGAAGTTTGATGAAGAAACACCCAACAGTAAAGATGGCAAAGGGCCTGTGCGAAGTAAGTTGACGCGGAATCTGTGGTTCTGTGAGGCTTGGGAGGAGAGCCTGCTGACTGGGGCTCCTGGTGCGTCCTGACCCCTGTGCTGCGGCCTTGGAGGGTGGCTTCTGTCCGTTCACCGAGGATCCCTGGGCTCGGGGCAACCAGACCAGCATAGAGCAGCTGGTCCTGGGAACTCTGTCTGGCAGTGCAGCTAGTAACAGCCAGTTGTTTTGTCCAAAACACACTCTGTAGTTAGGTCCCTTCAGTCAAAAGGTAAAGTTGCTGATAGGTTGCATAGTTAGAGTGGAATGCAGAGTTTCCTGTTCCCAAGGAGGTTTTCATCAAGCATCTTAAATAAGTTCTTTTCTCTATTTCAGTGTCTTTTTGGTCTCAACAATGGGTACTTGTCATTAGAATTTGAATACCCAGATCCCCCAGAGAGCATGAGAGACACACTGGGATGGATTTGCTGGCACCAAAGTGCCAGACCATTTCCTGGCCAAGGGTCAGCTCATTAGATTCTCCCACTTACTCATTGGTCATCTTCCAGATATCTACTGTGTGTCGTGGGTTTTATCTTTAGGTGCAAAGGTAAAAGATGGTCACTGCCCAGAGGAACTTACCTACCCATAGTAGGGACAGACCAATAATGTAATTCTGGACAATGTGATCCAGGTGCTGTGAAAAACTCCCCAAAGACCACAGCTTTTCTGAGATGAATTCTATTTTATTCTCTTTGATGAAAACTTGGGAGACGCTTTCTAGTCTCAGCAGCATATATATAAATCATCATGGGTAATTTACACAGACAACGAGCAATGTTCCTTTTATTTTCTTTCTGGTTTCTTATGCATACAGATAAAAAAAATGTTCATTGGTAATTTCAACATGAGAAAGGGTAACATTCTGACAACATGTTTGCTGTTAAAAGTCTGGTGCCTAACCTTCTTGGCTTTTATACACATACATATTGTTAAAAACACACATTTTTTTTAGAGCATTTTTAGGTTCACAACAAAAATGAGAGGAAGTCACAGGGATGTTTTATATATCCCCTGCCTTTCCTCACGGATAGCCTCCCCCATTACCAACATCCTGCAACAGAGCGGTACATATGTTACAATTGGTGAGCCTGCATTGACACATTGCTTTTACCCAAAGCCCGTAGTTTACATTAAGGTTCAGGAAGAGATGCACCTGTGGATGGAAATGCTGAGAATGAGGAAAATGGGGAGCAGGAGGCTGACAGTGAGGAGGATGAAAAAGAGGAAGAAGGAGGAGAGGGGGAAGAAAAGGAAGAGGAAGGTGGTGGTGAGGAAGAGGATGGAGATGAAGATGAGGAGGCTGAAGATGAGGAGGATGACGATGATGAGGATGACAATGTTGACACCAAGAAGCAGAAGACTGATGAGGATGACTAGACAGCAAAAAACCAAAAAGTTGGAGGCCCCCGTGGCCTATTCACCCTCTACTTCCCGTCTCAGAATCTAAATGTGGTCACCTTTGAGGAGAGACTCCCGCCCGCCTGCCCACCCACCTACCTCAGGCAGCGCCACCTGCAGGTGACACGCGGTCTTCACCACCCAACCAAAACCACCATGTGAATTTGCAACAGGGGAGAAAAAAAGAACCAAAACGTCCAAGGCCCTGCTTTTTTTCTTAAAAGTATTTTAAAAAGGAAAATTTGTTTGCATTTTTATTCACATTTTATATTTTTGTACATATTGTTAGGGGTCAGTCATTTTTAATGATCTTGGGATGACCAAACCAGCCTTCGGAGCATTCTCTGTCCTTCTTCTGACTTGACTTGTGGTGTGACGGTGTTCATTATATTCTCAAAGGAGAAAAAAAAGAAGAAAAAAAAACTTGTCAAAAAAGCAAAACAACAACAACAAAAAATCTTATTCCGGGCATTCCAGTAACTTTTTGTGTATGTGCTTAGCTGTACTATAAGTAGTTGGTTTGTATGAGATGGTTAAAAAGGCCAAAGGTGAAAAGGTTTCTTTTTTCCAGTCTATGAAGTTGCTGTTTATTTTTTTGGCCTGTTAGATGTATGCGTGAAACAATGTTGTCCACAATAAACGGGAATTTTATTTTGCTGAGGTGTTCTAACAAAAAAAACAAACAAAAACAAACAACACAAATAAGCCTATTTTTCTTATTCTCTGAAAGTGAACTGTTTCCTGTTGCGCACACCAAACAAGTGAGTCCAAGACTAATGACGTGGCCATCGGCTGCTAAAATACGCACTGCCAGTATTAGTGGAGAGAAATGGGGTGCCTGGGCATCGGGGAAAGGAATGCAACATGATTATAGTAATCAGTCATTAGCGAGCGTTGTAATGCATTATTAATAATTATGTATCACAAGTCATTGTAAAAATTAAGTTATGAAACTTTTTTTTAAAATCAATCTTTATTGTTCATATTATTACAAAGGTTCCTCATTTTTCCCCCCTCCACCAGGTTCCCACCCCACCCTCTGCTCTTTCCCCACCCCCCATTGTCCTCATCCATAGGTGCAGAGTTTATGTTCAGTCTCTTCATGAAACTTTTATTGTATGGTTTCTTACATACTATTGTATTGGCTGGGTCGCAAGTTTGTCATGCTTGCTGTAGGGTCTCCTGCACTTTTGGCTCCATGCAGTGTCAGCTACTGAGACTTCTCACTGCGGTTGAGAAGCATCAATCTTTGAAACTATAACTCAGAGCCGTACCGTTCCCATGCTTGTTTAGTTGAGAATAAGCTTACTGTCATTGATAATAAAGTATTATTAGAATCAGAGCATATGAGCCAAAACCATTTTGGCTCAGTGGATAGAGCGTCGGCCTGCGGACTGAAAGGTCCCAGGTTCGATTCTGGTCAAAGGCATGTACCTTGGTTGCGGGCACATCCCCAGTAGGAGGTGTGCAAGAGGCAGCTGATCGATGATTCTCTCTCATCGATGTTTCTAACTCTCTATCCCTCTCTCTTCCTCTCTGTAAAAAATCTATAAAATATATTTTTTTAAAAATCAGAGCATATGAAAGAAAGGTCATTTGGGGGGGAATCATCACTGATTTTGACAGGAGAATCCTTACTTTTTTTTTTTTTTAATTTGTGTCCTAGATGTGGTCAAAGGTGAAAAGGTCAAGCCTGTATTTGAGGAACCACCCAACCCCACGAATGTGGAAGTAAGTCTGCAGCAGATGAAAGCTAACGATCCCAGCCTCCAAGAAGTCAACCTCAACAACATTAAGGTATCTCACCGTGATTGTGGTCAGTCACTTGATTTATCATGAGTTTAGGAAACTTAAAGGGATGACTGATTACCTATTTGAAATCTTTTGAGTCACTGATTTTTAAAAAAATATATATTTTATTGATTTTTTTACAGAGAGGAAGGGAGAGAGATAGAGAGCTTGAAACGTCGATGAGAGAGAAATATCGACCAGCTGCCTCTTGCATACCCCCTACCGGGGATGTGCCCGCAACCAAGGTACATGCCCTTGACCGAAATCGAACCCGGGACCTTTCAGTCCGCAGACTGATGCTCTACCACTGAGCCAAACCGGTTTCTGCTAAGTCACTGATTTTTGAGGCAAGATATCCTATTCAAAAGAAGAAGTAGATTTAAAAAATAAGTGATTTCTAGAATTCTTGGAAACAATAATAGTAGTTGTGTTAAATAATATACTGATTATCTATTGTTGAGTAGCAAATTACTTCAAAACTTACAGGCTTAAAAGAAAAAACATTTATTCACACAGTTTTTGAGTATCAGGAAACAGGAAGTGACTTAGCTGGGTGGTATGGCTCAGTGTTTCAAAAAGGCTATTAGCCAGGGCTGCAATCACGTACAGGCCCGCCTGAGGCAGGAGGACCTACTTCTGAGAAGGTACACTCATGTGCCTGTTTACAGGAAGCCTCTGTTTCTACCAGATGGCCCTTTCCTTCGGGTGGCCTGAGTGTCCTCACTTCATTGACAGCTGGCTTCCCCCAGTGTGGGTGATCCAAGAGAAGGAGGACAGTCAGGAAGCCACAGTGCATTTATTACTTCTTCTAGGAAGTCACACATTGTCACTTACACGTTATTCTATTTGGCAATAGGTCATGTGACTCTCAAGTGGAGACATGTGTGTGTGTGTGTGTGTGTGTGTGTGTGTGTGTGTGTGTTGTATATGAGAGAGAGAGAGAGAGAGAGAGAGCATTGTCTGACATGTTTTGTTCATTCTTATTGGGCCAATTTCTAGCATTTAATAATAATAACAGACTTATATTGAGTACTCATTATGTATCAGATTTTTTGCGGGACTTAAAGAGGTTAAGTTGCTCACAGTCCCAGAATTTGTCTGTGGGACATATAAGACTCACATCAACCTCTGGCTGCGCTCCATATGGCCTCCCTCCCCCGTGGTCAGTACCTGGCTAAGCGCTGTAGAAGAGGGAGTAGGATTCATTTTGTCTATTCTGAAGAACTTGTTAGGAGAATAACACTAAACAAATAATTAGAGCATGATGTGGTAAGCCCCCAAATGTTATGGAATTGCAGGTAAGGAAAACTTTGATCCTGCCCATGAGAGCCAATAAACAAAGGAGGTGATATTTTAGCTGAGTCTTTTTTTTTTTTTAATATATTTTATTGATTTTTTACAGAGAGGAAGAGAGAGGAATAGAGAGTTATAAACATCGATGAGAGAGAATCATCGATCAGCTGCCTCTTGCACACCCCCCCCCCCCCCACTGGGGATGTGCCCGCAACCAAGGTACATGCCCTTGACCGGAATCGAACCTGGGACCTTTCAGTCTGCAGGCTGACGCTCTACCCACTGAGCCAAACCAGTTTCGGCTAGCTGAGTCTTAAAAGACCAGTAGGAATTAATCGGAGAAAGGACAGAGGAATTTCCAGATAAAGGAAAAAGCATATCAAAAAGTATAGAGGAGAGAAAGACCATGGCATATTAAAAGAATAGCAAGTAGGTCCATCTGGTTCGAACACAGAGAATGAAAGAGAAGAGGGGAGTATGGTAGGTGCATAATTTTTTAGTTAGTAAACAGAAAGGTGATGCCAGAGTGACTCCTGTTACATTCCCTTATTAGACACAGTGTTGCTATTGGCTGTGGATGGCTTCAGTTGTTGGACGATGGGTGATAATGTCTTTTAGAGGGGATAACATGCAATTAGTCATCTAAATATATAAAGTACTTAAAGCTATGGATCCTTGGTTTATCAGCTCTCTGTACCTTCCCCATCGTAGAACATTCCAATCCCAACCCTGAAAGAATTTGCAAAGGCTCTGGAGACCAACACCCACGTCAAGAAGTTCAGCCTGGCTGCCACCCGCAGCAATGACCCTGTGGCAATTGTGAGTAAAATTCTTAGAAATGTAACGTGAAAATATTAAATTCATTTTAAACTCTTTAATTTGCCTTATTAACAACTTTTAGATCTGGTAAATTTATTTTTGACACAGTTAATAAACAAAATAAGTTATAATAAGACAATAAAACAAGATCCAGTTGTCAGGCACTTTGAATTATGTAGAATTTTGTTAGCAATACACTTTTTAGGGGAAAGAAACAGGATTAGATGAGACATTTAGCTAAATAAATATCTAGATTTTGTTCTGGGCTTAGTACAAATTTTCTGAAATTTTTTGCATCTATAATAACATTCTGTCACAATCATAAGACCTCCAAATCCTACAAGAAATTGGCACATATAAAAATGTTAAAGTTTATTTCATTTTAATCTTTAAAATGGATTAGTATGTTTCAAAAATATTTTAACAACCAAACCTTGAAGCGTTTTTGTGTTTGATATTGTTAACCGGAATATGAAAATAAAAAACCAAAGCCCTGTTCCTTCTGTGCACATTTGATAATTCAGCTAAACAAGGACCCCTTGACCCAATTAACTACTGCTACAATCACCATCATCAGTGTTACTCCTCCTCTTAATAGCTAACATTTCTTGAGCAACTAGTAAATTCCAGCACTGATCTCTATACTTTACACACGTCACCTCACCTAATCTCCACTCTAGTATTATCAGGTATGTACTATTATTAGTTCCCACTTTGACAAATGAGCAATCTGAGGCTCAGAGAGGTGAATGAACTCTTCTAAGGTGACTCAGCCTGTAGGCAGTAGAGCCAGGGTTCACCACCAGGTCTTTCTGGTTCCTCAATGAGAATGCTTAACCATCAAACGATGCTGTGTTTACACACAATGCCTCACTGTCAGACATTTGCTAAAATATGTCAGTTATCAGGAGCCTGAGTATCTCCCTGTGGTCCTACAGCATCTAATGCGCAGCTAGAAAATCAGAAGTTTTCTTTACTTGATGCCATGACTTAAAGTAACAGGTCTTTTGGAAGATCTGAAATACTTAAAAAACAGACAATGTGAAAGTTATGGTGCTGGCACAGGATAGATGTTTGAAAAACACTTGATAAATGAATGGATGAGTGTGCCCTCCAGCCTCAGCAATAGAGAATAGAGATTACATAAGCACTAAGCTGAAAAATTGATATTTTCACCAGAAATTATTACTTATCTAAATTTGTAAGTTGAGAGCAGTTTTGAATTTAAAACCTATCATTAAATTAGAAAAAGAGCACAACTAGCTCATTGGTAAAATGAAATTAACCATTTAAGAATTCTTATCTGTATATAATTTTATATAATCTCTGCCTTTTAGATTTGTTTTCAATAAAGCAAAAAATATTCACAGTGCATTCTGTATGTAAGTGGCCAAAGGGATGATAAACAAAGAAATAACTTGTCACTCCTACTTGATATATTATCTATATATATAAACGGCTAAGCAACCGTCCGACCATCTGACCAGTAGCTATGACACACACTGACCACCAGGGGGCAGACGCTCAATGCAGGTGCTGCCGAGCTGCGGTGACTTGGCAGCAGTAGTTCTCAGGTGATGCACCCCAGAACCAGAGAGGAAGGAGCCTGATTCCAGGATGCATCACCAGAGAACTGCCCTCTTGCAATCTGGGATCCCTCGTGGCATGTCAGAGAGCTGTTTTCAGCCCCATTCCTGCAGGCCAGGCTGAGGGACCCCACCTGCTGAAGGGACCCTGCTCACTCTGCAGATGCCCTTCAAGCCGAGACACTGCCCTAGGTGCGGCTAGCGAGGGAGGGACCAAGGGAGGTTGGCTCCAGGGTGTGTCCAACCTGTCTCTCTCAGTCCTACCCTGCCGGCCACCTTCTAATTAATTTCCCTTCAGTGTGCATGAATCCATGCACTGGGATTCATGCACATTGAATAAAATGGCAGGAAGAGGAATAATTTCTAATCCATTACCAGCACTACTAATAAATAATCTAACCTACTCAGATCAAATAGGTAGCTTTCTAACTGAACTAAGTAAATTCCAAATATAGCCATTTTTTTTTCTTTTTAAAAAAAATATATTTTATTGAGTTTTTACAGAGAGGAAGAGAGAGGGATAGAGAGAAACATCGACAAGAGAGAATCATCGATCAGCTGCCTCTTGCACATCCCCTACTGGGGATGTGCCCGCAACCAAGGTACATGCCCTTGACCGGAATCGAACCTGGGACCTTTCAGTCTGCAGGCTGATACTCTATCCACTGAGCCAAACAGGTTTCGGCAGTAATTTCTTTGATACTGTTTTTAATCAACAACTATGGTGAATGCACTCTGTGTGACCAGCATACTATACAATTGTGAGAAAGAATTGCTATCCTTCGGGGTGTGAAGAGAAAAGACTTTTTGGCTTTATGCTAAGATGGCCCAGCTCTCACCTGGCTGCCCCTAGATCAGTGGTCCTAATGGGTGGTGCACAGATCACTGGCGGTCCGTGAGGTCCAAAAGGTATGCGACCGCTGCCCCAGATGATTCCCCTCTCAGTTTTGCCATGGTCAGGAAGGAGCCTTCGGGTAGTTTGAAAATTGGTTCATTACCCCACAGGCAACAGAGATCTTCCGTCTGTGTTTATGACTGAACGCCTCACTGTTGAGAAGTAAAAAGCAGCATTAAAGCCAAGCACTTCAAGACACTTTTCTATGTAAGGTTCAAAACCTGATTCAACAAGGCACTTGTGAGATCATTATAAATGTAGACAAACAATGTGTATGTAAGATTGCATTATCCCCATTTTATAGATGAGGCAACTGAGGCTCAGAGAGGCTGAGTAACTTAACTAAGATTAAGCATGTAGTCAAGCCAGGAAGTGAATTTAGTGAATTTAATTAAGTTTAGTTCACCAGATATTTCCATATAAGTTCACCAAGTACTTCCACTTAACCACACTATAGAAGTGAGTATTGACGCAACTTGCCGTCACTGAATGCCAGTGTAGAGAAAAGACCCAAATATATAAAAAATGCTATTATTATTAACAATGATGCCCCAGAAAAGTCAAGAGTTTATTACAGCACTGTACAATCAAAAGAAAATGGCAGCCACAAATGTAAGCCATATGCATAATTTTCAGTTTTCCAGTAACCACATTAAAAAATAAAAAGAGCGCTGGCTGGTGTGCTCAATGGTTAGAGTGTTGGCCTTCACACCGAAGGGTCCCAGTTTCGATCCCTGGTTCCAGTTGGGGCATGTACAGGAGGCAACCCATGGATGTGTCTCTCTCGCATTGATGTTTCTCTCTCTTTGTCTCTCTTTCTCTCCCCTCCCCTCACTCCTTCCCTCACTTCCACTCTCTGAAAAGCAATGGAAGAAATATCCTCAGGTGAAGATTAACAACAACAACAGAAACACAAACAAACAAACAAAAAAGAAAGAAATGAAATTAGTTTTAACTTTAATAATATATTTTATTTAAACCAATATATTGAAAATTTCAAAATACAAGTTGGAAATATAATGAGGCATTTTACCTTATTGTTTTCGTGTACATCTTTGTGCATTTTACATTTACATTTACAGCATGACTCCAGCCATTTTTCAGGGCCTCCACAGCTGCGTGTCTGGTGTCTACCATTTGGATGACACTGATATAGACACTGCAGAAACCTGCATTTTTAAAAATATATATTTTATTGATTTTTTACAGAGAGGAAGAGAGAGGGATACAGAGTTAGAAACATCGATGAGAGAGAATCATCCATCAGCTGCCTCCTGCACACCCCCTACCGGGGATGTGCCCGCAACCCATGTACATGCCCTTGACCGGAATCGAACCCGGGACCTTTTAGTCCCCAAGCCGACGCTCTATCCATTGAGCCAAACCGGTCTCAGCAAGAAACCTGCATTTTTATACAGCGCTGTACAGTACAGAAAGCTAAGCCTTCTCTCTAAGATATATTTTACCCTAATTATTTCTATAATATTAAGAAATGTGGTCTTTGTTTTGCTAATGTTATCCTCCCCAACACATGTAATAGATGCTCAAATATTTGCTGAACTTAAATGAACTTGGGCCTTCTGCCCAGGGTTATGTTTGGCTGGGTCTCCCCTGTTTTGTTCAGTATGAGAAAAGTGTTTTCTCAAGTTTAAAAGAAATTGGCAAGCTCTGGCAGCCTGCCAGGAGGTCCTGCAGCTTTTTCTATAACGGCGTAATTGCTCTGACATTTTGTTATTCTAATAATGAAAGTAAATCTCAAAGCTTGAAGCATCCACAAGGAAAAGCCTGATGCATTCCCTCTAGTGCTCTGATTAAAATGTGTACATTTAATTCTAATTAAAGACCTGGCACTTCGATTTACACGGTATACAGTCATGTCAGTCCAAATCTTTGTACTTGCTTTTTAGGTCAAGCAACTGCCTGACTAATGCACAGGATTATTCTTCTAGTCCGGTGGTTCTCAACTCAGGGCAGTTTTGCCCTCCAGGGACATTTGGCAGCGTCTGGAGATAATTTTGGTTGTCATTACTGGGAGGGGAAGAGGGGGTACTGTTGGCATTTAGTGGGTCTCAGTACACAAGACATCCCCCCACAGCAAGGAATTCCTGCCTCAAATGTCCACAGTGCAAAGCCTGAGAAACCCCCAAGTTGGATTCCTTCTCCATCCTTCCTGTTTCTTCCTCCATAAAAACAACTTAAATAGTTTAGACGTTCCTTGTTCTGTTCCCCAGAATAATCACTGTTGGTTTGTTTTTCATTCTTCTGGTTGTTGTCTTTATAACTTTAATTAAAGTATCTGTCAATCCTGGCTGAATGTTAGTCACCTGGGGAGCTTTTCAAAAACGCAGCTATCCATCATGGACACAGACAATAGTGGGATGAAGGCCTGTGGTAGGATGGGGGTTGGGTGGAGGCGGGCAAAGCGGTGGGGGGTGAGATGGGGATCTGTAGTACTGTCAACAATTTAAAATGTAGCTATCAAGGCCACCAGGTTCTGATTTCATTATTCTGGGTTGGGACCTAAGCATTGGTATATTTTTAAGGCTTCCAGGTCATTCTAATATGCAATCACAGTAGAAAAACACTAGTATACATACATTTTTATTTTATTTTCATTTTTATTTTTAATTTGCCATCTTAGATAATTTATTATCATCCATTAGAAAAGATGAAGGCATTTCTGAACTCACTCTACCTTCCATCCCTCCTTCCTCTTCTATCACCAAATTGTAGTTATTTTATTATCTTCACATTTGAACTTTATATATTTTATATAATATTTTTAAAATAAATATATTTTTAATGATTTCAGAGGGGAAGGGAGAGGGAGATACAAACATCAATGATGAGAGAGAATCATTGATCGGTTGCCTCCTGCACACCCCCACTGGGGATTGAGCCCTCAACCCAGGCATATGCCTGGACCAGGAATAGAACTATGACCTTCTGGTTCATAGATCAATGCTTAACCACTGAGCTATTCCAGCGGCTTTACATCATATTTTATGTTATATATATGGATTGACTCCAAATTTTAAAACTTATCCTTAGCATATACAATTCTCAAGTGCCTTGAAATTGAGTGACACTTTTTTCCATGTAACTTTTTTTTCTTTATATATATATATATATATATATATATATATATATATATATATATATATATTATTGATTTCAGAGAGGAAGGGAGAGGGAGAGAGAGTTAGAAACATCAATGATGAGAGAGAATTATTGATTGGCTGCTTCCTGCATGCCCCCTATTGGGGATCCAGCCTGCAACCCTGGACTTGTGCCCTTGACCAGAATCGAACCTGGGACCCTTTGATCTGTAGACTGATTCTATCCACTGAGCCAAACCAACTAGAGCAAACTTATTTTTTCTTGCTAGAACTTTGAGGACTCTCTCTCCTTGAAGTTCTGAAATTTCACTTGTATATGCCCACCTATGAGTCTTTTTTATTCATTCCTCTGAGCCTCAGTGGGTCCTTTCAGATAAAGACTTGTAGCTGCCCTACAAGAATTATCTGAGGAATTCTGATTTTGGATGACCTGAAGTGATATGACTAAATCAGTAGTGTCTAAATGCTAATCAGTAGTAAACGTTTTATTTTAATTCATTCATAAAGGAAGGGGCAAAATGAAATAATTCTGAAATTAAATCCTTTGTACATATTTCCTAATGTTAAACTGCCTTTTCTCAAAAATAACATTGGTAGTGATAACAGGTGGCAGTGAAGTGTTGTTTTGTGTGTGTGTGTGTGTGTGTGTGTGTGTGTGTTTGTGAGTTGTAATCCTATGTCAGTATCTTCTTTTTTTTTTTTTTTTTCTTTTTTTTTTTTAGTTTTGCAGATATATAAAATTCATAAGTGTGGGCTGCTGGACCAAACAATTTTTTGAGTTTTAAATTATCTTTTAGCTTTGAGGTGAAAGTATGATTTAACTAAGTTTTTTAAGTACTGTTAAAAAAAAAAAGACTCATTTAATTTGGGGGTGGGGAGTTTCTAAAGACTTATTCAGGAAATAGGTCTTTAGAAACCCTAATGGTTATTTCCTTTTTGAATTAATAAGGCTTTTGCAGATATGCTGAAAGTGAACAAGACCTTGAAAAGTCTAAACATAGAATCCAATTTTATAACTGGAGCTGGGATCCTGGCCCTGGTAGAGGCGCTGAGAGAAAATGACACCTTGACAGAAATCAAGATCGACAACCAGGTAAGCCGACCGGCAGGCTGCCTGGGAAAGGTACGCCACAATGGAGTGAGTTAAAGGACAAAATTCTGTAGCTCGGTTTTATGTTTTGGCTTTCCTGTACTTTATAAAAGCTGCAGGCCTGTGGGGGAGGAGGGGGCCACGTGCTCCGGATTAAGCATTGCACAGGGGGGCAGCCTGAGCTATAAAGAGCCAGGTAGCCCCCAGCCCTGGGCTGGTCAGGCCCAGAGGAGGAAGAGCAGGTGGGGGCAGAGGTATGGCAGCTGCTTTGTTCAGCCGTCATCACTGCGGCCTCTCAGCAGGAATCTCAGCCAGTGCCTGCTCCAGCCTTGCTGTTGCCTATCACTGGGACTATGGCTACAGTGCGGCCACTCCCAGAGGCAGACTACCTGTCCCTGGATGGAGGTTCCGGAGCTGAATGAGTACAGCGGGCGCCTGCAGTCTGGTGCTGGCCACAGAGCCCATTTAAAGGACTTTGGGTTCTGTGTCCGGCCGGCACGGCTCAGTGGTTGAGTGTCAATCTATGAACCAGGGATGGCAAAGCGGGGGTGGGGAGTGGAGAGGGTTGAGGGGAAGGGGGGTTACAGTTTGACTCCTGGTCAGGACAACACGCCCAGGTTGCAGGCTCGATCCCCAGTGTGGGGTGTGCAGGAGGCAGCCAATCAATGATTCTCATCACTGATGTTTCTATCTCTCTCTCCCTTCCTCTCTGAAATCAATAAAAATATTTTTTAAAATAAATAAATAAAGGAGTTTGGGTTCTAGAAGATGGCCTGGCTTAGATTATCATCAGCCGAAACCGGTTTGGCTCAGTGGATAGAGCGTTGGCCTGCGGACTGAGGGGTCCTGGGTTCGATTCTGGTTAAGGACACGTTCCTTAGTTGTGGGCACACAGCTGATTGATGTTTCTAACTCTCTATCCCTCTCTCTTCCTCTCTTTAATAAAAAAATCAATAAAATATATTTGAAAGTAGCATCAGACTCACCCACGGTGCAGTCATAATCTCAGCTCTGTTACAGCGTTTCTCAGGTTCCCATCACCAGCCAAAGCTAGTTGTTTTTCCCTGGAGCCACCACTTCCTGTCCCCCGAAGACCTCTTTCCCGGCCTTAGCCTGTCTGCCCTGCCTCCAGACTTCTGCTGCTTCACTGGCTCCAGCTCACAGGGAGCATGTCTCAGTTCTCGGCGTGTAACCCTGCTCCTTCGTCACAGGAAAGTGTCTACAGTGAGATTCAGGGACTCTGAGGGGTCTAGACACTGTGCAGTAGGAAGAAAGGGCCCTGGAATGGAACTGAAAGAGGAGAGAGCAAGGAGTCTTGTACTATGAGCATTCTTTTGTGGGGTGGGGGAGAGACAGTGAGGAAAGTACCTGTTGAGAGTGCCCCCTGCATATCTGGGAAATTTCCTGGTCTAGACCCTCTAAGATCTGATAAAGCCCCAGGATCCTACTCAGGACCTTTTTTTTTTTTTTTTCCTTTTTTTCTTTTCCCCCCCCCCCTTCATTATATTTTTATTGATTTTGGAAAGGAAAGGAAAGGGAAGGGAAGGGAAGGGAAGGGAAGGGAAGGGAAGGGAAGGGAAGGGAAGGGAAGGGAAGGGAAGGGAAGGAAAGGAGGAGAGAAACATCAATGATGAGAGAGAATCATTGATCATTGAGAAACATCAATGATGAGAGAGAATCATTGATCATTTGCCTCCTGCACGCCCCACACTGGGGATTCAGCCTGCAACCCGGGCATGTGTCCTGACCAGGAATGGAATCATGACCTCCTGGTTCATAGGTCGATGGCTCAACCACTGAGCCGTGCTGGCTGGGCCTGCGCAGGACTTCTGCCTAAGCCTGGAGATAGGTTCCATGGACAGCTCTACTCTGTTTTTTTGCTGACCAGGACAACAGGACTGTTCAGCCCTGTACTCCTCATGAAGCTTGTTACTAGGGAAGTGGGAACCCTCCCGGGAGGCAGGAAGGCTTTCTCACCATCCCCAGAGGGGATGCATCACCAACACAGCTTTCCAAACGCAGAGGTGTGGAGGGACGCCCAGGGGAAGACCAGACACGTTCAGGGGAAGCCGATGCTGTGTGTGTGGGTGTGTGTCCAGCAGCTAGTAAATTAAAGATCATCAGGAAGGAGGAGAGCAGGAGCACAAGTGAGAAAAATGCCAAAGGAAAAGAAGTGATAGCTCAGGGATATTTATCAACTAGAGTAGTATCAGGAAGAAGTTGAGCTCTCTTAGTAAATATTCCCAGGAGATCTAAGACAGAAGTGGACACTTTAGCCCAAAGTATATTTAACTTCTTGGGTTGGCTTAGGCCATAGTGAAACCCCATATCCGAAATAACGATCTCGATACTCTGTTCCTAGTTCTTTGTAAAATACCATCTAATTAGGGTTGCCAGATAAAATACAGTTTAACTTGAATTTCAGATAAGCAACAATTACTTTTTAGTATAACTATATCCCAAGAATATCATGGGACATACTCATACTACATTATTTATTTGTTATTTATTGAAATTTAAATTTAACTGGTGTTCTGTATTTTTATTAGCTAAATCTGACAGCCTTATATGTAGTGAGTGAGCTGAAATCCTGAAAATTTAGAATAGAGCAGCTTTTTCTAATGCATGTGAAGAAGACCCTAAAATACAGTCCTTCTTAAATTCCCTCTAGATCCAGTAAGGAGTGTGCGGGAGGCAGCCAATCGATGTCTCTCGCTCTCCCTTCATCTCTCTGTAAAATCAATAAAAACATTTTTTTAAAACAATAATAAGCCCTGGCTGGTGTGGCTCAGAAGTTAGAGTGTCAGCCCAAATACCGAAGGTTCTCGGGTTTGATTCCCCGTCAAGGGCCGGTTCCTCGGTTGCAGTTCGATCCCCTCCCCAGTCAGGGCACTTGCAGGAGACAACCAATGATGGGTCTCTCTCACATTAATGTTTCTCTTTTGCTCTCTTTCTCTTTCCCTATCCCTCTCTCTCCCCCCTTTCTCTCTTTTCTTCACTTCCCTTTCACTCTCTGTAAAACTTAATGGGAAAAATATCCTCAGATGAAGATTAACAAAAATGATACAAATAAATAAATAAATAAATAAATAAAAAATCCCATCTAAAGTATCATCCTCACCTTCCCTCCTCAGTCTTCTAGGCATGGATTTGTGTAATTTCTCAACTCTGAAATGACTTCTCTTTACTCGTGACAAGAAGAGGGTTAAGTTCTAGAACAATTGGAAAGATGTTTTTGCTTTATTTTAAGAATGAGGAAATTCATAAACAAACCTTGATTTCCATCCACAGTTTCGTTCACTGACTCACAGACTGTTAGAAGTAAATCTCTGTTTCCTCCTCTGTCTAAGGAAGGGTTTGAAATAAACTAATCTCACAGACTGTTAGAAGTAAATCTCTGTTTCCTCCTCTGTCTAAGGAAGGGTTTGAAATAAACTAATCCCTAATTTCCTCAGGCAGGGCCAGCAGCTGAGACCCAGTAAGACCAGTGCTGCAGGAAACTGCACCAGGATGGAGGCCTGCTGAGAACACCCCACCTGGTGGGTTCCAGCTAAACATGTAATGACTTAATCAGGTGCCCTGTGAGCACAATCGGTAATGCATATTCACGAATAAATAAATTGAGGTAGTGAAAAAAGGTTACTTAAAGAAAAACAGACTGTTTCCTGGCCAGTGTGGCTCAGTTGGTTAAGCATCATCCCCTGCACCAAAAGGTCGCTGGTTTGATTCCTGGTCAGGGCACATGCCCAGGTTGCAGTGAGGGTGGATTTGGGATGTGGAGGTATATGCAGGAGGCAACCCATTGATGTTTCTCTCTCGCCCCCCATCTCTTTTCCTCCCTCTCTCTCAGAATCAATTTTTTAAAAGACGTTAATAAAAATAAAGAAAAACAAAAGGTTATATGAAGAAATGTATGCTTAAACTTTTGTTTCTTTTTTTCTTTGTATTTAGTGACTTAATATAAAGAAACATACTATCCAAATTATAAGAAATTCTGGTGCTCATTTAGTATCCTGGGTTTATACAACACAAGACCTCAAAAAGACAAACAAACAAAACAAAACAAAAACTCAGGCTGAGAAAGAAAGATGCCCTATATTATATTACTTTCTCCTCCTCTTTTACATGCCCCCAACATAATTTTCAGCTCCTACATCCTTTATATCAATATGCCATCCTCCAAGTTATCCAAGTGCTAGACTCCATATGCTTGAGATTTGTCAGGAGAAGTAAGGGGACTTTTATGTTGCCCCTCTCAGTCAATCACATCCAACAGGAGCTCCTGCCACCCTGGGAGAGCACCACGTTGGCCCATTCGAGGGGCAGAAGCCAGAACGGTGGCAGCCCCGACTGGAGGCTGGATCTCAGTCCTTAATTCAGTCCCATTGTTCGAAAGTGTGTCATGAGCTAAAGTTGCTCATGATACTGTGAGGTCAGTATCTCTTACTTTATTGCTGCTCCTCCCTCCCATAGATCCTCATTGCTGAGAACGCTGACTCCACCCTGTGATTCCCAAATCTGTTGTCTTACTGGAAGTACCACATTTTTGTTAATATCTTAGCAAGAGACTCATTTGACAGGTTGTTTGATGAAACGAAAGATAAAGAGCAAAGGACACAAAAACTTTCTCCATAAACGTATATCCTTCATCTACCCCATACTTAAAATTTCCAAATTTAAAAGGTATTAAAGCAATCCAATTGCATAATACTGGCACAGAAATAGAGTGGCAGGGTAATAGAGTCCAGAAACACTCAAGTATACATAAGAATTTTGCAACAAAGAGGTATTTCAAATCATTGAAGAAAAATGAAGTAAAAGATGGTGTGACAGTTTGCTACCAGAATCCATTTTGGAACAAAATAAAGTTGGTGTTTTATTTTAATTCCTTTTTTAAATATTCTTTTATTGATTTCAGAGAGGAAGGGAGAGAGATAGAAAGATAGAAACATCAATGAACAGACAGAATCATTGATTGGCTGCCTCTTGCACACCTCCTACTAGGGATCAAGCCTACAATCCAGGCATGAGCCTTTGACCGGAATCGAACCCAGGATCCTTCAGTCTGTAGGCTGACACTATCCACTGAGCCAAACTGGCTAGGGTATATTTTAATTCTTATATTAAAATTCATTTCAGATGAAATAAGATTTAAATATTACAATATGCAAAATCATAAAACAAGTGGAAAATATCAGGAGTGGAGACTTTCTAAACATGACATAAAATCTAGATTGATAAATTTGACCATATGAAAGGGAGAAAATGTGTTTAAGTAATCAAAAAAAGAAAGAAATTGAACAAGTATTTTCAGCAAATTTGACAAAGGGCTAATTTCCTAATATATAATAAATTTACAAGCCTTAAAAAAATAAAAAGCCCAGGAAAAATGGGCAACTTACAGAGATTGGTAGTTAAAAAAAAAAAAGTATGAGAAAATTAATTGTTCTTATTCATAATTTGAGAAAAGCAAATTAAAGCAATTAAATATATACAAAGTAAAATGTAAATTTCACTTATTGGATTAACAGGGATGAAAAGATTGGTAATATCCCATGTTGGTTAGGGTAAGGAAAACAGTAACTCAAACACTGTTAGCAAATGTAAAAATTGCCATAGCCTTTGAGGATAAGTCAGTAATATGTCAAAAATTAAAACATGCTTACACCTGGATCCTGCTGAAATTTGCCTCCCAGGCACAGTTGCAGAAACGCCCCAGGATACACTGTGTGTGCACGGGAAGGTCCCTGCAGCACGGTTTGCAATAGTAGAAATGGAAAGCAATATAACAAACAGTCATTAGGACCTAGCTGCAGACATTATGATGCATTACTACAGTGGAATGCTGGGCAGCTGTCCAATGAGGTAATATGTGTTTACCTACATGAAAAGGTGTTACTAATCTTAAAAGAAAAAGAAAAGCATCTTTCAGAACAATATGCTACTAGAATCCATTTCTGTGGGGGGGAAATAGGTGTACATAAGATTACATAGACATGTGAATACATAGAAAATGTTTAAGACTACATACTGTATTCCAAACTGGCTTCCTCTGTGGGGAATGTGAATATTAGGGGAAGGGAGCTTTTATATTTTACTAGAGGCCTGGTGCACAAAACTCGTGCACTGGGGAGGGTGTCCCTCAGCCCAGCCTCCACCTTCTCCAATCTGGCCGATGTCTGGCTGCTGGTTTAGGACTGAACCACATGGTCTAAACCGTTAGCTGGGCATCCCTCTCATAATCCAGGACCGCTGGCTCCTAACAGCTTGTCTGCCTGCCTGCCTGATTTCCCCTAATCACTTCTGCCTGCCAGCCTGATCGCCCCCTAACTGCTCCCCTACTGGCCTGATTGACACTTAACTGCTCCCCTGCCAGCCGATCACCCCCAACTGCCCTCCCCTGCAGGCCTGGTTCCCCCCCCCGCAACTGCCCTCCCCTGTCGGTCAGCTTGTGACAATGTGGGGGCAGCCATCTTGTGATACAAGGGAGTGAGGATCAATTTGCATATTACCTTTTTATTATATAGGATACACTTTATTGTGTATCCTATATAATAAAAAAAAGTGTCCTTTTTACTTTAAAATATTTAATGAATATATTATGAAAAAAATGTACCGTGTCCCTTAAATTTAATTTTAAATTCTTATTTTTACATGTTTCCATTTTTAAAAATCTACATTTAATGTTTAGCAAAATATCTCTTTTCACAAACATAAAGAAATGTGATAACTTTTCTGTAGTTCAGTAACCCCTTCAGTGTGTGATAACTCACTTGACTGTGGTGAAGCCTCTTGGGGATCTCCTAGTGAGACTCTGCTGAGAAAGAACTGCTCATTAATTGATTATCTTTAATTATTTTTGGATATGGATCCCAGAATAGAAAATTCAGTAATTGGATTGGTTGCTATAATTCAGTTTTCCTATTAAAAGACACCCTTTGTTTAAACCATAAACAATGGGGTAAATTGGAAACACCAAATACTGGTTTTGCTTTCATTTTACATCTGGAATCATCTTTTCCTTCATAAATAATTGGCTTAGTCCTCTCAGCTGACTTTGCTATCTATCTGTCGGGTTTTGCTTCTAGACAAGGAGCAAATGACTGCATGGAAGAAAATATCTCAGGTGACTTTTTCCCATTCATTTGGAGACTTTTGGCTCTTTGTTTGTTGTCCAACAAGTAGCCACGTATCTTTTCCACACACGTAACTGTTTTTTTCATTCTTCTTGGTCATCCTATGTATCTACCTGCACCTGCAACCAGAGACAGCAGTTGGGAACAGCCGTAGAGATGGAAATTGCCCAGATGCTCGAGGAGAATTCAAGGATCCTCAAATTTGGATATCAGTTTACCAAGCAAGGGCCACGAACAAGAGTGGCAGCTGCCATCACAAAGAATAATGACCTGGGTAATGCGGGCATACTGTGGTGCTGTTAGCAACTAGAAAAAGCATGGTGATCGTTCATTTCTCCACGTCAGCTCTGACATATCACCATCCCACTGGCCTTCAGTGCTAGCCCTTCATCAGGGGCAAACTATTACGTGGTCATGGGAACCTTCGTCCTCTTCACAGGTTAAGCTTTATTGTAGCATCCTCTCGAGAACGGTTTGTCCTTTTTTTCCAGACAACCTGTCATTTTTGCTTTGTTTTCTTTATGTACTTGCTTCTTCTTTCCTTACTTATTGCATGTAATCACTCTCTGCTGTTATCTACACCAGCAGATGGGTGGACACAATGGCACGGACATTCCTAATTCACTTTGTTTGTGCCTGACTGTGCTTTTGTAGCTGGGTTTAAATATGGTTACGCCTGATACTTGGATAATTTACATGCGAACTGAACTAGTGAAACCATGCTGTGAAGGGACACTCAGAGGTAG
Organism: Pipistrellus hanaki; assembly: GCF_964339955.1. Lineage (NCBI taxonomy): Eukaryota > Metazoa > Chordata > Mammalia > Chiroptera > Vespertilionidae > Pipistrellus > Pipistrellus hanaki. The sequence continues at coordinate 53,666,448 of NC_140503.1, read as the reverse complement.
CTTTTTCAGTTAGCCTCTCCTTAATGTTTCCTGCTGCCCACTCTTGGCTGAGGATCTGTGGCATTTCTTCTGTTCACACGAGGTGGGGCATGTCTAGTCAACCACGGCACAGAGGAATGGGACAGGTTGGGAAGGTTTGGTCTGGGGACATCCCCGCCACTCGAAGCAGCATAGCAAAAGGGCACCCAGGGGTAGACAGTCCACTTGACAAGCAGTGAGCCAATAGCAGGCCTCAGTCCCCAGTATGAGATTCAGGGTCAGAATACCAGACCTTGGGCAGGGGAACTGGGCACAGTGTTCTGCGAAGTATGGTGCTGGCCACAGGGAGGATTCAGATAGTAGAGAAGATAGAAGCTGAAGGGTTCGAACCAGAAGGGAGCAGGTAACATTAGTGTCCAGCTCTCTGCCTGCACACTGAGCCAAGACCCTGAGGCCCAGCCACAGAGCAATGTGTGGCATCTGGAGCCTGGCTGGGCAGATGGCAGTGCTTGCCTTTGGGCTGCAGAGGGTGAGGCTAAGGAGGCGTCCCAGCAAACAGGGCTTTGGGGAAGGGTAGAGGTAACAGCCGGAAGATGTTTAGGAAAAGCGGAGGATTCCGCAGTTGAACAACATCTCATTCAGGCACAAGAAATTTGAAGTAAATGGAGGGGCCAGCCCAGCCCAGGAGCAGTAACTGTGGGTTAGACCTTTCCATTTTCGCAGCCTAGGCAGTAGGCTGGGCTATTTAAAGTGGAGAGTTGGGGCAGGGTCACAGTCAGGGCACCATTTCTGCCAAATCCAAAAAGATGAGAGTAGCCCTCCTGCTATCCACTAGAGGAGCCTGCAGGCGGGAGGTGAAAGGGGGAAGAAGACGGGGGCAGGAACTGGGAATGGGCAGTCAGGCAACTTCTTGGATACGAGGAACCAGTTTAAGGGAACCTTCATCTCTAAGTTTGGTTGCCATCTGAATCACACCTTCCTTGGAGGTTGATATTTAGGAGATCTGATTTAAAACAGGTTTAGAAACTTCCAACTTTCTATTGCAGATCCTCCTGGTCTACAAGCCATAATCAGAGTTAACGGGTTGTGAATGTGTCATCCTGGGGCGTTAAAGCTGATAGGTGATTGAGCTGCACAGACGTTGAGAAGGGCTGTGGATAAGTGACCAAGGAAATATTTGGAAGTTCTCTGCATTGTGGATCTATTCTACTCCGTAGAACTGGGAAAGTCCTAACATTCAAATTCTCAGCTGTCAGACATAGCTTTATGTAAATGTAAACCCAGTTCGACCCTGGGTTGATTCTCTCATTGTTAACCAAGAATGAGAGAATAATCCAGTGGGCAATTGAATATTGAAATTTAAGGTAACTCTATCCTCAAGTGTGTGAGATTGCTGCTTTGAGTGATTGATGTTGTTTATCTGAAATTTAAGGAGTATCCCTTCACTTTGTCATTTTAACCTTTCTTTCTTTCTTACCTAGTTCGTAAGAAGCGAGTTGAAGGAGAACGAAAATAAATTTCTACAAGAGGCGAAGTTCCACCACGGCGGCCATTTAAAAGCGAACAAAAGCGCTGCTCCCTCCCCACCGGGTCTATTTTACCAAAGGTTCATTTCCATTAACCACAAAGCTAATATTTAATTTTTATTCTTTTTTAGCACTACTGATTTATCTGGGATTTTTAAACACATTCGGTTGTTTTATTTGCTCGTGGGCACCTCTGGCAACTTGCACCAGTGAACCTAGGCAGGTCTTAGTGGGTGGCAACAATTGAAAAGGCCTTAACCACTTTCATATTGGGTTGTCTCCCTTGCATGAACTTTTTATGACCACTACAAGGCATTTAGTATGTAAGTGTGTTTGTAACGGATTATGATAGAGGCCTACCTCTGTTTACATGCATAGCTTTGAGTTAGGCTAAATACAGCAGAAGTGTTCTGCTGACCATATAAGAAGTTAGTATTGCCAATCTTTCACAGGGTGAGAAATGCAACCCAAGTTAGCACAAATTCTTAGTTCCAGAAATAACACTGAATGCACATGCCCCACTGATCAAAAATCAATGGGATCATCTTCATAAAAACAAGACAGCATTATGATGCTTTAACATAGCCTTAGTAAATAAGTATATAATGTTTATTAACCCACAGATATAACTTCAAGATAGACTCACGGGAAGGACAATGAATTGGCACACCTACTTGACTAATTATTCAACATAAATTCAATCTTTAACATGTCTCTGATGGATAGCTTTTTACAAAGCTGTTTTAAAGTTTTCCAGACAGGATGGGATATTTTTAAGTTTTAGTAAGAGGGAGGCTTTTAAAACAGTACACACCCAAATAAAACAATAATAATTGTACATTAATCAAGGCTGTCTGATGCACATGACTGAATTATTTTGGCAAATTTTAGAAGGATTTATTGCTTTTTCTTTAGTGTAACAAGATTGCAGGGTAAAAGGTGAACATTCAAGTTAATTATACTGATTTTTGTCTACATGGCATGATCCATCCAGATACTTACCAACTTCAGGAAAAAGTGTGAATTATCACTTATCCAGATGTTTGTCATCTCAAGAACAAAGGCTGTGACAGCACAGCGGCAATGATTGCATGGTAGTGTGCGTTAATCTTGCAGCGGCCTGATGCTGAAATAAGAAAACAAGTGACTACAGCCTTTGGCCCAAGTGCACTTGTCTCTGATAACTGTCAGGGCCCAAGGCTGGAATTGGTGGCACTCTTACTTAAACTAGCTTTTATGTCTCCCTTCCTTATTCCCTTCTCCCCTTCCTTCCAACCCATTCTCTTTCCTCTTTTCTCTGTAATGCTGAGTCTTGTAAAGGTGGCATGCCTAGTGCTGGTAACCTCTGGAGCTAAAGGGGTTGCTGACTCTGGCAGAAGGTGGGCCCAGCCCAGGATTTGTTTAGTAATTGAGTGTTCCTGCGTTGCTTGATAGCAGTAAAACAAGTTTTTAAAAATGAGACATTAATTCACATATTATTCTAGCTAGCTTGTAGAACACATGGGCACCGTTTCAGATAGATAGCCTTTATAAAATTGGACATTTACCTATATTCTAAGTACTCACATCTGTAGCCCTAAAATTCTTTGAAACCTCATTTTCTTGAGAATATTTTACATTTTTGAGGGACTTATGAGCAGAACCTGTTGATGTTTTTAGGACGCTAAAAATTCTTTAGTTTTCCACTATGTCTCCCTATCTATACAAAAAAAAAAAAAGCACAGTAAATAGTATTTAATTGTTTTCAGTCTGATTTTTCCTTTCCCCTTACTTACTTGGATGTGGAATGTTGGAGCCAGCTCATGCAGGCTTACTGATTATTAAATTTTCAAGAATTTTGCAAACTGGTTGTTAAACATGGCCATTATTAAAAATTAAATGTCATGCACTTAAAATCAAGTTACATTAAAAACAAAAAGTAATACTCAAAAGTACATTTACTATTTCCTGTGCTCTTAAGACTATTTGCATCTGTTGTTGTCGGTATGGCAGACATGCTATAATGCTGTACTGTTTACATCTCCTCTGAACTCAGAAGTTCAGGACCTCTTGCTGGGAGTTTGAAATTGGCTATGGTGGTGGGAGTATTTACACCAAGGAAATTAGCAAATTTTACAGATCAGGGCTTCCTCCTATCCCATGCCCCAGTTGCTGGTTTATAAACACGCATCAGCAATGTATACAACTCTTTGTGTGGTGTGTGTGTGTGTATACATATGTATGGCTACCATGTTGCCAAAGGGGAGAACATTTCTCTTCCATTTCTTTCTCCTAGCACTTTAGATTCATTGCAGATATATTTAAATGCTGCATGACCCTGCAAATAGGACTTTTTCCTTTCTTTTCTCATTCACTCTTATTCTTAGCTTCACCCCTAAGGAATCTTGAATTCTACAGAGTGTTTTCTGCAGCCCCAAGGTGCTGAAGACTGGGGGCTAAAGCAGTTTCTGACAAACTCTGGCAGAAAGCAAGAAAAAAGTCAGAATTTAATAGAGACTGTACTGCAGCTGTTGATAGTATTAAAGCAAGATAATGGGGTATTATCAAAATTTAGCACTGTTTTAGCTTGTAAAATAGTTGGCTCACATGTAATAGAATCTATGAAATCTAATATTTATATCTAATCATTTTATCTTAATATTACCTGTGTTTTAAAAGTAGCTTGAAAGGTGACATTTTCATGAGTATTCACATATTAAAGATAACTATTAGAAGATAAACTTACAGTTTGTAGAGTCTATAAATCATTTAATTAGCCTAGGACTTCATCTCTCGAGCATCTTCCCAAAGTGTGCAAGTAGTCTTTTCATTATTATGAGCATGATTAATCCCTTACCATTCATCATGGTGGCACATAACATGTATAAAATATTTTTATATGTATGTACTTGCCAAATATGATGCTGATATTTGGCAACATCTGGACAACCAATTGAAGGGAGATAATCCCTTCCCTCTTTTTGATGTGGATAGGCCCACAGTAAGTACAGAATCACTCACCAGGACCTGCAGGCTCATATCACAGCATGACTTGTAAAAGGTGACTTTTAGAAGACAAATTCTGAAAGTCCGGAGATCACATCACTAGTCCAGCACTCCATCTCCCCACCGTACGGAAGTGTGTAGAGGATGCTACTTCGTCGTCATGGGCATGAGTAAATCTTTCCCTTTTATCTTGTTAGGACCTAATGTAAATAAGAGTTTGTGTGTGTGTGTGTGTGTGTGTGTGTGTGTGTGTGTGTGTGTCGCCAAATATCTAAATAACTAGGTGTTTGGCTACATCTGGACAACCGATTGAAGGGGGATGCTCTCTCCCAACTCCTTGTCCCTTGTCCTTTTTAGAGTTGCTGCGGGCCCAGGTTAATGTGAAATCACTCCCTAGAGTTTGCATTTTAGGTCCTCACCCCCCAAATTTCACAGTGTGCATGGTCAACAACCTTAGGGAATAAAGATTAGAAACTTCATTGTTTCAACATCAAATCTCTCCATATGCCTATAGTGTATAAGACGAAGCTCTTTCCTTCCATCTGTGTAGGGTATACTCTATATAAGTGTTTTGTAAATAAAGATCACTAATTACTGTATGGAGCTCCTTGGCTAAAGCTGGACAACTGATTGGAGGGAGATGCTGTCCCTCAGGCCCTTTTCCCTTATCCCTCTCAAAGTTGCTGCAGGCCTAGCTTAGATAGAGAATTACTAACCTGGACAGACATGTGCAGCTCACCCATCTGAGAGCACACAGATTACTGTACAATAAAAGCCCATCTCCACTTCAAAATTCAGAAACCCCAAATGCCTGTACTCCTCAAAACCATTTTCCTAAGTCAGTGGTCTGCAAACTGCAGCTCGTGAGCCACATGCGAGCTCTGTTGACTAATGAGTTTGCCGACCACTGTTCCAAGGGAAGCCTGGAACACCAGATCACAGCAGCAGCTTCTCTGCCAGGCAGGGCACCAGCATGAGGGAGACCCGAGTGCTCTGAATAACTGCCAGGAGGTCGGGTCAGACGCTCAAATTTGAAAACACTGCTAAGCATCAGCATGCTTTAAATTCACAGAAGAGTTGGCAGCTATTTCCTTCTTCATGCATATGGATGCTTAGACATCTAGGCACTGCAAGGGGGACAGGAAGTACAAAAACTCTGGACTGATACAATCTGATATGTGTTTCTTGGGTTTTGAGGGTAGAGTGCCTTTCTGCAAAGTGGATACCATCTTCAGTGCAAGTATTTATGGCAGCAGCACCAATGGGCAAGGGTGGTAAGTTGTGAATTCTGGGTTCTGTGGCCTGTTACCTGTTTCTGGAATCGGGTTTAAGTCAAGATCCTGAAGCTTCCTCCCTCTCATACACTAATGATGCAGTAATAGCTCCTTTCCTTTTTAAAAAACCTTTATTGTTGAAAGTATTACATAGTCCCCTTTTCCCCTCATTAACCTCTTCTAACCTCCCCCCGCGCCCCCCCCCCCCACCCCAGGCCTTCACCACCTTTTTGTCTGTGTCTATGGGTTATGCATATATGCATACAAGTTCTTTGGTTGATGTCTTGCTACTTTCATTTTAATGAGCAGAGAACTAAGATGAAATGTTTTAGCTCTGCCTTCCAGTGGCAGTTTTTCCCTTTGCTCCTCATTTCAAATCTTCCCACCACATACCATGCCATCCTCAAAACTAAAGGACTGAGACAAAGAAAAGGTGTGAGAATGACTAGAAGCATCAGGCAGAGCATTCTGGGTGAAAATCACATGACCCCCTCCCCTAACAAACCGGGAGGAGGAAAATACCTAGAAACCAGGATGGATTCATTGTTTTCTTGTTACCAACTCTGGATTAGATTGGGTTTCGATTGTGGTTCAGGAGCTTAGAAAAGTGGAGAGGCTGAGTGAGGTGGAAAAGGAAGATGGAAATTAGAGTTCTTAACTTGTATAACAGCAGAAGTAACTCTGATCAGCTTTCCTCTTTCCCATCTGCCCTTAACATCAATGATTGAACATTCAGGAGATGGACAGAGGCAGATTCCAAGGTTTAAATTTTGAACCTGCCTCTGGGTACTGTGCTAGGAAGACTGTACGTGCACTAAAGATTATCCCAGTTTTGTGGCGCATCATTGATTTGAAGGAGGGTGAAGATTAGACATTTCTCTGGTATCTTCCATGGTAGTCATTCTGAGCACTTAGGCTTTGCTAGTTGGTCTGGTGGAGGAGAACCATATTAACAGATTTAGAGACTGACTCCTAATCCTATCACTGACACTTAGCAGGTATATATGATCATTTAATTGCCTGCCAATTATCCTATATAATAAAAGGCTAATATGCAAATAGACTGAACAATGGAACAACTGGTCACTATGATGCTCACGGACCACCAGGAGGCAGGTGCTCAAGGCAGGAGCTACCCCCTGGTGGTCAGTGTGCTCCCACAGGGGGAGCACCACTCAGCCAGAAGCTAGCGAGCAGGCAAGCAGTGAGGAGTGAGGCCTCCCGGACTGCGAGAGGGTACAAGCCAGGCTGAGGGATCCTCCCTGATGCACAAATTTCATGCACTAGGCCTCTAGTAGACTAAATAGGGGAAAGAGCACTGGATTTGGAGTCAAGAAACCTGGACACTTGGCTCCACACTTTCTTAGCTGGGTGACTTTGGAGCAAGCCACTTAGTCTCTCAAGCCTAAGTTCTTCACCTATATTCCAATGGGAACAATACCTTCACTAACTACCTCACAGAGTTGTGGTTTGAATATAATCAGCTAGTAGGATGAAAATATTATACTGGAAAGGACTGTACAAAAGTGAGAGATCATTTCTATTATCTACTAGAAGACTGGTGCACAAAATTCATGCATGGGTAGGGTCCCTAGGCCTGGCCGGCAATTAGGGCCTATCAGGGCTTCTGGCTACCAGCCTGGGCCTTCCTTCCCTGGCTGCCAGCAGCCCCCTTGTGGTCAGCGCACATTACAGCAAGCAATCGAACTACCAGTCTCCCAGTGGAACTCCCAAGAGGACACTTTGCATATTAGCCTTTTATACATATTGATTCACTAGTATTTTCCTCTGACCAACAATTAGATCTTCCACATCTTTTTTAGTATGGGGAATGGAAGCATGAGTATGATATAGAGGACTGGGATTACTTTATTTTCCACAAAGACATGGGAGACGTGGTTGATGGGGCAGGGTGTGTTATTTCCAGTGATGTGTGTGGTAGGGCATTTTCCTGAGTCACTTTGACAGCTCGTTGGGACGGGTCAGGACCCTTGCAGAGAGGCCAGGGTTGGACACAGGGGGAAGCAAACAGTGACAAGGGTCTCGGACACTGCTGCCCTCCTGTCAGCTCTGTCGCCATTCAGGGTGGGGCAGGCTGTGGCCTGAGGTGTGCCTACGGGGCTAGGAGTAGAATGTCCTTGGGGCTGTGGCAGCTGTGTAACAGGCTGAGCTCTGGTAGTAAAGGGAAGCAGCATCACTTGAGAGATCAGCTCTCCTGGGCAGCAGCTGCCTTGTTATCACCAGCAACCTTAGCCTGGCCAGAAAATGCTAAGAAGGATCTTGAAACCTAGCCTCACAGAACTTTCACAAGCAATTGGAGATAGGGACTCTCATCAATCTTTGTACCTTTTGTAACATCTAGTAAGGTGCCTTGTACAAAATAGGTGCTTAATAAACATTGCTTGAATTGTCCTCCAGCTCCAAAAACTAAATAAGTAAAAATGCTCCATTTGTCACCATGTATTTTTGGAAAACAATGCTGATTTGGATATCAGTTGTGTGTGACTTTGGGCAAGACTTTCTACCTATTTTGACTTCATTTCATCTGGAAAATGAAGTGAGCAGATCAGATGCTGTCTAAGGTCCCTTCCAGCTCCTGAATCCGGATTCTAACCGGTTCCCATTGCAGTTTCATCTCTCTTCACAAGGCACTGTTCAGAGGAAGGGGTCTGAACTTGCCACCGACAGACAGTTGTCTGTACCTCCTCGGCAGTTTTTACTGTCTTCAGAGTAGTTCTCAAGGAACAGCCTTTTCTGAAAGAATATTTTAACATTTATAATATCTTCTCCTCAAAATCGGTGGAGGAAAGGGGGAAATGCAAAGAAGGAAATGGAGCACAGTTAACAGCACATTTCTCATAGGCTTTCATTTAAAATGTGTGTGTGTGTGTGTGTGTGTGTGTGTGTGTGTGTGTGTACGCGCGCGCACGTGTTTGGGTGTCTGCACACATGTTGACTGGATAACAGAGAAGCTGATCAGAAGTACACAGTGCAATTGAGAGAAGCTGGGCCAGGATTAACATGTTCCCTTTGGATAGATAGGAATTGGCCATATGTGGAATGAAATGAATAGAAAAAAGGCACATGTTATGAAATTTTATTTTAGTCGTAAACATTGCCAGTGACAATCCTTAGTTAAGAAAGAAATTGTACTGACATAAAATTTCTATCTCTGCCACTTTATGTTTTTTTTTTAATACAATTCCACATGGAATATTTGTATTTTAATTAAACCTTTATCTTAATTTTGTTTCATTCATTCGAGGGAAACAAACAAGCATTTTTCATTGCACTTATAAATGTACAATATGCCCTAACCCAGTGGTCAGCAAACTGCGGCTCATCAGCCACATGCAACTCTTTGGCCCCTTGAGATTTTAGAAAAGACCAGCTTAGGAGGACCCTAATTAAGTTAATAACAAAGTACCTACTACCTATATAGTTTAAGTTTAAAAATTTGTCTCTCAAAAGAAATTTCAATCGTTGTACTGTTGATATTTGGCTCTGTTGACTAATGAGTTTGCCAACCACTACCCTAACCAGTTTGGCTCAGTGGATAGAATGTTGACCTGCGGACTCAAGGGTCCCAGGTTCGATTCCAGTCAAGGGCATGTACCTTGGTTGCGGGCACATCCCCGGTGGGAGGTGTGCGGGAAGCAGCAGATCAGTGTTTCTCTCCCATAAATGTTTCTAACTCTCTATTCCCTCCCTTCCTCTCTGTAAAAAAATCAATAAAATATATTTTAAAATGTACAATACTTGCATGCCACCAATCTATAATATCAGTTTAGATGCCTGTAATGTGGGTTTTATGTGTACCTGTATTGTTTTGAAAGAGAACAAAGGAAATAATACTTTGTAAACTGTTTAAACTTATATTGGCAACATTTATTTGGCTAAGCAGTTATTGAAAAATCTTGTTTTATTTTTTTATGTTGAAAGTTTTCAATCAAAAGTGGACATTTATTATATTAGTTAGGGAATTAATAACTGAGTTGCTTTTTACATGTGAAATGGAACATTGTGAGGGAATTAAATGTGTGATAAAGCAAAATGTAATGAAGTGCAAAATACTTTTACCCTGATCCCAGTTGGCACAAGTAGGTGCCATGTTTGACCCTTGGGAATTTGCCAGCCAGACTTAATGCTAATGTAAATGTATACTGTTTTAATTAATCAAGATAGTTTTGCTTTGAAAGATAAAATCTATTTGTTTGTGTCTGAAATGAAATTTCCAAGTGAAAATATGTACAGAGCATTAGAAATGAATAAACTTTCCTTTTAAAATGAAAGTAAAGACTGGTTGAATGTGGTTAAATTTTAGACACATTGTCCCTTTAAAAATAACTATTTGGCACCGTGTTAGATGAATCCATTTGCAGAAAGAACTATAAAGTGCCCTTATTATGAAGATAAGGAGTAGACAGGCAACCAGAAGTAGCCAGAGGGGGGAAGGAGAACTCATTATAACAGAAATGCACATATTCAACTAAACAGTTAAAATTTATTAGTATAAATGGGAATAAGAATACAGACAACCCAAATGGGTTAACTGTTTCACCTTGAATTTTTTATATTAACTTAGGACTTACTGTTTTAAACGTATGCTGGGATAAAAATCATAAAGTTACCGATCAAGTTTTGCCCTGGAAAAACAAGAAAGCCTACTCTTCCTGCCCTTCTGCTGAACTCTGCTGAACTCTTTGTCACTTAAGCGGATGACAAGGTCCAAGAAGGAGCATTTAAGACCCATTCTGGTTTCTACTTGCTGTTTCATACCTTCCCATGGACAAGGCAGTCTAGTAATTGTTTTTATTTAAAGGACTCTCTTTCCATCGATGGGGCCATAATGAATAGGAGTTACAAGTGTGAACTTTGAGGTCATACTTGCCTAGTTCAAATCTCACTTGTTACTTGTGTGAATTTCTGCAAATTACCTAGCCTCAGTTTCTTCACCTGTAGACCAGGAATCATGATCATACTTCAACAGTGGTTACATCATGAGGATGAATGTACAGTGCTTGGCGTACAAAGGGCACTTAGGTTTTTCTATCCTAAATACTAACCTAAATAAGTATCCATGGATCTTAATGCCAACAAAGTTTTCCTTTATATGCTGACAATGTTGGGAATTTAAGCAGGACTGAATCTTACTCAGTTTTGTGTTTCCATCTGGCAGACAGACAGGCCCTCCCCTGTCATTCTGAGAATTGAATATAAACAAGACAGCTGACTCGGGACTTACTCCTGACCCACCCTCTCATTACGCTCTGCTCCTCGCGGCTTCCCTGATGTCTCAACGTGTTTGTACCTGCTCTGCTTTCTGGGTGTCCTCCTTTGGATTTGGCAGCCTGCCATTGGTCTGCCGAGGTTAGACTGGGCACTGCTATGGACCACTCCTCTCAGTTTAATCATTCAGCCTTTCTCTGTGCTACATGAAATGGTGCCCCACACCCTCTCTGCCCCAGCTGCTAACCCACTTCCCTGTCCTACCACTCAGGGAGCATGAGCAGATGCTCACAACCTCTAGCAAGTGTCCAACATGTCACAGGACCTCAGTAGGAACTAGATGTATGTATGCTTGAATGAGGTTGGGCTATGCTTTAGACTCAACCAACCTAAGAAGGGAGATGATGTAGGAAAATCAGGAAGATGCATGTCTCAAAAGGTGTATGTGTTAGTGTCTTTAAATCTACACCACTGAATCCATCAATCCTGAGCAAAACTCTAGAAAGGTGTAATACCCACTTCAGTGGTTTATAAGCACCAGGAAGTGAAGCAGTGATCCATAAGAAACAGCACAGATTCATTTAATAAGTAATAGGAAATCATGACAGTTTGGTCAAATTGAACACACTGTATTTGGGTTTTAGCAAGATGTTTATCAGAGTCTCAAAACGTTCTTGAGCCGAAACCAGTTTGGCTCAATGATTAGAGCACATGTGTCAAACACAAGGCCCGCGGGCCAAATCCAGCCCGCCAGGCCTTGCAATGTGGCCTGCACCGCGCTGTTATCACTGCACTCCGCTGTCAGTTTATGACATTGTCAGTTTATGACTGTTCAGTAAACCATTCGGCCCGCGATTTAGGCTGGATTTTAGATTTTGGCCCCTTCTCTGATTGAGTTCAACACCCCTAGATTAGAGCGTCGGCTTGGGGACTGAAGGGTCCCGGGTTCAATTCCGGTCAAGGGCATGTACCTTGGTTGCGGGCATATCCCCAGTAGGGGGTGTGCAAGAGGCAGCTGATTGATGACTCTCTCTCATCGATGTTTCTAGCTCTCTGTCTCTCTCCCTTCCTCTCTGTACAAAATCAATAAAATATATTTTTAAAACGTTCTTGAGACATGCAGGCTGCATAACTGTGCAGGTAAATACCGCGTTTCCCAAAAATAAGACATCCTCTGAAAATAAGACCTAGCGCATGGAAAGATAAGACATCCCCTGAAAATAAGACCTAGCGCAACTTTGGGGGGGCGGGGGGGGAAATTAATATGAGACACTGTCTTATTTTCAGGGAAACAGGGTAGTTAGATGACTAGGTTAAAGAGGTTTTTTTGACTCTTGATTATAAGTAAATGCATGGAAGAAATTTAACCAGTAGGGCTTAGCCACTGCAGGGCTCTTTCCATGGCATGTTTTAAATAGATGTTCACCAGTAATCTATAATAATAAAAGGGTAATATGCTAATTAAACCAGACGTCATTCTCTGCATTCTTCCTGATGAAGCTGGGGCCAGATGGAAGCAGCCCAGATCCCAGGTGCCTGCAGGCAGCCAGAAGGAAGCAGCCAGGTGCCAGAGGAGGCAGGAGTGGGAGGGGGGAGGGGGCTATTCTTGCACAAATTTTCATGCATCGGGCCTCTAGTCCTATCTAATAAAAGAGTAATATGTAACCATCACTCCCCTACACCCACAAGCCATACCCAACAGCCAATCAGGAGTGAGTATATAAATTAACCCAACCAAGATGGCTGCAGCCACAGAGTGAGCAGGAGGCTTGGGTTTTCCCTGCAATGGAGGAAGCCAAGCTTTCCACACACCCTGGCTGGCCTAGGCCTCCATTCAAGGTTACAAAGTTTCAATTGTAGAAGATAGATAAATCCCAGATATCAGGGCCTTTGCTTGGGTTGCCGGGGGGCGTGGCCAGCCTGCAAACCACCACAGGCCCTCACCCAGGCCGCCCTACACCCCAAGGAACCCCCACCCTGATCCGGGACACCCTTCAGGGCAAACCAACTGGCCCCCACCAGTGCATCAGGCCTCTATCATCCTATCTAATAAAAAAGTGATATGCAAATTGATCATCACTCCAACACACAAGATAGCCACCCCCATGAAGTCACAGATGGCTGCCCCTATGTGGATATAGGATGGTCGCCACAAGATGGCCAACAGGGGAGGGCAGTTGGGAGAGACCAGACCTGCAAGGGAGGGAAGTTGGAGGTGGTCAAGCCTGCAGGGGAGGGCAGTTAAGGGTGACCAGAATGGCAGAGGAGGGAAGTTGGGACGACTGGGCCTACAGGGAAGGGCAGTTGTGAGGCACCCAGGCCTGCAGGGGAGGGCAGTTAGGGGTGACCAGGCCTGCAGGGGAGGGCAGTTAGGGGTAGCCAGGCCTGCAGGGGATGGCAGTTAGGGGCAAACAGGCTGGCTGGGGAACAGTTAGGCATCAATCAGGCTGGCAGGGGAATGATTAGGGGGTGATCAGGCTGACAGGCAGAAGTGGTTAGGAGCAATCAGGAAGGTATTCAGGCGAGCAGTTGGGAGCCAGCAGTCCTGGATTGTGAGAGGGATGTCTCATATTAGAAAGGTTGCATGCTGGGCTGAGGGACACACACACCCCATGCATGAATTTCATGCACCGGGCTTCTAGTTTGAATATAATACTGATAAAATAACTACTGGGTCTCCAGCTGATGGGCCCTAGGAGGCCAAAGTATAAGCCTGTATGTACCTACTCAAATAAAAATCTAACACAAACCTTGGGCAGTTTGACTCAATGAATAGAGCATCAGCCCAGGTTTGATTCAGGTCAAGCCTGTACCTCCCAAGGGCGTTTACTTGGGTTACAGGCTCTCACCCCAGCCCTGGCCTGGGTGCATGGGAAAGGCAACCAATATATGTGTCTCTCTCACATCAATGTTTTTCTGTCTCTCCCCCTCCCTTGCATTCTCTTTAAAAAATCAATTTTTAAAAATTTAACACAAGTAACAATACAAAAAAATCTTTGTATTGTCTACTTTTAATCCAAAAAAATCAACTAATATGCCTTTGCCAGGTAGCTCAGTTGGTTACAGTTGTGGTCAGCAAACTGCAGCTCGTGAGACACATATGGCTCTTTGGCCCCTTGAGTGTGGCTCTTCCACAAAATACCATGGCTTGGGCAAGTCTATTTTGAAGAAGTGGCATTAGAAGAAGTTTAAGTTAAAAAAATTTGGCTCTCAAAAGAAATTGCAATTGTTGTACTGTTGACATTTGGCTCTGTAGACTAATGAGTTTGCCGACCACTGGGTTAGAGTATTGTCCTGATATGCCAAGATTGTGGGTATACGAGAATCAATTAATGAATGCATAAATAAGTGGAACAACAAATCAATGTTTCTGAAAAAAGTCAATAAAAATTCAGCTACAAAAGATAGAATGGAGAAAATATGACTTAACTGTCATCTGTGTGGATAAAGACTTTGATTTTTACTGATTGAAAGCTACCTGTGAATAAGCAGTAGCATGTGCCTGCCTAAAATCTAACTGTATCTTAGTGACAGTAGACAAAGAGTCTTGGCTGTTTGGCCTGTGCGTTGGGCCTCAGCTTTCAGAATGCCTACTTCAATATTATTTCCATCATCCTTAAACTTTGGCATGGTTAAGTGTAAAAGTTATTCTTATATCTAATCAGTAACAGTGTCACTGATTTTTAAAAAAAGTATTTTATTTAGACTTATTATTATGCAAATATTCAGATACAGGCAGTAAAAAATCTGACTGTTGATATTTTTTCAAAATATAAATGCATAGTAAATATTAGATAAGTAAAATTCGTAAATAAATAAAATATATCTTTAACAATTAGAGATTGTTAAAGATATATTTTATGTTAAAAATCAATTCAAAATAATTAAAAATTGTTAATGTTCAAGTAGAAAAATAGGGACAGCTACTACAAATATAGAGAATGTAATAGCTAGATAACTTAGGAAGAAAGCTATTTTTTTTTTTTTAGTTAATAAATACAAAAATTTAATAATACAAAAAAACAAACAAACAGGGATTACATTATAACTCTGTTCTTTGTGGAAATGTTTAGTGTACCTAGCATTTACAATTTAAAACCAGAATTTAATTCTTATTTAATTCCATTTAGGACATTTATCTTTTTCATCCACTCACCTCGGTTGAAATTTGAATCTCTCTAGTAACTGTAAGAGAGTCTAACAGCTGACAGTGTTGGGAAATTATTGTTCCTATACTTGTATATAATGTAAATATACAATGTTTAGCACTATCATTTAAAATAAGAATATTAAAATAATAAAATTTACATTTTTGGCCCTAGCCTGTTAGGCTCAGTGGCTAAAAAGTTAGCTAAATTTTGGCATAATTCTTTAGGTTTATTTGTGTATTCTAGAAGTTTGTTATCTGACAGTGATATTTGTCAGCAACTTGGCTTCAGCTGAAAATTCAAATTCTCAGCCCTTTGGTATTTGGCAGAAGTGTGTATGCATCTCCAGTGGAAGCGTAGCAGGGAATGAAAATATGAGGCATGTCAAAATTAATTCCATCTAATGGCATTAGGGAAGTTTGAGTGAGAAACAGGCATTTGAGATGGACAATGAAACATGAGGCTTCAGATGGGTTGACAGGGAAGGATATTTCAAGCCAGAGTGTGCTCAAATTCTTTTGTATGAAATTCTGTGCCCCTGCCACTGTTTATCTTCCGATTCCTACCTCCCACTGCTTTCATTAACACCAATCTTCCAGAATGAAATTCTTACGCCTTCGTTTCAACTTTAGCTGAAATATTCTCAACTCTCCTATAAAATACATTTTTAGAAAATACTTAAGCGTATCAAGGAAACTATTTCCTAAAGGAACCCTTTGATAACAAGAAAGTAGCTTCTGGCACTAGTTTGCATATGATGATTCAGTGTGACATTGCTTTATGAGTTCTTCAGGCTGCAAGTTTAAAGATAACACTAATGAGGGCTTGTAATACATTCAGTAGAATTCCAGTGTTGTTTTATCACTTTCATTCTAACCCAACCCTGAAAACTAACAGAGCTGTACTCTGTCCCTTACTCAAATATTTTACCTAACAGTCTCAGATTTGTTCTCTTTAGTTGTTGAACTTGAACTTTTCCATCACTTGGAGGAGTGGGATTAAATTCTTGGGGGAGTGGTGCCATACCACTTCTGTTTTCTAGGATCACCTCTCACTGAATCGGCAATGCAGCATTCAGCTTTTACTAGCCCATAGTCAAAACAATCAGTCTATAGTCAAAACAAACCTGAATCTCAGTGTTTGGTGGGGGCTCTGATCCACGTGACTTCTCATTCTGGGACCCAGGAAGGACCATCCTCTGTGTGGTTCATGACATTCTCTTGGTGAAGGGAGAGAGTAAGCACGTAAGAAACACAATGACCCTTAAAAGCGCCTACTCACAGCTGTCATATAGTCACTTCCGCCCACATATCCTTGGCTGAAGCAAAATTTGTGTTTGTAAGCTTTGTGATTACAATAGGGCAACATTTGTGTAAAGAAAGAAGGAAAACCCCATTAGTAGATCATAGCCAAGCCTGCAGGTCATATGGCAATGGGGAGGGGTGTCCTTGCCTCTAGAATTTAGTTAATTTACCTTTTCACTTATTTATGTAAATATAATGTTTAGGTTTTCCTTTTATTTTCCTCTTTAAGAACTGTGTTGTTGTTGTTGTTGTTGTTGTTTTAACTATAAGCTAATAATGGCAACCCATGAAGTACAGTCCTTTCAAAAAAGAAAAGTCTGTTCCACTGTGTCTTATCCTGCGAAGCCAATGCTCTCCTAGCTGGTGTTTATATCCTGCACCAGGTCGCTGGCAGGCATTTACTGGCAAACTCTCTGGTTTTGTTTCCCAAAATGAGAACAGGAGGCAGGGGAAAGAATTCAATATTTATTTGCAAACATTTATTTAATACCTACTGTGTGTCGGGCACTGTTGCAGATGGTAGGTATAGTCCTTTTGGAGCTTATGTTAAGCACATAAGCAAGATGATGTTAAGTGGTGACAGGTGCTATGAAGCCAAAGTAGTAAGAAAAGGGGAGAAAGACTGGGTAAAGTGACCAGAGAAGGCCTCTTAAAAGTGACATGTGAACAAAATATTAAAATGAAGATTTGAGCCATGAGCATTTGGGAAGAAAGGCATTCTCCAGTGTAGTGCAAAAACCTTGAGGCAGAATACATTTGGTAGGATGTGAGAAACCTCAGGGAGGCCAGTGTGGCTGGAGCAGAGTGAGAGAGTGGGCTAGGAAATAAAATAGTCATGCAAGGATTTTATTCAAATTATAATGGGAAGCCATGAGTGGATTGGAGCAGGAGGGTGACATGATCTGATTTGTTTTAAAAAGACCATTCTAGTGCCCGGCTAGCTCAGTCGGTAGAGCATGAGACTCTTAAAAAGACCATTCTATGCATATGAGTACAACCAATGGACACAAAACTCTGGGGAGGGAGGGCATGTATGGGAGGTGGGGGGGAGGGTAGACAATGGTAAGATATGTACACAAATAATAATTTAATTTTAAAAAAGATTTAAAAAATTAAAAAATAAAAAGACCATTCTAGCCCTGGCTGGTGTGGCTCAGTAGTTGAGCTGTCAACCTATGAACCCGGAGGTGGCGGTTTGATTCCCAGTCAGGGCACATTGCACACCCACTACATGCCTGCAACCCTGGCATGTAGTGGGTGTGCAATAGACAGCCAACTGATGTTTCTCTGTCTCATCGATGTTTCCCTTCCTCTCGCTCTCTCTTTTTAAAATATATTTTTATTGATTTCAGAGAGGGAGAGGGGGAAGGAGAGAGAGAAAGAAACATCAATGATGAGAGAGAATCATTTATCAGCTGTCCTTTACTGGGGATGGAGCCCGCAACCCCCGCATGTACCCTGATTGGGAACCAAAATGCAACCTTATCGTTCATTATTCTTTTTGTTTTGTTTTGTTTTGTTTTGTTTTTGTTAATCCTCCTCTGAGGATATTTTCCCATTGATTTTTAGAGAGAGTGGAAGAGAGAGGGAAAGACAGAAACATCGATGTGAGAGAGACACATTGATGTGTTGACTCCTGCATGAACCCTGACGAAGGCTTGGGCCAGGGAGGAGCCAGCAACATAGGTTCGTGTCCTTGACTGGAATTGAACCCAGGACCCTTTAGTCTGCAGGCATACACTATATCCACTGAACCAAACCAGCTAGGCCACTAGGGCAATATAGGTCATTATTCTTAACATCGCTGGTCCCATATGTGGTATTGAATATACATGGGTTTAGGAGAATCATGTTTTAAGCCTCGTGATTACAATATGATAACATTTATCTGATGGAAAGAGAAAAATCAAGCGCTGAAAAACATTATTCTAGAAAAAGGAACTAAAATAAAATTCAAATATTCATTAGGAAAAACTAAATATAAGTAACTAAAGGAAACTATATATTTAATATGTACCTAAGCCCCATATTGGAAGGTCAGGAAGGAACTATGTATATTAATTCAATCAGACAATGAATAGAAAGTCATTTCTGCCTAAAAAGCAAAGCAAAATGAGCCATATTGCAGAGGAAAGTCTTTCTTAAAATAAATCATATCTGATGGTGTAGTAGGAATTCATGGGAAACTTACTGGTAAGAATACCTATACATTAACTTCTAATAAAAAACAGAGCTATCAAATGAACCCAGATACAATTCCATCCAGAGTACCATTTCTCTGGACTGTGGTAGAGAAATTTTTTCCATGTAATTCAGACATGATCACAGGTTATTTTACATTAAAGAATTTGATGAGGCTTAGGAGACCCGTGGATCTAATTAACAGTGGAAAGCATGCTCGTATGTGAGTCAGAATACCTGTGCTTTATTTCTAGATCTCCAATTACTGACTGTGTGACCTTGTGCAAATTACTTAAATTGTCTGGCAAATTACTTAAATTGTTTTCTCATCTGTAGATGTGGATAGAAGATACTAACACTTTTTTAAGGATTATTTGGAGGATTTAGATAAATATTATAAGTGAAGTGCTGGCACACTGCCTGATGTGGTTTAAGTACTCAATAAATATTTGTTGAACCTGAACTCTGTAGGAAGTTACTCTCAGAAACTCATCTCCAAGAATATTTGAGAGTGATTCACACTAAGATGCACTAGATAGTAAGATGCAATAGCCACACAATTTATTGTTGATGGCCTTCTAAGAGTATTTGCGATTTTAGGAGGGGCTTTTTCTTAAAAATGCCAAATCATCAGTTATCTTTATTGCTGGGATTAGTGGGGACCAGTTGCATGAAATTCCAAGGTGTTTACCTAGGCTACTCCTTGCTCTGAGTGGAAGAAGTAGATGCCAGAAGAGGTTTAGCCACTAGTCGGTTCCGGCACTGGGTGTAGCTGGAATGTACCTCACCGAGGCATTTCAGTCCTCTCCATGGCTACATTTTTGAAAGATGTGTATCAAAGCTGAGCATTACTCCTAGGAATGGTTTACTCCTGAAGGGCAGGCCAAAAATAACTCCCAACACTGACTAAATGAATAAATGGAAAGCCATCGCTGTTCCCTCTCCTCAGAGCCATGCACAAAAGACAGCCCTATCCACTGTCCTCTGAAATATTCCCACTCTCTTCGTTCTGCCCCCCAGACTACCCATCTGTCCCAGTCCCCTCCTTTGATCAGCGCTCTCCCACGTAAGCCCAGCTCCACCTCTCAGTGTAGAGCTGGAAGCAGAAATGGGAGGAAGGAATGGGGCCCCGAAACTGCTATCTCTGTGACATCATCCCTGATTGCAGGCCTAAAGAAATCACTAGGGTCCCTGCGCCCTTGGGATGACATCCTCTTGATTTATAACCCTCTTGTGCCGCAAGAGGGTTTGTTTGCTTACCTATCAACTTATCATAACAAGTTCAAAGGACTGGATGCCCTGTCCCGCATCAACTACTCCAAGGGCACACACAATACAAGCAGTGCCAGGCGTGCTCTTTAATAAAAGTCAAAGCAAATAGGAAATCTATACCAATGAGCCTCTCGCTGCTGCTCATAGCTCCAGAGCGTGGAGGTTAAATATTTCCACGAGTAGACAGCGTCGTTCCAAGCTGGAGGTAGGCTTGGTATCTGCAGCTGCTTCCCATGCTTTGCAGATGATTGTCAAGCCCGGGTTCTGCGCTGCTCCCCGTTCGCTAGAACTACAACTCCCAAGGTGCCCTGCGACCTGAGAGTGCGCAGGCGCATGGGTGACGGAGGGGGAACCAGCCTCACAGACGCGCGCGCGCGGTCGAGGTGGGGGTGCTGCCGGCGGGCGGATCCGGCAACTCCCTGGGAGGCAGACCCAGGCAGACGGGCGGGTGCTGGGAGCCGGGCTGCGGCAGTCCTCGCGTGTCTGTGAAGGAGTCGGTGGCCCCAGCAGGCGCCAGCCAGGTGAGTCCAGCTTTCCAGGAAGTCCGTCCGCGGGCGCGGGCAGGGAGTCGCACCGGCCATGGTGGCTGAGGAGGGAGGGAGAGGCTGCGCTCCTCCAGCCGCCGGCCTGGGTCTTCTTCCCCACGGGTCCCCTCTCCGGGAGCAGGGGCTCTGAGGGCTGCTTTGGGGTGACCGGGCCCGGGTGGGGGCCCTGGGGTGCGCTGGGTGGCGCCTGCGGCGGAGGCGCGCGAACCTTGAGCTGATGAATCACTTGGGGGGCCCGGCCTCCCCGGGTTCGGGACCGGCCCCCTCCTCTCCCTCCCCTCCCGCCGCTGCCCGCGGCGCCCGCCCGGCCGCCCGCCCGCCTGCCTCCTCCGCCCCACCCAGGCGAAGCTCGGGGGACGATCATCTTAAAAGGGTTTCTCACTAGGACTCCTTCAAAGGCTTCTGCTTGTTGAAAGTTAGGAGGAAAAAAAAAAAAAAAAAAACACCTTAGGGCACACCCTTTTTAAAAATTAAAATCTGGCTTGTCTGGCACTCGCCGGTTTGATCTCTTGCTCTTGTCTTAGAGTAAGTTCTGGCTCCCCTGGAGCACACACAGCTGGCTCCGGCTGTGAAGTCGCTTCTGTGTTGGTTTCTTTTGAGGACGTTGTGCTTTTGCCTACGGAGGTTGGTCTGTTTCCTCCGCAGGCCTGCGTTCTGATTACAAACAGACGAGAAACAGTCGCAGGTTTTTGCTTTTTATTTTGTTTGTTTTGTTTTATGTTTAGTTAAGAATCGCTTTTCCAGCTTGCCCTTGGCTTCTCTTAAAACCAAAAGTTATCTGGTAATGAACACTGCAGTAAAGCTTATCGCAGGAGGTCATGCTTGAACAGGAAATAAGCCCGTGAGATTTAAATTAGTTATGTACCGTCTCTCTCGGCTTGTAACATGTTCATGCAGCTCGTGTTTCTTTTTCTGAGAATCCTTTAGATGATTTTTTTTTGGCAAATTAAATTGATTAATTAATTGGTCGGTCAAAAAGTAATAAGCTCAGAAAAATAGTTTTGTCCAGCCTGATTTACTTGTGCTGGTCTCTTTTTCCTAGTCCTATGTACCTTTTTTACCCTGTCACTTCTTTAAGAGCCCCTAATTTTATTATAAATACTTAAAATCTCCTTTCTAACACATTCCTATGAAAGGAAAAAAAGGGAATGAAAATGTCAGATCCAGTATGTTCTAATTCTCAGCTTGCTTACTTTATTTATTTATTTTTTTAATATGTTCTATTGATTTCAGAGAGGAAGGGAGAGGAAGAGAGAAACATCATTGATGAGAGATAATCATGGATCAGCAGCCTCCTGCACGCCCCCTACTGGGGGTCGAGCCTGCGACCCAGGCATGTGCCTTTGACCGGAATCAAACCCGGGACCCTTGAGTCTACAGGTTGACGCTCTATCCACTTAGCCAAACGTGCCAGAGCTCAGCTTGCTTACTTTTACTTTCGAACCTCTCAGGACTTCCAGCTTGCTCATCTTTAAAATGAGGTTGTTGGACCAGGTGACCCTAAGATTATTCCAGCCCTAAACATGTCTGATTTTTAAAAATTCATGATTTTATTTATTCAGGAAACATGGGCCACAGGTGTCATTCCAAACTGTGTGCTAGGCACGAATGCACAAAAATGAGTTCTGGAGGCTGTTACTTAACCTGCTCAATTTCCTTTAATCATATTTTTATGACTAATTCCAAAATTTTGTCATAAACCCTTCAGGCACTATAATTCTGTAATTAGCTTCACCTACAGTTAAGACATAAAGTCAAACTCCATTTCAGTGATTGGAGTTTTACTCTGGTAAAACTCTAATCAGACTTTTCTAGTCTCAAAACACAGGTTCCCTACAACATAAAGGACTTGCATGGTGTAGGGTGGTGCTTCTCAAACATTAACATGCATAAATCATCCAGGATCTTGTAGGTTTGAAGAACTTGCATGTCAGACCACACTGAACATCAAAGGCTGGGAGATATTTTAAGGTGTTCATAGTGACAGTTCAAAGACAGTGCTTAGCGTTTGATAGTTAACCCAAGAACGAAGAAATTGTGATTCGATCCCTCAGGTTACATGCTGGGGTTGTCGACTCCATTCCCAGTAGGGGGCGTGCAGTAGGGACCCATCGATGAAGTTACTTTCCCATTGATGTTTCTCTCTCTCTATCCCTCCCTTCTCCCTTCTCACTCTAAATATCAATAAGAACATTTTTTTTTAAGTAAAGATAGGAGCTGATAGCTGTGATATTAGATGCATAGTAATTGCTTTTTCCAACTCTCAGTTTTTTAAAATAACCCTATTCACCTTAAAAAAAAAAAAAAAAAACATGTTTAGTTTCTACTCTCTCTCCTTCCCTTCTCCTTTCTCTGTGCAGAATCCTCAGTGTTTTCTCCTCTCTCATCCTCTTCCTCCTTCAACTGTTTTCATTCACATTAATTCAGTCATTCACTGTTCAACATATGTCTTTCCCCATTCTGTACAAAGCACTGTCTTAGGCTCATGGCGAATACAGACATTAAGACACGGGTGTTCTTTTTTGTCTGGGAACTACTCTCTTTGAGATGAGGCATGTGTGCTTGTTCATAGTTCAGAGCGCTGTAAGAGCCATCTGTGGGGAATAAAAACATGCGGTAGAAGTTCAGAGGGAGAGAGCTTTTACAGTTGTGGGGATGGGAAAGAAATGAAGTCATCTTTTTTCCACTCACGGGTCATCTCTGCCTTCCCAGGCTATACCCAGTATACTGTGTGAGTTTATATGCCATATCTACAATAGAACACAGTATAATTTTGTAAATTTATTTACTTGAACCTGAGGTAAGCTTGGTATATACGACAATTGATTAGATCTGAGTAAAATAGGAAGAGTGAGAGCTGGTGGGGATAAAAATATCCCTGGATAGAGGGAGGGGAAAGATGAAAAGAAAGGAAGTCAGAGGAGGACCCAGTAAAATAGGAGGAAAGATCTCAGTAGGTTTTCAGAAGTCAGTCTGATGTACACTGCTCTTGCTATTTAGGCTGTATTATCAATTTTTAAAGATCAAGTTAGCTGGCAGTCTTCATTCTTTTCAGTTCCCCTTAAATTTAAAAATTATAGGCTGTTAATTAAAATAATTGAAGAGGGCATTATTCACTAGGCCAGTGGTCGGCAAACTCATTAGTCAATAGAGCCAAATAACAGTACAACGATTGAAATTCCTTTTGAGAGCCAAATTTTTTTAACTTAAACTTCTTCTAATGCCACTTCTTCAAAATAGACTTGTCCAGGCCGCGGTATTTTGTGGAAGAGCCACACTCAAGGGGCCAAAGAGCCGTGAGCCTCAGTTTGTCGACCATGGCTCTAGACTGTTACAGTGGCTATAGCATTATTGGCTTTCTGTCATCAACCTTTCTTGCTGACATTTGATTTAGATGCCTTATTCTCATTCAATTTTCTCGCAAGCCTCTAAAATCACAACTATAGCATTGTAGTGAAAGGAAAAAGATCTAGAAAAACAGAAAATTCTACTCGATTTGTAACAGCCCGTTTAGTACACATATTGAAATCCTAAAAAATCAAACTTGATTTGCTGCTTATGAAAAATTAACATGAACACATATACTTATATCTGTCTACCCATACATGTCTGTAATCCATTGGATTGTTTATAATAATGAACAAATAGAGATGTGAATAATCCAGAGTGGCACAAAATTGAAAATGTATGTGCAGTAATGTCGATTTCATTTGAAACATCCTTAACCTATGCCTTGAAGCAGATTCCTATTTTGTATGTTTTATGAGGTATAATTAACATTCAGTAAGATGTACATATCTTTGTTCTAATATATTTTTATTGATTTAAGAGAGGAAGGAAGTGGGGAAGAGATAGAAACATCAATGATGAGAGATAATCATTGGCTGACTGCCTGGGCAACCCGGGCTTTGTCTTGACTCGGAATGAACTGTGATAGGTCGATGCTCAATCACAGAGCCACACCAGGCGGGCAATATGAGCATATCTTGAGTATCTAGTTCAAGGAGTTCTGATAATTTTATACAATGTAACTTCTACCAAGACAAATGAGAAAACATTTCTATCACCATGGAAAGTTCCCTCATGTCCCTTTCCAGCCATTTCCTTCACCCACCCTTCTCCAAAGACAACCACTTTGATTCCACATTTCTAACGCAATAGATTTATTTTTGCCTAGTCATAGACTTCACAAAAATGGAATCGTACAGTAGTATGTGCTTTCTTGTGTCTGGCTTCTTTCATGTAACATTGTTTTTGAGATTTATCTGTGGTGTATTGTTGTTGTTGTTTTGGGGGGGGTTGTTTGTTTTGTGTGTGTGTGTGTGTGTGTGTGTGTGTTTGTTGTTGTTTTTTTATCACATCAGTGTGACAGAGGAACATCAATTGGTTGTCAACCATACTCACCCTGACCTGGGATCAAATCCCAGCCTAGGCATTTGCCCTGACTGGGAATTAAACCTGAAGCCTATTCGTGTACGAGACGACACTCCAACCCACTGAGCAGGGTTGTTGTTTTTTCTCCACATTTTTTATGTCACCAATTTTTAGTGTTGTCAGCCTTTTTTTATTTTAGCCACACTAGAAGATGGAAAATGTACCTCAGTATGGTTTTAATTTGCCTATTCTGGACATTTCATATAAATGAAATTATACAATATATAGTAGTCTTTTGTGACTATCTCTTGTTCTTATACACTTAACAGTTCATTTTGAGAATCACTGAAAATCAGACGAAGTTCCTTCACAGATGTGTACACTTTTTTTTTTGCCTGAGAAGATATACCCTCCCTCAGTACATATACTCAAACATCTGTATGCACTCACTAAAGAGGGAGCACAAACACACCAAGACAAACTTACAGACTGAGGTAACTGATGCACAGAGATAACCCTTTACGTTAAACAGTTTCATACCGGGGTATATCTAAGCACTGATGTCACTACAAGTACCTGTGTGTGAACACAGTTCCTGACATGTGTGGGAGCAAATGAGGGTTAGTGTGAAGGAGAGCATGATGCCAAGTTAAATTTATTTAAAGTGTTTTCTGGTGTTTAAGGCAATTCTTAGTGCCTTTAGTTAAGTTTTTTAAACAGTAGTGATTGTCTAATAGGATATATTTAGTATGTCTATAGTTATATATATAGACTTAAGCCCTTTGTAGGTATTTCCTTAGCCTGTTGCATAGATCGAGCCCTTTGAGCAGGATATTATTAGTCATAATTATAGAGTAAGGGATTTGCATATGGAAATTATAATCAACAAAATATTTTGATTCCCTGGGTGTGGAGTTATCATTTTAATGATGAGTTGTTAAAGAATATTTACTTGATATATGCATACCAGTGTTGGGGGGGAAGAAGCCCTTCAAGTATATGCATTATAAATCTGACATCTATTCTGGCAGCCCTTACCCTAGGTTAAATATAGCAAGATTTGATATAATACCAAGATTTATTTTTGTTCATGGGGGATTCAAATTAATGTTCTTAAATAACTGCTCTTTTTTCTTTTTATTATGGCCACTGTGGTCTTATGGCAGGAGGATGGAAGTGGGTGGGAGGTGGGATTGGGGTGGGGAGGTGGGTAAGAAAACTTGATTTTATTGGGAAATATCAGTAAGTATGTGATTATTTGAAAGTCAAGGCCCCTACCCACCCACCCCCTCTGTTTTTCTTCAGTTTGTCCCTAAGATTTACTGTCTCTTAGGGAAAAATCACAGAATGCACAAAAATGGACCACAACACATTTCCACATTTTCACCTCTGCAAGGCCTTAGGTGACAAGGGCTGCCAGAATAGCTCGGCCATCCTGTTAGTCATCAGAGTACCCTCTACACCTGCCTCTAGTTTCTTGAGCCCCCATTATTCCTCCTTGTCGAACAGTGTCACGTCCTACGTACCTAACACATAGGACAACATCTCAAGTTTGCTGTCCACCAGAGAATATCTCTTGCCACTGCATTCAGCCCCTTAACCTTCCCTCCTGCCATATCCTCTTTTCTTCCTTTCTGTTTTCTAGTGCCACAACCTTAGTTCTGGTCTATACCTTCTTTTGAGTAGGATACCTCTTCAGAGAAATGTTGTTTGAATTGGTTGCTGAAAGATGTGAAAGGATTCGAACATGAGAAAAAGAGGGAGGGGTTACTGTGTATCAGGGTAATGAACAGTGTGATGTGAGGGCTGGAGGCAGAAACGCATGGAGCTGTATTTACTTCCTGGGCTTTGATACCGGGTGTGTGAGAATCACTCCTTCCCCTTCACTTCCTCTCCTCTCCCTGGCTCCCTTCCCATGTTCTTTGATCTGTTTGCTTAGTATATACTTCTCCTCACCTCTATCTAGCTAAATTTATCCTTCCTGACCACCCACAGTCATCTCTGAACTTCTGTAGCACCGATTTCAGCACCATTTTTTGACAGTTAATTATATATTGCCTTGATATTTTTTTTTTTTAAGCTTTCCAAATAGAGTATTAGTCAAGGTCTCAGGAAACACAAACCCACTTAAGCTAGCCTATTAGAAGGGAAGCTGCCCTAACAGGTTTGGCTCAGTGGATAGAGCGTCAGCCTGCAGACTCAAGGGTCCCAGGTTCGATTCCGGTCAAGGGCATGTATTATACCTTGGTTGCGGGCACATACGTACCCAGTAGGGAGTGTGCAGGAGGCAGCTGATTGATGTTTTTCTCTCATCGATGTTTCTAACTCTCTATCCTTCTCCCTTCCTCTCTGTAAAAAATCAATAAAATAAAATAAAATTATATATATATATATATTTTATTATTATTTTTTTTTTTTTTAAAGGAAGCCACTTAAGCTAGCCTGCTAGAAGGGATGGTGTCAGGGCTGGCAGTTGCAGTGGCTATTACTGTAAGGCAACAAAGGCCCCTGAAATGAACCATAGCTGGAACCCAGAGCGGGTACTGGGAAAGTCCCTGCCCTCCTTCCTCTGTCTTTGTCCTGTGTGGCCTCTCTTCAACTTCTTCCTCTGCCTCTCAGCTCCCTCTGGAACGTTGATTATCTTGATTACTGAATTTTTGTTGCCCTCTCATGTTGCACCTGAGGCAAGTGCCCCCCCCCCCCCCCCCCAGCCCTAGCACTGCTCCATTCTCTCCTTTACAGACTGGCTTTCTCATGGCTTCTGCTTAAATGTGACTTTGGCTTGCTGTAATGCTGCCTCCAGACCGCAGGATAAATGATCTCTCAACTGAGGTTTTATTTCCAGCTTTCTAGATTCCTGGAGAATTGAATTTTTTCCTTCTTGTTTGGGTTGGGGGTAACCCCTATACCAAACATCTGTGAGGGAGGGGGCATTGTTATGTGGTTGCTTAGACTGTATACTTCACAGGGTCTGCAGTAAGGGTGGTCCCAGACAAGGGGATTTAGGGTTGGTCATCCCCAAACATGCTTACTTCGGTACTGGAGATCAGGTATCTTCTTTGAGGCTGTGCTGCATTTAGCAGATTATCAGCTAAAAAGTAGGTGTGTTTCTTATTTAGTATTGTTTATTGCTATGACTCTGACCATTTGAGGTTCATTAAGGTTAACTTTTGGGCATAATAGGCTAATCAAACACACACGCACACACACACATACAAAAACAAACACATACATATTTTAACCCTCACCCAAGGACATGCCCCTCATTGATTTTGAGAGAGAGAGAGTTGAAAAACATCGATTGGCTGCCTCCTGCACACACCTCAACCAGAGATCGAACTTGAAACTCAGGTATATGTCCTGACCAGGAATTGAACCCACAACTTCTTGGTGTATGGGATAATGCCAATAAATTATTAAAATTTGTTTTATCATAATTTGAAAAGTTTATAATTTTGAACTAATCAACTACATTTTGAACATATTTTTCTAGTTCAGAAAGACTGGGGATGTAGGATATTGATAATCAGTTAAACAAAGAGTGATAATAGGTCTTTACTGACTCTGCCCCCAGTCCAATTAGAATATGGTAAAACCAGGTACTCCCAACATTGATCTAAAATCCCCTTTCTTATTTCATTATGCATTTATTTAGTATCTACTATATTGCAAGCACTATATTGGGCTGACAGTATAAATATAAGTGCCTGTCCTCAAAACCCTCATAATTATAGAGAAGATAGATATTTATCCAATTGATTATAATATGGTGAGATAAATGTTAATGGAGGTGTGGGCAAAATGATTTAACACCTCTCTTCTGTTTTGTGTACATTCATCTCTTTTTTTTGCATTCCCATTTAGTCTTTCCTTTCTCACCCAATCTCTATAATTAATTGTCTATTACATGGATCACATTATAATAATATCTCATTTACCTAGCATATACTAAGGTAGTATTCCTTAAAAATAAAGTTTGAAGATAATTAACAATGATTTTATTAGCTAATATTTTTTGAACACTTGCTCTGTTTTAAGAACTGTTCTAAGGGATTTATATGTATTAATTCACTTAATGAATTAATTAATGTATTAGCTCTATGAAAAAGGTACTATTATTATTCTCATTTTACAGGTGGGAAAACAGAAGGAAAAAAAATAGTTCCATCATCTTACCCAAGATTACAAAGCCAGTAAGAAATCGAAATCTTTTTAAAAAGCTATTTTAAAATGTAGCATAATTCTGGTCTTTTTTTAATGGAGTTCTCCAAACTTAATTTAACCAATCTGATTTGGAGGCTATAGAATTTAGAATTCATTATGTGCATTGACATTATTTTCTGCTGTTGAATTGTCTTTTGAGGTGGTTGTAATTTGTAGATTATCGATAATTTCATTAAATTGTCTCACACTTTTTGTGTTTTATTTACTTTATAGTTTTTTCTCCTACTGTTGCTTTTTGTCAGTTACTATCACTTCAGTAATTTGCTTCTTTTAAAATGTGGTAACGAAAGTAATAATGTGCTGGAAAGTATTTTATAGGGGCAGTGTAATATAAACAGCATGAATTTTAGGTTTAGGTTCAAATTCACACCTACTGTTGAGATTTTATCTATCCTGATCAGGTTCTATCCCCTCTTGAGTCTCAGTTTTTTATCTATAAAATGAAGATAGTTATATTTTGCAGTTTTTATGAAGAGATATATATATGATAAAGTACTTTGCATATAACAGGTATGCAAATAAAATTTTATTTCATTTTTCTCTTCATTATATTGGAATATAGCATATGACCTCTTTGTTAATCTTAGAAACTCAAGTAAATGAAAGAAATAGGTTTCTAAGATGTAAGATATGTACAGTTTTATTCTGTCATGTAAAAATAATAGTTTACAGTTGGTGTCATGATTGTTAATTTTAGAACTATTATCCTGAACTCCTGTTTTGGGTCCATCTATTGTACTATAGTCTCAGCAACCTCTTCTCCTTCTCTGCATTAAATTAAGTTGCCTTTTACTTCTGTGTGGCTCTCCTGATTTCTCTTGTTTATTATTAAAGGGAAAATGTCCTTTAGCTTTTTTTAAAAGATCCTGTGCCAAAGCACATCTTATGACCCTGGGGTTGGTAATCCAAGCTTCTTGGCCAAGAGTAATGATTTCTCAGACTTCCCTTCTTTCATTAGTTCTGCTTTTTCAGCTGTTACATCTTATTGTTTTTCTTCCTACCTCCAACCCTGCCATTTCCCAGAAACTATCTCCACGAGCAGTATGGTTCCCATTATTTCCATAGTTTTATGTATTTGGATTTTATTTATGTGTCTATGTATTTGGTGGTTTGTTTGTTTACATACAGTAAACCTTAATATTTCAAGAAAAATGATCTTAAATATAATGTTACAGGCAATAAACATTAATATCTCAAGAAAAATGATTTTAAATATAATAATGTTACATGAAAATAAACACCGATTATTCAAGAAAAATTCTTACATATAATATTACATGCAATAAACATTAATATTTCAAGAATAAAAGGATTTTAAGTATAATAATATTACCAAAACTGTACTAACATAGTATGATATCACAAAAGTTGTAGGAAATATCAAAAGTCTGAAAATAACAGAATTACTTCTACTATATTCTAGTGCAGTGTTTTTCAACCTTTTTTGGGCAAAGGCACACTTGTTTCATGAAAAAAATCACGAGGCACACCACCATTAGAAAATGTTAAAAAAATTTAACTCTGTGCCTACATTGACTATATATAAAGTAATTCTCTTGAATAGGAATCAAATAAACACAAAGAAAGTATTTTATAATTACTTTATTATGAAATATTAAGTAAACAAAATAGTGAAAAATTATAAAATTCTTGTCTTGTCTGCACCTACGGCACACCAGGCAACATCTCGCGGCACGCTGTTCTAGTGTATTACCCCCTACCCCCCCTACCCCCCACACCCCCACCCCCGGCTCTATTTTTGTTCATCAGTGTATGTTGTTCATTATATCCCACGAATGAGTGAGCTCATATGATACTTATTTTTCTCTGACTGGGTTATTTTGCATAACATGAAGCTTTTAAAGTCTATTTTGTCAGATATGAGTATTGCTACTCCAGATTTTTTTTTCTTTTCCATTTGCATGGAAAATTTTTTTTTTCTATTTCTTCACTTTCATCCTGTGTGTCTCTTTTGTTTTGAGGTGGATCTCTTATAGACAGCATATAGTTGGGTCATGTATTTGTATCCATTTAGCTACCCTACACCTTTGGAGCATTTACTGGTAATCCATTTACATTTAGGGTTATTATTGAGAGGTACTTATTTATAGCCATTTTAATTCTGTTTGGCTAGATTTCTCTCTCTGTTTCTTCTTCTCAGCAATCCCTTATAGCAATCCCTTTAGCATTTCTTGTAATGCTGGCTTGGTGGTGATGAACTCCTTTAGTCTTATTTTTTTTAGTCTTTTTTATTTGACTGTCTATTTTGAATGATAGCCTTGCTGGATGTAGTAATCTTGGACTCAGATCCTTGCTTTTCATTACCTTGAGTACTTCATACCATTCCTTTCTGGCCTGTAGAGTTTCTGATGAAAAATTAGGTGTCAGCCTTATGGGAACTCCTTTGTAGGTAACAGTTTTCTTTTGCTACCTTTAAGATTCTCTCGTTGTCCACTGGGGCGTTGAGGGCTTGCCCTCAGTGGTGGGAATGGCTGGCGGGGGTCAATGGGGGGGAAGGAGACATATGTAAAACTTTAGGCAATATAAGTCTTTCTGAGCAACCTTGTTTTTCTGACATTGCTAATCTTTTTCTCGTCGCTTCGGCTCTGTCTAAAATGTAGAGTTGAGGAAACTTCCAAGAAACACCATCTGAAGCAGGGGTCTTCAAACTACGGCCCGCGGGCCACTTGCGGCCCGCAGAGGAGTCTGATCCGGCCCGCCAGGTTTTTTGGGCAGTGAGCGCAGCCGAGGTGTTACAGTAGGAATTAGTAGTTCATATAGTCCGGCCCTCCAGCTCCTGAGGGACCGTGATCTGGCCCCCACTTTAAAAAGTTTGAGGACCCCTGACCTGAAGGATATAAAGTTCCAGGATGGTGATAAACTTGACTGTGTGTTCTAAAACAGTGTGGCCCATATCCTCATGGTGAAGCGATATTTGCACTCATTGAAACAAAAGCAAAAAAACTATTTATGGAACGAATATTTTCCATAAAATTTTTCTTGTCAGAACCTTCGTTTATCATTAATTTTTAAAAATATGTTGGGTATTCTAGAAAATTTATATCATTTGGATAAACTTTACTTTTGTTGCAACATCAAGTAAATTTTCCATCAGTTGGTTTTGCATAGGAGAAATTTAGTGATAGGCAAAATTGACACGTAAAAGTCATTCTACCACAGTTATGTTCAGTAATTGCATCCTCATTTACTTCATTTTCGATGTGAAGACAGTTCCTACCAGTATTGGTAGTACTTGTTGATAACAGTTTTTCAGACATATTCTGTCGACAACACTGTTTTGTTTTGTTTTTCGGCTGCAGTCAAAATACAAAAACACCTAACGAGAAAAATTTCTAAACAAAGGAATAAAATGTAAAAGCACTGCTTCAGGAAGCATTCAGGTGACTCTAATCAAAATCTTCAGAGCAGGAAAACAGGAACTTAGAGTCAGGCAGGGAGTTTGTTTGTCAGTGGGAAAGAGAGCCTGGTGAAACACTGTTTTTGTTTCCTCTCTTTATGAAGCTCCAGAAATTTTACTAGTTACTGGAACTGGTCCAGAGAAGGGGTGGGGTCCAGAGACAGGAGGCTTTAAAGGCCTGCTCAGAACATCAGAAAAATTAGTTATTTCTCTTGATGAATACTTAGGGAAAAGGAAGAAACCTCCTAAGACTGTTCCCAACCCCAGTTTCAGAGTTTCTTTTAGAAGTTAGGGGGAGTTTGATTATCTTTTTTTATTTCTCTCTTTCCACAACCAGTACAAAAATATAATAATAAACTCAGGTACAAGGATCCAATATTTTTTTAAATCATCAGAATCCAAAGAGGGACAGAGTTTTAATTATATAGAGACTTTGGTCCCAAGCTGTGGAACTTGGGAGAATATGTAATTATATATCACTATTTTTGCTATTTGTTTCATAGATTGCTAGTCTTTTTTCTTAATGTTCTGTAATTTTTTTTTTTAACCAAATAGTTCTTTATTATCTCAAAGCTACTTTAGTGTAACAATTTATTCCCAAATTACTCTACCTCTGAATAACTAAAACTGAATGATCAGTTAATCCCCGTTCGTCTAATGAACA
Source organism: Pipistrellus hanaki (assembly GCF_964339955.1). Lineage (NCBI taxonomy): Eukaryota > Metazoa > Chordata > Mammalia > Chiroptera > Vespertilionidae > Pipistrellus > Pipistrellus hanaki. Next base: position 53,633,325 of record NC_140503.1, on the reverse strand, counting down.
CACACAATGTACCTCTAACATTGCACTGTAACTTCCCCCACCAAACAAAACAGGAAGAGTGATTGTTTAGCTGAGTTACTGCAGCATTTTCATTATATTATTTTGTTCTTTTAATTTATCTTTATGGTTGAAATTATTACAGCTGTTGTTCCCTCCTCTCCCCCCCACCCCCACCTTTGACTCCCTCCACCCTAGCCTTCAGCACACTATTGTGTGTGTCCTTGAGTTATGCATATATACATATAAGTTGTTTGGTTAATCTCGCCTCACACACCTACCCACCCCACCTTTCCTCCAAGATTCATCAGTCTGCTCCATGCTTCTATGTCTCTGGATCTATTTTGTTCATCAGTTTATTTTATTGAGATCATGTGATACTTATCTTTCTCTGACTGGCTTATTTCACTTAGTATAATACTCTCCAGGAATAGTTAGTTTGACTAGGATGGGTGTTAGCTGTTCTTTGAAGGTTTGGTAAAACTCCCCTGTCCAGACCAGGGAGTTTTTTTTATTGCTTCAGATTCATCAGCTGTTATTGGCCTATTCAGGTTTTCTGATTCTTCCTGGTTCAGTTTTGGAAGATTGTATTTTTCTAGGAATCTGTCCATTTCGTCTACATTGTCCAGTTTGTTGGCATATAGTTCAGTTATTTGTAGTATTCTCTTACAATTCTTTGTATTTCTGTGGTGTCAGGTGTTCACCTCTTTTGTTTCTGATTTTATTTGGGTTCTCTTTCTCTCTCTCAAAAGCAATCAGTAAAGACAGATAATTTGTAAAAAAAAAAAAAAAAAAAAAAAAAATCTGTTGTATATAATTTTCTCAAATTCTTTTCTTTTCATTCTCGTTGTTCCTTTCCTCTCCCTCCAGTCCAGTGCCTCTCTTACCCCCGAACAGTACATTAAACAAAAGAGGCACTTAATAGAGGCATATGTATATTGATTTGAAGGTAGGGAAATTGGTAAGTTTGAAAAAGGAGAGTTTTTCAGAATTAAGGGGGAAAATCTTGTCTGAGGCCCGGGAAATTCACAAGAGATGAAACTGAGGAAAGATGTTAGCATTTTACCTTTTGTTCACTGCATAATTTCAATTTGCTCTTAGCATGGTTTCTTTTAGACCTAGCCTCGTTTATTTTAGGATTTTGTATATAGACCAATGCTTACTAACTTGGTGGATTAAGAAAATTCTTGCAAGAGGAAGAATGAGTCATAGCAAAACTCCCTTTGGGAGAGAAAGAAAGGAAACCTTCAGATTAGTCTCTCCAATATGTACTTGGAATGGATTCATCATTTTGATTGACGGCTGAGCACTGATAAGCTTTTCTTACAAGCCACCTCGTATCATATTTGGTTTTGTCCACAGTATGACTGGTAGAAGGCTTTTTTAGGTTAACCAGCAGAGATAAACAGTTCAGTAGCATTATTACCCCAAGAGACTCATTCATATGATGCTATTTCTATTTTAATATTTTTTTTGTTTGTAACAACTTTTAGAAAAGCTTCAGCATTTTTCAATCCACCTAATCTGTTAAACAAATAACTCACCCACCCAAAAAAAAAAATTTTTTTTGAAGAAAAGGAGAAAGAGACTATAAAACATTTGATACTGAGAAACTGGGTAAGTTAAGGGTGTGGCTCTGGTGGCATTTGTCTTTGGTATGCACAGACTGGGTTCCCCTCAGACCTTGCCTTGCAACTCTACCAAGAAGAATGAAGGAAGGAGTGGGCTAGGACTAGGAGCTGCTTTGAGCCAGAAAAGGAACTGGGTTACTCACATGAGGGCCACAAAGTCTTGTTGAAAGAGTATTTTTGAAGAGGTCTGAGCCATGTGTTAACTGTTTTCTTGTAATAGTCACAGAAATGATCTAGCTGCTTTCTACTTAAAGGTTGCTCTCAGTAACCTGCTTCCAATGTAATCTGTTCTTTGTTTTGTCCCTAACAAGTTTTTCTGGGCTGCCCTCAGAGTTCATACTTTATTTTCCTACCTTTGGGAATATATGAATCTCATTTTTAAAAAATTCAAGCCTGGCCGATGTGGCTCAATGGTTCAGCATCGACCTATGAACCAGAAAAGAGGTCACGGTTCAATTCCCAGATCAGCCCAAGTGAGGGGTGTGCAGGAGGAAGCTGATCAGTGATTCTCTCTCATCATTGATGTTTCTATCTCTCTCTCCCTCTCTCCTTTCTGAAATCAATAAAAATACATATTTTAAAAAATTTAAGATGATGTCAGTAGTAATGGCAAGAAAGACAGGACTGCTTAGCTAATTTCATACTTGTCTTGATTAGTTTCCATGAAACTTTCACACAGACTAATCAACCACATTTTCTCAAATTTCTGTGTACAAAGCAATTACCTCATTCAGATGTACTCATATTTAGGTCAATCATAACATCCCAAGAACTCTACAAAAATCTTTATTTAATGTGCTGCCCTTGAGGCTTCATTGTATAGAAGAGTCAGTAAACAAAACAGAAGGATAGATTTAGCATCCAGTTTATTTCCTTTATAAAAAATGTCTTTAGAAAAGTAAAGATAAAGATTACTTTTATAATAAATAAATCTTTATTATAAATAATAAATCTTTATTATTATAAAAGTTATATACAACTAAAATGTTTTTCATTTTTTAGGAGTATGTAACTGAGTAATAGTGCTTTGGATGTGGTGACACAAAGTACATTTTTTGTTATAATTAATGTTATTTAGAATTATAACCTTATAAAAAGGAAATGACCTTAAGAGGTTTAAAAATTCCCTTGCATTTGAGCAATCTGCTACATGCTATCACAGACAGATATTCATACTCCTCCTCTGCATTTAACAGTGCCAGGAATAAACAGATGACTTTCTTTACTCCAGCCTTTTCCTTCAAAGAATGTTTCTTAAGCCAGCAGAGATGAAACTCAAGCCTAACATTAAAGAAGAGAGCCTTTAGATGCTTTTAAAATCTCTAGATAGGGATCACTTATTTTAAAACTATTTTCAGATTAATTCTGAAGCCAGGTCCAAACAAAAACGAAAAAGGAATGCTGATTTGAAGTTTTTAGCCAAAGCAAATTGAAACACATACTTACAAAGTTAATTGGATGTTAAACCATATCTAGTTCAAAAGATTACATGGATATTTACACAGAGGGAATATGTTTATCCCAACTACTATTATCTAATATGTATCAACATTGAGATACTTTTGTTTAAAAATAAACTTATCTAATCACTAAAAGTTTTCTTTGCCATGAAAGGATAATGAGACCACCAGCTAATAGTCAATATCTGAAACAAAGTGACAAAGCTGTAATAATACTTCCTGTGATAAGGGGGAGCTATGTTGGTTAGACACAGTCTCTCTCAGCAAAGGTGACCAAGTTATTATACAGGGCTTTTGGGAAGCGTGGAATTCACGGACTGGCAAACTTTTCAAGGCCATAGTGACACCAATTGTAGAAGCTTATTATTTGGGGAGGCTGTTGATTGGTTGGCTGGCACTTAGACTGGTGCTTTACTGGAGGGAGTCTGTTCCTAATTGGCTGACTTTTGGAAGTGAGCAGCTGAAGGTGATTGATTGGCTTGCAAAGGCAAATTATTTATTTATTTTTTTTTTTTTTATGACTTCTTGTTGAAATGACTACAGAAAAACCATTATTTTCTATGTTGTGGGAACCTTAATTCTCAACATTAAATACATATAATTAATTGCACAACACAAGCATATACAGCAGGTCCTTGAATAACGTTTTGTTCATTATCATTTCCCTTATAACATTAAGAAGGTGCTTACTGTAGTAACTTAACTTTTATGTCAATTATCCTATTGATAAAATTTATTTTATTGTATATAGTTTCACTTAAAGTCAAAGAACTTACCAATGAGGTTAAGTGAGGACTTACTGTATTGAATTTTTTTTTTATGTATAATTCAGAGTATAAGGAGAAAATCCTAACAGAACAGATTAACGAAAATTTTACATAAATATACTTGTGTTTAGCTATCACCCAATTTAAGATATAGCACATTTTCATCAGCCTAGAATATCCTCTGAATATTCTATCTTATCAATACCTCCTAATAGCGATTTTCATTCCCGTGGGTTAGTTTTGCCCGTTCTTGAATTTTATATACATGAAAGTATATAGTATGCATTCTTTTTTTTGTCTAGCTTTTTATATAATACTAGAGGCCCTATGCACAAAATTCATGCAAGAGTAGGCCTTCACAGCAGTGACTGCCTGGATCCCTCCCGTGGTGGTGGCTGCCTCCATCCCATGACTGCAGCCCCGGCTTCATCCCGGAGGATGACTCATCTAATTAGCATATTACACTTTTGTTATTGTAGACTAGAGGCCTGGTGCAAGAAATTTGTACACTGGCGGGGGGGGGGGGGGAGGGTGACCCTCAGCCCAGCCTGCACCCGCTCACAGTCCAGAAGCCAATATTCGGACATATTAGTGCTGCCCTGCAGGCAGGAGAGGCTCCCACCACTGCCGTTGCGCTCACCAGCTATTAACCTGGCTTCCAGCTGAGCAGCACTCCCCCTGTGGGAGCACACTGATCACCAGGGGGCAGCTTCTGTGTTGAGCTTCTTCCCCCTGGTGATCAGCGCACATCATAGCGACCTGTCATTCCACCATTCAGTTAATTTGCATATTAGCCTTTTATTATATAGGACTAGAGGCCTGGTGCATGAAATTCTTGCACTGGGGGGGAGGGGGAGGTCCCTCAGCCCAGCCGGGACCCTCTCCAATCTGGGATCCCTCTCATAATCTGGGACTGCTGGCTACTAATAACTTGCCTGCCTGATTACCCTTAACGACTTGTGCCTGCTGGCCTGATGCCCCTAACTACTCTCCCCTGCCAGCCTGGTCACCCCAACTGCCCTCCCCTTCAGGCTTAATTGCCCCCAACTGCCCTCCCTTGCAGGCCTGGTTCCTCCCAACTGTCCTCCCCTGTTGGCCATCTTGTGGTGGTCGTCTTGTGTCCACATGGGGGCAGGATCTTTGACCACATGGGGGCAGCCATCTTGTGTGTTGGAGTGATCAATATGCATATCACTCTTTTGTTAGATAGGATAGAGGCCTAGTGCACAGGTAGGGGCCAGCTGGTTTGCCCTAAAGGGTGTCCCTGGTCATGGTGGGGGTTCCCTTGGGGCGTGTGGCAGCCTGGGCGAGGGGCCTGTGGTGGTTTGCAGGCTGGCCACGCCCCCCAGCGACCCAAGTGGAGGCCCTGGTATCTAGGATTTATTTATCTTCTATAATTGAAACTTTGTAGAGCCTGGAATGGCAGCCTGGGCAGGCCGGGGTGTGCAGAAAGCCTGGCTTCCTCTATCACCGGGGAAACCCAAGCCTCCCTCCTGCTCTCTCTGTGGCTGCAGCCATCTTGGTTGGATTAATTTGCATACTTGCTCCTACTTGGCTAGTGGGCATTGCTTTGTGGGTATAATGGAGTGGTGGTTAATTTGCATATTACTCTTTTATTAGATAGGATGTTTCCTTTCTTAACACAAAAGATGCCTCTCTTGGGTGTATATATATTTTTTCAGTGGTTTACTGTTGACTAGTGTTACTACATGCAACCATTTCCTGTATTTATTTACCTTTCCTTTTATCTACCTTCATGTGACTAGCTCCACCTACCAAAAGTTTCAGGGTGGCAGGAAAAGGTTGCACTGGTTTGAAAATGTTTGATTGCCATTTCAACACATGGACATAGTTACATTGATGCCTAAATTGCCATTTTCTGTAGAAAGCTGTTCAATGCTTGTGTCAAAGACAAGTCAATATTCATATTGGCTATTGCAATTCCCTAATGAATAGATCGAGGAGTAGCTTCCCAAGTTAATCATCGCCTGTAAGTCGATAAGCAAAATTTTCCACTTGCTTGCGCTTTCCTATCAGCTGTATAAATGCAAAGCACTGCTGGTGCCTGTTTCTCTAAGACCAGCATGAGGTGGAAGCTGAAATCGGACTGGATCATCACCCAGTTCACAGCCCCGGGGAGATGGATATCTGTGGCGAGGAAAAAGATATCCTCTCCCTGCAGGATGGTGATGGACTTGTGCCGATGTGATGGGGCATCACAGCATCCAGAGAGCCTGGCCACTTACAGGAAGCACCAGGGCACAAGCAGGAAGGAGTAAGGCCGAAACTCACCGAGCTCTTCGTGGTCTGCTTTTTGTGTGTGTGGCAGAGTTATTTGACACCCGAAAGAGGCATATTTACAAGGGAAAAGTACTGAATTGACCACTCTTCCATCGCCAAGTTGCAAATGGATTCCCGGCAAGTTGGACAATATGTGAGCTTTGGGTGACAGTTGCTACAGACAAGGTGGACCACTCTGACACTGAAGAATGGGTGGCAACACATAGTCAAAGCAGACAGAACACGCAGAAAGACTGGCCAAGCCATTGTTGGATGCAGTGGTTGCCCGTCAGGGCGGGCACCCTCTGCACGTGGAGGTCCCAGTAGGTAACGCTGTCACAGTCTGGCTGCTCATTTCTCTCTCTGCGGTGGCCGCCATGGAGGTGCGGCCCATGCCTGTTATTTGTTACTTTTCTATGAATTGTAGCTTGGGGATTTTAAAAGTTCCTGTAGATTTAAGATACTTTTTGGCACACTGGATTCACACCTTCATTATTCATAATGTGGTCTCTTTCCAGTAAGACAGCTATCAAAGCATAAGCAAGCCAGGACCGGTTCTCCCGAAGACAGAGGGAGAGAAAGCGAAGCAAAGCACTGTTCCCGGAGCTTCCCTTCCTGAGGTGCTTCTGAGCTTCTCTACTAACACGTGGAACATTTATAGTACAGACATTCCTCAGTAGAGAAGGAGAGCTTAAAGGGAAGGTATAATCAAGTTGGAGAATCTGAGAATGTGAAGAACACCTGATGAATGCTATTGATAAGTTTTGAGTGACTTTTTTGAGCATTAGTTCCTTTGTATTGAAGCTTCTGGGAAACTTTAGTATATTACTTGGAATTTCTTGCCTCTTGGCAAATTTCTTATGCGAATCTGAAGGAAATAGCTTTCTATTGCCTTGTAAAGGAAAAAAGAAGCCAAAGTAGGACTGCATCATCACCCAGTCCACAGCCTCGGGGAGACTGATGTCGGTGGCGAGGAAAACAAATTCCTTAAGAAATTAAATAAAAACACTTAAAAACATTTTCTCCTAGAAAATACCATAAAAACAAAGTGAGAGTTGAAAGAAAATGGAAAATATTTTTTACATGTAACTGAAAAATATTAATATCCAGAATATATTAAGAACATCTATTTTTTTAAATTTTTGTTGTTTTTCTTGGAGAACACCTATTTTTTTAATAACACAATTTTTAAAATGGTCAACAGATTCTTCACAAAATGAGGAACACCATTGGCCAATAAATGGACGAACGAATGAAAAGATGCTCAACTTTATCATAATTCAACAAAATGCAAGTTAAAACTACAGCAAAATACAAGATCACATTCACCAGAATGGCAAGAACAACAACAAAACACACAAAAAAATCTGTTAATACCAACAGTTAGCAAGGATGAGCAACAAGAATTGTCATGTACTGAATCTGTTAGAACTATAAGTTGGTATAATCACTTTGAAAATAGTTTTAGCCTGGCTGGTATAGCTCAGTGGTTGAGCATCTACCTGGGAACCAGGAAATCACGGCTCAATTCCCAGTTAAGGGCACATGCCTGGGTTGCAGGCTCAATTCCTAGTAGGGCACGGGGAGCTGATCAGTGGTTTTCTCTCATTGTTAATGCTTCTCTCTCTTGATCCCTTTTTCTCTGAAATCAATAAAAATATTTTTTTTTAAAAAAGAAAATAGTTTGACATTACCCAATACAGTTGAGTATGAGCATTACCCTTTTCCAGTAATTTCATTCCTAGATTTGAACAGCTTTGAGAAACTCTGCACATGTATACCAGGAAGTAGATAACAAGACGGTTTATAGCAGAAAAATAGAGAGGGGAAGACTGTAAAAAGCTTGACTATTCATTTATACAATTGAATTCTATATAGAAATAAAAATGAAAGAAGTAAAGCCATCAGCATCAGCATCAAAACAATCTTAAATGAAAAATGCAAGTCACAAAAGGATGCATACTGTATGAGTATATATATAAAATGCAAAATAAAATGGGAAAACTGAAACTCCTAAGAATGTGTACATTTAAGGTATCAATAAAATGTAGAGGAAAGCCAAAGAATAAGTAATCCAAAATTCAGTACAGTGGCTACTTCTTTTGAGGAGAGAGATGCCACTGGCATGGGGAACATAGTAATGGTCTCTCTCTGAAGATAGGCATTCATTTTATTATTTTTTTAAGCAATCTACATATGTAAAACCCTAATATGCAAATAGACCAAACGGCAAACAAGCAACTAGTCACTATCATGTGCACTGACCACTAGGGGGAGTGCGTGGAACATGGCAGGCATCAGCCATGGCGGGATGGTGGAGCAGGTGAGCGGAGGTGCCAGACCAAGGCTGGGCGCCGTCACTGTCATCCGAGCAAGCCTTTGGTGGTTACTGAAAATTATTTGCTCCCATGCACCGCTCACACTTGCTGCCAGTGCCTAGCACCAGCCCCAATCTCTCCTCAAGGCTTCTCCACCTCCCCCTGCTCCTGCGGGGCAATCAGGGCTGGCATCTGCCTCTTGCACCCACTGTCGGTGCTGTAGCTGGTGCTCACACCCAGTGCCGGCCCTGGCCCTGTTCACTCCTGCTGCTGGCATCAGGCACCGGCCCTGATCGCCCCTGAGGGCTTCTCCACCTCCCCCTGTTCCTGAGGGGCAATCGGGGCAGCAGTCCCCACTTGCACCCACTGTTAGCGCTGGCTCCAGTCACTCTGTGCTATCAGTGGGTGCCAGCAGGAGTGGGGCTGCTGGTAGACGGGATTGGGGGCCACAGTGGAAGGGGCTGGGTGAAGACACAGGATGGGTCAAGTCCCACCCCTGTGCCTGTCACAGCCTCGTGGCCCACAGTTCCTTTCAAGATTTACACATTCGTGCACTGGGCCCCTACTAGTATATAAAGATGCTTTCTTTGTATGACAGATTAGCCTATATAATTAAATCCTAATATGTAAATTGACCGAATGGTGGAACAACCGTTTGCTATGTCATTCACTGACCACCAGGGGGAAGATGCTCAATGCAGGAGCTGCCCCCTGGTGGTCAGTTCACTCCCACAGGGGAGCACTGCTCAGCCAGAAGCTGGGCTCACGGCTGGGCCTATGCCAGCAGTGGGACATCCTCCAAGGGGTCCCAGACTGCAAAAGGATGCATAAATGTTGTGCACTAGGCCTCTAGTACTTGGAATAAAGAACAATCTATTGGAGTAAACTATTTTACTCATTCTAAGGAATGTCATGTTTTTGACCTATAAAACCCGGGTGATATATATTGCTTTTATTCTGATATCTCATTCCTATCATATTATCTATTACAATACCTTCTTAGTTGGATGACCATTGAATTTATGGCCCAGGCTGGGATACTTTGGAGTGTAAAGAAAAGAGATGCTTAAAATAATAAGTATTTTTTTGAAATATTTATTGGCTAAGAAATTAGCTCTATTATACACAGTTATGTGCTGCTTAACAATGGGGATAAGTTCTGAGAAATACATCATTGAGCAGTTTCATCATTGTGTGAACATCACAGAGTGCACTTACCCAAACCTAGATGCTACAGCCTACTCCACACCTAGGTTATATGACTTAGCCTTGCTCCTAGGCTACAACCCTATACTAAACAACATATGGTTAAATCAAACACAAGAGAAAATTATGGTATTAAGAGATGCAGTAAACAAGATGGGTAAGGCATTTTACAGCAAAGGTTTTTTTTTTTTTTTTAAGTAGAAAGAATACACTTTAAAATCATAGAGTAAATACATAAACCAGGAACGTAGTCATTTATTATCATTATCAGGTATTATGCACTATATAGTAATTATATGTTCTAGGCTTTTATACCATTGCCAGAACAGTAAGTGTAGGTTTGTTTACACCAGTATCACCACAAACACATGAGTAAGCTGTTGGGTTTTACATTAAAGGGCTACATTGGATGATAGGAATTTTTTAGCCCCATGATAATCTTATGGGACCATCTTTGGATGCTCAGTCCATTGTTGACGGCACATGACTGTACTGTAAACATCAGTATATTATATTAAAATATATTGAAAATGTATTTTATATTGATTTTTCAAACATTAAAAAAATAGCATGAAGTAATTAATTACTCTTGGTACATGTTCTTAAACTTTTATCAATTTCTTACCTTTGTTTCAAAATGTCTGTTTATGAAGGGAATTTTTTTCAGTGTGGTCTAACTTTTTATCTTTTCTTCTAAAATTGCATGCCCCACCTTCTTTAAAGTTGCATTTTATGGTTACTGTATTTGATAGTGCTGATATTTTCCATTGACTGTTCTCTGCAGACAGTATTATTTTTAATTGAGAAAATACACTCTCAGGATACTTGGTAAGCTTGCTATCTTTAAGTTGGAAATACAAAGTAGAGGTTTACCAAACTTAGTAATGATAACAATAAATTTTTTAACGGAAAAGTTTAGGTTAACTGCTAAATCTATGTGGTGTTAGTGGAACAGGTGTAAGCCAGATCTGTCTTGGGCAATTATACAAAATGCCTGCAATTTAACATCTGCACAAGCACAATTATGTTAACTTGCTTTTTACAGGACTCAGGTGGTTACTAGTCACTTCATTAACTGACAGACCCCTGTGGTGAACCTTCATTTCTTCTTGGGAGATGAAAATGCCTAAAAGGATCCATAAAATGTTACTGAATTGAGGAGAAAAATATATTAGTTAAAATATGATATTAAGTTGGGAAAACAAGAGGTGGGGAGTAAAGGAAATATATCCAAACTTTAAAATACTGGGCGTTTTGCAGCCAAGAAAATTTTTAACATCATTAAGTCTAAAGATTATTTTTTATCCACACAGAACATTTTTGTTGTTGTTGTTATTAATCCTCATCTGAGGATATTTTTTCTATTGATTTTTAGAGAAAGTGGAAGGGAAGGGGAGAGATACAGAGAAAGAAATATGAGAGAGACATCAATTGGTTGCTTCCTGCACACGTCCTAACCAGGGCCAGGGATAGAAACTACAACTGAATCGAACCCACCCAGGACCCTTCAGTTCCCAGGCCAGTGTTCTATCCTCTGGGCACACACATAGGAATATTTTATGAGACAAATGGTCCACGTATATGGCTAAAATTCCTAGAAATACTTAATTTTTGCTTCACTTTTTTACTTTAAGTATCCTTTCCTATAAAACAGTCCTGTGGGTAACTGGAAAGATGCTGTTTATTGAGTCACCTCGTAGCTTTTTGGGAGAGATCCACACAGTAAGGAAATGATGAAAGTCCTTTCTGAATCAAATTCTCCTGACCAGCCTTGCTAGTTAGTGGGTGAGATAGCTCAGCATGGTTTTGAATATTTTACTGCAAGTTTTAGAATACAGTATTTTTTCCTTTAAAAGCGCCTTTAAATTTTTTTAATGCACTTCTAAAAAATTTTCCCTATGACAAGAGGCCGCCATTTCTTCAAGGGGAATGCATTGGTATCACCCCATGTTAATGTTGAGTCAGAAAATAATGTTCTTCTAAGTAATTTACAATAAAACAACTGTACCTTAAACATACTGTGCTTAAGCAAAGTAACATTTAAAAGCCATTGATGGAAAAATTTGTATTTTCGCACAAATTATATAATCTTTTTCACCCTAAAACTTAGTTATCAGAAAATCTATATGCTGTCAAGTAGACAGTTTTGTGGATTTGAATTTTATTCTCTCCTTCCCCTCTTTTTCTCCGGTTTATTTTTGTTGTTAACAAAAGACAAAAGGTAAAGGCATTGAATGATCCATAGAAACGGGTGGTGTGTGATATATGGTCAAAGAATATATCACGTGGAAATTATATTTTGTTGAACCTAATTATCGATATAAGTAGGTGGAGATGATGTTTTAAATGTTATTGTCTCTTCTCTCCATAGTTTTAAAAAAAATAGAAATCACTTGTGATTACATTGAAGAGCAGAAGTGACACTGCAGACCATGGCACTACCCTTCCGGAAGGACTTGGAAAAGTACAAGGACCTGGATGAAGATGAGCTCCTTGGGAATCTGTCAGAAATAGAACTGAAACAACTGGAAACTGTGCTGGATGATCTTGACCCTGAGGTGGGTGCTAGCTAATGAAGAAAAATGAAATAATTTTTCAAACCCTTTGAAAGTAAGTAGCTGCCTTTGAGCAAGTTAACATTTTTTAGGACTTTTCACTGGCACCTCTTTTTCCCCCCCATGTATATGTATAATTTTTTTTTAAACTGAATTTACTGGGGTGACATTGGTTAATAGAATTACAGGTTTAAAGGATACAATTCTATAATACGTCATCTGTATATTGCATTGTGTGTTCACCACCCAAACCAAGTCTTCACTGACACCTCTTTATTTAAATTAACTTTTTGTCTCTTCTCCAGTTTTCCCCTTCTACTTCCATACTGATGTGACTGTTCTATTTTTTATGCATGTATTTTTTTTAATTAATTTCAGAGATGAAGAGGGAGAAAGAGAGAGAAACATCAGTGATGGTGACAGAAAATCATTGATCAGCTGCCTCCTGCACATCCCTCACTGGGGATTGAGCCTGCAACCAGGGCATGTGCCCTAACTGGGAATGGAACCATGACCTGATTCATAAGTCGACACTCAACCTCTGAACCACGCCGCCCGGGCAATATACTTATTTTGTTTTGTTTATTAATTGATTTAGGAGAGAGGGAGAGAGAAACATCAACTGTTCTTTCACTTATTTATGCATTCATTGATTCTTATGTGTGCCCTGGCCCAGCAACCTTGGTGTCAGAAGGGTGCTCTAACCAGCAGAGCAACCCGGCTAGGGCTTGATATACGTGTGTTGTTGTTTTTTAATGAGAAAGTCTTTACAAGGAAATAAAAGTCACTGTGAAGGACTATAATGCATATAGTCATTTAACATTCTTTTGTAATGGATTTATTTTCTATATTTACATGTGTCAATATGCTAAGCTGTTAGTAACCATTAAAAATCTTTTTAATATTGCCCCAGGACATTTTTAGAGTAAAGGGATTTTCCTGCTTATAGAATGCTGAAGAAAATGTTTGTACCCATTTTAATAGTAATGTAAGTGAATACTACCTAATTTAAGAAAAAACTTTGGAACACTTTTACATTGCAACCCTAAAATTCTCTAATACAGTGTTTAATGCCTACATCATATTCTAATCTAGAATTGTTTCTTCTCTGAGTAATCTATGCAAGCATATGAAAATCGGCCTTCTTGGTGGTCATAATGGTTGGTTCTTTCTCTCTGGCAGAATGCCCTTCTGCCTGCAGGGTTCCGACAGAAGAACCAGACCTCAAAGCCGGCCACGGGGCCCTTTGATAGAGAGCACCTCTTGTCATATCTGGAGAAGGAAGCTTTGGAGCATAAGGACCGGGAAGACTATGTGCCCTACACTGGAGAGAAAAAAGGTAAGCACAGAATTTTGAAATCATTAATAGCACTTGACTTTTCTTTTTCTAGACAGGTATGAAGAAAACAATATTTTTAGAGGTATGTCATTGATAGCCTTAAAGATATGATAGTGTTGATTTAAAAAGTTGTTAGAAAATTTGGGCATTTAATTTACATTTTTTTTTATCAACTTGGCCAATAAGTTCCTTCTTAATGGTTTGTTACTGAGGTTTTATTATATTGTGATTTTTATATAGCACTCTTTAGCTCTCCTGTAATAAATATAGAAAGTATACAGAGGTAAAACTTTTAAATCAAAATGTATTATAGAATGGAAATGATGTCAAAGTGCTGCTCTTATCTAATTCTTGTCTTTATAGTGGAATGCCATAAAATAATTCAGGTCATAGTTTCTTTCTTTCTTTCTTTTTAAATAAATATAATTTATTGTAAATTCCCCTGCCCCAAAACAACTACTTTCATACATAGTTTTCAGTCTTTTCCACTGTATACACAGCTATCATTTCTTTTTTCTTTTCTTTTTTTTGAATTCTTTTTCAGGTCATATTTTCAAAAGATGCTTTTTAAAGGATATTTAATAGCCTTCCTTTGTAGTTCATAGTTATAATTGTCAGTATTTTGTAATCATTGTTTTCAGGAAATTTTTCTAGTCGAAGACCTTCCTACTGCAGATTTCACCTTTAGGTTGTCTCAGTGGAGCCTGAGTTCAGCTATGTTTTTAAAAGTAACAATATGATAACATAGGTTAAGTTTTTCTGCTTTCAGTACAGCTTGGCCTAAGCAGCCAGATTGTACTTACACTCTTGTATAAGATACTGCACATGAACACTGGGGAATGGGGGAGCGGCCCTAGAGCTGAGGATCAGCTCCCTCAGGCACTGTTTTTACATCTGGATCCTTAGTGGTCAGGGCAGGGAGAATAGTTAGAGCACAGTGCTTCCTAGTGATACATTAGCTGTTCTTTTGCAAAGGATGCCTTTCTCAAGAATTTGGCCACAGCTCTCTTACATATAAGGGAAGCCAAAAATTTTGTTTTAGTATTCCAGCCTCTGCAATAGAAGAAGACTAGTAAATAACTTCTGAGTAGATATTTCATAAGGTCTGCATCAGGCCTTTTTAAAATTACCTATCACTCTAGCCAGTTTGGCTCAGTGAATAGAGCATCAGTCTGCAGACTGAAGGGTCCTCGGTTTGATTCCCGTCAAGGACATGTGTCTCAATTGCAGGCTTGATTCCAAGCCTGGTCTGGGCACATGCGGGAGGCAACCAGTATATGTCTCTGTCCCTTTGTGTCTCCCTCACAGCAATCTTCTCCCCCTCACTCTCCCCGGCCCCTATCTCTCCCCCCCACCCCTTCCACTCTCTAAAAATCAATGGGTGAGGATTAACAAAAAATAAAATAAAAATATCTATCATCCCCAACCCCTGTGTTTTTTCTGTAGACTGCACCTTGCCCCCACCATTTCTAGCTGAGAATCACTACCATAGCTACTTGTATTAGTCATGTTCTCCAGAGAACAAAACAGGGTGTGGGTGTGTGTGGGAGGGTGTGGGTGTGTGTGTGTGGGGGGGATTTGTATGTGTGTAGAGAGAGTTATTTTAAGAAATTGGCTCATATGATGTGGAGGCTAGTAAGTCTAAATCTGAAGGAAAAGCCAGTAGACTGGAGACTCAGGGAAGAGTAGTAGTAATTTGAGTCCAAAGACTGTCTGCTGGCAGAATTCCTTCTTGCTCAGAGGAGATGAGTCTTTGTTAAGACCTTTAGCAATTGGATGAGCTCACCATTATGTCTTTACTCAAAGTTCACTGATTAAAATGTTCATCATCATAGAAACAAATATTTGACCATATATCTGGGCACTGTGCCCAGCTTTATTACACATAAAACTAACCATCTGTTAGAGGTGTTAATGTCAGGTACCTCAGTTTGGGCCAGAAAAAGATTTGAAAATCATGCATAGTTTCAAGTGTGGAGAAACTGCAAAAACATCAGTTCCTTTGTATTTGTCATAAAAAAAAAAAACACACAGCTGACTCTATTTTCATCTGTGCAGTCATCCCTCTAACAGTATAGCTTCAAGTCTTTTTATATAGAATATAGTTTAATGAGAATACATATTAGCTGGTTACCTTTTACTAATATATGTGCTTCAGATAGACTTGGGGAGTAAAATTAGGAAGAAGAATAGAGGCAGAAACAGGGGGAGAGATGTGAGAAAATGATATGGCAGGAAAAGAATATGGAATTGGAGGATAAGAAGATAAAATAAAAGAGATGAAAGAGCTGGATTGGTCCTAAACTGACCCAGGAAGTTTCCCAGTATGCTTTTGTTTTATAATCACCAGTTACCTAGGAAAAGATCTTGGAGGATTAGGGGAGGTAGGAAAGAAGGTAGAGAATTATGGAAAACTAGTGGCCTGCTTTACAAATCAGGCCCCAGCTCGTGCTCCCAGCCTCACAGCCCTGCCTGGCACCCTGTGTTGGCCTGGCACTGCTTCCTTACCTGCTCCACCATCCCACCTGCGGGGCAATAGATTGGGGCTGAGCCCCCCTCCTGGCTCCCTCAGTGCCTGGGAGCTGGCAGCAGCTCTGCCCCCACTGCTGCCGCTGGTCACACCTTCTGTGGGGCAATCAGCAGGGCAATCAACCACTTGCATCCACCTTGGCCTGGCGCCTCCAGCTCACCTGCTCCACCAGTCCTCTGCAGTCCCATTTCATTCATCAGGGTTGGCTGCACCTCCACTGCTGCCTGCACTGCGTCACCATGTTCCGTGCTGCCCCCTGGTGGTCAGTGCACATCATAGCAAACAGTCAAACAACCCGCCCAAGGGGACAATTTGCATATTAGGCTTTAATTATATAGGATAAGAAAATACCAGAGTTGAGAAATTATAGAGATGAGGAATATGGGTGACAGTAGGGGGCGAAATGCTGTATTCTTAACTATAGGGTGATAGTTTTTGTTTTTTATATACTTAAATTTTTTTTTCTTATTTCTAACATTAGGTTTGAGATGGTTATGAAATAAATTGAAGTAGTTGAATTAAAAAGCAAGTAATTTTGCATTCACAATCAGTTTGTTTTTATAATGCATTCAGTATTTTTACTGCCACTTTTAGCTACGTATGTCTGTTAAATATTTTATTTGTGGGCCGTTACGATGCAGTGATGAAGGCCATGGCATTGAAAAAATATAATGAACTTTTTATTGAAGTATGACATGTTTATAGAATATGCACAAATCAGAAGAATAGAGATCCATGAATTATACAGTGAACATACCCATGAAATCACAAGGCATTATCACACCTCTAAAAGGTCCCTTTATGCTTTATCCCAGTCTCTACTTTTCAAAAGTAACCATTACAGCTTCTAACATGACTGCCTAGTTTGAGCTTTATATCAATGAAATCATACATTCTGAGGACCTGTCTTGCCTACTTTATAAAGTTTTTGTGAGAACCAAATTTATTAAAGGGTACAGTGAAATCACTATAAAATCCTGTGCAGTGTAAAGGATCATATGGTGATGTTATAACCAAACAAGAGATTTATATTTTCTCTTAGAGGAGTTATCCAGAACCAGAGAGATGAGTTTTTGAGTTTCAGCAATTCATTACATCCAAGCAAATGCTACACCGTTAGACTGGGTGGGGTCAAGCTTTAAAAGCCGTGTTACAGTGCCATAGGCCTGAAGAAGGGCAAATTCATCCACAATTGGGAACTTCGGCTGTAGAACTCTCCTTTGAAATATAGCTAAAAGCCAGCTATAATCTTCTCAGACTCATGCTAGGCACTCATCCTTAAGTTAATTAGCTTTGATTATCATTAGTCCCTAATATGCCTTCCTTTTTTTGGGGTCTCATCCCCAAAATCTTGATCATTCAGAATATCCTCAGAATAATTCGCCTATTGTTATTAGCACACTTCCCAATCAAGCTAAATGTGAATTTTCTCCTCAACTCTGAAAATCCAAAAGGTGCTTTTTTTAAACATGGCTCTCTGAACAGGTAAAGTCCCAAGTTTTTTACTAAATAGCTTATTTCGTAGGAGATAGACTTTCAGCTTGAGGATGTCTTCCCCAACTGTAGAGGTTCTTTGTAAAACTGTTGGCAAATCTATCTTTCATAAGAAACAAAAGCATCGCCCTAGCTGGTTTGGCTCAGCAAATAGAACATTGGAATGGAAACTAAAGGTCCCCCAGGTTCAATTTCGGTCAAGGACACATGCCTGGATTGTGGGCCAATCCCCGGTAAGGGGCATACAGGAGGCAGCCAGTCAATTGTTCTCTCTCATCATTGATGCTTCTATCTCTCCTTTCATCTCTGAAATAAATGAAAATATATATTTAAAAAATAAATCACCTTCATTTTTTAAAAAAAGCATTTACTCCTTTGGTGTACTTACTATTAGATTAGTTAGAATTTGTTAAATGTGTCGTTGGTCTCTAAATCATTTTTTATACTAACATAACTGCTCTATGATGGCAGTATTAACTTTCTGTGCCAGAAAATGTTATAATGATGTCACTCAATTCCTTGAACTTTTCCCAAGTTACATGCCAAAATCACATAGTGATCCTGTACATTGCTTTAAAGATCAATCAGATGATACTCAATTGTTTTAAAGCAAAAAATTGGGAACCACTAAGAGGAGTAGTTACCCAATTATTCAAGTCAGTTACTTTCTCATATTCTGAGACCAATTAAATGACAATTAATTATATTTGTTACTCTTTCACTTTAATGTGCACCCTCTTTCTGGAGCTAAAATTATATAGAATGGAACTGAAAATTAGATATTTCAGGATTTTTCCTTTTGACCACAAACAAAAACAGTATACTCACACCAAATTTTACCTTTCTAGATCATCTCAAAATGTTTTAAAAAGACCTGATACACTAACAAGCACACTTTCAGAGTTGTTATATATAGATAAATTAGTTTCATTTGTGATTTCTGAAATGATTGTTCATTCATAATTGTATATTTTATTGAATTAAAAGTGTATGTCGACATCTAAGAAGGAGGAATTGATGCTAATTAAGTGAAGTTCAGGCATTGTCTTCAATGCATTTGGGGGGATATTTTGTCCTACACCAGTGGTCAACAAACGCATTGGTCAACAGAGCCAAATATCAACAGTACAACTATTGAAATTTCTTTTGAGAACCAAATGTTTTAAACTTAAATTTCTTCTAATGCCACTTCTTCAAAATAGACTCGCCCAGGCCGTGGTATTTTGTGGAAGAGCCACACTCAAGGGGCCAGAGAGCCACATGTGGCTCTCGAGTCCCAGTTTGCTGACCACTGTCCTACACCAATAAATGTTCTGCTTTTAACAATGTTATTTTATTGGGGGCAGGGGGGGAAAGTATTTGGTAAATAGTAAGGCACAGCTAACAAAAGACGTATTAAGGATTGTTTTTAAGTGCATTATTTATAATAGATTCCACAGTATACATTTGTTCATCTAAATCTAACAAGCTCATGGTAGAAATGGTATTAATGGTATCAAGTAATCTTTTCCATGAGTCTACCGTATTCAAAGGAAGCAAAGGGTTGAGAAAATTAAAGCAGTACCAGAATTCCAATATACATTACTTTTACTTGAAGATATAATATTTTAAAATGTTGGGAAGTTTTTCACCTCTTTCTCCTTGAAATTTTGCAAAATATGTAACTGAAGCATTGAGCAAGATAAGGGTAAAGGAGAGTATGCATCCAGCTCTTCTCTCATTCCTAAGAATAGTGAACATGCAGAGTGCTGACTTTATAACTGATTATTATTTCCTGTCATATTTTTACATATCTTGAGTATTCTGTCTTCAAGACGGATAAAGGCATAAGAGCCTTGTGATGATTTTGACACTTGGAAAATAATTTGCCCCAGTCTTTACTATTTCTTGCTGATTCTTGTTTTGTTTTACTTTGCCAGGAGTCTTCCTGCCCATTTCTAAAATCACACTTCACCCTTACTCAGACTAAGACTTTTTTCCTGGGTGTCTCTGAGCTTATGGACAGACCGAACTGCACCTTGTACACCACACTTAGGTGCACCAGTGAATTCCTTTCGAGCGTCTGACTCACCCAGATTGGGCTACTCCCTTCCTCGCAGAGCACAAAGGCTCTCTCCCAGTTGACCTGTGGGGTAGAGCCATGTATGCTTTTTGTTCTTTTCCCTTCCCCTCCCTGAGAAAGGAATGCCCTTAGGTTTCCTTCTCACGGAGCTCATTGTCCTGCCCTGTTTACTAAAGGTGAACTTAACCAGATTTTCTTCAACTAAAGACTTCTCATATACTTTTCAATTTATTTACTTACAGTTGCCTTAGCTTTTCAGAAAGCTTACTGTCATAACTCCTCTAAAAGAAACTCTCCTCACTTTTCGGAGTAGTAAAGGAAAGGCAGACCTGATCCCTCAGTAAACCAGAAAGATGGTGGTTATAACCTTTCTAAATCAACAAGGTTATGTAACTGCTGATGAATAATTATTTTCAAAATTCAAGAGAAAGACTGGCTCTTATTTTGTACTTGCATCTTATGAGTTCTAAATGCCCCTTATATGCTTCTAAAAAGTGGCCTTCCGCCCTGCCAGTGTGGTTTAATAGTTGATCTTTGGCCCATGAAGCAAGAGGTTGCTGGTTCAATTTCCGGTTGGGGCACATGCCCAGGCTGTGGGCTCAGTCCCCAGTAGAGGGCATGCAGGATGCAGCCAATCAATGATGTTTCTCTCTCAATCGATGTTTTCATCTTCCTTCCTCTCTCTCTAAAATAAATAAAAACTTTTTTTTTTTTTTTAATTATCTTTCCAGGTGCTGAAGCTGATATTTGTAATGGGTTGCTTAAATTAGTCATGCAGATGCTGGCACTTCCTTTTTAGACAATTCATTATATCTTTTGAATGATTCACTAATTACTCTTGGGATAAGGAGTTAACCAGATGGATTATTCATCACTCATGTTAAGACCTCATTTTATAGAATATTTTCCTTGGTAACCAGACTCACTCTGGATATTCTTTTCCCTCCAATATGTCTGTATATAATTTACATGCCTTAGAATGTGGCCTTTAATTGTTCTAGAATCATATTCTGTAAGGCTTTATTATTAGGGGTTCTTTAAATTATTAATTTAGGATCATTATGTCCTCTTGCTGAATTGCTCATTTTGTTATTATGATACTAGAGGCCCGGTGCATGAAATTCATGCAGTTGAGGGGGTCCTTCAGCCTAGCCTGTGCCCTTTTGCAGTCCAGGAGCCCTCAGGGGATGTCCAACTGATGGTTTAGCACTGCTACAGATGTGGAAGAGGCTCCCACCACTGTCACTGTGCTTGCCAGCCGAGAGCCCAGCTCAGGGCTTCTGGCTGAGTAGTGCTCCCCTATGGGAGCACAATGACCACAAGTGGGCAGCTCTTGCATTAAGCATCTGCCCCCCTGGTGGTCAATATGTGTCATAGCGACTGGTCGTTCCACTGTTGGATCAATTTGCATATTAGCCTTTTATTATATAGGATGACCTTCTCTATTCCTGGTAATATTCTTTACTCTGAAATCTACATTGTCTGGTATTAATATAGCTAACCAACCTTGCTTTCTTCTGATTAGTGTTAGTATATTATATTTTCTCTAATTTGTCCCATCAGTTCTTTGTTCCAGTTCCTCTTTTTTTTTTTTTTTCTTTTTTTTTTTGTAATATCTTCCATGTCTCTCCTTAACTTTTTAAACATATGAAATATAATTATAACTTTTAATACCCTTACTGGCTAATTTTATCATCTGTCATTGCTGAGATAGTTTTTTGTTTGTTTTTCTTTTAAATATCTGACAAGTTTTTATTTCTTCCCAGGACAGCTGGATACAGCTGCAGAAACATGTCATTTTATTTTCCCATCATGGAAACAAATGAAGTAGGGAACTTTTCTGATTAGTTTAAGAAACAACAGACTTAAGTTACAAAAACATTTCCCTGCTTTTAGAGGGAGGAGAGGGATATGCAGTGTTTTGATTTTTACATCATTCCAAAATGTTGTTCTAAACAAAATTGATAAATAAGTATTTCTTAATTAGAATAAAGGTTACAAATGAAATAACTAATCAAAACCAACATCTTTGGTTTTAATGTCAAAAGGAGAGAAGAGTTTTCTCGTGCTCTGAGGGTAGGTCATCAAGATGATGCCCAGGGAAGGCCCTGGGTTCAGGTTCAGTTTAGTACTCACTCTGGTAGGGCGGCGGCGGCTTCTTCTTCTTCTTCTTCTTCTTCTTCTTCTTCTTCTTCTTCTTCTTCTTCTTCTTCTTCTTCTTCTTCTTCTTCTCCTTCTAATTGATTTTAGAGAGGAAAGGGGAGAGAGAGAGAAATAGAGAGATACATCAATGTTGAGACAGAATCACTGATCAGCTGGGACCGGTTTGGCTCAGTGGATAGAGCGTCGGACTGCGGACTGAAAGGTCCCAGGTTCGATTCCGGTCAAGGGCATGTACCTTGGTTGCAGGCACATCCCCAATGGGGGGTGTGCAGGAGGCAGCTGATCGATGATTCTCTCTCATCGATGTTTCTCTCTATCCCTCTCTCTTCCTCTCTGTGAAAAATCAATAAAATATATATATTAAAAAATAAAAATAAAAAAAAAAGAATCACTGATCAGCTGCCTCCTGCACGCTCCCTACTGGGTATCAAACCTGCAATCCAGGTATGTGCCCTTGACCAGATTTGAACTTGGGACCCTTCAGTCTGCAGGCTGATGCTCTATCCACTGAGTCAAACCAGTTAGAGTTGATTTGTTTTCTTATGGATTGAATTATCCTGCTTCTTTGTATGTTGATATATTTTACTGGATGCCAAACATTATGAATTTTAACTTGTTGGATGCTGGATATTTGGGTTTTTCTATAAATGTTCTTGAGCTTCATTGTGGGAACAGTTTGATCCTTTAGGGTCTTGCTTCTAAGGTTCAGTAGGTGGGGAATTGGAGAAGTGTTCATTGTAGGGCTCATTATTTCTCTGCTGCTGAAGCAAGACCTTCCGAGGTCTCTACCCATGGTCCTGTGAATTAGGAGGTTTTCTGCATTGACTGGTGGGAACAGGTTCTAGTCCCAGCCCTGCATGAGCCCAGGCATTATTATCTCTAATATTTTCAGATGTTTTTTCCATGGCCCAAGGTAGTTTCATAACATACATGTGCTGATCAGTACTCTGCTGAGTACTCTGAGGTGGTCCTCTGCAGATCTGGCTCACTGTCTGTAAATCTCCCCTCTCTGGTAGTCTGTCTTGCAGATGCTAGCTGCCTGATCTTTCTGCATCCTCAGTTCAGAGAGTTCACCAAATTCGCCTGGGTTCCTGGTCCCTGCACTGCAGCCTGGCCTCTCCAGGCAATAATCTGGGCTCACTTTATTGCTTATCTATCAGGAATCGCTGTCCTTTGTTGCCTGATGATCAGTGTGTCCTGATCACGTTCATATATTTTGTTCATTTCCGGGTTATTTTAGTCATGTGGGTAAATCCTGTTCCTAATGCTCCATCTTGGCCCGGAGTAGAAGCCTCCAGAATCATATACTATAGATAACCTGTTCCCCCAACTAGAATATAAGCTCCCCAAAGGAAAGGACCTTTTATTTTCCTTATGGTGTTTTTCTAGCTCTTCATCTAGTATATAGAAACATTCTAAACATTAGTTAAATATTTGTTGATGCGCATATTACAGTGTTGAGCAGGTTTCATGTATGTCGTTGGGTCAAAAAATGCATTTCCAGAATCTGCCTCCTGATCGTTTAGTTGGGTTGACTTGAGGTTTTTGTGCTTCCTGTCTACAGGTATACCTCAAAGTCCCCTCTGGAGATTACAGTGGCCTAGTTGCCTTCCATCTTTTCTGAAACGAGGTAGCTCATAAACATACAAACTGTAAAATCAGAGCCTTTCACCTCTGTAAGAATGAAATAACTAAGAAACATCTCTACTTTTGGTTATATTGCTTTTGTATATGCTCAGCAAGGATGGAAGAATATGTAAAAAAAAAAAAAAAAAAAAAAAAAAGTATATACTCTCAGAAAAAGGATGAGAAGTAGTGAAAAAGGTCCTGGCAATAAAATTAACACGGTTTGTAATCCCTGTCACTGATTTTGGAACAATGATAAGGATCTTGGCAAGATATTCCCATTTTTCCCCCCTCTTGGTACAAACATGGTTTTGGATAAATGCCATGCATTGAAATTACTATAATATGAATTCTTATCTTGGTTGCTTCAGTTTCCTTAGCTGCCATTTTATAATTGCAGAAACATTACTGAACTATTTTAACATTTTTAGCAACCAAGAGTCATAGCCCTGTTTTTGTTTGTTTTGTTTTCAGCAGGGGAGGGGGAAAGGGAGCGGGATATGCCATTTCATACTTGTCTGAGAGATGTTTTTCTGATCTGTTCATTGTTTATTTTCATACTTTGCTGCTATGTAAAGAACCGAAACTTCGGTTTAAAAAAACCAAGATTTTGCAATCTTAAATAAGGAAATAAAGTCATTTAGATAGAATGCTATCTGCTGAAGAATAAAAGTGAATAACTATTTTTTCAGACATTATACTATTTTCAAATAAATCCAAATATAATAATTATAAGTCAGGGCTTTTGACCATATTTCAAGGAGAGGAAAAGTAAAATTAGATCAATACAGGATAACTCACCCTATTTTCAGAGCTATTTTACAGATAAGTGCTTATTAACTTGGGAAGGTAAGAATCAGAACTATGTAGAAAGCTTTTTTAAGAATATCCATGCCTAGCCAACCCTCACTCTCTGAATTTAAAAACCACTGATATTGCCCTGGCCTGTGTTGCTAAGTGTTTAGCATTGGCTTGCAACCAAGGGACTCAGATTAAATCTCCTGCCCCCAGTTGGGGTGCATGCAAGAGGCAACAGATCATTGTGTCTCTCTCACATTGATGTTTCTCTCTTTCTCCCACTCCCTCTCTTCCTTCTACTCTATCTAAAATCAATGGGAAAAAATATCCTCAGATGAGGATTAAAAAAAAAGAAGAAGAATTAACGTGTCTGTTTACTATGTACTAGTTCCTTTATATTTGTTAAATCATTTTATCAGAATAAGGTTGAGATTTCTGTAAAGAATAATCCATAATTTGGGGGGGGGGGATATCAGAAGCAAAATAGAACTAATAAATGTTAATAGATGGTTTTGGATAAAAACAATATCAAATTTGCACATTTTTGTAATACCTCTGCATCTCAAAAGCCTAACATTTCACTCATCCTGTAAGATATGGAGGGCACCAATCAAGTTAACCATTAAAAAGGAGATCTATTTATTAGCATTTCATAGTAATTAAGATTTTTAACTTAAATCTAATTGATGTAAGACTAATTTAAATTAACACACATGTTTAGAAAGGCATTTTCTTATATGGAATTGATCCAGCAGTTTGGTAGTTATGTATTTCACAGGAAACAGCTGATTTTGATTAGAAAAACATAAACACACTTGCTGAATCTGTCTCAAAAATTATCTTTTTTTTTTTCTTTTGCATTTTAAAAGGCAAACATAAATTTACTTAGGAAGACCAGAAAACCCATATTTAATACATTGGTCCCTTGGTGTGTGTGGTTTATTATTATTATTATTATTATTATTATTATTATTAAAATGCAATCCACATCATAGCATTTATCCACTTAACTTGTATAGCGGTGTTTAATACTTTCAGTGGTGTTTAGTTCATATTAGAGTTGTGCAACTGTCCCCACAGTCTTAAATTTAGAACATTTTTGTCATCTCCAAAAGAAACCCGTACTCATTAGCAGTTAATCTCTATTTCTCACTTTAATCTCTAGCTCTAGGAAATCAGTAATCTACTTTTTGTGTCTTTAATGGAGTCATACAATATGTATTTATGACTGGCTTCTTTCACTTAGTATGTTTTGGAAGCTGCTATGAACATTTGTGTATAAGTTGTTGTGTAGGCACATGTTTTTACTTCTTTTGGGTATATATATATATATCTGTAAGTGAAATTGCTTGATAACATGGTAAACATGTTTAACAACTTGAAAAACTGCCCATCTGTTTCCTATAGTGGCTGCACCATTTATATTCCCACCAGCAGTATATCCGAGTTCCAGTTATTCCACATCCACACCAACACTTATATTATTATTATTATTATTATTATTATTATTATTATTATTATTATTATTATTGCTGTACAGTGATAGTGCTTTGTGATTTTGATTTTCCTTTCCCTAAAGACTAATGATACTGAGCATTTTTAATGTGCTGTTAGATAGCTGAATCTGCTTTGGATTAAATGTCTCTTCAATTCCTTTGTCTATTTTAAAATTGGGTTGTCTTATTGATTTACATCAATCAATATTTGATTTATTATCAATAAAATTTTTATTATATTCTAGGTATGTTACTTATGAGTTTTATTATTTAAAATCTTTTCCTCTCATTCTGTGGGTTGTTTCTTCGCTTTTTAAAAAAATTTAAATTCTTTATTGTTTAAAATATTACATATGTCCCTTTTTCCCCCCATTGACCTCTCCCCAGCCACTCCCACCCCCCAGCACATGCCCTCGCCCCCCTAGTGTCTGTGTCCATTGGTTATGCTTATATGCATGCATACAAGTCCTTTAGTTGATCTCTTATCCTCCCCTCAGCCTCCCCCCAACTCCCACCCTTTCCTGCATTCCCTCTGAGATTTGACAGACAGTCTGTTCGATGCTTCTGTCTCTGTATCTATTTCTGTTTTTCAGTTTATATTGTTCATTATATTCCACAAATGAGGGAGATCATGTGATATTTATCTTTCTCTGACTGGCTTATTTTGCTTAGCATAATGCTCTCCAGGTTCATCTATGCTGTTGCAAATGGTAAGAATTCTTTCTTTTTTACAGCAGTGTAGTATTTCATTGTGTAGATGTATCACAGTTTTTTAAGTTTCTTCACTTTCTTGATAGTATCATTTGTTCCATAAGAGTTTTTTTATTTTAATATAATCCAGTTTATCTATTTTTTCTTTTGATGCTTGTGCTTTTGTTGTCATAGGTAACAAACCATTGCCTAACTCAAGATTTATGTGTTTTTCTAAGTACAGTTTAAACTTTTACATTGAGGTCTGTAATCTTGATGAAAGGATAATTCTTTCTCAATTGAATTGTCTTGGTACCCTTGTAGAAATTCAATTGAAATATTAGTTTAGCCAAAACCGGTTTGGCTCAGTGGTAGAGCGTCGGTCTGCGGACTGAAAGGTCCAAGGTTCGATTCTGGTCAAGGTACATTGGTTGCGGGCACATCCCCGGTAAGGGGTGTGCAAGAGGGAGCTGGTCGACATTTCTAGCTCTCTGTCCCTCTCTCCTCCTCTCTGAAAAAAATCAATAAAATATATTTAAAAATATATATATGTATTAGTTTATTTCTGGACTCCCAATTCTGTTTTATTGATCTAAATGTCTTTCCTTATGCACCATACACTGGCTTGATTACAGTAGCTTTATTAAGTTTTGAAATTGGGAAGTATGAATTCTTCAACTTTGTTCTTCTTTTTCAAAATTGTGTGGCTATTCTGAGTAGCTTGGATTTCCACATGAAATTTAGCATCACCTTATCATTTTATGCAAATAATCAATTAAGATTTGTTAAGGGTCTGTTCAAGCCTATCAGTCAACTTGGGAAGAGCCCTTAGATTTGGTATTCTTAGTACTAAAGAAGTTCTGCCTATTTTATCCTTTGTTACAAAAGTAATTTCCTTTACTTTTAATTTTCTATAATTAGATTTTAATTTTCTATAACTAGATTTAACATTAAACAATAATTCTTATACTGTATTAGTGTTAAACTGTCTATGAAGAAATGTGTAGTAATTACTTTTTGTATTGTTAAAAATACAATCTCGTATAGGCTAATTACTACCACAACAAAAATCTCTATGTACAAAGAAATTCTCATAAAAAGAAATGCCAAGAGATCTCTTTTAGAGCTATATAAAAAAAAATAGCAAACTTTACATTGCGAAGAATTTCCATAAACCCTTAGAAATTCTTATTTTTTTTTCTGATTAAATTTTATTTTGTATTTATAAGTATTTACAAAAGTTCATGTATGGGGAAAAATTAGATATGAATAATAACTTTATGGAATGTGGATGAGGATTACAAAAGTAAACATTTTAGATTTTTATAATGTTTTAGATTCCATTGGTCCCTAGAATAAGACACAGGCAGCTATTTGATAGCTTATGTGGTTTTGTTTAGTGAATGCCTAATCCAGCGGTTCTTGAGCTTGGCTACTATGCATTAGAATCTCTAGAGATTTTTTTTGAAAACCCAGATGTTCCTTACAGCATACAAGACCAATTAAGTCAGAATCCCTTAGGCTGGGACTTAGACATCAGAATTTTTAAAGTTCTCTGAGTGAACCTAATGTGTAGCCAGAATTAGAGCCACTGCTTTAGACATCCAAAAGTGTAGATGAGATGGAGCTCAGAAAGATGTAATTATCCCGAAATGGCAATTAAAGGTATGCCATTTGAATTCTATGCCACTTTACCTATAATATCAACCACTGAAAAAAATACTATGGAATTATTGGGATTTATTGATTAGAATTTGCCTTTGTCTGAGAATCAATGATAAAAGATTCAATAATCATCAGAATTCCAAAATTTGGTACTAAGATAATTATGTATACCATCATATAGATAGGCATTTGCTTGAGGGGAATAGTCTACTGCTGAAGAGTTAAGCTTGAAAGCCACCAGTGTATTAGAAGAAGCAACGTGTTGAGAGTTTGGGAATCTGTGTTCTAGTGTTAACTCTGCTGTGTGACTTTGAACCAGGACATTTAAATTATACTTTATAAAAAGTAGTTAGTTGAGCATCAGCCTATGGACCTAAGGTCCCAAGTTCGATTCCCATCAAGGGGATGTACCTTGGTTACGGGCACAACCCCAGTAGTGGAGCATGCATGAGGCAGCTGATCGATGTTTCTCCCTCATCAATGTTTCTAACTCTCTCTCCCTCTTCCTTCCTCTCTGTAAAATATCAATAAAAGATATATATATTTAAAAAGTAGTTAGGCCAAAGCCGGTTTGGGTCAGTGGATAGAGCGTTGGCCTGCGGACTGAAGGGTCCCAGGTTCGATTCCAGTCAAGGGCATGTACCTTGGTTGCGGGCACATCCCCAGTGGGGTGTGTGCAGGAGGCAGCTGATTGTTGTTTCTCTCTCATCGATGTTTCTAACTCTCTATCCCTGTCCCTTCCTTTCTGTAAAAAATCAATAAAATATATTTAAAAAAGAAAAAGTAGTTAGTTGAACTGCAGGTGACCGCCAGATTATTTATTCAACAAACCGGATTGCCTACTATGTGCCAGAGAAGGATGCAGTGATGAACAGAACATTGAGAAGTTTGCACAGACAGACAGACAGATATGCAGAATGTGTACATGCAGCTGTAGTGAAATGTTCAGGGAATTAAGGGAGCACAGAACTGTACTTCATCAGGCTCAGTATTGAGACAAATGCATTCATTCATCCTACCCTACTAACAAACCCATCTCTGAAATATACTCCAAGTGCCAGGTGCTTATTTCTTAAACATCCTTACAGTGGAGGCATGGTAATGTGACCCAGAGCTGGTCGGTAAGATTAGAAGAAAAGACAGTTTTTTTAATAGAAGTTGACAATTGAGAAAGTGCCCTTCCTTCCTGTTGCATGAAGACATGGTACTTAGTGTTACAAAATCGTCTTGAGACTGGTGGGCTATGAACAAAGGTCTCCATGCTGGTTATAGCCAAAGAGAAAAATGAAAAGAGCCTGGATCTTCTATGTCAAGCTTGAGCTGCTGAACAGCCACATACTTCAGACTTATTAAATGAGATAAAAATACTTTAGATTAGAAATACAGAATCTCAGAGCTCACATCAGACTCTGTACTTTAATGAGATCTTGAAAATCACCAGTTTAAACTACTTCTATTTGGGTATTCTGTTACATGCAGTTAAAAATAACCTTATATAGTGTGGATTGGCCAAGTGATTTTTTAAAAATATATTTTATTGATTTTTTTACAGAGGAAGGGAGAGAGATAGAAAGCCAGAAACAGCTGAAACCGGTTTGGCTTAGTGGATAGAGCATCAGCCTGCAGACTGAAGGGTCCGGGTTCGATTCCGGTCAAGGGCATGTACCTTGGTTGTGGGCACATCTCCATTAGGGGGTATGCAAGAGGCAGCTGATGGATGATTCTCTCTCATCAATGTTTCTAACTATCTATCCCTCTCTTTCTTTCTGTAAGAAATCAATAAAATATAAAATAAAATAAAAGAGAAAAAGAAAAAAAGAAAGCCAGAAACATCAATGAGAGAGAAACATCAACCAGCTGCCTCCTGCACACCCCCCACCGGGGATGTGCCCGCAACCAATGTACATGCCCCTGACCGGAATCGAACCTGGGACTTTTCAGTCCGCAGGCCAACGATCTATCCCCTGAGCCAAACCGGCTTCGGCCAAGTGATATTTTTTAGATAAGAAAATACTTGAGCAGAAAGACTTCTAATTCAGATGTAGAAAGTTGCAAGAGACTTGTTATTCTCACTCTAACAACCAAAACAAGCTGTTTACGTTCGTGGTCGGCAAACTGCGGCTTGCGAGCCACATGTGACTTTTTTGCCCCTTGAGTGTGGCTCTTCCACAAAATACCATGGCCTGGGTGAGTCTCTTTTGAAGAAGTGGCATTAGAAGTTTAAGTTTAAAAAATTTGGCTCTCAAAAAAAATTTCAATCATTGTACTGTTGATGTTTGGCTCTGTTGACTAATGAGTTTGCCGACCACTGCTCTAGGTAATCATAGTTTAAAAGATAATAAAAGGGTAATATGCTAATTAGACCAGGCATCCTTCCTGACAAAGCCAAGGTGCCAGAGGGCCAAGCCCCTAACTGCTCCACTGCCATCAGGCTGATAGGGGAGCAGTTAGGAGCATCAGGCCGCAGGCAGAGGCAGTTAAGGGTGATCAGGCAGGCAGGCTAGCAGTTAGGAAGCCCCGGATTGCAAGAAGGATGTTCGATTGCAGTTGGACATCCCCCAAGAGGTCTTGGAATGGAGAGGATGCAGGCCGGGCTGAGGAACTCCCTCCCCCCCCCCCCCCCCCCCCCCGCATCCCCATGCACGAATTCCGTGCACTGGGCCTCTAGTATATAAAAATAAAAAGCTATCGGAGATCCTGAAGACACAAATCTCCAGAAAGTGCCAAGCCCTTCATAAGAGAGGTGATCCAGTCTTGCTCTCACCTAACTGAAAAGGAGGAAACTACCATAGAGAGGAGTTAAGGAGCAATCATCCTAACTTTAAACCAATGTTTCATGACCATGTAGGGCTGTTAGGATAGACTAGAATCCAGAGAAGCCCTGGACCAACGCTGTCCACTAGAACTTTCTGCAGTGGTGGAAATGTTCTATTCTGTGCCGACCAAGTGTGGCTGTCAAGCACTTGAAATGTGGCTTTTGTGGCTGAGGAACTGAATTTTAGTTAGAATTAAATTTTAAAAGTCACCTGTTGCTAGTAGCTGCCACAGTGGACAGTGCATTCCTAGAGACAGGGTGAGACTGCATTACCCACCATTATTTGCTACCCTAGTAGTGCGATTAGAACTTGAATTTCTGGAATAATTGCTTCTGCCCTCCCCAGAGGGATTGTAATGATGTCTTACTTAAGAATAAGAAAATGAAATTTCTTTTAATCTTTTTAAAGTTTTATAGATTTTTGTGTTTATCCCTTTATTCATTTATTTTTTGATTTAGTAATTGTAGAGTAACTCATAATGACTCCAGAAAGAGCTTATTTATATTTTCACAAATGGGAAAATTTCTCAAATTTTATCCCAACTTTTACGGTCACTAGAAGCTTATAAATACATATTGAAGATGAAATGAAATTATTACATGTCAGTCTTTATTTTAGCTTTAATTGCACATACTTTTAATAATTTTTGTTTGAGTAAAATGGTAATGAGTTAATAGCAACAGTAAATTAACAAACTGCTTTATTTTACAGGGAAAATATTCATCCCTAAACAGAAACCTATCCAGACTTTTACAGAAGAAAAAATCTCTCTTGATCCAGAATTAGAAGAAGCTTTGACAAGTGCTTCTGATACAGAACTGTGTGACCTCGCAGGTACCTCCTGAACACACTGTGAATGAATGTGGAGGGGGAGGACCAGCACACACCTCTGTTCATTATGCAGTTGCTTCCTTTGCCTGGCAGAGTGCTATTGAATCAGTGACCACATGTTTGGCTTTGTTTCTTATACTCTAAAGCTGACGCAAAAAATGTCATTTTTTAAAATTCTCTCAATGGTGAAATTTTTATGTTAATGGAATTTATTGTATTATTTGACATCTTTTCCCACCTTGCCCATTTTGAAAGTCTTTATAAAAATGTTTCATCAGCTGGCGTTCAGCTAGAAGCTGTCCCATCTGAGCTCTGAAAGAGTTGCCGGGGTCAACTACTGTCCCATTTTATCAAAGACCCCAAGGTGGGTAACGGGAAAGTAGGTGAGGCAGTCAGCCCTAAGCTATTCTCACACTTTCCCAACTTCTCTGAAGTGTGTGTGGAACACCTAAACCTCCCAGTTATTGTCATTGCTGGTTTCTTATAAAGACCAGAATCTCCTCCGGCTCCTCTCCCACACAGCCGTTTTCCTAAACAGAAAATAGGACACATGGCGAGGTCTTAGTCCCAAGTAACCCCAAGAACTGACATGTTTGAAAAGAGCGTGAAGATTCTGTAGGAAGGACCCGGGAAAGGACAGTCAGGGTGTTCCACAGGTGGGGCAGGTGGTTATTTCCGGGAGTGTGAGGATTGATGGGCTTGTAAATTCTTCAGAGTGGAGTGGACAGGGGGCACACTGGAGCCTCTGCCTTGTTTATGCAAAAGGGCATCAAAAATCAAAACCAAATTTCTCCTAAGTGTCATTCTTGGGGTATCTACTTGAATCTTAAATGTGAGAATTCAGCTATACTTTCAGTATTCTACTCTTAGCTAAAATGTGAATGAGAGTTAACAAATGTAAAATAGCGAAGGTTACATTGAAAACCTGCCACCTATCACATTGTTGCTAGAAACCTTGTGAAAAAGATGAACAGCAAAGTAGATCGTGTCATTTTTTTCTGAGCCGCCAGATGGAGCTAATCGTATATATGCATTTAAGGTTAAGCTAGCTCCAGCTGTGTCTGAATTCAGAGCTATGGGGAAAATAATAAGGGCATTGATGAGAAGGAGACTGTAGGTGATTTTTAATCGTGCTGTCTCCCCTCTTTGGGCTGCAAAATCTATAGTTAACTGAGTAGAAAAAATGTCCAGAGAATGTTAAAATCATTAATAGAAATTTGGGATTGTAAAATTTCTATGTTTAACACTGATGAAAATAAAACTAATTTTCTTTTTCTGTCTCTATAGCTATTCTTGGAATGCACAATTTGATAACGAATACACAGTTCTGTAATATAGTGGGAAGTAGTAATGGTGTCGACCAAGACAATTTTTCAAGTAAGTATTTACAATTCTTTGTGAATTCCAGTTCTTTGTTAAATATATTTTTTCTCAATGTGTCAACTTCTGTGTTTACATACCAAATGTTTTGTATATGTACTAGAAACCTAAAATTCCAGTTAGATGGTATTGACATATAAAACCGTTGAAGAGGGAAGATTAAGTGTTTTATGCTGAAGTGTCATTGGATGTGATAGGAACCACTCACCTCACGAGTAATAGTAATGCTATACGATATAAATGCTAATCAAACTTGGCTTTTGTTGACATTCTTTTTTCAGTGTTACTGATTTTCAAGAAGTCTACAACAGTGTTTGGCAAACTACATTATAAAATTAGATTCAGGAGAAACTGCAGAACTATTCATCCCCAAACCTTTTAGTCTATTTAATGAAAAGTATTAAATGGCCCAAAACAACGCTTTTTAAAAAGCTCATGTACAGGAGCCCTGGCCAGAGACTCAGTTCATTGGAGCATAGTCCCATATATCAAAAGGTCACAGGTTCGATTCCTGGTCAGGGCACATACTTAGGTTGTGGATTTGATCCCCGGTCAGGGCCTTTAGGAGGCAACCAGTCAGTGTTTCTCACAAGGATGTTTCTCTCTCTCAAATTAATTTAAAAGACAAAACAAAACATATCCTCAGGTGAGGATTAAAAAATTCATGTCTGGGATGTTTTACAAGTTTCTCTGTCTCCTATGTTTCTGTAAACTTACTTATTTTCTCTAGGCTTGATCAGATTCAGGTGCAGTTTTTTGGGTCTTAGATTTGGAAAGAATGCTTCCTGGGTGGTGATTAAATCACATTAGGGAGCATATCAAGATGGTCATATCTGTGGGGGGGATGTGGTAAGGGTCAATAGAGAGTCCAAGCCTTCTGGATCCCCTTTCAACTTGCATAGTTGTCTCCTGGCTGTGTGTGGGTAGAGTATATATGGTGAAGGATTGGAGGTCGGGGTGAAGGAAGGAAGTAGAATTTGGAATTTCTGCCTCAGTAGTTCCTCTGTGTACTGTTACTCTCTCCGTCTCCCATTCCTTATTCCTACTTCATTTCCTAATAGAGAATCCAACCCTTTTCCATCACGTAGTATCCCCATGGGAAGAAAACCTTTGTACTTCCATCACCATGTTTTTATCACGGCTCTGTTTCTTTAAGTTTGTGATTCTTACTGCCTTTTCAGTGATTACTAGCAGATCAGAGAAATCATACAAGGTGTTAAATTTGATTATATTTGAACATTATTTTAAACATTGCAGCAACAAAAAAATGGGATCATTGGTATATGTTATCAAATGTATTTTAGTGGTATTTTGTAAAACACCAAGAGGCCATGAAAGCAATCATTTTTGAAGGCTGATGTTTTATAAATAAAATGAATTATTTTTTTATATATTCAATAAAGTTCTGTTTGCACACAAAGGATCATTTAGAAATTGTGGGGAAGAAACTTTTAGATTAGTCCTAATGAATGTGTGAGTGTGTTTGTGGTATGTGTTACCAAGTTAATATATGCATCTCACTGTAATAGTATCAGCCACTGAGACCCTTGCTTTTCTCACTTGTTACTCCAGATGTGGTAAAAGGTGAAAAGATGGTTCCAGTATTTGATGAGCCACCAAATCCAACCAACGTTGAAGAGAGTTTAAAGAGAATTAAAGAAAATGATGTTCGTCTTGTTGAAGTTAATTTGAATAATATAAAGGTAGGTGTGCCGGGCAAAGTAAGTTTTGAATTGCTGAGTCAGGTGGAGCTAGGGTGAGAGCTGGGCAGATTTGATATAGGGTAATTCTTTCTACTTAAAGGCGAAGTGTTTGCTCCTAATACTGTGGTAACATAGATTCTTCCATATTTTAAAAATTAAAATAATACAGTGTTTTTCTTACTTGCTTTTTAAAAGAGTATCACATAGAAATGTAAATCCTACTAGACTACCTCTCTCTGGCTTTCAAAGTACTACCTACTTTAAGAGCATTTAGTCTTTTGGGCTTTGTTTTTCTAATCAGGCTTCTTGAGGTTTAATTTAAATAAAGTAAAATTCTCCTTTTTCAGTGTATTATTCTGTGAGTTTTGACAAACCCATACCGTTGTACAACCACTAGCACAGACAGATTTAGAACAAAAGAGAAAACAGACAGAATCGAGCCCAGGGATGCTCTGAGGACTGTAAGAAGGTGTCTCCCCTTCTCCGCCCTCATTCTGCTCTTGGAGAAATGGAAATGGTCCTAAGAGGTGAAGGTACTGAAGCTCTTGGAGAGACAGACCGGGGCTACTTTACCCGTTCTTACCCCCACCCAACCAGTCTCCCTCTCCCTCAGAGTCAGGCTTGTGTGCCAACAGCGGAAGGTAGCGGTACCTAACCGACTGACGGCTGCTTTAAAATCAGATCCTGTCCCCTTTCAACGAGGGCATGTGACAGGGGCAGCTATCTTTTACTGGTTATAACATGGCCTTGGCTCTAGTCCTTGACAGTCACTGATCTGTTTTCTTTCCCTCTCATTCTGCCTTCTCCAGAATGTAGTGTAAACAGATCATATAGTATGTAGCCTGTAGAGCCTGGCGTCTTTCAGTCAGGGTAACGCACTTGAGATTCATCCATGTTTTTGCTTGTGCCAGCGGTTTGTTCCTTTATATTGCCAAGCAGTGTTCTGATGTTGGGATATCGTGCAATTTGTTTATCTATTCATTAGTTGATAGACGTGTGAGTTGCTTCCAGTTTGGAATGATTATAAATAAAACCGCTGTTCACATTCACATGCAGTCATATGTTTTGTGTGAACATATTTTCATTTCTCTTGAGTATTATATCTTGATTTATCTGAATTTGGGGTAGAGGGGACATCTGGAAATTATAAGAACCGAGGGAATAAGACCTCTGCACTCCTTTAATGGGTGTTCCTTTTTGTGAATGGAGGAAAGAACAACGTGGGAAAAGCTAATGTTCCTACTTGATCATTAATTTTATTCATTCCTTAAAAATTGTCTTCCTGTATCTCTGTAAATCAACAGTTATGATCTACAAATAACACAGCTACAGGAAGAAATTGAAGTCTTGGGACTAAAGGGAAAATTAGTGCCTTCTAGAAAATTAGTGCAACGTTTCAAGTAGTGTAGGGTTAATCTTTCTTAATACTTTATAGTTTAAACTAAGGGACTAAGAACAGTATGTCACCTGCCTCAGAAATATTCAGGTGGGCTCTCACATCTTTCTCTTTGTAGAAATGGGTCCACTTTGAATACTCAGGTGTTGACTTCTTTTAACATGAATTATTAAATGTAAAATCACAAGAGCTCCTTTAACCTAAATGCTAGAGAAATGGTGATATATCCTCTGCTCTAAGTCAACAGTTTGTGCAGATGTACCTTGATAGAGAAGTCATACAGATATGGAGGAAGCAGTTAATTGTTTTTATTTGTAGACTGTCGTGTGTTTATATAATTCCCGAGAGCATTTTAATGAGAAACGGTAAATATTTACTTGATTACTGGACTGAATTGTAATGTTTTGCATTATTGTCTTTCAAGAATATTCCAATTCCAACCCTGAAAGATTTTGCGAAGGCTTTGGAAACCAACACACATGTGAAATCTTTAAGTCTTGCAGCCACGCGGAGCAATGACCCTGTTGCTTTTGTAAGTATCTTGTGTTTTTACGAGAGTTTTCAATTACAGTTAACATTCAATATTATATTAGTTTCAGGTGTATAGCATAGTGATTAGACACTTATATCACTTACAAAGTGATCTACTTATAAAGGGGGCTATTTTATATAATCTCGCCATGTCCTGTGGGAAAGGAATGGCACCAAACAGAGGTATTGACAATATTTTCTGTGCTGTATTTTACATCCCCACGGCTGTTTTGTAACTACCAATTTGTACTTACTCCCTTCATTTTTTCACCTGCACCCCCAACCCTCCTCCTCTCTGGCAAACATCAGTTTGTAAGTTAACTATTGATAATGTCAAAATTATAACCACATACCAGGTGTTACTGAGATGACTAAACTAATTTTATGATCACAATTTACTCCCTTTTTTCAATTGGTGTTTAGCTCTCTATTGAGCAGTACGTGATTTATTGCTCTTTTACATTTATTTTTTTCTATATTTTCTTCCTATAATTTTTAAAACATAAATGGAGTTATAAAATATATGCATTCTACAGTTTATTTTTTACTCAGCAGTATGTCTTAAGGGATCTTTTCATATCAGTACATAAAGTTCCACACCAGTTTTTTACCATCTGCAGAAGATTCTATTTATGAATCTATAATGTTGGGTTTTGTCAAATGCTTTTTCTGTGTCTCTTGAGATGGTCATGTGGTTTTGTCCTTTATTTTGTTAATATGGTATATTACATACATTTTTGTTTATTAAATCAGCCTTGCACTCCTGGGTAAATCCCTCTTGATCATGGTTGAACCTTTTTCTTCACTTGGCTTTGAGGACGTCACTTCCTCTCCCTTGGATTCTCCCCCTGCCTCAGCTAGACATCCCTTCTCTTACCCATCCCTCTGCTAGTTCCTCTTCTAAGATTGGAACAGCCCAGGGCTCGGTCACAGGCCCTCTTCCTTTCTCTGTCTACATTCATTTTCTTGGTGATCTAACTCTGTTTCATTGATATATATTATCTATAAATTTTGATGGCTACCAGTGTTATCATCTCCAGTTCATACCTCGCTCCCGAACTCCATATTCTTGTCCAGCTACCTACGTAATAGCTTTATTTAGGTGTCTAATAGGCATCTCAAATTTAAGTCCCAAACCAAACTCCTAACTTCCATCCTGTTCCTATTTGTCTCAGTCTTTCCTTTTTCACCAAAGCAACTTCTTTCTTTCATTTGCTTAAGAGAAAAAGAAATGGAGTCACCCTTGATTTTCCTTTCTCACAACATTCAATGTATATCCAGTCTTGTCTTCAAAATATTTCTAGACTCTAACCACTTCTCACCATTTTCACAGCTAGCATCCTGGTATAACCGCTACCTCTGGATTATTGCAATAGCTTCCTAATTGAGCTGCCTGCTCCATTTTACTCACCCCAAAGCCAAGTCCTTACACAACATCAAAAGTGATTCTTTTAAAACTTCATTTAATTATCTCATTCCTGTGTTCAGAACCTTCCAAAAGCTCCCTATCTCATTCAAGTTAAAATCAAAATTCTTTACTGGCCTTATAAGGCCTTACATGAGCAGATCTCATATTCACTGCCCTTTCATTGTACTATAGCCATGCAGCCTCTTGCTTTCCCTCAAATATGCTACCCATGTTCCCAGCTCAAGACCTTTACATGTGTTCCTCTTGCCTAGAACTTTCTTCCAAAAGATGTTCCACATAGTTTCACTTCATCACTTTGAGTCTTTGCTCAAATGTCACCTTTTAGGCGAAACCTTTCCTAACCTCTCTATGTAAAATAGCAACCTCACTCCTACCCCTCACACTCCCCCATCTGCCCTACTCTCTCTTTTTTATTCCTCTATGGCTCTTTTTACCATCTGATATTATATTTTGCTTGCTTATTATTTGGGCCCCCCACTAGAATCCAAGTTCCATGAGGCATATTTTATTTCTGAATCTACAGAATAGCAGTAATTGTCAAATAATAAACCATCAATTATATTTGAATAAATGTATCTACAGAAGGATGAAGAAGGGATTTATTCTAAGTCACATAGCTGGTTGTTGCTAATAAAAAGTACCAGTGTATAGATAACCTGTCCCAAGTTCTCTTTTTTTTCCTTTTAATATATTTTTATTGATTTCAAAGAGTAAGGGAAAGAGAGATAGAAACATCAATGATGAGAACGATTGATTGGCTGTCTAAGGATCAAGCCCACAACCCAAGCATGTGCCCTTAGCCGGAATCGAACCCGGGACCCTTCAGTCTGCAGGCCAACACTCTGTCCACTGAGCCAAACCAGCTAGGGATGTCCCAAATTTTTTTTCTTTTTCTTTTTCTTCTTCTTTTTTTTTTTTTATCTTCCCCCAGCCTCCCTTACCCCTGTCGCATGCCCAAATTCTTTATAGTATTCTATCACCACCAACCCCATTGCCTTTTCTTTTAAGCTGACTTTAAGCTGGATCTTCCTTCCACATGTTTTCTAGAGTTTGACCTTTCTAAGGGGCTATTTTATATAAATTTACTCATATTCTAACTTATCCCTCTCTCTCTTTCCCTCTCCTTTTCCCCTTCTTTTAGGTTTCTATTAGTAAATTAATATGGTGGGGATTTTTTCTTTTTTAATGGATTTCAGAGAGGAAAGGAGAGATAGAAACATCAATGAGCCAAAACCGGTTTGGCTCAGTGGTAGAGCGTCTGTCTGCCAACTGAAAGGTCCCAGGTTCGATTCCGGTCAAGGGCATGTACATTGGTTGCGGGCACATCCCCAGTAGGGGGTGTGCAAGAGGCAGCTGGTCAATGTTTCTCTCTCATGGACATTTCTAGCTCTCTATCTCTCTCCCTTCCTCTCTGTAAGAAATCAATAAAATATATTTAATAAAAAAAAAGAAAGAAAGAAAAGAAACATCAATGAAAGAGAATCATTGATTGGCTGCCTCCTGCACGCCCCCTACTGGGAATCAAGCTTGCAACCTGGCTATGTGCCCTTGACCAGAATCAAACCTAGAACCCTTCAGGCCACCAGCCAAAGCTCTATCCACTGAGCCAAAACAGCCAGAGCTAATAGGTGTTTATTGTGCACTGGGTCAAATGCCTAGCACTACCATGTCCTGTGAGAAAGGGAAGGGAGCAGGCTGCAGACAGAGCATCCTGAGGAAATGAGTGTTTGGTTAGCCCTTCTCCATAGTCGCCGTGCTCTTGCAGTTCTAGTTATTTGTGATCTTCTTTTGGTCTTCTGCCTTAGGCATTCTTTTTATCTCTGCCTTGGAAACCAGTCCGTAATTTACCCTCATTTTGGCTTTGCAGTAATCCAGCTGCACCAGGACCTAAATAAGGAAAAAATATTCCGGAGACATTGATGAAGTCAGTCCTACACAGAAACTGGCAGAAGGATGAGGGACAAGAGAAAAACATGGCAAAGGGTGTGGATGAGCATGAGGATTAAATAGCAATGGCGAATGTTGCCAACAGAGAATTACATGTGACAGAAAAATCTAAAGAACGTGACAGGGGCCCTGTCCAGTGTTGCTCAGTTGGTTGGGCGTTGCCCCACATACCGAGGTCGCTGGTTTGATTCCTCATCGAGGCACCTGCCTAGGTTGTGGACTCAATCCCTAGTAGGGCGTGAGTAGGAGGCAGCCAATTAATGTTTCTCGCTCTCCTTAAAAATCAATAAGCCCAGCGTGACTCAATGGTTGAGCATCGACCTATGAATCAATATCTCTCTCCCTCTCCTTTCCTCTCTGAAATCAATAAAAAATATATTTTAAAAATAATAAAATAAAAATTAATAAAAACATGTTTTCTTTAAAAAGATTGTGACGGTACATGTGCAAAGTGGATACATGTGAGACCTATGAGGTAGGTGTCAAACTCAAACAATCAAATGAGAAACATTAAGGCAGTGATGTTAATTAGTATATTTGTTTATGGTGCAGACGGTTATACTAGTAATTATCAGATTTTAACATCCAAATATTTTCTTTAACTTCTAGGCTTTTGCAGATATGCTGAGAGTGAACAAAAATTTGAAGAGCTTAAATATGGAGTCCAACTTTATCACAGGAGCTGGGGTTCTAGCACTGATTGATGCTTTAAGAGATAATGAGACCTTGGCCGAGCTCAAGATTGACAATCAGGTCAGCGTTCTGCGGCAGGGACGCTGAGGAAGCTGCGCCCACA
Organism: Pipistrellus hanaki; assembly: GCF_964339955.1. Taxonomy (NCBI): domain Eukaryota; kingdom Metazoa; phylum Chordata; class Mammalia; order Chiroptera; family Vespertilionidae; genus Pipistrellus; species Pipistrellus hanaki. The sequence continues at coordinate 53,592,419 of NC_140503.1, read as the reverse complement.
CTGCGCGCAGGGCGTGGGACTCCGGAGGCGGTGGGAGGAGGGCTTTCCGGGAGCTGTTTGGGAAGGGTGGCATGAAAGAGGATGAGAGGGCATTGGAGGCATCTGGAATATTAATATTAATTGATATTTTTAGTATGAGTCTTTAGTATATTCATAGAGTTATGCAACCATCACTGTCTAATTCTGTAACATTTTTATCATCGCAAAAAGAAATTTGCCCCGGCCTGTGTGCTCAGTGGTAGAGCGTCAGCCTGAGCTCTGCTCAAGGGCATGTACCTGGGTTACAGGTCCATCCCAGACCCCAGGCCCTGGTTGAAGCTCCTGAGGGAGGCAACCAGTCTGTGTGCCTCTCTCACATCAGTGTTTCTCTCTTTCTGTCTCCCTCTCACTCTGCCTCTCCCTCTTCCTCCTCCTTTCCTCCCCCCCCTCCCCCCGCCCCCCTTTCCTTCCACTCTCTCTAAAAATCAATGGAAAAAATCCTTGGGCAAGGATTAACAACAAAAGAAACTCCATACCCACCAGCAGTCACTCCCTATTCATCCCTCCCACCAGCTCCTGGCAACCGTTACTCTATTTCCTGTGTCTGCATTTGTCTATTTGAGACAGTTCATATAAACGGAATTGTGTGCTGCGTGGTCTTTTGTGTCTGCGCCTTTCCCTGAGCAAAACGTTCTGGAGACTCATCCAGGTTGTAGCACATGAGTACTTATTCCTTTTTTCGGCTGAAGGACATTGTTACCTTTGGGTTGTTTCTACTTTTTGAATATTAGAAAGAAAGCTGATGTGAACATTCATATATACAGGTTCTTGTATGAACATGTGTTTTCCACAGCAACTGCATCATTGTACATTCTGACCAGCATGCCTGAGGGTCCCGTTTTTTTTACATTCTTGCCAACCCTTATTATTTTCTGTCATTTTTATTATAGTCATCCTGTGGGTATGAAGAGTATCTCAGAATGGAAATCCACAATTTGTTGATGTCTGTATGATCTATACTAAACTTTAAATTTTTGTTTCTCTTGTATGCTGTAAGAATTGGGGAAATTTTAAAATACCAACAGAATCAGCATGTGCCTCAATCAATGTCTTAGTCTTGACTTACCTAGAAAAGTATTTTGATATAGTTTATTAACACTATTCTTTATTTCTGAATATTCCAGAGGCAACAGCTGGGGACAGCTGTAGAATTGGAAATGGCGAAGATGCTTGAGGAAAATACAAATATCCTTAAGTTTGGATATCGGTTTACACAGCAGGGACCCCGAACCAGGGCAGCTAATGCTATAACGAAAAACAATGACTTAGGTAAGACATACAATTGCACATCAAATTTCTGAATCATGCCATTAAGCTAATGTATTAGAGAAGCTTTTTTTTTGAAACCTCTCACTTCTCAGCAGGTAAATGATAAGGAAAAGGATGTGAATGTTTTATTTTAATGACCGTGTGAATTGGAAATGGACATTTCATGTTTGTACAACTATGGTTGGATTTACAGAAACCTGTTTGTAAAAAGCTAGTTGTTTGTACAAATGAACAGGAATCTCCAACTTTACTTTTCTCACAGTTCGCAAGAAGCGAGTGGAAGGAGACCACCAGTAAGCCCGCCAAGACATAACCTTTGGGAGACTTCGGAAGGTCATCGGGACTCATGTTGGTGATATCAGATATAAAATTTTCCTGGGTTGAAGGGAAAAGACTGGAAATTCTTTTTGCTTTTTTTTTTTTTTTAACTACATGTATATTTTTCTAGTTTAAGTTACAAGTTTCAAACTGTAAAATCAATAATGGGTAATATTTTATATTTTAAAGCATTATTTCTACTTAAATCAATTTTAATTTAGCTTAATTGAGTGGTTTATGCTGGGTCTTGGTTAAAAAAAAATACAATTATAAGAAAGCGTAGGAAGTCACATGTAGAATAATATGAACATTTTAAGGACCAAAATCTCTTTGTTAGAAAAAAGGGACATTGCCGATATCAGACTTGCTGTGTACCTCATAGGTACAAGCGCTTCAAAGCTTCCTGATTCCAGGAAGGGAGAGACTTCCATCAGAACACACGCGCTTGGAAAATTCTATCGAGAATGCACAATGCTAGAATTTTACACCAGGTGACTCAAAATCTAGTCATCTGTTTAGAAGTAAAAGCAGGCCTGTAGGCGAAAGAAAATGCATTCCAGGTTGCTGCACTTGTCTGTGTTCAGCAACACCGTTAAGAGTATAGTGATGTCTACACTGATTACAGTGTTTCCTTTTCATACTGTGGACTGCATTAGATTTTTGTGAAAGCCCGTAGTAAAAAGCATCTGAGTAGAAAAGTTATTCTCTTCCTGTAAAAGGCAGATAGCCAACTCTTGGTTACATAGGGTAAGAGAAGAAGAACGCTGGTGTTTACAGTAAATGTGATGGAGGTGAAGTCTGAGGAGCATGCAGAACGGTCCGTTAAACTGATGGTTCCTATAGAGCAAATTAGACATGGCATGCGTATAAATCAGTGTTCCTGTGTGCAGTGCAGATTCCATACACGTATTTAATCATCACTCACTACAAATTTTCCAAACAGGAAACCTGCTCTTCTTCATAAACCCAGTTTTTATTGTTTCCTGTTATCATGTACTTTTTTGTCCAAATTGTGTAAGAAGTAATTTCTCATAACAAAGTTGTCTTCCTATTACTCCAAGAGTCACAGTGCACAGTGAACAGTGTGCTGTGGTGGCACTGACCCAGGCCGCAGGGCCATGGAGGACGGGGGCCTGTGTCCTCGCCCTGTTTCAGGGCAGCCCCTGGCCCGGAGCTGCCGAAAGCAGGGGCAGAGGAATCCGAGGAACCCTGGCCTCAGAAATTCAGGCCCGGCAGTACCATGTACAGGGACATTTGTCTAAGGGAGAACCTCATTTCAGAGGAGCAGATAGGTCTGTTGTCAATTTTTTTTTAAGTTTTTTTTTTTTTTTTAAGTTTTTTTTTTTTTTTTTTTTTTTTTTTTTTCTGCTCCTTCAGCTTACAGTGGACAGTTTACCAATGACTGGGCAGCTCCTGTGTACTGTGGTATAACCTTCTTAACAGGGTGTGTTTGTTGCTTTGTATTAGTATCTAATTTTTAAAGGGGCCTAAGATTGACTTTGCACTATTTCATTTCAGTTATAGGCTGCTGGTTTTTTTTTTTAAATTAGGAAGTCTCTCCCTCTCCTCTCTCTCGCCCTCGCTCTCCCTTTCATATTCCACGTACTTGACTTTAGAGACTGCACTGTCCCAGCAGGGCGGGGCCACATGGAGCAGAGGCGAGGCTGCCTTGCTAGCGCTGTCCTGTGAGTCAGTACATTGATTAGGATGTTACTCCCTCCTCCATGGGTTTGTTGTCTTTTTTTAACATAGACAAGCCCTTACCTAAAATTGTATTTCATACTTATGGATAATATCTTTAGTATGAAGAAGTTGAGTGTTTTGCTTGTACCATTCCAGTTCTGAGCTACAGTAGTTCATTATATAATTTCTTAATAAATAACTTTAAAGATAAACATTCATTCAATTGAATATAGAAAAATCTTTGGAGAATTGTAACTACAGGGGAGAAAACTGATGTACTTTGATCTTTAAAAATATGGCACCTCTTAGCCTTTTATTAATTTTTGGAATTTCTACATTGCTCTAAAATTTTATAATAGATCAGGGTTGTGAAGTACTCTTGATTTTTAAACCAAAGATGTATAAGACTTAAATTTTGTAGTCTAACAAATTTAAACTTATCTGGTAATCTAATCAAAGAACATTTGCATTTTGAAATTGCTGAGGTTTTTTTAAAGCTTTAACTTCCCATTTTATAAAATCTTATATTTATATAATATTTGTCCAAATTCTTTTCTAGTATGTCTACATGAACTTGTATTTTTAAAATATTAATTACTAATGTTGATATTATTAAAATGCATTTTGGTGCTATATACTTCTAAGTCTAAAGTATAGAAGAAATACAATTTCTAAGAGTGCCTGCCATTTAAAAGACCAAATAAACATTTTGTGTTTTAAACACCTACCCATTGTTAGAGATTTCAATGAGAATTATCTTGATCATTAAATTATCTTGATCATTCTTATTGTTTGAATGAAACAACCCACATACTTTATACAGTAGGTGCACTCTGGAAAAGTTACATGTAAATAGAACTTTGTAAATTGTTTTTCCATTGACAATATCTGATGCGTTTTCATTTAAAATGGGAATTCCATGGTTTTAAAAAGTTATAAAAGAAAAATGTTTGATAAATGTTAGTCATGTTCTATTATATATTATATTTAATCCTTGCTGCCTGCCATTAAAATACGAAGAAAAGATGCATGAGGTTTCATAAAATCTTGTACTTTGGGCTCTGTGTTCCCAGGGCCGCCTCACTTCCTCCTCCTAAAATCGGGAACCACCGGTACCTCCACGCGGGCCTGAGGGGCGGGCTTCTTCCGGGTCCAAGCAGCCTCCATTCCCTGCGAGCTCAGTGCCGTCCCGCGGGGCTCCTTCTCGCAGTGCCACAGTATTTCCAGTTTCACTAAGATATCATTGACATTTAACATTGTGTTTCCTATAACATTGAAAGTTATACAACACAATAATTTTATCTATTAGCGACTTTCAAATATATAATACAGTATTGTTAACTACAGTCCCCATGCTGTACATTCCGTCCCCAGGACTTAGTCATCTCAGACCTGAGGCTTGTACCTTTTGACCACCTTCACCCAATCCTTCATCCCCAGCCGTACCTCTCACAACTACCAATCTGTTCTCTGTTTCAGTGAATTTTTTTCTCTTTTCACATAAGTGAGATCACAGTATTTGTCTTCCTCTGTCTGGCTTATTTGACTTAGCACCATGTCCTCGAGGCCACTTCACTTCCGAATAGTGTTACCAGAGAATGGCATCCGGAGAGCGAAACACAGGATGTGCAGGGCGGCTCCCCACACTGCCCTCAGACTCAGGCCCAACTGGTCTGCTTAAGAAGGATTTTTTTTAAAATGGCACATATACATATGCTCACACACACACTGCATAAAAATCTTTGTAATTTCAAGTGAATGCCCATTTTACATTTTTTTGTCTTTTGGATGAATTATATTTGGGTTTAGTTATGTTTAAAAGCTTGAAAATTATCTTGTTACAATGCATCATTCTTTGTCACAGCAAATAGGTATTTAAATACATTTTTTAATGCTAAAATATCCAAAATGCTGTAGATGTTTTATTTTTTCAACTTTTTAAATGTAAGCGTGTTAATTTTTATAATATTGATGTCTAAATATGAAATATTATTAACCTGGTTCATAATAGCACAGAGGAATTTCTTTTGAGGAACATGTACTATAGGCATTTAGAACTTACTACTTCTTTCTGGAATAAATAATTTCAATAAAGTTTATCAAATATCCTATAGACTGTGACTTTTTAAAAATCCCTTTAATTTGAATGTTCTAACGTTCATTCTTTACACACTTCAATGCCTGAACATTCTTACCCACAAAAATAGAATTTCATGTGGTTCAGTCTAATGCCGTCCAGAAAACTGAATTGAGTTTTCTCACTGAAATGTGAAGAAACGGGGTCCTATGACCTGATTGGGTGTCACAGAGCAGATGATCTTTACGTTACTGCAAAGGTACCTCTTATCAGCCACCCATGTCCACCAACCAAAAGGGGAAATCAGTGAAACGTGTAATGGGTTTGGGGAAACTTTTAGGGATAAATGTCAATGTAATTTAAAATTTTCATAGTTCTGAAACTTAGAAGAATAAAAACATTCCCCTTGAATCTTCAATGTCGCCGGCCTCTGAGGATGGCTGTGGGGTACGCTCACTCACCGGAAGCTTCGATGCCTGTCCGGTTTGGTGAGTGGGAGGCTCGGGCGCTTGAGTCATCGGGTAACGTTCGCTCCTGGGAGCTCGGGGAGGTGGTGCCGGCCCTGTGGCCAGGGGGATGGAGTGAGTGCCTTCGTGCTCAGCCAAGCAGCACCCTGCTGCTTTAGGTACCACATGAGTGGCCGGCCACATGTGGGCCCCAGATCGCCAAACATCTTTTATCCAGATGTTACACTGTCCTGCACACCGCAAAGGCTGAGGGCCTGGAGACCTGGCGTAAATCCCCACCCCGTCTGTTTGCAGAGACAGCAGAGCCTCTGGGGCCACCACCCCCCTGTAAAGAACAGCCAACCTGAGTGACCTCAGTCAGTGGGGAGAGAAGGCTCCATTGTTTCCTTCCTTAGATTTACAAGTTGGACAATTAAAACTCAACAAAGAATCCCCTGCTCAACATAAACATGCCTGAAAGACGCACACAGTGGGACATGCGAGGCCAGGCATAATGGAGTGAGCAGGGGAGGTAGGACGGGAAGACATGGATAGTGGCTGCAGATACAGCTCACTGTCCATCTGAAAGTATAAAAGAGGGAAATAGATGAATCCAGGTTTTCCACATAATGAGATAATGGGTCCTTTTTCTCAGACCTTTTCTATTTAGCAATAACACATTTTTAAAGATGTTTCTAATTAGTATTCAATTCTCAGAGGCAGAAGAATATAAACATTAAATCAAGAACTATTTACCTGGTCAAGTCCAAGTACCCCTGAGTTGAGGAAACTGACCTCAGAGAAGTAACTTGCCCAAGATATTACCGATGGTTTGCTCATTCGGTAAATACTTATTAAGGCAGCGTTTTTCAACCGCTGTTCCGAGGCACACTAGTGTGCCGCAAGATGTTGCCTGGTGTGCCGTAGGTGCAGACAAGACAAGAATTTTATAATTTTTCACTATTTTGTTTACTTAATATTTCATAATAAACTAATTATAAAATACTTTCTTTGTGTTTATTTGATTCCTATTCAAGAGAATTACTTTATATATAGTCAATATAGGCACAGAGTTAAATTTTTTAACATTTTCTAATGGTGGTGTGCCTCGTGATTTTTTTCATGAAACAAGTGTGCCCAAAAAAGGTTGAAAAACACTGTATTAAGGTACCTACTGCATTCCAGCTACACCAGCCACAAAGTTAGAAGCTGAATCTGGTTTTGTTTCCCACTGCTCTTCTATAATAATAAAAGCATAATATGCTAATTAGACCAGATATCCTTCTTGTCAGAGCTGCAAGGGCTGAGGCAAGCGCCCGGCTGCGAGACCTAAAACCTTTGCATGAGTTTCGGGCCTCTGGTTTCTCCATAAAGCCACTAATACATCTGCTCAGTATCGTGGCTGTGCATAGAAAATCCTGCCTCATCTCAAAAATGCCGATTTTCCTTTACTTGGGAAGGCAAGGCTTTGGACAGCAGTCAAGTTCTTTAAGTCTCAGCTTCCACATCTGTAAAATGGGAATAACAGCCCTGTCCTTCAAGTTGTGAGGATTAGAATTGTACGGCCCATACAGCACCCAGTGTCCAGTGAGCCCTCCATGCTGTGCCTGCACCTCCACAGTCCAGGGCTCTGTGGTCAATGGAAAGTTGACACGGGGCACAGAAGGGCCTGGCCCAGCTGGCAGAACAGGGAGGACATCCCAGAGGGGGCAGTACCAGAGCTAAACCCAAGCTTACCTCTGACCCCCGCCAGGGATGGGACGAGGCAGAGGGCAGGAAGGCAAAAAAAAACTAAGATCCAGAGCAAACACAAACTGGATTTTCTAAAGTCATAGACTTGCTTCTGAACATTTTTTATTCACAACTAGGATTATGCAAAAATAACTCAATTCATTTAAACAAAACAAGACATTTCATCATTGTTTTAAAACAAAATGTCCAGCCCTAGCCAGTTTGGATTGAGTGTTGGCATACGGACTGAAGAGTCCCGGGTTTGATTCCCGTCAAGGGTACGATCCCCAGTAGGGAACGTACAGAAGGCAGCCAATCAAGGATTCTCTCTTATCATTGAGGTTGCTATCTTTCTCTCCCTCTCCATTCTTCTCTGAAATCAATTAAAAAATAGATATTAAAAGACAAACTGTTGAACACAATACGGACAATGAGTGCAGGTTTTATGCGTCTGTCATCTTTCTCTTCCCCCCCCTGCTTTCCTGCTTCTGTAGGGTTCACCTGAAAAATAGGAGAGACGAGAGGTAAAATTCAGCACCAAACAGTTCCTGGCAATTCTGTCGAAAGTAGTCCTTCGCTGACTGAGGAGCCAGCCTTCAGTGAGAACTCCACCCCTACAGGCTGCCTGTCCGGCAGGTCAGGCCATGGAAACCGTGCTCCCCCTGGGCAGGGGCCCTCCTCTCTACCGTATAGGATCTCGACAATATTATACTTGAGATGCATTTGTCCGCTTCCTTAATACTTTACTCTCTAAAATTCAGCACTTTAAAGCCCGCCGATTTTTTTTAAGGGACTGGTGTTTTGTGTGCTTTTAAAATTTGAAATATACATTCATATATGAATGAGCGAAATGAATGCCTCTCTTAGACAAGTGACCCCTATTAAGTTGAACATCCCTGTCACTGTGACATTTGCTCCCATCTCTATCTCCAGAACACGGAGTGGAACACGTTAAGTGTTTGGCAAACACTGAAGGAATAAATATGGCTTAAGGGCAATAACGTAGCGATTCACTTGCATAGTTGAGACTTAAAATATCTTTGCACTGCCGAAACCGGTTTGGCTCAGTGGATAGAGCCTCGGCCTGCAGACTGAAAGGTCCCGGGTGCGATTCCAGTCAAAGGCATGTGCCTTGGTTGCGGGCACATCCCCGGTGGGGGGTGTGCAGGAGGCAGCTGATCGATGATTCTCTCTCATCAATGTTTCTGGCTCTCTATCCCTCTCTCTTCCTCTCTGTAAAAAAAATCAATAAAATATATATAAAAAAATAAAAATCTTTGCACTGATGATCCTCTACAAACATGACAAAGGAAATAATTAAAGGGGAAAACATTTTAATAACATGGAAATGAAATAACGCTCCACTACCATTATACCCAAATAACAAAGACACCCAGTTGCCACAGGAACGTGGTAGACCCCTTGCCCTCTCTCCCACACTGAATGTTCCTGGTTCTCAGACAAGACTTGGTGCCCGAGGGCCCTGCGCCCTCCTCACCCGCCTCTGCACCTCCCGGCAGGCCCGCCCTGGCCCGTGTCCCCTGCGAGCCCACACGCCCCCGCCCGAGGGCCAGGCCCGGCCTGTGCTGCCGCCGCTCGCTGAGCTCCAGCCGAGTGCTGGCCGCCTGTGTGAGCCTCGGCTACAAGCTCCTCCCGAGAGGCTGGCTCCTGGGTGCGGGGCCAACCCTTCAGAATGGAATGTGTTTGCTTTTACCTCATCCCTGGTGAGTTGCTTAGATCAGTAATCCTGGAGGCTTTTCTTCTTCCGATCCTGCATCGCTGTCTGACGAATAGGTCCTGGCCGGTTCCTCTGAAAGCGAAGGAACTGGAGCATGAGACTGGCCCTCCAAGACCCATTTCTTCCTGAATTTTTCTTCTTCTTCTTTTTTTTTTTAATATATTTTATTGATTTTACACAGAGAGGAATTGAGAGGGACAGAGAGTTAGAAACGTCAATGAGAGAGAAACATCGACCAGCTGCCTCCTGCACACCCCCCACCGGGGATGTGCCCGCAACCAAGGTACATGCCCCTGACCGGAATCGAACCTGGGACCGTTCAGTCCACAGGCCGACGCTCTATCCACTGAGCCAAACCGGTCCTGGCCTGAATTTTTCTTCTGAATCCTGTCACTTCCCACTGTACGTTTTCCCTTGAGGAGCCGGCAGTTTTCTTTAAAGTTTTGAGGAGAAGTATGAGCAGAGGTGGGCAAAAGTAGGGGAGCACCCTGTGCCAACGTGTGCCTGAGTTTCGCAGGTAGACTGCGGGGGAGCGTGTCAATCACGAAGGCCGGCGACTGAGCACCTGTGAGGTCGGGGCTGCCGCTCTGTTGCATTAATAAAGCTCCTGTGATAACCACACTCTGCAGGTCTTCCTCCACGCAAATACCTGCCAGCCTACTCCTGCCCGCCCCGGTATGACTTTCAGAAATAACTTAGATTGGAGAAGTTTTGTTCTCAGAGAGATTCATCACCTTAAAGCACACATTTTTTTTTTTTTAACTGCCAAGTTTAAGTATTGGGCCCTTAATTACACAAACAAGCGAACTGCCCGTTGCACATTTTCCTGCCTAGGACAGAATTATTTCGTTTCCTTTATTTTGCCTTTGTTTCCCAGCTCAGCTTTCCTACGGGAAAGTGGTCCTAACAACAACAAAAATAACCCATTGACACAGACTATAGGGTGCTGAGGGCCTGGGGCGGGGCCAGGGGGGGCTAGAGAGAGTCCGTGGGAGGAAAAGGGGGACATGTGCAATAGTTTCACTAATAAAGAATTATTAAAATAACAATAATAAGAGACCTTTGTACCACCCTCTAAGGAACAGCAGTCCAGGAATAAGAGCCCACCAGAGCAGAAGCAGTCACCGGGGCTCAGATGAAATGTCACCTCCACAGGGACTCGCCTCCGAGTTCCGCTGGGACTGGTTTTGAGTTACTCACCCTCCCCCTCCTCCTCCTCCTCCTCCTCCTCCCCTCCTCCTCCTCTTCCTCCCCCTCCCCTTCCTCTCCCCCTCCCCCTCCCCCCCTCCCCCTCCCCCTCCCCCCTCCCCCTCCTCTTCCTCCCCCTCCTCCTCCCCCTCCTACTCTCCCTCCTCCTCCTCTTCCTCCCCCTCCCCCTCCTCTCCCCCCTCCCCCTCCCCTTCCCCCCCTCCCCCTCCTCTCCCCCCTCCCCCTCCCCTTCCCCCCCTCCCCCTCCCCTCCCCCCTCCCCCTCCTCTTCCTTCCCCTCCTCCTCCCCCTCCTACTCTCCCTCCTCCTCCTCTTCCTCCTCCTCCTCCTCCTCCCCCCCTCCCCCTCCCCCTCCCCCTCCCCCTCCTCCTCCTCCTCCTCTTCCTCCCCCTTCTCCTCCTCCCCCTCCTACTCTCCTTCCTCCTCCTCCTCCTCTTCCTCCTCCTCCTCCTTCTCCTCCTCCTCCCCCTCCTACTCTCCCTCCCCCTCCCCCTCCCCCTCCTCCTCCTCCTCCTCTTCCTCCCCCTTCTCCTCCTCCCCCTCCTACTCTCCCTCCTCCTCCTCCTCCTCTTCCTCCTCCTCCTCCTTCTCCTCCTCCTCCCCCTCCTACTCTCCCTCCTCCTCCTCCTCCTCCTCCTCCTCCTCCTCCTCCTTCCTCCTCCTCCTCCTTCTCCTCCTCCTCCCCCTCCTACTCTCCCTCCTCCTCCTCCTCCTCCTCCTCCTCCTCCTCCTCTTCCTCCTCCTCCTCCTTCTCCTCCTCCTCCCCCTCCTACTCTCCTCCTCCTCCTCCTCCTCCTCCTCCTCCTCCTCCTCCTCCTCCTCCTCCTCGCTATCACTGCTGGACTCTCGGCAGGGGGCACTCAGGACCTGCCAGTTCCACTTCCCACGAGGACGACGGATTGTCCCCTGGCGAGCAGAAGCCCTCAGGCGCTCTTTCTCTTTCTGAAAAGAAGCAAATAAACCCCTGAACTTAAAAACGAACACCTTTTGTGCTCATTGGCACCTACTTTTATATATTCCCCATGTCTTCAGAGCGCAGTCTCTCCAAGCCACACACAGCGATCGCCTTGCTCTAAGGCGTGAAGGCCACACAGGGGTGAAGAGGCAGGCGGTCCCTCCCTCACCCCGTCCGGTCAGAACTGGCACAGGCACAGCCTTGGGAGCCGCCGGGTCCCCTGTGCTGCCAGTCCGAGCCCAGAGAGCAGCGGCCAGCTGAGCCATGTCACCATGCCCAGCGGAGGCCTGAGGGAGGCCGTTTCTGTTCCCAGGAGACAGACACCTGACTGGGCCAGGCCTCACCGAACCACCACAGAGCCCAGATATTCCTGTCTGGGCCCCTCAGCTCCCGACTCAGGATGAGAACCTGCAGCAGGGCCCGGTCCCTGAGCCCCAAAGTAGAGCCTTCACCCCCTTCATCTGCCTGGCGTCCCACATGTTGGGGGTCACAAAGCAGGGCCAGTGTTGAATGAATCAGAAATGTCCTTTGACTTTCCTATATCACTTCGTATCTGGCTAACCCAATTTTGTGATATCTCTCAAAGGCCGCATTTTTAAAAATTATCAGTTTTCATCTGAAACCTCACAGATCGGAGGGAGAGCACCTGAGGGTCTGGTTTGCTCTGTCTCCCCCGTGGCTGTTGGCATTACTGTGGTTAACTACTCGTTTAGGAGGTTAAGCTGGTTCCCTGATAACCACAGGAGGTAAACTGCCTGTGGCAATAAGAGATGGTGAATTAATATTCTGGAAAGCACAACTCATTTTATATATATATATGTATATATAATTTTTTTTTTTTTTTACAGAGAGGAAGGGAGAAGAAGGATAGAGAGTTAGAAACATCGATGAGAGAGAAACATCAATCAGCTGCCTCCTGCACACCCCCTACTGGGGATGTGCCTGTAACCAAGGTACATGCCCTTGACCGGAATCAAACCTGGGACCTTTCAGTCGGCAGGCCGACGCTCTATCCACTGAGCCAAACCAGTCAGGGTGGAAAGCACAATTCTTCACCCCCCAAATCCCAGGATGCAGCGTAGCCAGCACACCTTAATCTTCTCGGTGCGCCGGGACTCGGGATCACAGCCAGCTATCGGTAGGATCCTAATCTTCTGCGTCCTGGAGCATCTGCCAGCAGGCAGGGCCATCTTCCTGTGGGTGGCATAGTCTGTGGAGTGAGGTCTGCGGGAAAGGAACAAAAACGCCTGTTTGCTAAGATCACCGAAGACAATCATAGCACACACACTGCTGTGGACAATGGCCTCCTCCCGTGAGCAGAGCAGCAGGCCCCGGCCCTGATGCTCCTGCACGCCCCCATTCTCTGGCTCCCGAGGAGTGCCTCCCTCCGCCCGCCCCCTGCAGAGCCAGATGGGGGGAGTGGGAGTGGAGGAGGAGAGGCCGTGGCAGGGTCAGGGCTCTTACAAAGAAAACCCCGACCACAATCCTAGAAGAGAAGGGAGGGGAAGCTCAGTTCCATGAGGAGGTGCAAAGGCTGGAAGGCCCAATTTCAGAACTGAGGATGAGTCCCTCCCTCTGAGTAAAATCGAAAGGAAGGTCAAAGCAAGGGGGAGGGTAACGAGGTCCGGGGGCCTCCTGGCCGCTCAGGGGACACCGTGGGACAGGAGGCCCGGCCCTGGCTAACGAAGGCAGGGTAAGTGCAGCAGAGAGGAGAAAGGATGCTCCTCAGGAGGGAGCCTGGGAGGAGAGCGTGGCTGTGAGAGAAGGGATGCGAGGAATGAAGGTGTGATGGACAGGGAAGTTCTGTCCCAGCGGGAGCGTGGGCACAGTGGGAAACACACAGAACCCTGTCCTTTAGGGTGCCACAGCCGAGACCATCAGGGGGATGGTCTGAGCCACAGCTAGTGTGCCAGGTCTGCCCGACATAATTTTATGTGTTATTTGACTTTAACAACATCCCTGTGAAGCAGATGTTTCCATTTGATAGATGAGGAAACCAAACCTTTGTGAGATTGAGACTCCTCCTCAGGCTTACATGGTCAGACGGGAAACGCGCAGCCTCAGAACCACCATTAACAGTCTTTAAAACACAGCACAGAGTCAACTGATGAGCAAAATAGGTCCGGAGGATGATGCATGGAACAGACTGACAAATTAACCAAAGGACTTATATGCATACTAGAGGCCCAGTGCACGAATTCGCGCATGGGTGGGGTCAGGCCAACCCAGCCCTGATCAGTGGATTGGGGCCAGGCCTGTCAGGAGGAGGAGACAGCGGGAGGTTGGCTGGCCGGCCCACCCCTGAATGGGGCTGGGAGAGGGGCTGGGGGAGGTTGGCCAGCCAGTCCCATCCCTGATTGGTGTTGGAGGTGATCGAGGGTGGAGCTGGTGGGGGGAGGGGCGGGGGCTGATCAGGGTGGTGGGGGGTGATCGGGGGTGGGGCCAGCTTTAGGGAGGGCTATTGGTAGTGGGCCAGCCGGCCCGGCCCCAAATGGAGTGGGGGGTGGGGACTGGGGTCTAGCAGCCTGGGAGAGGGGCCATGGATGGTTGGCCAGCTAGCCCTGCTCCTGATCAGAGTTGGGGGGCTGATTGGGGGTGGAGCTGACTATGGGGGAGGGGCTGAGGGCCAATCGGAGTGGTGGGGGCCCATCAGTGGCAGGGCCAGCTGGGGGGAGGGGCTGCAGGAGGTTGGACAGCTCACACCCCACCTCCCCAATCGGGCCAGTTCGCTGGCTGCAGTGGGCGTCATAGTGACTGGTCGTTCTGGTTGTTCCGGCCACTGGCTTTTTATATATGTAGATGTGCATAGCCCATGGGCACAGACAGCAGTGTGGTGAAGGCCTGGGAGCTGGTAGAGGGGGTAATAGGGGTGAGGTGGAATGGGGGACATCTGTAATACTGTCAATAATAATGAAATGAAACAAATTTTTTAAAAACCCAGAGCAGCCCTAGCCAGTTTGACTCAGTTGATAGAACGTCAGCTGGTGGACTAAAGGGTCTCAGATTCCATTCCATTCAAGGGCACGAGCTTCAGTTGCAGGCTCGATCCCTAGCCTAGTCCGGGCAACCAGTCAATGTGTTTTTCTCACATTGATGTTTCTCTCTCTTTGTCTCTCCCCTTCACTTTCACTCTCTCTAAAAATAAATAAACAAATAAATAAAATAAACAGAGCAACAGATTTATCAAGTCTCTGCACAACATGATACTTACCATAAGATTCACCCATTTAAATATACCATTAAGTAAATTTTTTAATTTACAAAGTTGAGCAAAAACCATCTGATTTGCATGAGAGCCATCTGATTGCAGAGCTTTCCCATGAGCCCTAAGAGAAGCCCTGTGCACGCCGCTACGGCCTTTCAGTGCCCCCAGAGGGGAGCGGGGAGAGGGCCGCCGCGCACGCCCAGGGGAGGGCCGAGGCACAGACCGGGCACTGGGCCTGCTCGGGGTCAACCTGTCACCCCATCTAGCTCTTCCCTTCCCTGGACTGCAGCACACGCCAACACAGGCATGACCGGTTAGCTTCCCGGTGCATTCCGGGAAAGGGAAAGGACTGGCTAACCAGCAGAGCAGCACCGACAGATCTTTAGGCCTCTCCAGAGGTTCACTGACCAAGGTGCATCCATACTCTGGCCTCTGGCTCACACGCAGCCTCCTGTGGTCTGAGGGCAGGAGCTGGCCCCTGAGGAACTGCAACTTGCAGCAAAGGTGAAAAATAGTGTAGTATGGGAACCAGACCATGGTCACTGGCTTTTTATATATATCGATGTGCACAGCCCTCCAAACCAGGTCATCAGGGCTGAGTTGGGCTTTTTGCACAACCTCTCTCTTCCTTGTTGCTCTTTAACTGCAAATAATGACAAGGCATCAGTCTGGGAATTACCTGAAGGTGAGCTTGGATTTGAAGACGGCCTGTCCCTGCAGGCCGGTGTCCTCTCTCACAAACAGGTGGCTGAGGCTGCCCTGCAGTGGGGCTTTGTAGACATCGAACACTTCGCTGCCTAAGTGCAGGGACAGGCTGCAAACAGAGGCAGGCGGCGTTAGGCGGCTGGTCAACCGGTGCTCCCGCTCCCGCGCCACCCTGGCCGCTTCACTTAAAATGCAGGGCCCTGTCCTCATCCCGATCCCTCAGGACAGATGCTGTAAATAACCAGCCTACCTCCTTCCAAAGCAAACGGTGGTAAAAAAAAAAAAAAAAAAAAAAAACCACCTCCTTTCAGCTCGAAATATAGTTGCTTTGTCATCTTCCCAATATCTACCACTTCACTGGTAAATCAGGCCACTCAGTGTGAGTGTGTGTGTGTGTGTGTGTGTCCACACATACACTCTCATATATATTAGAGGTAGAGGCCTGGTGCATGAATTCATGCACGCGGGGTCTGGCCAGCCTGGCCAGAGGGAGGGGACATGGGCGGTTGGCCAGCCTGCCTGCTGGTCAAACTCCTGGACGAGAGGACAATTTGCATATTAGACTTTTATTTTATAGGATATACACTGAGTGGCCACATTATTATGCGATCAGAGATCATAATAATCTGGCCACTCAGTGTATAATGTCTCATAGCTCACACGTGGAGCTAACAGTAGCTAGACATCATGAATTTGATCACATCTGGGACCATTTCTGAGGTCTCCCACCAGCCCCGGCTGGTTTTGCTCAGTGGATAGAGCATCAGCCTGTGGACTGAAGGGTCCCAGGTTCGATTCTGGTCGGAAGCACATGCCTTATAAATAAATAAATAATAATAATAAAATAAAATAAAAAAGCACATGCCTGGGCAGCGGGCTCAATCCCCAGTAGGGGGCATGCAGGAGGCAGCCAATCAATGATTCTCTCTCATCAGTGATGTTTCTATCTCTCCCTCTCCCTTCCTCTCTGAAATCAATAAAAATATATTTTTAAAAATAAATCAATAATGTCTCCCACCAATGCAGCACCATGATTGCAACCCTGTTTATTTTTCCCAGCTTTCCCAGCGGCTTTGAGTTTGTTCATGGTTTAATGAAAGGTGACCCCAAAATAAGGTCACACTCACAGCAGGCCGCCCTCTCGGGCCTTTGCACTCACCTTCCGTCTGACCACCTCACCATCCGCGTGTTGCTTTCTTTAATCTCATTTCCTTCTGCGTCCCGGCGGAACCTCCATCGAATAGTGTTTTCTACCTGGCTCAGAACACAAAGGCATTAGGCACCCGGTGTGACAAGCTGCATGCTCTTTTTCTTTCTTTTTTTGTTAATCCTCACCCACAGGTATTTTCCTATTGATTTTTAGAGAGAATGGAAGGGAGAAGGAGAGACAGAGAGAAACATCGATGCGAGAGAGACATATCAATTGGTTGCCTCCTATACATGCCACAACCAGGGCTGTGGGATCAAGCATGCAACTGAGATACATGCCCTTGACCAGGAATCAAGCCCTTCAGTCCACAGGCCAATGCTCTATCCACTGAGCCAAACTGCCTAGGGCACTGCATGTGTTTTACTCCTTGAGTGACTTATGATCATGTGCCAAGAATCCATAGGTAATGATAGAATAGGCTTCCAAAAAATAAAAAATAAAATAGCTGATTGGGCCACACTGCAACCTTCCAGCTCCAAGAACCTAGAGATGTTGGTTAATCTAACCACACATTTTGCTTAAATCTTTTCTGAGCTCCAGCTCAGAGCAGGGGAAGCAGACACTAAATGCGATGCAGGAAGGAGTTCTTCTCAGCACATCAAGAGCTTCAAGGGAGACAGCGTGGGCTTTGGGTCCACCTGAGCAGGCAGTTCGAACCAGAATGTCCGCCTATTGCAAGGCCACCTGAAGGGCCTCGAAGCCAATGAAAGAAAGACTAAAGAAGAGCCCCCTAGCCTAATAAGACAACAAAGCTCTGGCCCTAGCTGGTTTGGCTCAGTGGATAGAGTGTTGGCCTGTGGGCCGAAGAGTTCTGAGTTCGATTCCAGTCAAGGGCACATGCTTGGGTTGTGGGCTCAATCCCCAGTAGGGGCGTGCAGGAGGCAAGCAATCAATGATTCTCTCTCATCATTGATGTTTCTATCTCCCTCTCCCATCTCTGAAATCAATATATATATATATATATATATATATATATATATATATATATATATATATATATTTTAAAGCTCTGGCCATTCCATTAAATGACATTTTAAAAGAATAAACCATTAACTAATACTAAAAGTTCAAGTTTACCCTTCCCATTTGGTAGAAAACTACAAGTCACAAAAGTAACAAAAAAATGGATCCTGTTCACGGCCACTACTGGAGCCCCTGGCAAAAGCTCATGGGAAACCCCTGTGAGAGCAATGGGAGTGCTTGGCCATCCCAAGAGGAGCTGCCTAATGACAAGTCCCTTTTTGTGCACAGTCTGAATTCCTGGGAAGGGCCTGCGGTAGTTCTGTTGTGGGGAGTTGCTGGGATCTCTCCACTGTGAGATGTGCAGACAGTTCCGAGGCCCTCACTACATTATCTTTATTCAGAAAGAGAGAGCCAATAATTTTCAAGAAATTTTGTCTTTTGCCAAAAAATTACAACTACAAGTAAAAGATTAGAAAAGTGACAATTCTTCAGGCATTCTGAAAAGGCATTTAATTCCTGTTCTAAACTGTTATTTATTGATTGAATAGTAAATATGAAAGATCATTTCATAAGCTCAAGTCTCAAGTTATTATCCCTATATTTTACTTTATAAAAAGGGAAAACTTACCAAAAGAAAGGATTAAAGTGAACTTTACCTTTATTTTTAATCTGGTTCTCTCTTCCTCATCAAGCACTTTCTCATCTGCAAATTCATCTTCATAATACTGAGGATCAAAAGGTCTAAAAATTGTTTTTAATGTTGATTAGCCATATTTAGTAATAAATATGATTAATACTACAAATTATAATCTTAACAACACGTACCAATGTGTTTTCAAAAATCCAGTAGGTGAATCATTTTATGTAAAAATTTCAAGGAAATTTAAAAATTACTGTACTCTTTTGAAATTTTATTTAAAAATATATTCCATGAAATAAAATCCAGCCCTAGCCGGCTTGGTTCAGTGGATAGAGCATCAGCCTGCGGACTGAAGGGTCCCATGTTTGATTCTGGCCAAGGGCACATGCCTGGGTTGTGGGCTTGATCTCTGGTGGGGGTGTGCAGGAGGCAGCCAATCAATGGTTCTCTCTCATCATTGATGTTTCTTTCTCTTTCTCCCTTCCTCTCTGAAATCAATAAAAAAATATATTTTTTAAAAAGAAAGAAAATCCAAACATGACTAAATAATTCAAATTCTTCTTTGCTTGATAAAATGTCTTCTAATTATAGGTAACACATGATCTGTCTCTCCATATTTTTAAAGAAAAGTGTCATGTTGCCTGGCCAGGATTGCTCAGTGGTTATCTCCTATGAACTAGAGCAGTGTTTCCCAACCTTCTCTCATGATGAGAATCACCTGGTGGAGTTGTTAAAACACAGATTCCTGAATCCCAACTAAGAAGTGCTAAACTGGAATTTTTGGGAACATATAGGTAAAATTGTATACTTAACTAGTGCTCTAAGACAGATTTTATATACAGAGCACTAAGTTAGGTATGCAATTTTACCTATATGTTCTCAAAAATTCCAGTTTAGCACTTCTTAGTTGGGATTCAGGAATCTGTGTTTTAACAACTCCACCAGGTGATTCTCATCATGAGAGAAGGTTGGGAAACACTGAACTAGAGGATCAAAGTTTGATTCCCAGTCGGGCACCTGCCTGGGTTGTGGGCTTGATCCCCAGTGTGGGACATGCAGGGGCAACCGATCAGTGATTCTCTCTTATCACAATATCTCTCTCCCCTCACCCTTCCTCCCTGAAATCAATAAAAATATGTTTTTTTAAAAATAAATGTCATGTTTAACTGCTTGCACTTGTGCACCTTTGTGAATAATACCAGTTAACAACCTTTTGTTGTCCCAAAGCATTCTTTTCTAGATTCACGATCGCTTTCATATTGAACCTTTGCAATTTCTCTAGCAAACTGCCTCACTCTCATTTTCTGATTTTTAAGCTTTACAGACTAATAAAAAATTCCTTTGTCAGCTGTGACATCTGTTTATTTATAAGAAAAGTGCCTAAACGTTATAAGAATTATTAGCATTAGAACTCACATCAGCCCTGGCCAGTTTGGCTCTGGGGATGGAGCATCGGCCTGTGGGCTAAGGTCCTGGGTTCGATTCTGGTCAAGGGCGCATGCCCAGGGTTGTGAGCTCCGATTCCCAGTAAGGGGTGTGCAGGAGGCAGCCAATCAATGATTTTCTGTCATCATCGATATGTCTATCTCTCTCTCCCTCTCCCTTCCTCTCTGGAATCAATAAAAATATATTTTTAAAAAGGTTAAAAAAGAAACTCACATCAGAAACTCCATGTTAACAACAACAAAAATCTCACACACCAGTGATCCATCATTTTTCTACACAGAACATCATAAACTTATTTTTTCTTTTCTTTTTTTTCTTTTTTTTAAAATATATTTTATTGATTTTTGTACAGAGAGGAAGGGAGAGAGACAGAGAGTTAGAAACATCGATGAGAGAGAGTCATCCATCAGCTGCCTCCTGCACACCCCCTACTGGGGATATGCCCGCAACCAAGGTACATGCCCCTGACCGGAATCGAACCCGGAACCTTTTGGTCCCCAAGCCGACGCTCTATCCATTGAGCCAAACCGGTTTCGGCCATAAACTTATTTTTTCATTAGGTGAGAAATCTCCGATCTTTGTGATTCGCCAACTCATGGTAAGTAAGAAAACACATTTACATTCTACATATTTTCATTCAATATCTTGAGAAAAAGAAAACGTGAATCCGTTCTCTTACTTGGGTTCGATGCTGAGGAACCGGGGCAGCTTCACAAAGTGCAGTTCATTTCCCAGGTCAGGTCTGAAGAAGGGCGTTTCTACCTCTATCCCGGAGTCAGAGACGGGCTGCTGCCCCCGCCGGGCCAGAGGCTGGCCGCGCGCGCCCTGGGGGAGAACCGGACGTGACGCTGCAGTGCCCCGCCCGCCCCGCGCACCAGGCAGGTGCAGTTTGACCAGAAGCGTAATGAGACACCAGTTTAGGGATAAAGCAGTCAGCAACCCTCCAGACCTTTCCCTAAAGTTTCATCCTCTATTCTCCTATCCCCACCACAAAATTTGCAAGAGTTAGTAGCCTGCATTAACAGGAAAAAAAAAAAAAAAAAAAAAAAAAAAAGTCTATTTTGCTGACATATCAAGTTTGCATAAGATATTTAACAATAGAAATGTGAAATTATGCAATCCTAGTAATTGAATTATGCAATTCAAGGCTAAGTAACTATTACAATTGGCAAGGTCTGAATAACGTTTAAATCAAAGGTTTTTAAAATTTTGAGTCCCGACAGTCTAGCTCCTAAAGCTTGACATCAGACTCATTCTAAGCAGTTCCTTTTGTGCCCCGTAGTATCCAGAAATTCTCATCGTAGCTCAGAAGTCACCCCTTTTCCCGATGTTTCAGACCGCGGCTCCGTTCTCCCTGTGCTCTCTCCGCACCGGAGAGTCAGGCCCCCGGACATTTCCTTCGCTTTGAGCAGCGGGGCCAGGGCCGGTGGGGATTAGAGATCGTACTTACAACAGGCTGTCCTGCGCCGGGCGGCTGGTTGTCACCATCACTCTGGGAGGAAATACCTTCTACGTCTCCAAACAGATCCATGGTGCCCCTAGAAGCTTCCATGTGGGAGAGAAATGCAGTCTAAATTTCTCTGAAAAATTCTTCAGATGGTTCTGAGCCTCTCACTTCAACATATTCCCCAGATTCATAAACCAAATCTCAACAAATCTAACCTCCCTGGAGCCTGGCCCTCAGAAGCCTGAGGAGAGTGTCTATGGAGAAGGAAGGGGATAAATGTGGTGGGAGGCAGAGTCGTTGTGACGGACGGCTTTCCAGATAGTTCTCCAGGCCCATGTGGTGGCCTGGCCCTTGTGTGGGCCCCGCCAACACTGTCCTCGTTGGTCTGTGTGATCAATGGAATACAGCCTCACTGCCGAGGAGGAGCCACGAACTTGCGGCTTGCTTTCTTTTCTTTCTTTCTTCTTTCTTTCTTTCCTTTATTATTATTTTTTTGTTGTTGTTAATCTTCACCTGAGGATATATTTTTTTAAATATATTTTATTGATTTTGTACAGAGAGGAAGGGAGAGAGATAGAGAGTTAGAAACATCGATGAGAGAGAGTCATCGATCAGCTGCCTCTTGCACACCCCCTACTGGGGATATGTCCGCAACCAAGGTACATGCCCCTGACCGGAATCGAACCCGGGACCCTTCAGTCCCCAAGCCGACGCTCTATCCATTGAGCCAAACCGGTCTCGGCTCACCTGAGGATATTTTTTGCCATTGAATTTTAAAGTGGAGGGATGGCCGAAACCGGTTTGGCTCAGTGGATAGAGTGTCGGCCTGCGGACTGAGGGGTCCCAGGCTCGATTCCAGTCATGGGCGTGTACCTTGGTTGCGGGGATATCCCCAATAAGGGGTGTGCAAGAGGCAGCTGATCGATGATTCTCTCTCATCAACGTTTCTAACTCTCTGTTCCTCTCAATTCCTCTCTGTGTAAAATCAATAAAATATATTAAAAAAAAAAAAAGTGGGTCAGCTGGATGAGTGGAGAATGGACACTGACCGGGCATGTCATTACGGTGTTTTCAAACAGAATCGGCCCGTTTCCTCAGGCACAGGGAGGCCAGCTGCTGGGAGGCTGAGTGACGAGAAAGCTGAGGTTTTGAGCTTCATCTGAGTCCAGATTCCCTCATTCATAGTTTCTTTCTCCACCAAATGCCCTTTCATACAAAAGACCTGAAGAGTCTGTGAATCCAATGGATGTGGTAATTCTGCAGTCACATGATGAAATGCTGTTCAATTTTCAGCTCTCTTAGTCCTCAGACTGTAAATATCTGATTCCTTCAGGGCAGTTACAAAAGCGCACTGGTTCTCTGACCATGACTTGAGCTAAACATTTAAAAGCCCTAAGCTGGGCCAAAACCGGTTTGGCTCAGTGGGTAGAGCATCGGCCTGCGGACAAGGGAGTCCCGGGTTCGATTCTGGTCAATGGCAGGTACCTTGGTTGCAGGCACATCCCCAGTGGGGAGGTGCAGGAGGCAGCTGATCGATGTTTCTCTTTCTATTCCTCTCCCTTCCTCTCTGTAAAAAAACCAGTAAATATATTTAAAAAAATAAATAACAGAGAAACAGCCAATCAATGTTTCTAACTCTCTATCCCTCTCCCCTCCTCTCTGTAAAATAATCAATAAAATATATATTTTAAATAAATAAAAATAAATAAATAAGAGCCCTAAGCTGGTGCCAGTGTGGCTCAGTTGGTTGAGCACCATCCTGCACATCAAAAGGTTGACAGTTCATCGCTTCTCGGCCTTTTGGCTAAGATCAAGTGTAGTATCTGTTCTTATCAGTTTAATATCTGATACGTCCTCTATCCGAGGACAATATATTAAATGGATTTTTGAAGCTGGGAGTTGGAATGGGAGCTTGCTCTGTCCACTCCACGCATCGACCCGGTATTGCAGTACCTCCGGGAACGGTGCACAAAAAAAAAAAAAAAAAAAAAAGGTTGACAGTTCAATTCCCTGCCAGGGCTTGTACAGAAGGCAACCAATAGATGTTTCTCTCTCATGTCTGCCTGTCTGTCTGTCTCTCTCCCATCCTCCCCTCTCTCTAGTATATCCTCAGGTAAGAATTTAAAAATAATTAATTAATTAATTAATTAATTAAAAAGACCTAAGCTTATGATTTTGTTTCTGTAAGTGGCCTGGGGCACTCAGAAGTATCCATCCCACCCTAGCTGGGGTGGCTCACTTGGTGAGAGTTGTCCCATGCATTGAGAAGTTGCCGATTTGATTCCCAGTTCAGGGCACATACCAGGTGGCTGCTGGCTCGATCCCCAGTGGGGAGCATGCAGGAGGCAGCCGATTGAGGGTTTCTCTCTCCCTCTCTCTCTCTCTCTCTCTCTCTCTCTCTCTCCCTGTCCCTTCCTCTTTCCCTCCCTTCCTGTCTCTAGGCATGTCCTCGGGTGAGGACTAAAATAATTAAAAAAACAAAGAAGACCTAAGCTTGTGATCGTTTCTGGGACACTTAGAAGTACCCATCCCGCACAGCAGCCTTGCAGCCATCACTGCCACACAGGGAGCAGCCGCTGAGCCTCCGCCAAGGGGTAACCTGCTGATCAGCATCTGCTTCCCAGGGCCGAGGAGCCAGCGCTGCGCTCGAACCCAAACCAGCCTCCACAAATGGCCTCTGAGGACTCGTTCCCTCAGGCCCCAGGTGGGCCCCAGGAGACATGCCAGTGGCCTATACGAAGTTACCTTAAAAAATGACACTTAGGTTTCAAGTTGTTAATTCCGTTATAAAAAGTATAAAGGAGACGGCTAGGGCTCACAGAAGTATCAGGTTCACAGAGTAACTTCCAGCGGCGGGAGGAGCTGAGGGGCCGGAGGTGGATCACTAACCTGAACGTGTGGGACGGACGCTTTACCTCAGTGCCCAGCTGCCACCCCCGTGCCTCGGGGCGCACAGCGGGCCGCCTCCGGTGCGGGAAACCTGCAGGCCGGCGGCCGCTGCGGGAGGAGCTGCCCCGTGGGCACGGAGCGCTGCCCCCGGAGACGGCCAGGCCACAGGGAGCCCCCAGAGGGCGCCACAGACAACAGGAGGAAGCAGTCTGTCTGTCCTATCTAGGCTCCCGGCGGCCCTCCTGTGGCGCCCCCTACGGGGCTGCGGGCAAGGCCGGGATGTGATTGGCCCCAGCATGGCTCAGCGTGGACAGAAAGAAAAAGAAAACTGTTCCATGTTGCCTGTTGGAAAGATAGTCTCCAGCAAAGGCTCAGTGCCTCAGCTCCCAAAACCCTCAGAACTATGTGACACCCGTAAAAAAAGCTGTCTCCTAACAGTGGGTGTTAAGAACAGGGCAGATGAGCCCTGGCCAGTTCCACTCAGCGGTTAGAGCGACAGCCCACAGACTGAAGGGTTGCGGGTTCGATTCCCAGTTAAAGGCACATACCTGGGCTGCATTTGATCCCTGGTCCGGGTACATGCAGGAGGCAACCAATCGGTGTTTCTCTCTCATTCTCTTTCTCTCCTCCCTCTTCTCCCTCCCTCCCATTCTCTCTAAGAAGCCAATGGAAAAAATTATCCTTGAGGACTGACCAAAAAACAAAGGGCAGATGGGGGATGCTTATCTTAGGATCATTCAATAAAGGTAGCCAGCAATTCTAAACACCATCTTAGCTTATAAAAGAGTAATATCCAAATTGACCATCACTCCAACACATAAGATGGCTGCCCCCATGTGATCAAAGATGGCTGCCCCCATGTGGACACAAGATGGCCGCCACAAGATGGCCAGCAGGGGAGGGCAGTTAGGGGTGACTGTGGATGCAGGGGAGGGCAGTTAGGGGTGACTGTGGATGCAGGGGAGGGCAGTTAGGGGCAACCTGGCTGGCAAGTGAGCAGTTAGGCATCAATCAGGCTGGCATAGGAGTGGTGAGGGGTGATCAGGCTGGCAGACAGAAGCAGTTAAGGACAATCAGGATGGCAGGCAGGTGAGCAGTTGGGAGCCAGCATTCCTGGATTGTGAGAGGGATGTCCGACGGCCCTATCGAGATCAGGCCAAAGCAGGCAGTCAGACATCCCTTGAGGGGTCCCAGATTAGACAGGGTGTAGGCTGGGCTGAGGGACACCCTTCCCCACCGTGCAAGAATTTCATGCACCAGACTTCTAGTCCTATCTAATAAAGAGGGAATATGCTAATTGACCCTCACGGCATCACAAAGATGTCGGCACCCACCAATGAGTGAATATGCTAATTGACTGCCACACCCTCAAATATGGCAGTGCCCATAGCCACAAGATGGCGGCACCCAGTCTCTTCAGCCCTGCTGGGGAGGCAGGTGTGCGGAAAGGCCGGGCCTGCCACTCTGCGTGCCTGCCTATGGAGCCCCCCAGTGCCCCAGTGCTGGCCCAAGGCACAGGCAAGCCTCGCCCAGCCAACACCCAAGGTACAGGCAAGGCTCGGATGGCAGCTGCCCAGACGCTCATGGACGCCTGAGGCTCAGGTAACCAGGGCCAGCCAAGGTTTGTGCTGCCGGCAGTGACAGCAGCAGAGGTATGATGGGGCATCAACTTCCCCTAATCACTGGGCTGCCTCCCACTCCTGAGGGCTCCCAGACTGTGAGAGGAGACAGGCCGGGCTGAGGCCCCTCTCCCCCACTCCAGTGCATGAATTTTCATGCACTGGGCCTCTAGTCAATGATAAAATATTCTTTGCCAAAACAAAACTTTTGCTGTTTAACTTTACACTTGCTGCAATTACAACTGAATGTTGTTTTAATAATATGTGTAATATTCAAATTACATATATGATTTATCTTTAAATAAAAATTGCATATACATTAAAGTTACTTTGGGAAACTTTGGTGATACAATCAACCTCCCAACCTCTTAAAGATTAATTTCACAGCAGTTCAGAATAATTCAAGCTCATTTCAGGTGCAGTTTATATTTTCAGTTCATGAAGGATTATGCATTTCTGTGTTTAAATAGTAAATAGCACAATGATGAAAGTGAAGAAATACAACTTGACTTCAATTCTGCCATTCTGTGTGATTAGTTATAAATTGTGTTTAAATTCTTTGCCCCACTGCAGACACTTAGAAAACTTCTAGAATTAATCTGGGAGGAAAGGAAGAGTTGAAATTTCTGGCATTTATTGTGAAATGAGATGTTATGAATTGCTATCAGTGAATCTGTATATGTAACTTTTCCTAATAATGAGTATCTGGTGCTTTATAAGACTTCTTTGAATTCTTATAATTCTTAAAATTAATGAAGTTTTCTTTTAATAAACTATAAGTGAAAATTGACAAATCTACCTATATTGAAAATGAATATGCATTTAAAATTCTATTGTGTCGAAGCTGGTTTGACTCAGTGGATAGAGCGTCGGTCTGCGGACCAAAGGGTCCCAGGTTCGATTCCAGTCAAGGGCATGTACATTGGTTGCAGGCACATCCCCAGTAGGGGGTGTGCAGAAGGCAGCTGATCAATGTCTCTTTCATCGATGTTTCTAACTCTCTGTCCCTCTCCCTTCCTCTCTGTAAAAAGATCAATAAAATATATTTTTTTAAAAATAAAATTAAATAAATTAAATAAAAATTCAATTGTGCCGAGCTGACGAGGCTCAGGGGTTGAGCGTCAACCTATGAACCAGTAGGTCATGAGTTTGATTCCTGGTCAGGGCACATGCCTGGATTGCAGGCTCAATCCCCAGTAGGGGGCGTGCAGGAAGCAGCAGATCAATGATTCTCTCTCAGTACTGATATTTCTCTCTCTCTCCCTCTCACTGAAATCAATAAAAATATATTTTTAAAAATTGTCACAAAATTACTGACAAATTTGTTTAAGGTAAGTCTTGAAACAGAAACTTAATTTTATTATTCATTACTGTGACAGGCTATTGTGTAGGTACATGTTTTCCCTATTTTTAAAAAATATTATAATTAAACAAAATTAAAATATTAATTTTTTCCTTAAAAACAAATTAAAAACAAATATGTTGCCTTGGAAGAGTCAGAAAAAAGGCTCTTGCCGAAACCAGTTTGGCTCAGTGAATAGAGCGTCGGCCTGCAGACTGAAAGGTCCCGGGTTCGATTCTGGTCAAGGGTATGTACCTTGGTTGAGGGCATATCCCCAGTAGGGGGTGTGCAAGAAGCAGCTGATCGATGACTCTCTCTCATCGATGTTTCTAACTCTCTATCTCTCTCTCTTCCTCTCTGTAAAAAATCAGTAAAAATATATTAAAAAAAAAAAAGAAAAAAGAAAGAAGGCTCTCTATAGCCACAAGAGAAGTTTCAACTTGATAGCCAAAAATAGCAAAGGGACTGAAGGTTTCCGAGTTAGGAACGTGACCCAATTCAGAACCCTCTTTTTTTTTTTTTTTTTTTACAGAGA
Organism: Pipistrellus hanaki; assembly: GCF_964339955.1. Taxonomy (NCBI): domain Eukaryota; kingdom Metazoa; phylum Chordata; class Mammalia; order Chiroptera; family Vespertilionidae; genus Pipistrellus; species Pipistrellus hanaki. Next base: position 53,564,954 of record NC_140503.1, on the reverse strand, counting down.
GAAAGAGAGAGGGATAGAGAGTTAGAAACATCAATGAGAGAGAATCATCAATCTGCTGCCTCTTGCACACCCCCAACTGGGGATGTGCCCTCAACCAAGGTACATGCCCTTGACTGGAATCAAACCTGGGACCTTTCAGTCCGCAGGCCGATGCTCTATCCACTGAGCCAAACCGGTTTCGGCCAGAACCCTCTTCTGATGTCACTTTTCTTCCTCTGTCACCAGGTAGGCTTCCCACAGCCACCACACCCAGACTGCACTAACAGCATAGGAAGGAAGTGGGGTGCAGTCCAATCACAAGGGCAAGATCAGTGCATGTAGGAGAGCACTACAGAAAAGACATGTGTGAGGTGGATTCAAAACATCTCTGCAAATTCTTTGCTGTCCCTACCATCAAGCGGTGTCAAACTTCCCACCCTGTGAATACGGGCTTGCATCATTGACTTACTTCAAATGACCAGAATGTGGTGGATTCTGATGGGACTTTCGATGCTAGTCGTAAAAGGAGAAAGCAGGAAACGGTAATACAGCTTCCACCTGGCCCACTCCCTGGGGTACTCACCTCTGGAACTCAGCCACCATGTAGTGCGACAGCAGAGCCAGGACCAGAATGTACAGGTAAGATACTCACCTTGGGTGGGACATGTAAGGGGTGCGGAAATCTCAGGGTTCAAGATAAATAATACTGCAGTACTTGTTAAGTTCCATGCAAAACAAGACAAAAACAAAACACCATGAACAAAATATAGAATCTTAAAGAGAACCCAGCCGGGTCCGGTTTGGCTCAGTGGATAGAGCGTCGGCCTGGGGACTGAAGGGACCCGGGTTCGATTCCGGTCAAGGGCATGTACCTTGGTTGCGGGCATATCCCCAGTGTGGGGTGTGCAGGAGGCAGCTGGTCAATGACTCTTTCTCATCGATGTTTCTAGCTTTCTATCTCTCTCCCTTCCTTTCTGTACAAAATCAATAAAATATATTTTTTAAAGAGAACCCAACCAGCTCTGCACCTCTCACTTTTACCCTAATCCCAATCCTGCCACATCTCTTTTTGAAAGGCCTCACATATTACTGAACCAACCTACTAGTGCAGAAACATACTAACGAAGAGAAAAATCATTCAATCATTTCCCAATAAAACACGGCCAACTGACCCTATAGTAGTGATCTTTTCAGTGATGTGGTAAATTGTAAGCAGTGCGGACACAGAATATGTAGGAGAACTACATCATGTGCAGTCCCTCACAGACCCAGCTTGGTTCTTCTCCAGGTCTCCTCTTGGAGTTGAACCTCATTTTATTGCCAGTTCCCATGGAAATCCATTGGGGAATAGGCCAATTCTGCTTCTGTGTTTGGCCAGCAACAGCTCGACCCTAAGAATCCTGTGAGAAGACTTGGCAAGAGTCAACTGCACATACCACCATGGCATAGAAAAAGCAGATCCCGCCTTTATGTAAAATGTTGGTATTTTGTTCATCATGGGGTTTTTGTTATTCATGTCAATTTTTTTAACTGTTGTATTACAACTGAAACTGGTTTGGCTCAGTGGATAGAGCATTGGTCTGTGGACTGAGGGGTCCCGGGCTCGATTCCGGTCAGAGGCATGTACATTGGTTGTGGGCACTTCCCTGGTAGGGGGTGTGCAGGAGGCGGCTGGTCCATGTTTCTCTCTCATCGACATTTCTAGCTCTCTATCCCTCTCCTCCTCTCTGTAAAAAAATTAATAAAATATATATTTTTAAAAATGTTGAATTACATTAATTTTGATTACTGCAGTAGATATGGATCCCTCAAAACTCATATCCACCCAGAACCTCAGAATGTGACTTTATTTGGCAATAGGGTCTTAGAAATGTAATTGGTGAAGATGAGGTCACACTAGATCAGGGTTGGCCCTAAACCCACTGACCATTGTGCATCTGGGAGGGAAATCTGGAGATACAGACACAGGGAAATGTCATGTGAAGAAAGAGGCAAAGACTGGAACCAGCGGTAACTGGGAGTCCCAGAAGCCAGGACAGGACAAGGAACCCGATTTGGGACTTCTCGGCTCCAGAACCGTGCGGGAATACATTTCAGTGGTTTTAAGCTACCCAGTTTGGGTGCTTTGTATTGGTTAGCCCTAGCAAACTAATACAATTACAGAGGATTTTGTGCCCCTTTACACTCTGTACCCTAGAGGATGCCTAACTAGCCCCATGTGGTCCTGCCCAGGCGGCTTCCTTGTGGAGCATGGGAGGAGGTGCATCAGAGCAGCAGGAATTCACTAAAACCTAACACTCAAAAAATAAATAAATATAAATATAAAAAAAAGAAAACCTGCCAAAACCGGTTTGGCTCAGTGGTAGAGCGTTGGTCTGCGGACTGAAAGGTCCCAGGTTCGATTCCGGTCAAGGGCATGTACATTGGTTGCGGGCACATCCCCAGTAGGGGGTGTGTAAGAGGCAGCTGGTCGCCGGGACAGGTTTGGCTCAGTGGATAGAGCGTCGGCTTGGGGACTGAAGGGTCCCGGGTTCAATTCCGGTCAAGGGCATGTACCTTGGTTGCGGGCATATCCCCAGTAGGGGGTGTGCAAGAAGCAGCTGATCGATGACTCTCTTTCTTTGATGTTTCTAACTCTCTACTCTCTTCCTTCCTCTCTGTACAAAATCAATAAAATATATTAAAAAAAAAAAAAAAAAAAAAAAAAGAGGCAGCTGGTCGATGTCTCTCTCTCATCGACATTTCTAGCTCTCTATCCCTCTCCTCCTCTCTGTAAAAATTCAATAAATATATTAAAGAAAAAAAAAGAAAAGAAAACCTAAGACTCAACGTTAATAAAATCAACTCACTTTGGAAAAAGTCAATTTCTTAAATAGAGACTTGTCTTTAAAAAACATTTTATTACAATTAAAATTACAGAGAAGCAAATCAATTCATTTCAATCAAAATAACTCATGTTTACATCATATTTATAGGACAAACTGTACAATAAAATATATAAATGTTTTCACATTTTGCACTTCAGTCATCATCTTCTTCCTCTTCATCACTGATCACATACTTCTTATGCTTCTTATTTGCTTTATCATCATCTTCTGCTTTTCTCTTTCCAGAAGGTTCACCTTCCTAAACAAACAAAAAAATATTTAATCTAATTAATAGATATTATTTCTAGAAAGGTTTATCAAAGTAGCTCTGAAATGAATGACTATGAAAACTCAAAATTAAATAACCATTTTTATTTTTATTTTTTTATTTTTTTATTTTTAATATATTTTTTATTGATTTTTTACAGAGAGGAAGGGAGAGAGATAGAGAGCTAGAAACGTCGATGAGAGAGAAACATCGACCAGCTGCCTCTTGCACACCCCCTACCGGGGATGTGCCCGCAACCAATGTACATGCCCTTGACCGGAATCGAACCCGGGACCTTTCAGTCCGCAGGCCGACGCTCTACCACTGAGCCAAACCGGTTTTGGCTAAATAACCATTTTTAAAAAGAGCATTCACCAAGTAAATAAAAATGGTGGTCAGGGTCATAACCAGTTTCCAAATCTGCAAGAGCTAGAAGGCATTAGAAAACAACTACACCGAGTAATTACACGTAAACTGTGAAGACACAGTCGGGTGAGGACTGGCCATGCCCCTGCCTTTCCATCGCTTTCATGTTTCCTCGTGGGTCTTTCCCTTTCCCGTTTCTCCTCCTACCCATTTTTCTACTTTGGAAGTAATTTAGGTTTCTAAAGTTTTTGCTGCTTACAAAAATCAGGGAGGACAAGAAGCTGTATTCTTCTCTTCTGTAACTTACATGCTGTTGGGGAGAACGTAGCACTTTCTGTTCTGTGTTATCCACTTTACTTATTTACTATAATACAACAACTTTACAAGGCAGCACGCATGAGTCCCACCGAACAGATGAGGAAACTGACCCCGAAATGTGAGATGATTTCTCTAGGCCATATAAGTGGCAAAGGGTAGCCCCAAGATTCAGTAATCCAGTTCATTGTCATCTAGTCTCATGCCCTCGGCCCACATATCAGGGAATGCTCTGAGAGGTGGTAACGGTAGTTCTCTGGTTTGGGACATTAGGGTCTATAAACTCCCTTTCTCACAGGCATACCCAGGCTCATGGTATTGAGGAGGAGTTTCACCTACAAATATTGGAGAGGGACCTAGATCAGATATGACCTGTTCCTGATGCTCTCCCATTGTAACCCATGGCAGAACTTGCCTACACGGACAGCTAAGATTTGTAACTGCCCAGCCTCGAAGAACGCTACTTGATGGATCACATGTTAACATATCCTTTCTGGGAATACGAGGAATAAAGAGAAATCCCACAGCACTTCTCAATTTTTACTCACAGTCTCCGCTTGCCAAGAAATAAAATAGCATCTGCTCAAATAAGGATCCCCGTTTGCCAACAGTTCAACACACTGTAAACACATCATTAGGATGTTCCCTATATAATTTATTTGTTTTATATATGCTGCAGAGTGATTTAACAATTTCTGTCAGGTTATCTTCCATAGCATGCCACTTCCAACAATGACTGAGAAATATTAAATGCTGGGATTAACAAATAATGCCAAGAATGAAATTCTGCTTCACATAAGAGCTTACAGAAGCTCAGTCCACAGAAGGCCCAAATGATTAAAATCATGGATGACAGGAACATACGGTATTTCCTGGGTGACAGAACAATCTTTTGAATAACCCTCCCACTAAAAGTAACAATGATGGAAAAGTATAAACAAATCAATGAGACAGCAAGAAAATAAAGCATAATCAGAGGCCAAAAATGAAGTGAGAGCAGGAACCCACAGAGATAAGGAGAGCACTAACGCTGTCCTCCTTGAAGACATTTACCAAGCTCTGGGAACTTGAGCGTTAGTTGTTATGCCTTGCAGGGTGCTGAGGACCAGAGACAAAGGCCAAGGGGAGCAGACTTCCGTGTTTCCCCGAAAATAAAACATCCTCCGAAAATAAGACCTACTTACAGGTTTCCTTCTGAGTGAAATATAAGGCATCCCCCTGAAAATAAGCCCCCCCCCCCCCTCCCGGCTCTGTCTCAGAATGAAAATTAATGACTACATTGAAAATAGAATGGAGAGAAATCAGCGTGGAAACTTTGTGAAACCTAAACTGCAAGAAGTTGTGACTTGGGTGAAGAATGCACTCGAGCAGGCTACCTTGACAAGAAGTACTCATTTAAAGAGAGTGCTATTGCTAAACATGAGAGATTTGGTCCACTGATTCTGAAAGAAATGGAGTCACAAGAAATTCACCAGGAAATTCAGGAATTGGATTGTTATGATGATGTTCCAGAAGATGATGACATGATTGTCATTGAATAAATGAGTAAATTCTTGATACTGTAGGATTCACAGTTTGTCTGGTTTGTGTTAACAACTACCGCACTACCATACCGTATACAGGTAATAAATTTCCTTTATTTTCATTTAACAATAAATGTGCACCGTATTCTTCTTCATGGAAAAATAAGACATCCCCTGAAAATAAGACCTAGCGCATCTTTGGGAGCAAAAATTAATATAAGACACTGTCTTATTTTCGGGGAAACAGGGTAATAGCAGGCCCCAGGTACTACATCTTAGGGTAATGTGGATCAGGAACAAGCCCAGGCCCATTTCTTTGAGGCAGGGGTCAGCAAACTTTTTTGGAAGAGGCCAAATAATAGATGTCTTGGCCGTTGTAAAACATACAGGTTCTGCTGCAGCTACTCAACTCCGCCATTGTAACAGGAAAACATCTACAAATGACACACAAATAGGCATGGGCAGGTTCCAATCAAACCAGCTACACTAGGTAAGTGGGATGTAATTTTCCAGCCCCTGACTTAATGAATGAAAATTTTCTAATCTCAAGCATCAAAATGAATTAACATGGTATTAAAAAGAATTCTAGGAAAATTCAAAAATCATTCTTTCAGGTCATCTAAAAAGACCTTATTTCAAAAAAATAAAAATAAAATAAAATAAAGACCTTATTTCCAGAATATAATTTAAAGTGGGCCCAGGCAGCTGCTATCCAAGGCACTTGGCAAAGGAAAATATAAATCAACCCATCAATCTAGGCCTTTAAAATTTCTTAGTACCTATACCTTTTAGTATGATTTTTAAAATTGATTTTTTTTTTTTTAAAGAGAGAGGGGAAGAGAGAGAGATGAGAGATACCGTGTTCCCCCGAAAATAAGACATCCTCTGAAAATAAGACCTAGTGCATGGAAAGATAAGACATCCTTTGAAAATAAGACCTAGTGCAACTTTGGGAGAAGAAATTAATATAAGACACTGTCTTATTTTCGGGGAAACAGGGTAGAAACATCAATGAGAGCATCAATCAGCTACCTCCTGCACGCCCCACACTTGAGATGAGCCCACAACCCGGACATGTGCCCTGACCTGGTTCCAGGGTGGATGCTCAACCACTGAGCAACACCAGCTGGGCAGTGCCTGTACTCTTATAATGTGAAAAGGGTACTATTAGGAATATAAGTTAAGTTTTGGACAGTGTGGTTCAGTCAGTTGGAGAGTCATACCCCAAAAGGTCATGGGTTCAATTCCTGGTCAGGGTGTGTGCAGGAGAGAGCCATTGATGCTTTTCTCTCTCTCTCTGCGCCCCCTTCCTCTCTAAGAATCAATGAGCATGTCCTTGGTGAGGATTAAAAAATAAATAAACAAATAAAGGTTATATTTTAAAAAAAAGAATATAACTTTGGAATAATTTTTTCCAATAAATGTAAATGTATTGAATTACTCAACATTATTTTAAGCAGTATTTCATTTAAACATAAAGAAATCAGTTTTTTCTATCATCAGAATTATTTCTATAACTTAAAAAATATATATCGATACTGAAAAGAAAAAGGGAAAAATAAATACACCCTCTGACCTCCCCACACTGAATGATTTCTAGTTCTCCAGTGGAGCCCTGGTATCTCAGAGCCCGTGTCTTCTCCCAGGCCTCTCCATCCACCAGGTAAGCCCACCCTGACCGGTATGCCCTGCAGGCTAACACTTTCCTTAACACTCAGTGAGAGGTCTCTTCCTCTGAGCAGCCTTCCAACACCCATCCAAACCGCTGTCAGGCCCTCCCCCCGGACACTCCCTGTCCTGTGACTGCACTGGTCTCCCTGAGCTCCCGCGAAGGGTGGGGACATCTGTGCACTCCTGGGCTGGGAGCGTGTCTTCATTGCAGGAACTGACTCGTAGGCACAGAGTAAACCCCTAAAGTGGAATAAATTTGGTTTTACCTCATCACTGTTGAGTTTCTTTGCTTTGAGTAATCTTTGGGCCTTATCTTCTTCCGATCCTTCATCGCTGTCTGAGGAATAGATTCTGGCTCGTTCCTCTGAAAGCAAAGGAATAAGGCGTATGAGTGATTTTCAAAGACAGCTGTCTATTCATTCCGGGACTTTTCTTCTGATGAGTATCTTTAATTCCTTCTGCACATTTTCCCAGAGGAAGCAGATAGTTTAAAATGTTCTGATTTAAAGATAGATGTAAGTTTAGATATGTTGCAATGAAGCACTTACCCTTTCAAAATACAAGAAAGGTTCACATGACCACTTTCAGTATTAAAGAGGCTGTGTACTAGGTGACTAACGAAAAAGGCACCATTACTCTTCCAAATAAGCTATACAGCCCGAGTCGTTCTTTCATGGAGAGTCATTAAACAATTCCAAAATGAGCTTTGAAGATAGGAGAGGTGGTTTCCTGTTCCTGTAAAGACCTTTGGTTGCCAGGTAGACATTTCAAAAGGAGGTATAGATGAGAGGTAATCTCTGACGTCCCACAGAGGTGGACCTTGGTGGGATAACAGCAACCTGCTTCAGACCAACCCTCCTGCCTCAGAACCCAAAGCCTTCCCTTCTCCCCACTCCCTACCTATCTGACTATTGGATAGAACTGAACGCTAATGAGCTGGTCTGATAGGTTTTAAAACTCTAGTGAATTGAATCTCTCTATATAAAAGCCCAGTGACCAGAACGGCGGAACAACCTGAATGACTGGTGGCTATGACACGCACTGCAGAAGCCAACCAGCCTGCTCTGGGCCACGATCAGCGCCCAACACCCCGAATGGGGGTGGGACTGGCTGCCCAACCACCTGGGGCCCCTCCCCCAAGCCTGCCGCTTCCTCGATTGGCCCCCAATACCCCATTCGGGGGCGGGGCCAACCAGCCAACCTCCTGCATCCCTTCCTCCCTGTCCCTGGCTGAGTCAGCTGGACCCCACCCATGCACGAATTCATGCACCAGGCCTCTAGTACTATATAACTCTCTCCCTAAAAGCAACCTCAATTTTTTGTGTTTATTTTGGTTTTATGTGGTTATTTCCATAACTGATCTTTTCTGTAGGAATTTAGCATTAACAAAAAAATAAAAGGTCCCTGTACTACAGATCAGAACTAAATCATAGGTAGGAAGGAAGGATCAAAGCACACCAGAACAAACGCAGTCACTGCGAGGAAGCGAGAGGTTTTATAGGATATCAAAGAGGGGAGGTCTAGCATTTCTTAAAATATATCACTCAACGGGACAAACGAGGATGCGCTCACCCACAGTACCCCTTATATTGCACAGTCACTCCTGAAGCTCTAACAGCTAATTTGGAGGATTAAAGCCTCATTTTACAGATGTGGTACCCACTATTCAGATGTGAAGTCACTTGCTCAAAGCTGAGAAGTAGTACAGCAAGAACAGCAGTTTTAGGCAATATTCATTTAGTACTTGTGATGTGCCAGGCACTGGGTGAAGTACTTTACATGTACCATATCCTTCAATTCTCAAAACAACCTCCTGGTGTAAGCACTACTATTAATAGGTTGTTTTTCATAATTAGGTAACAGAAGGGAGGTATTTTAACTTTGCAGAAGTCATCCAACTAAAAAGTGGCAGAACGGAGATTAGAGCAAGCAGGATCCGGAGTCCAGGCCAAGTCTCTGACCTTCAGGTTCAGTCTGCTCTTCAGCAGGTCATCTTCCTACCAGCTGCGGGCCACCTGAGTGCAGTATTGTGACAGAGGCATTGCCTCCAGAGTCAGTGACCCGGTTCAAGAACTCTTCACTTACCAACTATGTGCTGAGATCAAACAGGCTGCATGTAAAGTGACTGTTTGCCTGGGATTCAGCAGGTGCAGAATAGATGTTGACATTTTAAATGATTGGTATTTGTGAAAGAAGAAAATATGCAAAAAAGAACTGTGAAAGGAATCACTATGAATTTCTTGAAAAATCTAACTTCTTGATTCTCAATTAGTAATTTAAAGAAAGTTGAGGCTTGACTGGCATGGCTCAGTGGTTGAGTGTCGACCTATGAACCAGGAGGTCAGGGTTCGATTCCCAGTCAGGGCACATGCCTGGATTGTGGGATTGAACCCCAGTGGGGGATGTGCAGTAGCAGCAATTAATGATTCTCTCTCATTGATATTTCTATCTCTCTCTCCCTCTCCCTTTTCCTCTGAAATTAATGAAAATATATATTTAAAAAAAGTTGGGAAAAGTTCCAAATAGAATTGGCAAACTTTCAAACCAGAAAAGCAGAAGCTGAGGGAGCAAAAGTCTGTCTGTCAGGCTTACCTAAAAGAATTCTGCACTGAGTAGTTCTTTAAACCTTGAAGTATACCAACCCTTAAAAATAAAATGTCCAGTGAACAGATATTCAGAGTATGCCCAATGCAAAGATAAATTTCTGAACCCTGAAATGAAGTTTCCGCACAAACTCACCTCGAATGCCCCCTTTGTATCGGTTCTTAATGGCAGCCAAGCTGATGGACTCCTCGCCTTCTTCTTCCTCATCATATCGATCAGGTTCTAGGTAGCTAGCACTCAGGCCCCGCTGGTGCTGCTTCTCTCTCATTCGGCGCTGCTGAGACTCCCTACGAATAGAAGCCCTTAAACGTTCTTCTTCTTTCTGTAAAGAAGCAAATAAACCACTCAACTTAAAAAAATGAGCTAGTGTAGAGCCCACTTGAAACTACCTTCACTATAAAGAACATGAAATGCCTTGCTCAGGTTAACACCATTCCCCATGTCTTCAGAGCACAGTCTCTCCAAGCCACACACAGCGATCGCCTTGCTCTAAGGCGTGAAGGCCACACAGGGGTGAAGAGGCAGGCGGTCCCTCCCTCACCCCGTCCGGTCAGAACTGGCACAGGCACAGCCTTGGGAGCCGCCGGGTCCCCTGTGCTGCCAGTCCGAGCCCAGAGAGCAGCGGCCAGCTGAGCCATGTCACCATGCCCAGCGGAGGCCTGAGGGAGGCCGTTTCTGTTCCCAGGAGACAGACACCTGACTGGGCCAGGCCTCACCGAACCACCACAGAGCCCAGATATTCCTGTCTGGGCCCCTCAGCTCCCGACTCAGGATGAGAACCTGCAGCAGGGCCCGGTCCCTGAGCCCCAAAGTAGAGCCTTCACCCCCTTCATCTGCCTGGCGTCCCACATGTTGGGGGTCACAAGACAGAGACAGGGATGATCTGGCATTTCTCTGAATTCCTCATTTAACTGTTCTATGTTACTGCATACAACGCTTATTCTGTTGCTAGACTTTCTATGTAGCAAATTATTTCATTAAGTAGAACGTGGCTGTACCGTCAGCAAATTATTTCATTAAGTAGAACGTGGCTGTACCGTCAGCAGGCCCTGGCCTGTGGATAGAGCGTTGGCCTGCTGACAGAGGAGTCCTGGGTTTAATTCCCGGCCCAGGGCTTGTACTTCGGTTGCGAGTCCAATTCCTGGCCCTAGTCAGCCATTGTTTGGCAAATGCTCAGGACATGAATCCAGGGGGCACACGTGGGAGGCAACCAGTTGATGTGTCTCTCTCACATTGATGTTTCTCTGTCTCTCTCTTTCTCTCTCCTCCTACTCCTTCCTTTTCACTCTCAAAAAATCAATGGGAAAAAAATATCCTCAGGTGAGGATTAAAAACAAAACCAAAACAAAACAAAAAACAAAAACAAAAACAAAAGAATACACACACTGCCGGGACCGGTTTGGCTCAGTGGATAGAGCGTCGGCCTGCGGACTGAAAGGTCCCGGGTTTGATTCCAGTCAAAGGCATGTACCTTGGTTGCGGGCACATCCCCAGTAGGGGGTGTGCAAGAGGCAGCTGGTCGATGTTTCTCTTTCATCGACATTTCTAACTCTCTGTCCCTCTCAATTCCTCTCTGTGTAAAATCAATAAAATATATTAAAAAAAAAAAAAAAAAAAAAAAAAGAACACTGTCAGCAAGACGGGGATTAAGAACGAGCTAGCGCCGAGACCGGTTTGGCTCAATGGATAGAGCGTCGGCTTGGGGACTGAAGGGACCCGGGTTCGATTCCAGTCAAGGGCATGTACCTTGGTTGCGGGCATATCCCCAGTAGGGGGTGTGCAAGAGGCAGCTAATCGATGACTCTCTCTCATCGATGTTTCTAACTCTATCTCTCTCCCTTCCTCTCTGTACAAAATCAATAAAATATATTTTAAAAAAAACAAACAAACAAAAAAAATGAGCTAGCTGGCTTCCTTGTGCATGTCCATGGAAGCTGGGGACATAGAGGGCTTGGGTTAGGCACTGTTATGGAATCTGGTTTACTGCCTCTGCGAACAAAATACCGGGAGTAAAAAGCTGAGACTCGGGCCACACCTTCAGCAGAGCCTGACAGTGGAGATACTAAGAAAGACGCTGAGGAACCAGCGCCTCCGTGTGCCCTGCTCAGAGGAATGAAATCCAATGCAGCAGGCAGGGCAACAGCTGGGACCCAGCAGGGCCGGGGAGACTGTCCCGCGGCCTCCAGCTTCTGCGAGCGCTGCACAAGGGCCCATGGCGTCAATACAGACACACACCACCCACCGCTGAATTTGTGCCAAGTGACACCTGTGTCACCTTTGAAAACCTGTAAGGTAGAATGTTACAAATGGCCCTTAAAAACCACATCTACTCTGCCCGATTCTCCTCTAGGCACTTTCTGTCCTCCTTTCATTCTGTTTTAGACTAAGTCTCTAATGATTTCTGTCATGGTCGCCAACAGACACGGGTGATTTAATCATGCTTGAAAGTATCTGCAGAGTTCAAATCCTTTCAGTCACCAGGTCTGTTTTCCGACTGCCATTCACCCGCTGTTTGGAAAATGCCTAAGACAAGAATCCAGCTCCCTGCTCATGCCAGCTGGAAGGAAAAGAGGTGGGTCAACAAGAGGTGATTAATAAACATTTTGGGAAATGCTATTTTCAATATCAAAAATCCCAGAATAAGCTTAGCAAACACACCTTAATCATCTCCGTGCGCTGGCACTCAGGATCTCGACCAGCCATTGGTAAGATTCTAATCTTCTGTGTCTTTGAACATCTATCCGCAAGTGACAGGGTCATCTTTCTGTGTGTGGCACTGTCTGTAGAGTGAGGTCTGCAGGAAAAAAAAAAAGTCTCAATATTTACCATATACATTTGTGAGCCAGTCATATCAACATCACAAAAACAAAAGGCCAGTGACCATTTCTTAGTCCCTAGAAAAAGAAGGCAGGGATACTAAACTGAATATAGTGGGCTGGCAGATTTTTATCTTTCTTCATTCCACAGCTCACTGAAATACTTTTATCTCGTAGGCAAAGTAAAAAACGGAAAGCTGGGATAAAAAGGCTTACAAAGATGGCCCCCTCCCCCCTACAGCAGTATGTGCACAGGTTCAGGCAGCACTGAATACTAAGTGCCAGGCACGGTGGTTGTGCTTTACATGTTGTATGAATTCACTGTCACAGCTACTCTATGAAAAATTGTTAATTTTATATATTAGAAAACTGAAACTAAGCAAGGTTGAGAAAATTGCATAAGGTCACACAAGTGGAAACAGGACTCAAATACAAGTTTATCTAATTCCAAAGCCTATACTCTTGACAATTACAATTCTCGAAAAGCTAAGCATAACCAACATTATTGTGCCCTGCCCTAGCCCCATGGTTGGCAAACTGCGGCTCTCCAGCCACATGCGGCTCTTTGGCCCCTTGGTGTGGCTCTTCCACAAAATATCATGGCCTGGGCGTCTATTTTGAAGAAGTGGCATTAGAAGAAGTTTAAGTTTAAAAAATTAGGCTCTCAAGAGAAATTTCAATCGCTGTACTGTTGATATTTGGCTCTGTTGACTGAGTTTGCCGACCACTGTCCCAGCCGGTTTGGCTCAGTGGATCAAACATCGGCCTGCAAACTGAAGGGTCCCAGGTTTGATTTCAGAAAAGGGCACATGCCAGGGTTGCGAGCTCGATCCCCAGTCGGGGCATGCAGGAGGCAGCCGAACAATGATTCTCTCTCATCATTGATGTTTCTTTCTCTCTCCCTTTCCCTTCCTCTCTGAAATCAATATATATATATATATATATATATATATATATATATATATATATATATATATATATATATATATTTTAAGATTATTGTGCCTTTTAAACATAAGCATTACCCAAGGAGGATGATCTATTTAAAATCAAGGAAACAGCTGAAACCGGTTTGGCTCAGTGGATAGAGCATCAGTCTGCGGACTGAAAGGTCCCAGGTTCGATTCCGGTCAAGGGCATGTACCTTGGTTGCGGGCACATCCCCAGTAGGGGGTGTGCAAGAGGCAGCTGATCGATGATTCTCTCTCACTGATGTTTCTAACTCTCTGTCCCTCTCTCTTCCTCTCTGTAAAAAAAATCAATAAAATATATTTATAAAAAAATAAGCGGAGGCCGGTTTGGCTCAGTGGTAGAGTGTCGGTCTGTGGACTGAAAGGTCCCAGGTTCAACTCCGATCAGGGGCATGTACGTTGGTTGCGGGCGCATCCCCGGTCGGGGGTGTGCAGGAGGCAGCTGGTCGATGTTTCTCTCTCATCGATGTTTCTGGCTCTCTATCTCTCTCCCTTCCTCTCTGTAAAAAATCAATAAAACATAGTATTTTAAAAGAGAAAGGAAAAAAATAAAATAAAATCAAGGAAACAAAAAGAAAATATTTTGTTGTAGTGTCTACACGGTCTAAGGAAGGGGAAAGCCCTCAGCAGCTGACCTGTGTTCTGGGCTGCTCGGGGGAACATCCCTGAAGTGGCATTGGGTGCAGCAGCCAAAGGAACAGGATGACACAGCCTTCACACCCACCAACTCATCGCCTTTCCTGACCGCATGCACACTAAAACCTCTACTTATCAGCTTCTCAGATCCATTTACTAAAAAGAAGAGTCACAATGACTAGTAAGTATTGTTGGCCTCTTGGCAGTTACAATAACCACTTGAACTAAAAAGGTGGCATTCTGGTTTACATAACAATCTCCTGTAAGTTTGGTTCCCTGTGAATCAGCGACTTTGGTGCACTAGACAGAACAGCCTTTGAACCTAGAGAGCTGGCAACCAGATCTTGCTCTTTGGAAAACTGCACAGTGAGATTATGTCAATTGGAAGTCGGGCATTTGAACAATATCTATTATTTCACTGCTTTACGGTAACAAACAGTCCATTGATGAGAATAGTTACCTGAATGTGAGTTTGGTTTTAAAGACGGCTTGTCCCTGCAGACCAGTCCCTTGTCTTATAAAAAGATGGTTGTGATCGCCTTGCAGTGGAGCTTTGTAAACGTCAAACACCTCATTGCCCAGATGCAGAGACATGCTGAAAAGAAGGAACCCTTCACATATTAAAAGCCATACAGCTTTCAGCCTACCATTTCACTTCCCTTAAAATGTGATTCAGCTGCTGCTTTCTCTCCTTACACAGAACCCAGAAGAAAAGAATAAAGCCAGGACGTGAAAAACAACCTACCTCAAAGTAAAACAGGCTGTGACATCTACTCAGCCTCTACTACCTTCCCAGTGAGAGGTTGTTTTTTTAAACTGCCCACTTACAGCAAGCAGGTGCAATGGGGGTGGGGCGGAGACACGGAGGAGGGGAAGCTAGTGTACCTACCTCTGTTAAATGCCAAGGACTAAGCAATGGAAATCTTATGTAATAAAAGGCTAATATGTAAATCAACCAAACAGCAGAACAGCCAGGTTGGTATGACGTGCACTGACCACCAGGGGGCAGACGCTCCCACAGGGGGAGTGTCGCTCAGCCAGAAGCCGGGCTCACAGCCGGCGAGTGCAGCAGCGGTGGCGGGAGCCTCTCCCAACTGTGCAGCGGCGCTAAGGACGTTTGACTGCCGGCTTACGCCCGCTCCCCCGAGGGCTCCCAGATTGTGAGGGTGCAGGCCAGACTAAGGGACCCCACCCCAAGTGGCCCCAAAATAAGGTCTTATTCCAAAACTTGGTCCTTCCTAGCCACACTCTGGGTATTTATTTCAATACTCTTTGGGCATACGCACTCACCTTCCATCTGTCCACTTGACTATCCGAGCGTTGCTTTCTTTAATTTCATTTCCTTCTTCATCCCGTCGTATCCTCCACCGTATAGTATTTTCTACCTGTTTTAAAATACAAGTGCCTTAGAACACTGTAGTTTATGCTTTTTTCCCCTCAAGAAACACATAACTATGGAATAAGCATGCATAGCTAATAACATAAAACATTAAAGCCCTCTTTTTTCTTAATAACCTACAGACGTTGAATAAATTAACAACAAAAATACGCGTAAGTGGATTTCTGAGTTCCTAGTGCTGGAGTCACTGTGTGAGCCGAGTGCCGGAGCATCTGAGCAGGCGCTAAAGCTGTGGTAGCCAGGGGAGGTGTGAAGACACAGTAAGAGCTACCAGGACAGGAGATAAGGCTTGAAGCAAATCCCTACATAAAGCAGGATCTCTTACAGGACTAAAAACCCTGTAAATGTGTGACCAAAGCACCACGCCTACTGGCCTAGGGAGATAAGGAGGCTCCCTGCTTATGGGTAAGAAAAAAGAAGCAACGTCAGCATTGAGCAGATTTATAGTCTAACTTTATCTTAGCTGCATGGAGGGGAAATACCAGGCAGTTCTGAAAAACATTCCAGAGTTTCCTAAAATGAAAGCCACTGTCAGTGCAATTAAAAACTCAGGAGGATGCCTGGGAAGATGCAATACACTAAATGCATGTCGTCTGTCACTGCTGCACCCTGGGAACCCACTAGAGTGACGGGAGAGGGAGGGAAAGAAACATCAATGATGAGAATCATGGATTGGCTGCCTCCTGTCCGCCCCCTACTAGAGAGCAAGCCCACAACCAGGACATGTGCCCTGACCGGGAATCAAACTGTAACCTCCTGGTTCAGGGGTTAATGCTCAACCATTAAGCCACACCAGCAGGGCTGAGTAATAATTTCCTCTTGCAGGAAATTGCTGCAACTTAACCCACAGTACATATGGAAATAATTGTTTTAAAACACCAAACTATAGTACTACGTATTATGAAGGAAGTAGCTAATGATTATTTAAAAGCACCAAAAAAGTATAACAGCAAGAAAAGTGACGCATTTATAGAGCAAAAGCTATATATTTTCTTCCTAAAAAATAATCTGAGCCCTACCTGGTTTGACTCAGTGGATAGAGCATCTGCCTACAGACTGAAGGTCCCAGGTTCAATTCTGGTCAAGCGCACATGCCTCAATTCCCAGTAGGGAGCGTGCAGAAGGCAGCCAATCAATTATTCTCTCTCATCATTGATGTTTTATTTCTTTCTCCCTCTTCCTTCCTCTCTAAAATAAAAATACTTTTCTTAAATCTGAAAAGGAATACAACTTATTTGTTGATAAAACAGGAAATATAAAAATCATTTTCAAAAGCTCAAGTCTCAAGTTAGTGTCTCCAAGTTTTTAATTAAAGAAAAAAAGAGTAAACATCGAACAGTACCTTTAGTTTTAACCTGGTTCGACCTTCTTCATCCAGCATTTCCTCATCTTCAAATTCATCTTCATAATATTGAGGATCAAAAGGCCTACAAATTGTTTTTTAAATAAACTATTAATCATACTTTGTAAAGAATATTATCACTGTTTTATAATAACATACCTAACATACTAATATACTAAAAAATCCTAATATAATTGAAATTTATAATGATCAAATATCTTCATGTTCAACTTCTAGAAGTATTCAAATTATTTCACTTTCTTGAAATTTGGTGTGGATATATGTTGCTGGAAATAAAATTGAGCAAGGCTAAATTTTCAAAATATTCTTTATTCTTATATAAGTCTTTAGGGAATAGGCTGTATGTGCTCTAATTTTCCATATCATTTTGCTTGGTGAGAAAAGATTAAATTGCATAAGAACTTGCATGTTATTAGTAAATAATACCCACAAACACTAATTAACTGTCAAAACCATTAGGTTTTCTATATCTGCAATGGCTGCTACAGTAGACATTTGCCATTTCTCTAGCAAATTTCACTACTTTCAATTTCAGCGTTTATAGAGCTATACTAGCCAAAAACACCCAAAGCTTATGTTGTCTATTAATTACTAAGTATCAAACTGCTAAAAACAATTATGAGCATTAACAGTCTCCTTTACTGATGTTATAGTCTATACTTTTTCTGTCACAGAATATGCTTGATATTTCTTCAGAGAGCTACCGTGCTTCCCCGAAAATAAGACATCCTCCGAAAATAAGACCTAGCGCATGGAAAGATAAGACATCCCCTGAAAATAAGACCTAGCGCAACTTTGGGAGAAAAAATTAATATAAGACACTGTCTTATTTTCGGGGAAACAGGGTATGACCAGTCTTCCATTTTGTGATTAGTCAACTCATGTAAAGTAAGAAAAATATCAACATTCCACATATTTCTATCCAACATCTAGAAATACGTTTAACTGATCCCCTTACCTGGGCTCTACACTGAGAAAGTTGGGGAGCTTAACAAAATACAAGTCGTTTCCTAAATCAGTGTTTACTTTGGGTATTTCTACTTCTATTCTGGTCTCAGGAATTGGTTCCTCCTCCTGTTGATCCTGAGGCAATCCATTTTCATCCTAGTTAAAAAAAAAAAAAAAAAAAGCACAGAATTTTAGAGTTTTATGGGTTCTTAGTAATGGTCTAGCTCAATTTCCACACTTTAATTACTTAGTAGGCAAGAAGCCTACTGAGACATCAACGTTAGGGCTAAAGCAGCCCTCAATCACCATTCCTACACACTCAGCCCTCCAAAACCCTCATGGGAAACAAGATCAGTTTAGAAGCATCAATATAAGAAAGTATGTTTTGTAATTAATCCTCTACGTACTCACCAACAGAGTGTAAAACTAATCAACCCTTCAATATGAAGTCACTCTATTAAGATCAGATATTATCAACACAGCACACTACACTTCTTGACATGGACAAGAAAAACATTTAAAACAGTGGTCCTTACAGTATAGTCTCTCACAACATGGCACCAACCTCATGCTGGGCAGTTCTTTCTTTCTTTTCTTTTACCTAGTTCCCTAAGGTAACATCTTGCAAAACTATAGCACAATATAACCAGGAGAATGACCCTAATAGAGTCAGATCACTTCCATACCACAAAGACTCACATTGCCCTTTAACAGACACAACCACTTCATTCTGGTCCTCATCCCTCCTTAACCTCAAACAACCATTAATTTCTTCCCCATTTCTATAATTTTTGTCATTTCAAGAATGTTACATAAGTGGAATCACACAGCATGTAATCTTTTTTCTTTTCATTCAGCATATTTCCCTGGAACTTCATCCAACCTTTTGCAAGTATTAACAATTCAATCTTTTTTATTGCCGAATAGTATCCCAGTGTATGTGCCAGTGCAGTTACTTCTACTCCCACTTAAAACCAAGAGTTCCCTGTCTGGCTGGCATGGTTCAGTGACTGCGCATTGACCTATGAACCAGAAGGTCAGGGTTCGATTCCCAGTCAGGATACATGCCCGGGTTGTGGGCTCGATCCCCAGTGTGGGGCATGGAGGAGGCTGGCAATTAATGATTCTCTCTCATCACTGATGTTTCTATCTTTCAAGAAAGTCATCTGTTCATTGTATTTTCATACCATAGTTCAGTTATCAACTTCCTCTTCTTGGTGTAAGAGAGACCCTTAGCCTCAGAAACTTTTTCTTAGCTTTGAATGAAGGCCCAGTGCACATTGGTAACGTTACTTACAATGGGCTGTCCTGGAGTAGGTGGTTTATCTTCTCCATCACTCCCTGAAGATATATCATCTGCACCACCAAAGAGATCCATGGTTCCACTGTTATCTTGAATAAAGGAGGGAAAATGTGCAGTATTAATAACCATAACAAAGACTCCTCAAAGCTTTCACTTCAACATATTCCCAAGGTCTGGACCACACCGGGAAACCACCCAAACACTATTCTGAGCCTGGCTCTCTAAGATTTGACCAGAGTGGCTATGGAGAGGGCAGGGGGGAACTCGAGAGAAAGGCACCTCTTTCACCCTTCATTTATTGCATCCTGTTCTACTTTCCTTTAAACCCAGGAGCCCACATATTCTTCTATAATCTATATACTCAAATTTTGGGCTTAAACAGCCCATTCCAGCCTATTCTCTCCATACTCTCTCAAATTTTAGAATTATAGGTCCATGTCTACCCAGATCCTCCTCCTCATAAGCAGAACTTCACCTACATATAGGCAAAACAACAATAATAATCTGTAATAAACCAATAAATCAAGGTGGGACAGTAGAAGGGATGAAAAAAAAAGATAGGAAGGTGGTCAAAAAGTGGATTGTTTGAAATCGAGATCATAAGAAGTGTTATAGTCCTGGCAAGTGTGGGTCAGTTGGCTGGGCATCGTCCTGTGCACCGGTTCAATTCCTAGTCCGGGCACATACCCAGGTTGCAGGTTCAATCCCTGGTCAGGGTGTATAGGGAGGCAACTGATCGATTAATGTTTCTCTCTCACATTGATGTTTCTCTCCCTCTCCCTTCCTCTCTCTAAAATCAATAAAAACATTTAAAAAAAGAGAAGTGTTATAATTATTGATAATTACATAGTCTAAAATAAACCGGTGAGTTATTGAGACAAAGTGGAAGACTGAAAAAGGAGAGGCAACCTATTAGAATGGCCAAAATCCAGCACAATGACAACAACTAATGCTGGCAAAATGCGAAGCAACAGGAACACTCATTCTTTACTGGTGGGAATACAAAATGGTGTAGTCACTTTGGAAGAGAGTTTGTGGTTTCTTACAGAACACTAAGCATACTCTTACCAAATGCTCTGGCAATTGTGCTCTTCTTTAAGTATTTTTACAGAAGCTGCAAACTTATGTCCACACAAAAATCTGCACACACATACCAGTATTTACAGCAGCTTTACTCATAATTGCCAAAACTTAAAAGTAAGCAAGATGTCTTTCTGTAGTAAATGGATAAACTAGTACTTCCAAACAATGAAATATTATTCAGAGCTTAAAACAACAACAACAAAAAACAAAAAACAAACAAACAAAAACAGCTATCAAGCCATGGAAAGGTATAGAAGAAACTTAAACGCATATCACTAAGTGAAAGAAGTCAATTTTAAAATGCTACACACTCCGGGACTGGTTTGGCTCAGTGGATAGAGCGTCGGCCTGAGGCCTGAAAGGTCCCAGGTTCGATTCCGGTCAAGGGCATGTACCTTGGTTGCAGGGCACATCCCTGGTGGGGGGTGTTGTGCAGGAGGCAGCTGATCGATGTTTCTCTCTCATCAATGTTTCTAACTCTCTATCCCTCTCCCTTCCTCTCTGTAAAAAATCAATAAAATATATTTTTAAAAAATAAATATATAAAATGCTACACACTATATGATCCCAACTATATATTCTGGAAAAAGCAAAACTATGGAGACAGTAACAGATCAGTGACTGCCAGGAGTTAGTAGGGAGGAAGGGAGGAATATGCAGAGCAAAATAGATTTGTAGAGAAGTAAAATTACTCTATGTGATACCCTAATGATGGATACATGTCATTATACATTTGTCCAAACCCACAGAAAATACACTACCATTCTAATGGTTTGGACAAACTGTAAAATATGGTGATTATAAGGTGTGAATGTAGGTCCACCCATGAGGTCTTTATCTGTTTTGATCATTGCTATATCTCCAGTGCTAGAACAGTACTGAAATACAGGAGATTCTCAATAATTATGAACAAAATGAAAGAATGAATATCTAATTCTACCAACAACCCTCTAAGATGGTTAGCATCATCTCCCTTTTACAGAAAACTGAAGTGTAGTAATTAATCTGAACAAAATCATATATTTGGAAAGTAGAGCTAGCAAGACTCTAACTTGGATCATCTAATTTCAAAATCTATGCATATAACCAATAGTTAGTTATAGATCCAAAGAGCATGCTATTCTTGTTCTCTTCAGCTCGCCTTTTCTCTCTAACTGACACTCTAAATGTTTGCTTTAGATATATTACTTATAATAATTTATGTAAGCTAACATTAATGCATAATTACCATTCAGCAGAATAATAGTTGTGTGTAATCAAAATTGTTTGCTATAGCTTTTACACTAACATCTTTATTGCATAATAATTTGCTATTTGAAACAAGGTCATCCATAGAGATGAATGCATAGATATTTTATCCTTATAACAAATCTACCTTATCTGATACTGGGTTTTCATGAACTCTTCATCTAATCCATAACTCAAAGAACCAGGTTCTTCATTTGATATTAACCTGTTAAGAATTTAAGAACACACTGTCCTGGAACTGTCATTCAAACTGAAGAATGAACACTGCTGCCTCCACCTGAACAGGAGCCTCAGCCCCTAAGAGATTCACTCTAATTATAAACGAAGAAATAGATTTCCAATATCTGTACAATTTCCCTGTGTACACTAAGTGTATCCACATTCTTTCTGTGGGTCTTGCAGTTTGGGGTAAACGCCCAGGGTTGGGAGTGTACTATAGTTAAATGCAAAAAGAGGAATGGAAGTCAACATATTAAAAAAAAAAAAAAAAAAAAGTAATTGAAGTACCTTTTGGTACCTCTGTGTCACTATCCGCTTCTGAATCCGATGCAATTGCATTCTTGCGTTTCATTCGCAAAACTTCATCTTCACTATCACTGCCTCGTGCCGATTCTGTAAGAGTAAAATTAGAGGTTCTGCATAATCACAGTCATATTTCACAGATTTGAATTTTGTGTTTTAAAAGCAACATGGAGGATAAACATTGTAAGGGTGCACCCACACTACAGAAAGCTACTCAGTATTGACTAAGAAGGTACTATTGATTCATGAAACAATTTGGATGAATCTCAAATGCATTATGCTAACTGCAAGAAGCCTAAATGAAAGAAAGACGTCTACATACTATATGATTCCGTTTAAATGATAGCAATTTCAAAAAGACAAAACCTTAGTGACAAAAGAGACCAGTTTTGTCAGGGTCAGAGGTGAGGAAAGAATGTGTTTACAAAAGGGATAATATGAAGGAATCTTTTAGGGTGACAAAACTGTTCTGTACCTTGACTCTGGTGGTGGTGGTTACACAAATCTATACATGCATTAACATTGAAAGACTGTACATACATACATACACAAAAATCAACTTACTGTAATTAAAAAATAAAGGTAATAAACATTGGTTTCTGTAAACAGAAAAACTTGGCAGAATGAGAAAAGTAGTATTGAAACTTATGGTTAAAATATCTGTAACTCATTAGAGATTAAAAAAAAAAAGGTAGCTGAAACCGGTTTGGCTCAGTGGATAGAGCGTTGGTCTGTGGACTGAAGGGTCCTGTGTTCGATTCCAGTCAAGGGCATGTACAACCATTGCGGGCACATCCCCAGTGGGGGGTGTTCAGGAGGCACCTGGTTGATGTTTCTCTCTCACGATGTTTCTAGCTCTCTATCCCTCTCCCTTCCTCTCTGTAAAAAAAAATCAATAAAAATAAAAAAGTAAAAATATTGCAATGGAAGAGATGAACACATCACTTATCTGGATGGTAATTGTAAACTTAAAAAAAATCAACTGAACCACTGTAGAAGCTAGTTCATTAAGCAGAATGACCAGCTAGCTACAAGATTCCCTACTATGACTCTAGTCTTAGGTTAGTCTTCTTTTATTTGAGAAGTACAACATGAGCCTCAATGATTCTGATAATAGTAAAAATAACTCTACCTAGAACTAGTTACTACATATAGTCAAAATAGGCCTATATCCTTCTCTGGAAATCTTCTGACCTCTTTTTCTAAATAATGCCAAAATGTGTTCTTGAAAACTATCCTGTGAGGTATCTATTACAGGAGAAAAAAACCACCTCCCCCAATGTTTAAGCTAAGGAAATAAGACTAATATGTAGTTATAATCAATCACCTACAAAAATGAAACAATCCAGATATAACTTCTGGAAGACTTTTAACCTAATCAAAGCGAATTTTAGTAATACAAAAAATAAATAAGATCGCTACATTAAAAAAAAGTATTCTAGCCAAAACCGGTTTGGCTCAGTGGTAAGAGCGTCGGTCTGCGGACTGAAAGGTCCCAGGTTCGATTCCGGTCAAGGGCATGTACATTGGTTGCAGGCACATCCCCAGAAGGTGGTGTGCAAGAGGCAGCTGGTCGGTGTTTCTCTCTCATCGACGTTTCTAGCTCTCTATCTCTCTCCCCTCCTCTCTGTAAAAAATCAATAAAATAGGCCGAAACCGGTTTGGCTCAGTGGATAGAGCTTTGGTCTGCGGACTGAAGGGTCCCGGGTTCAACTGAAGGGTATGTACCTTGGTTGCAGGCACATCCCCAGAAGGGGGTGTGCGGGAGGCAGCTGATTGATGATTCTCTCTCATCGGTGTTTCTAACTCTCTATCCCTCTCTTTTCCTCTCTGTAAAAAGTCAATAAAATATATTTTCTTTAAAAATCAATAAAATATATATTTAAAATAAAAATAAATAAATAAATTTAAAAAATAATTCCTCCCAGGCAGTAAAATTGGAAATGAAATTAAAATAAATAAATAAATAAATAAATAAATAAATAAAGTATTCTATATGAAGATTGTGTTACGTGAGCAGAATAATGCAAACAACTATTATAAAAGGGGGTCCAGAGCCAAAGGTCGCCTGTATGTTTCCAGTATTCTTTAGGGAATGAGTGTTCTGACATAAGCACATCTCCCTAGGGTCAGAAAGCATGCTTCAAGCTATTACAGTTCAAGGAGACCATCCAGCTGTTTATCCATTTTCTGGATGTTATGTTCTCCAGGCAACCTCCTAATTATTATAAACTGGCATCCAATGTAGATTTCCCCAAGGGAAGAATACAATGATAAGAGAAATAACTGATCCTCTTGAAACAATTTTGCAATTTAATTTTCTTGTGAATTTAATTAGTTTGAGTAAACTTGGAACCTGATTATCTCTGGACGATCGAATTTTGGATTTAAAAACCTGAGCCAGAACATGTTGTTCACACCTCAGTACAGCTACGCTATGGGGACGTTTCAATGGTAATGTTTTTTTCCCACCAAGCAAATCTATTCTCACCTGAGGCAGGCTCTTCGGTTACCCACAGACATGGAACCACCTCTATTCATTTTATGACTACTCTCACTCCATACTAAGACTGTCCTCCTTAAATTTTTTTCTTCCTGACATAGCATCAATTAACAAATGGAAGGGGGATAGAAATAATGCAAAGATTAGGGAAATTTTTAAAAAGCAAAATGTATAAAATTAGAAAAGGCTGAAGGGAGAGGAGAGGAAAAAACAGGGTACTAAAGATGACACTGCGAAAAGAATAAATAGGATGCACCTGCATCGAATGCTTCTACTAACCCATTTTGACTCTCATAAATGAATTACCTGACTTACGGTCCTGTTCTTCTTCATCATCTGAATGCCTGCGTTCTTCGTCTGAGGCCTGTGGCCTTTCGTCGTCAGAATTCTGCATTTTCTCCTCATCCGACAGCTGGGGCCGTTCATCATCATCGGAATTCTGTTTCTCATCCTCATTATCAGAGGCTGCTGGCTGCTCATCATCAGAATTAGCCTTCTCCTCCTCCGACAGTTGCCTCTCATCATCTGAAAGCTGAGGCCTGTCCTCATCATCTGTGTTCTGCATTTTCTCATCATCGTCAGAATTCTGCAACTTCTCTTCATCAGATCCTTGTGCCCTCTCCTCATCATCGGAATTCTGTATCTTTTCATCATCCGACTGGTCGCTTTTATCTTCTCTGTCCCATTTTTCATCGTCCGAATGTGCTTTTTCAGAACCTTCTGCTTCTGAGTGATGGCTCCCTCCATCTGACCCATGACCTTCATCTTCATCATCGTTATGAGCTTCTGATCCACTATGCTGATCGACATCTGAAGGGTCATTGTCTTCTCGGTCAGAATGCTCAGAAGGTTCTGATCTATTGTCTGACCTTTCAGAGTGGTTGTCACTCCCGCTCTGATGAGAAGCTCCCTCATCTTCACTGTCATCTCCAAACAGTTCTTTATTACTTGGTTTTCCTGAATCACCTCTTTCATCCTGGTCACTTTCACTTCCAGAGGCATTACTGCCAGATGCTGCATTCTCTTGATCAGAGTCAGAGTCTGATCCAGAATCAGAATCTATGGAATCATATAAACACTGGGTGATGTCAGCAAAAAGAAAGGCAGAGTAAGGAACATCAAAAGCCCATCACAACATAAAAGTAATGAAAACACTTGTTAAAAACTGTTAGTATCAATTTTCTTGGTACTCTGGAAACTAATCAAAAGTTGCAGCAACCAGGAGAATTCTTAACAAAAAAATCCAGCTGGCCCTAGCCCGTTTATCTCAGTGATAGAGCACTGGCCCGAGGACTGAAAGGTCCTGGGTTTGATTCCGACCCAGAGCACGTAAGTCTGTTGAAGGCTTGATCCCTGGCTCTAGTCAGGGCGAGTGTGGGAAGCAACCAATCAATGTGTCTCTCTCCCATCAATGTTTCTCTCTCTGTGTGTCTCTCCCTCTTCCTTCCACTTTTTAAAAATCAATGGAAAATATCCTTGGGTGAGGATTAACAAGAGAAAAACCAGCTGGATTTTTAGAGAGAAAACAGAACATTGTGGAGTTTTACGCCTGCTACCCCCCACCCACCACTCCCTGCCAGCTACTCCCCAGATCACTTGAAGGTAACAGCCTGAAT
The DNA here is from genome assembly GCF_964339955.1 of Pipistrellus hanaki. Lineage (NCBI taxonomy): Eukaryota > Metazoa > Chordata > Mammalia > Chiroptera > Vespertilionidae > Pipistrellus > Pipistrellus hanaki. Next base: position 53,538,953 of record NC_140503.1, on the reverse strand, counting down.
TTCTGGCGCATACACCACCACTGGAAGGAGCAGAAGTGACCTCATTCAAAGAGAATCGTGGTAGTTAGTTTTGATGCCTAACAAATCACTGAAGGGCTGGCTCAAAGGGCTTGACTTTACTAGTATCTCACCCAACATGGAACTTTTTCAGTATTGAGGCAGTTACTTGGGAGTGTTTGTTAAAAACAAACCAAAAAGCTTCGTAGGGAAGGCTGGGGAATGACATAATATGGGAAGTAAGAGCTTTTAAAAGTTCCCACCTATTCCTAGAGCAGTGTTTTTCAACCTTTTTTGGGCAAAGGCACACTTGTTTCATGAAAAAAATCACGAGGCACACCACCATTAGAAAATGTTAAAAAATGCCGGGACCGGTTTGGCTCAATGGATAGAGCGTCGGCTTGGAGACTGAAGGGTCCCGGGTTTGATTCCGGTCAAGGGCATGTACCTTGGTTGCGGGCATATCCCCAGTAGGGGGTGTGCAAGAGGCAGCTGATCGATGACTCTCTCTCATCGATGTTTCTAACTCTCTCTCTCCCTTCCTCTCTGTACAAAATCAATAAAATATATTAAAAAAAAAAAAAAAAAAGAAAATGTTAAAAAATTTAACTCTGTGCCTATATTGACTATATATAAAGTAATTCTCTTGAATAGGAATCAAATAAACACAAAGAAAGTATTTTATAATTACTTTATTATGAAATATTAAGTAAACAAAATAGTGAAAAATTATAAAATTCTTATCTTGTCTGCACCTACGGCACACCAGGCAACATCTCTAGTGTGCCGCGGAACAGCGGTTGAAAAACGCTGTCCTAGAGATCAAGGAAGAACACATGCTTAGGGCTGTGCACATGCTCAGGAAAGAACTGAGAAAGCCCTAAGCTCTCACTGCTGGCTGACCTCAGGCTCCACCCAAGCAGAAAATAAAGGCGAGGACAGGCTGTAAACTGCCTGTTTGAATGTTGAAAGCATGCCCCAGCGTATACGCAGAGCTGATCTGTAAAGACTGGGAGGTTTCTTTTATTGGGGGGAGGGGAGGGTTCTAGGAATTTAAGGAAATCTCTGTCCAATCACTAGCTGACCACTAAGATAACGGGACACAGATTTCATTGGCCACACACAACAAAGACTGCAGACAACCCAATTTAAAAATGAACAAAAAACTTGAATAGACTTTACAAAATTAGTTCAAAAGACTAAACAATAATTTCTGTGACAAATAACAACAACAAATACTAGGGAAGTGGAAGAATGTGTTTTCATGAGTTGTCACATCATATAATATTCAAAGAGCCTAATTATCAACAAAAAATTATAAAGCATGCCAAGAGACAAACAAGTATGTGGCCCAAACATATATATGAAAGAAAAAGAAAAGAAAAAAAGAAAGAAAAAAGGTTACAAACTGTCTCTGAAGAAGCCCAGACAATGAAAATGATATCTTGCCAAATAAAAAGTATCAATAAAACCCAGCCGGTAAGGCTCAGTGGTTGAGTGTCGAACTATGAACTAGGAGGGTTACAGTTCGATTCCCAGTCAGGTTGCATGCCCAGGTTGTGGGCTCGGTCCCCAGTGCAGGGCTGTGAGAGGCAGCCAATCAATGATTCTCTCTCATTTTTGTTTTTATCTCTCTCTCCCTCTGCCTTTCTTTCTGAAATCAATAAAAATATATTAAAAAAACTCCAGAATCAATAAAAAAAACAAATATTATTTAAAAAACATAGAAATTCTGAGGTTGAAAAGAACTATAACTGAAATGAAAATTTCGCTAAAGGGCTACATAGCAATGTGAGAAGGAAGAAGAAAAAAAATTAGCAAATTTGAAGACAAGTTCATTAAGATTATCCTGTATAAGGAACAGGAAAACAAAGAAAAATAAATCTAAAAGACTTGTGGGATGCCATCAAATGTACCAACATATACACAATGGGAGTCCCAGAAAAAAAGATCAGAAGGAATATTTGAAGAAATAATGATCGAAAACTTCCAACATTTGATAAAAAAATAAAAATAAAAAAACACACAACCACCATCAACATACATATCCAAAAAGCTCAATGAATGCCAAACAGCATAAAGTTAAAGAGAACACCTAGACACATCATTTTCAAAGACAAAGAAAGCATCCCAAAAGCTGAAAAAGTGAAGCAACTTGTCCCACTCAACGGATTTTCAGTAACAGCCTTTTCTCCACCGAAAGCATGGAAACCAGAAAGCAGATTCAAAGTGCTGAAAGAAAAAGACTGTCAACCAAGAATCATATATACAGCAAAACTATGCTTCAAAAATGGAGGACATATGAGCAACAAAAGAAAAAATACCTTGGACTTCCTCAAAATAAAAAACTGTTGTGCAGTTTTCACATGATCAAGAAAGTGAAAAAACTGCCCTTGCAAAGGTAGTGGCACATATAGGGCTCTATAGATAGGTAACATATAGGACTATATTTCCAGACTCACCTTCCAGGTGAGAATTTCCTGGGAGATTTCTAAAAATGTGAATAAACTGATGGGAGTTCGAGGGAGAAACGCACACACACACAACCACAATTATGCACTTTGCTTAGGGGAAAATGTAGATAACGTTACTTTGAGCTTGGAGGGTTGCAAGAATTCTGAACTTGGTCTTGAGCCCCTTCTCACTTCAAGTACAGTAACTCCTAATCGTCTTTCAAACTCAAATATCCACAGTCCTTGTGCCAGAAATTACTTCCATACGTCAGAAACACCCATTCATTCATTTCATCAACGAATCCTTCATCTCTCCTCTCCAAACACACACCCCATATGCTCCACCATCCAATACCAGAGACCCCAGAAATGCTAGCTTCTGCACCGGCTCTCAGAGCACACGTTCTCTCCCCAAAGCCAGTGACCCCCCCAACCCCCTCCCCCCGCCTCCTCACCCACTGATCTCCACCTCCCCCATGGTCTGTCTGGCTCCATTCCAGAGGGCACCACCAGTCCCTCTGTAAATTCGCCCACCACCCATCCCTCCCGCTCCTGAACACCCAAGTTGCATTCGTTCACCAGCAGCCCTTCACCAGCAAGACAGCTCCGCGCAGGACCCCAGGGCTTCGTGCCTCCACCCCCTGCCCCGCTCCACACGCTCCCCAGGCACCGCATGCTGCACGGACTCCAGGCACCTCGAGGCGCACACTCGGCGTGCGCCCCTCCGCCCCCGCCCGCTGGGGGGAAGCTGGCACCGCGCCGGGAGGCTGGCACCGCCCGCAGCGCAGGGGGCGCTGAGGCAGGAGCGGAGGGAACGCGACCCTCTTCGCACGCAGCGTCGCGGCGTCCGCAGACCCGGAACAGGACGGCGGCCTGCATCTGGCCGCGGACGGCCCGCCGCGCGCCCCTCCCGCGGAGCCCAGGGAACCCCACCTTTACGCTCCGCATCGCTGTCGGCGTCGCTCCCGAAGAGGTCCTCCATATCCGCCATTGCCGCGGCGCAGCTGCCGTTGCCTCGGCGGCGGACGACGGCTCCGCGGCTTCTTTACGGCACTGAGCCAACGCAGCGCGACAGTGTCGCAAAGACTCGCCACAAGGCTCCCCGCGTTCTGTGACCTAGTTTTCGGGAGAGCGCCGGGAACCTGAAGCCTGTGGGCTCGTATCCGTTCACGCTGCGGACAAAGCCCGCCCATGGGTTCTCATTGGCGGGTTTTGGGTGTCGGTGGAATGGGCGGTGCTGGGCCGAGGGGCCTCTGGCTGGGTTAAGCCTGCCAGGCAGAGTCCGGCTTTGCGTCCTTTGTTTCCTATTGACAAGTGGTTCTCAAATTGTTGAGAACTCCAAAGCACTTTTTTTTTTTTTTTTTTTAATATGTGGGTTATATCTTTGGCTAGTTACCGTATGAGTAATCAAAGCATAAAATTAAAAAAATTCAGGTTCAGCCCTAACCGGTTTGGCTCAGTGGATAGAGTGTAGGCCTGCGGACTCAAGGGCATGTATAATACCTTGGTGGCAGGCACATCCCCAGTAGAGAGGGTGTGCAAAAGGCAGCTGATCGATGTTTCTAACTCTCGCTCCTTCTCCCTTCCTCTCTGTAAAAAAATCAATAAAATGTATTTTTTTAAAATTTAGGTTCATATAAATAACATTTTTAAATTTTACATGGCTAAATGTTTCTAAGAAAAAAAAATAGAAGAGTGAAATTGTTTCACAGTTTTGAAAATATCTTTACTGTTTGGTTTAAGGCAGCCAAATTCTCATACCTGCTTTTACATTCAACCTGTTTCGCTTGGCCACATCTGAAGAAAATCTGGCTTTATGCAGGTTCGTGTGTAATTGGGAAAGGGAGGACCTTTCAGAGCCCCTCCTACCAAAGGGTCTTCCTGAGACCACTTGCGGCTTTCGAGCAGTGTTATCTCACAATCAAAAATTTCCATCCACTGTGGCTGGTGTGGCTCAGTTGGTTGAGCATCCTCCTTCAAACCAAAAAGTCACGGGTTCAATTCCCGTTCAAGTCATATACCCAGTTTGTAAGTGTGATCCTGGTTTGGGGTGTGTGCAGGGGGCAACTGATCACTGTTTCTCTCTCACATGGATGTTTTTTCCTCTCTATCTAAAATCAACAAAAATGTATTTTTCAAAAACCTCCATCCTAATCCAGTATGCACAAGATGTAAAAAATTTTAAGTAAATATTTCACAAAGCAATACTTCCTTCTAAGGGGTAGTCTATTATTCTTTTTTTAAAATATATATTTTATTGATTTTTTTTACAGAGAGAAAGAGATAGAGAGTTAGAAACATCGATGAGAATCACCGATCAGCTGCCTCTTGCACACCCCTTACTGGGGATGTGCCCGCAACCAAGGTACATGTCCTTGACCAGAATCGAACCTGGGACCTTCCAGTCCGCAGGCTGATGCTCTTTCCACTGAGCCACACCGGTCCCAGCTTCATTTTATTTTTAATGCTAATAGGTAGTGCACCCACTAAATTGATTTCTGATTTACTAAATGATTGCAAACTACACTAGAACACTAATCAAGAGGGTTCCATTGGCTTGTTTATTTTGCCAAGAAAAAAATTAATTTTGCTGGGAAATGTGGCTACAGTTGTACATTGGAAAATCAGACAGTAATAGAGTTTTTATAATAGGTTAGTGCTAGGTAAATCCTTTACCTTACAAGACTCAAAAGCACCTTACTCACATTAAAGAACTGGGTCTCTCTTTATCTCTCTTTTTTGTTATTGTTTTTGTTGTTTTTATTGTTGTTTGTTTTTCTTAATACTCACCTGAGGATATGTTTTCTGTTGATTTTTTTTAATATGTATATATTTTTTTTACTGATTTCACAGAGGGAGAGGGAGAAAGAGAGAGAGAGAGAAACATCAATGATCAGAGAGAATCACTGATCAGCTGCCTCTTGCATGCTTCCCGGAAGCAAGCCCACAACCCAGGCATGTGCCCTGACCAGGAACTGAACCCTGACTTCCTGGATCATAGGTGGATGCTCAACCACTGAGCCATGCCGGCCGGGCTCTATTGATTTTTAAAGAGAGTGAAAGGGAAGGGGAGAGACAGAGAGGAACATTGATATAAGGAAAACACACCGACTGGTTGCCTCTTGCACACATCTGGACTGGGGTTGGGCATCAACTCTGCAACCAAGGTAGTGCTCTGACTGGAATCTAACTAACTCAGACTTTCAGTCTGAGGGCCGATGCTCCAACCACTGATCCAAACTGGCGAGGGCCTCTTTTACAAAGCTTAACACTTTGCTTTTAAAAATGTACATCCTGTGTTAAGTAATTATCTAATTAGGTCAATGTGAGGGTTTTGACCTTGGACAAGCAACAGGAGTTTTTAGTTTGAAGATAATGAGATACAAATAAGAATGCCTGACAAGGTTCAAATGGGAAAGGCATGGGACTGAATATGCTATCATCAGTCCTAGAGCTATTGTGTATAAAGTGGATGATGTATGAGTAGGTAGATGGGATTACTTTAAAACTTTGTGAAATACTGGAATATTTTCTTGAGATTCAGTTTCATTTTCATTTAAAGTACTATCCTTGAAAAGTGTATTGATTAAATTTTATTTTTTTATTTTATTTTTTTAAATTTATTTTTATTGATTTTGTATAGAGAGGAAGGGAGAGAGATAGAGAGTTAGAAACATTGATGAGAGAGAGTCATCAATCAGCTGCCTCTTGCACACCCCCTACTGGGGATATGCCCGCAACCAAGGTACATGCCCTTGACCGGAATCGAACCCAGGACCCTTCAGTCCCCAAGCCAACGCTCTATCCATTGAGCCAAACCAGTCTTGGCTGTATTGATTAAATTTTATTTTTTTTTTATTGTTATTTTTTGATAAATTTTTATTGTTCATATTATTACAAATGTTCCTTCCCCCACCCCCCCACCCCACCATTGCTCTCCTCCACCAGGTTCCCACCCCACCCTCTGCCCTTTCCCCAATCCCCATTGTCCTCATCCATAGGTGCACAGTTTATTTTTTTATTTTTTTTAAATCAATCTTTATTGTTCATATTATTACAAAGGTTCCTCATTTCTTCCCCCCTCCACCAGGTTCCCACCCCACTCTCCGCCCCCTCCCCATCCCCAATTATCCTCATCCATCGGTGCAGTTTATGTTCAGTCTCTTCCTCCCTCCCTTTCCCCGATAGTAAATCCCTTTTCAGATAGTAAATCAGTTACTTAGCATTTTCTCATATCAATAATACCTCCACATGCCCAAAGATACACTTCCCACAAAAGACATTTCCAAATAGGTCAACCAGCCTCATCCAGGCCCCACCCAAGGCACTCACAGATCAACACCCCAGCCCTATACTAACTCAACACATCCAGATCTAAGCCTTCATCACTTGATTCAGCAGACCCTCGAGTTCCCACAAAAGTTTCCAGCCATGTCTAAGAGGCAGCCGTGGGGCAGGGGCAGGTGAGGAGCGAGCTGTTCTGGGCCTGGCTGCTCCGGGCCTGGCCTCTGTTGCTCTGGTTCGTTCCACAACCAGCTGCTCCGGGTCTGGTCACTGCCGCTCCTGACCTAGTTGCTCTGGACTTGGCTGCTGCTGCTCCGGGCCTGGCCGCACCCAACCTGGATACTCTGGGCCTGGCTGCTCCGGGCCCCGCCACTCCAGGCCTGGCCGCTCCCAGCCTGGCAGCTGCTGCTCCGGGCCTGACCGCACCAGACCCGGCTGCTCCGGGCCTGGCCGCTCCCAGCCTGGCAGCCGCTGCTCCGGGCCTGGCCGCTCCCAGCCTGGCAGCCACTGCCCCGGGCCTGGCCTCACCAGACCCGGCTGCTCCGGGCCTGGCCGCTCCCAGCCTGGCAGCCGCTGCCCCGGGCCTGGCCGCACAATACCCGGCTGCTCCGGGCCTGGCCGCTCCCAGCCTGGCAGCCGCTGCTCCGGGCCTGGCCGCACCCGACCCGGCTGCTCCGGGCCTGGCCGCTCCCAGCCTGGCAGCCGCTTCTCCGGGCCTGGCCGCACCAGACCCGGCTGCTCCGGGCCTGGCCGCTCCCAGCCTGGCAACCGCTGCTTCGTGCCTGGCCGCACCAGACCTGGCTGCTCTGGGCCTGGCTGCTCCCAGCCTGGCAGCCGCTGCTCCGAGCCTGGCCGCTCCCAGCCTGGCAGCCGCTGCTCCAGGCCTGGCCACACCCAGCCTGGCAGCCGCTGCTCCGGGCCTGGCCGCACCAGACCCGGCTGCTCTGAGCCCGACTGCCCTGGGCCTGGCTGCTCTGAGTCTGGCCGCTCCCAGCCTGGATGCTCCGGGCTTGGCTACTGCTGTTCTGGGCCTGGCTGCTCCCAACCCGGCTGCTTTGGGCCCGGCTTCTCCGGGCCTGGCCACTCCGGGTCTGGGTGTTCCTGGACTGGCCACCCTGGGCTTGGCTGCCTCCGCCTCAGGCCTGGCTGCCACTGCCCCAGGTCTGGCTGCTCCAGTGCTGGCTGTTGTTGCTCTGGTTCTGGCTGCTGCTACTCTGGGGCCTGACCGTTGCTGCTCCGGGCCCAGTTGCCACTGCCTTGTGCCTGGGCACTCTAGGCCTGGCCGCCACTGTTCCAACATTCTGCCCTTTTTTTTTTTTTTTTTTAAACGCATATATGTCACAATGTTGGCTGGTGACTTGAGTTCTGACTTAGTCTTTGATTTTTCAAGATCTTCTTTGTATTCTTTCTTAAGTAATTTTACTATCTTTTGCTCTCACTTGATTTCTTCACATTGACAACTTCTTTGGTTTCTTCCTCCTTGTCCTGGGAGCTCAGCAGGTTGGCCTGTGGCACCCCTTTGTTCTCCGCGGGCTCCCACGCTGCTCCAGCCTGTTGCCGGGGTCGGTGCCGCCCAGGAAGCAGCCCCCGGCCTTGGAAGCAGCCCCCAGCCTTGGCTCCGTTGCCAGCGCTCAGAGGTCGAAGGCTCAGGGGCACCCCCCCCTGGGGGCCCCGTCGCCCAGCTCCCTGCCAGCGCCCGGCTGGCCGGTGTCCGGCAGGGGCTCCTGCTCCCTGTCACATTCCTCCAGTCTGGAGCTTTTTTTTCTCCTTCCCGCTAGGGGAGTCTAGGATCAGAGTCAACAGACTGTCCTCTGTGCGCAGTGCTCGCGACTCTGGGGGCTCTGCTTTTCGCCACTCCCCTGGGATTCTGCCTCGCAGCCCCGTCTCCCCTTGCCCGAGCCTGGGTCCCCAGGGTCTGGTCCAGGACTGGGGTTCAGAGCAGTCCGGACTGAGGCTCAGCGCCGCCGGAGGCCCTGTTCCTTCCGGCTAGGGTAATCCAGCATCAGAGTCAACATTCAGTCCTCTGCGCGCCATGTGGGCGTGACTCCAGGGGCCCTGCTTTTCGCTGCTCGCCTGGGATTCCGCCTCACAGCCCCGTCTCCCCCTGCCGGAGCCTGGGACCCCAGGGTCTGGCCCATAACTGGGGCTCAGCGCTGCTGGTTTGGGGGTTCAGCCCAGGCTGGGGGTTTTATTTCCTTCCTGCTAGGGAACGCCAGGCAGCACCCAGCTCTCTCCTCCTCTCCATCTGCGACCTCTCCGCGTGCGTCCATATGTGCACAGTTTATGTTCAGTCTCTTCCCACATCCCCCTCTCCCCTTTTCCCCAAGAATTGTCAGTTCACTCCCCTTCCATACCTCTGATTTTATTATATTCAACAGTTAATATTGTTCATGAGATTTTTTTTTTAATTTCCTTGGTTTTTAGATTCACTTGTTGATAGTTACGTATTTGTTGTTCATAATTTTTATCTTTATTTACTTTCTCTTCTGAAAGAAACCCCTTCAGGAATTCATATAATTCTGGTTTGGTGTTGATGAACTCCTTTAGCTTTTTTTTATTAGTGAAGCTCTTTATCTGACCTTCGATTCTGAGTGATAGCTTTGCTGGGTAGATTATCTTTGGCTGTAGGTTCTTACTATTCATCACCTTGAATATTTCTTGCCATTCCCGTCTGGCCTGCATGGTTTCTGTTGAGAAATCAGCTGACAATCGTATAGGTGCTCCTTTATAGGTAACTACCTTCTTTGCTTTTGCTGCTTTTAATATTCTCTCTTTGTCTTTTGCTCTTGGAATTTTAATTATGATTTGTCTTGGTGTGGTCCTCTTTGGATTCCTTTTGTTTGGAGTTCTGTGTGCTTCCTGGACTTGTAAGTCTAATTCTTTCACCAGGTGGGGGAAGTTTTCTGTCACTATTTCTTTCAGTATGTTTTCGATATCTTGCTCTCTCTCATCTTATGGGACCCCCATAATTCTGATGTTAGTTCGCTTGAGGTTGTCCCAGAGGTTTCTTACATTATCTTCAATTTTCTGGATTCTCTTGCCTTCTAGCTTCTGTGGAGGAGTGTCTTCTGGCTCTTTATGTTCCAAATCTTTGACTTGATTCTTGCGATCTTCCATTCTGTTTTTAGGACTCTGTATAATATTTTTTATTTCAGACAATGTATTCTTTATTTCTTGTTGATCCATTATCATTTCTTGTTGATCCCTTATCATTTCTTGTTGATTCCTTATTAATTGTAGTTGATCTCTTTTCATATCTTCATAGGTCTTATCGATCTTTTCTAGGAAATTCTTGAAAAACCTTATAAGCGTAGATTTAAACTCTATATCCAGTCGCTTTTTGTCCTCCATTTCTTTCATTTGTGATCTATTTCGTTGTTGCATTTCACAGATACAGATGGGGCGGAGTTTCAGGGTGGAGCCTACAGCCTTGGCTTCCGTCAGCCTCGCCCTATGCGGCTCCTGCATCTCAGGGTCCTTCAGTACTCGCTGCAAGCGCCTCTGAGAGAAAGGTGCCCTCAATTTTCGCCTGCTACCAAACAGTCTAGGCTCTCCCCCAATGAGCCCGGTATTGGGGTTCAGTTCAGTTGGAAGTGGAGTTGGAGGTGGCGTTCCGAGCAGTCTGGAGCCCCTGTCTCCTTCCCACCAGGGCAATCCCGTGGCACAGCCAACCATCCCTTCTCTGCACGCAATGTGCAAGCTGCCGGGACCTCCTTTCGCCGCTCCCCCGGGGTTCCACCTTACAGCCCAGCTCCCTATGGATGAGCCTGGGTCCCTGGGGTCTGGCCTAGAACTGAGGTTCAGAGCAATCATAACTGTGGCCCAGCACAGTCAGAGCATTTATCTCCTTCCTGCTAGGGAATGCCAGCCAGGCACTCAGCCTGTCTTCTCTTCGGCTCCATCCTCTCCCCGCGTGCTGTGTGTCTCTGTATCTTAGGCTTTTACAGCTCCTCTGCGCTTCCTTCTGGTTTTCTCCTTGCTTCTCGTTGTAGAATTTCTAGTCAGTCGACTTTCCTGTAGTTCTGGGTAATGTCCATTTTATATTTTAGTTGTATTTTATTGAAATTGTTGTGTGCGGCTGCGGCTAGGTTTTTACCTGGGCAGCCATCTTGGATTCTCTCTGTGTATTGATTAAATTTTAAATTGAATTAGAGTGAAGCATGTTGAATCACCATACCCCTACCATGTATAGCAAAATTATCATGTTTCCCCAAATGGATAATTCAAAGCAAATAACTTATTGTTATTTATTTGTTTGTTTGTCTACTATACCTTATGCTGATCATTACTCTTCAATTCATTGTCTTTCTTTAAATGGGATGTAATACATCAATTTGATTTCAGCTCAATCAATCACAATCGTTTTCCAGTGTGGCTTGCCTGAGGTTACACCCAGTTCACTTTCATTGATGTTTAGAGTGTTAATAATATTTTAATTTACTACCAGAGATGGGAAAGTTCATCCCATTGGGTTTATGTTTAACTAATTAACTCAGGTGTTAAGGTAATTTCTTTTTTCTTTTCTTAAGTTTGGGCCTTTCTGTTAAAAAAATATATTTTTATTGATTTCAGAAAGGGAGGGAAGAGAGTTAGAAACATCAATGATAGGAGACTCATTGATCAGCTGCCACCTGCATGACCCCTGCCCTGACTGGAATTGAACTGTGACCTCCTGGTTCATAGGTCCACACTCAACCACTGAGCTACAGCAGCTAGGCAAGGTAACTTCTTAATTTACTCCCACAGATGAAGAATTTCATCTATTAGGTGCATAAGATTGAATAAAACAACTCCGAGAGTAATTTTATCTTATTTCTTAGTTTTTGAGAGATTGTCTCTTTTTTCCATGTTCTGCCTTCCTAACATAAGGAGAGATCCTCAGAATAGTGACTTTTGAAACACCGTAACACCCCTACTCAAAGAACAGAGATTCAACTAGGTTGAATGATCACATTGCAACACAATGTACCCTTATATTTTTACAAGATAAAACACACACACACACACACACACACACACACACACACACACCTTGAAATCAATCAACTAAGCCACACCGGCTAGGCTGCTATTATTTTTATATTCCTATTTTTTTTTATATCCCTATAGAACCCCTTGCAGGAACCCAATTCAGTACAGAATCTAATAAAGGCATACTATAAGTGAATAAATGCTTAGTATCTTCTAATAAATGAGTTTCCCCACTGCTTTAATTTAGATCAACATGCCCCTTCTGAAAACTAGCTCCCTCTACAGGACTCAGGAATAAGTCACATGGTCCTCCGATAGATTGGCAGTTTACCATAAATGGAGTGAATTTTCAGTTAATGTATTGTTTAATCACACCATTGTTTTTCCTCTAAGTATTTAAGATATACAAATTTAAAAACACATATTCCTTTTTTGCAAAAACTATGGTGTGGTTCAGTTGATTAATTGTCATCCCATGCACCAAGAGGTCGCCGACCAGTTCGATTCTGGGTTGGGGCACATGTCTCGATTTCAGGCTTGATCCCCAATAGAGGGCATTCAGGAGGCAACCAATCGATGTTTCTCTCTCTCATTGATGTTTCTGTCTCTCTCTTCCTCTTCCTTCCAATCTGTGAAATCAATTTTTAAAAAACAAATATCAATATTATCTAAAAAAATAATAGAAGAAACATAATCTAAAACATCTAAAGAATTTTAGTTTCAGAAGTAAATTATGAACTATGTATAGGTGCTGAGGAATGGAAAGCCAAAATAATGATCATTATGAAATAGGTGTCAGTCAGGAAACGTTGCTTAGATAGTACTGTGGTGTGAATGTTTGTGTCCCCTTCAAAATTCATCTTGAAATTCTATTATAATACCAAAGTCTTGTATTAGGAGGTGGGCCTTGGGAGGTAATTAGGTCACTGGGGCAGCGAGGAGCCATAATGGATAGGATTAGTATTCTTAGAGAACTCTCTAGCTCTTTTGACTGTAGGAGACAGTTAGAAAGGGCTGGCTTTGAACCAGCTCTCACTTAAATGCAATCATATTGGCCCCTTGATCTTGGACTTTCTGGCCTCCAGATCTGTGAGGAATAAATTTCTATTAATTATAAGCTACCACCAGTTAGTGTTGTTTTTTTTTTTTTTAAATATATATATATATATATATATATATATATATATATATATATACACAATATATATATATTATTGATTTTTTATAGAGAGGAAGAGAGAGTTAGAAACATCGATGAAAGAGAAACATCCATCAGCTCCCTCTTGCACACCCATTACTGGAGATATGCCCGCAACCAATGTACATGCCCTTGACCAGAATCAAACCTGGGATCCTTCCGTCTGTAAGCCGAAGCTCTATCCACTGAGCCAAACCGGTTTCGGCAGTGGTATTTTTATTTTTTTATTTTTTATTTTTTTATTATTTTTTTTAATATATTTTATTGATTTTTTACAGAGAGGAAGAGAGAGAGAGATAGAGAGCTAGAAACATCGATGAGAGAGAAACATCGACCAGCTGCCTCTTGCACATCGTAACGGATGTGCCCGCAACCAATGTACATGCCCTTGACCGGAATCGAACCTGGGACCTTTCAGTCCGCAGACCGACGCTCTACCACTGAGCCAAACCGGCTTCGGCACGGCAGTGGTATTTTTAAAAAAATATATATTTTATTGATTTTTTACATAGAGGAAGGGAGAGAGATAGAGAGCTAGAAATGTCGATGAGAGAGAAACATTGACCAGCTGCCTCTTGCACACCACCTAACCGGGATGTGCCCGCAACTAACGTACATGCCCCTGACCGGAATCGAACCTGGGACCTTTCAGTCCTCAGACTGACTCTCTACCACTGAGCCAAACCGGTTTCGGCAGTGGTATTTTTTTAAAGTAATCCAAACAGACTAAGACAGATATGATAATTCAAGCTAGATTAATGAAGTAATGGGAGGGAATCCAGTTTTCAGGACATAAAATTGAGCAGAACCTAAAATTCAACCAAGCAAAACGTCAGCTAGTTTATCAAATCTATTCCCCCATTCGCATGAAATTTCAGAACACTGGGGATGAAGAGAACATTTAAAAATTTATTTATAGGAAAATCAGCTGACATACAAAGAACCTGGCATTACAATGACATTAGACTTCTCAATAACAATTCTTGAAAGTTAGAATACAATGAAGAATTGTTAGAAAACAAAATCCTTTAGGCAAATGATCCCCTCTAGAATTCTATACTTGTCAAAGTATCATGAAGTACAAGGGAAGAATAATGATATTGGGCAGAAGCCTGCCTCTACCTCAGCAGTCTAACTGCCCTGAGGCTGTGATTCTTTGAAGAAGCCAGAATAGATCTGGCTGAGAGACCAAATGGAGAGGCCTTGAAACTACATAAAGAGAGATCCCGCCATAACCAGTTTGGCTCAGTGGATAGAGCATTGGCCTGTGGATTCAAGGGTCCCAGGTTCAATTCTAGTCAAGGGCATGTACCTTGGTTGCAGGCACATACCCATTGGGGAGTGTGCAGGAGGCAACTGATCGATGTTTCTCTCTCATCGATATTTCTTTTTTTTTAATTTTTTAAATTAAATTATTATCTGTGTACATATTTTACCATTGCCCCCCTCTCATCGATATTTCTAACTCTCCCTTCCCTTCCTCTCTGTAAAAAAAAGTCAATAAAATATATTAAAAAAAAAAAAAAAAAAGAGAGAGAGAGAGATCCTGCTGGAACCGGTTTGGCTCAGTGGATAGAGCGTCAGCCTGCGGACTGAAAGGTCCCAGGTTCGATTCTGGTCAAGGGCATGTACCTTGGTTGGGGGCATATCCCTGGTAGGGAGTGTGCAAGAGGCAGCTGGTCGATGATTCTCTCTCATTGATGTTTCTAACTCTCTATCCCTCTCTTTCTCTTCCTCTCTGTTAAAAGAGAGAGAGAGAGAGAGAGAGAGAGAGAGAGAGAGAGAGAGAGAGAGAGAGAGAGAAAGAGAGAGAGAAAGAGGGGGAGAGAGAGAGATCCTGACAGCCCCAGCTGCTGTCTATCTCTTGCCTTTCCAGCTCTATCCTGAAGACAACCTCACTGAGAGACCACAAATGCCCAGCTGAGATTTCCTCCATTCTTGTCTCACAGAAACTGTGAGTCAGTAAGTGGGTGTTGTGGTACAGTGCCTCTATGTTTTGAGTAGGTTTATTACACATCAATGCCAATTGTAATTGTTACTCAGAAATTTTACAGTCAATGAATTGTAGTGCATCAAAATGAGGGACTAACTAACCCAAGGGAAGAAAAGCTTTAGAGGCAGGAAACCTTACTTGGAAAGAGGTAAAGAAATAAGCAGGATGATAGGTGGGCCTGTAGGCCTAGAGGGCTGCTGGCCTAAATTGGAGCAAGAGCACACAAGGTCCAAGAGAAAGTAGGCTAAGAAGGAAATGGACTAATGCAGTGTTCCCCAAAGTGTGGTACGGGTACCCCCAGGGGTACGGGAAGAGTTTGGTGGGGGTACGTGTTGCACCGGAGTTTGGTGGGGATATGCACTGCACTGTGCTTAGCTGCGCCTAATTCTACGTTCTCATGAGTACGAGGGGTACACAGCGTTACGAAAATTATAGAAGGGGTAAACATATGTCAAAAGTTTGGGAAACACTGGACTAATGGAATACTTGCTACATTTTCTTATCCAATAAGGATGTTAGTGCTTTCTCTGTGTCAGAAACTAATGCAGGCACTGGAAATACAACAGAAAATAAAATAGACCACATGTCTGTTCTCAGAAACTTCCATTTTGATGGGGGATGAGACACAATAATGGAATATACTGTAATATTAAATATATTTTATATACATATTTATATTTGCTATGTTTGAATATTTTAATAAGTATTTTTTGTAATCAATATCTTAAAAATGTGTAACTGACCCATTAAACCAAGCAAACAGAAAAGGCAATTATTAACTCCAAGAAAAACAAAATGAATGTGCATACAGCATACTATGCGGCTAAGCTGATAATAATAATGAATAATACTTTTGCCAAGCACTGTTTTTGTTTTTGTTTTAAATAAAGTCCTCATAGATGCTACATACAACATAGATGAACCTTGAGAAGTTTTTTAAAAATATATTTATTGATTTCAGAGGGAGAGGGAGAGATAGAAACATCAATGATGAGAGAGAATCATTGATCAGCTGTTGCCTGCACCCCCCACAATGGATATTGACCTGCAACCTGGGCATGTACCCTGACCAGGAATCAAACTGGAACTTTTGGTTCATAGGTTGACACTCAACCACCGAGCCACACCAGCTGGGCTGTATTGCTGTTTTATATTTAAAAAACCTGAAGGAAGCAGAGAAGCTAAGTGGCTTTGCCGTAGGCCACTTAGCTAATAAGACTGGCTTAGTCATAATATTGTAAACACTGAATATGTTAAGTTTAGTAGTACCACTTGATTTTTATATTGTCACACACACACTTATAATTTCAGTACCCAAATAAAGCTGCCATTAAAATTTGTGTGTATTTGTGTAAGTGGACAGGCTGTCTCTGGGAGACTGCAACAGAAGTTAGAAATGGTGGCTGCCCCAGAGGAGAGGAGCCAGGGGATTTGAGAATAGTAGGAAAAAAACAACACTTGGTATTGTGTACATTTTTGTATTATTTTAATTTTGTCCCAAGTAACTGGATTGCAAAATTAAATTTTTAATATATATTTTTATTGATTTCAGAAAGGAAGTGAGAGGGAAAGAGAGATAGAAACATTAATGATGAGAGAGAATCCTACAAGTCCCCCACTGGGGATTGAGCCTGCAACCAGGACAGGTGCCCTGACTGGGAATCGAACCATAACCTCCTGGTTCATAGATTGACGCCCCGCCAAGCTATGCTGGCTGGGCCAAAATTAAATTTAAAAGAAGTAAAAAGATAGATACCAAAATGTCATTACTGCTAGTTAACTCTGGATGCTGAGATATTTTAAAATTTTGTTCTTTTCTCTGTTTTCCAAATTTTCTACAATGAGCATAGATTAGTTTTAGAATAAGAGGGGGGCGAAAAAACCTTCTTCAGGGGTATATCCTTCATTCAACTATATTTTTCTTATTAATTTGGCATCTCGGGTTCTATGACTAGAATTGTTCAGATCTGAAAGTTGAGTAAGTTTGGGGCTCTTGAGCTAATAAATGAAAGTTGTTTGGTCATAATCCACAGTGGACTCTAATAATAATTATTTTTATGTAGGACCTCAGTTTACTCAGTTGGAGTTATAAAAATATGTAAATGTAAACCTGGTTTCCTCGTGGAAGAGCTTTCAGGCAATTAAAAAAAAAAAAAAAAAGACAAACATCACATAATAAAATGTAAACTGTTTTCCAAAATGATAGCAAGTCTTTCCCCCAAATCTCTTTCCTGTCATCATTATTAATCTAACTCACTTGTATAAGATTCAACTGTCAACTCCAAAGCACTGGTATGTAATTGTTCTCTCTGCAAATTCGAGTTTGGAAAAGCCCCAGTACAACTCCCTATGAACGTTTGCACTTCTGTTAAGAAAAAATAACAGAAGGTAATGAGTCAGAAACTATTGAAGTTGAACCTTTCCTCTTGAATCTAGAGTTAGATTCAGGGACGGGCTTCCCTGAGTGGGTAGGACTGAGGCTCCTCCAGGAAAATGAAGGGTTACCAGGGAGCTGTGTCCTTAAAAGACCCCGGCAGCAGGCCGGGTGAGGTCAGTGCACTCCACATTACAGATCCCGAGCTTCTACTTCTGCTGGAAGGAATGGGAAGGAATGAAGAAAGGAGAACACCGAAAGGGGTGGGCTGGCTGCTGTGGGTGTGGGTGTTAGGAGAGCAAGCCGAATAGTAAAGTGATATGCAGCCAGGAGACCAAAGAAATTGAAAAATGAGAAGTATGAGGAAGGAGAGGAAAGAAGGAAAAATCGATGAAAAAGGCAAAGGGAAAGGAGGAACCATCCACGAGAAAAGAGGATGGGAAAAACTTTTTAAAAGAACATAAAGTCCTACAAAGAAGGAGGGCTATTGAAACAAAAATGGAAACTAAAATACTCTTAACAGGATAACCAAAGAGACATAAAAAAATGTAAATGTTATAGACTCGTCTGCCAGCCAATATCCTAACAATTCAAAAGGAACCACTAAGACAGATTCGGCTCAAACAGAAAAGGCAAAATTGAAAATGTCTAGCTGTCCGAAGGGAGGGGAATGTGAGGCGGGGTGAGAAAGGTGAAGGGATTAAGCAAACAAAACAAAACTCACAGACACAGACAACAGTATGGAGATTACCAGAGGGAAAGAGGGATAAGGGAGGTAGAAAAGGGTAAAGAGGGGATGGTGAATACACTATATACAGATGGTGTATTATAGAATTGTACACTGGAAACCTGTCATCCCAATAAATCCAGTTAAAAAAGAAAAAAAAGCCCTGAAAGTTTCACTACAACAAAACCACTCTAAATCTCTTCACCAGGTATCTTTATTCAACTGTTTATTTTATTTTTGATGAAAATGTTCAATATTTTATTTTTCCAAATAACTTTTTTATTTTCCAATGACAGTTAAACATACAATAGTTTCAGGTGTATAACATAGTGATCAGACATTATATAACTTACTAAGTGGTCACCCTGATAAACCTGATTCCCATCAGATACTCAATGGGTTATTTTAGAATCTGTGAGAATACTGCCGAAGTGCAGACATATCATCTGGTTGTAAGGGGGAACCGTTGGCATGCAGGTTGTATCTGACCCTCACCATATTTCATCTAATCCATAGAGGGATTTCTACAAGGTGATATATACCGTATTTCATGTTTGCAACTGCCAAAAAGCATTATGGTGTTAAAACCATTGCTGGTAGTATGGCAAAAGGCCACAAGATGGTGATAGCATACCCCAAATTCTCTTCTCCCTCTCCCTCTCCCTCTCCCTCTCCCTCTCCCTCTCCCTCTCCCTCTCCCTCTCCCTCTCCCTCTCCCTCTCCCTCTCCCTCTCCCTCTCCCTCTCCCTCTCCCTCTCCCTCTCCCTCTCCCTCTCCCTCTCCCTCTCCCTCTCCCTCTCCCTCTCCCTCTCCCTCTCCCTCTCCCTCTCCCTCTCCCTCTCCCTCTCCCTCTCCCTCTCCCTCTCCCTCTCCCTCTCCCTCTCCCTCTCCCTCTCCCTCTCCCTCTCCCTCTCCCTCTCCCTCTCCCTCTCCCTCTCCCTCTCCCTCTCCCTCTCCCTCTCCCTCTCCCTCTCCCTCTCCCTCTCCCTCTCCCTCTCCCTCTCCCTCTCCCTCTCCCTCTCCCTCTCCCTCTCCCTCTCCCTCTCCCTCTCCCTCTCCCTCTCCCTCTCCCTCTCCCTCTCCCTCTCCCTCTCCCTCTCCCTCTCCCTCTCCCTCTCCCTCTCCCTCTCCCTCTCCCTCTCCCTCTCCCTCTCCCTCTCCCTCTCCCTCTCCCTCTCCCTCTCCCTCTCCCTCTCCCTCTCCCTCTCCCTCTCCCTCTCCCTCTCCCTCTCCCTCTCCCACACACACCAATTTTCCTTAACACAAAAATTGCCTCAGGGGAGTGGTTGTGGCGGTGGTGTGAAGGAAAGCAGATATTTGAAAATCTAACTTTAGATAGTAATAAAAGCACAACAAAATTTAGAAATATTATTCTTTTTTTTTAAATATATTTTTAGAAGTATTTTTCTTTTTGGTTTCTCTTTTTCCCCCAATTAAAAAACACTAAGGAAACATTTTTCAGCTGCAGGCACTCTGATTTTTATTATCTACTGATAAAGCAATAAGCTTAAAGTAACTGTTACCTTTTGGGAAAATGTTAATTTTTTTTCCTCCAGATTCATAAAATGAACTTTCTCTAAGAGTGCAATGAAGATTTTATTTCCTGACTGTAATTTATTTCCTTATTTATTAAGGGATAATCCCTTACCTTAAATTAGTGTGTCATTTTAGGTTAATAATGGTTCATATTGACATAGGGATACATTTAACTTTCCAACGTGCAAACACACATGCATATACTTTTTTATATGCTACTTAATACAGTAACAAAATTTGGACGGAGGAACAGGCTGGAATCCTCAGCTTAAAATGCCAAAGAAGTAACTAAAGGGAAAACAACCTGAAGTTTATTTGAAAATCATAGACTTTGTTTCTAAAAACAAAATAATTAGAAATATTTTTCTATTCAGCATCAAGTAAATTCTTAAAACAACATCAAGTTCTAAATATTGACCTGAAGCTGATAATATGTACCAATATGTCATAAAAACATTCTTATATTTGACTCTTAATTCAACATCCAGAAATTTATTGTTAGGAAAATAAGAGATTCACATGAAGATATACACAGGTATTTATTATAGCATTACTCATAGAAATGAAAAATATTGGCAATACATAATAGGGAATTGAGCAAATAAACATCCATAAACTGAAATACTATGTAATCATTTAAATTATGGTTTTCAAGGCATTGCCATATACTGGTGAGGGGTTTATAAAAATGAGACAACCTTTTGAAAGAGCAATTTGGTATTATTTATCTAATTGCAAATTTATCTAAATTGTATACTCTTTGATTCAACATTTCCATGTCTAGAAATTTATCCTGAGAAAATAATTTGACAGATCTGCAAAAATACATGGGCAAAACGTTCATTGGTTCAGCCTACCCCGATACCTGTCAGAAAGAGCTTTAATACTATACAGGGAAAGCTCTTCATCATCCCCAATCCTTCTTGCTCCACTCCTTCCAGTTTCAAGGCATGATTCAGAAAGAGAAGGCTAAGTCTTGGCCAGTATGGCTCAGCTGTTTGGGCATGGTCCCCTGCATTGAAAGGTTGTTGGTTCCCTTCCAGGTTGGGACACTTGCCCAGGGTTGTGCAATCACCCCAGTATGGGGTCTGCAAGGGTGAGGATTATTTTTTTTAAAAGAAGGCTACAAGAGAGTTAGAAGACACCTCTCTCAGTCAAAGAATTAGCAATCTAATTATTGCTCTTGCAATAAATAGTTAAAATAGAAAGAAAATATGTCAAAACAGCCTCAATTTTTGTACAATGCCCTATTTGGAACAGATTATGAGAATCCAGGCTAAGACCAACACAAAAGAAGCAGATTGGTCTCCTGCTGTAGTTACATAATTCCTATGGGGAGTGAGAAATTGGGGCCATCTCTCTGCAGGTGAAAATATGATTTCATTCACTGTGTAAAGTATTGCATATGTTCTAGAGGCAATGTCAATATTTAATAACTTGCAAATGGTATGCCATTTGGGCAGGATAAAAATATAAATTTCCATAGGCAAATATGAATTTGCTTTGGGAATAGATTTTTTTCTCTTGGCATACTAACACAACCTATTGCACCATGTTGGAAAAAGATAAACACCTTCATTTCCTTGCCCTTTAGATGATAAAAATAAACATCTTTCTCTCCTATGAGGTAGAAAATTTAGGTCTCAGACCAAAAAGGTCTATTAGGAAATGGGGTTTTGAAGAGTGTACTATGTAAGGAAAAAGTAATATAAAATATATAAACCTTTACTATGTTTCAATTCAACAAATATGTGTAGAGCCTCTACCATGTGCAAGGCTTCCAGGGAGTAAACAAATGAAAAGGAAATCCTGCCAACACCCAAGGAACTAGTATCCAGTCTCCTAGAAATGTTAATGGGAATGTCAGAAATGGCTGTCTGCTGTAGGTGCATCAAAAGTCTATGGGAGGCCTAACCAATGGACACAGACAACAGGGGGTTGAGGGCATGAGTGGGGGGGTATACGGGAGGAATGGGGGAATAAGGTGTTACATATGTAACACCTTAATCAATAAAGAAGTTTTAATAAAGTCTATGGGGGTCCAGGGTTGGGAATGCTGGCAAAGGCTTTGGTGGGAAGCGAAGTACACCTTGCATCGTGTAGGACTTTGACGTCAGAGAAGTGATGAGAGGATGAATCTGGCAGAACACCAGGGTGAATAAAGGCATGCAAGTAGAACAGCTTGGACACATTTTAAGAGAAGTAAATAATCCATTTAGTGGGATCTGGGGTCATTGATACAGCTTTAGGACATTTGAAATATCTTCCTATCTAACAAAATTAGTCAACTGAGATTCCATTTAAACTAACCTAGCAATAGAGTTCTGAAAGAAAAAAGAAATGGAAAATAATTTGAAAGCACTAGAGCAAGATACCCCTTTCCTAAATATGCATGTTCATATCTACTAGGATATATTATCCTGAAAACCCAACTGAAAAGAATGGTGAGAGCCCTGGCCAAGTAGTTCTGTTGGTTAGAGCATCATCCCAGTATGCCAAGGTTGCAGATTGCATCCCCAGTCAGAGCACATAAAAGAAGTAACCAATGAATGCATAGATATGTGAAACAACAAATCTCTCTCTCAAGTCAGTAAATAAAACTTTTTAAGAAATGGTGACAGAAGGGAATTTTCAATTGAGCAGCCTGTATGTACTGACCTATGTGAACCATATGGTTCTGATAAATGAGATGGTCACCATCATAGATAAAAAATGGGCTAAGCAGGCAACTTTGGCTCTCCCAACAAGTATGAATTTAGCAGACATGATGACAGAAATAGATCTAGCTAACAATAAAAATGGAAGTGAATCTCAGAAAAATGATTCTATTTAAAATGAACTAAAAAATGAATAAATGGTCTGCCACTTCTTCCTCTATTTTCCCACTCTCTGCCCTTCCTGGCACAAATCAATCCAAAAGCCTTACATGGGGCCATGCAAGGCAGGTGTCTGTGGGAGGGGTGTGAAGCCATGGTGGTCGAGAGGTGTAAGGATGGCATCTGAGTAAGAGGTTAGCTTGGTGCAGGTGTCAGAGCCCGAGAAGGGCATCTGTATGGCAGAAGGCCTGACTGGACGAAGAGGGTGTCACTATGGGGAGGGGATACCAGCATGGTGTCCTGAGCAGAGTGAGAATGGTATCTCTGCAGGGGGGCAGTCTGTGCTACGTGTGGAGGCCCAGCAGAAAGCTATTGTTGGGGTCAGATAGCTATCCACATGGGGCAGGGGAAGGGGAGAGAAAGAGAGGAGGGATAGCATGGATGCCCAGATCAAAATGGGTAACAAGATTATCCATGAAGGAAGATCATCTGGCACAGTGCGTCAGACCAGGGCAAGGAGGGTGACTAGGCAGGGGATGATCCTCCTCAAGGCACTAAATCCCAAACAAGATGCAGAAGCTGTCTGGGCAGAGCAGCAGCTGAATGCAGGGCGAGGAGGGTGTCCACACTGGGGGCAGGACCAATCACAGGAGATTGTTTATATACAGAAGGCTTGATCATGAGTAAGCAGATGATGGGAATCAGGTTTCTCACTGGTAGAGATAGCAGTTATATATATAAAAAGTGAAAAGACAAGAATGAACTAGTTGGTGTTAGATTAGAATTAGAGGTATCAGTGTAAGCTCTTTTTCTTTTTTAAATATATTTTATTGATTTTTTACAGAGAGGAAGGGAGAGGGATAGAGAGCTAGAAACATCGATGAGAGAGAAACATCGACCAGCTGCCTCCCGCACACCCCCAACCGGGGATGTGCCCGCAACCAATGTACATGCCCTTGACCGGAATTGAACCCAGGACCTTCCAGTCCCCAGGCCGATGCTCTATCCACTGAGCCAAACTGGTTTCGGCTCAGTGTAAGCTCTTGAGTTTGAAAATATTTACATATAGAAATGTGTGTTTGTATAAACATATAAATACACATATATGTATATTTGTTACATTCTATTGATAGTACATATATTTCATAGTAGAGGCCCAGTGCACAAAATTCGTGCACTCAGGGGGAGAGGGTGTCCCTCAGCCCAGATTGTGAGAGGGCACAGGCCAGGCTGAGGGACTCCACTGCTGCATGATCAGGTCGGGGAGGGATGCGGAAGGTTAGCCAGCCTGGGAGGGACCGCATGAGGGCTCCAGGGCATGTCTGGCTTGTCTGGCTCAGTTCTGATCATCCAGACTCCAGCAGCAAGCTAACCTACCTATCAGAGTGTTTACCCCATGGTGGCCAGTGTACATCATAGTGAGCAGTTGAGCAACCTTAGCATACCATTAGCATATTATGCTTTGATTGGTTGAATGGACGACTGGACACTTAGCAATTAGGCTTTTATTATATAGTATCATCCCTAGCTCTGTTCACTGTGAAAGCCTGAGAACAGTGACACCTCAGTAGCAATGAGAACACCTGAGATCAAAATCTTAGTTTCTAAATGACATTCTCCACCAAAAGGAACAAGAGCTCCTTGGAGAAATGGCTGATTCCAGGGCTGGGGCACGAAAAGTACAAAATAACCTTAAACTATCTTGGAATAAGCCAGAAAAGACAAAAGGAATGATGGAGATATGGCAAGAGGCCTGACGGGCCTCTTGGCCTGGCTGGCCTGGCTCGGTGGTTGAATATCAACCTATGAACCAGCAGGTCACGGTTCGATTCCTGGTCAGGTCACATGCCCGGGTTGCAGACTCGATCCCCAGTGAGGGGTGTGCAGGAGACAACCAATCAATGATTCTCTCTCATCATTGATGTTTCTTTTTTTCTTTTTCTTTTTAAATGTATTTTATTGATTTTTTTTTATAGAGAGAAAGGGAGAGGGAGAGAGAGCCAGAAACATCAATGAGAGAGAAACATCGATCAGCTGCCTCCTGCACACTCCTCACTGGGAATGTGCCCGCAACCAAGGTACATGCCCTTGACCAGAATCGAACCTGGGACTCTTGAGTCTTCAGGCCAACACTCTATCCACTGAGACAAACCGGTCAGGGATCATCATTGATGTTTCTCTCTCTCTCTGCCTCTCCCTTCCTCTCAAAAATAAATTTTAAAAAAACTTTTTAAATAAAATAAGCCAATTTAAAGGGGCTTCCATTGATCAAACATGGAACAGTTAGGCTGTCAAAATAATTACAGTAATGGATTGAATAAAATAAGACTTCCTTACCCAATATGGATATAAGTAAATGAAATAGGAAGTTTGGTGAAGAATGGGATAGCCTCAAAGTATTTCCTCAACAAAAATCATTACAATGGGGGAAAAGAGTAACTTTAGAGTGGCAAAGCCTGGAGGACACCACATTAATCAAGTTAACGGTGCCAGTCATTTGCCCCCTGATGGGATGCAATGAGAACACTGCATCACTCCTCTGAGAGTTCTGCCAAAGATGCATAACCTGAACCTGATCATGAAAAAGCCTTAGACAGGCCCAAATTGAGGGACATTCTACAAAAATAAGCGGCCTGTCATCTTAAAGAGTGTCAGGATCATAAAAGTAAAGATTAGGGAACTGTTCAAGACTGAAGAAGACACAACCAAAAGCAATGCATAATTTCTGGTCTTCTTTTGCTATAAGAACATAATTGGCAAAACTTGAATGGGGTCTGAGGATTAGACATTAACATATCAATGTTACAATTCTGATTTTGATAGTTGTATCAGAGTCATGTAGATGAATGCTCTCATTAATAAGAAACACACACTACAAGTATTTGGGATGATGGGGGCATTTTCACAGTTTAGGCTCTGCAGGAAGAAGCCTCTGAGTCAGAATTCGGTGTCCAGGATGTTTGTTAGGGAGTGCCTTTGAGATCAACACCTGTGGTAGGGAAGAGACGGAAGCAGGCTTAAACAGATGGAAAAGCAAGCTGTGTGGAAGGCCCAGCAACCTCAACTGACCCCAAGGGGAGCTCTGGAGCTGAAATGGCCCCTCAGCACTGTCCCACACCAGGGTGACATGTCTGGGCTTTAAAACCAGGCCTTGATAGTCATTGGATGAAGGCTGTCCCCAAAAGGGGTGAGCTTTGGTGAGGCAGCTCTCTGCAGCTGTAGAAGCTGATAACTGAGGGCTGTCTGCCAGACTTTATTTCAAGAAGCTGGGACAAGAAGTCCTTTTGCAAAGGGAGATTTCAGTGACTCATCTCCATGTCCATTCCCTGGGCTGCTTTCAGATCCACTTCTTCATATATGCTAAGCAATAGCTTCTCCGTGTTTTCCACTGAGCCAAACCAGTTAGGGCTAGCTTCTCCGTGTTTTCAATCAGCCTCTTCTGGGGAAACTTAGAAGAGAAGCCCTGCCTGGCCTGTGTGGCTCAGTGGTTGGGCCACATGAACCAGGAGGTCACAGATCGATTCCTCGGTCGGGGCGCATGCCTGGGTTGTGGGAAGCATGCAGGATGCAGCCAGTAGATGATTCTCTCTCATCTTTGATGTTCCTATCTCTTTTTCCCCCTCTCCTTTCCCCTTTGAAATCAATAGATATTTTTAAAAAATAGAAGAAAAGCCCTCATTGATGCAGCTTCAGTTAAAACGTACAACCTCCCTTCTCAACCATCTTTTCTAAATTTCTCTCCTCCTCAGCCACACTTCTCTTGGTGACTTACCTGGGTGCATAATGTAAATTCCCATCCCAAAAAGGTGTGAGCTCCTAGTTGCCACGTCCTTGCTCTGTTACCCATTTACCATTGCAACAAGGCAAGGGAATAATAAGAAGTATCAAAGTAGATTGGGTGCCAAAAGATTTTTAGTGTATAACAGCAGACCTAACTCCTTGTGATTAGGTTTAATCTCTCATCACGATTGTTCCTCTACTTTCAGCCCGCTCATCCCTGGATACTAGGAGTTTAAAATACCCAGGCAGTAGTTTTAACTATTAACTCAAAGGGACTTTTGCTGTATCCTCTGGTGGAAATATTCCCCTTTTAGAAACCAGGTCCTCTAACCCTGCAGAGTCCTGAATAGCAGGAACAGGAAGCACACATTCCCTAAGGGGTCATTGGGAGTGATGCTAAGCAGGACCACTCCCACTTCCATATTCTGCTTCTCAGACCTATGTACAGGGATGGGCAAAAGTAGGCTTACTCTGTTGTGAGTATGCGAAACAGAGTTTATTAATGATTGTATTATTTTCCATACAAACAATTGTATACCTACTTTTGCCCACCCCTCTATTCTTCCTGTTGGGGACACTGAACCATATAAAGATCTTTGATTTGATGGGTTTAATGGAACCTGGAAGAGTTCACAGAACACTGCATCTGAGCTACATTGCAGCTGTGCCTTCAGCAAGACGTTCCAATGCTCTGTTGGATCAAGGCACCTGCAACAGTTGCAGTAGATGATATTCCCAGTAGACACCACAGTCATGGGTCCACTTTAACACCATCTTTACTATAAACTGGGTCCCCTAGCCTGAGGCAATTTTATATGAAGTCTCTTACTGGTGGATCAAACATTGTGTAAGCCTAGGGTGAGGCCTGAAGGTAAGATCCTTATCCAGAACATGTCATGTCTCCATTCCTGTCCGAAGAATCACAGGCCTTTTCAGGCTAGAAGGGTCCCAAAGTCAACTTGTCACCAAACAGTTGGTTGGTTTTCTTGAGGAATGGTGTCAGCATTGGTCTCTTCTGCTGTCAGGTTGGACATTAGCCAGTGCCAATAACTAAATCAGCCCTACTAAGTGGGAACACATGTTATTGGGCCCAGAATAACCACAATTGATTCTACTATGGTCACTCATTCACTTATCAATTGTGCCAGCAATGGTGTGATCAACGACAGAGGCAAGTCAACTGGCTGAGTCAATTTATGTATGAGGGATTTACCTCTGTCAGTTTGCTTTCTTTTCTACATGCCACATTCTTTTGTCCCTGAATTCCTATATTGTTGCTTTCTTTTGTGTTCAAAAGATATTTTCCATCCAGATGGTGTAGCTAAACGGTTGAGTGTCAACCCATGAACCAGAAGGTCATGGTTCAATTACCTGTCGGGGCATATGCCAGAGTTGCAGTCTCGATCCCCAGGGGCAGGGTGTGCAGGAAGCAGCTAAAATTGATTTTCTTTCATCATTGGTGTTTCTATCTCTCTCCCTCTCCCTTCCTCTCTGAAATCAATTTAAAAAACATACTTAAAAAGAGGTATTTTCCAATGTACCATTTTAATTCCCTTGTAATTTATATATATACTAGGGGCCCAGTGCACAAATTTGTGTATCTTGAAAGAAACTGTGGGCCACAAGGCTGTGGTGGGCATAAGGGTGGTTTTCAACCCATCTTCCGTACCCTAACCCAGCCCCTCCTGCCATGGCCCTGATCCCCTGTCTGCTGGCAGCCCCACTCCTGCCACTGCCACTCCCATGTACTGATGGTGCCAGGCCGCACTTGCACTCGCTGATGGTGAGGAGCACCACCAGTTGGTGTGAGCAGTGGCTGCTGACCCCGATCACCGCTCAGGAGCAGGGGAAGGTGGAAAAGCCCTGAGGGGCAATCAGGGCCAGCAGTTGCCACTTGCACCCACTGATGCACCTAGTGATTGGTGCTAGCACCAGGTGCTAGCCGTGGCTCCGGCACCAGCAGCAGGTGCAAGTGGGGCTGGCGCCAGCAGCAGGTGTGAGTGCTGGGTGAGACTGCAGCACATGGGAGGCTCACCTCCATGACAGCAACCAATGGCACTGCTCACCTGTTCCACCATCCCACTGCAACTGACACCCGCCATGTTTCGCGCTTTGCAGCCTGCTGCCAACACCTACCATGTTCCACGTGCGCCCCCTGATGGTCAGTGCACATCATAGCGACTGGTTATTCGGTCATTCAGTTGTTTGACCATTCAGTCTATTTGCATATTAGGGCTTTATATATATAGATCCTAGAGGCTTGGCGCATGAAATTTGTGCACAGGTGGGGTCCTTCCACCTGGCCAGAGATTGGGGCTGATCAGGGCTATCTCGCCCAGTCCCTATTGGGGCCTATTGGAGCTGGTGGCCAGAGAGGGAACACAGGAGGGACCATAGGAGGGCTCCAGGGTGTGTCCAGCCCTGTCTCGCCCAGTCCCAATGGGCTGGACTACAGTAGCAAGCTATCCTACCAGTTGGAGCATTTGCCTTCTCATGGTCAGTGCGACCAGTCAGTCAACAGCTCGGTTGGACACTTAGCATATTAAGCTTTTATATATAGATATAGATATATATGAATTAAATCTTAATTCAGCCAAAACTGGTTTGGCTCAATGAATAGAGTGGTGGCCTGTGGACTGAAAGGTCCCAGGTTCCATTTTGGTCAAGGGCATGTACCTTGGTTGCGGGCACATCCCCAGTAGGGGGTGTGCAAGAGGCAGCTGATCGATGATTCTCTCTCATCGATGTTTCTAACTCTCTATCCCTCTCTCTTCCTCTCTGTGAAAAATCAATAATATATATATATATATATATATATATATATATATATGGAAAATAGCAAATCTTAAAAAGAAAAAAGAGTATCTCTTTAAAAATAAATAAATAAATCTTAATTCATAATAATCTAGTTCAGATTAACACCAATTTATTTTTAAAAATATATAAAAACTTTGTTCCCAAATAGTTCCATTCTCTTCAAACTATTTGTTTTCTTTTTCTTGTACAGACTGAGCAGTACCCTTATTGACTGTCCATCTATTTTTCATCATGACACCATGTTTTATTAACTATTTCTATAACTCTCTGCAGGCCAGATGCCTCTGGTTGTCACTTTGGTCTTGCCACTCATTATCATAATTATGTCCACATGATTTCTTACAGGTATATGATGCTCTCTGACTCAGTTATTTCTGGGTTGTATCATTCCCATTGATAATAGGAGCTTAGTTTTATAGTAGCATTTTCTACCATGAGTCCAGCCTGCAAGAGAGTCACCACTGAGCTTCATAGCAATATAGGTACCCTTTCACCAACACATTCTTTATTGTTTTGGTGGGTGGTATGACCTTCAAGTCTTCCTATGGAATAGTCATCTGATGGTTTTTCTGGCTTTACATAATACACACTAGCATGTCCACTGCTCTGAGTCCTTTTGTAAAAATTGAGATAGCATTCACATATATAAAATTCACCACTTTAAAGTGTAAAACCCAGTGGTTTTTAGTATGTTCACAATGTTCTGCAACCATCATCAGAATCTATTTCAGAATATTGTCATCAACCCAAAATGCAACCCTGTGCCATTTAGCAGTCACTCCTTATACTCTCCTACCGACAGCCCTGGAAATGACTGATTTCCTGTATGTCTCCATAGATTTGCCTATGCTGGACATCTACACTAATAAAAGAGAAAGGTGCAAATTGACTGTACATTCGTGACACCCACCAGCCAATCAGGAGTGAGTATTCAAATTAAACCAACAAAGGTGGTGGGTTAATTTGCATATGCAGGTGCTGAGTGGCCAGGGGCAGGGCATTCCACACTGCCCCAGCCACTCAGGGCCTCTGGGCAGTGTGGAAAGGCAAGGCCTGAGCAGAAAGAGGTGGCTCTGGGGCTGGGGTGGAAAGGTGTTGCCAACAGCCAGGGAAAGGAAGGCCCATTCTTGCAAGAATCTTTGTGCATCGGGCTTCTAGTATCATATAAATGGAATCATAGATTATGTGGCTTTTTATGACTTCACTAGTGGCCCAGTGCACAAATTCATGCACATTGAAAGGAAATGAATTAGAAGAAATATTTTAATATCGCTATTTGCACTTTCTCTACAATAGAATGTCATC
Source organism: Pipistrellus hanaki (assembly GCF_964339955.1). NCBI lineage: Eukaryota > Metazoa > Chordata > Mammalia > Chiroptera > Vespertilionidae > Pipistrellus > Pipistrellus hanaki. Next base: position 53,508,702 of record NC_140503.1, on the reverse strand, counting down.
CAAATTCACAATCATCAGTGACAGATCAAAACACACATGTGTGATTGGTGCCAGTGAGAGCTTTATATATATAGAATAAACTTGCTTAATTAGACCTGCTTTCTGATTTAGCTAAACTTTTTCCAGCCCAGTGAAGCACCCCAACTTCTCTTTCAGGTAATTGTCAGCAACACAGTAGTAAATATAAACACAAAACAGATTATTATTGTAGATCATGCAGGAGAACAAAGGGTAAAATGTTCAACTGCAGCAGTATTTGACTATATTCTGCGCAGGGAGAAAACCTGAAGTCATTTTCAAGTTCTACCATTTCTTACTTCTTTTCAGTCGGGTCAAATTTCTAAGCTTTTTAAATTTCTGTTTTCTGGCTAATGAAAAGAAAATAGGATTCCACTGAATCTCTTATCTACCTACTCCAGGACTTCTGTGAGGTTCAAATGAGATGAGGCATGGGAAAACGCTTCACAGACATTTGGTTAAAGTGTAAAATGTTTCCACCTGGCTATAAAGCAAGTCGTGTTCCTTGGCTGAAGAAACTGCAAGAAAGCTAGTCACTAGGGAGAGGAAGCCAGGCATTGCTATGTGACATCATTACTCAGTGCCCACAGCCACTGTTTCCAGGCTGGGCTGGGCTGCATTTTGCACCATAGGGTTGTGACAGCATCGGCTGTAATTTGGTGGGCTATCCCTCTAGTGTGGTGGCAGGGCCTGTGTCTCACTTGGGGGAAGCTGAGTGTTGCTTTGTGGATGCCAGGTCCATGGTGCCATTTCTCTGTAAATGGCCAATGCACATCATGGCTTGCTCCTGTGTTGAGCATCTGCTCCCTGGTGGTCAGTGCACATCATAGCAACCAATCAGATGGTTTTATACTTAGCATATTAGCCTTTTATATATATAGATTCTTTCACTTAGCATCATATTTTCAAGATTCATCTATGTTGTAACATGTGTCAGTCTCATTCATTTTTTATACCTGAGTAGTATTCCATTGTATGGATTTAGTATATTTCATTTACTGATTATCAGTTGATGGATATTTGGATTTTTCTACTTTTTGGCTATTATGAATAACGATGCTATAACTATCTGTGTACAAATTTTTGTGTGGACATATGTTTTGATTTCTCTTGGATATATAACTTAGGAATGAAATTTCTGTCAAAAGTAACTTTATGTTGAACTTTTCCAGCAATTTACACATTAAATATTTAGTTCCTTTTTCTCTTCCCTCCCACTGCAGGTTATGAAAGCCTCTTTACATGTTACCAGAGACCCTCTAGTTTTCACACTTGGTTTCAGATGCTGCTAGTTATTCTCTTTGCTTTTTGTTTTCTTTTCCTAGAGTTTCAAGAGAGCTAAATAATAATCATCCAATCCTATGGTTGCTATAGTTACTATTTCTCTCATATGTTGTTCCAGCCAATACATTCTTTTATTAGTGAACTATCTCAATTCACCACTGGCAAACTTTTTCATAACTGATTGCCACCTTGTGAAAGGTGCTATCTGTGCTCCATCTATCACCGCTGATGAAGTCCTCCTACCAGCTGACTGGGAAGGGATCCAGCTCAAAACCCCCATCTTATTGACTGTTCCCTCAGACCTCTCCTGATCCCAATGTAGGCAGTTTGGGTTTCGCAGGAAGCAGACTCTAAGATAGATTTTGTGTGCAGGCTAATTATTTGGTAGAGTTCTTGGAATCACTATTGGTGAATGGGTGGGGAAAGAAAGAGGATTGGGCAGAAGAAGGAGTTGACCTGAGAGGCAGGCTGATAGCCCAATGAGAGCTCCCCCCCCCCCCCCGCAATGAGAGCTCTTAAGCAGAAATGACCCAGGGAAGTTGTCCTGCACATGGCTGAAATAGCCAGGCCTTTCTAAGCTTGCCTTGATCAGTCACTGGTTTGGGAAAAGGGGCATTTCCTTGGGTAAGGTGGCTCTCTGCAGATGAGGCAAAGAGGGAAACCATGAGGGAAATGACAGCTGACAGCTGTGTGCTGACCGCAGTGCACATATCAGGACAATAAGTCCTTCTTTAAAGGGCAATGCATCTCAAGGTCCACCATAGGTATCATACTACCAACGTGTACTCTAAAATTTTTTAGGTAAAAAAGGAAAGTTCACTATGCTATGTGTACAATTTCTCTGTAAGTTTGAAATACTTTCAAAATAAGTGACTTGTTTTAAATGAACATACTTAAATTGTGACTAAGGAAACACCTAAAAGAGTCTTCTATTGCTGCTATAAAGAAAGGGATATGATGTTGAAAGATGAAAATTCATTTGAATGAGTAAAATATGGATCACAAGCAGAGTTAATAGGAGATAAGACTGGAAAGGCAAGTTGAGGCTCCATCCTTACTGATGCAACATACCTCAGAACAGGACAAGAAAATGCCTGTTTCATCACAGCTAGACTGCCTTTCAAGTTCACTTCACCTCTCTGAGTAGATAGTCTTCCAGATTATCTTAAAAATTGTTTGTTTAAATATATTTTTATTTATTTTTAAATATATATATATATTTTTTAAAATATATTTTATTGATTTTTTACAGAGAGGAAGGGAGAGAGATAGAGAGCTAGAAACATCAATGAGAGAGAAACATCGACCAGCTGCCTCTTGCACACCCCCTTCTGGGCATGTGCCCGCAACCTAGGTACATGCCCTCGACCGGAATCGAACCTGGGACGGACCTTTCAGTCCGCAGACTGACGCTCTACCGCTGAGCCAAACCGGTTTCAGCTATTTTTAAATATATTTTATTGATTTTTTACAGAGAGGAAGAGAGAGGGATAGAGAGCCAGAAACATCAATGAGAATCATCAATCATCAATCCTGCACACCCCTACCGGGGATGTGTCCACAACCAAGGTACATGCCCTTGACCAGAATCGAACCTAGGACTCTTCAGTCTGCAGGCCGACGCTCCATCCACTGAGTCAAACAGGCCTCGGCTATATTTTTATTTTTTAAGAATATTTTCTAAAAAATATTTTTATTGATTTCAGAGAGAGGAAGGGAGAGGAAGAGAGGGATAGAAACATCATTGATGAGAATAATTAATTTGGCTGCCTCCTGCCTACCCCTACTGGGCATCAAGCCCGAAACCCAGGCATGTGCCTGCCTGGGGATTGAACGGTGACCTCCTGGTTCACAGGTCAATGCTCAACTCCTGAGCCACACCCACTGGGCCCACATTACCATTAATAGCTATTTCCTACCTCCTGCCTTTTGTTCCCTTCCTTCCCAAGGCCATCATGAAAGTTGCAATGTGATGTGTCTTTGTTCAGCTTCCCTATACTGGGGATGAAGATTATTTTTAGGTTTAATCTCTGAGTCATAGAAGGAGGAGGGAAAGAACCATTTTAATCTCTTTTCCCTCCTTCATAACCTGCTGTACAGCTAAATCAGTTTTTTAAATATCTTTCTATTTCTTTCCCAAGAATCGTTTGCCTCTTATTTTTCTTTGGGAAGAGTATCTATAAACCTTTATCAGAGGCTTGTAAAAATGAAAGCAGTTTTCCTTTGATGAATGGACCAAAGGCTAAATGAAAGGAGAAGCCTTAAGCTGCTGTTATGTAAGTAAATCTGTTTATTATAATCCTGATTGCTAGGATCTTAGAGGCTGTGTCCAGTTACCCCTCATCCCTTTCTGGCTGTCTCCTCAGCTGAGCCTGCCTCTGGACTTCCCCTTTTGTCTCGCCTTGTGTGAGAGTAGAAGTGACTCCTGTTTTCTTTTTTGTTGTTGTTAATCCTCACCAGGGGATATTTTCCCCCATTGTTTTTCAGAGATCCCTTCTTTAAAGGGCCTGAAGGGATAGAGAAAGAGAGGGAGGGAGGGAAAGAGAGCGAAACATCGATGTGAGACACCCCAACTGGTTGCACCCTGCAGGCACACACCCCGACTAGGGGCGGGGAATGGACCCCCAACTCAGGTACAAGCTCTTGACTGGGAATCCAACCCTTCACCCCTTAAGGGTGGCCCACGCTGTAACCACTGAGCACCTGGCCAGGGTGTCACTCCTGCTTTCTGTGGGGAGACATGGGCCTTCCACCTTTGCAGTAACGTATTTGAACATGTCTCCTGCTTCACTATTTGACCACATTTCTTTGAAAAATAAGCATGGAATCAGGGAGCACTACATTTTTTAAAGTTTCTTCCAATTTACATCCTTAAACATTAAAAAAAAAAAAAAAAAAAAAGCTCTACCCAACTAAGTTACCAAGAAAGTGGGAAGAGCCCAGCTGGCGTGACTTAGTGGTTGAAATTCTATCAGGGCACACGGCTGGGCTGCAGGCTTGATCCCTAGCAGGGGGTGTGCAGCAGGCAGAGGATCAATGATTCTCATTATTGATGTGTTTATCTCTCTACCTCTTCCTTCTTCTCTGAAATTAATAAAATATATCCTATATAATAGAGGTAATATGCAAATTGACCCTCATGCCCTCACACAAGATGGCTGCCCCATGTAGTCAAAGATGACCACCACAAAATGGCCAGCAGGGGAGGGCATTTGGGGGTTACCAGGCTGGCAGGGGAGCAGTTAGGCATTGATTGGGCTGGCAGGGGAGCAGTTAGGGAATGATCGGGCTGGCAGGCAGGCGAGCAGTTAGAAACCAGCAGTCCTGGATTGTGAGAGAGACAGGGCCTAAATTGGCAGTCTGACATCTCCTGAGGGGTCCCAGATTGGAGAGGGTGCAGGCTGGACTGAGAGACTACTCCCTCCCCCTCCCTCCCCCCCCCCCCCCCCCCCCCCGCCCCAGTCCACAAATTTCTGTGCCCCAGGCCTCCTCTAGTGTGTCTGTGTGTATGTAGGGAGAAAATTCTATTTTGGATAAAGGCAGGTAAGAATATCTGTGGGATGAATTGAATGAAAGAAGAGCTAGCTTAACTTCAGGAAACCATGGCTTAAATAGGCAAGCTTCTGCATGCGGATATTAATAACACCTCTTATTTATACACTGCAGTGTTAGCATTTTTGGAATGCTTTCACACACATTATCTCATGTAATCCTCGGAACAATCCTTCAAGGGAGGTGAGGCAGGTGTTATTTATACCATTATAAAGATAAGATTAAATGACTTGCCTAGAGTCTAACAACTAAGTGGCAGAATTGTGGCAGTCCCTAAATCAGCTAACTACTTTTGGTGCCAGAATACCACATGGATTCTTTAAATTTCAGAGTGGAGCCCTCAAGGGTTAAGCCCTCAAAAGGGAATTGGGTTATTTAAAACTTCCATGGACTGTCTGAAAGTGGGCTCATAGAAGAAAAGTCACTGGGGTGAGATGTCCTTAAGCTCTCTAGAGTAGTAAACACAAAGCAGATGGATCTAAATTGAAGAAAAGGGAATTGCCAAAAGTTATGAACAAAGTGTGGCAAATGACTTTCATTCTGTACTGATTTTGGATAATGCAGTTAGGATTGTTAGTCTGAAGTACATGTAAAAGAAGATGAGCTTGGAGCTATGTTTTATTCCAAGAAAGAGAACCAGGAGTTATTGGTTTCCTAAAAGGATCCTATATAATAAAAGGTAATATGCAAATTGACCGAACAGAAGAACGACTGTTGCTATGATGTGCACTAACCACCGGGGGCAGATGCTCAATGCAGGAACTGCCCTTTGATGGTCAGTGTGCTCCCATAGGGCAGTGCTGCTCAGCCAGAAGCCTGGCTGGTGGCTGGCAAGTGCAGTGGTGTGGAGAGTGCCTGTCCCACCTCCACTGTAGATGGGTGGTAAGGAGTGAGAGGTCCCAGACCGCAAAAGCCCTGGACTGAGAGAGGGATATCTGACTGCCGGCTTAGGTCTGATCCTAAGCCAGCAGGCGGACATCCCACGTGGGCTGAGGGACCTGCTGGGGTGCACAAATTTTGTGCACCGAGCCTCCAGTACAGTGGTCAGCAAACTTATTAGTCAACAGAGCCAAGTATCAACAGTACAAATTTCTTTTGAGAGCCACATTTTTTAAACTTAAACTATATAAGTAGGTACACTGCTATTAACTTAATTAGGGTACTTTTAAGCTGGCCTTTGCTAAAAACTCAAGGGGCCAAAGAGCCACATGTGGCTCATGAGTTGCAGTTTGTCGACCACTGTTCTAGTATAACAATAAAATGCTAGGCCTCATTGCTAAGAACATGGAAGACAAAACAGAAAGCTTTTTTTCCCTCCAACACCCGCCGCCCCCCAAAAACAGAAAGCTTTTGACAAAATTATTTTGTCCTATATTTGATAAACCAGTAAGGAAGTTGTACCTGGAATCCTATATAATAAAAGGCTAATATGCAAATTGACCAAATGGCAGAACGACCGGTCACTATTATGTGCACTGACCACAAGGGGGCAGATGCTCAATGTAGGAGCTGCCCCCTCATGGTCAGTGTGCTCCCACGGGGGGAGTGCCACTCATCCAGAAGCCCTGAGCCAGGCTCACTGCTGGCAAGCTCAGCGCTCCATGGCAGTCAGACATCCCCCGAGGGCTCTCAGACTACAAAAGGGCACAGGCCAGGCTGAGGGAACCTCCCACCCCCCAGTGCAAGAATTTTATGCACTGGGCCTCTAGTCACTCATTTAATTATGCAGCAAACCCTTAAAAAAAGTCCAGTAGATACGCTAGGTCAGTGTTTCCCAAAGTGTGGTATGCGTACCCCCAGGGGTACGGGAAGAGTTTGGTGGGGGTACGCATTGCACCGGAGTTTGGTGGGGATATGCACTGCACCGTGCTTAGCTGCACCTAATTCTACATTCTCATAAGTACGAGGGGTACTCAGCGTTACGAAAATTATAGAAGGGGTACACATATGTCAAAAGTTTGGGAAACACTGCTCTAGGTCATAGAAAAGGGCAACTACAATAAGCTCAGGAGAAAGTTGCTTTAAAAATAGATTATAGATTTTAGAAAGATAAACACTTGGAGGAAATACCTTTCTGAAGTTTATGTCATAGAGGGCAATGTAAAACACTTCATTTTAAAAAGAAATCAATGTAAACTTTATTATTGTTCCCTCAGAGAAAAACACTTCATTTTTTAACAAACCTTTATTGAATGAACATTATATTCAGGCACTGTGCTCAACACTAGAGCTTACAATGAGTAAAACATTAAGTTCACAATCATTGTCAGAGAATACCAGACTGGATAAATCTTTAGCCCAATTCAGCACAACTTTTCTTGTGTTCTTAATGGATTAGCATCCGGCTTACAGTGCAGTTTCTGGGGTTTGGTTGGTGGGTGTTGGCTGCTAGAGACCAATCAACCCTTGTGAACCTGCAATCAAGTTCTCAAATTGTAAATCTGAAGAACTGGACTCGTCATACCACTCAGAAGATAAAGTGAAGTTTTAACTTAAAAAAACTAATGACCCGGTATTTTTAAAAATATATTTTTATTGATTTCTGAGAGGAAAGGAGAGGGAGAGATAGAAACATCAATGCTGAGAGAAGCACTGATGGGCTGCCTCCCACATGGCCCTTACTGAGGATCAAGTCTGAAACTGGGAATGTACTCTGACTGGAAATGGAATTGTGACCTCCTGGTTCATAGGTCGATGCTCAACCACCGAGCCATAGCAGCTGAGCAAGTTATAACTTTTAATAACTCCTCAATTACATTTAGTTGTTTACCTGGGTCTTACAGATACAATTCTTCTCTATGGTCTCAGCAATTTGAGCTAGGAAGGTATAGAGTCCCTGTTTATAACTAAGTTATGTTCTCAAAAGTTGATTTTTATCTTGGTTGTCTGAATCTGAAAATGCATATTCCCCAGAGAAATAACTGTGAGAAGCCCATTTAGCCCGCATGCAGCTTGGCCCCTAAGAGGATTAGAGCTGTGATCCACAACATTGTTTCTATGGGAAAATGTGCGGAGCAAGGTCTTCCTTCCTCCCCCACTTCCTACCTCCTGTGTTTACTATAGGAAATGCAGCCCTGAGTGTGGGCAGCTGGACGCTGTGGCCTTGGATGTCATATTCATAGGGCAGAGATGTATTCATCCTGTAACTTCTCCTGCCCTAATCCTGTCAGTGAGGGGGACTGAGGGTAGGTGGGAAGTCTCCCCTGACTCCACCTTCTTCAGACTAGAACTGTTGGGATTCTTTTGGAGGTGGAAGTGGAGGGTGGGAGCTCCAAAGCCAGCTAAATAACTCCTGGGGCCCCTTGTTCAAAAACTAGGAAATGATGCTGCTAAATAATTAAAATATAAAGCTTTCCGCCTCTTCTGGTTTCTCTCTCTTGATGTGTTATTTATACTTATAAAAGAGTAAGATGCAAACTCAGTACCTTTATGACACCCATCAGCCAATCAGGAGGGACTATGCAAATTAACCCAACAAAGATGGCAAGTTAATTTGCATTCGCAGGCGCCAAGCGGCCAGGGCGTGGTGGAACGCAGGCTTTCTGCACTGTCCCAGCGACTCTGGGCCTCTAGGCAGTGTGGGAAGATGGAAAGGCGGCTCCGGCAGGAGCCAAGGTGGTGCCGGCAGCCAGGGGAAGGAAGGCCCATTCTTGCACAAATCTTTGTGCATCAGGTCTCTAATGGTATTATAAATTTAGATAGATAGTTAACTATTACAACTACTAGAGGCCCAGTGCATCAAATTCGTGCATGGGGGTAGGGTGGAGGTGGGGGTTGTCCCTCAGCCCAGCCTACACCCTCTCCAATCTGACTACCCACATCAGGATTGGGCCTAAACAGGCAGCTGGACATCCCTCTCACAATCCAGGACTGCTGGCTCCCAACTGCTCGCCTGTCTATCTTCCTGATTGCCCCTAACCACTTCTGCCTGCCAGTCTGATCACCCCCTAACCACTCCCATGCCAGCCGGATTGATGTCTAACTGCTCCCCCGTCAGCCCATTTACCTCCAACTTCCCTCCTCTGCCAGCCTGGTCACCCCTAACTGCCCTCCCCTGCAGGGTTGATCGCCTTCAATTGCCCTTTCTTGCAGGCCTGGTCCCTCTCAACTGCCCTCCCCTACTTGCCTGATCACCCACAACTGCCCTCCCTTGCAGGCCTGGTGCCTCCCAACTGCCCTCCCCTGCTGGCCATCTTGGGTCCACATAGGGGCAGGATCTTTGACTACAAGGGGGCAGCCATCTTGTGTGTTGGAGTGATAGTCAATCTACATATTACTCTTTTATTAGATAGGATAGAGGCCTGGTGCATAGGTTGGGGCCAGCTGGTTTGCCCTGAAGGATGTCCCAGATCAGGAAGGGGGGTTCCCTTGGGGTGAGGGGCAGCCTGCGTGAGGGGCCTGTGGTGGTTTACAGGCCGGCCATGCCCCCTGGTGACCCAAGTGGAGGCCCTGGTATCTAATTTATATTTACTTTCTACAATTTAAAGTTTGTAGTCTGGAACAGAGCCAAGCCTCCTGCTTGCTCTGTGGCAGCAGCCGTTTCTGTTTGGATTTGTTTACCTTCTGTAATTGAAACTTTGTAGCCTCAAGTGGAGGCTTAGGCTGGCAAGGGCAGGCGGAAAGCTTGGCTTCCTCTGTTGCCAGGGAAACGCCTCCTCCTGCTCTCTGTGGCTGTAGCCATCTTGGTTGGGGTTATTTGCATACTCGCTCTGATTGGTTGGTGGGCATGGCTGGTGGAGTGGAGTGATGGTTAATTTGCATATTACTCTTTTATTAGGTAGGATTAAATATCATTCTAAGTAAGGAAAAATTAAATATTTAAATTAGCATGCATTTTTGAATTACATTTTATATTGTGTAATGCCAGTTTGAAATACAAATATAATAGCACTTAACTCCCATGTGAAATCACCCAAAAGACAAAATTCCAATTTTGTAGCTCATAAAATAGTCTCCTTATCCTCAGGGGATATGGTCCAAGACCTTCCCATAGCCACCTGAAACCCTACATATACTGTTTTTCTGACATATACATACTATGATAGCTTAATTTATAAATCAGATACAGTAAGAAATTAATAGTAATAAAAAATTGAACAATCCTAACAATACATTGCAATAAAAATTATGTAAATGGCTTTTGGGCCATTTTTATGTAAAATAAGCACTGTGAGCCCTAACTGGTTTGGCTCAGTGGATAAAGTTTTGGCTTGTGTATTGAAGGGTCCCAGGTTTGATTCCAGCCAAGGCGCATGCCCGGGTTGCAAACTCAATCCCCAGTAGGGGGCGTGCAGGAGGCAGCCAATCAATGTTTCCCTCTTATCATTGATGTTTCTATCTCTCCCTCTCCCTTCCTCTCTGAAATCAATAAAAATATACTTAAAAAAGTAAAATAAAATAAGCACTGTGATACCTAAATAGTCCATCTCATAACTTAGATGGCTACTAAGAGACTAAAATGTGGGTAGTTGCTAGCATATACAGCACTGATATGCTGGACAAGGTGATGATTCATATCACAGGCAGGATGGAGCCGGACGGCTGGAGATTTCACTATGCTACTCAGAACAGTTTAAAACTCAGTTTAGAACTTATGAATGCTTATTTCTGGAAGTTTCCATTTAATATTTTCGGACCATGGTTGACCACTGGTAACTGAAACCATGCAAAGTGAAATCGTGGATAAGGAGGGACCACTGTAAACAGGAAAGGGTGGTTCCTTAAAGGACATCAAAATATTTTAACCAGAGTAAAGTAGGCTGGATGTAGGGTAGAAAAAAAAAATGAATTCTTACTCTCTCTGACCCCAATCTCTTGCTCAACTAGTCTATCCTTCCCATTCATGCCAGAATTATTGTTCTAAAAAACTAGTTGCATCATCTAAATTCCTCTCCTTTAGCATAAATCCAAAGTCCTGATCAAGGCCTTCTCAATATGGTGCTAACGTCTTAATTTTCCTGGGCCTGTCAGACTTGACCCATTTTCCAGAGTGTGCCCTGTACATACATGCTTTTGTACAGAACTGTGCCCTCTCATTCAGCAATGCCTTTTTCCTGATACTTCCTGATGGAATCAAGCCCAGCTCCAATACTTTCTCTTTCAAACTAACCTTTCCTGAAGTCTCCCATTGTCATCAATTGTTCCTTCCAACAAGACAAGTAATTTGCATCTCTGCTCAGGAAGCACTCATCTCAAGCTGCCTTATGGTGTATTTACCTGCTCCTCCCCTGCATCCTTCCACTAAAACAGGGCTTTCTAACACTTTTAACAAGAGCATAGTTCACAGCAATATCAGCAATAAATAGGAACACATTTTACATGGTGATCCAATTGGCATACTTATATATCCCTTATATTTTAATCATTTCAAGAAGTACTTTCTCGATTTTAATATATCTGAAATTAGGATGTAACAATAGGCTATCATATTTCGATAGAATTTTCACTTTCTCAAGAGTACATAACATAATGGCATATCTTAATTGATGACATTGTAGAGTTGTTGAAATACGGTACATGATTGAAACAAAAGTCCTGCAAAACAGTATTTACCCTTTGTAATGGGTGATATGCTCTAATTTTTTGCTCTGTCTCATTAAGAAGAAAAGGCAGGTTATAATCCACCAAAATGAATTCATTACTCACCGATAAAGTTGTGGGAAATTACTGAGAACTGAAACGATTTACAGCCATACAATAGGATTAAAAACTAAGACGGACTTACATACTTTACAACTCAACGGTCTGCATAAACACGTCTTAAACGTCAAGAAAGTCTTGCCCAAGAAGGAGATGCAAATTAATTCAATTGCAGTTTCAGGGACTTCCTCAAAGTTCATTACTCTGAACAATAGGCTACTGACTTGCCTATAGTCAGTATCTAAGAACAGTTTACTCTCTTCTAGGCTTGCTAAGACTCTCTCCTCCCTGGGTACAGTCATCCTAAATGGTTATATCACAAATTCAGCCATGCTTTTTCATTGAAAGACCTATCTTAAACCAGATCCATCAAATCTTCAAACTGGCCTAATGTTGACCTCCCTCTTTGAGACACTACTAAGACTGGCAACATAGTGGTCTCTCTCTTACTGCTGAAAGCAATAAACATGGCTCTGCCTGATGGATGCACTGGTTATTTTGGTGGTCCCTGTTAGAAGTCTGGAGCTGACATTGCTCTTAAGCTCCTTGAGGAAAGGCACAGTGCTTGTTACTTAGTCTCCTCCCCCCTGCCTCCTGGTAACCCAACACTGACGGTGAGGGAGGTAAGGTGTTGTAGGAATCTGCCAGGAGCCAGAGCAGGGGCAGCAGAGATGCGGGTGAGGAGCTCTTGTGGCAGAGTGTGAGGCTGCATTTTCAAATTCAAACAAGCCTCCCTTTCCTCCCGGTTTTTACTCACCATCGCCTCTTCACACTTGGTACTCAGATGGTAGCGTTTTAAATATAAAAAACACACACAAAACATTGAAACTCCATCCCAACCACTTAACTTCAAGACACTACAGGACCTTTGAAGTGGTCTTTGCCTCATGCTTGAAGCTTGAAGCTGGTCATAATAATGGATATAGGCGCTGCCAAGCGTTTGGTTCTCATTCAGAAACGGTGATGAAGTCACTGAAAAAATATGTTGACCCGTGTCTCTAATTTCATGAATACCTACATAGATTTCACATAAACACTGGAAAGGTTCCTTGGACCCAACAAGCCATGATAAAGTAAGTTTACATCTCAGCCAAGTGGGCCCAAGAAGGCATCAGTCCGTTATTTCCCATAACACCCCAGCACACCTCCTCTCCGCTTTGGTCACATTGGCCTAGTCCCACAGTGGGTGCAACAACCCCCGTCCCCCAAACCTCCCCCCATTATTTGCACGCCCCCCCTCACCTCCTCAACTTAAACCCATTCCTTTGGATGGAGCCGCAGGTCACCGTGGCGACCTGACTGAGAAGCCTTCCTCCACGCCCTCAGGCAGCATGAATGGCCTTGTGAGCACGTGGCCCTCTAACAGGTGGGCCTTGAGGGTCGGCTCTTGCCTTCTACTCCATCCATCTTCAGGTCCAGCCTTGCTCGGACTCGTCCTGGGGGCAGGGGCGAAGATCTGTCCTCCCGGTTGCCCAGGGCCCTGCATGCAGTTAGCTGCGCGGTGAGCGGTCCTAAGGAGTTTGGCACTTGGTGCTCTGGTGCTGGGGCAAGAGCAGGGCAGAGGGGGCTCCTGTCTGCCAGCCCCCGGCCCGGCCCGGCCCAGCCCACCGAGGCGGCCGCCGCGCCCGCGTGACAACGGCCACCCCGGCGTTGCCGTCACGGGCGTTGGAAATGCCGGCGCGTGCGGCGCGCGGGGCGGGGGGCGGGGCGCCGTGGAGTGAGCTGTGACGCAGGGGGGCGTGGCGGCCGAGGCCCCGCCCCTCCCTCTCCCTCTCTCTCGGGTCGGGGTTACATGGCGGCGACTGCGGCAAAGCGGGAGCCTCCGAGACGCCGCTGCCGCCCGCCTAGCCGGAGACCGGAGCCGACCCTGGGGGCTGTCCGCGGGCCCCGCACGCCCTCGATGAGTCGGAGAAGTCCCGTGAGTGTGTGTGTGTGTGTGTGGACGTGTGCGGGGCGCGCCGTGGGCGGCTCGGGAGGGCGCCTCGGCGGGCCCGGCGGCGGTGGAGCCGGCTCCCTCCTCCATTGTGTGTGACCCTCCGGCGGCCGCCGCTCAACAAAGGCGCTTTTGTTCTGCCTGCCGCCCGCCCCCTGCCCGCCTGCCCGCCTGCTCGCTCCCTCGCGCGCTCTCCGGCCCGCCCGCCCGCTCGAGCTCGGTCGGTGGGTCCCCCGCGCGGGCCGGCGGGCCGGGGTCCCCGCGTGGGGCCGGCGGAGCGGCCGGCGCGCCCCTCCCACCCGGCACGCCCCTCGCCGGCAGCGGGTCCCGGCCGCGCCCGCCCGCCCGCCTCGCGCCCCGCGTGCCGAGCCGCCCGACCCCTTCGCCCGCGCCTACTCCGCGGGTTCGAAGCCCGGCCCGGCGGGCTGGGAGGGGCGGCCCGGAGCCGGAGGTGGCGCGGAGTCTCGCCCGCCTGGCACGCTGCCGGTCGGAATGCTCCCGCGTCTCCTCCCCCTTCCCAGGCCGGTGACTCGGCCTCAGCTGACTCTGCCGGGCAAAGTCTCCCGGCGGCGGCGGGCCGGGACTCGGCAGACTGCGTAGCGCGCGCACCTCGCCGGCTCGCCGCGAGTCCTCTGCCCAAGTTTCGAGTCTGGTCACACAAGAGACGCAGAAAACTCGTGAGTCTCTGGGAATTCCCCTTTCCCTGCCTCCCTTCCCTCCCGCAGCCTTTGCTTAAAGTCGCGCCCGGGCCGGGGAGCGGTGGGCGGGGAGGACCCCCGTGAAAACTTGTCTTGTCGGCGCAGTGCCCGGGGCCTTCGCCGCGCGCTGCCGTCGGGCTGGATGAGGAGGCGCGTTGCAAAGTGAAGGTGCTTTGGCCGTCCTTTGTTCCTAGTTGTGTAGTTAGGACTCAGCTGGTTCAGGTGATAAGGGTGGGAGCTCTGGGAAGCAGGATCTTTTTTTTATTCCTTTCCCGGTTTTTCTCTCGCTTGCTCATTGGAACAAGTCCAGGGAAAGGGGACTGATGATGTGGATTGGAAGCCTGCTAGGTTTGCAGCAAAAGTCGTGTTTTTTGTTTTTGATTTTTGTTTTTCCTTCAGTGCCATAAATGCCCTTAGCAGTCAGTCTCAGTATTAACTTTATTTTTATCTATTTATTGTTTTTTACGGATACAAGATGATTTGTTGAGAGAAAAAAAAAAAAATGAACGGGACAAAATGGAGCGCCAGCAGCTTCAGAGTGATTTTCTGATTGCTTGATTCTTCCTGCCTTGTTATATTTTGAAGTTCTGCATGGGCATAGCCTCTTTTTTTCCACGTTCGGAAACTGAGATGGAAAGAGTAATCGGACTAGATGAATGAAGGGTCCAAAGAGGGACTTGCCTCTAGACTTTCTCCTAGAAACGTCAGATTTTTTTTTTTTTTACGTTTGAAAAATAATGTTTTATTGGGTGGGAGAAACTTTATATATCCTTAGCGAGTAGTAGTTCAAATATGTTTAGGAAGGGCTTGCTATGTGCCAAGATGTGTAAAGTCTTTTCACACAAATGTATGTTACGTCACTTAAGAGTACTGCCTTGTGAAACTTGTCAAATTACTTACTGGTGTCTTAAATTCAGCAATTTGCCGTCATCCAGGAAATGCCGGATTTGAGCAGGACACGTTTTATCATCTAGATATTACTATTCAGATTCAAAGGGGAAAAAATAAACCTTCCGGGAAATGGAGTATTGTTTTCTAAAAACGTTTACATGTCACCATATTTTGTTCACCTATTTACAAAAGAGGATTAGTGTTTGATTACTTTCTGTAAATTAAGATTCTAGAGAAGATTGGTTTGAAGATCTGTTAATTTTGCAGTAGAAAAAGCACATGTTCCAGTGACAAGTTTAGTCCCAAATGTGTTGCAGTGTTTTGCATAAATTCATTTAAGCTTCGTGAGAATTCGTAACTGACAAAATGGAAAAGTTTGCTGACTCAGGGTGCATTGCTGAAGGGGATGGGGTCCGGTAGGAGGAAGCTTGAAGTGCTGCAAGTTTTGAGTTGGGTGATGACTCATCCTGCCCACGGGCTGCTACGTGGCCTTTTTTTTTTTTTTTATACTCTGTATTTTTTTAAATGATAGACTAACATGTTTCTGTCCACATTATAATTCTCTTTCTCAGGAGGAACCATAGTTTCTCTAAAAAAGTGATGACTTCTTAAATTGCATTTCAGAAGGTTATCATTCATCCTACAGGTGTTAGAACATTTGTTGAAAGATAAAATTGTTGGTCAGTTGCTGAAATTAAATGTTTGATCCCAACAGTCTTTGGTTCTTATTGAGAGAGATTTGTTAGAGATTATTTACAAAGGACAGATAGTACTTTTATGGTAGAAATTAACCTTATGTTTTCATTGGTAATATAAAATTATCTTTATGAAATGTACAAATTAGTTTAAATAAGTGGAAAAGGTACAGAAATATTGCATCTGAACATGAGCATTCCACTATGATGGAATCATATATAGTGCTTACACCAGATCTAAATGAGTTTTCAGTTTAACAATGATAGATAGGTATTGTTACAGGCACTGTTTTTAAAAACAAAATATGTATATATTTTTATTGATTATTTTTTTAGAGATGGAGAGAGAAACATTGATGTGAGAGTGAAACATCCTTGGTCATCACCTGCCTCCTGCATACCTCCTACCCCAGGGGATCAAGCCAGCAACAGGCATGTACCCTGACCCCAAATCAAACCGGGCAACCTTTTGGTGCATCGGACGACATATGACTGAGCTACACTGGCCAAGGTGGTGCTGTTTTTCATCCGTTTTTTTAAAAGCTAAGCTGAATGTACAGTTCCAAATTTAGGACATCCACTGAAATTTGGTAATTAACCCTTTGCACTCCGAACCATTCTGGACATTGGCTACCAGCTACTCGACGCTACTTTGCGAAACGTGCGTTGAATTAACTCCCCGTAATCACTAATAAACTGCAATGTCCCCTGAGAGGGGACATCCGAGTGATATGCTAGAATTCCGATGTCCCCTCAGAGGGGACAGCGGAGTGCAAAGGGTTAAGATATTTTGACTGAATCTAAAAAGCAACCGTTTAGCAGGTTGACTTAAAATAAGATTGAGAAGAAAAAAACATTGAGACTAGCAGCTTGTTTTAAAGATGAAAAGAAAAAACTCCCCATTCCCTCACTTCTTTTTATATACTATTTTCTCAAAGTGACTTATTTGAAGAATTTTGTGAGCAATAAAGTGTATTGTTAATGTGAAGTAATCTTTGGTGAGATTTTGGAAGAGCATTGCATAATTTATATAGAGGAACTTAAAATGGTTTAATTCAAACCTTAAAATATATTCCTACTAAAAGAAATATAAAAATACAAATATAAAAGAATTACAGATTTTAAAAGCATTCTATTTCTTAGAGGTTGAACAAGTACTTCTTGTGTGTGTGTTTTTTAAGATCATAGGTAATTATCTGTCATACATAATTCAGAATTTATAAACAAACTGGATATCTTAGCCTCTTTCCAGTGAGGTACCTTATGAAATGGTTAGCCTTACCACTGCTATGTGGTTCCTGTTCCCAATTCCCACATGAACCATGAACCTGTTAAAAAAGAAAGAAGATGCCACAAAAGTAAATCCTTTGTGGCATTGTTGGCTGCCTCTTGTCACCTCCTTCAACTTGTTTTGTAAATTGTTACATGATCTAGCCTGCTAGTGGTATGGGGATTTTGGTCAGTTTTATTGCTCGAGAGCCATGACTGAGACTTTACAAAACCAACAATAATGTTTCTGTAGTTAATGGTTTTTCCCAGGGGGCTGTTTTTCATGTGGAGCTGATGCTTTTAAGGTAACAGTGCAGACTGCGTCCAGCATTGGTTTTTACCCCCTCGACAAACTGCATAGATGGAAAATAAAATGTGCCCCTCTAACAGTTTTAAAAAAGTTTGTCTTTCATAAATGCCAGCCTTTTAAATCCATTTCTGAAAAGTAGTACAGAGATTAAGTGTTTATATAGCAAACAACATTTTCTATTTAAATTTATGTTTTTTCATGAAAAAACAATGGTATCACAAAAAATTGTTCATTCACTTTAGGAAAGAGCCTACCTCTACAGAGAGTATGAAGTCTCTGCATTTAATTCTGTACAACTGTAAAACTATAAAACGTTAGTGTATATAGAAGGGTCATGGGCATTATCTTGCCCCTGGCACATCATTTGACAGCTAAAAAAACAAAGGTGCAGAGATATCTAAGCATGGGAGTTTGTTAGAAGTGCAGAATCTTGACCCCATTTTATGACCTACTGAATTAGAATCTGCATTTTAACAAGATTTGCAGGTGATTCAAATGTACATTTCTGGGGGCACTGCTAAGTGACATATACATAGTTGCTCAGCTGATTAGTGACTGATTTGGAAAATTCAGGTCTTGAGTTGCCCCTTCCATGGGCCCTCCTGAAAAAAGTCAAGAGGAAAATTGAGGATATAATTACTGTCTAATAGGACTTTCTGTGCTGATTAAAATATTTTGTTCTGTGCTGTCCAATGAGATAGCTGCACATAACTGTTGAGTACTTGCAGGTGGTGCACCTGAGGGACTGAATTTTTAATTTTATTTCATTGTAATTAGTTTGTATTTAAATAGCTGCATAAAGCTAGTGGCTACCATATTTATTTTTTTTAATATATTTTTTTTATTGATTTCTTACAGAGAGGAAGGGAGAGAGATAGACAGCTAGAAACTTCGATGAGAGAGAAACATCGACCAGCTGCCTCTTGCACACCCCCTACCGGGGATGTTATTGAACACAGGAGTATCAATCAGAAAATTGGTACTGTTTAATAACTACTAAAATAATACCTGAGCATACTAGAAAAATAGATTATTTTAATCTAAGCTGTAATTTAATAACTGATTAGGTTCAATTTAATAATTTCCCTCTTCATTTACAAATTGGAGAGATGGAAGGTTTCTAACTACCTATTTTTCTAGTATGCTCAGGTATTATTTTAGTAGTTATTAAAGTAGTACCAATTTTCTGATTGATACTCCTGTGTTCAATAAAGTAGATAATCTCAGTTACATGAATGTATATTTTTCCTTTTGTCTCAATAAAGTTATTTTCAGTTGGATTAACAAAATTAAAAATAGCTGTTAAATAAGTGTTTCTTCATTATCTTGAGAGTTTTGAGGGGACAGTTATTCTCTTGACCTACTACCTCCAGGCTTGTTGGCACTTGATAGCTGCCAGATTGATATGTCATTTGTTATTTATTTCAGGTACAGAAACATTGAGTGGTTCTTAACCTTCCACCTTATGCAGTGGGAAGATTCTAACCCTAGAGTACATCAGACTGTGTCCAACTTTTGACATTTACTATATGATTTCAGTGAAACTGCTTTACTCCCCAGGGCATCTGTGCTCTGGTTTGTAAAAGGAGACTTACATGGTAGTGGTTCTGAATAACAAATAATTTGTTACATAGAAAATTTCCTGGCACTTAATAGGTACTCGATAAGTATGAATTACCTTCTCTTCCCCTACTGCATAGGTTTTATAGCCTTCTGTAATTTAGTCTTATGCTTAAGATTCCAGCCAAGTTTAAGACATATTCTGGTTTTAGGTCGTGCTGGTTCCCATTGCTTACTAGAATTTTGTACCTTGTTTCATTTGTGTTTATTGCTTATAGATTCCTCCACTTGTGCTTTGGATTCCTTCTCTTGACTTCTCAAGGACCCATCTTTTATCTTCATCATGAATTTTCTCCTTTTTATTGGGTCATTGTTATTAGTATACAAATGTGCTCTATAGCTATACTGTTCAATATGGTTGCCACATTTCAGTTGTTCAATAGCCATGGCTGTTGGCTACCATACTGGTCAGTGTAGATGTAGAAATCTCGAATATATCCTCTCATGATTTCACATTCTCCCCTTGCTATTACTTCATTTTGCTGATATTCTTTCAAGCAAATTTTCAAGAGTTGTCTTTGTAAGCTCTTTTCACTTTCCATTGCTCTTCAACCTACTCCAGACTGGCTTCTAGCACCATCTTACCACTGAAATTGTTTTAGTTAAGGTTCCCAGTGAGTTACATTTGCCAAATTCACATGATAGGATCTTGTACTAGCCTTCAATATAGTTGACAACTGTTTTCTGCCCATTTACTTGCTTCTCTTAGCTTATGAGACACATGGTTGTCTTGCTTTTCTCCTACCTCATACCTTGTTATACTTTTTTTGTGTGTGTGCTAATCCTCGCAAATGGATATTTGTTTCCATTGGTTTTTAGGGAGAGGGAAAGAGAGGGAAAGACAGAGAGAAACATCGATGTGAGAGAATAACATTGATTGGCTGTCTCCTACACAGGCTGGGGAGGAGCCTGCAACCAAGGTGGATGCGCCTGACCAGAACCACCTGGGATCCTTTGATCCTCAAGCTGATCCAAACCGGCTAGAGCTCGATTGATTTTTAGAGAGAGTAGAAGAGGGGCCGGAGAGAGAGAAAGAAACATCAATGTGAGAAAGACACATCGATCGGTTGCCTCTAGCACTCGCCCCTCACCTTCACCCTTACCCGGGCCATGGAGCAAACCCTCGACTGCTGATGTAAGGGCAGAAGCTCTAACCATAGGGGGACACCGCCTAGAGCTCTCGGCATGCTTTTTTTTTTAGAGGTTTCTCTCCTCTTCCTGCCTCTAAGTATTGGCATATCCTAGAGCACATGTGTCAAACACAAGGCCCGCGGGCCAAATCCAGCCCGCCAGGCCTTGCAATGTGGCCCGCACCGCGCTGTCATCACTGCACTCCGCTGTCAGTTTATGACATTGTCAGTTTATGACTGTTCAGTAAACCATTCGGCCCGCGATTTAGGCTGGATTTTAGATTTTGGCCCCTTCTCTGATTGAGTTCGACACCCCTATCCTAGAATTTAGTCCTGCGTTTTTTTCCCCCTTCTCTTTTTAAATTCCTTCCCTATGTGATCTCCTTCAACTTACTGTTTTAAATACACTGTGCTTATGGATAATTCTCAAATTTATGTTTCTGGTTTAGACTTCTTGCTTGAACTCCACATCTTTTACTTAGTTGCCTGCTTGATATTACCCCTCAGTTATCTAAATAGACATTATCTAAATAGACTTAACATTTCCAAAGTAGAACCGTTTCTCCCATATTATTCTTGTCCCAGTATTCTTCATCTCAGTAATTGGAACCTAAGATTTATCCCTAAATCCTCTTGGTTCTTTATCTTTCATATCTACTTGATCATCAAGTTTTCTTGGTTTCTAAAATATCATTTGAGTTTGTCTCCTATTTGACATCTTCATTTCTACCAGCCTCGTCTCAGCCATCATCTCATGGGCCTACTGAAGAAGCTTTTAACTGGTCTCTACTTTCACTCAGCTGTCTTCAATTCATTCTCTTCCCAGTCACCAGAATTTAAAAAATGTAAATTAAACTATACCAATTGCTTCAAGCCTTTAATAATTTTTATTATCTCTTAGTTATAAAATATAGGATCCTGTCTTGTGTGTTCTTTTCAACTTAGCTAATCTTATCTCCACACTATTGCCCTGGTGCACAGATTCGTGTACATTGAAAGGAAATTAATTAGAAAGTGGCCGGAGGGGCGGGACTGGGCAAGATGGGCCAGGCAGCCTGGAGCCAACCTCCCACACATTCTCCCCGGCTGGCCCCTCTTGGGGCGGCAGAGCATTTGTGGAGTGAGTGGGGTCCCTTCTGCAGGTGGGATCCCTAGGCCTGACCTGCAGGGATTATGCTAAAACCAGCTCTCGACATCCCCCAAGGGGGTCCCAGATTGTGGGAGGGCGGTTCTCGAGTGATGCACCCCAGAATTGGGCTCCCTCCTCTCTGGTTCCAGGGTGCGTCACCCAAGAACTGCTGCCGCCAAGTCACTGCAGCTGGGCAGCTCCTGCATTGAGCATCTGCCCCCTGGTGGTCAGTGCACTTTGTACCTACTGGCCAGTTAGATGGTTGGATGGTCACTTAGCCTTTTACTTACTTACATATATACATATACATATATATATGTGTGTGTGTGTGTGTGTGTGTGTGTATATATATATATATATATATATATATATATATATATATACACAGACTAGAGGCCCAGTGCATGACATTCATGCTCTTGAGGGGGAAAAGGTCCCCTCAGCATGACCTGCACCTTTTAGCAGTCTGGGAGCCCTCGGGGAATGTCTGGCAGCGAGTGGGCCTAAGCCGCCAGACTGATATCCTTAGTGCTGCTGTGGAGGCAGGAGAGGCTCCTGCCACCGCTTTTGCGCTCACCAGCCTTCAGCCTTCGTTCCTGCATTGAGCTTCTTCCCCCTGGTGGTTGGTGCATTTCATAGCAATCAGTCGTTCCACCATTTGGTCAATTTGCCTATTACCCTTTTGTTACATAGGAAGATTATGTATAATGATTAGTTCACACACCCTTTCCTCAAGGTGCTGTGGCTACACTGGCATCTTTTCTTTTCCTTCAAAATACTAAGTTCTGTTTTCTTTCATCTATTAGCAATGTTGGTATCTTCTCATTTGGGTTTTAGCTCCTTAGAAGGCCATTTCCCAAGCATCCAATCATAGCACTTGGCTAAATCTAAATTATGTTATTAGTTTACTTGTTAGTCTTCCTTAGAATATAAACTCTGGAAAGAGAAGAACCCTTAATTGTCTTATTCTCCAATGTACCATCAAACAGTGCCTTGCACAAGTGCTCAGTCAATTTTTGTGGACTATCAATATATATACTAGTGGCCTGGTGCATGAAATTCATGCACGAGGGTGGAGTATGTTTTTCAGCCCCGCCTGCACTCTCTCCAATCTGGGACCCCTCGGAGGAAGTCCAATTACCCATTTAGGCCCGAACCCTGTGGGATTGGGCCTGAACCAGTAAATGGACATCCTTCTCATTCCAGGTATGCTGGCTCCTAACCGCTCACCTGCCTGCCTGCCTGATCGCCACTAACTACTCTGCTGCCAGCCTGATCACCCCTAACTTCCCACCCCTGCCACACTGATTGTCCCCCACATCCCCCTCCCCACATACACACACTGGCCTGCTCACCCCCAACTGCCCCCCTCTGCCTTGGCCCCACTACCATGGCTTTGTCCAGAAGGAAGTCTGAAGGTCTCCTGGTCTAATTAGCATATTGCCCTTTTATTGTATATGTAAACAGGGAATATGCTAATTAGCTGGGCATCACAGCTCCTTGGGAGGAGCTGCATGTGCAGATGGGTGGGAGGGGACTGTGAGTTGCCCCCAGCCCTAGTGGCTGTGGAGGCTGGGGTTGGGGGCAGGCCAGAGTGGAGACTATACACAGAGGGGCTGGGGCTGGGGGCGAGCTGGAGTGCGCAACACACAGGAGCGCCTGCCCCTACCCCAGAGGACACATGTGGCAGCCGGCGTTTCGCTTGTGAAGAATTAAATCTGTGAAATAAAAAACTCGTACTGTGCTTTCATCAACTTTTAGAATTGTAAAGGTCTATAGAGATTATTTGACTATTCTGTTTATCTGGTCGGTAAGGTTCTGATATTCCAATATGGATACCCTAGAGTAAATAGCAACAAGATAAGAGCATCAAAATAAGCATAGTGGCATTTATTTTACAATGGCCTTTTAAGGTCAGAAGCAAATTAAAATGTATTTAGGTAAAGACTCAGGCAATTTAAGAAAAAGGTTGGAAATGGAAGAGAAGTGGTTTTTAAAAATACATTTTTATTGATTTTATAGAGAGGAATTGAGAGAGAGAGAAAGAAACAGGAACATTGATTAGCTGCCTCCTTCACAACCCTCTTCTGGGGATTTATTGAGCCGGCAACCCTGACATGTGACGTGACTGGGAATGGAACTGGCGGTCTGCTGCTGCATGGGAGGACGCTCAGCCAACAGGCACACTGCCCAGGGCTGAAAGAGGAGTTCGTTCGTTTGTTTCAATTTAATTAATTTTCAAAGCATCACATATAGTAGTGCATATATCTCCTTTTTCTTTTTTTTCTTCCCCCATAGTGAAAGAGAAGTTTTAAAAATTGGATACTTTTCTTGCTGCTATGTAATCAGCTGTCTTTGACTTTGAAAGTTTATGTAGCTGTCAGTAGTTCCTGATAGTAGGCAAAGCCTGTTAGGTTTTGGTGTTTTAATTTTAAAGTTTCTCCTACCACCCCAGGTTTCTAAGACCATTCGCTGACATTGATTTGCACGTTAGGGCTCTTTGAGGTCCAAATTCTGAGAGGGGTTCCTGATAACTCTTAGGACTGTTCTACATTAGGAGCAAGGGCTTTGTTAAGAATGCATATGAGCAAAAAGTTAAGCCGTAGCCTTTGGGCTTCTCTGCCCTAGAAACTTGGTAGCTTTAATGAGAGCTTGAGACTTGAATTTAGGGAAGGGTGACTGTTGCAACACCTCTCTGTGCCAGGGTTAGGAGTCAGTCCTGGGTGAATATAAGTAGAGCTCAACCTTTCCCTTCTCCCCAATAGCAGCTGGGGTTTTGGCTGAGAAGATGTGAAGCTGGCTGGATTCCATTTCACTCAAATTACTCACTTGACCCTGGAGAAGAGCAAAATAGGCAAGAGCTATTGAAGAGGGAGGAAGGGGAGAGCCGTCAGTGAGTTTGATCAGGCCAGATGACCCGTAAAAGCATTTATCCTGAGAAGAGGCAGGGTGGAAGATGGAAGAGAGAACCAGAAAAGTAACTGTTATGCATAAGGCCCTCATCTCAAACTTGCTTTGCACATCCAGGCTCCCTTACTGACTGACCCAGGCCAAGTTGTAACTGGATAAGAGGGAAAGACTATCCATTTTCTATAGAACAGAGGTGATGGAACAGAGTGAAGTTATTTCTTTGACATTTTATAATTTTATACACTTAGGCTTGACTCAGAGTACCTGTATTTCTCTTGGTCTGGGGCTAGGCTAAATGACAATAAACAGGAGGTAATTTAGGGAAGAAAGGAATGCTTGATGAGACAGTTGTGTCTAGTGCATTTCCAGGGAACTGTCTTACAAACTTAGGAAGCTGATACCCAGCCTGGGCTACATAGAGAGCTTTTATTTCCTTCTTATGATGAATCGCTGAAAAAAGATCACTAGGAAAGCATAAAGCCAGCATCAGTCTTATAAATCATTCTGTGTACTTCGTTTCATTCATCAAATTGTTGAAAACAAAACAACATTGACC
The DNA here is from genome assembly GCF_964339955.1 of Pipistrellus hanaki. Classification (NCBI taxonomy): domain Eukaryota; kingdom Metazoa; phylum Chordata; class Mammalia; order Chiroptera; family Vespertilionidae; genus Pipistrellus; species Pipistrellus hanaki. The sequence continues at coordinate 53,484,068 of NC_140503.1, read as the reverse complement.
CAGCTAATTAAAACTTAACTGATCTCTCTCCAAGCAACACAGTATCAGCACTAAGGTTGGTAGGAATGGGTAACATTTGGAGGTAAAGAAATGGGAAGGAAGGATGCTGGGAAGGGACATTTTAAGTTAATGTATCATCTTAGTTTTCTTTTTCTTCTCTTGAAGTGTGTGGAAAGTATACAAGAATGTGGAACCCCGGATCTTTCTTAAGTGTAAGACTTGAATGTTGCTTTTATGAAGTTAAATATGAAAGGTGGTGTAAAAACGGTGTAAATGGGACATTTCTAGAGGTTCTTGATGTGGATGGAGGATGCTCTGACCAGTAGTTTGCTGGTATAGTTGAGGGATGGCAAGGAGCTGCATGATTGATATGAAAGGTGGAGATAGTTAGAGAGATCAGGATTTGGAATGCAACTGTTCTGAGAGTCAATGTAGTAAGGAGAAAACTGTTTTCATGGTCACTAAGAGAGCATGGGAGGCTTCTGCCTTTTTATGGCTCCTACAGCACACATACATCCTGATCTCCCTAATTAGGTCAGATCTCCCACTGTAGGCTCTCATAGCATCCTGTGCCATTCCTCGGTAGCACTTGTCCCCTTTGCATTCCCCTTCTTCCTGTGTTACTTTGTCTCCAACCATACTCTATTGGTCAACTCCGTGAGGGCAGGGCTCAAGTCTGTTTATGGTTACCACTAGAGGCCTGATGCACGAAAATTCATGCAAGAGTAGGCCTTCCTTTCCCCGGCTGGTGGCACCGGCCTCCCTCCTGAACCGGCTTGCCTCTGGGACCTGGGCTTCCCTCCTCCGGCCGCCTGCAGGCACCTGGAACCCAGGCTTCCCTCCGCTGGCGCTGGCAGGCACCCAGGACATTGGCTGGCTTCCCCCGGGGGCCACCCATAGGCACCCGAGATCAGGACCGGTTTCCCTCCCGCCCCCGCCCCGGCTTTGTCAGGAAGGATGTCCGGAAGACACCTGGTCTAATTAGCATATTCCCCTTTTATTATTGGTGCCTAGTATACTGACAGGCTCGTAATATACAAATTAGCAAATACTTGCTTAACAAGTGTGATTAAATTAGAAACATTTACTGGATCTACTTTATCATGTAGAGATATAATATTACCTCCAACTTACTGATTAAGGTGGGCTTATTTTTCAGGCTCCTGGTAGCTTTTGGTGTAAAGGATGTTGAACTTGGAAGAATACAGAACAGTGAGGCAGATTACTGTGCAAACGCTGTCATTGTAAATAATGGGTTCTCCCCTTCCCCCAGTTTTATTGGTGTAGCCCTCACTGTCTAGTGCAGTGGTCGGCAAACCGAGGCTTTCGAGCCACATGCGGCTCTTTGGCCCATTGAGAATGGCTCTTTCACAGAATACCACGTGCGTGTTTGCAAGTACCATACAGTGTGAATGAAATTTCGTGGCCCGTGTGCAGAAGTCAGTTTTTGGTTTTCAAAAGAAATTTCAATCGTTGTACTGTTGATATTGGGCTCTGTTGACTGATGAGTTTGCCGACCACTGGTCTAGTGGAATTACAGTTTTGTTGATAAATATTACTACCTTTTTTTTTTTTTGTTTGTTTGTTTTTGAATTGTCTCATTTCTGAAGTCTGTTCAAGGCTTTCAATACTAGTATAGTCATTTGAATCTGTGAGGACTGCAGTTCTCAGCATAGGCACAGACTCCTACCTCCCCTGAGATGAATTTTTATTCACTCTCTACCCCTATGAGTGCAGATCAGTCACTGAGATTTCTGAGAAGGTGTTTTCACCCTTGTTTCTGATCTGAGATGCTTGGTCTCACTAAAATTTAAACAGGGCAGATGTGGATGGGAGGGGTTCTTGAGGAGAGATCTCATTCTCATGGCTGTAATTCCTACTATAGTGCTATTTTGTCAGATAATAGTGGTGTCATTTTTTGACAAAGTGCTATTTGTCTTGGACTGTGATTGCTCTATTAGTGAACTAGAAGCTTAATAGATTACTTAGAGATTTTACTGTTTTATGTTAAGTTTATAGAACTGACTTAAAAATTTGCATTTATAAAAAACTTAAAACTTGATTGAACTTCAAGGGATTATCTATATTAGGGCAGAAAGGTAGGAGCAAACATTCTATTTCATGTGGAAACTAGAAATAAAAAATTTCAGAAGTACTGGAACCTTTGAAAAATACTGTTTTTCACCGAAACCGGTTTGGCTCAGTGGTAGAGCGTCGCTCTGCGGACTGAGAGGTCCTGGGTTCGATTCTGGTCAGGGGCATGTACCTTGGTTGCGGGCACATCCCCTGTAGGGGGTGTGCAGGAGGCAGCTGGTCAATGTTTCTCTCTAATCGATGTTTCTAGCTCTCTATCCCTCTCCCTTCTCTGTAAAAAAAAAAAATCAATAAAATATATTTAAAAAAAAAGAAAAATACTGTTTTTCTACGATATTTGGTAGTATCTAGGAAGTATCAAGTATATAACTAGAAAATATTAACAAGGGGACACCTTGACTTAAAGTTCTTTAAAATAAGTTAATTTGTAAATATTAACTTTTAAATGTTTTACTACAAATTGACAAGCTACAGAATTTTTAGGAGTCTGCTTGTTTCTTTTTTTTCTGATTTCTGAGAAGCAGATAAAAACTTGCAAACTGAAGAAAGCATCTTTGTTATAATAAAACAAAGAAAGCTGTTATGCTGTTATTGTCCTTCATAATATTAAGCAGATACAAGAAGCACTCATATTTATTAAAAGAGCTTAGGGATAGTAAGTATCAATTTTTGTAAAATAGTCCCTGAGTCCTTAATATTATCAATTTCTCTTTCACACATAATTTTTCATGTTTGTTGATTTCTCAGAATTGAAGATTTGTTCACTTTGAGGCAAGTGCTGTATATTTTTTTAGATTCTTATATTTCCACATGTGAAGTATGTAGGAATATGAAACAGGCAAGAAATTAAACCAGATTACCTATTGCACAAAAGCTTTAGTACTGTGAAACAGCTGATGTGTTTGAAAGTCTTAGTGGTTCTCTTAAGCAATGGCTGAAGGTGATTGGAAATTGTCACATCATGTTCAGAATGGGTTGCTTTATTTCATACTTGATACAGTTTCTCGTTGCCTTTAAATGACCCTTTTCGTAGCAGTTTTGCTCAGTGGGTAGAGCCAATGGACTGAAGGGTCCTGGGTTTGATTCCGGTCAAGGACATGTACCTCGGTTGCAGGCTCCTGGCCCTGGTCGGGGGCATGCAGGAGGCAACCAATCCATCTCTCTCTCTCTCACATTGGTGTTTCTCTTTTTCCCTCTTTCTTTTCTCCCTAAAAATCAATGGAAACATATCCTCAGGCAAGGATTAACTCAAACAAATAAATGATAGACCTTTTGAATAAAGAAATATTGTACCTGTGCCACCTTTTAGATAAAAAGTCAGCAATAGTAACCCAGTCCATTTAGGATTAGGCTGTATTACTTGCATATACATTTAAATGGCTACTACATTGGCCTCCTAGTTGTTTCTTGGACATGAGACACACACTCCCCTTCAATGCTAACTCCTCAACCTGGAACACTCACACAGCATCCCTAAGGCCCACCCACTCCCATACTTCCTCCTGTAGAGCTTTGTTCCGATGCCACCTTATCCCTGACACCCTCCCTGCCCCCTTTGTTTTATTTTTTTCCACACTACTTATTGCCTTCTGACATCTGTGTGTTTTATTTATTTGTTGGCCTGTCTTTCCCCGCTCAGTTCTATAACATTCAATTTGTTATACTTCAGTTTTTCAAGAGGAAATAACAAAGATATATTTGAAGTATACTGTGTAATCCCACCCTGATTCTAATCCCTTCCCTTATTCCTCAAGGAAGTTATTTTGAATTTGTTATCAGTCTCATATATTTTTCTTATAGTTTTGATATATGTGTATATACCCATAAAATAACATTATTTTGCATGTTTATGAACCCGATACAACTAGTTTCAGCATGCACATTTCTATCTGCAATTTGCCTTTAAAATTTAGTGTATATTTAGTGATTTCAATAATTGATTTTTACTATTATATAGCAGCCTACTAAATGAATATAGTTCATTTATTCCATTGTGGAAAGTTTAGCTGTTTTTAATATTTTTGCCATTACCAAAAAAAGTATTTTGTATGTTAATTTTCAAGCATTTCTGTAAGAAGTGTTCCTTGAAGATACGTTGCCAAGAATAAGTAAATACATGTGCTATTTATTTATCCTTTTGTGTTACTAATATTTCAACCCTCAACAAATTCTAAAGAATTCTGTAAAAATATTCTGAACGTTCCCTTCCTTGTTGGCATTTAAGAAATGATACAGCTTAATGAGCCTAAATATTACAAAAAATCTAGTGTGGTGGGATCTGGAGTCTGAGCCAACACATAGGAATTGCTTACAACACAGATAACTATTTTTGATTGCACATAATCTTAAAATTTAGTGACTATAAAATAAGTTTAATGTATCAGTTTATAACTAAAGCCCAAACTGTGTCACTTTGCAGAGTTGTAGAAAAGAGCATTTCTGCAGTAGTAACTATTCTTTTTTTCTCATCCCCTAGGTTGTATCAGAGTAAGATGGACGGTAGCTTTGATTGTGATTGTGGTGAGCTGGAGCCACCTGATCACTAACAAGAGACATCTGTTAACCAACAGCTGCCAGGGCTTCCTGTTGAAATAAACAGCAACAAAGGAAGACAAGAAGCAAAACGGAAATAGTGCTTACCAGCACCTTAGAACGATGCTGCTCAGGACCAGTCCAACACTGAATGTATCTGCACTGTGAGGAGAATGTTCATAGAAGCCTGTTGTGTGCATATTTATTCACATTTTTGTTAAATGTTAAATCGTTTAGCACAGTAAATCTGAGTGCATACTATGTCATTTCATTCCGTTTGAGTTTCTAGAGTGTTTTCTTTAAATGTCTGCAGAATTGCTGCCCCTTTCTTGAACTATGAGTACTCCAATCTTTTTAATTCTCAATATGAGGAGAGCTTTTTGAGCTTTAAATCTAAGGGGAACTCAACGGGCCTGGTTGGCATATGCAATGAACATCAAGAAACCATCTTGCTGTGGAAGCAAAATTGTTTTTCTTCTCCCTTTTTGAAAGATCCTTCCTTTTGATGCCAGTTTTCTTCCTTGTTTACACAAGTTCAACAATTCGAAAGGAAAAGGCAATAGTAAGGGTTTCAAAATGGCAGAGAAATTTGAAAGTCTCATGAACATTCATGGTTTTGATCTGGGCTCTAGGTATATGGACTTAAAGCCATTGGGCTGTGGAGGCAATGGTTTGGTTTTTTCTGCTGTAGACAATGACTGTGACAAAAGAGTAGCCATCAAGAAAATTGTCCTTACTGATCCCCAGAGTGTCAAACATGCTCTACGTGAAATCAAAATCATTAGAAGACTTGACCATGATAACATTGTGAAAGTGTTTGAAATTCTTGGTCCCAATGGAAACCAGCTAACAGATGATGTGGGCTCTCTTACCGAACTGAACAGTGTTTACATTGTTCAGGAGTACATGGACACGGACTTGGCTAATGTGCTGCAGCAGGGCCCTTTACTGGAAGAGCATGCCCGGCTTTTCATGTATCAGCTGCTACGTGGGCTCAAATATATCCACTCTGCAAACGTACTGCACAGAGATCTCAAACCAGCTAATCTTTTCATTAATACTGAAGACTTGGTGCTGAAGATAGGTGACTTTGGTCTTGCGCGGATCATGGATCCCCATTATTCCCACAAGGTATGTGGAAAGCCAGCGAAACAGACCTTTAATGATGTACATCAGTAGGAATATGTACTTTTGTATTTCCTTTATGTACTGTGGCAGAATTTTTAGTTATTTGTATTAAATTTTACATAATACAGTACCTTTCCTTATTACTTTTTATCCTTACCTGAGGACAGACTTAGAAATCAATAATATTTTAGGTTTTCACAATTATGGTTATTTTTTTGTTTGTTTTTTAGATCCAGGATTCTTCATGTGCTATATTTTTGTTTCTTTTTCAGGGTCATCTTTCTGAAGGATTGGTTACTAAATGGTACAGATCTCCACGACTTTTACTTTCTCCTAATAATTATACTAAAGCCATTGACATGTGGGCTGCAGGCTGCATCTTTGCTGAAATGCTGACTGGTAAAACCCTCTTTGCAGGTTAGAAAGTTAAAATATATGGAGTAAAATTTCAGAGATAATTTTTTATGTATTTATGAAGAAAGATTTATCTAAGACTTAAAGCAATTTGTCATAGTCTGGAATATTAAAATGTAAAGATAAAATGGTGTTTTTAATATTTTAAAAGTTGAGAAAACTTATTCACATATTCACTTAATTGTTTACTCAGCTAATTTAGTGGGAATTATAGTGTTCTGTCCTGGCTGGTTAGCACAGTTGGCTAAAGCATCGTCTCTTTATGCTAAGGTTGTGGGTTCAATCCCCAATCAGGGCACATACAAGAAGCAACCAAAGAATGCATAAATAAGTGGAACAAAAGTCAGTGTTTCTCTCTCAAATCAATAGATTTTTTAAAAAGGATTCTAGTGTTCTTTTGTATATATTTCTTAAATATAATTTTGTATTTCTTAGATCCATGATGCTTGTTGGTAACCTGTGTCAAATGATATCTGAATTGCCTAGTTTTGTCAGTTTTTGTCACTTCCTGGTGATATTTTTTAGCTATTACTAAAAAATCTAGTAATTCTTTCTTTGCCTGCCCTGTCCCAATCATCCCTGTTGTTTGAGCTGCCATATCCTGTTGCCTGGCTACTGTGATCTTTCAGAATCAAACAAACCAACTCAGAAATATTTTGCTGAGATTAGTGCTATTGAGGGACTCTAAAGTGTGTGTGAGAAAGAATTTAGTCAAGATGGCAAGAGGCAAATAATCCATGAAAAACACCAGCTATTGTAAAGCAAAGTTTTGAGTTGGTATTTATCAGTGATGGCTGGAATGGAAGACATAAAGGAGTCAAAGGATTTTCACTATTTAGGAATAGTGAAGAATTTTGAAAGGTGAAAAGAGAGAGAGAAAAAGTGGTATCTATTTATGGATAGCTGTATAAATAAGGGCTTGAGCCTGGTATACATGAATCAGTGAGAAAAGTTTGATGAAAACAAGGTGTCATATTTATGACTGGTTAAGATGGGGACAGAACACTTAGAAAGTAGACAGAAGAATTGCCATTTGAAAAAAGTAGGAAATAGTACTGAAGATTTTTTTGAGTTAGAGAAGTGATGTGTTGGTGATTTGTGTCTTTTTCTCTTTTTATTTTATTTTATTTTTAAAAAAAATATATTTTATTGATTTTGTACAGAGGAAGGGAGAGAGAGAATTAGAAACATCGATGAGAGAGAGTCATCAATCAGCTGCCTCTTGCACACCCCCTACTGGGGATATGCCCGCAACCAAGGTACATGCCCTTGACCGGAATCGAACCCGGGGCCCTTCAGTCTCCAAGCCGACGCTCTATCCATTGAGCCAAACCAGTTTCGGCTTTTTCTCTTTTTTGACTTACCTTTTTTCCTCTGTAACAAATGTTACAGTGGGCCTCCCACCATTCTAAGTTTGTGCTAAGGGCAGAAGGAAGAGAATGGAAGAGTCTGCTTACAAAAACAATAAAAGAAAGATTAGAGTACGTAAGAAAGCTTTATTGAAAGGATGGTGTATATAATAAGTGCCCTTAATTTTTTTTTTTTTTTTTTGATACTGATACTGATAGTACTAAGCTTAACTAACATTAACTAATCTATTGGAATTTTTTCCTCCTAAATTTATCTGGAATTTCTTTCATGATGTGTGATAGTGATTGAATTTCCTTGTAGAAAACTGAGAAAATACCAGTGATTACTGGAAATGAAATTGTTCAGTGGGTTAAATTTTTTTGAGGAACAATACTGTAATTACAAGTTATATTCCAGCATATATAAAATAATTATTACATTATTTGTTGTTAAGTGACAAATTACCTCAAAACTTAAGTGGCTTAAACTACAAATATTATCTCTCAGTTTTTATTAGTCAGGAATTTGTGAGTGGCTTCGCTAGCTGGTTCTGGCTCAGATTTGCTTAGTCAAGATGTTGGGGTTACAGTCCTCTGAAGCTTGGTGGGGATAGGAGATTCCACTTCTAGATAGCTTACTCACATGACTTTAAGCAGGAGGTCTTACTCAGTTCTGACTGTGAGTGTCTTCACAATATGGCAGCTGGCTTCCCCCAGAACTAATGTCTAAAGGAGAGAGCAAAGAAAGTTAATGTATCTTTTTTTTAAAGAAATCAAACTTCTTTTTTTAAACATATTTTATTGAGTTTTTTTTACAGAGGGGAAGAGAGAAGGATAGAAAGCTAGAAACATAGATGAGAGAGAATCATCGATCAGCTGCCTCTTGCACACCCCCTACTGGGGATGTGCCCGCAACCAAGGTACATGCCCTTGACCAGAATCAAACCTGGGACCCCTCAGTCCGCAGGCCGGGGCTCTATCCACTGAGCCAAACCTGCTTTGGCTAATGTATCTCTTTTAAGAAAGGTATTTTTTTAGTATGTTCACAGGATCTAATATAGAACATTTTTTCCCTCCTGAAAGGTACCATGTAACCATTACACTGTTACATGAGAACTCTTTAAGTTTTTGAAGAAACTTTACACTGTTTTCTAAAGCAGTTGTACCATTTTACATTCCTGTTAGCAGTGCATGAGTTCCAATCCTATATAATAAAAGGCTAATATGCAAACCAACCAAACTGTGGAACAACTGGTCACTATGACTGCATTAACCATCAGGGGGCAGACGCTCAACACAGGAGCTGCCCTTTGGTGGTCAGTGCGTTCCCACAGGGAAATATTATTCTTTCTCTGTTGAATTGCTCTGACCCCTTTATAAAAAATCATAAATGCAAAATATATTTTTGTTACTTAGACTCAAAAGTGACACACTGTCACTTGAGCTTTATTTCATGTGTTAGAAGTAAGTCACTAAGTACACCTCACACTTAAGGGGAGGTGAATTGGATATCGCCCTCTGACGAGAAGACTACCGAAGCATTTGTGGACGTATTTTAAAGTTACCATAATAATATTTTATCAAGAAAGCAAAAATTTAACTTAAAATGTAGGTAATGCTCCAAGTTGTATGAAATGGGGTCAGAATTTACAGCTGAATTGATTAAACAAAGATAATGTATTTTTAAATGTTCATTTGGTATATTCAGATATTGCTTACGTATATCAATAAAAAGAATTTGATAAAAAAACAAACCACCTCTAAATAGCATAACTTTTATTTTCAACTCATGTAAACCATTTAATGGAATTATTTGTGAAATTATTTGAAAGATCCAGCTGTGGTTTCCTTCTAATGCTATATTGATAGGTTAGTGAACCATTCTATAAAAGCAGCATGAAAGAGATCTAAGTGTTTATTAGGGATAGTCCTCTCAAATGAACCGATCAATAAATGGCAAGGACTAAGCATTCATTGGAAATCTGTGTATTTTTAACCTATAAGAAGTGTCATGGCCTATTTTTGGTACAACTTAATATGTCAATTGGATCTCTAATAGTTTCTCAAAACTTTCTCTTTCTGCTATCTTCCTCATCATAGTAAAACAGCCACTTCTTAGTTGTTAAGGTCAAAATCATCATCCTTCACCTTAGTTCAAATCCCGGCTTTTCCTTCAAAATATATTCAGAATCTAACTGCCTGCTATTATCTATATCGCTATCCCCCACCCTTCAGTTCAGTCAGCTAGTATTTCTCTCCTGGTCTATATACGACCCTCTATCTAGCTTTCCTGCTTCAATATTTGCTATCTATAGTCCAGTTACCACATAGCAGTCATAGTAGTTCTCTGAAAACAAGTCAAATTTTGTCATTTCCCTGCTTAAACTAATGGCTTCCAATCCAGCTCAGGATAAAGCAGACCCTTTGTGTTCTATTTTAGGCTGGGATCTGCTCCACTATCTCAGCTACACTTGCCTAATTGTTAGACATTCCAGGCCTACTCACTCCTCAGGGCCTTTTGGGCCTTTTCCCATTTTCCTGGAATTTCTTTTATCTATATGAATATATGGTATGTTCCCTAATTTCCTCAACTTTCAGCTTCTCAGTGAGGTATTTATTCCTTCATAATTTTCTATGTATTAAACCTACCCTCAATCCTGTGCCCCCCCCTTTAGCATATATTTTTCTTCATAGCATTGTCATCATTTGACATAAATTTGTTTTCCTCCACTAGATTGTAAACTCCATGAAAGTAGGTACTTGGTCTGATTTGTTTCATAGCTATAGTCTAAAGTGTCTTGTCTACAGTAGGCATTCAAGAAAAATTGGAATGCTGAATGAATTTCTAGAAATTAGTGGAAAAGCAAAATGAATGGTTGTGGGTTTTGTTTTTTTGCACCCATTTAGCCTAAAGTTTTCTCTTATTTAATAGTGGTCCTGAAATGCTAACTGAAACTAACACATAATCATAAAACTTTTTGCTTTGCAAATCTAGTTCAACCTTTCATTTTATTGATGATGAAATGAAGTCATCATCATGTTAAGTATTCCCAAAGTTATAGCCAATTAGGTAGTGGTATAGCTAAGACTAGAATCCAAGTCTCTTGAATCCCAATTCATTGATTCCCCTTCTTCCCCTCCACCCCCCACTCCTGACTACTTTGATACTTTAATATGAGGCCAGACTTTTAAGAGTTAGTTTCTTATGGAAATAAAGAACTAAAACTAAATATATTAATAACTAGAAATTGAAATAGATAGGCTTTTTGGCAAGATTAATGTTATTAAAAAAACAATGAAACCTGCTGATTAATGATTCAGTTAAAACCATTTCTTCCACAATGGTCATTACAGTATTATAGTTAACTTCTTAGAGCTTTAGAATGTTTATTACCAAATATGTAAACATTGAGGAATGTGTGTTTATATTTGGTGTTTTTTTGTTTTTTGTTTTTTTATCTCATTCAGGTGCACATGAACTTGAACAGATGCAGCTGATTTTAGAATCTATTCCTGTTGTTCATGAGGAAGATCGTCAGGAGCTTCTCAGCGTAATTCCAGTTTACATTAGAAATGACATGACTGAGCCACACAAACCTTTAACTCAGCTGCTTCCAGGAATTAGTCGAGAAGGTATTGTGACTCAAGAATATCGTGCTTCTAACCTTATAGTCGCAAAGTGTGGGGGGTGTGTGTGTGTGTGTGTGTGTGTGTGTGTGTGTAAGCAAGCAGGATCTGTGTATGAAGCTTTAGCTTTTTATCCTTAGATGTATGACTTTCTCTTAAATAGTCTTTAGATACTTAAGGCATACCTTATACTTAAACTCTCACTTTCTCTTTCTTGGCCTGGCACTTAAGCTGGGATCTGTTTTCTTTGCTCCTTTGAATCATTTTCCACATTTCAGAAAGTGTATACCTCCCTCCTGGTTCTAACTCCTTTTACTTTTCCAGTTTATACCTCTGACTATCATAGATGAGCATATTGGATCACTGGCTCCCTAAGCTGGAATGGAATTGTGTAAGGGTTATATAAATAAGTGTAGGTATGAGTAAGAATGATTTAGGTATGAAAAAGTGAATTTAGTTGGGTGGGTGGGGGAGGGGAGAAGCAAAGGCTTCAGGACAAGGAGGAAGTGGAGGAATGAGCAAAATTGTTTACTGAGCAAACACATTACATAAGTTTGCAGATTGATGTTAGTATTAGGTGCTAAAGTGGAAGTTCATGCAAGCTTGAAAGTAGTAGGAACTTGGGGAGAATCAAAACTTTGTTTACCACTAAAACAATTTCATATCTAAAAATACTGACATATCTTTAGATTTGATATAAATAAGATACAAAAATCTTTAACTCTTATAGTAATCTGTCATAAAAACAAATTTTTTTAGGAAGTGCATTAGACATGAAAAATACCTTCTTTAAAAGTTGATTGTGTCTTACATCTTTAAACATTATATTGTATTAAAAGACATCAGTGTCAGGATTGTATAGTTCTGTCATGAATCACAAAGTGATTTATAATGTTAAACATTTTAAACATTATCTGAATTATACACCCATTATTCATATGAGGTGGGTGTGTGTCAGTGTTTTAAAGTAGCAAGTGATTTTGAAGTAGTTAGGCACTAGTTTGCAAATCATGTTGACATTGTCTCCTCTTTTCAGATATGCTTGGAACTCATAGTAATTGCCTAAATAAAAAGGTAGCTACTGTATTTAATTTCAACAGGTTTTGTGGGCTTTCTTTTAAGTAGTTCTACATTCCTAACCAACCTTCGCTGTCCTCATAATCAGATTCCATTGCTAGTTCTCGTGCTTCTAACCTTATAGCCGCTGTCACAACATCCTGCTCATAACTGAATAGCAGTCACATAGCACTTGACTATGCCTCAGAGTTTTCTGTGGGAACTCTTTAAAAATGCAGACTATTAAGTCAGAATCCAGAGGTGGGGTGGGGACCAAGGCAGGTATCGTTATTTTTAAAACTCCTACAGGTATGGCCTTGCCAGCCAAGTTGAAAGACACTGCTTAGGGATCAAATGGTTAGGCTCTGCAGTGTGTTGTTGCTCTATTGCTTTGTCTTATCAAAAGAGACAAGCTAGAAATATTAGATATTGCTGTTAAAGCACTGTAATCTAGCTAAATTTGAATCTTCTTTTTTACTACCCTCATTAAGGTGGGACAATGTCTCAGTCAGCAACAAACCAACCTGAAAATTTGGCTCACGGCTGGAATTTATTCATAATGTGTTGAATGAGTGTCTTTGATAATGGATTCATTAAGTTAACCATTGGGCAAATATCCTTGATATTCACAAGTGGCAGAACTGTGCTCACTAATGCAGTGTTTAAAGATATGTTCTATATGAATTAACACATTAAGACTATTAAGACCCTTTCTTTAGACGAATACCCTCTTCATTTTCCTCTATCATACTTACCTCTCATCCTCCCTTTCTCTGTAATTTACCACATATTTCTTTTCTTTTCTTTTTTCTTTTTTAAAAATATATTTTATTGATTTTTTACAGAGAGGAAGAGAGAGGGATAGAGAGTTAGAAACATCAATGAGAGAATCGTTGATCAGCTGCTTCTTGCACACCCCTCACTGGGGATGAGCCCGCAAGCAAGGTACATGCCCTTTACCGGAAACGAACCCGGGACCTCTCAGTCCGCAGGCCGACGCTCCATCCACTGAGCCAAACCGGTTTCGGCCACATATTTCTTTTATTTATTTGTTCATTTATTTAATTATTTTTTAAAACATATTTTATTGACTTTTTACAGAGAGGAAGGGAGAGGGGGAGAGAGTTAGAAACATCAGTGAGAAACATCGATCAGCTGCCTCCTGCACACCCCCTCCTGGGGATTTGCCCACAACCAAGGTATATACCCTTGACTGGAATCGAACTCAGGACCCTTGAGTCCGGAGGCCAACACTCTATCCACTGAGCCAAACCGGTTAGAGCTACCTCATATTTCTATATCTTAGACTCATTTCCTCTACAGCAGTGTTGTCCAATAGAACTATCTACAATGATGGAAATGCATATACTATTTATGCATACACTTGGGAGCTCAATGTGGCTCCCAAGTTTCTTATTTCTTCCTCTTTTTATTAGTTGCCTACAGTTCCCAAATGCTAGGGATCTTACAATATATTCTTCTTGTGCAGTTGAATATATCTCCTCCTCCTCTCTAAGAAAGGTGATTGTGCTGGGTCAACCATCCATAATTCTGTGCCTTCCGGTCTCTTTTGCCTTGAGACATGTGGGCCCAGAGGTAATTAAGACTTTTTTTTTTTTTTTCCAGGAGAACCAAGAATAGTTTGATATATTGTGAAATGACCTCCTAGGTTAGGATAATAAAATAGAGCAAAGGAAGGAATCTCAGCCCTGGGTCACTGAGGGGTATGAGTACCAATGAGCCTTAGGTTTTTTTCTCTTTAGTTTTTATCAGACTGATTTGAGGGTTGAATAAGATAATGTAAATAGGGTCTTTTCTAGAGTATAGCTTAGTTTAGAGAACGGCTATCTGTTCATTTGAGACAGAAGGTAAGGATAATAGGATGTGTAACAGATCATAGTGAAGAAGCAATAATTGAGATAAATGTGAAGTGGGTTTACCTGTTGAGAATGACAGGGAAGATTGAGAGCATGAAGGGATAGTGTAGAACATTGCTGAACACAATAGCAAAGGCTAAATTGAAATTTTACAGTATGAATTTGTAGTGAGACAGATATATATGTGATTTTCCATCTAGCTTTCATCAGTTCTATATGGTTAGGAAGCAGACAAAGTAGATGTTGGAAATGTTTCAGAGTTGAAGATTGGTGTAAATTATAAAGCATACGAATGTGTGGTGGTGTAAGAGCAATCTTTAAGCTGGTGATAGTGTGGTTCAGGTGGGGTAAGGAGCTTAGGAAGATCTAGCAGTCTGAATTAGTGGGAAGAATTAGGTGTATGGTAATTCCACCAGGGCCCTAAAATGATCAAGAGCATTATGTGATATGCTGGCATGAGATTCGTGTGAACAGATTCATGACTAGTATAACAGCTAGTCATTGAGATGAGGGAGGAAAGGAGAAAGTCTTTTTATTAAGCACTAGATACTAAGTTTTTATAACTTATAAGATATCTCTATCCATTTTATACATGAAGAAACTGAAGTTCAGCAGATTTAAGTAACCTAGTGATTCAGTGAAATTAGTGAGTTGCAAAGCTGAGATTAGGACCTATGTATTAGGTTGAGCCACTTGAAATTGCTGTTATTTGACCTTTTTTTGACTGACAAAAATGGTAGTTTCATATGGTTCATATTGATATATTTATTTTCTTTTATAATTGACCATAAAGTGAGTTTTGGATTACATTTCAAATTTTTGCTATGTGTATTGAATAAATGTCTTTTCTTTTTATATATATATTAGGCTAGTTTTATATCTCTGACAAAACTTTAATTAACTTACCTTTTAATTGCATAGACCTTTTTTATTTCCTTTATGAGGTGTTAGACCTTCAGTGTAGTTAAGGAGTTTTATCTCTTTCTTTTGCAGCACTGGATTTCCTGGAACAAATTTTGACATTCAGCCCCATGGATCGGTTGACGGCAGAAGAAGCACTTTCCCATCCTTACATGAGCATATATTCTTTTCCAATGGATGAGCCAATTTCCAGTCATCCTTTCCATATTGAAGATGAAGTTGATGATATTTTGCTTATGGATGAAACTCATAGTCACATTTATAACTGGGAAAGGTAAATTGATCCTAAATTAGAAAATATTTATTGCATTTTTAATAAATAACAATACAGTGAAGTTTATTTTAAAATTATATATAACACAATGTAGAATTCTTAAAAAATGTAGTAAAAGTCTCGCTGGGTTTAGAAGATGGATGAGAAGAATCAACCCTATACAATAAGATATCTCTATAAGTATCTCATTTTTACATATAACTCATTATGTCAAAGGATATAAATTATCATGATATTTATATTAAAACGTTTTTTTTCTCATAACAATTTATTTGGGAATGGTTAACATAAGTTCAGTATAAGGAACTTTTCTAATCTGAACCATATAAAACATCAAAATGTATACTGTTACACATTTTAGTTAAAAGGATTTCTTCCCTCTGTTGCCTTTTAGGATTTATAAATTCTAGAGAAGTTTGGATATAAGTATCTTAAAAGTGGCTTGGTAACATATAATAATGAATCAATATTATTTAAAATCTTCAGGTGATTTTGTTATGTAGTCAGATTTGGGAATCCCAATGACAATCTTAAAAACTTCAGGAATTCATATATTTCTGTGTTTAAAAGAAAAATGATTGCCAATTAATAAAGAAGTTGTTAATGTTGAAATTAGTTTGTTTACTCATGCATTTTTCCTCCTAAAATGTGGAGGTATTTCTGAATATGTTTACATACATCTGCCAACATCCTTTTTTTTTCCTTCCACATGGACATTTCTACCACATATATACACATTCTTTCCAAACATACCCAAATGTATTCCAATCCCTTTGTTTTTTTTATCATACTTAGTTGAATCACCTAACCTCTTTTCTGTTCCCACCTTCCCATCTCCCCAATTGTTTTTGTGTGTGTGTCTCCATCTGCCTCTATCTGGGCTCGGTGTGGTCACCTTGCTGTGATGTCAGTAGAGGATACTGCATTAAGTAGCACATACACATGGAGAGTTTTTTTCTAATCACTGGTGATGAGGTCCATGAAGCCTTCCTCTCTTTCTAGTCTGCCTATTACCAGTAGAGAGAAAATCTGTAAGACTTGATTGAGATTAGATTTCTGCATTTAGTGGCCATAAAGTGTTTTGTCTCTGTAAAACTGTGTTGGAATTAAGCTATCGACATGTCAACCACTCAGATGTTCACCTGCAGTTGTATTTAAGGTGGATGAAAAATGGAAAAAAGAGGAAGTAAGTGTGAAATTATAATTGGTCTTATTTAAGAATGGAGGTCCCAGAATTTTTATAGTATATATTTCATTAGTAATTACCAAATATTGCCTCATTTTTCTTTATGGATACAGATCTTACCTGCCTATTAAGATTATAAGTTTCTGAGGGCAGGGAAGACTTATAACTTTAGACTCTATTATCTTTCATAGACCTTTTACAGTGCTTTCACCTAAAGGGCACTCAGTGAATTTGCAAATGAAATTTGACATCTGGACTAACAGTAATGTGTTGATTCTTTTTTCAGGTACCATGATTGTCAATTTTCAGAGCATGATTGGCCTATACATAATAACTTTGATATTGATGAAGTTCAGCGTGACCCAAGAAATCTGTCTGATGTCACTGATGAAGAAGAAGTACAAGTTGATCCTCGAAAATATTTGGATGGAGATCGTGAAAAGTATTTGGAGGATCCTGCTTTTGATACCAATTACTCCACTGAGCCTTGTTGGCAGTACCCAGATCATCATGAAAACAAATATTGTGATCTGGAGTGTAGCCATACTTGTAACTACAAAATGAGGTCATCATCATATTTAGATAACTTAGTTTGGAGAGAGAGTGAAGTTAACCATTACTATGAACCCAAGCTTATTATAGATCTTTCCAATTGGAAAGAACAAAGCAAAGAAAAATCTGATAAGAAAGGCAAGTCAAAATGTGAAAGGAATGGATTGGTTAAAGCCCAGATAGCTCTAGAGGAAGCATCACAGCAACTGGCTGAAAAAGAAAGGGAAAAGAACCAGGGATTTGACTTTGATTCCTTTATTGCAGGAACTATTCAACTTAGTTCACAACATGAGCCTACTGATGTTGTTGATAAATTAAATGACTTGAATAGCTCAGTGTCCCACCTAGAATTGAAAGGTTTGATATCAAAGTCAGTAAGCCGAGAAAAACAAGAAAAGGGAATGGCAAACTTAGCTCAATTAGAAGCCTTGTACCAATCTTCTTGGGATAGCCAGTTTGTGGGTGATGCAGAGGACTGTTTTCTCATAAATCAGTTTTGTTGTGAGGTAAGGAAGGATGAACAAATAGAGAAGGAAAACACTTATACCAGTTACTTGGACAAGTTCTTTAGTAGGAAAGAAGATACTGAAATGCTAGACACTGAGCCTATAGAAGATGGGAGGTTTGGAGAGAGAGGAAATGAAGAAGGGTTTCTGAATAACGGTGGTGAGTTCCTCTTGAACAAGCAGCTTGAATCCATAGGCATCCCACAGTTTCACAGTCCAGTTGGGTCACCACTTAAGTCAATACAGGCCACATTAACACCTTCTGCTATGAAATCTTCCCCACAGATTCCTCATAAAACATACAGCAGCATTCTGAAACATCTGAACTAAAACACTCAGCAGACATTTCTCTTCGTATTCTTCATGAAATGTGTTTGTCTTTTTTTATTACTAGTGTTTAAGTCATTTTTTTACTTGAATCAGATGGTTTCATTTAGAAAGGATTTTATTAGTTCTTGGTTTTTAAAATCCAGACTTTTTTCCTACATGTGAGATGGTTTTCATTTTAACTGGCATGTCATTTGCACACACACAAAAGAATAGAGCAAAATAATGCAATGCAGGAGGAGACAAAGAAATGCACTAAGACAGTAAAAAACATTCTCTCATAGAACAATGATCTGTTTTACAGGAAACAAAAATCTTGCCTTGAAATTTACACAGTGAGACTGTACATAATTGCATGGAAATATCTATTTTTTTCCTAAAACATTTTTCATTCATGAGTATTTTCAAGTTTTTCATACTGTACACGTTTCTTAAAACACATGATACCAGCAGCAACTGAAAATGAATGCCGAATTTGGTACACATGTGTTATCTACCTCAAGGTAACAAAAGTATGTGGCAAAACATATACCACCCATAGTGCTTCACAATATGCACTTCTATTTAGCCAGCATTTATTGTAGTAAACTATTCTTAATAAGATTCACTCACCATTTATAAATGTTCTGGTATGCATTCTTTATAGTGAAGTGTTACTACATCACATCTTATTTATTTTAGCAAAGCAGTATATTTTCTGTATTTAATTATAAAAAGTTAACTTAGTTTTTGAAATTTATTTACAAATACACTTTTTCCATTTGGCACTATGGTTTGTTGCCTACTTAGCTGAATATATAATGTCAGCTTATCCTAAAGGCTGTCCCTGTACTTAATTTACTTAAGTGTTCATTTTAAGTAAAGTGCTCACTGTGTATAGGAATTTGTATTTTGGAGGTGCTTGATCTATCTACAAAGAAAAATTAGGAATTACTTTATTATAAAATGCTCCTAGAAGTCTTAATTGTGTTTATTTTTAAAAAACAACAACTGTAATGTTAGACTTGTGTGCATGGAAATAATTAAGGTACATCATAATTGTAGTTTAAAAGTTGTACATGATAAGACATATTTTGTTTTTACTGTATGTTTTTACTGAATGATCTATTCCCCATCCCAAGGCAAGCATGAATAAAATTAGGTTAAATGTAGCATGTGGCATTGCAGTCTCTTAGAATTTGTTTCATCCATTTTATTTTATTGAATTGAATACTGTCTGTATCTTTTTTTTGTTATCCTGTTTGAAGAAAAATGACAAATAAAACATGGCCAACAAATGTGGCTCCTGTATAACTTTAGATAATTGAAATTACCTGCTAGAATAAAAATTACTAGCAGAATCTGTATCTAGTTCCACTTGCGAGCATTTTTTAATTATGGCTATAGTTTAAGCTATATTAGACTATTAGCTTCTGATCCCTCTTTCAGCTCCATGTTGAGACTATTGTTCTTTTATCTCCACGCAAAATCTTTTGACTTATCTGCACATAATTAAATGGAACTAAAGCTTTCTGTAGTCATGTACTGCTTAGCGATAGGAATATTTTCTGAGAAATGCATCCTTAGATGATTTTGTTGTGCGAACACCATAGAGTTCCATTACTACACAAACCTAGAAGATACAGCCTACTACACATCTAGGTTGTATAGTATACCACTGTCTTATATGGGTCGTTATTGAAATGTTATGTGGCACATGACTGTATTTTAAAACTCAAGATGTGTATAGAAGCTTTGAGCTGCATGGTCAGGAACCTCTTTTATATATTTTTTTTCCTCCAAGAACTTACCCTTTTTCTAGAATATTCGCTTATTTCAATTAGCCTATTTAAATTACCCTGAAAACTTGTCTATTATTTTACTATCAAATTTATTACTCTAAAACAATCTTATTTTACCATGTAAATAGTGGAAAGGACTATTTGACTTCTTGGGTAGGCCCTGAGCATTCCTGGTGGTAGGCTGGATTTAGATAACTTCCCCACACCACAGGTACAAGACAACTCAAACAAGTCTTGTTGCAGTGAGAGGCAGCTGCTATCAGCCAAGTCTCTGTCTTTTACCTGGGTCCCTGGGGATGGGAAGTTAAGCAACCATGGGGGCAGGAGACTCCCTCAGCAGGGGTGAGGGTTCAGGCCCCTGCGAAATTGGGGGTGTGTGTGTGAGGGTCTGTGCCCCATCTCAGTTGACCCCCAAGTTCTCTCCTGATGGCCCCTCTTCGACTGTGCCTGTCTTAGGTTGTTCCTTGAGGAATCTTACCCATCTCTGGCTAACCAGCCATCCTCTGGGGCCAAGCAGGGTAATGTGAGGATCAGTTCTGTCTCCTTTGTATCCTATGCCCCCGTGGCCTCCACATCTAGCTCCTGCCTTAGGATCCCCTCACCTGCTAGCGGGGCCCCAGCACTGATCACATATCTTGGGGAACCCGGGTTTCTTCTCTAGGGAGTGCCCAGGTGTGAATGAAGCCTTTAGACTGACTGGCTTATTTCACTGAGTAATATAGATTAGTCTGCTTGATTGTGTCTCCTTATGTCCCTTAGGTTTTGTACACTTTTTTCATTTTGTTCCTCTTAGTCCAACTTGACAGTTCAAATAAACTTATCTTAGAGTTCACTAATTTTTCTGCTTGATCAAGTCTGATGTTGATGCTCTCTAGTGAATTTTTCAATTCAGTTCTTTTGTTCTTCGGCTGCAGAATTCCCATTTGATTCTTTTAAAAATATATTTTCCATATTCTTATTTTGTTCATGCATTGTTTTTCTGATTTTGTGTAGTTCATCTGTATTCTCTTATAGCACATTCGCTGTCTTTTGTTTGTTTTGTTAATCCTCACTCAAGGATATTTTTTCATTGATTTTTTTTTTTTGGGGGGGGGACATCAATATGAGAGAGGCAAATCAATTGGTTGCCTCCTGCATGCTCCCCAATTGGGGCCAGGGATGAACCTGCAACTCAGCTATGTGCCCTTGGGAATCAAACCCAAGACCCTTTAGTGTGTGTGCCAACACTTTAACCACTGAACCACACCAGCCAGGGCACATTGAGTTTCTTCAAGATGGTTATTTTATTCTTTGTCATATAATTAATAGATCTCCAGTTACCATTATTTTTGTCAGCGTATAGAGATTTTTTTTTTTCTTTGATTGAGCCATGCTTCCCTGTTTCTTCATGTGTCTTATTTTTTGTTGTGATTTTTGCATTGGAAAAAAACAGCTGCCTTTGTCTGTCTTTACAGACTGGTTTTGTACTGGGGAAGATCTTCAATCATCCCAGCTAGAGATTCTTGGGGCATCTCAAACCTTGTATGGGGATGGATCATCTCTATTTGTGTGTATAACTCCTCCCTTCCCCCCAACAGATTCTTTTTTCTGGAGGTTATCGTTTCTTGCTCCTTCTGGTGTCTGACTGAATTACGTCTGGTTCTCTGGCACTACAACTCCCTGAGCTCACTTTCTCAGTGGCTCCCAGGCATCAAATTCGTGCTTTGAGTCGGGTCATGCTGGAATCAGTCTCTTAGCCCTCCCACCGCCTGGCACATTGACGATTATTCTCTTTCCCTCCTGAGGAAGAAGCTGGGAGGCAAGCTTTTCCTTCTAAGCATGAGCTATGCTGGCTCCGGAGGGGCTGAGATGGTAGAAATGAAACAGCTTTTCTTTTTACCCTTTTTAATGTACTTGGCTTTGAGGTTGTCTGGGATACTGTGACTTTCTAACTGGTTTCTGGAGTTCTTCTAAAGGCTTTATGGATTACCGTATTTTTCGGACCATAAGACGCACCGGACCATAAGACGCACCAGTTTTTAGAGAAGGGAAATGAAGAAAAAAAGATTCTGAAACAAATAGTGTCCTAAAATATTTTATGTGCATTAAAACCCAACATCACAGTCATAAACACATGTAATCAACCGTGTAAAGTAAACAGCAGCATTTAGAACCATTTTAGAGCCGGTCAAGCACACAGAGACCACACAGAGCCGGGCAAGTAAAAAAACTTTTTTTTTACAGTATATGTGTAGGCTATATTTGGACCATAAGACGCAGGGACTTTTCCCCCCCACTTCTGGGGGGAAAAAAGTGCGTCTTGTGGTCCGAAAAATACGGTATATATTGTTAAGTTCATATTTCTGTGGGGTAGTGATGTCTTGGGCTTCCTGTTCTGCCATCTTGCTTATGTCCAAAAATAATTTACTTGTTATTTATTATTTTTAAATATATATATCTTTAATGATTTTTCAGAGAGAACGGGAGAGGGAGAGACAGAAACATCAGTGATGAGAGAGAAACATTGGTCGGCTGCCTCCTACTGGGGATCAAGCCCAAAATCCAGGCAAATGTCCTGATTGGAATTGAACTGTGACCTCCCTGGTTCATAGATTGATGCTCAAGCACTGAGCCACACCAGCCAAACAATAATTTACTTTTAAAATGACTGATTCTGACTTAGAGGAATGTCCACCTCTCCTGCAGCTTTCAGACTTTTAGGTATCGTCTTTGTCAATAGACCTGACCCATCTCTGAACTGATGTTTAGGCATCATCATTTTAAAAGCTATTTCCGAAGCTTGGACATTAGGCCTAATTTGGAGCCTGCATTGTTCCCTTCCACCTTTTGGGTGTTTTCTTTTTAAATGAGATTTCAAGCATATAGAAAAAGTGTATAAAATTTTTAAAAATGTGTACACCACTTTCTTGGTTAGTTCATCTCATTTTGATTTGCATCTGATAAGCACAGTACAATGGAATCCCTCTTTAAACCTCCTACATCTCCTACCCCTGCCTCCTCAGAAGTAGATGCTTTTCCTAGCCTTGCTTATTCTCATGTACAGTTTTATACTTTACTACATGATTTTGTAAACATGTAATATTTTCATGTTTTAAAATTTCATGACATTTTCACATCTTTTTGCAGTTTGCATTTTTTGCTCAACATGTCTGAAATTTAATTATGTTGATGCAGTTAGCTCCAATTCCGTTCATTGCTGTGTTGCAATGTATCTATTTTTTAAATAGCATTTGTTTTCAAAATTTCGCTCCTAAAAGCAAACGTTTGCAGTGAGCATACTTGTGAACAAGACAAGCGTCCAGGGTATGTATCTAGCATTAGAATT
This sequence comes from Pipistrellus hanaki, assembly GCF_964339955.1. Classification (NCBI taxonomy): domain Eukaryota; kingdom Metazoa; phylum Chordata; class Mammalia; order Chiroptera; family Vespertilionidae; genus Pipistrellus; species Pipistrellus hanaki. The sequence goes on along the minus strand of NC_140503.1, from coordinate 53,461,119 downwards.
GTTGTGTCACAGAGAATGTGTATCTTCCAGTTTATGAGATGTCACTTTGCTGCCCAAATGTGATTGTACAGATTTACATTCCTGCCAGCAGTATGAACGTTCCCATTCAGACATCCTCCCAAATAAGAAACCAAGCCTTTTCCATTCAATTAATACTACCAAGCTTGCTGTGTTTCGTTTACTTTAACTACAGTGGGAATTGGACTTCCTAATTCCAAACAACTGACAAAGTCATAATTACACCTCAGGGAGTCTTTGCAGCCATATTGATGATGATGAGTCTTGTTTTTTATTTCCTGTTGCAGTCTAGCTTGGGAACAGGGGATTTAAATCTTAAAGCTGAGCCAATTGCGTAACTTACTATAAGGAGTAAAAGAGTATCAGTAATCAAAATGTTTTCAAAATAATTTTGCTTCTATGTTAAATAATGTAGGTTCTGCATAGTATTGCTCCTTATGAGATTATTGTTTTATTTAAAAGGACTGTTTCCTATAAGCTGCTTTGGTGTGTGTTATAATGTGTGTTTAATTAGTGGGCTGGCCCTCATGCTCTCTGAATGACTGAATTGCTCACCTATCTCAGCCTTTTCAGTTCCCATTTGTTGTTAAAAATAAATAGCTCAGCCAGTGCTGCTCTGTGGTTGAGTGTTAACCCATGAACCAAGAGGCCACTGGTTTGATTCCCAGTCAGGGCACATGCACAAGTTGAGTGTGTGATCCGCAGAGGGGCCGTACAAGAGGCAGCTGATCAAAGTATCTCTCTCATCAAGGTTTCTATCTATCCCGGTGGTTCCCAACCTTTTCTTGGCCATGCTTCCCTAATCCTAATGCTCCCCCCTCCCCTTTGACATATAATTCTTACTCAAAAAGTGAACTCATTCACATGGAGGAAGCCTAAAAGGCCATTAACTTGGACTAAACAAGCTTCCAAAGAACATAGCATCCATGAAAGAAAAATAAAAGAACGAAAGGATAGTTTGAGTACTGAGGAGGAGATCACTAGTAAATTGTTAAAAAAAATAATGTGAAGTGATATGAAAAAATAGCAAAGTTTTGAAACAATAGAGAACTGAAATGCATAAATGTCAATATATATTTACACTAGAGGCCTGGTGCATGAAATTCATGCATGAGAGGCGGCATCCCTTAGCCCAGCCTGCACCCTCTCCAATTTGGGACCCCTCGAGGGATGTCGGACTGCCCATTTAGACCTGATCTCTCACAATCCAAGACTGCTGGCTCCCAACCACTTCCCTGCCTGCCTTCCTGATCACCCTTAACCACTTCTGCCTGCTTGCTTGCCGGCCTGAATGCTCCTAACTGCCCTGCCCTGTTGGCCTGGTTACCCCTAACTGCCCTCCCCTGCTGGCTTGGTCGCCCACAGCAGACCTTTCCTGCAGGCCTGGTCATCCCCAACTGCCCTCCCCTGCAGGTCTGGTCCCCCCCAACTGCCCTCCTCTGCCGGTCATCTTGTGGTGGCCATCTTTGACCACATGGGGCAGCCATCTTGTGTGTTGGCATGGTGGACAATTTGCATATTACCTCTTTATTATATAGGACTAGAGGCTCAGGGCACAGTTTTGTGCACTAATGGAGTCCCTCGGCTTGGCCTGCACCCTCTCACAATCTGGGACTCCACAGGGGATGTCAACTGCTGGTTTCAGCCCGATCCCCGCAGGCCAGGCCTAGGGATCCCACCAGTTCATCTATTCATGCACCGGGCCTCTATGCATATAAGATCTTTGGCTAATCTCTTTTTGCCCTCTCCCCTCTCCTCTTCCCTTTGAGATTCATCAGTCTGTTCCATGTTTCCATGACTGTACATTGAGCATCTGCTCCCTGGTGGTCATTGGATGTCATAGCTACCGGTCAAATGGTCGCTTAGGCTTTTATATATATAGATACTGTATAGGAGGCCCCTAGAACCATACGAAATGCAAAAATTTCACTGTTAATAACACTTTATCTAATTGCCCCTCTTAGAAATCAAAATTGCCCTCCCCTCCCCCCGTGGGTCATGTGTCTCATATTGGGAACCACTGCTCTATCCCTCTTCCTCACTAAAATCAATAAAAACACATTAAAAGAATTTTTAAATCAAGAGGGGCTCTCTCTTAACAGGGGTTATCATGTGCTAATATTAGTCTATTGTACTTTTATCCTATACTTGTTCATACTAGGATTGCTCATCATTTTATTTTATTTATTTATTTATTTATTGGATTGCTTATTTTAGATGTACTACCATCAAAATCTGGATAGAGAAGGATAGGGCAGATTGGGAATTGGGAGATCTGAGTTCTGGATTCAGTTTCACTGACATACACTCTCACTGGGTGTCACATCTCTGTGGGTGTAACTTCCTTATTAACTAGAATAATGTTGAATTCTAACCCACTATGCTAGTTACCATGATTAGCCTTAACCAGTATAATAGCTACATTGGACTGGCTGCTTAATGTGCTATTAAATATTGAGAATGAAATTATGTGTTTGGTGCACCCTTCCCACTTGACTGGTAGAGACAGAAGTATTGGAACCCCAGGATTGTTTACCTTTGAAAGAGCAGTGTTGAGCTCACCACGGCTCTTTCCTCATATTGCCTGGGGCAGTCTCCTTAAACAAGCCAGGTGAAGAGCAGAATCTTTGTGACTTCTTCCAAAGGTTGGTATGCAACAAGTATCTTACAGAGGAGGGTTTTTTGATCACCAGTGCAGGGGCACTGGCTCCATCCCAGGGCAGAGGTCTAGCAACCAGATTCCGAAGGTTTGCGTGTGTATCTTCCATGCCTTGTGGCAGTGGTAGTGTTACAGACGTAGCTTCCCTTTCATGACCACTACCCCCTCTTCAGTGCCTTGCCTAGCTCTGCAGCAGATCCTGGCTCCGGGTTCACACTCCAGTCCAAGCCTGTTTCTTCCTGCCCAGCTGAAACCGCAAGCTTGGATGCGTATTGTCTGTACGCTTGGACCTTGCTTCCAACTGTGCTCACCACTCCCACACTTGAACCTTGGAGATGACTTCAGCCTCCAATTGAGACGGTGAACTTTGCAGTATTGCATAGTCTTTAGCACACATGCTTCAGAGTCAGATCCAAACCACACTGAAAACTGCACTCTACTGCTTCCCAGCCGTGGGTAGGTTATTCAGCCTCTTGATTTTTCTCATTTGTAAAATAGCACTAATGACACAATTTCTGAACTTGTAAGGATTTTAAAAGGCAGTCTACAAAGCCTTTTAGCATAATGCCTAGTATCTCATAAATTATTGCCCTTGTCCTGTTTGAATTATTGTCCTTGCTCCTCAAATTGGACCAAAACTCTGACCTTGATTTTGCTTTCTGTATTGCAAATTCTCTAAGTATCCTAACTTCAGTCCCAGCCATTGTGCTAATCAACCTTGCCCAACTCCTGGCTCCAGTTTTTTGTCTTCCTCTCAGACCTGTAGCTGAGCAAGCACTTGCATTTGGAAGCCAAAGCCTGGGATCATCTTATAATTCTGAAAACCCACACCCAATCCCCCAGGGAATCCTGCTGCAATGTCCGAGCCGGGCCATTTCTCACCATCTCCGCCACTGCTGCGTGATCTAATCCACCATCATGTGTCTGTCGGGACTTGCTCAATAGTCTTCTCACTGGTTTTCCTGGCCCCTCTACAGTTTATTTTCAATACACCAGCCAGAGGGGTCCTTTTTTTTGTTGTTTTTTTTGTTTTTTTTAAATAATTTAACATTTTAATATTAAAACAAGTGGATGCATTACAGACTTGATTCTTGTGATCTTCTAGTCTGCTGTTGGATCTCTAAATATTATTTTTTAAATATATATTTTATTGATTTTGTACAGAGAGGAAGGGAGAGAGATAGCAAGTTAGAAACATCGATGAGAGAGAGTCATCGATCAGCTGCCTCTTGCACACCCCCTACTAGGGATGTGCCCGCAACCAAGGTACATGCCCTTGACCGGAATCGAACCCGGGACCCTTTGGTCCCCAAACCGCCGTTCTATCCACTGAGCTAAACCGGTTTCGGCTGTATATTATTTTTTATTTCAGTCAGTGTATGCTTAATTTCTAGTTGGTTCTTTTTCATATCCTCAAGGGTCTCACTAAATTTATTGGCCTTTTCTAGAAAATTCTTGAAAAACCTTATAACCGTGGTTTTAAACTCTATATCCAGACATTTGCTTTCCTCCATTTCTTTCACTTGTGATCTATTTCTTTGTCTCCTCATTTTGGCTGCTTCCCTGAGTTGATAGAGTGGCTTTGTGTGCTAGGTGCCCTATAGGGCCCAGTGGTTCAGCCTCACTGTTATCTGAGGTGGACATTCTTGGTGTACCCCTTTGTGGGCTATATGCATAGTCTTATAGTTACGCCTTGGTTTTTGTTGGTATCCCTGGGAGGAATTGACCTCTAGGCCAATTGGCTATATCTATACTGGGAGAACTTCTGTGCTGGAGACACCCTTATGGGAAAAGACTTGCAAAATCCTCTGTGCTCAGCTTGAATGGGGCAGTCTCAGTGGGAAGCAGACAGCAATAGCTTCCCATCATCCCTGCCCTAAGAGGTCCTTGGGTCTCAGTGTCCCATGGTAATCGCTGCAAGCACCTCTGAGAGAAAGCCGCCCTCGAGTTTCACCCACTGCCAGAGAGTCCAGTTAATCCCTGAATGAGTCTGTGTTCCCAGAGTCTCGCTTGGAACTGGAGTTCAGAGCAGTCAGGAGTTTTTATCTACCGCCCAATGGAGAAAGCCACCACGTCCTCAGTTGCCTGTCCTCTCCGCGCACACGCCTAGGTACCTCTGCCCTCTGCAGCTCCTGTGAGTCTCAGTGTGCTTTTCTCTTTCCTTCTACTCTGTTTCCCTGAAAATAAGACAGTGTCTTATATTAATTTTTTCTCCCAAAGTTGCGCTAGGTCTTATTTTCAGGGGATGTCTTATCTTTCCATGCGCTAGGTCTTATTTTCGGAGGATGTCTTATTTTCGGGGAAACACGGTAGTTGTAGAATTTCCCCTCAGCCAGCCTTCCTGTGGTTCTGAATGATGTTCGTTTTGTCTTTTAGTTGTAGTTTGAAATTGTTGTGTGAGACAGCAGTTTAGGTGTTTACTTATGCTGCCATCTTGGTTTCTCCGGTTCTGCAACTTCTGTCATTTGCAGGGGAGACTCTAAACTTTGTGGTTTTTAGGTGTGACTCTCCAGAACCAGAAAACACTTAAGCTGCAGTCCCCAAGAGCAGTTAGAAATTCTCAGAAAATGTGGTCTGGTCCGGCTAGGTTTATTATCCTGAATTTCATTTTCAAATGTGGGTGCAGTCAAGGTTAACAACTGTATTGCTCCTGATTCAGTTGTTTTTCTGTCTTTGTTGGAATGACTGTACCTGTCAGGGTTGCACAATATGTTCATGACCCAGTTAAGACGGTGCCAGGCGGTTTGTGTGTTAACTACCTCTTTACTATTCCTGTTAATCATAATGCTGCCAAATGAGCCAGGCCTAGATTATATGTTTAGATAAGGATTGTTGGCAATGGACACCATCTCCCTAGCCTTTGAAAAAAGGGGAAATTTGTCAGGATTCAAGGGTGACTCATGGAGTCCAAGAATTGGACCTTGGGAAGAATCAGAACCAGGCCAGAGGGCACCAGGAGCCCAAGGAGGGCTAGCCTGCTCATCTCTGTCTCATTCTTCCTCCACCAAAAACTTAAGTTCTAATCATGCCCAGAATCCTCTTCCTTCCCACAAATCCCCCACTCCCCACCCCAGGAGCCCCCCAAGAGTCACTTCTTTAGAACAAAAGACACTGTTGTCACCCAGAAATTCTAAGGGATTTAGGGACTTGTGTCACAAATTGGAGTCCCCTGATCCAAAGATGGCTGCTCATTGCTCTAACCTCAGTGTAACTTCCAGCTACACAGAATTTTTGCATCTGGCTGTCCATCCCTGTCTACTTCTCTCCCAACTCAAAGTTTCTCTGGAAAGAAATCATATTGGTCCATCCCTGGTCCAGTTAACTACGGCCAGGCTTCAGGGTTACGTTGAGGAAAGTGCTGCTGGGAGTCAACCCTTATTGAAGGAGAGGGGAAGGTGGGAAGTGGAGTTGTTTCTAGTTGACTGTCTCCAGATGTATCCGCAACACATGGTAATAGGCTGTCTCTTTCCTCTTAATTGCCGGTCACCTGTGAACCATTCTGAGGGCATTGCTTCTCCAACTGGCCCTAGTGAGGTCCTCCAGGCACTGAGTCCACTGACTTGTGTCTTGGGTTCATCAGGTCAATCTATAGCTTTATTGATCACAGAGTTTTGACCTTTTCATAGCGTGTGATGATTTTTAAAGCATGCATGCTTTTATACTTCATGCGAGTTTTACAATAACCCTAGAGGTAGGCCAGATATTCTTCTCTGCACTTGCATGTTAAGGATACATAGAGAAGTTAAGCAACGTGCCCAAGTTTGGGCAGCGATGAAACCAGGAGTAGAATTCAAGCCACCTAACTCTTTGGTGCTTTTTCCGTTTTTTTTTTTTTTTTTTTTTTTTTAAGTATAATAAAAATTTACTTATAGGTCTACTAAGTGTCACCATTCAATATATTTCTTTTTTTGTTGGCAGTGTTGAATTCTAAGTCACTGATTTAGCAGTTTTTAATTTTCAAATGCGTGCATGTTGTTTTAATTTTTATACATCTATCACTTTATAATTAAGTCTAAAAATTATATTTATTCATTGTGAAATAATAGAAAAACATTCCTAAAACCCTAGTAATTTCCTAGGTGAAAAGAGCACTAGAAGCATCTTTTTTCTAATGTTTGGTTTTTGACTTCACTTTGTGACCCAAGATCCTAAGTCCCTTGGAATTGCCTGGGTGATAGCAGTGTCTTTTGTTTTAAGAAAGTGACTCTCAGTGGGCTCCTGGGGCAGGGAGAAGGGGGTTGGTGGGAGGGAAGAGGGCCTGGCCATGATTAGAAGCTTATGTTTTCAGCCACATCCTCATTTACTAGAGAGGGGAGGAGGGAGTTAATGATGGATCGTACCTATGTGATGAAACCTCCAGAAACCCCCGAGAGCTTCCAGGGTGGTGAGCACATCCACGTATCAGGAGGGTGGAGCACCCCAAGTGCACGGGGCCAGAAGCTCCTGTGCTTGGGACCCCCCCAGACCTCGCTTTCTGTACCTCTTCATCAGCTGCTCTTCGGCCTCCTTCATCACATCCTTTATGGTATAATAACTGGCAATTGTAAATAAATGTTTTGCTGAGTTCTGTGAGCTGTTCTAGCAAATGATTGAATCCAAGGGGGAGGAGGTCATGAGAACCTTTGATTTATTTACTTATTTTCCTTTTGCTGGGAAGTTCCGGTTTATAGCTAAGTGGGGCAGACGTTGTGAGTCATCTGGGACCTGTGACTTGCAATTAGCATCTGAAGGGGGGGGGGGGCAGTCTTGTGGGACTGAGCCCTCAGCCTGTAGCACCTGCTGTTGTCTCAGGGTCGAGTGTCAGAATGAGTTAAGCTGTGGCCCACCCAGCTGCTGTGGCAGAACTGCCTGGTGTGGGGAAACCCCACACACCTGGTGTCAGTGTTTTGCATGTGGTGATGGTGTGAGGGTAAGGCTTATCTAATTTCCTTACACATCACCACAGTTGTATAATTTATGACTTATCAACATGCTATGTCTGTGGTTGATTATCTTCTGCCATGTTAGCTCCATGAGGGCAGGGGTCTCTGTCCAGCTTGTTCTCTGATGCACCTCGACACCCAGAACCTACAGGTGGTGAACCCTCAAATATTTGTTGAATCCTAGTTCGATTTAACACAAATGTATACATGTATTCCACACATTTTTTAGTGCATTTTCTTTTCTTTGCTTGGTTCTTCTCAGGTCTCTACATCTCACCCTCTTAGAAAGCCCCACCATACCCAACAGGTAATCATGTGTCTTCTGACATAGTGGTCTGTGTTATCTATACCTGTATATACACAATCTACCTGCACACACATGCACGGTTCTCTTTAGAGTGTAAGTAGATGATTGTTTATCAAAACTGCCTATTTGTTGGGATGTACTTTCTTGTGCATGTTGCTTTATAAAATTCATTGATTTAGCTACCTTCGTGCACAGCAGGAGAAAAGACAAAGGAGTTCTAAGACTTCTAACATTAGGGTGTTAATTTATATGCCATCTGGACTCACAGATGCCAAGTGAGTTCTTTTGTCCTTAAGGATCAGTTAGTATAATAGAACTTTCGAGGTTCAAATCCATGTTTCACAAAACATACATTAAAAATTTGAAGTCCTCAAGTCTCAAGGACTCATGATTACTACATAGGGGGTTTAAGATTCCATCCTTATCACTGACTCCCGCTTAGCATTATCCTCTCAATGGCCTCATCGTTTAGAATCTGTCCCTTTTTGCACCGATATCCCCAGGCCTTATCTGTCCACTTGGTGAGCAGAAAGGCATGAGGATGTTATTTCTTACCACTTTTTTTTTAAAGCAAGTAATAAAAACTCATTGTTGAAAAATTAGAAAATGCAGTTAAGCAAAAAATTCTCTATAATCCCACCTCATAGTTATAATTCCTGTTAATCACTGTTCATATATTGTAACTTCCCTCTCTCTTCCTTATTTTCTCCCAAGCTAATTGCCCATTTTTCATATTTAAAAAATTATAAAAATAGTTTAAAGGTGTATAAGATAATACCCTCTTTCTCCCTCTCTCTACTCTCTTTCCTCTAAATATACCAATCCTTACCGGTTTGTTGTGCATACAATTACTCTTCATAATTAAGAACATATTATACATACTCTTCTGCAACTTACTTTCCTAGCAATACGTCTTAGGCATCTTCCCATGTCAGGTTATCTGAGCTATGTTTGCCTTCTTAATGGCTGCGAAGCATCCAATGGAGAGGACCCGTCATTTATAACCACTTTCCTGTGAATGGACATTCGTTGTTTACCATTACAAACACCGCTGTAGCAAACATTCTCTGTGCGCCTTTGAAGCATTCCTGAGGACACGATTCTAGACTTAGAAATCCTGGGAACAAATCTGCCTATGACCCTCCAGGGCTGACTTCCAGCCCATCTGCCTGAGTGGCAGCCCCGTTGTCTCAGCTGGTGCCTCTGACTGCAGTGTGCCACGCCCATGGAAACATCAGCAGGTCACTCCTGGTACCAAGCGGCCTTCCCAATGGCTGCCCCTATTTACTGTTTCTCCACATCAATGCCCCCCACCCCCCCCACTCTGGCCAGCACTACAAACTATTGGGGGCTTCCTCTCATAATGATTTTAAAGACCATTCTCTATATTTGTGGCACACGTTGTGAAAGTCCTTCATGATTATATAACACATATTTACATATATTCAAATTTTGTAGTGTCTTTTCACTGAAGATTATTTCAATGCACTCAATCTGTCTATATTGTCCTTCCTACACTGCAAGTTTTGTATCATATTTAAAATGATCTGCCCCACACCAAAATTATTACACCAGATTTCTATATTTTCCTTTATTTTTAAGATTTATTTTACATTTATAAGGTTTACTTTACGTTTGTATCCACCTCACATTTTTTATACGTTTAGCAGCTTAACTTTAATATAATTTACATACTGTGCAATTTGCCCTTTTAAAGTGCATTTTACTATATTCACAAGATTGTGCAACTGTCACCAACAATCTAATTTCAGAACATTTTTATCTCCCACAGAAACCCTGTCCTCATTAGCAGTCACTCTCTGATCCTCAGCCCCTCTTCATTCCCCTGCAACCACTAATCGACTTCCTGACTTCCTGTCTCTCTAGATTTGCCTAACTGGACATCCCATATAATGGATTCATGCCATATGTGATCTTTTGTGAATGACTTTTTTCACTTAGCATAATGTTTTCAAGGTTCATTCACGTTGTAGCCTCTGTTAGTACTTCATTTCTTTTTTGCTGAATAACTAATATTCCATTATTTATACCACAATTTGGTTACCCATTCATCACGTGGTAGACACTTGGTTTGTCTCACATTTGGCTGTTCTCAATGATGCTGCCGAATACATTAACATACAGTTTTTGTATGGAAGCCTGATTTTAATTCTTTCAGGTGTATACCTAGGAGGGTGGTATGGTAATCCTATGTTTCACTTTTTGAGGAACTGCCAATTTCTTTTCCACCGTAGCTACCCCATTGTACATTACTGCCAGCAAAACTTGAGGCTTCCAATTTATCTGCATTGTTCTGATACTTTTTAGTGCCTGTTTTAGTTTCATTTTAGCCATCCTAGTAACTGTGAAATGGTGTCTTGTTGTGGTAACGATTTCCATTTCCTTAAGGACTAATGATGTTGAGATATTTTCAGGTGTGTATTGGTTTTTTGTATGTCTTCACCGGAGACATGTCCATCCAGATCCTTTGCCCATTTTTAAATTGTTTTTTTTTTTTCAATTATTGAGTTGTACGTGTTCTTTACACATTCTAGATACAAATCTCTTATGTGATTTGCAACTATTTTCTCCCATTCTGTGCGCTTTATTATCATAGAATGAGTGGGGAAGTATTCCTTCCTCTTCTATTTTTTAGAAGAGTTTGTGAAGGACTAGTATTAGTTCTTTTTTGAATGTTTGGTAGCATTCAGCAATCAATCAAGTCCTTCGAACCTGGGCTTTTCTTTGTAAGAAGTTTTTAATTAATTACTAATTATCAGATTTATTTTTTGAGTGTGATATTAAGGTAGGACTCTATAACTTAGAACTTTCTAACACCATTTGCTGAATAATCTACTTGTTTCTACTAATTGTAAATGCCACCTTCCCCCCCCCCCCCCCAAATATATTTTTATTGATTTCAGAGAGGAAGGAAGAGGGAGAGAGAGATAGAAATGTCAATGATGAGAAAGAGTCATCGATTGGCTGCCTCCTCTGCAAAGCTTCCTACTGGGGATTGAGCTCACAACCCAGGCATGTGCCCTTGACTGGAATCGAACCCGGCACCCTTCAGTCTACAGACTGACGCTCAGTGCACTGAGTCAAACCAGCTAGAGTGTAAATGCCACTTCTTAAGACCATTTTGAATCTTGATTGAAACCTTACTCCTGATGAGACACAAACAGAATTTGCTAGATCAGTGGCTATAATGTTGATACCTTGAGAAATTATTTGTCCTGTTGGCATGTGAGGCTGGAAAACAGAAGGGACCAGGAATGGCTCATGACTTCCCTACCTCACCACGGATGTGTCAGTGTGGTCTGGACAGCACACTCAACCCACCAACACGCCTACACCATTGGCCCCCAGGCTGGGAACATGTCCTCATATGTCTGCTGCCTAAACTTAGCAGAGATCCACACCAGCCCACAGGCCGCCCCAGGCCGTGGCTTGGATCCTGCCTTGAGTGACTTCCTGGACTTTGGAATCAGCTTGCCCAGTTAGACTTACCCATCTTCCCTGCACCTCCCTGCCTTCTCATTCTTCTCAGACCTTGGACTTGGTCTTTTAACACAAATCAGAGTGTCTACCACTCCCTCCGCACTTGGGAACAGTGAGCCCTGGACTCAGCTGTTTTTCAGATCCAGGACACTGACTGCGGTAATTAGCACCTCTCTTGCTGCGCCAGTACATGCCTCTGCTCATCCCCAAACCACTCATCCTGACCTCCCTGCCCTGACTCATCCCACGATTGCTCATGATTCAGCATGAACATGCTCGCTCAATATTGACACCCAGGACCCTGATTCTGGACCCTGCTCTCTCCTGAGACTGTTATATGTAATAGACATGCAAAGCCGTGGGAATAAATGAGGAGGTTGAGAGCACGTGTGGAGATGAGGAGAGACCATCGCAGGGCCCAATGGAACACCAACACTCCAAGGCCAGAGAGTGGAAGAGCAGCTAGTGTGGAAGCTGAGGAGCAGTGACCAGAGGCAGGCAGGAGGAGCGCATGGTGCCTGAGAACGCTCCGGGATGGAGGGAGCAGCAGTACCACGTCCCGCTGAGAGAATCCACGTAAGATGCGGATTGAAAAGTACCCATGGATTTGTTAACACACAGGCCATTGTGATGTCAGCAAACGTCCATGTCAATGATCTGGTAACTCAAGGCTTCCCAGTGCCCTCCAGAGAAGTGGCCTCCACTCCAGCATTGCCTCTTAGCACTCCCACACGCGGACCCCAGGCTCCAGCCATGCTGAGCTACCTGCATGGACAGATGCCACAGCCTCTCGCTCTTGTGCTGTCCCTTGGCCTGGAGCCCTTTCCGACTCTTAAACTCCTGTGCGCCCTTCCTGGCTCAAGTACCATCTCCTCCAGGAAGCAGTCCCTGACCCCCAGGTTGGGTGAGGTCAGTGGTCGGCAAACTCATTAGTCAACAGAGCCAAATATCAACAGCACAACGGTTGAAATTTCTTCGGAGAGCCACATTTTTTAAACTTAAACTTCTTCTAACACCACTTCTTCAAAATAGACCCGCCCAGGCCGTGGTATTTGTGGAAGAGCCACACTCAAGGGGCCAAGGATAAGGTGACCAGACGTCCCGCTTTTGGCGGGACAGTCCCGATTTTTAACAATTTGTCCCGCGTCCCGCGTCCCGTGGCGTTTTAAAAAAATTCTTTCAAAAAAATCGGGACTTTTTTTTTTTTTTTTTTAAATGCTGCAGGACAAATTGTTAAAAATCGGGACTGCTGAAACCGGTTTGGCTCAATGGATAGAGCGTTGTCTTGGGGACTGAAAGGTCCCGGGTTCGATTCCGGTCAAGGGCATGTACGTTGGTTGCGGGCATATCCCCAGTGAGGGGTGTGCAAGAGGCAGCTGATCGATGACTCTCTCATCGATGTTTCTAACTCTCTATCTCTCTCCCTTCCTCTCTGTACAAAATCAATAAAATATATTAAAAAAATAATAATAAAAATCGAGACTGTCCCGTCAAAAGCGGAACGTCTGGTCACCTTAGCCAAAGAGCTGCATGTGGCTCGCGAGCCGCAGTTTGCCGACCACCAGGTTAGGCGATCCTCTTCTCTCTTCCCATTACACTGTGTGTTGGAACAGGCAGGGTCTCCCCCTGCGTGACCCTCCCACGCCTGTCTTGTTCACCTCCGTTCCCCAGCCCGCTGGCCACTGAGTCCCCACGTATGTGGGGAAGCCAGTCTTGGTGCTGGAAGTTGGGGTGCGTCCAGCTTCCCTCTGACCAGATAAGTAAACACTTGCAATCCAAATTGGCTGGCGGTGACAGACCGGCTGCGTCAGCACCGGGAGCCACAGACGTCTCTCTGCTGTTTGGTTTCAGATAAGTCGGGTTTGCTGAGACCAGGGCCAGGAGCGTAATTCCTGGCAAACCAGTCCTTTCGGGCCACTAGGTTGCAAAACGTCCAGCACTGTCCAGGTCAGAGGCTGTCCACCGCCCAGTCTGTGTCTCTTACCCTGGCCTCTGCCTCTCTCCCTGCTCTCCCCTCTCCCGTGGCCTTGCCCCCATTTATGCACCTACCTTTCAAGCCTCTGATAACATCCAGCTGACTCATATTTGCTTCTGCATTGATTATTCTCCGCTGGATCTCTTCCTCCACCCCAGCTCCCTTACATACCCGGGTCTCCTCCTCCTCCTCTCCTAACGCTTACCCTGTGAAAAGTAACTGTTAGCTTGGCCTTTCTGGTTGGGTTAACTCCCCAAGGGAAAGGAACATTCTCTTCCTATTTTTTTTTCTTCTTTCTTTTCCTGAGCTAATGCCTTGCTAAACCACTTGCTAATTGACTGCAGGGAAAATGGATTATATTATTACTGGCCAAGCGTGAGAGTGCCAGGACCTTTTTTTGAGCCACTCTGAGTGTAGGTCTTAGGCGTGGGAGGGGAATGATGCAAGATTTAGCCTTAAGCCCATTCCGAGCACAGGGCTCAGGCAGCTCCTTACTTGAAGGCAAGGCGCCCCCTTGTGGAAGGATGCCGTCTCCTCAGAAAGGTTGGACGCCACCACTTTTAAACATCTTGTCCCTTTTGGAAAGCCCTTCCTGAGGTTAAAGGGTAGATTAACTCTATTTTTTTAAAAAATATGTAATAACATACATTGTTTTATTCCTGATATAAAACTGGGCCCACTCATGTTATAAAATTTAGCCAATATAGCAAACTATAAAAAAAGATAAAAAGTCACCATAATCCCACCTCCCACAGGTAGCCATCCATTGTTGTTTTTTTGGTGTATTTTTGGTCTCCTATGGAAATACGTGAGATATGTAAAGAATCTACATAAGGCTACCTATGTAATATAGAAGTTAAAATATAAATGTGACAGGTGAGGTCATAGATACACTTGTGCAGTAGATGTCTCCCCCTCTTCACAGCAGCGTGGCTAAGCCCCAGGCCCTGCAACCCGCCCTCACCCCACTTTTCAGCATTTCCCACTCCCCTATCCTGCTGTCATGTTGTCTGCTTCAACACATCACCTTTAATCTATTGTACAGTTTTCTTATTTCTTATGTTTGTTGTGTGTCTCTCACACCCTCAATGTGAGTTCCAAGAAGGTAGGATCTTGCTAGTTTTGTTCCACGATGTTTGTGTCCCAAATGCCCAGAGCAGTACCAAGCACACAGTAGGTGCTACATACATCTTTGTGGAAGGGTTATATGTTTTCCATTTTTCATTACTAAAAATAATTTGTAAACATATATAGTAAACAAAAGTATGTCACACTAGAGGCCTGGTGCATGCAATTCGTGGACAGATAAGGTCCCTAGGCCTGGCTGGTAATCAGGGCCGATCGATCGGGGCCTTCCTTTCCCTGGCTGCGGGCTGCTGCCCAGGGCCTCCCTTTGTTCCACACCGCCCCCTGGTGGTCAGCGCATGTCATAGTGAGCAGTCAAACTCCTGAGGGGACAATTTGCATATTAGTCTTTTAGTATAGGATTCCATTTTATATCATGATTTATTGAACCATTCTGCTGTATGTAATTTAGGCTGATTATAATTTTCCATCATGATAATACTTTGATAGACCTCTTTGTACTTTAATCTCTGTTCATATTTTTTCATTATTTTCTTAGAGCAAATTCAAATTAACCTTAGAAGGTTAATTTCTGAATTGTAGGATAGCAATATTTAAAGTTTTCCTGATGGCCAATACCAAGATGATTTCCACAATGCTTGAACTATATAGCAGACAGTTTTATCCGAGTTTTGCTGGCATTGAATAGATTCTCTTTTTAATCTTGCTTAATTTCCAGACCCAAAAGTTATATTTTATTTTAATTTTTATGTCTCTGATATTTTTTTTAGAAAGAGAGGAAGGGGGAGAGAGACGGAGACAGAGAGGAAGGGAGAGAGAAACATCAATAGGCTGCCTCCTGCTTGGGCCCTGACTGGGAATCGAATCCACAATCTGGGTATGTGCGCTGGCCAGCAATTGAACCTGCCACCCAACTGAGCCAGGGCTCTCTGATTTTTAAAGAAGTTAAAAAAGTTATCGCAGGTATTGGCCATTTGTTCCTCCCTCTCCCCTGTGATATGTCAGTTTATATATTTGCCCAATTTTCATGGATTTTTTTTTCTTATTGAACCATATGAGCTCTTGGTATTTAATATGTATACCTGTAGGAATTACCCTTTGCTGCTTTGTCAATCATAGTTTGCCTGATGTTGAACTTTTAACTGAATTATGGCTTTAAAAAACCTAGTAGTTAAAAAGTTCCTTTGTACCTAGATTTATTGGCTTTGCCATTTTTTTTTTTTTTTTTTTTTTTTTTTTTTGCTATGTGTTTCACTGCTTTTATACTTAGAACATTGTTCTAAACACAGTGGAAGGTTTTTTTTTGTGTGTGTGTGTGTGTGTGGTCCTAATCTTTATACTTAGTTCTTAAATTAATCTTGGTATATAATGTAAGGCAGATATCTCAGTTGATTTTCTTCCCAAATGATCATTTCTAATTATACTTATTAATAATTAATGCCTTCATGATTTATTTCTGATTACTTTATTATCATTTATAAAGTATGTAAATATATTTAGAAATCTAAATATAGCAACTGAGTTACCAGTTTGTGGTAGCATTAGTGTTACACTGTTTAGGTTAGTGTGGCATTATAATTCTTTTAATATTTGTATTTTCAACTTTTCTCCTTATCTTTTAAAAAAATGTCTTAGCTACCTTCCATTTCCCAAAATTTTAGTGAGATTCCAAGAAGGTGAATCAACTCAATGAGTTTAACACATACTTTTGTACGTGTTCAGGCTGAATGCCTCTTCCCACTAGCATTGTACTTTGCAGATTACAGCTCGCGGCCCTGGTCAGTGACCTATACTGTCCGCTTTGAAGATGAGGAAGCGAAGTGAAATAATGCCAGGCCCCATTCTGCCTCTCAGAGTGCCGTCAGCTGTGGGAGACTGGTGCTGGGGATCTGGCCTCTGAAGCCACCGTGTGGCTCTGATGGCAGGAGGGGCCCTGAGCCAGGACACAGCTTCCTGGACTTCTCCAGTCAAATCCTCAACTGGCTCAGTTCCCCGGATCTTCTCTGTGTGTGCAGAGATATTGCAATACAACTCCCAACAGGTTTGCCAAACTTGGCAGAAAATCAGAAAAATTTACATAGAAATCCAGATTTCCAACTTCCCTTGAAAATGTAGGCATTCTCACCCAGCAGAAACAGTGAGAACGGCCACTTAGAGATGAGCCATGTGTCCCTGGCCCATGCCACTTGCTTATTTCTTTCCTGACACTGCAGGCAGCGAAGGGGACGGTCCCAGGGCCTGGGCACCGGGGCAGAGCTATGGTTTGGTCCCCACTTCGTTGACTCCATCAGTTGGAAGGGGGGGGCGGCGAGGGGGCATGTATCAGGTTGAGAAGGGCCTTGTGAGGTTGTCCCCGCTCCTCCTCTCCTTCCTTGGGGATGCTCCTGTGGCCTCCAGTGTCCCACCTCAGCCTCGACTTTGCTCCGTGCTAGACAGCAGTGAGCCTGCCTTTTCTGGGCTCAGTGGGTGAGGTGCCAGGAGACACCCCTACTTGAAATCAGGGCTTTTGCTAAAGGGAAGCAACCAGGATTGCCGTCTCACAGGACTTGGAATATTTCCGTTAAAGCAAGTGTCTGCTTGTGAGGTGAAGGGTGTGGTGTGCCCTTCAACTCATGCTCCTGTTGATTTGTAGAAATAAACTGATATGTATGAGAACCAGCAAAGGCTAAAGAGTCAGGGTTGGCTGTGTGTGTGGGTGAGGTGGGAAGTGAGGGGGCGGGGAGGAGTCAGCCACCAGCATGACTACCAGGAACCAGAGAAGGCTGATGCCTCTTTCTTTAGAGCTGAGATCTTTGAAGCTAAAAGGCACCTTAGCAGTTACTGAGGCCAACCCACTCGGGCAAGGCATGAGTCAGCTCCGAACTGCCCCCAAAGACTCCAGCAGAAGGCTTTTTCTGGCACTCCTCACTCTGAAATAACCCACGTAGCCATCAATCAGGGGCTGGTTGCATAAACTAAAGCAAATCTACACTAGAGTGTGCTCACATTGAATAACAGATGTAATACCAAAATAGCAAGGTAAAGTGGATAAATAAAATGTAGTGAATCCATATAATGGAATTTTATTTGGCAATAAAAAGGAATGAAGTACTGATACAGCCTGCTACATGGATAAACCGTGAAAACATTATGCTAAGTGAAAGAGGCCAGACATAGAAGGTTACATATTTAAATGAATTACCCACAGCAGGCATTCCCTTAGAGCAGGGGTCCTCAAACTTTTTAAAGTGGGGGCCAGATCACGGTCCCTCAGAGAGCTGGAGGGCCGGACTATATGAACTACTAATTCCTACTGTAACACCTTGGCTGCGCTCACTGCCCAAAAAACCTGGCGGGCCGGATCAGACTCCTCTGCGGGCCGCATGCGGCCCATGGGCCGTAGTTTGAAGACCCCTGCCTTAGAGACAGAAGATTAGCAGTTGCCTAGGGCTAGGGTTGAGGAGCTGAGAAAGTAGGGAGTTACTGCTAATGGGTACCCAGATTTTTTTGGAGTACTGAAAATGTTCTCCAGTTGTGGTTGCACAACTCTGAGTACACTAAAAAATCACTGAGTTGCCACTTTAAATGGTTGAATTGTGAATTATATCTCATTAAAGCTTTTACATTAAAAATTGAATTTGAAAAATAAGTAAGGTAGAGAAGTATATAATTTGCTACTGTTTTCCTAAGATGGGATCTAAAACTACATTAAAAAATCACAATGGAAAAGGAAACCATAAAATAAAAATAAATTATTATCTATGGATGGGGAAGAAGAGGGAATAGGTTCAAAGGGTCAGAGAGAGAACCTAAATTTTCTGGACAGACTATAGATTTGGCTTTGGAACCATAAAAATGTTTGTATAATTATAAACAAATCCTATCTAATAAAAGAGTAATATGCAAATTGACCATCACCCCAACACACAAGATGGCTTCCCCCATGTGGTCAAAGATGGCCGCCCCATGAGGACACAAGATGGCTGCCACAGAAGGCTAATAGGGGAGGGAAGTTGTGGATGATTAAGCCAGCAGGGGTGGCACCAAGCTTACAGGGGAGGACAATTGGGGTAAGCAGGCCAGTAGAGGAGGGCAGTTGGGTTGGGGGTGACCAGGCTAGCAGGGGAGGACAGCTGGGGGAAACCTGGCCTTCAGGGGAGGGCAGTTCGGGGCAATTGGGCCAGCAGGGGAGCAGTTATCAGGCTGGCATTGATCAGGCTGGCAGGGGAGTGGTTATGCAGTGGTCAGGTTGGCAGGAAGTAACAATTAGGGACAATCAGGCAGGCAGGCAAGGCAGGTGAGTGGTTGGGAGCCAGCAGTTCTGGATTGTGAGAGGGATGTCAGAAGAGCCAACCATGTGGGTTGGAATTTTCAGTCCCACTCCCTGATCTTTGGGGAGGGCAGAGTGGCTGGTAATTGAATCAATTGCCAATGGCCAATGATCTAATCAATCATACCCATGTAATGAAGCTTCCACGAAACCCCAAAAGGATGGGATCCAGAGCTTCCAGGTTGGCGAACACGTGGAGACTGGGGAGAATGGTGCTGCTGGATCAGGCATGGAAGCTCTGCACCCCTTTCCATATACCGTGCCCTACGCGTCTCTTCCATCTGGATGTTCCTGAGTTATATCCTTTTGTGACAAACCAGTGACCTAGTAAGTAAAAGGTTCTGCATTCTATGAGTGGCTCTAGCAAATTAAACCCAAGGAGGGGTCGTTGGAAGTTCCTATTATAGCTGGTTGGTCAGAAGCACAGGTGACACCTGGTCTTGCCACTAGCATAGCATCTGAAGTGTGTGTCTGTGTGTGTGTGTGTGTGTGTGTGCGCGTGCGCGCGTGCACACGCATGTTTTGCAGAACTGAGCTCTTAACCTGTGGAATCAGACATTATCTCCGGGTAGATAGTGTCAGAATTGATTTGAATTGTAGGACATGCAGCTGGTGTCACAGAGAAGTGCTTGGTGTGCGAAAACCCCTACACACTTGGTGACCAGAAGAGTCAGAAGTGAAGTGTTTTGTGTGAGTAGTAAAAGGGACACATAAGACAGACACAGCAGGGAAGAGCTGGGTTTTCCCTCCATGAGTGGAAAACTGAGTTTTTCTTTTACACTATCATCTATCTATCCATCTATCTCTCTATCTATCTATCTATCTCAATCAATCACTGCACCTGGGCGGTGAGAACAGTGAATGAATTAGAAAGACCTGGTGGGAAGCTGTAGCTTTGGCATTCCCTGAAAATTCTGACTTGGAACCGGACATGACCCTTAAAGGGAGATGGAAGCAAGCTAGTCCAATAAACTGTTACTAGAGATACTGGTTCCTAATTGGAACATGAGGCTTTTATTCATTGTTTATCTGAAATTCAAGCTGAATGTGGTATGTTGTGTTTTATCTGGCGACCCAATGGGGGTGGGCGTGCCTAGAGAACTGGTGTGCCGTGTTCCCTGCCCTTAGGCTAATCTAATTCTAATTCAAGTGTGGCCTATTGTAGCTGTGAGTCCAAATGTTTATTAGAAATAGAAAAGAATGCCGAGTGGGGATTGTAACCTAGTAACAGTGACCAGCTCAGGAGCAAAAGGCCCCAAGAACCCAGACTGTGGTTTCTAAATACAACTTCTTCTCTTTTTTTTAAATACAACTCCTTACTGAAGAGAGATGGCCAATTCCACTGGGACGGCAAAGGTACAGGGTGAACTGGAACATCTTGTCACTCCAGTTAGCCGGACTTCAAGTTCATGCCAAAGACCTTGGGAGCTATCGTGGAGAGCCTGCGGTTTGCTTATAAGAGGAGCTGGGATGTAGGGAGAGCACGTATGAAACAAGATTGCTGCTAGTTGACAATTGTTTAAGCTGGGTATTGAGTATGTGGGGATTCATTACATCGTTTCCTTTACATTTGTATTTTTGAAATTGTCCATAATAAAGATCTAAAAGTAATAAAATAAAAAGTGGCTGTGCCGATTTCTACTCCTTCCAGTAGGAGTTGTAAAATCATAAGTTAAAACGGCCCCATAGATTTGAAGCATTATACATTATTTATACAGGCTTCTATTATTTAAAACACACCTTAAAAGACAAGTTGTTATTTAGCTGGGAGTCTGAAAACTTTAAGTATAAAAAGGACCACGTTGTAAAGAATTGCAGGGACCTAATTGTATGTAGTGTTAAAAGAATAAGTAATTAAAAATCTAGCTTCAATGGGTAAAGAGCTAAGGGTAAGAGTAAAAACCAATTCCAAAAGAAGGTAAGACAGAGGAACTGCACTGGCAATCCGGGCGCCTAGGCCTCTGTGCTCTCTTTTTTCCTCTTGGAACAGAGAGGAGGCAAACCAAGCACCCAGGGTTTCCAGAAGACCAATTCTGTGAGTCCAGTCTAGACTGAGGCAAAGAGGTGTCATGGCTCCACCTCACCACAAGGGGGCACCTTGAAGCAAGAGCCTCGGCTGCATTTACTGACTCTTCATGTAGAGAGGAGCCAGGATTACTAAGAATTGCTTTTTTAAGAATCTTTTTTCTTCTTTTCAGTGCCCACGAGCAGGTCATGTTGGGACACTGATGGCGAGCAGGGCTGTGTCTGAATGCCTTCCTCAGGGCCGCGTCCATGCCAGGCATGCCCCACCCTGTGGCTGAACTGCATCAGGGCACCAGCTGTTCTTAGCCCATCAGGTACCCTCTCCTTCCCTCACCGCAATGCCACTGGCTATCTTTCACCCACCTCTTTGACCCAGTACCCCCACTCGCCACCTTCCATCTCCTTGGGGGGCAGACCTGGGTCTCAGGCCTCTTAGGACAATTGCCAACCATCAAGGGCTGCTCACAGTTACTGGAAAACAGCTTTAAAGTTATAAGTAGCGGCAGTAAAGACTGTGGTCAGAGCTGTCAAACCACAGTCAACCCAACTTCTCTCTCCTGAAAACTGACTTCTGAGAAATAGTCTTCGCCCATTGAATAGCTGGTCTGTCTCCAGTGGGGAAACTCCAGTTCCTTAAAGGGACAGGCCATCGGTGGGGGCGATGTCCCCCCCGAATCTGACCTTGTCTGACTTTCCAGCAGGAAACCAATGGCATAGCCCAACTGGGCCTTTTCTGGATGTGCAACTGATGCTTAATATGTTTATTTTAAATCAAATGTACTCTTGCTTGATTTTTTTGAGTGATGGAAAAACATAATTACAATCATGCTGAAATCCTTTTGTTTCTACTAGCATAAAGCTTCAATGAAATGAGCTTTATTTTTTATGATATTCTCTTGCTCCTTGTTAAAACACTGATTCCAGAATGATCTACTTTGGGAGCACAGATTACAGAGTAATTATTATTTTGGTTCCAAATATAAAATAGGCAAAAACAAACAAACAAACAAAAAAAAAACACAAGTGAATTTGCCTGTATTTTGGATAAATCCAGTGTTTCCCTACCAGACCTTTTAGGTCTTTTCCCGGTCTTGTTGCTTTAAGAAGTGCCACCCCCTTAATGTCAAATACTATAATTCTCCACGCTTGTGAAGAGAAAATAGTTGTGTGTGTGTGGTGTGGTTTTACATGCTCTTTTATTTCAGTAAAATGAGGAAGTAAACCAAGAAAGAAGAAGACAGGAATGTAAGAACAGGAGACCCAACAGGGGAGAAGAGTGAGGGAATCCCACAAGGAAGACACCGCAGGGAGATTGCAGGATGACCGCGTGAACCAGGTGTGAGCAGGTCAGAGACTTTGGGGGCAGACAGAGGGAGGAGGACAACAGCAGCTGACCTCTGACCCCATCTAGGAGAGGCACTCTGCCCTCTGGCTGTGGGATTGGCAGGTCAGGCTGGGTGGCTGTGTGGCCGTGGGAAAGTCAAGGGGCAGGGTGCCGAGGGCCTCGGTGCTTTCTGTATTGTAAAGGCTCAAGGTGTACGTTCCTCAGATCATCTCCGGGCAGGTCTCTCCCTTTCCTCTTCTAAAGTTTAAAAGCAGAAGCTGGCACCCTCATAGATGGCTGGTGGGAATGTTAAGTAGTACAATCTCTGTGGAAAACAGTTTGCGGTTCCTCAAGATGTTAAACATAGAACTGCCATCTGACCCAGTAATTCCAGTCCTACCGTGTTTCCCCGAAAATCAGACATCCTCCGAAAATAAGGCCCCCCCTAGGCTAACCATGAGAGATTTGGTCCACTGATTCTGAAAGAAATGGAGTCACAAGAAATTCACCAGGAAATTCAGGAATTGGATTGTTATGATGATGTTTCAGAAGATGATGACATGATTGTCATTGAATAAATGAGTAAATTCTTGATACTGTAGGATTCACAGTTTGTCTGGTTTGTGTTGACAACTACTGCACTACCCTACCATATACAGGTAATTAATTTCCTTTATTTTCATTTAACAATATATGTGTACCGTATTCTTCTTCATGGAAAAATAAGACATCCCCTGAAAATAAGACCTAGAGCATCTTTGGGAGCAAAAATTAATATAGGACACTGTCTTATTTTCGGGGAAACAGGGTAGGAATATACCTAAGAAAATTGAAAATGTATGTTCATACAAATGCCTTGTAAAAGAATGTACATGGCAGCATTATTCATAATATCCAAAAATATGCAAATAGCCCAAAGGTCCATCAACAGATGAATGGCCAAAGTGTGGTCTATCCATAGGGTGGAGTATGACTCAGCCATAAAAAAGGAATGAAGTACTGACACATGCTACAACGTGGATAAACCTTGAAACATTATGCTGAGTGAAAGAAGGCAGACACAAAAAGCCACTGATTGTTTGAAATGTCCAGAAAAGGCAAATTCATAGAGACAGAAAGCGGATTAGTGGTTCCAGGGGCTGGGAGCAGGGGAATGGGAGTGACTGCCTCATGGATATGGGGTTCTTTTTGAGGTGAAGGAAAGGTCTGGGATTAGAAAATGGTGACGGTGACACAATATGGTGATGGTGACACAGTATTTTACATATACTAAAAATCACTGGCTTGTAACTTTAAAATGCTTAAAATGGTGAGTTTTATTCAAAAACTGCAAAAAAAAAAACTGTGGAAGAAAAAACATTAAAAAGGTAAGTTGGTTTTTTACAAAGTTGCTATAAAATTTGCTTAATAGCAAGCAAATTTATTTAAGTAATATTTTTAATTTCCAAAATTTTTTTTTTTTTTTTTTTTTTTTTTACCACAGGAAGATTTTACTAGCTGGAGACCTTTCCAAATCTGAGGTATTAATATTTACTTTAAAGTTTTATTTTGGTTTCTTCTCTCCCCCCCATATCCTTGGGACTCTTCTTTCTGCTGAGATTGTTACCTCTGCCACGCAGTTACGGTTTTCTTTCGGTGTTTGGTGACCCTGGGAGGTTAGTTCACAGTTACTGAGGAGGGTCTCCATCAGTATTTCTTAATTCTGGCTGCTGTTAGAATCAGCAGGGAATGCTGTAACCGGCATGTAGACCAACTTCATCAGAATGTCAGGGAGGGGAGAGAGGCCCTGGCATTGGGGCAGTGCTCCTCCAAGTGGAGCTATGAGTGAATGGAGTTAACCACTAATCTCAATGAACCCATGTGCAGGCTCCAGCCAAGTCTGAGCCTGTTTCCTAAGTAGCAACTCTTACCTTAGGGGAGTGTGGGGCCCTAAGAAACATTACTGACTGTGGTGGCCCAGGAAAGTCTACTTTGTGTGCTTGTGGAGGACCAGGACACTCTCCTTTAGGTAATTGTGGCCGCCCAGGATACTCAGCTTTAGTTGATTGTAGTTGCCCAGGGAATTCTAAATTAGGTGAGTATAAGCCCAGGAAATGCTTTTTTAGATCATTGTGGGTCCAGGAAACGACACTTTCTGTGACTGTTGGGGCTCAGGACACTCTACCTTAGGAGGCTGTGAAGGCCATGAATTCTCAACTAATAATCGATTATGGTTTCAGGAAACTACTCGATGTGAGTTTGGGGACCAGGAAACTCTAGCTTAGCTGATGATTGGAGGGACTCTAGCTTAGATGATTGTAAAATGTATGTGTTGGGAGGGAGAGCAGCAGGACACTCTATCTAAGGTTATTGTGACTCCAGAAACACAACCTTAGATGATTTGTGCTCAGGAAACTCCACTTTAGGTGATTATGTACCTGGGAAAGTGTCCTTAGCTGATTGGGGTGGGGTGGGATGGGGTAGGGTGGGTGGGAGGGGTATGTAACTCTACCAAAGGTGATTGTGGACACAAGAAGCTCTATATTAGGTAACTGGGGTCTTATGAATCTTTTTAAAAAAATATATTTTATTGATTTTTTACAGAGAGGAAGAGAGAGAGTTAAAAACATTGACGATAGAGAAACATAAATCAGCTGCCTCTTGTACACCCCCCACTGGGGATGTGCCTGCAACCAAGGTACATGCCCTTGACCGGAATCAAACCTGGGACCTTTCAGTCCGCAGGCCGATGCTCTATCCACTGAGCCAAACCGGTTTCGGTGGGTCTTATGAATCTTGACCTTATGTGACCGTGGGAGTCCAGGAAACTATTACCATATTTTCTGGCGTATAAGACAACCCCCTAATTTTACAGTTAAAACAGGTTTAGGCCTATATTCGCTGTATAAGACTAACCCCCACTTCAAAAAAAAGACTTACTTTGCCGTCAAGATCTGCAGGTAATTTTTGTGCAATTTTGGTCTTTTGCCCCCGATTTTCGGTTGACTTTTTTTTCATTTCAAAAGTCGTCTTATATGCCGGAAAATACGGGTAGGTGATTTGAGGTGTGAAGAAACTCTCTTACCTAATTGTTGGAAGCCAGGAAACTACCATGAAGTTATTTGGTTGTCCAGGAAACTTGACCTAGGTGACTGTGGGGTCAAACTATCTTACCATAGATGATTGTAGGGGATCTGAAAACTCTACCTTAGATGAATATGTGGGCCCTAATATAGGTAGTATTTTCCGGCGTATAAGACGACCCCCTAATTTTACAGTTAAAACATAGGTTTAGGCCTATATTCGCTGTATAAGACTACCCCCCACTTCAAAGAAAAGATTTACTTTGCCGTCAAGATCTGCCAGTAATTTTTGTGCAATTTTGGTCTTTTGCCCCCGATTTTCAGTTGACTTTTTTTCATTTCAAAAGTCGTCTTATACGCCAGAAAATACGGTAATTGAGGGGACCCAGGAAACTTGACTTTAGGTGCTTATGGGCCCAGGAATTCTACCCTAGGTTATTGTGAGGTTCAAAGATAGTTTAATTTGGTGATTTGGAGGTGCTCATGTGCATGCGGGGACCCAGGAAATTCTAGCTCAGGGAACTGTGAATCTTGACAGTACATCATGGGGGTAGGTGGGAATCTAGACCTGAGGCAATATGGAATGCAGGATTGTTTTCCTTAATTATGTGGATCAGGGATCTCGAGCTTTGGTGATTGTGAAGACTCAGGAAACTGGGCTTTGAGTGGTTATGGGAACTCTGGAAACTCCGAGCTTAACTGAATGTGGGGGGCTAGGTAAGTCTTCTGTGTGTGTGTAGGGGGAGGCAGCGACTTTAGCTTAGGTGACTGTGGGGGCCCAGGAAACCATACCCAAGGTGTTTGTGGGCTCAGAACACTTGACTTCAGGTGGTTTTGGGCCCAGAAGACTTGACCTTAGGTGTTAGTGGGCCCAGGAAACTTGAGCATAGATGATTGTGGAGTCTCCAGAAATAATACCTTAGGTCAGTGGTCGGCAAACTCATTAGTCAACAGAGCCAAATATCAACAGTACAACGATTGAAATTTCTTTTGAGAGCCAAATTTTTAAAACTTCTAATGCCACTTCTTCAAAATAGACTCGCCCAGGCCGTGGTATTTTGTGGAAGAGCCACATTCAAGGGGCCAAAGAGCCACATGTGACTCTCGAGCCGCAGTTTGCCGACCACTTAGGTAGAGCGCACCGAGGAAATTATCATAGCTGATTGTGGGGCAGAAGGCACTACTCTAGGTATTTTGGACCCAGAAAACTCTACATTAGGTGATTGTGGGCCCAGGAAACTTAACTTAGGCAATTGTTGGGACACAGGAAATTTGACCCTAGGTGACTGTGTCCTTTTTGATTATGGGCCCAAGAAAGTCTACCTACAATGATTGTGGGCCTGCGAAAATCTATATTAAATGATTGACAGACAACTTTACATTAGCTGATTCGGGGGCCTGGGGATGATTGCCTTAGGTCAGTGGTCAGCAAACTGCGGCTCGCGAGCCACATGATGCTCTTTGGCCCCTTGAGTGTGGTTCTTCCATAAAATACCATGTGCGGGTGCGCACATACAGTGCAATTGAAACTTCGTGGCCCATGTGCAGAAGTCGGTTTTCGGCCTGGGCAAGTCTATTTTGAAGAAGTGGCGTTAGAACACTCAAGGGGCCAAAGAGCCGCATGTGGCTCGCGAGCCGTGATTTGCCGACCACTGCCTTAGGTGATTGTGAAGGGCAAGAAACATCTACTTTATGTGATTGCTGAGGGCCAGAGTATTTGGCCTTAGGTGATGGTAGGGGCCAAGGAAAGTTAACTTTAGGTAATTGTGGGCTCAGAAAGCTCTGTGATTTAGGGAGGCCCAGCAAACTCTACCTCAGGTGATTGTGGGCCCAGAAAACTCAACCTTAGGTGATGGTGGGAGCCCAGGAACATAAGTTCAGGTGATTGTGGGGTTCTGGAAACTAGAATTTAGATGATAATGGAGGAGGGGGGATGGCTCAAGGATTTCTAGCTTGGTGATTGTGGAGGGGCAGTAAACTCATAGTTTCTTTTGGTAGCCCAGGATCCTCAACCTCAGGTGATTGTGGGCCCGAGAAACACCTTAGGTGATTGTGTGCTGAGCTAACTTGATCTTAGGTGAATGTGAGGGCCAGGATAGTCTGCCTGGGTGTTATAGTGGGCCAGGAACTCTACCTTAGGTATACCCTAGGGCCCAGGGCCTTATGTGAATGTCAGGTCCCATGAACTCGACCTTGGGTGGATCATCCTTGCTCCTGAAACTCTGCCTTAGGAGATTGTGGGGGCCCAAGAAGTTCTTTCCAAGTGATTGTGGGGTCTGAGAAATTCCATCTTAGATGATTATTTGGAGCCATGAATCTCAACCTTAGGAGACTGCGGGCCCCGGATTGGGGCAGGAGGGGGGGGGGAGAATAATATCTACCTTAGGTGATAGTGGGGGTCAGGAGACTCAACCTTAGGTGATTATGAGGATCCAGGAATGTGGACCTCTTGTGACTGCGGAGGCCAGGAAATTCTTAGTTGATGGTAGAGGCTATGAAATTCTGTCTCAGTTCATATAGGGGGTAAACAGCTATCCCCCAGTTTTTGAAAGTTTGCTTTACGTCACTTTAATTTTTGAAAGGCCTATATTTGTGCCTGTTTCTACTAATTGAAAGAAATCCAAAGAGGATTTCACTTTTACAAAAAAGGCAGAAAGCGGTACTAGCCGTCAGTGCTTGCTTTGCAGTCAGCGGTCATAGAGGCGCTGCACAGCCTGAGCAGTGCGAGCGGCACCTCCAAGCTCCTCCGGGAGCTGCGCTCGGCATCAGGCAGCCAGGGCTCTGAGCTGTGGCGGTGAGCGTCTGCGCTTTATCTTGATTTACTTTGTATTTGTTTGTAAGATGTGTCCTAGGTCACTGCTTCTTCGTTTTATCCCATTTTAGCTTATGAAAGGTTTCATAGGAATAGTCTATTTTCAAACAGGGGTAGAGGGGAGCCTGTGTTGGAAATAAACCTCATTTCCCCCCCTTCCTATGTACCGGCAAACCCAGTTCTTTCCCACTGTCTTTCTTCTGTGTGCCTCCTTCACTGCTCACATAGCACATGTCACTTCTGACTCTGCTGGTCTCCACATGTGTGGGGGTTTCTTCCACACCAAGCAATTCTGTGCCACACCGACCAGGTGTTCTACAGTGAACTCCATTCTGACTCGGTCTATCCAGAGGTGGCGTCAGATCCCACAGGCTGAGGGCTTAGTCCCACACTCTTCACCCAGGCCTCCACTTCAGACGCTAATGGCCAGCCTGGGCTATCACCCATGCTCCTGGCAACCACTTGTACAGATCACAAGTTCCAGTGACCCCCTCCCTGGGTTTGATGAGTTTGCTGGAATGGTTCACAAACTTAGGGAAACATTTACTTAGGCTTACCAGTTTATTAAAGGATATGCCAAAGAATACAGATGAGCACCGGACGGGAAGGGTAGGGCAGCATAGGTGGGAAGGGGAGCCGAGCTTCCATGTCGCCTCCAGGCACACCACCCTCCCAGCACCGCCGTGTCCTCACCAACCCAGAAGCTCTCCAAGCCCTGTGCTTTCAGAATTGTACAGAGGCATGACTGAGCATCAATTTCTCAGCTGTTCTCAAGAGAATGGGGGGAGGGGGGGTGCTAAAAATTCTAAGCTTCTAATCATGGTTTGGTCTTTCCTGTGTCCACCTCTCATCCAGGAGCCCACCCAGAGTCACTTCATTAGAACAAAAGACACCCCTGTGACCCAGGAGAGCATAAGGGTTTCAGGAGCCCTGAGCCGGAAACTGGTATTAAACACTGGAAAGGGGTTCCTGGACCTTGTTCCTGTGTGTGTGTGTGTGTGTGTGTGTGTGTGTGTGGTGGGGGGAGGCTTCCCCATGCCAGAAAACAATTCTTGGACATTAGTAGGGTGTCTGATAACTTAACTCAATTCTGACATTATCTTTCCTAGGGACAGACTCAAATTCCACAGGTAAAGGGCTCAGTCTTGCAAGACAACAAGTCTCAATCTCAGATGCCAATTGCAGGCCCAGGTTGTTACCTTTGCTGCTGACCTACCAGCTGTGAAACACCTCCTTGTGAGGCAGTGTTTCAGAGGTCCACGGAACTGTGCTGTGGGTCTGCAGCCCACTGTGGGGGTTTTGGCTTCGCTCAGAAAGAATTCAGATGTGAGCCAGAAAAGAATTTAAAGTGAAAGTGAGTTTATTAGTGAAGCAGCGAGACAGAGTGGGCGCTTCCACAGACAGAGCAGCCCCTCCCCAGGGGGCTGAAAATTCTAAGCTTCTAATCATGGTTTGGTCTTTATTTATTTCTTTTATTGAGGCTCATTTAAGGGGCAGGGCATTCAATAAAGGGCAGGGATATTCAGGATTTTTCCAGGAAAGAGCCCATTTTGTGTTCTTATATGGGCTTTCCATTTGGATCATAGTGGCTTAGGAGGTGCCTTTTAGTATGCTAATATATTACAACTAGAAGCCCTGATGCATGAAGATTGGTGCTAGAATGGGCTTTCCTTTATGATGGCACCGCCTTTCTACTCCAGTCCAGCCTCTTTCCGCTCAGGCCCCGGAGCCTCCTCTTTCCCCTCTGGGAGCTGCCTCTTCCCCTCCAGCCCCTCCTTCCCATGCTGCCCAGAGGCCCTGAGGGGCCGGAGGTGGGGGTGAGGTGGGGGTGAGGTGGGGTAGGGTGGGTGGGTGGGGCAGAACGCCTGCGTCGTTGCCATGGAGATGATGAAAGCGTTCCACCCCCCATCACTCGGCGCCTGTGTATGCAGTATATTTAGTGTGGGGCAAAAGTAGGTTTACAATTGTGAGCACACAAAGCAGAGTTTATTCTTGTATTATTACTTATTAATTATTGTATTATCTTCCACGTGAACAACTATAAACCTGCTTTTGATCCATCCTGTATTTTCTATCATCTCACAGCCCATTCCCCTGTCTCTGACCATGGACCCCCTTCCAGCAAAATGATACATAAGTCAAAAGATACTGGCACATTGCCAGAACCCCATGCAGTCACTAATAATCATTCCGGTCCATCATGTCATAGGAAACATGTTTCCCAGGGAGAGGCCGCTCAGGTTTGTAGGCCTCTATTCAGTCTTATCAGTTTCCAAACGCAGGCGCGGCCTCAGCGAACATAGGGCTTCACCCTCTCAGGCGTCAGGTATGAATGTAATATTGGCTTTCCCTTATCACACAAGCCATTTTTCATTTCTTCACCCATAACTACATTTTTTTTTTCTTCTCTGCATTTATACTCAAACATTTCCACCTTTCGAAGGTGGAGGAAGGTTTGGCTGCTCTGCTGGTCTAGATGGGACGCAGCGGTCCTAGCCTAGCCAGTACCCCTCCCTCCACACACTCCTTCCTGGCAGGTTGAGATTACACAGTTGCTGAACTAGGGGGCTATCTTTACCACCAAGCAATATAGTTGCATTCATTGTTGGCTCCGATTTTTCCAGATGGGTGTAGGCACATTCCCTCCACCAGGCCCTTAGGAATTCTGACATAATGTTTAAGACAGTGCAATTTCTTGCTGAGGAGTCATCACTGTTTCCGGCCCTTACAGTCATAGCCTTGGTCATGTGGCCACTGCATCAGATAGGGAAAACAAAAGAAGTTGAGGGGATGTGGGGAAGAAAGAGAGAAAAAAAAAAACGTAGTCATTATACCAACATCCCCCTCCCTTGGCAAAAAGAGAATTATGTCAGATCCTTTCTTACCCCCCTCTTTCCCAGACTCACCCCCAAAATAGAGACATTATCCAGGGGGACCCTGCTTTAGTCCCACTCATGTTGAGTGTGAGCACACACTCACGAAGGTGTGTAAGTCAGCCCTTTGTGCCTTTATTTGTGCCCATTTTATTTATTTTTTTGGTTTTTCAATCTGAGTATTTTATTTTGCATGGTTATACAGTATGGATGATTAGCTCACACTCCAAGATAGTTTTATAAGTTTTGTTCTTCAAATTGGTGTTAGTGTTGTAGGGCAAAAACATTACATTTAATTTAACAAAATCAAGAACGATGTGCTGGGACCACGCAGATCACACAGTGGCTCCAAGCAGGCCATTCCCCATCTCTCACAGGAAAAGGGAATCAAAAGCTAAAAATACCCAGAATACTCAAATGGCACCTAACACACTTTTATGTAAAGGTCAAGCTTGTAAATTATTAATCCATGATGCTCAAGAGTGAGAGATCTGACTAGAAAGCTAAAACCTGGAGAATCCTCATTTCCTCCTCTTTGTGGAATACAGTGTTTCTTCAAGCGAGCCCGGGACAATCCCTTCTCTTTCCTTTACTTCCTGGGTCAGAGGGTGTTTTACAATATTAGGTCTGACTACATCCATGTCTCGAGACAAGTGCTCCATCATACTTTCCACAGTTGTTGGTGCATAAAAACCCACCAAAACAAAACCTGCTGCATGCATTTTAGGATCAAGGCCAGCTCGTAACGGGGCATGTCCAATGCATGGCACACGGCTCCAGGCCCTGGCTCCCTTCGCTGGAGAGGGCAGACTGTGGGCATGGTGAGCTGTGGGCCAGGAGGCAATGGCCATGAAGGCACATATTTGTGCCCATTTTAGACAACCACAGTGACCTAAAGCAGCAATGTAGTTGCATTCACTGTTGGCTCCGATTTTTCGAGATGGGTGAAGGCACATTCCGCCCTACCAGGTCCTTCCAATTTTCTATCAAACTGGTACTCTGAGCAGAATATCTCTCTGTTCTTTGTAGGGCATTTTGGTTGTAAAGTGTGTTCCTTGGTCTGAAGAACTGATGGCTGGCTGGCCAAATCAGTGCAATATCTCTGTTCCAGTTCTTTGATAGTATTTTGAACATTTGCATCTACCTCAGGTTAAGCATAGCCTGGTCCAGAGTCAGTGGATATTCTAGTCAGGACCCACTTGTCACCCCTCAGAGCCATCAGAATTAGCATTTCTTGCCAGCTCTGATCAGGGCCTCCCACCGGGGGATCTGCCATAAAGCCATCTGTAGTCTCTGACTCTTTTGCTGGCAGACAAAATAGTTCTTGTTGGCAGACAGATTAGTTCTTGTTGGCTTCTTGTGCTAGAGGGTGCGGAGGACTAGTCTTGATTTAGCCCATCTTTGCACGACTGCAGCACCCCCACATGCACTCATCTCATGGACCCAGCTGGACGCCTTCATCAAGCACATAGGCTATCACCTTCTGAACCTGGAAGGATGTTCTTCTGATGGGCAGCTCCATGCCACACTTTAATGCACCCCTCAATTTTAAATAGTGATTTCCACAGGGCTGTGCCCCATATGGGCATCCCTGCAGTAGGCCAGGTTTCCGTTGTCCTTCTACCTCACCATATGGCCAAGCCATTGGCCACTGCGCAGGAGTCTGTGAGAACCCAAACACAATGGCTTTCCCACTGTTCAGTTCTTCCATCACTGCTAGGAAACAGCAATGCAAATCAGCCTACCACGCGGATCTGCTTTTACCTTCTTCAATCAGTGTCTTTCCATTTGCTGGTCTTAAATGCGGCAGCTTTCCAAACAGGATGGCCTCCATTCACCATGGAACTGCCATCCACAAACCAAACAGCTCTTTGTTGCTCATTTGAGAGCTGCTTATAGGCCAAGTGATAATAGAATTCAGCAGCTCCTCGGAGAGTTCCAGAGTGCATCCTAGGAGAAAAGAGGCTCCCCGTGAGTGTCTCCTTCTTGCATTCCCAGGCAGCATGATTCTATACAAACTATTCATTGAATATGGAACTCTTTTAGGGCCAACCATCTCCATTCAAGCATTTCTCTGACATCATCCCATACACTATGGATATTTCAAGTTTTAAGATTCTTTTATGTCCTCGGTCATCAGGGCAGCTTCAATTAATGTCTGACAGCAAGGTAGTAAATACCCCTCAAATGGAAATTCTCTAGCCCGAAGTCCCAGTAGTCACCTCTGGGAGACGCACACAGGCTTTTGCCGTAAGCCCTGATTAATGTCTCACAAAGGCCTATCACACATGGAATTTGTTCCCACCAACATTCCAGCTTCTATTTTATATGGTGTGGGCTTGGAAAGTCCTATTGGTTCCTGCTTAGCGTGTCCAGTTAATGTTGCTTGAGGGGTGATTTACAAGTCTGTTTTACAAGGTTAGGTAGGAGAAACGTTCCCCAGTGAGATACCATGTCCACCACCATAATACAATCAGGTAGAAGAGGTACAACTTCACATAAAGCCTGTGTAAATGTCCGAAATCTCCTACAAACTTTTACCGTAAGTCCATTAACTCTTATGTTCCTAACAGTAGCCTCTATAGGACTTCATCCACAGGTTTTGGTTTTACAATACTCAGTAGGGAAGGTGTTCCTCAGCCATTCAGATAAAGGCTTAGTCTTTCTGGTGGCCAGACCCCACTCAGGAGCCCAGCAAGAAAGACACTGCTGTCACTGCTGTCTGCCTTAGGTGATTGTGAATCCTAGATAATTTGCCCTTAGGTGAATGTGGAAGGTCAGGAACCTTGAACTTAGATGATCATGAGGGCCCAGGAAACTATAATATGTTTGGTCATTTTGTGGGGCCGGGAAACTCTGCTTTAGGTTATTGTGGGAAACCAAGAAATATTTCCTAGGTGGTGGTTGGGCAAAGAAACTTGTACTCAGGTGACCGTGGGGGCTCAGGAAATTTGATTTTAGGTGAATGCCTGGAACATAAATCTCAACCTGTTGTGGGTGCTAGCAAACTAGACCTTAAGTGGTGGTGGGCCTGGGAAACTTGACTTCAGATGATTGTGGGGGACCAGGAAACTCTTCCTTAGGAGACTGTGGGGCCCCTAGAGACCAAACCTTAAATGATTATGGGGAGCAAGGAATCTACATGATTGTGGGGTCCCTCAAAACTTATCCTTAGGTGATTGTGTGGGGCCAGAATCTCTACCTTAGGTGATTGCAGGGATCCAGGAAACTCACTTTTGGTAATAGTGGGGGTCCAGGAACCTAGACCTTAGGTAAATGTGTGGCAGCAGGATACTCTTAGTTGATTGTGGGGGGGCAAGGATTGTCTACCATAAGTGATTGTGTGCTCCAGGAAATTCTAGCTTAGGTGATGGTGGTAAGGTAGGATGGCCTGCCTCAGTTGTTTGTGGGGAGCAGGAAATTCTACCCGAGTGGCTTGTGGAGATGTAGGAAATTCTATTTTAGGTGCTTATGGGCCGAAGAGACTACTTTAGATGATTGTGGGCCAAAGGTAATACCTGGATGATTGTGGAGGCCCAGGAAATTCTATCTTATATGATTTCAGGGGGCCTAAGGAACTCTACCTTACAAGATTAGGGGCCCTGGAAACCCTCACTTAGAAGACTATGGGTTCTTAAGAACACCAATCTTAAGAGATTGAGGAAACCTAGGAAACTATATCGTAAGAGATAGTGGGCCTGGGAAACTCTACCTTGTGTGTTTGTGGGGTTTGGGGGAGGACAGAAAAGTTGACCTTAGGTTATTGTAGGGGCCCAAGAAACTAGAAGGAAAATGATTATGGAGGCCTAGAAATTTTACCCTAATTTGAATGTGGGCCCAGGAAACTCTACATTAGGTGACGTGGCCCAGAAATCTCTAACTTGTGTGATTGTGTGCCCATAAAATTCTACATTATTTGGGGGGTCAGGATTGTACTTTAGGTGATTGTGGAGGGGCCAGGAATCTTTACCTTAGGCATTTTTTGGGGAGGGGGGTCATGAAACTACATATAGGTTATTTTGTGGGGCTTAGAAAATCTGTATTAGATGGTTGTGGGGCCAGGAAACTAGGTGATTGAGTGGCCCAGGACACTATTCCTGAGGTAATTGTTGGGCCTGCAAACCACCTTACATGATTGTTATGGTTAAGAAACTTGACCTCAGGTGACTGTCGGGTCTTGGGGAACTAGACCTTAAGTTATTGTCATGGCCCTAGAATCTCTACCATGGGTAATAGTCGGGGCTTGGAAAGTCTACCTTAGCTGATTGTGGGACCAAGAAAGCGAACTTTACAAGATTAGAGACCTGGGATACTAGACCTTAGGTAGTTATTTGGGACCATGAGTCTAGTCGGGGCCTACAAAATTAAAATTATGGTATCTGTTGGGATCTAGGAGACTCTGCCTTAGGAAATTGTGAAGGCCACAGAAATTCTTCCTTAGGTGATGGTTGGGGGCCAGGAAACTTGACTTTATTGGATTGTGGATCAAAAGAATCTCAACTTTAGGACTTTGAGGGGTCCTAGGTGACTTGACCTTAAGTGATTCGGGGACCCAGGAAACTCTACCTTAGCTGATTTTTTTTTTTTTTTAAATAAATTTTTATTGTTCATATTATTACAAGTGTTCCTTTCCCCCCCCTTCCCACCCCACCCTCTGCCCTTTCCCCACTCCCCATTGTCCTCATCCATAGGTGCACAGTTTATGTTCAGTCTCTTCCCACATTCCCCTCTCCCCTTTTCCCCAAGAATCATTAGTTCACTCCCCTTCCATACCTCTGATTCTATTATATTCAACAGTTAATATTGTTCATCAGATTTTTTTTTTTTAATTTCCTTGGTTTTTAGATTCACTTGTTGATAGTTACGTATTTGTTGTTCATAATTTTTATCTTTATTTACTTTCTCTTCTGAAAGAACCCCCTTCAGCAATTCATATAATTCTGGTTTGGTGGTGATGAACTCCTTTAGCTTTTTTTTATTAGTGAAGCTCTTTATCTGACCTTCGATTCTGAGTGATAGCTTTGCTGGGTAGAGTATTTTTGGCTGTAGGTTCTTGCTATTCATCACCTTGAATATTTCTTGCCATTCCCGTCTGGCCTGCATGGTTTCTGTTGAGAAATCAGCTGACAATCGTATAGGTGCTCCTTTATAGGTAACCTCCTGCTTAGCTCTTGCTGCTTTTAATATTCTCTCTTTGTCCTTTGCTCTTGGAATCTTAATTATGATTTGTCTTGGTGTGGTCCTCTTTGGATTCCTCTTATTTGGAGTTCTGTGTGCTTCCTGGACTTGTAAGTCCAATTCTTTCACCAGGTGGGGGAAGTTTTCTGTCACTATTTCTTTCAGTATGTTTTCGATATCTTGCTCTCTCTCATCTTCTGGGACCCCCATGATTCTGATGTTGGATCGTTTGAAGTTGTCCCAGAGGTTTCTTACATTATCTTCAATTTTCTGGATTCTCTTGCCTTCTAGCTTCTATGGAGGAGTGTCTTCTGGCTCTTTATGTTCCAAATCTTTGACTTGATTCTTGCGATCTTCTATTCTGTTTTTAGGACTCTGTATAATATTTTTTATTTCAGACAATGTATTCTTTATTTCTTGTTGATCCCTTTTCATATCCTCATAGGTCTCAATTATTTTATCGGCCTTTTCTAGGAAACTCTTGAAAAACCTTATAAGTGTGGTTTTGAACTCTATATCCAGTCGCTTTTTGTCCTCCATTTCTTTTGTTTGTGATCTATTTGGTTTAGGCATTTTCGCAGACAGCTTTTCTGATGGGGCGGAGTTTCAGGGTGGAGCCTACAGCTTTGGCTTCCGTCAGCCCCGCCCTATGCGACTCCTGAGACTCAGGGTCCTTCAGTACTTGTTGCAAGCGCCTCTGAGAGAAAGGTGCCCTCGATTTTCGCCTGCTACCAAACAGTGTAGGCTCTCCCGCAATGGGCCCGAAACTGGGGTTCAGTTCAGTTGGAAGTGAAGTTGGAGGTGGCGTTCAGAGCAGTCTGGAGCCCCTGTCTCCTTCCCGCCAGGGCAGTCCTAGGGCACAGCCGGCCGGCCCTTCTCTGCGCGCTGTGTGCACGCCTCTGGGACCTCCTTTCGCCACTTCCCCAGGTTCCGCCTTACAGCCCAGCTCCCTATGGATGAGCCTGGGTCCCCGGGGTCTGGCCTAGAACGGAGGTTCAGAGCAGTTGGGGGCCCAGCACAATCGGAGCTTTTCTCTGCTTCCCGCTAGGGAACGCCAGCCAGGCACTCGGCCTCCCTCCTCTCTGGCTCCATCCTCTCCGCGCGCCGCGTGTCTCCGTACCTTAGGCTTTTACAGCTCCTCCGCGCTTTCTTCTGGTTTTCTCCTTGCTTCTCGTTGTAGAATTTCCAGTCAGTCGACTTTCCTGTAGTTCTGGGTGATGTCCATTTTATATTTTAGTTGTATTTTATTGAAATTGTTGCGTGCGGCTGCGGCTAGGTGCCTATCCGAGCAGCCATCTTGGATTCTCCTCTACCTTAGCTGATTTTTGAGCCCTTGAATCTCAACATTAGATGATTGCTAGGGACTATTAATCAACCCTTTGTTGATTAGGGAGGCAGGTACTCATCCTTGGGCCCCAGTATTTTTTACTTTAATTGATTGTGGGCAGCCAGGATGGTCTACTTTAGTTAATTATTTTTTTTTTGGGGGGGGGGGGCAGTATAGTCTACCTTTTGTAATTTGGGAGTACAAGAAGTTCTATCTTAGATGATTTTGGTCCTGAAAAACCCTACCTAATGTGATTGCATGCTCTGGAATCTCTACATTAGGTGATTTGAGGATCCAGGAAACTGAAATGTAGGTTATTTGGGGGGACCAGGTGAATGTAGGGGCCAGGATAGTCCTCCTTAGGCGCCTGTGGGGCCCAGAAAACTCTACCTTAGGTGATTGTTAGGGATCGGGAAACTACCTTCTGTGGTTGTATGGGGCCAGAAAATTCTATATTAGGTGATAATGGAATCCAAGAAACTTGACCGTAGGTGATTGTGGAGGATCAGGAAATGACCATAGTTGATTTTGGGAGTCCAGAAAAGAACTTAGGTGATTCTTATACATGGACTCTCAAGCTTGGATGATTGTGGGGGCCCAAGAATAACTATGTTAGTTGATTTGGGGTGTCCAGAAACTTCAATGTTAGGAGCTTGTGGGGGCTCAGGATATTTGACCTTAGGTAATTGAGGGGATCCCAGAAACTCAACCTAAGGTGATTTATTTTTTTGTAGGGAAATACCACCTTAGGTGATTGAGGGGGTCCTGGAGCCTCCACATTAAGGGATTATGAAGGCCCAGGATTCTCCACAGAAGGTGATTGTAGGAGCCTAGGAAACTCTACCTTAGGTAATTGCTTCGGACCTGGGATCTTTGCATTAGGTTACTGTGAAGGCTCAGGAACCTTGATCTAAGTGATTATAGGGGCCTAAGATAGTATAGTTGATTGTGATAGCCCAGGAAACTTTTCCTTAGATGATTGTGGGGGACCAGGAAATTTGACCTTAGTTAATTGTGGAGGGGTCATGATAATCTACCTGAGTTGGTTGAGGGGCCCAGCAAACTCTACCTTAGCTGATGTGGGGGCCCAGGAATCTCAAGATGTGATTATTGGGGCCCAGTGAACTCTACCTTAGGTAATTATGGGGGTTAAAGGAAACGATCTTAGGTGATTGTGGCCAGGGAAAGTCTACCTTTGTTGATTTGGGCCTTGGAAACTCTGCGTTAGGTGCATGGGCCCAAGAAACTGCCACAGCTAAAACGGACCCAGGGAACTCTGCATTGAGTGATTGTTGGATCAGGAAATCTTTACTGTAGATGATTGTGAGGGCCCAGAAAAATCACCCCTAGGTGATTGTGTGAGGGGGAGGGGGGCATGAATCTGAACGTAAGGTAATTGTGAAGACTCCAGAAACTCTCCTTAAGTGATTTTGGAGGGTTAGGATAGTCTTCCTTAGGCGATGGAAGGCCCAGGAAACTCTATCCTCAGTGATTTGGGGCCTCAGGAAATGCAACCTTAGGTGACCATGGGGGCCTCAGGATACTAGAACTTAGTTATTATGGAGGTCCATGACGCTTGACCTTAGGTGATTATAGTGGGGATCATGAAACTTGAGCATAAGGATTGTGAGGCCCCAGAAAACTCAACCAAGTTGATTGTGAGGGTCCAGGAAATCTACCTTAAATGATATTGAGGGCTCAGGACTCGACCATAGATGACTGTGGGCCCAGGAAACTTCACCTTACATGATGGTGTGGGGCCAGGAAACTCAACATTAGCTGATTGTGGGGCCCAGGAAATTTTACCTTAGGGTATTGTAGGGACCAGAAAACTCCTAAGGCAATGGTGGGGAGTGTCCAGCCCACGGGCCTTATAAGGCCCACAAATAATTTGGTCTAGCTGTGCCAAGGCATTAGGAGTGATTTAATTAAATATCTGACCAAATATAGCAGGTTAATTTTTAAGTTGACAATTTTGTATGGCCTGAGAACAATGTTGTAAATTTCCAAATGGCCCTTGGCAGAAAAAAGGTTCCCCACCCCTGTCCTAAGGTGATGTGGGTCAAGGGAACTCTCTACCTTAGGTAAATTTGGGGGTCCAGGAACTCTTTTAGGTGATGTGGGCCCAGGAAGGACTGCCCTATATAGTTGATCGCTAAGAGAACTATACTTTAGTTGACTGTTGGGGCTCAGAAAACTCGACCTAAGGTAATTTCAGGGGCATAAGAAAGAAACATAGGTAATTATAGGGATCCAGAAAACTGTATCTTAGGAGATTGTGGGCCAGGGGAATTCTACCTTAGTTAATCATAGGGGTCTAAGAAATTCTACTTTAGGGATTGTGGGGGCAAAGAAACTATACCTTATGTGATTATGAATGCCCAGGAAACCTTATCTTAGGTGATTCTGGGGCCAGAAAACTCTGCCTCAGTGCCAGGGCTAGGGCAGAAAACTCAATTATAGGTGACTAAGGGGCCAGAAATCTCTTAGTTGATTGTTAGGGGATAAGGAGAATCTACCCTAATGATTCTGGTGGGCCAGGAACTTGACCTTAAGTTGATTGTTAGGGGTCAGATAGTCTACCTTTTTGATTAATTGGGGATTGGGGGTGGTGGTGGCAGGAAACCACCTTAGGTGATTGTACGGGATTAGAAAACTATGTCTCTGGTGTTTGTGGGCATCTGCTATCTTTACCTTAGATCAGGGGGTCTTCAAACTTTTTAAGGTGGGGGCCAGATCACGGTCCCTCAGAGAGCTGGAGGGCCGGACTATATGAACCACTAATTCCTACTGTAACACCTTGGCTGCGCTCACTGCCCAAAAAACCTGGCGGGCAGGATCAGACTCCCCTGGGGGCTGCATGTGGCCCGCGGGCCGTAGTTTGAAGACCCCTGCCTTAGATGATTGTGGGGGCCCTGGAAACTCTATCTTAGGTGATTACAGGAAGCCAGAATTTCTACCTTACGTGATTATCAGGGGCCAGGAAACTTGGCTATAGGTGATGGTGTGGGTCAAAATAGTCTATCTTAGTTGATTGTGGAGGCCGGAATAGTTTATTTTGTGGGACAGGATAATCTACTTTAGGAGATTGTTTAGGTCAGGAAACTTGACTTTAGGCCATTGTGGGGAGCTGGAAAGTTCGACCTTCAGCGATATTGTTGGCCCAGGAAACTCTATGTTAGATGATTCTGGGGGCCTGGAAAACTCTTAGATAATTGTGGTTTCAGGGAAAATCTACCTGAGGTAACTGTTGGGACTGAGGAAACGTGACCTTATGTTTGTGGGGGGCCCAGGAATCTCTATAGGGAGCAGGATGCAGAAGAGCACCAAGGTGAGGGGCTCAGCTGGCCTGTCTCTGCATGGGCATTTCTATGGTATTGTGATTTCCAGCCCTGATGCTTCTGAGGTTTCAGGTCCTGATGCTTCTAGGAAGCTCCCCTGCCAGACTCTCTCTTGAGGAAGCTGTCATTGTGCCTTACTCCACTGGGAAACCAGTGAGAGTTAAGCATTTGGGGGTGGGAACCTGGCCCAGGGCGTCACTCTTTAATCCCCAGCCAGTTTCCAGGGACTGCTCCCTCCTTTGCGCCTTTACTGCTTCTGATCTTTGTATTATTCCATAGTTTTGTAAGATAAAAGCTTAATTTTTTTTTTTTTTTTTTTGAAGAGTCTCTTTATTGCCTGAAGTGAGCTGACGTTCCCTCAGCTCTGCTGGGTCCTGCTTTCAACATGTTCCCATTGACATTAAATCTGGAAATTCCACACTGACACCCAGTTTTCTAATGTTTCTGTTGATTATTGAATTGTGACGTCTTCAATAGAGTGTGAGAAGGAAGAAAACATTATTTATGCTTTAAACGAAAGCTTCAAAATACATATTAAACTATATGCTAATATATTTTGAGAACCTTGAACATAGTTGATTTCCTATTACCAACATTTCAAGTAATAAGAATGATAGGACACCAAAGGACAAAAAGCTGTTCCATTCATTCCATTAAACCTAGTCTTGCTAACAAAATAAAGTTTAAAGTCTGATGACTACAGATGTAAAAACTTAAAATGCAATTCAGCACGTTAGTACCATCTGCTTCTCAAAGGAACCAGGTCTCCTTGGAGAAATGGCTTTTTCTTCTTCACTTGGTTGTTTATATCAGCATGAACTCGTGCTTTTTTTCTTTTTTTAACTTTATTCAACAGATTCTATCCTTTAATATCATGTCTTATTTGATGCTCAAATCATCACAAATGTTGCCAGTGGGGTTCTCTTATAGAAAAGTGTGCAAATAAAGATGCAGATGACAGAACCAAGAAATTGGAATTTCAACTAAGTAGCTTTATAACTGTCCTGATTAGAACAATGCCTTTAAGCATTTTGCTCTCAATATTAAAAATTCTAACCAAAATATCCAATAAATACATTAAAAAAGGACAACTGTTTTTTTTAAATTAAAAATATATATATATATATATATTTTATTAATTTTTTACAGAGAGGAAGGGAGAGGGATAGAGAGCTAGAAACATCAATGAGAGAGAAATATCAACCAGCTGCCTCCTGCACATTGCCCACCAGGGATGTGCCTGCAACCAATGTACCTGCCCTTGACTGGAATCGAATCTGGGACTTTTCAGTCCACAGACTGATGCTCTAACCACTGAGCCAAACCGGTTTCGGCAGACAACTGGGTATTTTATTTTTTAAATATATTTTATTGATTTTTTTTTTTAACAGAGAGAAAGGGAGAGAGATAGAGAGATAGAAACGTCGAAGAGAGAGAAACATCGACCAGCTGCCTCCTCCACACCCTCTACCGGGGATGTGCCCGCAACCAAGGCACATGCCCTTGACCGGAATTGAACCCAGGACCTTTCAGTCCACAGACCGACGCTCTACCATTGAGCCAAACTGGCTTTGGCACAACTGGGTATTTTATTTTATTTTATTTTATTTATTTACTTATTTAAATATATTTTATTGATTTTTTACAGAGAGGAAGGGAGAGAGATAGAGAGCTAGAAACGTCGATGAGACAGAAACATCGACCAGCTGCCTCTTGCACACCCCCTACCAGGGATGTGCCCACAACCAATGTACATGCCCCTGACCGGAATCGAACCTGGGACCTTTCAGTCCGCAGACCGACGCTCTACCACTGAGCCAAACCGGCTTCGGCACAACTCGGTATTTTAAAAACTACTGGCCATGTTGCCCAGTCCATTGCTGGCCACACTCGATGATGCCTGAGTAAATAAGCAGCTTTTTCTTAGGTGGTTTGGCTGTGTTTGTTGCAGCACAAATGTGGGAATGGTCAACAACTGCTTTCCCAAATGTCTTAAGGTAAATTCCAATTTCTTCCCATTTTGAAATTCTGAGAACAGCTGGTAACTTTCTTATGAGCTCATGTTAACATCACAATCTCCCATGAGGAAACTGAGGTACAGAGAACTTGGGTAATTCAAGGTCAAAGACCTGGGGAAGTAGTCAGGGAATGGGCGAATGCCTTAGTTCTCTGTACACTTTCCTGAAAGGAAACAAATAATTTTATGCTTTTGACTTAGAGAACAATGTAACTTTCAGACATGTTGAAATGAAGTAGATTGTCTCTTAAAGTACAAAACATTTGAGCGCCTCTTAAAGTACAATACAAAACATTTGAGCGCTTTAGTAAAAAAAATGTGGCTGGCATACAATATTTCAGGTGTACAATATGGTAATTCAACATTTATATACTTTATGATGTGATCACCACATTAATCTAGTAACCATCTGTCACCATACAAAGTTATTAAATATCATTGACTGTATTTCCTGTGGCGTACACTACATCTCCATGGTGTATTTATTTTATAACAAAGTTTGTACCTCTTATTCCTCTTCACCTTTTCT
This sequence comes from Pipistrellus hanaki, assembly GCF_964339955.1. Taxonomy (NCBI): domain Eukaryota; kingdom Metazoa; phylum Chordata; class Mammalia; order Chiroptera; family Vespertilionidae; genus Pipistrellus; species Pipistrellus hanaki. The sequence continues at coordinate 53,417,854 of NC_140503.1, read as the reverse complement.
GCTTATCCTCCTTACACCCTGACCCCCCGCAATAATTACTTTGTTCTTTGTTTCTGAGTGTGGTTTTTTTAGATCCCACATGTAAGTGAAATCTTAAGTTATTTGTCTTTCTCTGACTTATTCACTTAGCATAATACCCTGTAGGTCTATCCACGTTGTTGCAAATGGCAAGATTTCATTCTTTTTTATTGCTGAGTAATATTCTATTGTATGTATGTATATAACCAACAAGTGTACAACAAGCATTTCAAACTCCTGGCCTGCGGGCCACATGCCTCGTTTATTTGGCCCATGTTGGCCTTTGAGTTTGACATGCTTGGTGTACAAGATGAACACTCCAACCAACTGAGCCACACTGGCTAGGACTAAAATTCTGAGCACTTCTAATGTCAAAGTAGCTTGTTGTCAAGGTGCATAAAGAATGATACCACTTCCCTTCCAAAATAAGCTATCAAAGCTCTCAAGTCATTCTTTCACTGGGGTAACAGTTAATTTAATTCCAAAATAAATTTTGAGGATAAAAGCAAGAAGTGGTCTCGCCATCCTGCAAAGGCCATTTGTTGTTAGGCAGACATTTCAAAGACAAGTAACAATCTTCTCTGATGTCCCTGCCCAGGAAACCTCGTGGAATAGGAGTAGCTGACTTTAGACCAACCCTCTCACCTCAAAATCCAAAGCTGTTCCCTTCTCTCAGTTCCTTGCCTGACTGCTGGATAAACTGAACCCCAATGATTTTGTCTGTTTTTAATCTTTTAATCACTGGTGAATTGATTATATACCTCATCCTAAAATTATTCTTAATTTGTTTTGGTTTTTATATGATTTGTATGATTTATTTTTATAAGTATTCTTTTTATTCTGGGGAGAATGAGCAGTTTAAAAAAAGGTCTTTGTATTGTAATTCCAAAAATAAGTAGTAAGAAGAGGATGTAATAGCTCCCCAGATCAAATACAGTCCCTGACAGAAAAGGAGAAAAAAGTGAGTTTTATAAGGTGGTCATAGAAAGGAAATTTTGGGTTTTCTTATAATTTATTATTCTGACAGGGCAAAACTAGGATATGTGGTCACCTGAGGTATACCTTGCATTGTACGGTGATCCTCAAAGCTCTACAAAGCAATCAGGGAAATAGCTGGGAAACATGATATACAGAGATGTGAAGTCACATGTCCAAAGCTGAGGAGGGGTAAAAACAATAATTTTAGGTAACATTTATTTAGCACTTGCTATATGTCAGGCTCTGGACTGTGTACCTTATATGTATTATAGAATACTATTATTAATATGTTTCCCTCTGATGAGGTAAAATATTACAGGAAGTTAAATAATTTGTCCAAAGTTATTGAATTAAAAAGTGGTAGAGCTGAGGTTACAGCAGGTAGGGTCAAGAGTCCAATCTAAGTTTTTTAGTTTGCTTTTCAGCCTGTCATCTTGCTGCTGGCTGTGGGGAAACTGCTAGGTGATAACCAGGTGGGAGCAGTATTGTGGCTGAGATAGAAGTCTCACAGGTCAGATGGCCTTGGTTTAAGAACTGGTCACTTACTAACCATATGTCTTTGAGCAAGTCACTCAAAGTCTCAGTTGCCTCAAATGAGTACACCCCAGCATAGGGTAAATGCTGAATAAATAAAATGAACCTTGGTAATTATTAATACTCATGAAAGCAGACACAAGTGAATATACAGAAGACAGCTTAGATAAAAGTAAGAGAAAAAATCATGTATTGAATAAAATTTAAGTTAGCCATGAAACAATTGAAGAAAATTCAAACTGATATTGCAAACTTTCAAATCATAAAGCAGAAACTCAAGGATAAGATGGAATGTGGGGGCAACAGCCGTTTTTCCCTTTTAGACCCAGATGGAAGAATTCTGCAATGACCAGCTCACTGGGCCTGGAAACGGACCACTCATTAACACCGGTTCTTCAAAAATAGAATGTCCAGTGACTTGGCATTCAGATTGTGTCCAAAGCAAAGATAAATTTCTGAACCCAGGAGCTATGTTTGCTTCTGGACCACTCCCCTTGGATACTCTTTGTATTGTTTCTTAATGGCAGCCACGTGGAGTAATTTGCCTTCTGTCTCTTCCTTGTCATCTAAGGATTGGGGTCTAGGCAACACGGGTGATCACCCTGACCCTACTTCTTCAGATAGGCACCAAGACCCATTTCCCTTTCCTGCATCATCTAGTGTTTCATCTCTTGGATCATTCTCAAGATGTTATTTTTCCCTTAAAAAGGACTCCTCGCCCTAGCTGGTTTGGCTCAGTGGATAGAGTGTTGGCCTGCAGACTGAAGGGTTTAAGGTTCAATTCTGGTCAAGGGCACATGCCTGGGTTGTGGGCTTGATCCCCAGTAAGGGGTGTGCAGGAGGCAGCTGATCAATGATTTTCGCTCATCATTGATGTTTCTGACTCTTCTTCTCCTTTACTCTCTGAAATCAATAAAGATATATTTTTAAAAAGCCTCTCTCTATTGGAAAAAGCTAGACACAGATAACTTCTTAAATCATATTAAGGCACTATTGTTAATACTGCTCAAGTGATCATAATCTTTGTTCTCATCTATAAATAATACATATTAAAATTATCAGAGGTGAACTCATGATTTTTTTAAATTCAATCCTTTTTAAAAATAATGTCTATTTAATTATTATTATTATTTATTTATTTATTTAAAATACATTTTATTGATTTTTCACAGAGAGGAAGAGAGAGGGATAGAGAGTTAGAAACATTGATGAGAGAGAAACATAGATCAGCTGCCTCTTGCACGCCCCAATTGGGAGCATGCCTGTAAAAAAGGTACATGCCCTTGACCGGAATCGAACCTGGGACCTTTCAGTCCGCAGGCCGACGCTCTATCGACTGAGCCAAACTAGTTTCGGCATGATTTCTTAACATATTCCCCTAAAAAAAAAATGTGGTTATAGATGAAACAAGATTATCAAAGTACTGATAGTTGTTGGAACTAGCTAACAAGTACATATGGGTCCACTTACTCTCAATTCCACGTCCTCTCCAGCTATTATGTTTTCCTTCTCTTTATGGCAATTTTCCTTGAAATAAATTCTAATATGCTGACTGACTTTCCCCCATTCTTTCGTGAACCCACTTCATTCAGGTTTTCCCTCTTATCATTCCAGCAAAATTGCTTTTCTTAAGATCAGCAACGACCTCCATATTGTTAAGTCCAATGATCATGCTCATCTTACCTGAACCATCAGCAAGATTCAACAGTTAATCACTCCCCTTCCTCCTTGAAACACTTTCCACCTGATTTCCAGAACTCAGCCATCAGTAGTACTGATATTCTTACCTCACCAACTCCACTGAATAAGTATTATTTCTGAAACCCAGACCACAGATTTGATTCCCGTCTGGCATTGGTTTTGTACAAAGAAAGGATGTGTTCCAAGGAAGACTACAAATGTTGGCATTTGGTTACATGGGTAAAGCTGGAAGTGATGTTAGTAACATGAGTTGTTTCTTCTTTCTCTCCCCTTCACTTACAACTAAAGGGACATCCATAACTCAACAAAATGTACCTGCACAGCACACCAAGACACCCAAGAGATTCATCCACTTGTGATCTGAAAGTGAGTGGATTGGACCTCAGAGGTGGTCATGGAACCAAGGGAGTTGTGGTGGCAGCAGTGTCAGTGGTGTCCTTTGTAGCAGAGAAGGAGGAAGGTGACAGGGGTGAGTGAAAGTCTGCCCAGCTCCATAGGGTACAACTGGAGGGTCCCACCACTCTTCAGTAGCATGCATGTTCCTTAGACCTCTATGAGTGGGGAAAGGAAAAGAAAGGGAAGACAGGAATACAAAGACAACTAAAGGAACTATCTGCCCTAGGATTCCAGTAAGAGGTCTGCTCCATGGACTGCTGTGACTCCTCCACTTGAAGATTCCCCTGCCTACCAGGCCATGAGTACACCCAAAGTATACCCTCATTCTGCCAGCACCCTCCCTTTATTATATTATTATTATTGTTATTATTATTTCAAATATATTTTTATTGATTTTTTACAGCGAGGAAGAGAGAGGAATAGAGAGTTAGAAACATCGATGAGAGAGAATCATCGATCAGCTGCCTCCTGCACACCCCCTACTGGGGATGTGCCCGCAACCAAGGTACATGCCCTTGACTGGAATCAAACTTGGGACCCTTCAGTCCACAGGCTGACGCTCTATCCACTGAGCCAAACTGGTTTCGGCCCCTCCCTTTATTTTTAAAAATATGTTTTTATTAATTTTAGAGAGAGGAAGGGAGAGAGATAGAAACATCAGTAATGAGAAAGGATCATCAATCGACTGCCTCCTTAATGCTCCTTGACCAGGAACTGAACATGTCCTCCTGGTTCATAGGTTGACACTCAATCCCTGACGCAAACCAGCAAGCCTCCCCCCCCCGCCCCCCCCCCCCCCCGCCTTTATTTTTTTACACCAGCTTTTTTATGTGTGGTTCTAACTTTAGCAGCTGGTCAGCTACAGTCAGTGAAACCAAAAAGTGGTGCTACAGCGCCACTTTCTCGGAAACAAAAGAAAGGCTTCTTATTGCCAATCAGTTAAATTGTTAGAATCAAAGTAAAGAAAGCCTTACTACCTAAATAGGAAAGTTGTTTACTGCTTCAAATGTGGCAGCAGAGGCACATTACATCAAATACTATGAAAAAAATCATAGTAACATGGTATCACACAAAGAAAGTGACAATTTTCTAGCAATCGAACAAAAGAAACATGGAATACTGAAAACCAATAAAGAATTCAAAATAGCTGTCATGAAGAAATTCAATGAATTACAAGAAAACTGAAAAAGACACTTCAATAAATTCAAGGATAAAATTAATGAACAGAAGAGTACTTTAAAGGAATGCCCAGAAATAACTAAACAGAAATACTGGAGCCTGCATCAATGAGTGAGTGAGAAATGAGTGAGAAACAATGCATTAGAGAGCACTGAAAATGCAGATCAGATGGAAGACAGAATTAGTAAGCTGAATGATCAGAATTTAGAAATGATTCAGGTAGAAGAGGAGAGATAAACCTTATGGAATTATGAGACTCCATTAGAAAAGCCAGCATAAGATTAATGGGTGTACAAAAAGAATCAGGGACAGAAGGGGGCAGAGGGTTTAAGAAATAATATCTGAGAACTTCCAAAACCTGGGGAAGGGACTGGATATGCAAACCCATGAAATTAATAGAACATATTATCCCAATACAAAAAACAAAAAACAACTTCACCCAGACACATTATAATGAGACTGTGAAATGCCAATGATTAAAACATGGTTATTACAGGGGTTGGGTGGTGGTGGTGGTGGTGAAGATTTCCCGGTAGACTATCAGTAGATTTCTCAGCAGAAACTCTATAGGCCAGAAAAAAGCAGAATGACTTTTACCAAGAATATTTTACCTAGCAAAGTTTTCTTTCAGATATAAAAGAAAAATAAAGGCTTTCTCAGACAAGCAAGAAGTAGGAAGTTTACCACCACTAGGTCTGCCTTTCAAAAAATATTGAAAGAAACTCTTCAAGTTGAATGAAAAGATGAAATTCCATAAAACTCTAAGGTGACAGAATTAACGAATTCAATTTTGGAATAATACATAATAAAAGGGGATGGAACCTTTATAGGCAAATGAAGATAAACTGGTATAAGAAAAAGAACTGAAGTATTTAAAAAAATATATATTTTATTGATTTTGTACAGAGATGAAGGGAGAGAGATAGAGAGTTAGAAACATCGATGAGAGAGTCATCGATCAGCTGCCTCTTGCACACCCCTCACTGGGGACATGCCCGCAACCAACGTACATGCCCTTGACCGGAATCGAACCCGGGACACCTCAGTCCCCAAGCCGACGCTCTATCCATTGAGCCAAACCGGTTTCGGCGGAACTGAAGTATTTTTATCTATGAGATATTCTATGTCAACTTCATGGTGACCACAAAGCAAAAATCTAGAGCAGAGACATGAAACATAAAAGAAAAAGGAGACTAAGAAAATCACCATGGATTTTCCAAATTACAAAGGTAGACACAAAAAGAAGGAAAATGAAACAATGGAGAAACAACCAGAAGGCAAAAGAAAATGCCAGTAGTGAGTCCTTACATATCAGTTATCAGCTTCAGTGTAAATGGATTAAACTCACTAATCAAAAGTTATAAAGTGGATGCATAGATTAAAAAACAAAACTTTTTGTTGTGTATAGCAGACTCATTTCAGCTCTAAAGACATACCCAGGCTCAAAGTGAAGGGATAGAAGATGATATTCCAAACAACTGGAAACCAAAATAAGTGGGCGTAGCCATACTTATCAGACAAAATAGAGTTTAAGCCAAAAATGGTACCAAGAGACTAAGAAAGTCAATATATAATGATAAAGGGGTCAATATATCAAGAAGATACAACAATCATAAATATATAAAACTAGAGGAGGATTCCTGCAATAGGGCTTCTTGCTGGGGTCGCTGCCCTGCCTGCTTCCCTCCCTTCTCCCCCACCCCTCTTGCTTGCTTCCACAGCTTCGCTCCCTCCTGCAGCTCTTGGCTTCTTTTTACGCTGTCTTCAGTCTTGGCTCTGGCTTGGATATGTAAATTAGCCATAATCTTGGCTGGGTTAATTTGCATATTCACCCTGATTGGCTGGTGGATGTGGCTTGTGGGTGTAGCAAAGGTGCAGTCAATTTACATGTTTCTCTTTTATTAGGTAGGATCCCAACAGATGATCACTGAAATATAGTTAGCAAATACTAACTGATAAATAGTTATTATACTGTTTATTTCTACTTGGATAATATTGAAATAGACTTCAAGACCCCACTATCAGCAATGGATAGATCATCCAGACAGGAAATCAACAAAAATCCCACTGGAGTGGAACCATAATTTAGAACAAATGAACTTAGACATAATAGGACATTCTCTAGAATAGATAATATGATAACAAATTTATTAAATTTAGGAAGATTGAAATCATATCAGCTATTATTTATGACCACATTGGTATGAAACTAGAAAGCAACAACAAGAGAAAAACAAGATCTACAAATATGTGGAACTAGACAACACACTTCTAAATAATCACTCTGTTAAGGAAGAAATAAAAAGGCAAATAAAAATTATCTTGAAAATGAAAATACAATCTTGTAGAATGCAGCAAAGCAGTTCTGAGAGGAAAATTTACAGCAATAAATATATTTTAAGAAATTAGAAAGTTTTCAAATGACCTAACTTTATACCTCAAGGAACTAGGAAAAGAATGAATAAAACTCAGCTTCCAGTCAAGATGGTGGCAGAGGTAAACATGATACTCGAAACCTCTCTCAACTAGATCAAAATTACAGCTAAGCTACAGGACAACCATCATTGAAAATCACCTGAAATCTAGCCAAACAGAAGTCCTATAAGGAAAATATAAAGAAGAAACCACATCAGATTGATAGGAGGGTCAGAGATGTGGAAGGGGCTAGTCCCACAGCCACATGTGGTAGATAAAAATTGGGAGGGCTATCTTGGTTGAAGTGTTCCCTGAGGAGTGAGGGGTCCCAGCCAGAAGGGATTCACACTAAGTATGCAAAGTGATGAAAAGGAAGGACCTACAACCAAATTACCCAGCAAAGCTATACTTTAGACTTGAAGGACAGACAGCTTCCCAGGCAAGAAAAAGCTAAAGGAGTTCATCACCATCAAACCAGTATTACAGAATGTTATAAAACTGAAATTCAGACACAGGCTACTGTACAGTGGTTACCAGAGGGAAGAGCGGTGGGGAAGTAGTAAAGGGGACCAAATATATGGTCCTGAAGATGACTTTGGGTGGTGGGCCACAATACAATATACAGATCATGTGTCATAGCAATGTACAATACATTAGAAACCTATAACATTTATTAACCAATGTCACCCCAATAAATATAATAAAAATATTTTAAAGAAATGTTAAAAGGTCCTATTGAAGATGAAGCAAAAAGATTAAAATATGAATAATAAAATGGCAATAAATACATATCTGTCACCCATAGGTTTATTGCAGCATTATTTACAATAGCCAAGATATAGAAGCAATCTAAATGTCCATCAATAGGTGAATGGATAAAGAAGTGGTATATAGCCCAGCTGGCTTGGCTCAGTGGTTGAGTGTTGATCTATGAACCAGGAGGTCATGGTTCAACCTAGCCAGAACACATGGTAGGTTGCGGACTCGATCCCCAGAGTAGGGCATGCAGGAGACAGCCGATCAATGATTCTCTCTCATCATTGATGTTTCTGTCTCTCTCTCCTTCTTTCCTCTCTGAAATCAATAAAAATATATTTTAAAAAAGAAATGGTACATATATGCAATGGACTATGATTCAGCCACAAAAAAAGGAATGAAATCTTGCCATCTGCAACAACATGGACTAACTTAGAAGGCATTGTGCTAAGTGAAATAATTCAGACAGAAGGACAAATGCCATAGGATTTCACTTAAATGAGGAATCTAAATAAAAACAATCCCTGGCTGCTATGGCTTAGTTGATTGAGCATCGTCCCATGCATGGAGAGGTGGTGGGTTCAATTCCTAGTCAGGGCACATGCCTAGGTTGCTAGCTCAATCTCCGGTAGGGAGCATGCAGGAGGCAGCCCATCAGTGGTTTTTGTTTTGTTTTGTTTTTTTCTTCTTTTTTCTCTCTAAAATAATTAAAACCATTTTTAAAAATTAAAAAAACAAAAACAAAAAAACCAATTCATAGATAGAGACTATTCTGATAGTTGTCAGATGGGAGAAGGGTTGGGAGGCTGTGTGGAAAAGTGAAAAGATTAAGAAGTACAAATTGTTAGTTATAGAATAGTAAGGGGGATGTAAAGTACATCATAGGGAACATAGTCAATCTATACTAATAAAAGGGAAATATGCTAATTAGACTGGGAGACCTTCCAGACAACCTTCCAGACCTTCTTCTGGACAAAGCCATGGTGGTGGGGCCAAGGTAGAGGCAGTTAGGGGCCAAGAGAGGAGGGCAGTTGTGGGTGATCAGGCCAGGATGGGATGGCAGTTGTGGGTGATCAGACCAGCGGAGGTGGGGGGCCAGCTGGGGGCGAGCAGGCCAGCAGTGGGAGGGAGGCAGTTTGGGGCAATCAGGTCAGCAGGGAGGGTAGGTGGGGGTGAGCCGGCCAGCAAAGGGGCAGTTGGGGTGAGTGGGCAGGCAGAGTGGTTAGGGGCAATCAGGCAGGCAGGCAGATGAGCATTTAGGAGCCAGATGTTCTAGATTGTGAGAGGGATGTTCAATCCCTGTGGGATCAGGCCTAAACTGGCAGTTGGACATCCCCCGAGGGGTCCCAGATTGGAGAGGGTGCAGGCCAGGCTAAGGGGCCCCCATGCACGAATTTAGTGCACCAGGCCACTAGTAATATTATAACTATGTATGGTATCAGATGTGTACTAGATTTATTGGGGTGATCACTTCATAAGTTATATAAATGTCTAATCACTGGGTTATACATCTGAAACTAATAATTGTACATAAACTATAATTGAAAAATAAAAAAAGAACAAAGTTAGCAGAAAGGAAATAAAGATCAGAACAGAAATAAATGAAAGATATAGAAAAACAATGGACAGTATCAACAAAAGAGCTGCTTCTTTCAAAGATAAAATGGACAAACCTTTAGCTAAGCTATGAAAAAAGACTGAAATAAAATTAAAAGAGACATTACAACTGAAACTACAGAAAGTCATAGGCTCATAAGAGACTATTATGAACTCCTGGAGGCCCAATGCATGAAAATTCATGCAAGAGTAGGCCTTCCTTCCCCTGGCTGCCAGCCCTGGCTTCCCTCTGGCACCCAAGACCTGTGCTGCTTCCCTCCTCCTGCCACCTGCATGCACCCAGGACCCAGGCTGGCTTCCCTCGGGCCACCCACAGGCACCCAGGACCCGGGCTGGCTTCCCTCCAGCCCTGGCTTCATTAGGAAGGGTGTCTGGTCCAATTAGCATATTACCCTTTTAGTATTATAGATTATATTCCAACAAATTACGTAACCAAGAATAGACACATTTCTAGAAACACACAACCTACCAAGATTGAATCAAGAAGAAATAGAAAATATGAGCATACTAATAACTAGTAATGAGACTGAATTAGTAATTAACCCTAGGACTAGAAGGCTTTTACTAGTGAATTCTTCCAAACATTTAAAGAAGAATTAATCTTCTTCAAACTCTTCCAAAACATCAAGGAGTAGGAACACTTTCAAACTCATTCTGCAAACCTAACATTACCTTAATACCAAACGAGATAAGGATACTACACAAAAAAGAAAACTACAGACAAATTACCCTGATGAATATAGATATAAAAATTCTCAACAAAATATTAGCAAACCAAATTTAAGAACACATAGAAAGGATTATACAAAATGCCAAAGTGGGATTTATCCCTGGAATGCAAGGATGGTTCAACATATGCAACTCAATGTAGTATTTCAGATCAATAAAATGAAAGATAAAAATCACATGATTATCTCAATAGATGTAGAGAAAGCATTTGACAAATACAACATCCTTTCATGATTAAATAAAACAACCTTTAACATATTGGGTATAGCTGAAACCGGTTTGGCTTAGTGGATAGAGTGCTGGTTTGCGGACTAAAGGGTCCCAGGTTCAATTCCGGTCAAGGGCTCTTACCTTGGTTGCGGGCACATCCCCAGTGAGGGGTGTGCAAGAGGCAGCTGGTCGATGTTTCTCTCTCATCGATGTTTCTAACTCTCTATCCCTCTCAATTCCTCTGTGTAAAATCAATAAAATATATTTAAAAAAACATATTGGGTATAGAAAGAACATATCTCAACATAATAAAGGCCATATACAACAAACCCACAGCTAACATTTTACCCAATGGAGAAAAATTGAAGGCTTTTACCTTTAGATCAGAAACAAGGATGCCTTCTCTCACCTCCGCTATTCAATATAGTACTGGAAGTCCTAGCTAAAACATTTAGGTAAGAAAAAGAGAAATAAAAGTCATCTAAATTGGAAAAGAAGTAAAAATTTTTTTTTAGAAATTTTATTTTATTATTATTTTTTAATATATTTTATTGATTTTTTGCAGAGAGGAAGGGAGATAGAGAGTTAGAAACATCGATGAGAGAGAGTCATTGATTAGCTGCCTCTTGCACACCCCCTACTGGGGATATGCCTGCAGCCAAGGTACATGCCCTTGACCGGAATCGAACCCGGGACCCTTCAGTCCCCAAGCCGACGCTCTATCCATTGAGCCAAACCGGTTTCGGCTAAAAAAATTTTTTTAATGTTTTATAATTTTTTTATATTTATATTTTATTGATTTTTTTACAGAGAGGAAGGGAGAGGGATAGAAAGCTGGAAACATTGATGAGAGATAAACATCGACCAGCTGCCTCCTGCACACCCCCCACCGGAGATGTGCCCATAACCAATGTACATGCCCTTGACCGGAATCGAACCTGGGACCCTTCAGTCCGCAGACCAACGCTCTATCCACTGAGCCAAACCGGTTTTTGGCAGAAGTCAAATTTTTATTTGCTGAAGATTGAGACAGCAGAAACCAAACCATCCTCCTTCACATTCTCACTTCACTTGTATTTTACAAAGTGCTTTAGAAGTTAGGTTTCTACTACCTGCATGGAGTGTAAAGACAAAAGCAAGCCCTGCAGAACCGAAGGCGGGGAGAGTCCACTCCCAGGGCCAGAGCATGACCTCAGGCTAACACACCTGCACATGCTGGGCACCTAGACAAGCAGTACTCAGGGGCACACACACACATGAGGGGTCAGGTACCAATGTCATTTATTTCTGAACCTCTTCCAATCCTCACTCTTGACTCTATTTGATACGCCAAAGGATGTTATGTGTATTTGGTGACAGTTTTCTGAAATCCTTACCTCCGCACCTTGGTTGCTAAAGTCAACTGCCATTTTTAGCACAACATTGTCAAACAGAGCTGTTGTAAATCTCTGAGCTTGATTATTGCCTAACAAACACTTGATTATGCTTCCTAATCCTTTTGGTTGGAAGAAGGATGATCATTTTATTTGACCAGCCATACTGCATGTAGAGGTAAACATCTGTTTTGCACTATCTGCCCAGAAACGGAATAATTGAGACCCTGATTTTATTTTAATCATTATGTGCACATTTTCATACGCAATTACCCAGACTGCTGAAAAACTGGTAATAAGAAACCTGACTACTCTGCTATGTCAGATGCTGGAAAGCAATTGTAACTACATATTTACAGATGTAGGTTTTTAAAAAATAAACCACTTTTCTAGGATGTTTCGTGTTTTATTAATCATTCAACTGTTGCATGAATCATTTTGCCTTATTGGGAAAATAAATTTTAAAATCTGATTCCTTTGAAAAATACATTTTTGTTAGGTAAGGGATGACTATCCAGCTATTTCCAACTTCTAGAAATTTAAAATTAACTCTTCAAATATCTTTATTTAGATCTTATCATCTCAAACTGTTTTAATGATAAAATGGTAAAATTGGGCTCCCAAAACGTAAAAATCCTAATAGAAGTCTCTATTTCCAAAGCTAAACCAAAAAAACAAAAACAAAAACAAAACAACACATAGCTAACATTGTGGGATGAAAGCTTTCCTGAGTTTCCCCTCTCCCCCAAAACATTGAGAAACCAGAAAGAAAGAAAAATCTGGGCTCTTATTAAGTAAACTTTTAAAATAAAATTGTATGGAAGTATTTTTTAAAAGGTGTTTCAAGAGAACAGAATACTTGGTAAGATGAACTAGTACCTAAAGGGCAAAAACCCCCAACTTTTTGCTAAGTTGGCAACAATAATTCAAAGAAATCCATCTAAAGAGAGTTTGATTTTTATATAATTAACTAGTGGACTGGTGCACAAAATTTTCACATGGGGAGGGTGTCCCTCAGCCTTGCCTGCATCTTCTCCAATCTGGGATTCCTCTTGCAGTTCAGGACTGGCTCCTAACCGCTCACCTGCCTGCCTGATTACCCCTAACCACTCTGCCTGCTGACCTCTCTCCCAACTGCCCCTCCCCCTGCCCCACTGGCCTGCCTGCCCCAAACTGCCCCCTCCAGCCTGATCACCCCCAATTGCCCCCCCCATCTGATCACCCACAACTGCCTTCCCATCCTGGCCTGCTCACCCCCAACTGACCTCCCCTCATAGCCCCTAATTGGCTCTACCTTGGCTTGCCACCATGGCTTTGTCCAGAAGAACATCTGGAAGGTCTCCTGGAAGTTCTCCCAGTCTAATTAGCATACTACCTTTTTATTAGTATAGATAGAGGCCTGGTACATGGGTGGGGGCCAGCTGGCTTGCCTTGCAGGGTATCATAGATCAGGGTGGGGGTTCCCTTGGGGGATAGGGTGGCTTGGGCAAGGGGCCTGTGGTGGTTTGCAGTCCGGTCATGCCCCCATTGGGGTAGGGGTACCCACTGGGGACAGTGCTGGCCTGGGCAAGGGTCTGGGGCAGTTTGCAGGCCAGCCACACCCCCATGGGGTGAGGGTTCCTGCTGAGAGGGCGTGGCCAGACTGGGTGAGGGGCTGAGGGCAGTTTTCAGGATGGCCACACCTCCTTCAGGGAGGGGTCCCCACTGGGGTGCCTGGCCAGGCTGGGTGAGGAGCTGATGGCTATTTGCAGGCTGGCCATGGCCCCCAGTGGGGACTCCTTACCCCCTGAGAACATGGCCAGCTTGCGTAAGGGGCTGAGGACTGTTTGCAGGCCCTTCCCTTGGCTGCTGGTCTGGGCAATGGTGACCCAAGCCTCCTGTGCACCTGGGCTGGCTCTGTGTCCTCTGCTCACAGGCCCTTCCTTCGGCAGCCAGCCTGGGTGGGCGGGAAGCTTGGTTTTTTCCATTGCAAGGGGCGACCCAAACTTCCTGCTTGCTCTGGCTGGCTCTGTGGCCACTGCCATCTTTGTCCGCTAATTGGCTGGTGGGCATTTGCGAAGTGATAGTCAATTTACATATTTCTATTTTATTAGTGTAGATATGAAACTTAATAAGATGAAATGCCCATGACAAAATTTAAGTCTCCCCACCTTATGGCAATGGAATAAGTGAAATTAACACAAGGATATTTTGGACAAGTTGAAGGTCACATTCAGAACTAGACAGAAACTTTCAAATCTAGAAAGCAAATGGGAGCTTTCACTAGCTGCTTGAGTCTACCATGCCTAAATAGAAGCAGCATGGATAATGATTATCCCAAAAGGTGTTTCAAAACTAATGCAAGCAATTTATCATGAAAAGCTTACGCCCATTAAGCTTTCTTATCTGTCGTGCTCCTTGTGTATATATATGCTTCAGTTTAGCAAAGACTATACTTTGCAACTCCTCCTAAGAGGAGAGAAGCAAGAAATGGAGTAATAAGAGTAAGCCTGCCAAATGAAAGGGGCCCAGGAGCCTTTTCTCTGGCTGGTCATGGCCACTTACATTTTAATACAGAAGATTTAAAGACTTTTGGGGAAAAAGACCATCTTGGCTATTAGTTTCCTCATCAAAAGCCGTCCATCAGATAGACAACTATTAACCAAGCAATTAGCTCAAAGTTCTCAGGTAATAATGATAACAAAACTAAACAAAACAGCCTGGGCGATGTGGTTCAGTGATTGAGCATTGACCCAGGAACCAGGAGATTGCCATTCAATTCCCGGTCTCAGCACATGCTTGGGTACCAGACACCAGGCCCAGGGCTTGATCCCTAGTAGTGGATTTGCAGGCGGTGACAATTGATGATTCTCACTCATTATTGATGTTTCTTTCTCTCTCTCTCTCTCTCTCTCTCTCTCTCTCTCTCTCTCTCTCTCTCTCTCTCTCTCTCTCTCTCTCTCTCTCTCCTGTCCTCTCTTTAAAATCAATAGAAACATATTTAAAAAAAACAAACAAACTAAAACCCCAAATCCTTAGATTTTCCTATTGAAACCTTTTATTCTGAATTTGTTGGTGCTGAAGGGAAACAGCTTTGCCACAATTCATTGTGCCCTGAATGTATGCCAGCATTCATTTGGCCAATTAGGAATGAGGCCAAACCACATTCTTCGTTGAAGGTCTAGTCAATTGGTAAACGGCACTTAGTTGATTATTTCTTTCATATAACCTTTAACAGGAATTCATAAGATGCATTGATTATGCCCCAAGAGATGATGGTCCGGTGGTAATTTAGATGGGCACCTCTGAAAAGATTTGTCAATTTCCTGTCTCGTTCCAACCAGATTATTTTGAAAACCTTGGGAAAAGACTGAAATTCCCCACCAATTTGAGACTGCGTGCGAACTTTTACAACATTAATTGGAAAAGATAAGACTCCCAACATGGCACCCAACAGACCTCCACAGATAAAATCAGTGACCACGTGACCACTGCGAGTCGTTACGGTAGGGAGACGCTCCTTAATAGGACCTCGAAGGCCAAAAAAAAGGACATTGCAGAGCCCATTACGGAGAAGAATAGGTATCAAGCCTCGATAATACTCTCCAACTCCATAACATTTCAGTGCCTTGAAAACCTGGTAAGTGTTTGTAAATTTATCATGATATTTTTGGTCTTGAAGAAGTGTCTGAACTCTTTCCAATGGAGTGAAAATTGCTTCTGTTGTCCCTGCAAATAATGCTGCCATGCTATGGGCTGCAAATTGTGGGGTATGGATATGCTTACGGAGAAAGCAAGTTAAATCCTCATACACACCAAACATAAGTGCTAATGACGTTGTCTTCAGCATTAATGGGGGAAGACTTCCACGATACAAGTTTTGAAATCCATCCCTCCTCACCTGAAGCATTGCATCCCTGGTTTTGATTCCATACAGCTGTTGCCGAAAGAGCACCTTCTGCATGGGATATGTGAATGCTACATTGCTGACAGCTGCACCGCAGCCACACATATAAGGTTTAATTCCACCAACATCTGTATTATGAGTTGCTATCTCTTGTTTTGAAGATGTTATGATTGGTGACTTCTTTTTATGAGCTTCTGAATCCATCATGTGGCTTAAGATCTGTCTTCTTCATGAAGGATTTTTTAAACTTGTAACACCATCTGGGCCTGGTGTTTTGAGGAATGGTGGCTTTTTTTTGTAATGTTCTCAAATTTTTCCATTGTTAGTAGATGTTAGGTTCTCTTTCCTGGAGCCAATTTTGATAACTGGATTTTCCATCTCCGTAGGTGCCTGCTCCACGCCTAGTAGTCACAGCCACCAGATCAGCGAGTGAGCCTGAAGGTCTGATTTTATATAGAGAAAATCCAAAAAAGTTAGTGAAAAAAGCTGTTGGATCCAATCAACAATTTCAGTAAAGTTGCAGGATACAAAATCAACATACAGAAGTGAGCTGCATTATTTTATACTAATCTGAAAAAGAAATAAAGACTATCCCATTCACAAT
Source organism: Pipistrellus hanaki (assembly GCF_964339955.1). Lineage (NCBI taxonomy): Eukaryota > Metazoa > Chordata > Mammalia > Chiroptera > Vespertilionidae > Pipistrellus > Pipistrellus hanaki. Next base: position 53,401,458 of record NC_140503.1, on the reverse strand, counting down.
AAAACAATTTTTTTCCTAATCAAGTAAGTGAAAAATCTATATAATGAAAAATACAAAACTTTGATGAAAGAAATCAAAGAAGACACAAACGAATGTGGGGACATCATGTGTTCACGAATTGTTAGAATTAATATTGTTAAAATGTTCATATGAGCCAAAGCCATGCTTCAACACAATCTCCATCAAAATACTAAAGACATTCTTCACAGAAATAGGAACAATCTTAAAACTTGTGTGGAACCACATAATCAAAGCAATCCTGAAAAAAACCCCACAAAAACAAAAACAAAGCCAGAGGTGTCATACTTTCTGATTTCAAACTATAGTAGAAAACCATAGTAATCAAAACAGTATTATGTTCTCATAAGCAGAGAACACCCAATGAGTCTCTTCAACAAATAGTGCTTGAAGAAGGAAAGGCTTGGAAAAGACGCCAGAGCCATATACGTTTTGATTAAAGTCTGGGCTTTTATACCGTGTGGTAGATTCAAGATCCTTACTTGTCTTATTAAAAACAAACAAGAAATCCATGCAGGCACAGACCAATGATGAATATGTAGTGAACTAATGATTGATTAATTGTGATTATTATTATTATTTCCAAATAATAATAAGCACAAAAATAGACCCTACAGACTGAAGAAACTGAATAGCCCAGAATTAAATCCTGGCATAGTCAGTCAACTAATATTTGATAAAGAAGCTGAGAACACCCAATGAGTATAGGATAGTCTCTTCAACAAATAGTGTTGAGAACATTAGAGAAACACATGCATAATAATAAAATTGGATCCCTATATCACACCACTCACAAACGTTAACTTAAAATGGATAAAAGACTTAAATGTAAGACTTAATACCACCATCTCCTAGATTAAAATGTAGGGGAAAGGGCCCTCAACATTGGTCGTGGCAATGATTTTTTGGACATGGCACTAAAAGCACAAACAACAAAAACAAATGGGGCTATATACTCAAAAGTTTCTACACAGCAAAAGTAATAATTAAAATGAAAAGGCAACCTACAGAATAGGAGAAGATATTTGCAAACCATATGCCAGATAAGGGGTTAATATTGCAAAATATATAAAGAGCTCATACAACCGAATAACAAAAACCAAACAAATCGAATTAAAAAATGTACATAAACTCAATAGATGTTTTTCCAAAGAGGACATCAAGACAGCAAAAGGGCACACGAAAAGGTATCAGCATCACTAACCATCAGGGAAATGCGAAGCAAAACCACAATGAGGTATCTACCTCTTGCCTGTCAGAATGGCTTTCATCAAGAAGACAAGAAAACAAAGGTGCTGGTGAAGATGTGGTGAAAAGGGAACCCTTGTGTATTGTTGGTGGGAATGTAAATTGGTCTAGCCACTATGAAAAAAAATATGGAGGTTCCTAAAAAAATTAAAAGTAGATCTGCCATTAGAAAAAAGAAAAAGGAAAAATAAAAACTAGACCTATCATTAACAATCCAGCAATTCTACTTCTAGGTATATACTTAGAAGAAATGAAAACAAGATTTTTAAGAGATATAGGCACTTCCAACTTTATTGCAGCATTATTCACAATAGCCAAGATATGGAAACAACCTAAATGCTCATCAACAGATATATGGATTAAAAAGATCTGGCACATATATATATACACACTGGAATATTATTTAGTCATGTGAAAGGAAGATATCCTGCTATTTACAATATAGATGGACCTTGAGCACATTATTCTAAATGAGGTAAAGCAGACAGGGAAAGACACAATGTACTGTATGATATCACTTATATGTGGAATCTAAAAAAGTCAAACTTAGAAAAAACAGGGTATAATGGTTACCCAGGAATAGGTGTTGGGGGTAGGGAGGGGGATAAGATCAATGTTTAAGAGTAAAAAACTTACAATGAATGTAAATAAGCCATAGAGATCAGTATAGCACAGTATTGTAACACATTATAAATATAGATAATATAATACAATTACATTATGTGATAAATAATGGTACAGAGGCAAGTATATTACAATATATAAATGTACCAAGGCAAAAAAAAAAAAAAAAAAAAGGTGGGGTCATGATCATTAGCAAGACAGCTCAGCAGCCAGGACCAGCTAGTGACAGGTGAGCAAATCAATAAGAAAAATGCCCCACGATCATCCTCACAGGCAGGATCCAAAACAGCTCACACAGAGCAACTTGCTTAGGAGATGGAACTGAGAGTAGTCCTGGATGGGGAGCTCAGTTAGAATGTTGTCCTGAGATGCCAAGGTTGCAGGTTCGATCTCTCATCAGGGCACATAAAGATTCAACCAATGAATGCATAAGTAAGTGGAACAATAAATTGATGTCTCTCTTTCTTCCTCTCCTTCTCTCTCTCTTTCTCAAATCAATTTTAAGAATGCAATAGATAGAAGAGCAGATGAAAACCCACAGAACAAAACCTGAAATTGGAAAGTTGTAATCACTTCCATAAAGAAGCAGCTCAGTGTGTGTGTGTGGGGGGAGTGGGGTTGGGGAGTGAGGGGGTGGCGGGGGGAAGGGGACGAGGCAGGGGAGGCAGGCAGAGGGGGAAAAGGCAGTGTGTGTGGGGTGGCTTGTACATAGCAGAATTTAAGACCAGAGAGTTGATTAAGATGTCAATGCCATAGATGCTTATGGGTTAATTTAAGCAATCTGAACTGTATTGAAAGCTGAGGCACCATCATAGGACTTAATATTGGGAATTTGACACCAATAGGTTGGCTTTTAAGTAAGCTTTCTGGCTTCAACATGGAAGACTGCTAGGAGGAAAGAGTTGCTTGGGTCCCACTTCAAATTGGATAAGGGATTGACAGTTGTTAAAGACAGAATTCATATGTTAAAGTTCTATCCCCCAATGGGACTACATTTGGAAACAGGGCCTTCAAAGAGGTAATTAAGGTTAGATGAGGTCATAAGGCAGGGCTCTAATCCAATTGGACTGGTGTCCTCATAAGAAGAGATACGAGGGATGTGTGATATAAGGGATGGCATCTGAGTGCAAACCAAGGAAAGAAGCTCAGGAGAAACCAATGCTGCTGACACCTTGATCTTAGAGAACTGTGAGAAATAAATGTTTGTTTAAGCCACTCCATGTATGGTATTTTGTTATGGCAGCCCTAGCACAGTAACACAACAATGTTCAATATAAGTTTTATAGGTATAAACAGTGGTCATGGACATAAGCCCTGAAGGCTGAGCATACTAATCAGGTGGGTGTTAGACAATTGACACGTAAAATATGCATGATCACTTGTGTACTGCATTAGGCATGGACTGTCAGAAGCCAACTTAGGTTATACAGCTGACCCTTGAACAACATTGGTTTGCCCTATGTGGATCCACTTATATGTCCATGTGGCAACAGATATAGAGTATTCACTTGACACCTCACTGGATCATTGCCCTGCTGGTAAAAGGGATAATGGAGTGGAGAAGCCAGTCAAGATCCAGTGGAAGGAGAATGAGGACCTCCACTCCAGGTAGGAGCCCTGTGGATCAAATCAGAAATCAAGTCAGCTCTAAATTACTCCTGCAGTCTTTGTCATGTGATGCTAAGGAGGCCTGACTTCTTAAAGCAGCAGTCGCCAACCGGTGGTCCGTGAGGTCCGAAAGGTTGGTGACTGTTCTCTTAAAGCATTGCCTCCTTTTTAATTTCATCACATTTCTGGTTTCTTCCTCTCTGTTCCTCAGGGCTCTTCATCTTCTCGGAACTCAGACATTACCTCCACATGGAGGCCATCCTTGAATTCTCAGTTTAGGTTAGCCCTGTCACATTATAGCAAGCACTTAATTTTGTAGTTTTAAGTGCTTGAAGAAGGAAAGGCTTGGAAAAGACCACAGAGCTATATACGTTTTGGTTAAAGTCTGGGCTTTTATACTGTGTGGTAGGTTCACGATCCTTACTTGTCTTATTAAAAATAAATAAGAAATCCATGCAGGCACGGACCAATGATGATATGTAATGAACTAATGATTGATTAATGTGATTCTGGGTATGTGAAGATCACTAAAAATCTAATGAAAGAGAGAGGGCTCAAAAATAAAAGCAATAAAAGACACGTTACAACTGATATCACAGAAGCATGAAAAATAAGAGAATTCTATGAAAAATTATATGCCAACAAATTGGACAATAAATTGATAAAGTCCTAATACAATCTCCCAAGACTGAATCATAAAGAAATAGAAATTTGAACAGACCAAATATTAGTAAGGAGACTGAATCAGTAATTTAAAACTCCCTACAAACCAAAGTCAAGGATCAGATGTCTTCACTGATGAAATCTATCAAACATTCAAGAATTAATGCCAATCCTTTCAAACTCTACCAAAAACTAAAGAGGAGAGAATACTTCCAAATTCATTTTATGAGACCAGCATTACCCTTGTACCAAAATCAGACAAGGTCACCATAAGAAAATTATAGGCCAATATCAATGGTGAAAATAGATGCAAAAATCCTCAACAAAATATTTAGCAAACCTTAAAAAGATCTTACACCATTATCAATGGGTTAATTCCAGGGATGCAAGGACTATTAAACATCTACAAATTAGAAAATCAATGTGGACACCACATAAACAAAATGTAGGATAAAAATCACATGATCATCTCAATAGAAAAGCATTTGCCAAAATTCAGCATCCATTTATGATAAAGATGCTCAAAGTAGGTATAGAAGGAAAGTAGCCTATCTAACAAAGAGGTGATATGCAAATCGACTGTCACTCCAACACACAAGATGGCCACCCCCATGTGGACACAAGATGGCCGACAGGGGAGGGCAGTTGTGGGTGATCAGGTCAGCAGGGGAGGGAAGTTGGAGGGACCAGGCCTAAAAGGGAGGGCAGTTGGGAGTGACCAGGCCAACAGGGGAGGGTAGTTGGGAGGACCAGGCCTGAAGGGGAGAACAGGTGGGGGTGACCAGGCCTGCAGGGAGAGTAGTTAGGGGTGACCAGGCCTACAGAGGAGGGCAATTGGGGGTGACCAGGCTGGCAGGGGAGGACAGTTGGGGGAGACCAGGCCAGCAGGGGAGAGCAGTTAGGGGTGACCAAGCCTACAGGGGAAGGCAGTTGGCGGGGACCAAGCCTGCAAGGGAGGGCAGTTGGGGCAACCAGGCCTGCAGGGAGGGGCAGTTGGGGGGGGGGCATTGGGAAGGACCAGGCCTGCAGGGGAGAACAGTAGGGGGGAAGCAGGCCTGCAGGGGAGAGCAGGTAAGGGGTGACCAGGCCTGCAGGGCAGGGCAGTTAGGGGCAAGCAGGCCTGCAGGGGAGGGCAGTTGGGGGTGACCAGGCTAGTGGGGATGAGAGTTGGGGTGGCCAGGCCAGCAGGGGAGGGCAGTTAGGGGCAATCAGGCCAGCAGGGGAACAGTTAGGCGTCAATCAGGCTAGCAGGGGAGTGGTTACGGGTGATCAGGCTTGCAGGCGGAAGCGGTCAGGGTCAGGGGCAGGCAGGCAGGCAGGCAAGCAGTTGGGAACCAGCAGTCTTGGATTGTGAGAGGGATCCCAGATTTAAGATGATCCAGGCTGGGCTGAGGGACACACATCCCCCACCCCCATGCATGAATTTCAGGCACCGGGCCTCTAGTCTATAATAATAAAAGTGTAATATGCTAATTAGATTGGACAGCTGAATGACCTTCTGGATGTCATTTTGGACATCCTTCCAGATGAAGCCCCGGTGGCAGGGGCTGAGGCAGAGGCAGTTAGGGGTGATCAGGTAGGAAGGTGAACAGTTAGGGGTGATTAGTCAGGCAGGCAAGTGGGTAGGGGTGATCAGACAGGCAGGCAGGTGAGTGTTTAGCAGCTAGTGGTCCTGGATTGTGAGAGGGATGTTTGACTGCTAGTTTAGGCCCGATCCCACTGCAGGATCGGGCCTAAACCAGCAGTCAGACATCCTCATAGGGGTCCCAGATTGCAAGAGGGTGCAGGTTGAGCTGAGGGACACCGCCCCCCGCCCCCCGCCGTGCACGAATTTTGTGCACTGGGCCTCTAGTGGGGTTATGTTTGTTGTAAGATATGTGTAGCCTAATGTTTGTTAGCTTTGTGGTCTGAAGTGTTTATCTCTCAGCAGATTCCTAAATAGACTGAATCCTTTGTTCCTAAAGTGTTCTGAGATGTGTGGTTAAAACAACCATTATCCCCTAAGATCTACTTTTAAGCCTAACATCCCCTGAAGATATCAACTGCATGTATGGCCTCTAGAAGTTAGTATGCTAAGCTGACCAACATGATGGTAGTAACTAGGGTTTGTCTCCAAAGACAAAAATTGGTTAGCATAGCAGAAATACAAGCTACATAGGCATGTTGTAAAGCCGTCTGAAAGTAACTCAGAGCAAGTTTTGTGAACAGAAGTGTAGTGCTCTAGTCACATTCTGCTTTAAAAGGTTATGGCAAATACAAATTAAAAAGAAAAAAAAAATCAGTTTACGAAGAAAAGGAAATTTGAGTCCCAAGTATCTTTAGGTACAGCCACATGGTGTGACTTCCGAAATGTCACACACCTGAACTGTTTCTCTACCCCAAATCTCTGACCTCTGTGCTTCAGGGAGGTCTTCTCTTCCGGGCAGGCTCTCTGTGCAGTGGAGATACCCAGGCAGAGTAAGGTGCTCACCTGAGAGTGTCTATGGCAATCCTGGACTTGGGTCCTGTTAACGTCACTTAGGGATGGGCCTGTTAGGCCAGGTCTGGGTCATGTTCCTGATGTTGGAGTGGGGCAAAGTGTGGAGAAGTCAACTCCACCGGAGCCAGATGTCCTAAGAACAGAGGAGGAGGAGTTTCCCATAAGAAAAGGGAGGTGTCATGGGAAAGGGCTTCTGGAAAGGCAGAACAGCCTCTCCAGGTTCCATTCCCAATAGCAACGGAACTCAAAGAGTTGGAATACCCTCAACAAGAACATAGGACCTATATGATGAAAATGACGAGAACTAAATAAATGGAACAGCAGTTTGTGTTTGTAGAAGACACAATATTGTAAAGATACTGCTTACTTTAAAGTTGATGTGTAATCCAATACAATCCTAATAAAAATCCTAAAACAATGTTTATTTAATGGGTTCTTTATAAACTGGCTTTTAAAATTTACTTTACACAATTCACACATATTATAAACATAGTAATTGAGACCAAGTGCTATTGGTAGAGGGAAAGGTAAGCCAATTAACTAGAGCTTACTAAGTCAGTAGGGGAAAAATAGGTATTCTATAAACAATGCTGAAATACGTACCCTGATTCTTTTTTTTTTTTAGAAGAAATAAGTCCCACTCACACTACACTAAAAGAATTCCAGAATGGATCAGTGACCAAGAACATAGAATATGTTATTCATGGTTTAGTGAAGCAGAGAGCTTATCCCTGCTTCACTAAACCACGAGTAAACATATAGAGCACCAGGAGTGGAGGGCCCAGCTTCTTCAATCACCAATTCATTAGAACCAAGAACAACTGTAATTCTTTCCAGGGCTCGCTCAGCCTGTTATCTTGAGCAGTTTGCCACCACCATTAACACTGACCTCCTCAGCTAAATCAGCCAAGCCCAGCATGTTAGCAGTGATTTGGTCAATGTGAGCCACGGGTTTGGTTCTGTAGAACCAAACCAAAATGGAGAAACAATTTAGTTTGGTTCTATGTCAGGGATAACACAGAGGTCAACACAGGCCCACAAAGGAAGCTTTACCCAATCTTATAGGAATTTACAGCTCTTCCCAGAAATCAGCAGAGGATACTCTCCAACCTCAAGATACCAAGTTTGTTCATGCCATCTCATGAGTCTTGTGCCTGTGACTCAGCTGCCCTGATTCAAATAGGGAAGACCCCTAGGCAACCAATTAGCTGACAAAGCCAAATGACTTCCACATGTACCTCCTAAAACCCCCTTGGTCTGTGAGCAATTCGCAACTCATTGATTCTGTTGCCTTGAGTTTCCCAGCTGGCACAGTGAAGGCCTGGCAATAGAATCATCTTTCTGCTTTGTTTTATTCATACACACAGTTTGTTTTTTTTACAGTTGCAACTGTCTTACAAATAGCTGAACAAAAGTCTTATAATCAAGCATTTATCGAAGGAACCACATAAACAGGTAGAAAGGGCACTGAGGAGCTGGGGTATTGCAACCCCATGCTGGGCTCACTAGTCCAGAGCACCAGTGCCAGGAAGAGGAGGCCATATAACATCTGGCTGTGAAAATCAGCATGGATTCTGTCCACCAGGGAGAGATTGGAGGAATGCTAAAAACCCAGGTGCCCTCTTAAAGGGCTAGCACACAAATTCTCTTGCACAGGCACTCAACCTGGGCTCCAGTAAAGAGACAGTGGCTCAGCAGACTGGAGTCATACAGAGAGAGAGGGGGTTGTGTGGCTTCAAGGGGAGGGATAGAAGGATAGTGGCCATTGTCCTTGTACTGAGTCCATCTTCCATACTGCCCATAAATTCCATCTTTCCCTGGTCGGGCACTCCTCTCGATGCCTCATCAGCCTGAAGAGATGCACTGGCCTCACAACTCCCTGTGGCCTTACCCAGCCAAGCTTGCACCTTGTGGAGGAGGCTGCTGGCTGTGGTCAACCTGGACTCATGGTGCAGACTTTCCTGGATGGCTCTCAAGGAGGTCCATCTCCCCCTTTCTCCCATTCCTTGCACAACTCAACTGGTGCCACCATTCCTGTACAGAGCCCTCCCTCCACATGGCCAAATACTAATTGGCCTTACCCTGATGACTCCTTGAGACCCTGCTCCACACCAAAGACCCACAGGCCCCAGGCGGGTGGCAGCTGTCCTTGGTGCACATTGAGTCTTCTGTTGAGTGGCCTCAGACCCAGTACTTTGTGCTGAGGTTGAATCTCTATCAACCTGGTGAACGCCATTCACCCCTACCTGATGACTCACTGAGAACCTTCCAGATGCACCTGCTAGATACTCTTTCAGAGAGAATTTAACAAACAGCCAGCTGGTGGAGGCAGATTTCAGGGTGCTTTGGGTCTTTTGCTGACCTGACCCAAGGCTTGGTGCTAATAAAAGCCAGGGTTGGTGTGCAGCTTGGCCCCTCCCGTGCACATCCAGGACCAGCAGAGGCAGCTACCAACTGTGGATTGCTTTGGCAGCATCTGACAATGACTTATTATCACTGGGGTCCCTTCCAGGAGGCTCCAGAGCCAACACACCCGGTGGCAGGGTATGACCACATCAGAGTATGACTCAATTAGCTTCACGGTGCACATCCCAGGGGAGATCTCAGCAAGCACAGGACCTTCTGGGTGAATTCTGTTATGTGATCAGCATCCACGCAGCAGTCACACCCTTTTTTTTTATTTTTATTTTTTTAGAAAGAGTAAGAGGAGAAAAGACAGAGAGAGAGACATTTATGTAAGAGAGACATTAATTGGTTGCTTCCTGCACACGCCCCAATCTGGGCCCTGAGCCTGGGCGGAGCGAGCAACTGAGGTACATGCCTTTGACTGGAATCAAACCTGGGACCCTTCAGTCTGCAAGCCAATGCTCTATCCACTGAGCCAAACCCATTTATGATAAAATAAAGGCCTTTTATGGCAAACCCACAACTAATATAATACTAATGGCTTTTTTCACAAAACTAGGATAATCCAAAACTTTATATACAACCACAGAAGACCCCAAATAGTCAAACCAGGCCATCTTCTTTTAAAAAATATTTTTATTGATTTCAGAGAGGAAGAAGAAGAGAGAGAGAGACAGAAACATCAATGATGAGAGAGAATCATTGACCGGCTGCCTCCATCCCATCCCCTACAGAGGATAGAGCCTGCAACCCAAGCATGTGCCCTGACTGGGAATCGAACCATGATCTCCTGGTTCATAGGTTGATGCTCAACTACTGAGCCACACTGGCTGGGCCCAGACCACCTTCTTATACCATACATTAGAATAAACTCATGGATTTGAGCAAGACTTAAAACTATATAACTTCTGGAAAAAAAACCAAAGACAGTACATTGTCATACATTTCTTTTAGCAATTTTTTCCCCCTGATACATCTCTTTGGGCAGGAGAAATAAAAGAAAAAACCAAATGGGACCACATCAAACAAAGTTTTATGCATAGCAAAGGAAACCATTAACAAATGTAAAGACAACTTACTGAATGGGAGAAGCTATTTGACAATGATACATCTTATAATGGGTTAGTGTCCAAAACTTATAAAGAACTTACTAGTATACAACACCAAAAACAAACACACCCCCAAAACAAAAAACAAAAACAAAAACAAACAATCCAATCAAAAAATGGGCAAAGGACCTGAATAGACACTTCTTCAGAGACATACAGATGGTCAATAGACATGAAAAGATGCTCAACTTCACTAATCAGAAAAATGCAAATTACAACCACAATGAGGTATCACCATATACGGTGGGGATGGCTATCAATAAGTTTACAAACAAGTGTTGGCAAGGACGGGTGGAGAAAGGGAACCCTCGTGCGCTGCTGGTGGGAATGTACACTGGTTCAGCCACCGTGGAAACCAGTATTGAGTTTCCTTAAAAAATTAAAAAATGGAACGGCCTTATGACCCAGCTATTCCACTTCTGGGTATACATCTGAAGAAACCCAAAAATCTAGTTAGAAGGATTATATACACTCCTATGTTCACTGCGGCATTATTTACAACTAGAGGCACAGTGCATCATGCACTGGAGGGGGTGTCCCTTAGCCCGGCCTGCCCCCTCCCACAGTCCAGGAGCCCTCAGGGGCAGGAGGTGATCAGAGGAAGGCGACACCCCCATCACACTTCTGCTGCTGCCAATGCTGGAAGCACAAGCCTTGGACGGCCCTGGTTACCTGAGCCTTGGGTGGCCCTGGGCAGCTGGGCAGCTGCCATCCGAGGCTTGCCTGGGCCTTGGGCTGGCCCTAGATAACTGGGCAGCCACCATCTGAGGCTTGCTTGCGCCTTGGGCTGGCCCTGGGCAACTGGGGGCTGAGGGTGGGTCTGGCCACACCACGCACCTGGCACCCCTCCAGTGGCGCTGAAAGGACTGAAAAAGACACAGGGGGTGTCGCCTTCCTGGCGGGGCTGAGGGGACTGGGCGCCATCATCTTGTGGCTATGGGTGCTGCCATTTCTGTGATGGCATGATGGTCAATATGCATATTCCCTCTTTATTAGATAGGGTAGCCAAGATATAGAAGCAACCCAAGTGCCCATCAACAGACAATTGGATAAAGAATATGTGAATATATATAAAATGGAATATATATATAAAATGGAATATATATATATATATATAAAATGGATTACTACTCCACCATAAAAAGAATGAAATATTACCATTTGTGATAGCATTATGGACCTAGAAGGCATGGCACTAAGTGAAATAAAGTCAGAGAAAGACGAATACCATATGATTTCACTTATATGTAAAATCTAAAGAAAATAAGAAAATTGAACAGACTCATACAGAGAATATGCTGGTGATTGTCAGAGATGAGGGAGGTTGAAAAAGGTATAGGAATTAAGGACAAATTTGTAGTCACAGAATAGTCATGGGGATGTCAAGTACAGCATAGGAAATAGTCAATAAGATAGTGATAACCATGCATGGTGCCAGGTGGGTACTGGAAATATCTGGAGGAATCCTTTTTAAAGATTATGATTGTCTAACCCAGGGGTCCTCAAACTTTTTAAAGTGGGGGCCAGATCACGGTCCCTCAGAGAGCTGGAGGGCCGGACTATATGAACTACTAATTCCTACTGTAACACCTCGGCTGCGCTCACTGCCCAAAAAACCTGGCGGGCCGGATCAGACTCCTCTGCGGGCCGCATGTGGCCCGCGGGCCGTAGTTTGAAGACCCCTGGACCCTATGCTGTGCACCTGAAACTAACGCAAAGTATTTAATGTGAGCTGTAATTGAATTTAAAAAAAATAAATGAACAAACGAGAAAAAGTAACTTATAGATACAGGGAACAAACTGATGGTTGCCAAGTGAGAGGAGTTTTGGGAGGATGGATGAAAAAAAAGGGGAGGGATTAATATAAACTGCCACTTATAAAAATAGTCATGGGAATGTAAAGTACAGCATAAGTAATATATACTAGTATATATATACACATATATATATATACATATACATATATGTGTATGTGTGTAGAATCAATAATATTTTAATAACTGTATGGTGTCTGATGGGTAGTAAACTTAGGGTGAACAGCTAAGATATATAAATGTCTAATCATTATCTTGTACATACATCAACTGTAAAAAGAATTGTACATGTTGTATTTAAAGAGATAATAAAAAGGAAATTGCCATCAATTCAAGTTATTTTAAGACTAAAATAAAGGCTTATTGTATCCTAAAGGAAAACCAACTAAGGTTGTTGTTGTTTTTTAAAGACTCATACATTTATTAAAACTTTGACGACATTTAACAATTTATTAAAGTCAGAAAATATAAATTCTTAATATTAATTCTAGAAACGAGAATTCAATTTCAAAGGCTTTAGAAAGAATTCCTTATGAAGATGTTACTATTACATTCTCTGTTAGCCTGGTACTTACAGACTTTGATATCATTTCACCATTTCACTCCCGACCCAGCAGTAGCAATGAGATTGTGGATAAATGAGAGTCTCATATTTATATTTATCTAAATGCAGTACATTAGCACCAGGTTTCCCATTTACAATTTTTTGGAGCAATAAGCCTTTAGATTCCCATTTTTCTCAGACAGGGAAGAGCCACACAAGTGCCTCTAACACTCCTTTGAGCACTTAGGTATTAAAGCACCGGCTGAATTGTCACCACAGGACTCCAAATAGGGAAGCAGGTAAAAATGTCTCAGAAGGTGCCTTACTCTGTTCTTCCACATCTCACATTCGCTTGGCTGGTCACAGGTAGGCGGGTAGAAATAGGATAAAATTTTTGCATCTCAGTTTTTAAACCAATAGATTACTATTATGAGTGCAAGGCATGACAGAAGAAATGGAGCCATCACTTCCCTTCCACATGACCGTGTAACTCTGAAGAAGTGGCAAAAGCCATCCTGTGAGGGGGAGGGAGAAGAGGGAAATTAGATTGTTCCATAATGCTCCAAACCTGAACTCAATAAAAGACACAGGAGGTTCAAGATGAAACAGTAAGATAACTCCTAGATTTTAAAAGTTTAAAAAAAGGAAATACCAAATAGGCAACCTGCAATGAGGAACTTTTGATGAGTTCTGAATTGTAAGTAATTCACTCTGGGAGAGAGAAAAAGACATACAGGACACTTCAGGTTGTCACTTAGAACAGGAATACTCTTTCTTTTGATTCACTTCTCTCAAAACCCAACAGCGAGGGAGACTCCTAAGGGGCATACCTCAGTCTTACTGCACTTCGCTTTATTGGACTTCACAGTGTTGTATGATTTTTGTCTTGTTTTTAAACACAAATTGAAGGCAAGACCTTCTACCACAGAGAGAATACACTCACTTTATTGCGGTGTTCTGCCACTGACCCACAGAATCCCTGACTTAGGCCTCTACGTTTTGTTCTTTCCTGAGCCAAGGACAGATTGTTCTTTCCTGAGCCAAGGACAGACGTCACGTGGGAAACTGCCAGATCACCAGGTTGAAAGCTATCACCTGAAACGCAGCAAGCAGCTCCATTCAGAAAAGTGGGGAGAAAGCGAATTAGAGTTCAGACTCCAGATTTTAAGGGCATCTGGGAGAGTGGTGGGCATGCCCCGTTTATGCAATTGGGAAAAATGTGTCTTCATGTTAAAAGGGTAGTCCTTTGCTAATGTTGATTAGCTAAAGAGCAAAAACAATGCCCTCCTCCTCCTGCCCCCCCCCACGCCCCAATTTAATCAATTCCCTCTAAGCAGAGGGCTTTTAGGGGCCAAATGCCTTAAGACCATCAGCTCAGGTGGGGTTCTTAGAGTTCACAGGTTGCCATGATTGAAGACAAAGACACACACACACACACACACACACACACACACACACACACTGCAAAGTATGCAGGAACTGAAGCTTAACACCCAAAACTGTTTATATTATACAAAGTCAAGGTTCTGGATACTGCCTGTTCTTCACAAATGGAGCCCAATTCATCACTACGAAACTGCCAACATGAGGCTAAATTTCCTACAACGTCTTGCCTAGCACCCTGGATTGTTTTAATGGCTGTTTTTAAATAGTTTTGGCTCTATTTATTCTATAATCTGGGTTACTTCAATCGTTGATTCAACTCCAATAAAGGTGAGAGGAAAGAAACAGGGATCTCGCTCAGAATCCAAGAGACAGGCTGCCCTCTTACTGAAAGATGGGGGCTTGACTTGCCCTCAGCATGATTTGGGAGCCGGAGGCCAAGGGCCTGGCCCTCCCGCCCAGCGATTTTCAACTGGTGTGCCGTAAGGTTCTTTAAAACATGCAATACCCAACTATTTAGTCAGTGGCACTGGCCTCTTTTCCCTTACATTATAAAAAAAAATTTTTTTTTAAATGACAACATAAGAATAGCTATCCAGTGTGAGTGAATCAAAATTATACCTTCTTGTTTTGGTCAGATTGGCAAAAAAACCCCACAAAAAAGTAATGTAGCTTTTGGGACGGAATTGTAGGAGTGGGACAGAACTTTAGTAGTTTATGTGTGCCATGAGAGGTTGGAAATCGCTGCTCTAGCCTGCACCGCCTACAGAGACCAATGAGATACAGCTGAGAGCCAGGACGCCTCCTCGGTGCGCTCACTTAGGGCTGAGGGCGGTGCGTTTGAACTTAAGGAACCTTGAGTCAGCCCTGCCCCTGGGTGACCCCGCACACTCACCAGAGGTGTGAAGGCGGGAGAAGGGCATGGCTTTCATTCTAACGTTTTTGGCTGGTGCTCTCCAGCCCGCACGCAGAGCTGCGAGTGCATGAGGGCGCTTCTCTCCAACGAGGGGCTCAGAGGAGGCTCAGGGGGAAGCACTCACCTGGCCCAGGGACCTACTGCTGGCTTCACCAGCTTGCGGATCTCCCAGGACCAAAAGCACCGAGGCCGTACGTGGGCGCATCCCCAAACCCGGAGGGGCTGCAAACTTAAGTCCGGCGCGGCTGCTCCGGAGCGGGCGAGCCGGAGAGCGGCCCAGAGAGAAGAAACCCGGGATTCAAGGCCTGACGCCGCCCCGCCCCTAGGTCCCTGTGGGGGCCAGCTGCGTGGGCGGGCCCTGGGCTGCCGCCCGGCACCCCGCAACCCCGCACCCCGCCCGCCCCGCACAGGGCTCCGCGCCGCTCACCCAGCCGCCGTGCGCCTCCAGCCAGGCGCGGTGCTGCCCGGTGAGACAGGCGCACAGCAGGGCCACCAGGTTCTGGCAGTCCTGGTCCACCGTGGCTTCCCAATTTTTCAGCGCCCACGGGTGGCTCGTCGGCGGCCTCTCCAGCAGGAACCCCGCGAAGGCCAGGAGCGCCACCACGCGGCCCCAGTCGGGGCCCGGGGGGTGCAGAAATACTTTCTCCATCGCGTTCGCCACCAGCTCCACGCGGTCCCCCGAACCCAGGTGGTGGTAGCGGGTCCAGGAGAGCTGGTATTGCTCCTGTATCTGGGGGGTCAGCGAGCGCACCACCGCGGCCTCCAGCGAGCTGGGCGGGCGCGGGGCGCGGCCGGGCCTCCGGGCGCAGTGCTCCAGGTAGTCGGTGAGCAGCCGGAGGGTGCGCAGCTCCAGCGGGTCCTCCGTGGCCGGCGGTGGCCCGGGCATGACCCCGCCGGCTTGCTGGGCCTGGCGGCGCTTGCCTGCGTCGGGATGGGCAGTCCGGCCCGCCCCGGCCGGGGGCAGCTTTTCTAGGCCCCAGAGGAGCCTGTGATGCACATCCCACCCGCACCTGTGGGGCCGACAACGAGGCGCAGCAGCGCGCGTGCAGGCACGTGTGCACGCGGTCATCAGGGCGGAGGGGGCGTCTTTGGGGTTGTTCCCTAGCTCTTGACTTGGGGCCCAAGAACCCGGAGGGCACAGTCTGGGAAGTTGGGTACGGTAGACGCTTGCCTTTTCTTAAGGAGAGGCTGACGAAGGCTACACACAGCCGCCACTGGCGAGGATGGATGACCAGTATCTCCCAACTGGACCGGAGCAGCCAGGTGTCTGTGGGAGATACTCTTTTCTTTAAAGAATATTTACTAATTAAATTGATTGGGGTGTGTGTGTGTGGGGGGGGGCATTGGTTGACGAACATAGAGGTTTCAGGTGGCCTTCCATGTTACAAGATCTGTATATTGCCTGCCATCCAAAGTCAGATCTCCTGTCACCTTAACTGGGACCCCCCCTCACCCCCAACCCCCTTCCCTCTGGCAGCCACCACACTGCTGCTGTTTGTGTTCACGAGTTTCAGGTTTATATCCCACCTATGAGGGAAATAACATGGTTCTTAGCTTTTTCCTGACTTATTTCACTTCGCATAATGTTCTCTAGGTCTATCCATGTTGTTGCAAATGGCGCTATTTCACCCTTTCTTATGGCTGGGTAGCGTTTCATTGTGCATATGTACCACCTCTTTATCCAGCCCTCCACTGCAGGCTGTTTCCATGCCGTGGCCTTTGTGAATAATGCTGCAATGAAAATAGGGATGCATATATCTTTGTGAATACATGATTGAGATTTTTTTTTTTTTGGGGGGGGAATATATACTCAGGAGAGGGATTGCTGGGCCATATGGTAGCTCTATTCTTAATTTTTTGAGGAAATCACTAGACTGCTTTCCATAGTGGTTGTACCAGCCTGCACTCCCCCCAGCATAGGATGAGGGTTCCCTTTTCCCCACAACCTCTCCAACACCTGTTAGTGCTTGTTTTGTTGATAATGGCCATTCTAACAGGTGTCAGGTGGTATCTCATGGTAGTTTTGATTTGCATTTCCCTAATTGCCTGTGAGGTTGAACATCTTTTCATGTATCTAATGACTGTTTGTATGTCTTCTTGGGAGAGGTGTATTTTCAGGTTCTCTGCCTGCTTTTTGGTTGGGTAGTTTGTTTGGTGTTGAGTTTTATGAATTCTTTATATATTTTGGAAATTCAACCTTTGTTGGAGCTACTGTTTGCAAATATCTCCCATCTGGTTGGCTGCCTCTTATTGTTAGTTTCTTTGGCTGGGCAGAAGCTTCTTAGTTTGACATAGTCCCATTCATTTATTTTGGCCTTTACTTATCTTGCCTTTGGGGTCAAGTTCATAAAACGTTCAAGTTCATAGTATATTCACAGGGTTTTTTGACCATTCCCACTATCTGCTAGAATCCCGTTTCCTCAAAGGAAATATCATATCCATTAGCAGTCACTCCCCATTCATCCCACTCTTGGCCCTAAGTAACTGCTAATCTGCTTTCTGTCTTTATGGATTTGCCCATTCTGGACATTTCATGCCCTAGGCCCCAAGGATCTGTATTTTTAACTTGTTGATGAGTCAGCAGCCACCTTTGGGCAATGCAGATCTGCAACTCCCTGCTCAGTCAGCTCTCGTGGACTTGGGGGAAGCCAGGTGAAATGATATGGTCCCCACCCCAACCGCAGTGAATCTTCTAACGGATCAGCTGGGTTTACTTACTCAGGATTTCAAGTGTCCTCCTTTGAAAAGATATTAAGCCGTTCACAGGCCTCAGTTGGTCTCTAGCCTTTCTCATTGCCTCTCCAGGCCTCTTACAGAGCCTGTGGTCACCCCAAAGCCTCCTCAGAGACCTTCTTGTTAAGTCCTCTTTCCCCTAATTACTCTCCTTTCTTCCCCCTCCCCCCCACACACCCCCTTTTCTAAGCTCCTTACCAGGGCCTTCCTGGCCTCAGGGAGGCCTCCCACAGAGGTGCTTAAAAAGAGCTCCTTAGCCCAGATCAGCTGTTTTCAAAGTGTGGTCCCCACCTGAGGATCCCCAAGGTCAACACTTTTTTCATGATAATAACACCTTTTCTTTTTGTATGTGTGGCTTTCTAAATGCTCCTTCTCTCAGGAGTTGTCTAGTGGAATGGGTTAGTGAGTCTCTATTCTTGTTTTACAATTTTTCTCAGTTTTAATTACTAATGATAAATATTGACAGATATAATCCACTCAAAGCTCTTTGGGGTCTTCAGTTTTTAAGAGTATGAAGGGATTGTAAAACCAAAAACTGAGAACCCGGGCCCAGATGGTTTTCTAATTGATGATAATTACTAATTTGATAGTTGAAGGAGGCTGCTTATGGAGGGGAGGAAGTGTGTGTGTGTGTGGGGGGGGGGGGGACAGAGAAGAAAAAGGAAAGGAATGGGGAAAAGGGAGGGATGGGGTGGAAAGGGAAGAGAGAGAGGAAGAAAAGGAGGAACAAGAAAGGAGACAAGGAGAGAGGTGGGATAGGAAGAGAGGAGGGAGGAGATGGGAGAAGAGAGAGAGATAAGGGAGAGGAAGTAACAGGAAAGGGAGAAGGGAAAGGGAGGAGGGGTGGGCAGACAGAACTCGGAAGCAGGGGATGGACCCTAGTGGAGATGTGCCAGGCTGAGCTAGGTACATACTGTAATGCTGTCCCATTTCCTAGATGAGGACACTGAGCCGGGGGACATCTGGATGACACCCTGTATCCTGTACAAGGCAGAGCTGGGTCTGAACTAAGGTCACATCCGTTGTCACCATGCTGCCCCCTCTAGCTTACAGATGAGTCCTAATAGTCAGTGTGCCACCTCCCAGCCAGCTGGCCAAACAGCTATGAAAGCCCAGAACGCAAAGGCCTTTACCACCTTTGCTGCCATTAAGCTGCATATAATCCAGGAGAGGGAGTGGAAGAGGCCGAGGGGCGGGAGAGAAAAGGGGTGTGGAGCGCCTGCTGCTGGGTCTTTCCCGAGCAGCTGCCAGGTTTCAGGTCACAGGCCTTTCCCATCACCCCCCACGGCTGCCCACCTCCTCAGGGACTGCCCTCCTGCCTCCGCTCCTTCCCTCTGGCTGGGGAGAGCTATGCACACAGGGGCACATTCCCTGGGCTCCTTCCCCACAGTCGGTTTGGTGAGTTTGCCCCCCAGTCCTCTGAAAAATGACAAACTGGTTGAAAAACTCCACTCGGCATTATTTTCAGTATGCAAAATACAATTTATTACTTGGAGCTTCCCCTCGGGTGTCCATATAGTGTAGTATATTCCCAACCAAGTATTTCATCCATAAATACTAAACAGCGCACACTGCGAGATGAAATACTTACAGGGGAGGTGGCCTACTGCCCGGGGTGAGCAATCTACAAAACACTCCCACAGGGCCCTTCCAGCTGTTTAACTGGGAAGTTACGGACTGTTTTGCACTGAAGACGTGCTCTGCCTCTCCCAACATAAAGCCTGAATTAGCTGTGCAGAGGCAGGCAAGGTCTGTGGGAGAGAGGCAGGGGTGTGTAGCTAGGAGATGAGGGGCTCAGAATGTTCTAGGAGTGCGGCTCGGGGTTCCGTGGACACACTGGGACCTGCCCCCTCAGCAGCTGGGTGGACCTTGTGCCCGTCTCCCAGAGCCCGTCCAGACGGTCCTCTGCGGGGAGAGGAGGTGGCTGAAACGGCCCCTGGGGACCACGTCCCCTTCTTCCCGCTGGGCGCTTCAGAAGCAAGCGGGAGCCTTTCTATTGCTCTCTCGCCGGGGCTGCTGCACAGCAAAACCCTCACAAATGACTGAATATAACCATTCTGTTTATTTAAAAAAAAAACGGTGGAAAAGATGGCCTGACTGGTCCATGATGATACCTGACCAAGTAGATCTGAGGGTGGCCCTGCACCCCCGAGGTTACAGGCGCCAGGCCCAGGCCCATCCGATGGCTGTGCCCGCTCTGGAAGGGCCTCTCTGAGCAGCAGGGCCTGGGGCTGGGCCTGCGGAGCCGGAACTGGCCCTGGGAGAAGGGCCGGGGCCGGGGCCGGGATGGGAGGGGGTGGGAGCGCGGGCCAGGCTGAGAGGAGACCGGAGATCCAGGGGATGCAGCAGACAGCCCTTGGACACCACGGCAAGCCTCACCCAGGAGTGATTTTTGGAATTTGAGGTGACTTTTTACTCCCCTGATGCATGCCATCTTGATGAATAAGAAGTTTTCTAAAACAGAGAATAAGCCTCTCTATACCTTTAGAAACATTTAAAACAAGGGTCTTGTAACAAAGCGCTTGGTATCTTCCAGGAGGAATCGCTGAATTTCAAATAAAGACAAGATATCTTTTTTATTTTTCTCAATATAAAACATTATTTTTCGAAACCTAGCAATTAATTTGCATATGCGATTACATCCATAATGCAATAAATATGAGTAGAATGGATATGGACAAGACCCACCGTAGGCCGCTGAACCTCACACGTCTATACTAGTGATAGGTCTTTCACCGAGTGTGCTGTCCTGTGTTCCACGCAGAAAGGTTTGGTTGCTCTGAGAAGCGTGTGTGTCACAAACCGCGTTCAGCTTTGTCCTTGAAAGAAAATGTTCTGTCCACGTGATCACACTCCTATCACATCATCATCCGATTCATAAAGTGAACCTCCTGTCCACCTCCCTCACACCTGCTTCATTTATAACAGTTCACATAGATTAAAATGTTTTATGTGAAACGAGACAATATGATGCACGACCGGGAAAGATAGCTTTACAATAAAAGCATGTTTCTAAAAAAGCGAATCTGTCTAATTACACTTGGAATTGGAACCTCCTCCCATCACAGACCAGTCACCACGGCCCTCCTCCTCCAGCCACTGAAGCCAGCAGTTCCGGAGGGAGGCCCGGGCCCAGTGCAGCGGACAGAGACCAGGCTCTGAGGTGCTCCGAAACAAATCCGATGCAAAGAAGCCATAGGAAACACGTTAGACGCTGGATTCTGTTGGTAACTGAATGAGCTGAGCCGAGTATAATTAAGTATCACCTTAAAAATGAATAAATTTTAGCCTGGCTGGTGTGGCTCAGTGGTTGAGCATCGACCGGGGTTGTGGGCTCAATCCCCAGTGTGAGGCGTGCAGGAGGCAGCTGGTCAATGATATTTCTATCTGTCTCTCCCTCTCCCTCCCTTTCTGAAATCAATATATATATATATATATATATATATATATATATATATATATATATATATATATATATATATAAACAAATAAATTTTTAAAAAGTGCTCAAAATGAAAAGAACAACAAAAACCCCAGCAACACTGTCCTTGAAGGTGTTCTCCTAGTGCTGAAGGCTGACTGGTACTTTTCCGGGGGTGGTGGTTTTCATAGGAATACTGGAGATGTTTGGTGACCTTTCAGCCACGTTGTGATAAACTCCCAAGTCCTCTGGAAGTAAGATCTATTGACACGTGGCGATTTCAGATTCTAACCTCAGGTTCCTAAAGTGTGCTGCGAGGAAATGATTAAGCCCAGACCTGCAAAGACACAAACAGGTAACTATTAGTTTCTTTAGTACTGAACGTACAAAACCTGAGTTTAAAGGAAAAGTCAAAGTCTCTTACACACACACACACACACACACACACACACACACACACACAGTCCATCCAAAATAGAGCACTTGCATATCTTAGAAAACAAAACTCTTTCCTCTTAGCAACTCATTTGTTCATTTGATCACTCATTGAATAAACAGTGACTCAGTGCCCAGGTGTGTCAGGCACCGTGCTTTGCCCTGAGGGCTGAGAGGAGAAAGGTGAGTGCTGGCCCTGATGCCCCTCCTCCTTAGTTAACTGTCTACGCCATAGACTCTACGGGCATCGGTGGCCTCCTACGTGGGACTCTTAGATTGGCAGCAGAAGCCATTTGTTCCCAGACAGCCCTCTGAGTACATGAACACAACCTGACTAATTTAGGCAACTCCTGACCAGGAAGATGAATGAACTCACAAATCACTTTACTGTGTCTTTCAGGAACTTTGCAAAAGTCCATTCACCCTTTTTATCCTACAAATACACGCGTCAAGCATCCTCTTCCGAAGAGACTCACTTCTCAGAACAACACAGAGCATCAGTGACTGGTCCCTGTAAAAGCCCATCTTGGAAACCCTCCTCCGCCCCCAGCCTGGGTCCAGCAATCCTAAACCCTATGCCACCAGAGTCCCTCCATCAAAAGGTCCGCCTCAGCTCCCTAACACCTCAAGGACCTGCCTTTGCTCTCCCTCCTAAGACACCACTGAGACCGTCAAGTTGGTGGTATTCCACACTGTGGTGAGCTTTGCTTTGCAAACAGTATTTCTAGGAGCCAACACCCGACAAAGTCTTGGAGCTTTTAGAATATATATATTTTTTAAGCCATGAGGACACAAAATCTGACGTATGATTGCCGGGGCTTCATGCCTCCCTTAAGGCCCCTCTGTTGGTTTCACAGGGGTCTGCGACCACAAGTACCCTACAGTTCTAGGAGGCGAGACTGGCAGTCTGTGGTTTGCCAAAGGCTAGACTCAGAAGAGTCATACTTCTAGGGTCACAAGGAACCTCAACTGCATGCTGATACAGAGCTGTGTAATCTACATGTGAACACCTGTGTTGATGGGCACTCACTGCCTCCGGGGCCACTCATTCCTTCCGTGGCTCTGAGTAACCTGAGCTCCATGCAGGTAGCTGTCCAGGCCTCTCCCAGCTCACTCGGACTTCTGCTCTCAGGAAGGCCAATCACCCCTCTTCTCACACACGGAGTAAAATAGAAAGTCTCCCCGCTTACTCTTAGGGTGTGATCCCAGGATCCTGAGCAAAAAGCAGTTCCGTCAGGGGAAACCCGCAGAGTACTAACACGGTTTTCATGTCCAAACAGGATGGAGACTCGGGCCCCCTTGAGCACGTCCCAGACGTTGATGGTGTAATCGTTGTATCCAGCGAAGAGCAGGCGACCTGCAAGCGGGAGGAGGTGACAGTTATTAAACCAGTTCCTTCCTTCCTGTTTTTCTTTGCATGACTCGCTTGCTTGCTTGTTCATCCACTCATTTGTTCGTTCATTTGTTCATTCCTTCAGTAAACAGTGATCTAGTGCCCCCGTGTGTCAGATACTGTGCTTTGCCCTGAGGGTTCGGAGGAGAAAGCACAGTAGCTGCCCCTGTGGAGGGTGGTCTGGGTAGGCAGACGCATAAATCACAGCACCATGTGCTAAGGGCTGTGATGGAGGTGCTCAGTTGTGTGTAAGGTTCTAAGCCATCACAGAGGAAGGGTCAAGGAAGACAATGCAGAGGGAATGACATTTGATGGGCTCCTGAAGGTTGAACAGGAGTTTGCCAGCAGAGGAAAGAGGGAAAGGACGTTTCAGGCAGGGGTAGCGGCATGCATGCACAGAGGCTCAGATGCAGAATCGGGGAGTGTCTGGGGAAATGGAAAGGTCCAGTGACCCAGAGGATCAGTGCTGCCTTAATGTTCACCAGCAGCCTCCCCACCTGTGAGGGCAGAGGTGCCATGAGTCAGGGCATTGAGAAAGGGTCACCCACCCTCCACCTCTGAAAAAAGTCCCTTTTCAGGTGTGAAGGGAGAATGAAGGCTGGGGAAGAAACGCCTCAAGGCCCTGTGCATGTGACTGTCCATCTCTGCCTTGAAGAACAGTTAGATGGGCACAGCCTTCATTTCCCCTGAAGGGTCTGGGGCTGGGCAGCCGCTGAGGGCAGGATAAAGTAGGGCTCACTGGGTGGAGGTGGGGGGACACTGGCACAAAAGGAGACTATTGGCAGGTGGGCCCACAGGAAGTTGAGCTGAGGGGCCTCTTGGCAGAGCTGGGTGTCACTTAGGCCCTGTTTTACAGTCCCGGGGGAGTTTCTGACAGAAAATCTTACCACTGAGGGAGAAGTCCACGCTGGATGCTCCAAATATGATACTCTCCTTGGAGTAGATGGCCACCTCTCTGTCTGCCCGGAGGTCGTAGAGGCGACACTGAGGTGCAAACAAAGAAGCTCTGACTTCTGGCTCCGGTGTGGAGAGGTGACACCACAGAGCCACCAGCAGGTGCCAGAGGCTTGTGTAGTGTGAGAGGTGAGGGAAACCTCTCACGTTTTCTCTCCTAGTGTTTTCTCCCTCAGTCCCAATTCCTATTCATCTCCAATGGAGACTTAAAGATATAGCACATATAGAAGGCTTCCTCAGGTACAAAACCTAAAATGAAACCCGGCCTTTTTTCTGATGAAGGATACATGTTCATTGTGGAAAATTCAGAAAAACTCAAAATGCATAGACAATAAAATAAAAGTCACCCCAAATCCTAGAGGTATTGACTAACATCTATTCCCTTCAGACTTACTTCTGTTTTATGTGTGTATTAAAAAATTAATAATGAAATAAAAAATAACATAGAGTGGATGTTTATTACTTTTCTTATTATGCTATGAGCATTATCTCATATAAGTAAATAATCTTCAAAAAAAAAAAACACCCATAATTAACGTTGTTGTTAGTCTTCATGTAGATATATCAGAATCTAGCCATACCCTGTTAAAAAGATGTTTGTGTCTAATTTTTCTCTTTTATAATAACACTAGAGGCCTGGTGCATGGATTCATGCACAAGTGGGGTCTGTAGGCCTGGCCAGTGATCAGGGGTGATCAGGGCCGGCCAATCAGGGGAGGGACAGGGCATGGGAGGTTGGCCACTGGCCCCCGGGAAGGGAGCCAGCCTTCAGTCCCTCTGGGAAAGGGGCCGTGTCCACTGCCACCCAGTCCCGGTTCCCTGTCCAGCCAGGCGCCAAAGGCCCCGGGCAGGCGGGGTCAGGGGAGGAGGCAATGGTCACGGGCTAGGCATGGGAGGAATGGGCACCAGGCGCTGACGCAGTTGCCGGGCAATGGGAGGTTGGCTGTGGGAATGCACTGACCCCCGGTGGTCAGTGCACATCATAGCGTCTAGTTGACCAGTTGTTCTGTTGTAATGGTCGCTTAGGCTTTTATATACATAGATTCTCTCCCGTGGTGACCATTCTTATGTAAAAATCCCTGATATTTCCCTTATAATAGCTATGGAATAGAATCTTTAGGATAGAATTATTTCCAAGAAATAGCATGCCCAAATCAAAGGATAGAGATATTTTGAAAGTTCTTCTGTCACAGAACTGCTTTCTAGAAGGCTGGTACCCAGGGTCCCGATCAGGCTGGCCCAGGCTCCCCGCGCACCACCTCCACACTGAGCATTCTCCTGCAGCTGAGCACCGATCACTGAAACGTGCATTTCTTGGATTAGAGGTTATTTTGAAAAAATTTTCAGTTTATTTGCCATTTTTGATGTATTGCTTTATAAATGGTCTGCATTCTACTTTCTTTAAAATTGGGGTATATATCTTATTGATTATGCCTCCTCATTCATATCTAGATGATTTCAACTTGGCCTGGCATACCTGTAGCAAAGGATTTTCCCAAAATATATACACTTACATTTGGTTATATATTTTTGACATCTATAAGTTTTAAATTTGTATTTTTATCAAAACTCTCAATCTGATCCTTTGTAATTTCTTCCATAGTACTGAATCAGAATCAAAACTATTATTACTATTATTTAATAATTTATTTGGTATTTTCAGGGCACAAGAAGGTATTTTCTCTTAAAAAAATCAGTGAACATAATTTTTCAATTAGTATCAAAAGCTTTAAAACTAGGCCTATTTTTAACTCAGGAAGTTCATGTCTGAGAATTCATCCTATGGAAATAATGAGAGGCTCCAAAAATACTTACTTACAGCAGTGCTTTTTAACAGGAAAAAAACCCACATACCATGAAAACCTAAATGTCCCAAAATTGAAGACTGGCTACGTAAATGATGGCTTTGTCTAACATGGGAAACTATTCAATCACTAAGAAAAAAATAATATAGGACAATGTTTATTGGCATAGGAAAATGTTTACAATCTATTAGTAAGTGAAAAGAAGCAAATTTTGTTTAACAAGGAAAGAGACGGAAAGGAACTCATCTTATTATGATTTTTCCTGGGTAGGGAGATTAAGGTAATTTAATTTCTCCCCAATGTTTCTTCAACGAATACACATTATTTTTGTAATCAGAAAAAAAGTTATTTAAAATAAAATGAAGGCAGCACATCTCTCTCTCAAATAACAACATACCGTAGCGTCATCTGATCCCGAGGCAAAGGCATCTCCGCTCGGGTAGTACCTGCAGGGGGCGGTGGGGAGAAGGCCATTAGAGCGGGAACTCCCAGCCCCGATGCCCGTCATCACCGCCGGGGAAGGCTGTTCCATGCCAGGCCCTCGGAACCAGAATCTCCACTTCTAGGGACACGAGGGCCATTTGTTATAGAGGCCAGAAAGGGAAGCTCATCCGGCAGACCTGCTGGCCTCTAGTTTTCTTCCCTGTCAGTGGGGGACAGTGGCATTGGCCTTGCAGAGTGTTGGTGAGGAGTAAATGTGATAATACAGGTATCTGTACCAGGCATGGAACACAGGCATGGAACACAGAGCAGGTCCCCGGACCCTTGACCACATACCTCATTCCTAAGACATGGCCCAGAGCTCAGGGGTAAGAAAGCGGTTACAAACACAGACTCTGGAATCAGACACACAGAGCCCCATGCAGATCTCTGCACTGACCGCTCACTACATGGGATTCTTGTGCAAAGGGACTGCACCTCGCACAGCCTCGGTTTCCTCGTCAAGAGGGAATAAGACAGCAACGAATGTGGCATGGTGCCGAATAAAGAGCTTCCAGTAAATAACGATGCTTTCTGTCACCGTCACTCTCTTTTCTATAACCACTCCCCAGAGAGAGGCAGGCCTCAGGGGAGACCTGGTAGAATAATGGCCTTCAGAAGGAGAGGGTCAGGGTAAAGGCAAAAGCATGGGTGAGAGACTGCGCCTTCTTAAGCTGAATTTCATCATAAGGGTTTCCTTGACTTTTGTGGAGATTCTGTCCGGCACCTTAGCAACTTCATTTCTATCTGCAGTAACTTCTGGATCGATTTTCTTTGATTTTCTGGGTAACTGCTACATATTTGCAAAAAGCGATAGCCTTTTTCCTTTTATCTTATCCCATATCTGAGGGCAGGGAGCTAGACAGTTCTTACTAACATTTCTACTACTCAAGTAATTAAGTCATCTCATTTTGTTTTTGCTTTTAAGGGGAATAAGCCTAGTATTGCCCACTAAGCATACTGAAGATGCCTGGGTGATTATATTATATATACTGCCTGGACAGTGTCATCTTCCAAATTTAAAGTCAATATTGACCTCTTTATTAGGATCCAATTCATAGATCCTGCATGTCATTTGGCCCTTTCCATGTCATCCTGTGGAATTTGGGCTCCAGTAACCAGCACAGAAATGCTGACACTCTGGCTATTGCCACTGCTCTGAGTAATAAACTGTCCTTCATCTTGTGTCTTCTGTCTACCAGCAGCTATGAACTTGTGACAGCCTAACTTGATAGCCTGCAGGTCAGGTAAGACCTCAGAACATTCCCAGTTCTAGACAGTTCTGTCTCTACTATGCTTTCTTAGTTCCAGCCGCCATCCTCTCTCTCTTGATCTCACGCAACTTCCTTCTAACCGGATGTCACATATCCTTCCATTCTTGCTCCCCTATAACCTGCTCTCCACTCAGCAGCCAGAATGATCTTTTAAAGCCAAACATAGATCATGTTAGCCACCCTCGCCCCCAACTCAACAATCTGGCCTTTTGTTAGGTCCCTAAACCTCGCATCTCCCCCCAGTTCTTTATAATCCTGGCCTCAACTTAAATATCACCTCCTCAGAGAGGCCTTCCCTGACCATTCTAAGGAACAGTCCATCCCTCTGCTTCTCCTTGTATTACTTTCATTCATAGCACTTATCAGCATCTCAAATTAAATCATACATTTGTTTATTTGTGCGTTTTCTTGTCCCCTCCAGGAAAGAAGAGACTTTGTCTGTCTTATTCACAACT
Source organism: Pipistrellus hanaki (assembly GCF_964339955.1). NCBI lineage: Eukaryota > Metazoa > Chordata > Mammalia > Chiroptera > Vespertilionidae > Pipistrellus > Pipistrellus hanaki. The sequence continues at coordinate 53,373,696 of NC_140503.1, read as the reverse complement.
GTATTCCCAGTTCCTGGGACAATGTCTAGCCTAGAAGTACTCAACAAATATTTGTTGAATGAACGAGAAATATTGACTCAATAGGGAGGATGCACCAGTGCCCCTGGTACAATTATATTAAAGTCTCCGAGAGCTTTGGAGCGCTATTCAGTCCCACCACAGAGCAGCCATTCTTGCTGGGAGGCCTCTCAGCCCAGTACGTGAAGCCTGGAGGCGGTGGTGGGCTCAGGATGACCCCAGGCCAGGGAGCCCAGGAGAACAGAGGAGCAGCCGAACACCCTACTCACTGACCGGACACTGTTGACGTCTGATTCATGGGTTTCAAAGGCCTGCACGCACTGGCCGGAGCGCATGTCCCACACCATGGACTTCTTGTCACAGCCCTACAAATGCAAAGTTACCCGGAGTTACGGCCACTGCAAGGACTGTGCACAGACACCATGAGTTCCAGTTATGTAACACAGACCACGTATGCCGGAGACCAGCTTTGCTTCGGGCCCTCGGAAGGCCAGAACCAGATCTCGGATTGGGCGGGGACAAGGGAAGGACCCAGCTTCCCCCTGGAGCGTGCTTTCTTCTTTGGCAGCCTCCTGATTGGGCACAAACTGTCCAGAGCCTGCGTCTCACCTTCCCCATGGCGTGTCCCAGGCCTTCATTTCCCCTTCCTTCCTCCTCCCTCTGTTGCTGCCTCTCTGAGCCAGAGGGGAGAACAGACACACAGTGGCTGCCAGGTGGCCATGGACTGCACCACCACCCTCCCTGGTAGACAAAGCACTCTAGACGTTTCCCTTGGTCTTTACCCCGGACACGAAGGTGTTTCCGGTTTCTGAGGGCGCCAGGTCCAAGCAGAGCACGTCGGCCCCGTGCCCGTGGAAGCTCTGCAGCAGCTGCCCGCTCTCCACGTCCCACAGGGCGCACGTCCCGTCCCCGCTCGCCGTCAGGATCTGACGTGGGGAGGACAGGAAGAGCGTGTCGTCACTATCAGCTCGGTGAGGGGCAAGGCCGCAGGGAAAAGAGGCCCCTTACACACACACACACACACACACACACACAGGCCCCTTACACACACACACACACACACACACACAAGCCCCTTACACACACACACACACACACACACACACACAGAAGCCCCTTACACACACACACACACACACAGAGGCCCCTTACACACACACACACACACACACACACACACACAGAGGCCCCTTACACACACACACACACACACACACACAGGCCCCTTACACACACACACACACACACACAGAGGCCCCTTACACACACGCACAGGCCCCTTACACACACACACACAAAGGCCCCTTACACACACACACACCCAACACCCTGTCACTGCTGCGTTCCTGCTCCTACAAAATAAGACTGTGAACCAAGTAAACAACTTACCAAAACTAACTGCTTGCTCCTCAAGATGGGCTTTGAGACCCTAATCTCACTGGACTCACCAATCCAAAGCTATTATATCGTCAACCAGCTTCTCACTGTGAGAGGTCCACCTTAAAACCACGCAGTGCAGTATCTGAAACCCTCCAAGCAGCCCTCCCTGGTTCCTCCACCTTAAGGCCTAGAGATTCTCAGGCTGGGCTTCTCTCCCTCACTGCAGAAGGTCTAAGGAACTTAGCATGGCCGAATGGCATGTTTTTCTGATGGCCTTGTAGACAAGACACTGGTCACCATGACAGAGTGTGAAAAGTGCTGAGATACAGCTGGGCCCACAGGAGGGGCACCCCACGCACTCTGGGGCATCAGAGCTGGTCCTAGAGGATTGAGTGACCGCTGGCCAGGTGAAGGAGGGCAGGCTCTGCAGTGACCGCCTACCTCTGCTCTGGATGAAAGGTGTGTCTGTGTAGAGTGAAGACTTCAGTTGGCAGACAGAAAGAAGCTATGGAAAGCTTCCAATCAGAGTGATAAGATCATGGTATGTTTTTGGAGACTCTGTCAGCTCAGTGGAGCCGTCAGTGCGTGAGGCTGGCCCACCCAGGGAGAGGAACGCTGGGCTGCCTGGGGAAAGGCATGGGGCAGAGCCATGGGGCTGGGGCTCCGGCTGAGCATACCTTCATGGGGTTGGGAGAAAGGCAGTGAGATCCAGGGTGCAGACCCAGCAGGCCCAGCGAACAGCACTGCAGCCCTGGAGCCAGGAGAAGCCCGGGGGGATCACAAGCCATAGAGAACCTCCCTGTGCCGCGCCCGCCCCCCCCCCCCCCCCCCCCCCCCCCCCCCCCCCCCGGCTGCTCCGGGGCCTGGGGGAGGTGATAAGCCAGTGCAGGAAGTGGCTGGGCAATGTCAAGTGCCCACAGCAGAGAGCCCTCTGTGGGTGATAGTGACTGATGCTGAGGAAAGAAGACAGGAATCGGGCCTTAAGAATAGCTGGCATGCAAAGGCCCGCTGACCTGCTGCACCTCTAATTGCCATTTGCTGGCGTCTTCTCTCCCCTCCCCTCCCGCCTTCCCATTCCCCTCTCTCTTGCTCGCTAGGCCTAGCACTGAGGAGGAATCTCTGCCTTCTGCAGGGAGGGAACACAGCACAGGAGGGGACTGCTCCCACCCGGCCTTGTGCCTGAGGCGGCCTGTCTGGGCGTGGACGTCCTGCGGGAAGTCTGGGAGGCCCAGGATCTCCTCCCCGGAGAGGCCCCTCGGAGCACCTCCCGGAACCAGAGCTGGGTGAGTTCCGGAACACTCGGGCTTCTTGGGTCTAGGCCCCAAAGTCCTCCTCAAGGTCCCCATGGGAGGCAGCTCTCAAATTTGGGGAATTTCCAAGGCTGCAACTCCATGGGACTCCCTACAGCCTCAGCTTCTGTCAAATGGACATCCGACAAGATGAGCCAGGCTGGTGAAAGCAGCTTAGGAACACACAGGACTGACCGCATCTTAACCTGGGCACTTGGACCTGTACCTGTGCTACCATTCCCTCCCATCTCTCCGGGCCACCCCCCAGTGCCTGCCCCGCACCGCTCCTGTCCCAGCACTTGCAAAGGGTGAATCCAATCTTTTTTGGGATGCCGGGTCCAAATACTCTGCTTTAAATGATTGCCACAGATTAGCTCTTTAATTTGGTCATTTTTCATACCATACGCTTCAATCAAACAAATGGACTGCTTTTAGAAGTAAAAAGTAAATCCTTAATATTTTAAAAATACCTTTGGGATCTTCATTACAATGTAAGTACAAATAAATTTTAAAAACCAAACATTTATTATCATCAATGCACTAAACATAACCTCTGTGTCACTCATTTATTCTAGAATGTAAAGAATTTATAGCTTTAATGCCATAGTCTTATATCAGACCCTTGAGGTTTTTTTCTTCTTTTTTAAAGTATATTTTTATTGACTTTAGAGAGGAAGGGAGTGGGAGAGAGAAAGAAACATCAATGATGAGAATCATTGAACAGCTGCCTCCTGCAGGCCCCACACTGGGGATCGAGCCCGCAACCCAGGCATGTGCCCTGACTGGGCATCAAATTATGACCTCCTGGTTCATAGGTTGGCGCTTAACCACTGAGCCACAGCAGCAGGGCGAGTTTTTATTTTGTTTTATTCTTGATCCCAGGAACGGCAAGAAGCCTCAGGTTCATTAATTTATTAATACCCACACCAGACCATGCACCTGAACTGCTGTGCAATGAAGCTTTGTGTTAATATCAGTAATATAACAGTAAGAGCTAATAGTTACCGGGGACTGTATGTATTATTTTCTACCGGTCATCTAATTTAACCCTCAGAAAACCTTACCAGGGAAGAATTTATTGCCATCCTCACTCGCAGGTGAGAAAACAAAAAAAGGAACACACCTTGCTTAGGATTGACCAGCCTGAATGCAGTGGAGCTGGGATTCGATCCCCCCATCTGACTCTGAGCCAAGCCCTGTGCCCGGTGCCCTGGCAAGGTGGCCAGCGTGGCCAGCGGACTTCCTTCTATTCCGTCTCCCTCTGGCTGCCTGCTAGGAAACAGCACTTTCTGCCTAACCGGTGCCCCCTTCTGTCCCCAACTCACAGTGAGGGTGACCTGTCTCCACCAGAGACACCTGAGATGCCTGGCGACCCCTGTGCCTGCTCTGTGGCTTCCTCCTTCCACACTAAGACCCTCTGCTGCTTTGCCCTTCCTCAGGCTCAAAGGCACCTGCCAGGTTGTGGCTGCTGGGCCCACAGCACACCCTGCTGTTCAGGTCTGCAAGGCTCCTGGTCCCAGACACCAGGTGTAAATACTACACGTCAACCTGACACCCCTCTTGTCGGCAATTAAACAATGACCCAGTCACCCTGTCTCCTGATGAAGTAAGCTGAAGCCAGAGTGGGCCAGGGAAGACTTTATCTGACGCACACTCTCCTGCTTAAAACAAGTCCATGTATGCCCTGCCCCCGCAGGCTGCCCTCCACCCACGAGGCATTCGGGGAGCCCTGGGCTGTGTCCCTGCCTGCCTCCCACTGGGCTCCCCTCACACCTCACTGGCAACACCCTCACCCTCCAGGCTGGTCCAGGCAACTCCATGCAGCTGGTCTGTGACCACCCCTCCTGCCCTGAGCTCCCAGCCTGCTCCGCTGTTCAGTCCCGACTGATTTCCATGAAGGTCCCTGAGGGCAGAGACTGAGTGTCCCTGTGGCCGAGAGCCAAGCAGTGCCTGGCAGCGTGGGTGGTGGACACGGGGAAAGGTTTGCTGAATAGATGTGAGAAATAAACCACAGTGCACTTTTACAGCTCGCTAAGAAAATGTGGCCGGCGTGCTGAGTAGTGTTTCTACTTTGGGTTTTCTCAGAGGAGGGCACAGATTTACTACCTACAGCTGCTTCTTTCGCATCTGTCCAAACTGGAGCGCGAAGCAGAGTCAGCGTGTAACGCACACACCCTGAAGCTCGGCCGCTCCGTGAAGGTGCACTCACCTCCGGGCCTTGGACCCACGGCTCAGACCGGGAGATGGACTTCCCGCCCCCGGCTCCCTGGTCCACCCCCAACAAGGCAATGAGAGCAGGATGTTCAATATGGCAGGTATTTTATCTCCTCTATCAACAGACAATAGCCTTGGGTGTCCTCATTTCTGCTTTTATTTAAAATAATAATCACCGAGGAGGAACCGGAGCTTCCTCTGGAGCACCCCTCCTGTAAGAGGAACCCAGGACAGCCTCCCTCTCCCCTGGGGCCCCTCCCCGGCCCTCCCGCAGGCCGGCCCCTCCCGCGGGCCCTCACTCACCTGCATGTCCGAGTTGGTGAAGCTGCAGGCCGACAGGTAGTTGGTGTGCATAGCCACAGACTTCTTTTTGGCGGCCATGCTTTCGTTTTTGTCAAAGGTCAGTGGGTACACAGAACACTTGTTATCCAAGCCCCTGGCATGGGAAGAAAGAAGTGTCCAAGGTTGGTGGAGGGTAACATAGTGTACCCTCAGGAGAACAGAGAGTAAGGCACAATCTTCCGAATAACCTAGATGCTCTTTTCATTTACTGTGGTCAAGCATTTTCCTTTTAATGGCTGTTAATATTCCATTCAATTCAGGTACCACAATTATTCAACAACTAGAGGCCCAGTGTATGAAATTTGTCCCTCAGCCCAGACTGCACCCTCTCCAATCTGGGACATCCCTCTCACAATCTAGGACTGCTGGCTCCCAACCACTCTCCTGCCTGCCTGCCTGATTGCCCCTAACTGCTTCTGTCTGCCAGCCTGATCACCCCCTAACCACTCCCCAGCCAGCCTCATTGATGCCTAACTGCTTCCCTGATGGCCCAATTGTCCCTAACTGCCCTCCCCTGCAGGCCTGGTCGCCCCCAACTGCCCTCCCCTGCTTGCCTGTTCGCCCAACTGCCCTCCCCTCCCAGCCATCATGTGTCCACATGGGGGCGGCCATCTTGTATGCTGGAGGGATGGTCAATTTGCATATTATGTCTTTATTATATAGGATTTCCTTTGGTAGACATATTGTTTCCCTTTTTAGTCTTTGGCTTTATTTTACATAATTCTACAATAAATATTATTCATATATTTTTTTCTATATTCTGAGTCTTTGCCTTCAAGTAAGTTCTGATGTGTAAAATCACTAGATCAAAGGTTCTACATTTTTCCAGGTTTCTGATACATGTAACCAACATGCATTCCAAGATGTTTGCATCTGAGTCAGGGGCATAGTTTTAAAGCTTATACCACTGTCACTCTGTAATGAAAATAATCATGAGAGAGATTTTTGTGCTTTTTTTTTTTTTTTTTTAAATAATGTTCAGGGAGCAATTTAACACATTGTTTAACAAGCAAACAATAAAAATTACAAGTTCTTGTCTGTGTATTTCTGCCCATACCACAGTGTTCTATGGGTCACAGGACATCTGAAAAGCTGCTGTGGGGCCTACTTACCCACACGCAATGGCACAGCCCGACGGGGCGTATGCACACGCCATCACCCACGTGCAGGGCATGGTGACCGCGTGCTCCTGAAACACAGTGTGAACCGTTCACAGAATAAACAAGGGAGGCTTCACACACACACACCTCAACATTTACCTTTTAAATAGCCACTGGCCATCTTACTGAATTATATTATAGTTTCAAGGGGCAGTGGAGTGGGGTAACGATTAGCTTGTGACAGACAAGGAGTCTCACTCAGCCCCAAATAATCAACCAAACATTACGTCATATATTCTATATTTTTAATATATATTTTTATTGATTTCAGAGAGGAAGGGAGAGGGAGAGAAGGATAGAAACATCAATGATGAGAGAGAATCACTGATCAGCTGCCTCCTGCATGCCCCACACTGGGGATCAAGCACGCAACCCAGGCATGTGCCCTGCCCTGACCAGGAATTGAACTGTGACCTCCTGGTTCATAGGTTGATGTTCAACCACTGAGCCATACAGACCAGGCTATTAAGTCATATATTCTAAATGTTAAAATCCTGACTAGCAAAAAAAAAAAAAAAAAAAAAAATCCTTAAGGCTTTACTTTTTTCTTAAGGTTATACCCCACTTGTTCTTCTGAATGAATGAATAGGGGGCTCCTTTCCTTTTACAGGTCCATCCAAATTTCATTTCCAACATATACTCTGATTTCCATTTTCAAAATATAACCTTGAATAACTGTTTACGTGTATAAGTTTGTTTACAAGAGCCTCGGTCCCCTCTGAGTCCTAAGCCACTCCTGGGAGGGCTGAGTGGGGGTGGGAGGCTGATCCTGGGTTGTGCTCAGGGGTGAGAGAGCCTGTAAAGTGGAAGGATGAAGTGCGAGGCCTAACGGTCCCCGGCTTGGATGGTGGTCGAGTCACCCACATCCTCCTGCACGCAGATGAGCAAACAACAAAGCCACGATTCAACAGCATGGCTCCCACAGCAACAAGATGTGCAACCGGCAAACCAGCCGCTGGCACTAACGCAGCGTCATCCTCGTCTGTGAGGGGCGGGGGTGGGACTAAGTTTGTGCAGAACAGGCCAGGCTGGCCTTTCCTCTAGGTTCTCTGTGTTCTTTGGGGAAGCACAGGCCCGGAGCTGCCTGTCAGCATCCTGGTGTCACTCACAGCCCTGCCGCCTCTCAGGCTGGAAATCACCTACTGCCCTCCAGCAAGTGAGGCGAGGAGGCCGCTCTCTCAGCTCAGGGCATCCCAGGCCCCTTTCCCTACAAGTGATGGCTTGGTTCCCGGCCAGAGGCCACCAGTGGTGGCCCCACAGCTCCCAGAAGCCGGGCAGGGTGTGCTCTGTGCCACACTAAGGTATAAACAGAAGCAACACAACCCCAAGCACGCACTGCTTAGGCGGCCGGGAGCGGCGAGTCCTCCATGGAGGGAGGGACGTACACTGACCTTTGCAAACTGTTCTTTTTCCCCCGGGGGCCTAAACTCTAGGGACTTGCTCTACAGATGGCTCTGGGGCCTCACCGGATCTGGTCAGGTAACAGCTGCCTACGTGGCACTTACTAAAACACATTCAATAATGCAGAATATGGGTATCGCTCAAATCTGTCATAATATGTCTCCTTTTAAAAAATATATATTTTATTGATTTTTTACAGAGAGAGGAAGTGAGAGGGATAGAGAGCTGGAAACATCAATGAGAAAGAAACATTGACCAGCTGCCTGCAACCCCCAACGGGGATGTGCCCGCAACCAAGGTATATGCCCTTGACCGGAATCGAACCCGGGACCTCTCAGTCCGCAGGCCGATGCTCTATCCACTGAGCAAAACCGGTTTTGGCTATGTCTCCTTTTTAATTTCGTGAAAAGGAAGGTTTTCTTCTAAGTAAACGTTGGAATCCATATTTGATACGCAATACTCGTTACTGTAAATGCCAACGCGATGCAGGCATGTGAGCATACCTAGAGATTTCTGCCTTTCCCTTTAGGGGAGAGTCGGAATTTAGGTCTACGCTGCAGCCGTGCACGCTCAGGCCAGAGCTGCGAGGAGCTCAGACCCCCCTGCGCCCGACAGAGCGCGTGAATCCTCGCAGCCAGGGCTTCGCCCGCCGTGTGCTCATGTCCACGGCACCACAGAGCCTGGCCAAAGACAGAGGGGAGAGGAAGTGGGGAGCTGGGAGCCTCTTATGGTCACCCAGAGGAGGGATAAACGCAGCCTGTGTGCAGGGGCCCTGGGTGCCAGGCCTCGCCCTTCCTGTCACACGGGGAGCTCATTCCGTGGGCTCCGCAGGCTCCTCTGAGGGCGAAGGGTGTCAGCTCGAGGGAGGGATGAGCGCCACCGTGGGCCGCTGCGCTGTCTTAACACCGATGGGCTTTGTGGGGTTTCCACCCTAGACAGGCTCCCCGCGAGGCAGGAAACGGGGACAGGGCTGGGGAGCTGGACCAGAGCGCCTTTTAATGAGGCTGGGGTTCGAGGTGCCCCCCCCCACCCCCCCGGAGTGCCCCGGGGCCACCTTACCTTGTTAGTCGTGAAGGAATCCCACACGATCACCTTCCCGTCCTGGAGGGAGAAGAGAAGACCGATGAGGGGTTGTCAGCAAGTCCACCTCCTCTGTAACCACGCTGCAGCCCACAGGGGGGTGTGGAGTGACCACCCTGTCATCTGTGTGTCACACAAACCGCCCAGAGACAAACCCAGGGGCTCTGGTCCCTACAGCACAGCCGCCTGAGCACACGGGGTGTGGTGGCTCTGGGCCACAGGGGCGGAGGGCGGCTGAGCTGACTTCCTTCAGGGCATGGGGCACCCTCGGAGATGGTGACTCTGCAGTCCCCACAGCAGGCTTGATATCTTTAATCACTCAAGCCATTTTGAGCCAAATCTGGCGAATGAGGTGCCGGGAGGAGGCGGTGATGCTGCTTAGGGGCACAAACGGTCTGATCACTGCTGCTCGCCTTGCATGGCTTCCATGCTCACGCCGAGTGTGGCTGAGGGCACCAAACCAGGTCAAAGTCGATAGTGTTGGGTCTTTCGAGATCCCTAAGGACCCTGGTCTCCTGGTCTGGCTTCTCTGGCTGCACCCCCAGCACGACGTGCGGGGAGGGTTAGGTAACAGCGCAGAGCAGGTAACAGCAGAGCAGGTAACAGCTGCCTACATGGCACTTACTAGACACATTGCCCACCCCCCGCCCACAGGCAGCTTTCACTTGGTGGCTTCCTCCACCGCACTGCCGGCCTGCCTGTCCTCGCTGCCCACCTGCTGTGCGCTCTGGAGAGAAAAGGGCACCCAAGAGGCTAAAATCAGGCTGATAAAAGGAAATGTGGCCCCTCTGTGAGCACAGCTTATACACAGCCCGCTCTCCTGCGGGCCCGGCGAGAGGACGCCTCCTCCCCAACCCTGACCCACACGGTCAAGCTGACTCATCGCCTGCCTTTTCGGGGAGAAGGGCGGCTCTGAGTCACACAATGTCTGTTCCAGAGCCTTCCTGCTGTCCCCGCCCCCTCCCACCCCCCAGCCACTCTCTCTGCGGATGGAGCCTGTCAGCCCTCCGCCCGCCTCCCTCTCTAATCAGAGTGACCAAAAAATCCACATACTCTATTCTTTCAAGGATAAAACAGTCAGTCGAGGTGGGAACACGCACATCTCAATAACCACGTTGCCAAAGTGAGCATTTGAGAAAACAAGGTCTGGGAAGAAGCGCTCTAAAATATAAAGAATGATGGTGATAGGGTGGTGGCAGTAAAGCCCTTTCTGTGCCCTCTTTTCCAGTGTTTCTTGGATGTGGTGAAGGGCGAGCGCTAAACTTTTTATGGACTTAGAAAAAGCAAGCGCTGTGTGACACACTAGACTGGCAGCTAATACAGGATTGTAATGACCCGGGTCCTGTCAGAACAGCCCTGACGTGGATGTTGGAGCTGTGGCTCACGTAGGACACATACAGTGTTTATAGTTAAAAGGGCTATTAAAAATAAGAACGAACTGCCCTTTGAAAAAGCTGGGGTGAAGGCAAGGGTGAAAGGAAGCCCAACCTGGCTAAGAAAATACGTGACTTCAGTTTACAGTTGTATGTTCAATGCATGTGACATCCCAATAACCCTAAAAAGTACTACACAGTGGCCGCCCGGCTCCAGGAATCCCCGGTGACCCGGGTCTCACACAGCCGGCTGGGCCTCTCCCTCGTTACATCGGCTGGTCTGGGTGACCTAGGGATACAGCCGAGTGAGGCCGGTCAGGGCGCCCTGGCATGGAGGCTGGCTTCTGCCTCCTCTCCCTCTCCTGGATCATGTGCTGTGGGGAGCCCAGCCCATGTCCTGAGCAGCCCCGTGGCAAGTCCCCAGGGAGCGGAACTAAGACCTGCGGCCACAGCCGGAGAGGGAGCCACCTCAGAGCGAGCCTCGGCCTCATCGCTGCCTGCAGCCCGCTTGCATCCAGCCTGCAGGCTCCCGAGAGCCCGGAGCCAGCCACCCAGCCACCCGGCCACCCGGCCACACAGCCACCCGGCCACCCGGCCACCCAGCCACCCGGGCACCCAGCCACCCGGCCACCCGGCCACCCAGCCACCCAGCCACCCGGCCACCCAGCCACCGGCCACACAGCCACACAGCCACTAGGCCACCCAGTCACCCGGTCAAGCCGCCCCGGTCCCTGGCTCTCAGGAGCCCCGAGAGAGAATGAACATTTGCTGTTTGCAGTTGCTAACTTTTGGGGTAATCTGTCATGCAGCAATAGATAATATAAGATGGAAAATAAACTATGTCAACTATACGAAACGAATGAAAAATTAGGCTTCACAAAATATCTTTTTTTTTTTTTTTTCATCCTCATCACCAGACAGGGGTGGCTTCTCAGCCCTTACCCTGGAGAACTGTTTTTATTTTTATTGTTTAAAGTATTACATATGTCTCCCTTTTTCCCAATTGACAGCTCCCCCAGCCACTCCCACCCCCCACCCCCGGACAAGCCCCCACCACCCCAGTGTCTGAGTCCACTGGCTATGCTCACATGCATGCATACAAGTCCTTTGGTTGATCTCTTACCCCTCCCCCTCCCCTGCCCTCTGGAGAACTGTTCTTAAATAGTCTTTACAAAACATCAATCTTAAATTTGTCCTTTAAGGCATAAAATTGCTCAACAAGCCATGGTGGCCTCTCAGCCACGCGGCCCTCCATCCGGGAAAACCCACTGTTTCACCGTTGGCTTCCCTCACACCTAAGACCGTGAGCGTGCTCAGGAAGGCCAGTCAAATCGAGGTTACAGCGTTTCAGCAGGACCGATTCCCAATCTCCCCACATGAGCAGGGCCCCGAGGAGAAGAGAACTCTCTGCCATGCCCGCCGCACTCGTGTCCTCTGGGGAAGAAGCAGCGGCGCAGAGGCCGAGAGGCCGGAGAGGGTTTCTGAGGAGGCCCGCTCCCGTGTGTGTGTGTGTGTGTGTGTGTGTGTGTGTGTGTGGTCTCCCCTCCACCCCCACACACACACCAGAGAGCCGCTCCCCATCACACCACGGGCGGGCGACGTACCTGCGAGGAGCTCACGATCCTCCGCTTGTCTTTGCACCAGTCCATGCACAGCACTTTGTTCCCGTGGCCTTTGAGGGTCCGCCTGGTCTTCATGACGAACTGGCCCAGCGCCTCCACCCGCTCCGCCACCTGGTGCACTGGGGGGACAGGGCCACGGTCAGCCTGCTGCCCCGCCGGGCTCTGGCCGCACGCCGGCCCGGGGACACAGGACTTCCTCTGCAGCCCGGCTGGGTCCCCCTGACTCTGCCATGCCCCCCAGGCGCTCTCTTAGCTTAGAAGAGGGAGAGACAGCAGTGTCAGTCTCTGTTTTTGAAGCCACGGCCATACGAGCACGCTGAGGGACGAAGGACAGGACCACCTCGTGTCTGCAGAGCCCGAGCGGAATCCTGCAGCTGAAGGGCCGCAGCTCTGTGAGCGGGCAGGTGGCAGCAGAGTGCGACCGCTCTCCCCACGTCTCAGCGGAGGAGACGAGGCACACAGGGTCACCGGGCTGGTACTAGTCCGCACCACTCCCTGGGAGGGGAGCTGTGGCTCCTGGTCCTTTTATCGGCCACTTTCCCGTCACAAGGAAAAGTGATTGACAAAAACCACCCCAGCAGGTGCATAGTGTGTGCTCACGCTGCTCTGTGGCAGGCCCGTGACTCCTAACTGACCCCGTGCCCGGTGCGGGCCTGGGACACAGGAGGGGACCCCTTCGCGAGCTGCGGGAAAGAACGGATGAGCAAACCGCTTTGGGTTTACCGGGAACTCCCCAGTTTGGGCAGAGATCAGTGCCATGTTCTCCGCGTCTGAGCACAGGATCCAGGGAAGGTGCCTACACCGGGAAGGAGCTCCAAACGGCAGTCTTTCAGGAGCCGGGGCCCAGGGAGAGCTCTGGGGGCTTGTCCAGATGCTGTCACTGCCAAGTCTCAGAGGGAGACCCGTTTCCTCTGAGCAGGAAGGTCGCAGAGGCTGTCCCGTCCACCCCACGTCGCGCAGATGAGAAAACCGGGGCGAGGGATCCCGTGGCCCCTCCTGCTCCCGGAGCCCCATTCTTTCTGGCGGAGGCTGAGCCCAGGTCTCCTTTCTTTAACCCTCTGGCCGGGGCTCCTTCAGCCGCCTCAGCCAGGTGCTCCCGCAGGTGTGCCCTGGCGGCCCCACGGGCAGGAGCTCGCTCGGCTGGCGTGTTCCCGCCGGACGTGCGTCCCCCCGACCTGGTCCCGGGGAGCAGCAGACACGCCCAGACGGGAATAGGACTGGACCGCAGAGGAATGTGAACACTGAATGCAACCCCCAGGGTCTTAGGGTCTCCATTGCTCTCTAAAGCAAGCCTGTCAACCTCAAAGGCTGACACGGGCCAAATAAACATTCTGTCCACCAGCTTCCTTCCCAGGAGTCAGGGCTGAGAGGGCTGACGCGCCTTCTAGGAAAACCCTTCCTTCCTGCTCCGCTCCCTCCCTTTTCTCAAACACGTCAGTGTGTTTTCCTAAAAAGAAGGAGCTCTTACATAACCACGGTGTAACCACCAAAGTTAGAAAATGAACACTGAAACAATCCCACGCCTCACCCACAGGCCTTCCTGACATGCCCTCTACCGTCCCACACAGCTTTAGAGCAAGCGTGTCACACTGTGGCCCGCAACAAGTATGTCTGTGGCCTAGCCAGTATAACGGCATGTACAAAAATGTTGATTTTATCGTTGCTCTTATCCTATTTTATATTATACTTTTTGAAATAAACCTACGTTTCGATGAAAATTGAAGCTTGTGGTTTTTTTTTTTTGTTTTTGTTTTTGTTTTTGTTTTTGCAGCCCACATAAACCTAAACCTTGTTTATTTGGCCTGTGTCAGCCTTTGAGGTTGACAGGCTTGCTTTAGAGCAGGGGTCCTCAAACTTTTTAAAGTGGGGGCCAGATCACGGTCCCTCAGAGAGCTGGAGGGCTGGACTATATGAACTACTAATCCCTACTGTAACACCTTGGCTGCGCTCACTGCCCAAAAAACCTGGCGGGCAGGATCAGACTCCCCTGGAGGCTGCATGTGGCCCGCGGGCCGTAGTTTGAAGACCCCTGCGTTTAGAGCAATGGAGACCCTAAGACCCTGGGGGTTGCATTCAGTGTTCACATTCCTCTGCGGTCCAGTCCTTCTGTTCCCGTCTGGGCGTGTCTGCTGCTCCCCGGGACCAGGTCCAGGGGACGCACGTCCGGCAGGAACACGCCAGCCGAGCGCAGCTCCTGCCCATGGGGCCCGCCAGGGCGCACCTGCGGGAGCACCTGGCTGAGCGGCATCTTGCAGGTTTCTCCGCTGCAGTGACCATTTTGCCTCTTGTAATGAAAAGCACCTTGTGGGGATGGACGTTGAGACTACATAAATATCTTCCTAATCCTCAAACTCAAATCCCTGGCTGTAACATCCACCCGTTAATGATTCTTGCCTGAGCCGGTGACTGGGAGGGCTGGCCAGGGGTGATTTTTCTAATTCCATCATCCCTCCTGCAATTTTCAAGCTGGCTTTCTAATACAAAGAAAGCTTTCCCTCCACCCCATCTTATGTATTCATTCATTTATACTAGTGGGGGCTCATGAATTCTCGCCGCACTCAGAAGGTTGTAAGTCCTTGACTATTACTACTTACAAAATAAATCACATGTGTCAAACACAAGGCCCGCGGGCCAAATCCGGCCCGCCAGGCCTTGCAATGTGGCCCGCACCGCGCTGTCATCACTGCACTCCGCTGTCAGTTTATGACATTGTCAGTTTATGACTGTTCAGTAAACCATTCGGCCCGCGATTTAGGCTGGATTTTAGATTTTGGCCCCTTCTCTGATTGAGTTCGACACCCCTAAAATAAATAAACACAACTGGAAGTGGTTGAATAGAGTCCCTGATTTGCTCAGATGGAGCCGCATCAAGCATGCTCTCGTGACCTTGTGGTGCGTCCCAGCATCCTCTGAGCCCCTCTCCCGGCAGGCTCATGTTCTCTCCCTAACCTAGCCCTGGGATCAGCCACGTCTCCAAAGTTGGTTTTGCTTAGCTGCCCCATTTCTTGGTGATGAGAAAGCACATGCGAACAGGTTAGAAAGTCTCTGTGAAATCCCAAGTGGTCAAACATACTTGCTGAGCGATAAAGTGCCACACGGTGCTCAATGATGATGACGCTATCACTTCCGCTAAAGCACTGCCTTCTTTCCTGCCCCAAACGGCACGTGGGTCTCTTACAGACACAGTCTTCACAGAAACATGCTGAATGGACGTAAAAAAGACTGAATTCTCTAAATTTTTATAGGCTGTACACAGCCTAACGCAGCTCAGAGTTGCAATTACATTCTAATTAGTATTTTACTTTGGAGGGTCACATCAATATTACTACTGCTTCCCCCAATTCAGCATTAGGACAACCACAGCTATTTAATCTCCTTCCAAAAAAAAAAAAAAAAAGAAAGAAAGAAAAAAAGAAAAAAAGAAAAAAGATGATTCACCAACCAAAATAGGGCTCTTCTTACATAATGAGAATTTTAACACATCTCAACTGCTAATTATTTTTAACCACCGCCATTTCCCTTCCCACATACAATTCCCTCCTACCACTCTATCCTGTTTCTGTCAAATCTCACATCTGTTGAATTAGTTAAAACAAATATAACAGTGAAACATTTTAAGAACAAGTGGGCCCTCGTGGTTTGGCTCAGTGGGTAGAGTCGGCCTGTGGACTGAAAGGTTCCAGGTTCGATTCCGGACCAAGGGCACATGCCGGGGTTGTGTGCTTGATCCCCAGTAGGGGGCGTGCAGGCGGCAGCCGATCAATGATTCCTCTCATCATTGATGTTTCTGTCTCTCTCTCCCTCTCCCTTCCTCTCTGAAACCAATAAAAAATATATTAAATAAGTAAGTAAATAAATAAAAACAACTGGAAGTGAGCTGAATATGCTCTGTAAATAATTTGTGGAGCTTGTTCAGAGCAGCTGTGCTTTCTCCTTTGCCCCTTCCAGCCTGTACCCATACCCCACCCCAGACCTTCACCACACTATTGTCTGTGACCATGGGTGATGCATATATGCATATAAGTTCTTTGGTTAATCTCTTCCCTCCCACCCACCCACCCCACCTTTCCTCTGAGATTCAACAGTCTGTATCATGCCTCTATGTCTCTGGATCTGTTTCATTCATCAGTTTATTTTGTTCATTAGATGCCACATAAATCATGTGATACTTATCTTTCTCTGACTGGCTTATTTCACTTAGCATGATACTGTCCAGGTCCCTCCATGCTGTCTCAAAGGGTAAGAGATCCTTGGGCTGTTTCCAGATCTTAGCTAATGTAAGTTGCGCTGCTATGAAATAGGGGTGCACATATTCTTTCTGATTGGTGCTTTGCATTTCTTGGGATATAGTCCTAGAAGTGGGGCCACGGGGTCAAATGGCAGTTCCATAGTTAATTTTTTGAGGAAACTCCATGCTGTTCCCCACCATGCATTGCATGTCTCCTGGGTGCAGTGCTGGCTGGGCTAGGAGATTTACACACAGCCCGAGGACACAGGCTGGACCCCCATTTCCACAGAAAAGGGCACAGGCTGGGAGGCTAAGGACCTGACATACGCACACACTCTCAAACCCTAAGAGCAGATAAACCCCTCCCACAGAAGGGTAAACTCTGGGCCGGCAGACAATTAAAGATTAGGTAAGGCAGTGACAATGACTTCTTAGTCCGGGAGACATTCCAACCTTAGGTCCCCCACACTTCCTGATGGGTCAGTTCGGGATTCTAGACCAGGAACCAAGAAACCCACACTGCTCCCGGCTCGGCCACCACCTGACTGACTGGGAGAGGGAGGCAAAATTCCAGCCCGGAGAGACCTGAGCGACTCACCCAGTCGTGCCCAGCACCGGCCCTGGACGGGGCACCCGGAGGGCGGGGCTGAGCCCGTCCTGCCCCGGGCTGGCAGGAGGAGCAGAGCAGTGGTTTTCAGGTGTGAGTTGTACAAGTCCCCTCCCCCTGCCCTCTTCTACTCTTCCACACACAGAATCTTACTAGAAGCCATTACAGAAAACAGAGCAGAGCGAGCTGGTGGAGGGTGGGTCGGGAAAGGGCGCTGGGCTCAGAATCACATCTGCCTGCTCGGCATGCCTCCTGCCCGCTGGCCCCACGGCCCAAACAGCCAGGGTGGGGCCGGGAGCTGCACCTGCCCTGTCGCTTCTCAGGGGAGGAAAATGAGGCCTGCGGGGAGGGCACGGCTTGTACGTTAGTGGCACAAAATGTCTGTGAGCCGTGCCCTGCTCTGTAAAGCAGGGTGTAAAGCGTTAATCTAGATGGGGCCTTAGAAAACATCTAGAATTCTGGTTTCAGGCAGAGATTAATTTTTTCATCAAGATGTGGCTTCCTTTCGGGGAATAGTGTTGCTATTTACTTTATAATCTGTGCACACACGAGTTTAAAGTCAAATGTATAGTACGCAGGTCAGTACACAAGACTTCGAGCCATGTAACTAACTTCCTGAAGTGAAAATGCACAGCAGGGTCCCTCTGGTCACTCCACAAGGCCACGAGAAAAGTGGCCTGAGCACGGACAGCTCTGAAGTCTCCCTGAAAATCAGCACTGTGAGATTTATTATAAACATGGGAGAGAAAGCCAAAGACAAGCGAGCTGTCTTAAATAGGAAAACAGAACGATTTGAAAATTAATCTTGCCCTTGTCAGGTGGCTCCGTGGGTTGGAGCATCGGCCCATACAGCAAAAGGTTTCGAGTTTGATACCTGGCCAGAGCACACAGCCAGGGTGCGGGTTTGATCCCTGGTCAGGGCCTATATAGAAGGCAATCAATCGATGGTGCTCTCTTGCTCTCTAAAAGAAATAAATCTAAAATAATAAAAGGGTAATATGCTAATTAGATTGGACGTCTTCCAGACGTCATTCCGGCCGTCCTTCCTGACGAAGCCGGGGCCAGTAGGAAGCCAGCCTGGATCCCGGGTGCCGGCAGGCAGCATGGGGGTGGGGGGGGGGGGGCGGGAAACCAGTCTGGATCCCCAGTGCCGGCAGCTGGGGGAAGGAAGGTCTACTCTTGCAAGAATTTTCATGCATCAGGCCTCTATTAAATAAATAAAAATTTAAAAATCAATAGACATATGCTCAGGTGAGGATAAAAAAAGATCTTGAATCACTTTGGAAATTTTCTACCAATACACAGTCTTTTGATGGCCACTATTTTGGTAAACCAAGACTCAAGGAGGGAAAATTCTCCAAAGCTAATTTTCAGAAACAGTCTGATTCTACCCCAAGGTTCAAAGGGGTAGGAGGTATGCGAACCCTCCCACACCTGATGGAAGGAACACACCTACCATCACATTACCTCAGGACACCTGTCACAGGTTTTTGAGTTTCTTTAAAACCATGCATTAGCCACAGTAAAAACAATTCCCTAATGAAAAGTTGGAAGGGTGACGCCAGGGTACACAGCATTTAAGATGGAATACCATGTAGAATACCACCTAATAATTTTTAAATGCTGACATTGAAAGGAACTGCACAGACCTGGGGAGCTTTTCAATCCACTGTGATAAATTAAAACTAGGCTCCAACTCAATACCGAGGACAGGCCCAAGGATGTGTATAATAGATACACACAGATATATGAACACATAAGCTACAAAATACATCAAAATATTCAAAGTGGCTCCCTCTGGGTTGGCATGGTTATGCATGGCCTGCGTCCTTCTACTAGTATATCCCTAAGTTTGCTACAGAGAAAATTAGTTTATGACGGGCTCCGAGGACATTTGCATTCACTAGCTCACGTGCACTGGGATGCAGAGCAGGAGAAAAGGGAGAGGGAACGAAAGGCGGGTGTGCCTCCTGCTCCTCGGAGGGACAGACGCTGCAGGCTGCACAGGGACGAACAGCTGGGGCGAGGATCACTCTGCGGGGAAACACTTCTGCGAGCCTCCGTGCACGCAGCCCCTTCCCCAGAATGAGGGAAAGGGGATCCACACCTTTGTTCCGGACTAACCCAGAAATTTGGTTTTCCTAGACTTCTTCTTGCACCCTATAATCAGAATCATCCAAGACTCCCATCGTCAAGTCTGTCCAAAACAAAACAAAGGAAGCCACTTTAAAGTGGAGCTGGAGCCAAAACCGGTTTGGCTCAGTGGATAGAGCATCAGCCTGCGGACTGAAAGGTCCCAGGTTTGATTTCGGTCAAGGGCATGTACCTTGGTTGCAGGCACATCCCCAGTAGGGGGTGTGCAAGAGGCAGCTGATCGATGTCTCTCTCTGATGTCTCTCTCTCAATGATGTTTCTAACTGTCTATCTCTCTTCCTCTCTGTAAAAAAAAATCAATAAAAATATATTTTTAAATAATAATAAAAAATAAAGTAGAGCTGGAGCTGCCATACTAGAGGAACTGCCTTGCACATCTTATGCCTCCAACTTCTGGATCAGCCCAGCTGGTGTGGCTCCATGGTGGATCGTCACCCCATGTGCCAAGGAGTCACCGGTTCAATTCCTGGTCAGGGCAGTTGCTGGTTCAATCCCATTGATCCTACAGGAGACAGCTGATTGCTGTTTCTATTTCTCTCTCTTTCTAAAATCAATAAAAATGATACAAAAAAAACCCCTCTGGAACATTAAAATAGGGCAACATAACCTGTGGGCTGGGCCTAATGCAACATTATGCCTCAAAGAACTATTTGCACAGGTAATAAGAATGCAGCTATGGCCAAAACTGGTTTGGCTCAGTGGATAGAGCATCGGTCTGCAGACTGAAAGGTCCCAGGTTCGATTCCGGTCAAGGGCATGTACATTGGTTGCGGGCACATCCCCAATGGGGGGGTGTGCAGGAGGCAGCTGGTCGATGTTTCTCTCTCATCAACGTTTCTAGCTCTCTATCCCTCTCCCTTCCTCTCTGTGGAAAATCAATAAAATATACTTAAAAAAAATAAGAGCACAGTTATGACTACTGGATTGATGACTACCAGATTGAAAATTAAAAAAACTGTCTAGAATTAACATCACTGTTATCTGCACCAACAGAAATGCCTTCCTCCTTCTGATGGAAGAAGTGCCCCTTCCCATTTTCATAAATACCCTTTGCCTTTGTCTCCTTATCGGGACATTATTGGGCTCTGCCTGAATCAACGCTCCCTGAATAGCTGTTCTTATTGATCTCAAGTAAATGCTTCTTGCCTCCACTTTGAAAGGCCTTTTTATTTTTAGGTTAACAAGCCTTTGAGAACAGAACTTTTCTACATTTAGAACAGGCAGAAAAGCAAATAGCATGGGGTGCTAAATCCTGTGATTTGCCCAAATTTCCCCTGGATCTGGACTTACAGAAACTACAGACATCTTCTTTGGACTGCTTCCTAGACAACATCAGAACCTTCCCCGAGGAACGGGGAGTCTGCATGGTGTGTCGCCCCCCCCCCCCCACCAGCAGCCGTCCACGCTGACTGCAAGGAGCCCAGCGCCCGCCCTGCTCTGGCAGCTTCGACCCTGTCTCCGACCCAGATCACTCGCCAGCTCACTTTCAAGGTAAGAACTCTTTGTAAGATGAACACTCTCCTTTTGTTCTTGATCATGACTCCCATCCTAGAACTCATTTTTTTTAAATTATAAAAGCAGTAAATTCACAGATGGGTGTAAAGTGAAAAGCATCTCTGCTTCCCCACTCCCTGGGGCATCTCTTGAGTAAGCTAAAGAGCTCATGTTATATACACTGCAACTTGCTCCCCTCCCCCAACCCACAATATTGACAACTTTTCTTATACACACACACAAATTCACTCCCCCCCCCCCTTTTTTTTTTTTTTTTTTTTTTTTTAGGGTTTAGGCATAAGTGGTTTTTATTTGTTTTTAACTTTTTCTTCTTTTTTTTTTTTTAAATAAATCTTTATTGTTCATATTACTCTTCCCCCTTTTTAATGTAAATCACAACTTTCTGAGAGATGGCCTGGCTTGGTGAGGAGAGCTGGACTAGGAGGCTAAACCCTGGTGCCTACTCCCCATCCTTCCTTAAAGTAGCTGCATAGCCTTAGGCCAGTGGTCAGCAAACTCATTAGTCAACAGAGCCAAATATCAACAGTACAACGATTGAAATTTCTTTTGAGAGCCAAATTTTTTAAACTTAAACTTCTTCTAATGCCACTTCTTCAAAATAGACTCGCCCAGGCCGTGGTATTTTGTGGAAGAGCCACACTCAAGGGGCCAAAGAGCCAATGTGGCTTGAGAGCCGCAGTTTGCCGACCACGGCCTTCGGGAAATCCCCTGACCCTTCCCTGATTCCAGCCCCATAAAGAAAGGGATGGGGCTGGCCCTGGCTGGGTGGCTCAGTTGGTTGGAGTGTTGTCCTATACACCAAAAGGCTTTGGGTTCGATTCCTGGTCAGGGCACATACCCAGGTTGCAGGTTTAGTCCTTAGTGGGGGCATGTATAGGAGGCAATGGATGTTTCTCTCTCTGTCTCTCAAATCAATAAACATATCCCTGGGTGAGAACAGGAAGGAAGGGAAGGAGGGAGGAAGGGTAGGGACTGTTGGAAGAAGAAAACTTTTAGTGTGTGCAGACAAGAAGGTTTAGGCAGATGGTCTTTCTAACGAAGAGCTGTGTGACAGGCCCTCCAAAGACAGCTGCATCCCAATCCTGGGACCCTGTGAATATGGGGCCTTCCATGGCAAAAGGACTTGGCAGACATGAGTAAGTTAAGGATCTTGAGATGAGGAGATTATTTTAGATTATACAGGTAGGCCCACTGTAACCACAAGGGTCCTTAAAAGAGGGGAGATCAGAGCCAAAGGAGCTGATGACAGAAACAAGGTTGGAGTGATGCCTGCCTCAAGCCAACAAATGCAGACGGCCTCTAAGGCTGGGAAAGGCAAGGGGTGGAGTCTCCTGACAGCCTCAGGAGGAGTGCAGCCCTGCTGGCCCATTTTAGACTTCTGACCTCCAGAAATGTAGCAGAATAAACTTATGTAGCTTTAAGCCACTACGTAGAAATGCGTGCAACAACCATGAGAAACTATTACAAGCTGTAACCTCATGACTCTAAAATGCCTTAGACTCAGGCAAGGAAGCACTTATCAATGGCAGAAGGCAAGCAGAAGGGATAAGGAGATACATCCAGGCAGGGAGCTCTGGAGGAACATGGGCCCTTCCGCTATCGAGCTTGATACAGGCTGGCTTCCCTTTAGACCCGGGGCCGGCAAACAGCGGCTTTCAAGCCACATGCGACTCTTTGGCCCCTTGGGTGTGGCTCTTCCACAAAATATCTCGGCCTGGGCAAGTCTATTTTGAAGAAGTGGCGTTAGAAGTTTAAGTTTAAAACATTTGGCTCTCAAAAGAAATTTCAATCGTTGTACTGTTGATATTTGGCTCTGTTGACTAATGCGTTTGCCGACCACTGGCCTAGACCACCCGCATGAGCCACTTCCTGTATGTAATGCTGTTCCCAGAGGGTCTGATTTGGGGATGAGGGGCCCACAGGAGGATGGGGTCTGAAGGTCAAAGGGATGAGAGGTGAAGAAGATTTGAGAGTCTGGAACAGGGAAAAGTTCACTTTTCCTCCCCGTTTATGTTCTACAATTTTGTTGTGACTTTTGTTGTTGTTGTGACTTTTTTAAGCCAAGGATTTGGGCAGGTCAGAGCGAACAGAAGGCTGACCAACTGTCCTGGTTTGCCCGGCACTGAAGCGTTTCCAGGGACACAGGACTTCCCATCTTACAACCCAGTGTCCCAGGCAAGCCCAGATGACTCGGTCACTTTAAGGTTATGGTTTAAAGGTTTCCCCAACCAGGGTAAGGGTCTCAGGGCCATCTATATAAAAACGTACAGGAAAGGGCCTGGGGACTGGAGGAGAGAAGGGCGCAGTGATCCCAGATCACGGAGATCTCCATGGGGGGGTCTGATGGAGAAGGAGTTCTGATTGCTAACAAGACCCCAGGGGGCTGTTTTAGAGGGTCACCCTGAAGAGACCAAGACGGGCAGGCTTGGGGTCCAAAGGAAGGCTCAAACCACGTGCCAAAGTCCTTAAGAAATGAGGGAGCCTGGCTGGGAGGTCAGGAGACAGCCGCCTGGGGAGAAGAGGGAGGCGAGGGTCACACCGGGCAGGGGCCGGGGTTCTGTGAGGGGGCGCAGACGTGGTCTGGAAGCTGCAGGGGGCATACAGGGAAACAGGACCATGTGACCTCTTTTCAACTCAAAAATCCTGACTTCTGGACAGGGGAGGATAGCTCCTTCCACCTGCCAAATTTGGTCCAGATCCCTGAGGGCATTGCAACCTCGATAGGACAGGTTCCCTTGGAAAAGCTGCAGGAAATTTACAAAGTCACAGGAAAGGCTGAAAAATATCCCCGTGGGCAGCCTGTACCCCTGGGGAAGAGAGTTTCTGGAGAACCCTCTGCACCGAGCACAAAGGCTGGAGCACTGGCTGCCTCGCACTGGAATCCAGATCCCACTTGTTAGTTGGGGTCTTTCTTTGCAAGTCCTGTCATCTCTGTGTGAATCAGTTTCCTCATCTGAAAAAATGGAGACATCAGACCTGCCTCAGAGACCACCACACTTACAGCATCTTTGCTGTCATCCGCAAAGGGTACAGAATTGTAAAAAGAAAGAGGCAGACTCTGCCCCAGGCCTCCCAATCCCCATGACTTGATTTCCCCCTGATAACAGAAACCCAGCTCTGTGTGAGGATGGCAGCGTGTCCAGTTCAGTGCTCCCTTTCCCAGCCTCCCTTGCAGAAGCCATGTGACCTAGTTCTGGCCAGTGATGCACAAGCAAAAATCTGTGGGGAAGAAAGAAAATTTTGGGGGAAACTTTTGCTTTCCTGGAAAAGGAGAAGAGTGGCTGGTAACCAGATTCCCCCTCCTTCCTGTCCTGGATACCAGGGTGATGTTTGGAGCTGATGTTTGGAGTGATGTTTGGAGTGATGTCTGGATACCGGGGTGATGTTTGGAGCTGTGGCAGTGATAGCATAGTCATGGGGCAAATGCCAGTGCTCTCAGGGTGGGGAAGAGAGACAGGAGCATGGATGGCACCTTGGGCAGCTGAACCAAAGCTGGTGACTGCCTTCCCTTGTTCTTGTCATGTAAGAAAAACAACTACCAATTTACTTAACTACTTCATTAGGGGGTTACAGTTCACTGTAGCTGCATATAAATGATGTAGGGGCTTAGTGTGACTCCTATTTAAAGGAGGCCTCTAGCCAAAACTGATTTGGTTCAGTGGGTAGAGCGTCGGTCTGCGGACTGAAAGGTCCCAGGTTTGATTCCGGACAAGGGGATGTACATTGGCTGCGGGCACATCCCCGGTAGGGGGTGTTCAGGAAGCAGCTGGTCAATGTTTCTCTCTCATCGATGTTTCTAGTCTCTATCCCTCTCCCTTCCTCTCAGTAAAAAAATCAATAAAATATATATTTTTTTAAATAAAATAAAATAAAGGAGGCCCCTACCAAAGCATAGCACACTCTAGATTCAAGTCACCTTCTACCAAGTAACTTTCAGAGAAAGGAATCGGGTGCTACAGGGCCTAGCATGAACCCCATCGTCCTTCCCCACGGAATGTGAAGGGGATGGTACCAAATGCAGATGGCGGGAGCACAGAGTATAGGTGTGCCTGAGGGCACCAGGCGGAGGTCGTGCTCAGCAGAGGGGAGCTGCCCGCCTCAGAGCTGAAAACTCAGCAGATAAGGCCGCTGTCCCAAGCTGGGCCCTGAGCCCAAGCTCTGCTGAGGGCGAGCCCTCCGCGTGGTCAAGAGAAGCCCACCAGCCCCCCTGCTACCTAAACTGCTCCCTCAAACAAAACCACAGAGCCGGGTCTAAGTGACGGCAGTGGTCCATGATGTAAGCTTAAGACTGCTATGGTCTTGTATGCCAATCCAACCGCATCCATCCAAAGCTTTTAAAACAGCCACTAATGAACTCCGTGGTAAGCTCCTCTCCTTCCCTTCCCCCATCCGGCTCTCCACCCCCCACCCCCACCCCACCCCCGAGGACACGGGGCAGATGGGGGAAATGAGCTTTTAAATCAGAGTCTTGCTCCGTGTAAAGCAAAACCGAGAAAAGACACAACAGAGATGGAGGAGGTCAAATAATGAGAAACCAAAACAGTTCACCCTAGGCCGCGCCCCCGCGGCTGACGCGCGGGCACAGCTGACAGCACCCCACCCTCCGCCCGGGGAGGGCTCCCGGCGATCGGCGTGCACCTTCCCGGCTGGTGACGGTGACCGAGGTGACGGGTCCCAGGTCCGTCATGGGCGGCCAGGGCCGGGGGCTGCGGCTCCAGGCGCGGTGCCCGGAGCCTCCGGGGCCGCCTGCTCCGCCCGCACACCCGCGCGTCCGGGGGCTCAGGGCCGCTCCCCGCCTCCCCCCGGCTCCCTCCATCCTCCCGGCGCGGGGACCCCCGGGCCGCCCCCCGCCCGGGCCCCCGGCCCGCACTCACGCTCCACGTCGTGCAGCTTGGCCCGCTCCTCCTCCAGCTTGCCCTTGAGGCTCTCGGCCTCGCTCTTCAGCGTCGCCAGCGTCTCGTTCTCGTGCAGCCCGTCCGTGGCCATCTTCGCGGGGACGCGGCGGAGGGAGGGAGAGGAGGGCCGGGATGCGGGGAGCCGCCGGGAGGCCCGGCCGCGGGCGCCGCTCCGCCGTCTCCCGCGGCCCCGCCCTCCGCTGACGCCGCCGTCCGGCCCCGCGGCCCCGGCGCCCCCGCCCCGCGCCCGGGCAGAGCCCCGGCCAGGCCCCGTCAGCGAGGCCGCGCGCCCCGCCCGGACCCGGGGGCGGCAGCGGGCGCGGTGCCCATTTCCCGGCGGGAAGACCGAGGCCGGGAGACGCGACTGGGCGGAGGGCGCGCAGGGAGCGGGGGCCGCGCTGGGACGGCAAGTCCCACCGCCCGGCTCCAGGGAGGCGGCGAGCACCCAGCGACACTGGCCTCCCTCCCCTCCGCCTCCCTCCCTTCCCCGCCCGGACCTCCCCGCACTATCTCCCCGCACCGGGGGCAGGAGGGCTCTTCCTGCAGAAACCGGAGGGGAGCGGGCGGCGAGGTTCGGCTCCCCCCACTGCGAACCGGAAACTTTCCTCGTTTGTTGACTTCATATAAGCAAATAGTGAGCTTCCGAGGAGCGCCGGGGTCTTTGCAGGCCCGCAGCCGGTTCGCTGTTCCCTTCTTCGCTGGGGGTTTAGCCCCGGGGAAGGGGAGGAGGGGCCATGGCACACGGGGCGGCCCAGACCCCGGCCTCTGAGCCCAGGCCCAGGCCACCGAGGCAGCTTCCTCCGCTCTGCGAGGCAGGTCCCCGCTACAACTCGCTCAAGGAGGCAAATTGTGTCACTCAAACATCCCCTTTCCAGTCCCCTACAGTGCCCGGCCCTGTCCCAAGTGCTTTATGTTAACAACTCACCACAGTCACCCTGAGTGGGTACCACCATCGCCTCATTTCACAAATGAGGAAACTGAGGCACAGGAAGGTTCAATGCTTTGCTGGGTGCACACTCCCAGAAAGGCAAAGGCTAGACTTGGGCCCAGGCAGCCTGGCCCGTTCAGTTACAGGCTTCAGAGGACCCCTCTCACGGACGCTTTCTCTCTCCGCTCCAGGACCCTGCCTGTGTGCGCGCACAGCCTGGGAAGGCAGGTCCCGGCACACATTCTAAAGGGAAACATCGCCTCTTCGTAGCCCCGCCCTTCTGGGGGAATCCAGCCGGGATTTGCTATCCTGAGCCCTCTCTAAGAAAAGCTGGAAGTCATCTATACTAATATTAATCTCTATAATAAATGCATTAGGGTAGGGTTAGGGTTAGTGTTAGTTTGTTAAATGGAGCTGTGGCAGAATGTATAGATATATAAAATGTAATTAAGTAAAATATCAAGTGTGTAAAGTGTATACATGTTTTAGATACATACAGTCACCTCTTCATAGATCTGTTTTAAGAGTTTGAAGAGCAAAGGTTAAGAGCATAGGTTCCGGCTAGATCAGACAGCCCAGAGGGGGTGCTCTTTAGGAATGGCTGCAGGCCTGTCAAACTCAGGGCTGGCGGGCCACAGGCCTTGGGGCTTGCTGCCTGCTGGCCGAGAGTTTGATATGCTTAAGCAGAGCATTCTGAGAAGTGTGTGGCACACAGTAGTTGCTTGCTATTATTATTTTGAAAATACATTTTATTGATTTTTTTCACAGAGAGGAAGGGAGAGAGATAGAGAGCTAGAAACGTGGATGAGAGAGAAACATCGACCAGCCGCCTCCTGCACAGTCCCTACTGGGGATGTGCCTGCAACCAATGTACATGCCCTTGACCGGAATCGAACCTGGGACCTTTCAGTCCGCAGACCGACGCTCTATTCACGGAGCCAAACCGGTTTCGGCGCTTGCTGTTATTTTTAAGGCTGCCTGTGAAGTAATTTAAATGAGGAGACACTAGGTCATGGGACACTTCTCCCAGGGCCATCAAAGCAGCACCCTCTCCTCGCCCTCTCAGGCCGGCACCTCCTGGGCCCTGGTGGGTTGTGAGCGTTTGCCCGTCTGTGTAGACCCGGGAGGAACGGTGCTTCACGCTGTGCGATCTCCTCTGGAGGCTCTCTGTGTGAGGGAAATCCCAAACCTCTTCCAGCCTGGAAAGCCTTCCACTCGCAACAGCTGGAAAAGTGCTTCCCTGTACTTTGGCTTTAGCGTCTTCTTTAAAGTGGAGCAGCCGGAGATCTGCTACATTTCAACCTGGTGGAGGTACAGGGGCGCCCCTATTCATGAAAAGGGCCGACGGGGGGCTGTCTTCACACTCCCAAACACTGGGACCAAAGGTAGCTATCAGTCATCTGGGTGTCTCTCAGCCACAGGAGGCTGCCTGACTGTGTGGGAACCCCAAGTGCTTGTGATGGTGAGAGCTGGTACGGCCCTTGCAGACCGTCTCCAGGCAGGGCCTCTGAGCTGGGAAGAACCTATGAGGTCACAGATTACTCGACCTCTGGGATTTTGGGCCCCTTCTGTCTAACCAAAGAGGGAAAGTTAGCATTAGTTAATAATAGCTTTGTGAGTATTAAATGAGTTTAATGGAGAAAGTTGTTTAAAAGACAGAAGAGCTGGCCCTAGCTGGTTTGGCTCAGTGGGGAGAGTGCCAGTCTGTGGACTGGAGGGTCCCAGGTTCTATTCCAGTCAAGGGGACATTCCTGGGTTGTGGACTGATCCCCAGTAGGGGGGATGCAGGAGGCAGCCTGTCAATTCTCTCTTATCATTGAAATCAATAAAAAAAATATTTTTTAAAAATTAAAAATAAGTAAATAACAGAAGAGCTAGATGAATAAAGAGCACTGTTCCAGGGTGGGAGGGTGGCCACCAGAAAGCAGGCTTATTTTCAGAATTGAACGTCCTCAGTTTGACAATTTGCAGAGCCAAGTTTAGAACATAACGTGGTAGAACCCCATTGTCCTGGGCCTGAACCCTGTGACATCAAGATCATTAAACCAAGCCTGTGTGCCACCCTCTGTGCCATTTACTTTATGGGAATAAATTTTAAAGCACTGTCAGGGGTTACAACAAGCAGGAGGACTAATGCTAACTTCCCCTCTTTGGTTAGATAAAATGTAAGTCACCCTTCTTCTCTTTGATGAAAGGTTTTTAAAAATGTGATAATAATTGGGGGCTTCCTGTTAGCGCTTTACCACTTTTAACCAGGAGGGGGCTCAGCTGGGTTCAACGCGCTTTTGAGCAGAACTTTGCAAATTCTCTGAGATAGGTCTAATTCCTAGGGCATCAGTCATGCTCTGGCCTTTTTTTTTCTTTCTTTCTTTTTTCTGCAATATCTGAATACAGATCTTCCATAATTAAAGACCCGAATAAAGCCTAAGCCGGTTTGGCTCAGTGGTAGAGCGTCGGTCTGTGGACTGAAAGGTCCCGGGTTCGATTCCGGTCAAGGGCATGTACCTTGGTTGTGGGCAGATCCCCAGTAGGGGGTGTGCAAG
The DNA here is from genome assembly GCF_964339955.1 of Pipistrellus hanaki. Taxonomy (NCBI): domain Eukaryota; kingdom Metazoa; phylum Chordata; class Mammalia; order Chiroptera; family Vespertilionidae; genus Pipistrellus; species Pipistrellus hanaki. The sequence goes on along the minus strand of NC_140503.1, from coordinate 53,344,947 downwards.
AGGCAGCTGGTCGATGTTACTCTCTCATCGACGTTTGTAGCTCTCTAGCTCTCTCCCTTCCTCTCTGTAAAAAATCAATAAAATATATATATATATAAAGACCCGAATAAAGACCTGTGCATAGCCACCTCTGGTGAGGATGGATTTTGTGTACTTTGGGGAAAATGTCAGGATTTATGTTTAGTCTCTAGCTCTTGTTGAAAGCTTGGGTTCTAGGTCCAAGGAGCCCTTTTCCTTCAGCTTGATGGTGCTCATCACTGCGGCCCTGTGTGGTCCTGTCTCCACAGAGCTGTTCCCGGGGGCAGAGGGCACGGGGCCTTTGGAAAGATGCTCCCAAGCTGTTGATTTGCTAGCGTCCCTTTCAGCTTGGTTGCTTGCCAAGAAGACTGATAGGGGACAAGAGAGAAAAGCCTCAGCGCTAAAAAAGCATACCAGCTGAAACACTGAAACCTTCATTGGCCACTTCCTGTGCTGGGTACTGTTTAAAACCCTTTATCAAACGAACTCATTTAATACTCACAAAGCTATTATTCCTGTTTTGCCGGTACAGGTGGGAAAACAGACCTCCTTGGGGAGGAGAGTTTGTTGATTCACAACCACCAAGGCACAGAACTGGGATTGAACCCGGGGAGGCAGGGACCAGTCCGCACCTTACCCAGCCCGGCCACCTGAAAATGTCTGTGTGTACACTGATTCTGTGGCAACTTACCTGTCACAGGACCCGCACATTAGACATTGTTTTAAGATAGGTAACTATTTAAAAAATTTTTAAAGTTACACTTACAATTTCTGCACACACTGAGCAGTAGCTGAGCTGTTGAGATTTCTTGAAAACTGGTCTCAGAGCCCTTTGTTTGAAACATTTGTCACAGGAGCCAAATACATTTACCAGAAAGGTCTGATCACACATCTTTAACGCAAGATGAAGCTGAAAGAGAGAGAGAAGGGGCGTGTGTGAGAAAAGCCAAGAGAAAACGCTGTTTTAAAGCTCATCATGGTAGTTGCTCAGACCTCCACACTGGGATAAAGTATCTGCAATTAATCTGTAACCTCTGATTTATTACAACGTGCTGGGTCAGCACCAACTCGCTTATCTGTCCGGAAGCATCAGACAATAGGTCTCCTGAACTTAGGTGTGACTGGTTGTTTTGGGGGCTTGCAGACATGGACACAGTCTTTGCAGCACAGCATTAGTTCTGCGGGGCTCTCCATGGAGAGCGTTATTGTAATGAAGAGGATAATTTGAAATTTAAAAAACAAACAACGCCCCTCTTCAGGGTGAACTTTTAGAGTCAGGAGCCAGAAAAGGGCAGAGCCTAGCCAAAACCGGTTTGGCTCAGTGGATAGAGCGTCGGCCTGCGGACTGAAAGGTCCCGGGTTGGTTCGATCCCAGTCAAGGGCATGTACGTTGGTTGTGGGCGCATCCCCGGTAGGGGGTGTGCAGGAGGCAGCTGATCGATGATTCTCTCTCATTGATGTTTCTAACTCTCTATCCCTCTCTCTTCCTCTCTGTAGAAAATCAATTAAGAAAGAAAGAAAGAAAGAAAGAAAGAAAGAAAGAAAGAAAGAAAGAAAGAAAGAAAGAAAGAAAGAGAGCCTAACTCCAACCAGGGATGAGTCCGTGTAAATGTGTGCTGGCTCCCTGCCAGGAACGCAGCATCCCAATTCCTTACTAAACACGTGACAGCGCAGACCCAGGGTCCCTGCCTCCCCACCCAGAAGCCCACTGGCCCAGCCACTGAAGGGAGGGCCACGTTGAGCCAAAACCAAAACCACCCAGTGGCTAAGGTGCCGGTGTTGGCTGCGTGGCCCCTGGCCCTGCTGCTTGGGCAGGTTGCTTCATCTCCCTGAACCTTCGCTCGCTGATCTATAAAACGAGGATCTCAAGTCCACCTCCTAGGGGTGTCGGGGGATTCTAAGCAGGAAGCACTTAGCTCAGGGCTGGGATATGGTGAGTTGTTATGCTGTGCGGGGAGTTGCTGTAACAGCATCAGCAGCTGGAAGGAGGGACAGAAGCTGGAGATGTGGACAGAGCAGAGAGAAACCTATTGCCAAGTTCAGGCAAGATACACGAAGGCCTGAGCTAAGCCAATGCTGTGGGATGGATGTGGACCACAGTCAGGAAGGAGGAGGAGCTGGACCTGGCAGCGTGTGGAGACGGGGCGAGGGAGATGTCTACGATGACTCCTGGTTTCTGTTCGGGAGGCTGAGGGTTTGTGGGGCCGTTGTTAGAGACGGGAGACGGGAGGGTAAGGTGGGCGGGGGCAGCCATGTGGCCCTGCCGATTGAAGGGTGTTCCTAAGACTGGGCCACGTCAAGCTTCAAAGAAATGTCCCGCTGACTATACAGATATTTTGAGGCATTTGTCTGGCCATTGCCACAGAGCCAAATTTGCGAGGGATGTATTTGAGAGCAGGCGACAGTGGGGATATCTTGGAGAGGACTGTCTACAACGCAGAGGTCACCACAGGGCTGCAGAGAGAACGGGGGCTCATGAGGTGGGGTGAACTCCCACCGCCAACGGGCAGCTGGGACAGTTCTTGGGATCTCTAAGTGACCGAGGATTGGAGGAAGCCCTAAAGGATGAGAGGACAGAAGGGAACCAGCTCCTGCCAGCCACAGCGTGCTCAGCCCTGGCCCCTCACAGCCACCCTGGGAGGGCGGCAGGACATCTGTACGACAGCTGAGGAAATGCCCAAGGTTAAACAAGTTCAAGGTCAGCGGTGCAGCCTGAATCTGTATGCAATGGGACTCCACCACCCTTACCATCAAGCTGGCACTTCGAAGCTGCTCTGCTTTGCTACAACGAGTGAGTGAGAGAATGTGAAAGGTTCTGCCCAGGAGAGCCTGGCTTGTGGTGGGGCCCTGGTGATGCTGCCCTCTACTGTCCGAGCTGCCCAGGGGGCAGTCACAAGGTCATGCTGAGGACTCCAGGTAATAGCATTAGGAAGGTGAGCCGTGGATTTTCAGCAAGGGAGCAATGTCCAGTGGATTATTCCAGCAGCAGTGCTTCCAGAAGTAGGTCAGAGACAGAATGTACAGCAGGAAAACCAACTAAGTTAAGAGACTGTTCTCAATTCTGGGGAAGAGGAAATGAACTCTGGCCAGAAGCAACTGCAGGAATGAAAGGGGGGAGGAACCAGAACCAAGAGGAGAAGGAATAGAAGGAGGCTAGGAGTTATGGAAGATCAAGAAAAACAGAAGTAGAAAAGAATATCAATATTCCAAATCTGGACAATGTTTTCCTTCCAATTTTTTAGTTATAAAAGCTGCCTATGTTCATTATAAATAACTAGAGGCCCAGTGCATGAAATTCATGCACAGGTAGGGTCCCTAGGCCTGGCAGGCGATCAGGGCCCATCTGTGGGGTGACTGGCAGGGTGATCGGGAGGCCTCCGCTGGCACCAGCCTTGGCTGGCCTGGCACCACCTGCTCCCAACCCAACCCCCTTCTGTCACCACCAGTCACCTCCCTCTGCGGGAGGTGACTGGTGGGCAATTGGGGTGTGGCGCCATCTGCTTGCCAGCCAGGTCTGCCCCTCAATCGCCCTGCTGCCATCGCTGGTCACCTCCCTTGGTGAGGCAACTGGTGGGGCAATCGAGGCCGCCCCCCCACCCACCCTCGTCACCTGCCTTGGCTGGCCTGGGACCTGTGGGCTGGGTGCAGCACCTGCATTGAGCATCTACCCCCTGGCGGTCAGTGTGTCATAACGATTGGTCGTTCCACCAGTCTTTCTGCTGTTTGGCCCATTTGGATATTAGGCTTTTATTATATAGGATTGGAAACAAAAGAACAAGAGGAAGGGAAGTTAACCACTTACATGCTCTAACAAATAATTTACCTCTGCTAGCATTTTATGTTTTTTCTAGTATCTTCATAAACATAGAAGATACTAGAAAAACAAACATATATGGGTATACCTTTTAAAAAATTAGAATTATATACTATATACAATTTTCAACTTTTTGTTTAATAGTGTTTTTGTCTTCACGTGTCAATGTATATTCTTGGAAAACACCTTATTTTAATGGAGACAACAAGTTTTGGTCTTATCAACCTTAAATCACATAACTACGTGTTTCCCTGAAAATAAGACATCCTCCGAAAATAAGACCTACTTACAGGTTTCCTTCTGAGTGAAATATAAGGCATTCCCCTGAAAATAAGGCCCCCCCCCCCCCCCTAGGCTAAACATGAGAGATTTGGTCCACTGATTCTGAAAGAAATGAAGTCACAAGAAATTCAGGAATTGGATTGTTATAATGATGTTCCAGAAGATAATGACATGATTGTCATTGAATAAATGAGTAAATTCTTGATACTGTAGGATTCAGTTTGTCTGGTTTGTGTTGACAACTACCGTAATACAATACCGTATACAGGTAATAAATTTCCTTTATTTTCATTTAACAATAAATGTGTACCGTATTCTTCTTCATGGAAAAATAAGACATCCCCTGAAAATAAGACCTAGCGCATCTTTGGGAACAAAACTTAATATAAGACACTGTCTTATTTTCGGGAAAACAGGGTAGCATTTTAGATCTGGTTAAACATGGGCAAACTACAAACCAAATTTGAAAGATTATAGTATTGTAAAACCATAAATGTTATACATGGTTATTGTAGATTTGGAAAAAAATTTAAAAAGGTGTAAGAAAATAAAGAACCACCCATAGTCCCATTGTCCAGAGAGATTCCTTTTTACATTAGGAACGGATTTTTTGACAATTTGTTCATGTATACTGTTTATAGGTTTATATCCTGATAGGTTTTTCATTTAGTATTTATATCATGAGCTAGATTTAATTTTAGTATATTCTACTGTACTTATAATCATTTTTACGACAAGGGAACTTTTCACAGCCAGAGTAAATGCTTTAATGAGCATTATAACAAGACAATGATAAAAATGCCCCATTTTAACAAGTTTTGATGGGGAACTGCTTTGCAGAAAAAGCTAATAGACCTTCTCAAAACTTCCCCCACCCTACACCAACCACAAAATTTCTTTGAAATGTTTCACCTAAACATATGATTTAAAATTTGCCCCCTCCCACATTTTAAAAAAGAATTAATGCGAAAGATAGAAAGTCAAAAGTGAAGGTGCCCATTGCCTGCCCCGCACTCACTCCCCTTGTCTGGATGGATGCACTTTCCTCCAGACTTTCCTGATGCCTTAGATAGAGCCTTGTGAGCTATGCAAAGGGGCTGTTCCATACTTGTTTTCTTCACCTAACTCCATGGTCGGCAAACTGTGGCTCGAGAGCCACATGCAGCTCTTTGGCCCCTTGAGTGTGGCTCTTCCACAAAATACCATGGCCTGGGCGAGTCCATTTTGAAGAAGTGGCATTAGAAGAAGTTTAAGTTTAAAAAAAACTTGGCTCTCGAAAGAAATTTCAATCGTTATACTGTTGATAAGTTTCACTCTTGAGGCTTATGTTGACAGGTAGAGTATTAAACTGGATCCATTTTTAAAACTGATTAAATGATTTTAAAGATTATTAACTTTTCCCCTGATCCCAATACTAAATATATTTTAAAAACAAAACATTGTTTCAAAAGAAATGCACATGAATTGTAGAAAAATTAGAACATACAGATTAACAAACACCGCCAGCCCTCGCCTGTGCTCCCGCCACACAGAAAGACCACGGCTAGCCCCTTTGCTGGGTACATACCTGAACACTTTTCTGAGCTCTTATGGAAGTCCAAGTATTCTAATTTAATATCAATGCATATATACCTTCCACAGAGTTAGCGCTAGGAATTGATCAGCAGAAAGGTGAGAAGTTAGAGCCACCAGCTCCAAGGTGCAAAGAGGCTGTAACACCCCTAATCCCCTTATCTGGGCATTCCACGCAGCTGCAGCTGCTCCACCTCCCCCTGGCAGCCTGGCTCCTTCAGCGCCCTCCCTTAGCCCTCTCCCCCACAGTGAGTCGGTGCCGGAGTAATCTGCTCATCCGTCCTTCAGGGGCTGCTCGTCAGCCCTGGCAAGATATGACCCTTAAAGAAAGGCACTGAAACTTGTGTACGTAAGAAAAATATAATCTCTTAGCAATTAAAAGAACCTGACCCAATTCATATGGGAATTTATTTCATTGATTAAAATATTACAAAGTTCTACTTTTCATTTCTTCATATACATGTATCTAAATGAACTAAATTAAATTACTTATCATAAGAAAAGACATTATTCCATGTTAGTAGGGTGATGTTGCTTCAGAATCATGTATGATTTCCACTTCTAAGATACATGTCTGCGTTACAGAATCACTCCCCTTGCCTGTGACTGTCAGAAACAGAAGGGCTGGTTGGGATTCTTGGGTGTTACAAAGGGCACTGGGTCCACTAAGAGGGTTTACCAAGTGGCATTTTATGATCTGAAAGGAAGGAATGAAGGTATCTTGGGAGACAAGGAATAGTCATAAAACGTGGGAAACACAGACTTTTCAAAAGGAGGGACCTAACATAATTCTTCAGTTATTTTTATGAGAAAATTTAAAACATATTTCAATGCTTTGAAGATATTTTCAAGAGAAAATAATTTAGGTTGTCTTTTTAAACTTAGTTTTTAAAAGTTATTGTATGAGCCTGCCTGGCATGGCTCAGTGGTTAAGCATCAACCTATTGACACAGGAGGTCACAGTTTGATTCCGTCAGGGCACATGCCCAGTTTGCAGGCTCAGTCCCCAGTGCGGGGTGTGCAGGAGGCAACCGATCAATGATTCTCTGTCATCATTGATGTTTCTATTTCTCTCTCCCTCTCTCTTCCTCTCTGAAATCAATAAAAATATATTTTTAAAAATGTTACTGTGAGAAAGATACTAAACAATAAAAAATGATGGCAAATGTGTTGGCAGGCAAAATTTAAGAAATGTTCTTTTGGAGGAGGAGATGAAAAATGGTGTGGCAATTAAGCTTTAATAATATGTTGGTTTTAATTAGATAAATATATAAAATACTTTATATAATTCATTCAGATTGAATATTTTCTTAAAAATTAGGAGGATCGCCGAAACTTGTTTGGCTCAATGGGTAGAGCGTTGGCCTGCGGACTGAAAGGTCCCGGGTTCGATTCCACTCAAGGGCATGTACCTTGGTTGCGGGCACATCCCCAGTAGGGGGTGTGCAAGAGGCAGCTGATCGATGATTCTCTCTCATCGATGTTTCTAGCTCTCTATCCCTCTCCCTTCCTTTCTGTAAAAAATCAATAAAATATGTTTTTTTAAAAATTAGAAGGATCTGAAATAATAAATATATTTTTATGCAGGAGCATTATTAGTAAAGAGTCAGTGGGAACCTCCCCACCTGCCCTCCCCCCACGCCCCGCCCCCCCCCACACACACACACTCCTCACCTCTCCCCCAAACAGGCATGGGGTGAGGGGACGTTTGGAAGACTCAGCCCTGGACCCACTGTGGCTTCATAAATGTACCCAGGCCTCACATGAACCTTAGCAATCTGAGAGACACTGTGTCCCCGGATCTTATGCCCCTGTGGGAGGAGCCCTGTCACAGGACAGATGGAGACCGAGAGACACCTGAGGAAAAGGGGAGCTTCCAGGAGTTCTGGTAAAAGCCAGCTGGGATGCCAGAGCTAGACAAGGCCACAGCTGGTGTGTGTTAATTTTCGTTAAATGACAGCAGCAACATCACCACTGTGAGCGAGAGGAGATGTGGCCCACTTGGGAGAGTTCTCATTTTCTTCCTTAAATCACATTCCAGAGTGTTTCCAGTTCCAATTAATATGCCACATCCCTCATGTTTGACCTTCGTGCAGCTTTGCAGGGAAAAGTGCATTTATTCTCTTCCCCTGCTACAATCTATTGAGAAAGCCTAGCTTGAAACTGCTGGGGATCTCGATCATTTCCAGAGCGTGGGGAGAGGGCGTAAAAGGAAAGACGACTTGGAAGAGATAGCTGGCATCCAGCATCAGCTGAGCGGAGTCCTCTCGGTTGTTGAGGAGAGCCTGAAACGAGAACCGGGGGGAAGTGAGTAAGGAAACACATGCATTCTGCCCATTGCTGTCTGAGAGCCGGGAGTAAGGAAAACACAACTCCCTCTCTAGGGAGACCCTCCTTTCAAAAGGCCAGAGAGGACACACACAGAGCCTTCCACAGCACGGTTCCAGGTGAAAAGGCTTGGCGGGACTTCAGACCAGCTCTCCTGAATGCTTCCTTGTCTGTTTCACTCCAGAAGATAACTTCCCACTAAATCGATCTGTTCTCTCTTCTTCGCTATTCTCATGGCAGAATTCCAAGCCCAGACATGAATAGATCTTAAGTATTAAATTTTCATTGCACTCAGTGATTTCTTTCTATTCAAGGGTTTGCAAACCCTTGGTCTCAGGACCTCTTTTATACCCTTAACAACTATTGAGGATTCCAAGAGCCTTCGTGTATATGGGTCTAACTACTGATATTTACCATATTAGTAATTAAAGCAATAACTTAAAATGTGTTCATTCACTAAAATAACAAGAGCTAAATAAATAAATAAATAAATAAAATGACAAGAGCAAACCCAACACATGTTCATATATTTTTAATTGAAAAAGAACTATATTTTTAAAATAAAAAAGATTACTGGAAAGTGGTATTATTTTATGTTTTTGTAGATCTTTTAAATGTCTGACTTAATATGATAGGTGGAATGAATCTCAGATCTCCTTCTGCATTCAACCTATGGTGATTCATTTTTTTGGCTGAAGTATAAGAAAAAAAGTTGGCCTTGTACAGATATGGATTGGAAAAGGGGAGACTTTGCAGACCTCTCAGAAGGGTCCTGAGGATCCTCAGAGATCCTTGAACCAAACTGCTGCCCTAGTTCATTGGGGAAGAAACTTTTGGGATTAAAACAAGGAAGATGGGTGCATAGATCTCTGCTTCCATTCAGCCTCTGCTCACCTGCCACAACAGAACCTGCTGAAGGAACTAAGAACCCCATCACCTCTGGGTTTTTGTTCCCTTCCCCCAGGTAATATGGGTTCTGAAAACTGGGAATCTGACAGGGAAAATTCCTGATGCTTTGTGTGCTTATTTGATGAATGTGATTTAATCCTGGATTTCTGTAATATTAATCCTATATAATAAAAACCTAATATGCTAAGTGTCTGGTCATCTGGTCATCTAATGATATGCTAAGGTCGCTCAACTACTCACTATGATGTGCACTGACCACCAGGAGGCAAACAGCTGACCAGTTGCTATGATGTGCACTGACCACCAAGGGGCAGATGCTCTGACTGGTAGGTTAGCTTGCTGCTGGGGTCTGGCTGATCAGGACTGAGCAAGTTGGGCTGGACATGCCCTGGAGCCCTCCTGCAATCCCTCCCCAGCTGGCCAACCCTCCTGGTCCCGATTATGCACCGGTGGGGTCCCTTGTCCTAGCCTGTACCCTCTCATAATCTGGGACCCCACAGGGGATGTTGGAGAGCTGGGTTTGGTTCAATCCCACTGGTCAGGCCAGCGGACCCCACTGGGCCTCTAGTTAAATATAACTGTCTTCTATTAAAAATTAAAAGGCACATTCTTAAGGATCTCACCTGTACTTTGCGAACGAAGGATGGAGTCACTCTTTTCTCGAAGTCATCTATAGGCGTGTATGAATTAAGGATCTTTATGATCTGCAAACCATACAGAAGACATGTTAGACCATGAAAAAAGACAGCTCTGCCTGTGATATAATGGTTCTGGTGGTTCTGGGACAGCTAGGAACCATAGGTAGCTTTTTTATACTATACCTAGAGGCCCAGTGCACAAAAATTCATGCACGTGTGTGTGTGTGTGGGGGGGGGGGGGGTCCCCTCAGCCTGGCCTGTGCCCTCTCTCAATCTGGGACCCCTAGGGGGATATCCACCTGCTGGGTTAGGCCCACTTCCCAGGAGATCAGGCCTAAACTGGCAGTCAGACATCCCTCTGGCAGCCCAAGAGCCCTCAGGAGATGTCCAACTGATGGCTTAGGCCTTTTCCCCCTGGGGGAGTGGGCCTAAGCTGCAGTCGGACATACTTAGTGCTGATGTGGAGGCAGGAGAGGCTCCTGCCACCACCACTGTGCTCACAACTGTCAGCCCAGCTTGTGTCTGAGCGGAGATTCCCCTGTGGGAGCGCACTGACCACTAGGGGGTAGCTCCCGCATTGAGCATCTGCTCCCTGGTGGTCAGTGCAGTCATAGCTCTTGTTCGTTCCAGGTAGTTCCACCATTAGGGTCAATTTGCATATTACCCTTTTATTATATAGGACTTGGCTCTAGGAACCATGTGTTATTTCTTTCCAAGGAAAGGAAATAAGGTGAGAAGTACATGGAAGGAGCAAAGACAAATCACCCAATTAGATGACAGACAACTCTCTTCTTCCAGCCTCCCGCCCCCATCCACATCTGTAAGTTTAGTGCATAGGCAATATGTCATATGCACTTTTGTGTTTTTAAGGCCTGGACTTAGTATTTAATAAATGTTTATGAGATAAGAGGGTGGGCTATGATACCAAAAAAACACACAGAGACTTTCCATGGCTGGCTAGGCCAGGAAAGCTGACACCAATGAGAGGGTCTGTCAGTGAAGATCAGGGAGACACTCGGCAAGCCTGGTTACCTGCACAGCAGACAGTGAGGTACAGCGTTCAAAGATCTCCTTGGCATCACTATCTGTGATCTTCTTCACCTGAAGCAACCAGGCTGCCTGAGAGAGAGGTTCTAAAGTTTCCTTGGCCAAGCTGTTCTGCAAATTCTTATCTTTAAGCCATTCTTCTAAGTAGCTGATGTTGCACCTGGAGTAAAAGCCAAAGGAGCAGAGAACGGTGGCCAATCCATATCGGACATGTTAGGGGAGGGTGCCGAGTCCCCTCCTTTGTCCTGAGAGTGCACTGAGGAGCACAGGACCACAGTCTAGCAGTTTCTTCATTTATAATATGAGGGTGTGGGACCATGGCTCCTGGTTCTAAGGATCATGACAGTCTAGGGTGAGGGACTATAACAGGTATAAACTGTTATAGTCCTCTGCTCATTCATCCATCCATTCATCCACTCAATAAACACTTGCTAAACATCTATGATGCCTACGTCTGGCACAGGGCCCTGTCCTTGCTTTCCTCTGTCCTGCACCAGGCAGTGCTGCTCACAGAGGCAGTGGTCAGTAAACCCTGGGAGGGTTTATGATAACCACAGAAGGCAGGCTTTTAAAATACAGGGTTCCCAGTTAAAGCCACTCTGCCACAGCTCAAATGAGCAGTGTGGAGTGATGGGAGGCGGTCTGGGCAGTGGATGGCAGACCATCTAAGCTTCTAAGAGTCATGTTGCCCCGCGCCCCCTACCCCTGGCATTGCAGCTCTGGGGGAAGAGGAACGGAGTGCGTGCCAGACTTGATGAGCACTGCTCCCCGCCAGCCTCCCCGGAGGAAGCGGTGGCGCCTGGGTTTTACCTGATCTGCATCCCTTTCCGGCAGGAGCACATGTCCTTGCGCAGGAAGAGGCTGTTGAGCGTGACGGCCCCGATGAGGAAGAAGAGCTGCTTCACGGCCTGCCGCACGAGCTCGGGGTCCAGGCCGTTCTGGCACATGGTGCTGTAGAAGTAGCTCAGCTGCTGCAGGACGGAGGTCATCGTGTAGGCGTCCGTGTCGTCGATGCTGGACGACCGCTTGCGGAAGCCCGTGGGCTTCAGGCCGGAAATGCCCTGCAGACTCTCGTACTCCAGCATGCCCGGCACTGCAGGGAGACACCCAGAGGACTTTCTCACCGCTCTGTGCATCTGTTTCAGGAGGTGCGACCTTTCCTACGAGACTTGGTGGTGGGTGTAGTTGTGACAAAGCAATAGATTCAAGGTCTGGGGAGCACAGGCTGCAGGGTGGATGGGACAGGTGCTGTTTACAACAGTCAGCAGCCCCTGGCTAGGCTTGGAGACCTCTCCTTTCAAAATTGCAGGAATGGGAAGCAGGTTTGCATGACACCTCATGGTCTGGGATCATTTAAAGTATTTACATTTTAGAAAACTGAAGAAAGGATAGAGGAATTTGAGATGGACTTCAGGATTCAGAAACACGTGTCTAAGACCCAGGATTAGCCATGTAAGTAGCTGCACTACTTCCAAGGTTTTCCTCTCAGGATGAATTGCTCTTACAGGAAAAAACTGAACCATGTGCTTTTACATATGGAACTGCTTCAAGCAAACAATGAATTAAAAGGTACACATGGCTGGGTATAAAATATGGACAACTAAGTTTTCTTGGTTTTAGAAATTATATTCTTTATAACCACACATTGTGTCTGTTTTATTTTTTATTTTTTAAGGCCTCAATGTTACTATAAATATTTTTGGTTATCAAGTATTTTCTTACCTATTATTGGTTGAATGTTATTTTCCATTACGATAATGAACTGATGATATATTCGTATAGCCACATCACTAAGAATCTGTCTGTATTCTGACAGGTCAAAGTTGTTCAAGCAGTTCTTGTTCTGATGTGGACTGTTATGCTTCATGAATTCCTGGAAGTAATTTGGGGCATATAAATATTAAAATAATATAAACACATAGGAAATGAAAATACTATCTCTATTGATGATGTTATAATCTGCTTCTACAATACTATATTCCCACACTTCACAATTTAATATCTGATTTGTTTCAAAAAGGTTCTTGATGTTTAGTAGCACTTACGTTCTATAATGAACTACATGTCACTCCTCCTACAAACACATGCCCCCAGGCCTGTAAACACAGTAGAAAACCACTCCCATGGAGCTCACAGGAAAAAACTGCAAAGCACCCAAGGATACAAACTGCTATAAGAGGACAGTAGATAAATGAGATTCATAACATTATAATTATAGATTATAGACTACTCTGAAATATTATAAAATGTGTTATGAACTAACTGTTCATGTCTCCCCCTGACCCCAATTCCTATGTTGAAGCCTGTATCTCCTATGTGGTTATATTTAGAGATGGGGCCTCTAAGAAAGTAATTAAGGTCAAACGAGGTCATAAGGGGAGGGCCCCCATCTGTCAGGATCAGTGTTATAATAAGAGACACTGAAGAGCTCAATCTGTTTCCGCCCCCATGCAGAGGAAAGGCCGTGTGAGGACACAGCAAGAAGGTGGCTGTGTGTAAGCCAGAGAGAGGGAGGTCTCACCAGATACCAACCCTGCTGGCACCTTGGTCTGGACTTAAGTCTCCTGAACTGTGAGAAAAGGCCCTTCTGTTGTATAAGTCATTTGGTCTATGGTATTTTGTATACAGCATCCCAAGCAGATGAATACAACATGTTTAACATACCCCAAGAGATAAAAGGAAAACATTAAGATAAGAATAGGACACTATGATAAAAGGCAGAGATGAAAAAGAACCATTAAAGTTTTAGAAATAAAAATACAGTAATTGAAAAACAGACAGGGGAAAGAACATTGTGTTCATGGCTAAAGGGGGCAAAAATAGGATAAAAAAGTAAATGCTGTTGTATAATATAATATCCTTTTCCATTAATGCCTCGTAGATGCAAGTTTTTCCTAAATGGATGACCTGTGTCTCCCCTCTCCTTTCTACCTCCCCTCCCCACACACTTTGGCATTGCTTTTAGTCAGAGCTTGGATCTTCTTTACTTATTTCTCCTTCTGTTCTATAGTTCCAGTAGGCATACTTTTATATTTTGTTTTACTTTCTCTTCATTGAGATAATTGGCTATCTATGTGGAAGAAAATAGGAGATTATGACCTCACAAATCAATGTAGAATAGCTAATCACACCCATTTGGGATAGGTAAAAGCATAATTGTAAATTCTAAATTTAAATTGTAAGAGTTTAGAAGAAAGTAAGAGAAGATCTTGATGATCTCAGGGTAGAGAAGAATTTCTTGAAACATATAACATAAGGATAGATTTAAGTACATAAAAATTCAAAAACTGTGTATGAGAAAGAACTCCATAAATAAGGTTAGAAGATATACCCAATCTATCCATAATATTATATATAAGATTTTATATACGTAAATTAAAAAAATCTCCTCTAAAAAAATATAGAATAGATGTAAATAGGTAGTTTAAACAGAAACCCAAAAGACCTTTAAGCATATGAAATGATGCTTGATATCACTGGCATCAAGTAATTTCAATTTAAGTCAACAAAGTATTGTTTTATGTCCATGAGCTTGGTAAATAATGTCTGTCAATACCAAGTGTTGGTGAAGGTCTGAGACACTGGAAACTTCATACCCTACTGAGTGAGACACTTTATAAAATGGTGCAACTATTTTGGAGAGCAGTAAAAACCCTAAAAGCCATTTTGTTATTGTTTAATCATTGAAATTCTGCTCTGTAAATACTTGAAGGTGGAAAACTACTTTGTGATGTCAGTCCCTTCAAAATGGCCAAGGATTTACAGACTATGAAGGAACAACCAGAATTTTATAGCGAACAGCTCTGAAGAAACAGGCATGTTGAACTAAAGGCTGTAGTTTAGAGTCATAATACTAAAAACTTCAGAATTTCACAATCAGAAAGAAACTAAAAATCATCTGGTTTACTTCACTCATTTAAATCTCGAGGACACCATGCCCAAAGTCTAAGCCTCTTTTTAGAAGTCTTCTGCTTGTCACTTCTGTCTACCTGGTGACAGGAGGTTGACCTCTTGGGTGAGGAGGAGGCCAGAAAGCCAGTGAGGCCGAGGCTGTCCCTGGAGCGGGGTGCCCCAATTCTTACCCCCATAGTGAGCTCTGGCCCATGAGGAGGTTATAGACCAGCGGTCAGTACAGAACACAAGGCAGGCAAGCTTCCCTACCTCTTCTCCACTGTACTGCTTCAGGCAGTTGAGGAAATGACAAGTATTGGAAAGCCAAAAGGACAGCATCTCAAAGTCTTCTAAATGCTCCTTAAAAAAACAAACAAACAAAACAAAACAAGGAAAGTCAAAGGTCGAGTTGGTGGGTACTGCTGCCTTTGAGCAAGATCAGAGTTACCTTACCGGTTGGTTATTGTCTTTGCTCAAAATGGAGTCCTCTTTTATTCACTAAAGCCTTTATTAAATTTGTGCTATAACGATAGGCCCTTATGTTATTTAGCAGGTTACTTGTATGAAGCTTAAATCAGACCCTGCAGGAATGCCAGAGAAATGTCAATCTCGGGCCTTGCCTTCCAAAGTTCACACTCCGCTGGGAGGATGGACACAACATATGGGACACAGTAATTAGGTGGCTGACTGCCCGTGCAGTGGATGCAGACTGTGTTCAGAGGATGGAGGGACCATGGGAAACCAGGGCAGCTGAAAAAACCTCCTGAGAGAAGCGGGAGGATGGTCGCCTTGAAGGCGGGGGACAGATAAGAGCTCAGGATCCAGGACTGTTGGGGAGAACACCCCCACTTATGGGACAGGACGAAGAGGAACAACGGAAGAGTCAGAGGTATGGTGATCAGAGAGGTGAAAGGAACACTGGGGAAGTCCTGGGATTTGGAAGACAAGGTACAAGGTGTTCAAAGAGATGTTGCTACTGCTTCTTCCATTTGAGGAGAATAGGAATTACAGCAATACCACTGGATTCAGCAAGAGAATTTACCGGTGGTCTTTTTGTGGAGTGATGGTAGAAGCCAGAAAAGATGGGATGAAAAAGAGAATTGGCAGAGAGCACTAGTTTAAACGCTCTTGGCAGTCTGGGGGACAAAAGGGTAGAGGCAAAGGCACCGTGGCTGAGGTGGGGGGCCAAGTGAGGGTTGCTCCGATGTGCTGTGCACCGGAGCGGAAGGGGCAGGCACTGGCACCAGCAAAGGCAGAGGACAGGGAGCACTGGGAAGCTGAGACAGAAGATGCTGGTGGGAAAGTACTTATACTCCTCGTGTCATGCATCTTTCACTTTCTAAACATTTAAACATTCCAGAGCAGCAAGATGGGGCAAATACTGCGTGCCTGCATCCTGGGATACAATGCAAATGTATCCTAAGAAAACCCCATCTATGAAAATATGGACAGGGAAAATATCCACATATGGGAGGCCCTTCCTAGGACACTCTGGTGGGTGCTGTAATGACAAAGACAATGAAGGACCCAGGACCAAACAAATGCTAATTTTCTCCTCTTAACTCCTGATGAATTCTTGGTGCAAAATATTTGGGAGGGGAGGGAAGAATTATTCCAATCTCTCATGCATCCACTGCTTTTATTCTTCTCTTTTTCCTAAGATATTTAAAATAGGATTTAATTACTCGTGATTTTACTAGGGCATATATTTTACTAAAAGTGAGACAGGACCTTTTGCAACTAAAAATTCAAATATATCCCAATATCAAACATTGCTCCCCATGTGGAAGGGGAATGAAAATATTGGATCTATATGTTACTGAAGAAGGCAGCACTCCAGTTGGGCCAAGAAAAGTGAGTAGCCTTTGGTGGGTGAAACTTTGTTTCTGAGTTGGGACTAAGGGTGCACAATGCAGTTTTAGAAGGGACAGTTATAGATGAGTAATTTTTCCTCACCTTTCACACTTCTTACATTACAGCCGGGACTCTGACAGCCTGAGGGGACAGAAATAGTGGGGTGGTGGCTACGAGGCTGTAATCCCACAGGTAAGGCTTCGAGGTCAATTGGCAGATCCCTACCCTTGGGGACCCCTGACCTAACTTGTCTTTTCCTAACAACTTGGCTTCTTTCACCGATTGGGCCTCAGACTGGTGCACCAAAGCCAGGAGGTGAGGAATGGGCAGCTGTTCATTTCCACAGATGTTGCTGAAGGACCTATAATTCCAAGGGCCAATGTCAGAGGTAGTTCCTACCTTAACCACTTGCTTGATGCCATTGATGATGCTGTTCATGAGGGACTTGAGCATGCCGGCGTCATTGAGGGAGTCTGCGTAGCGCACACACATGAACAGGATGTGAGCCGGCAGCCCAGGGATCATGTTCACCACCACACCACGGGGCTTCAGGTCTGGAGCAGAGAGAGTCAGTGAGGATGACCGCGGGCGGGCGGTTAGCTCTCCCCCTAAAGAACCTCTGATTATGGGGCGGGGGTTGTTTGCTTTTCTGTGCTCGATGCGCTCGATGCAACGCCTGAATGCTCAGGGATGTCTTTTCGGTTTGAGGAATTTAGTTTGGCTCTCCTTTTGGCAAAAGTGTTCAGATGCTACCTGCTCCTCTTCCTTCTCATTTGCAAAGTACTTTCTCCCTGGTGTGGAGACCCTGGATTTCAGATCTCTAGTGAAGGAGAGGAACCGCCTTTCCAAGCACCCCCGCCCCTGCCTCTGTGACGGGGATGCAATACGATCTCAGCGCTCACATGCACCTGCCTTGAATCTGGAAAACAGGAACAGTCCCACAGAGGAGGCCTTGCTGGCTTGGAGAGGAGAGAACGGTGGGGAAACAGATGGGATGAAGGGGAGAGAGAAGCTTTATAGAACAAATTAAGATAAGCAAACAAAGACCTCCCCATGGCTGCATACAAATGGGGGGGGGGGGGACGACACGGAGACAAAGAGGAGGCTCCAAAACTGTGCCCCAGTGAGGGTG
Source organism: Pipistrellus hanaki (assembly GCF_964339955.1). Classification (NCBI taxonomy): domain Eukaryota; kingdom Metazoa; phylum Chordata; class Mammalia; order Chiroptera; family Vespertilionidae; genus Pipistrellus; species Pipistrellus hanaki. The sequence continues at coordinate 53,327,462 of NC_140503.1, read as the reverse complement.
GAAAGGAAGGGTAGGGGTGCTCCTTCCTCCCTTAGCTGAGGAGGAAGAAAGTGGCTTTCTGCTCTGAGATCCTGGGACCAGTTGATAAAGAGGCATGTGGTTGTCATGGTAAGGACAGTCTAGTCCCATTAATTCTCTGACCACCAACCCTTGAGCATGATGCACATGGACATTCCTGCTACTGGGGTGTTGCTGGGAAGCCCCAGTTATACTGCCTGCAAATACACTTCTCAGCAGAAGTCAGATAGGGCACAGGAGCCACGCTCACTCCCACCAGGGACCCTGTTCTGAGACCCGAAGCTGTGGAAGTGGGTCTTCTCTCCGGGCCCTGTGATTAGGGTTGGGAGGAGGTTAGGGCAGTGCTTCTCAGCGAAGGGCAATGCATCCCCACGGGGTGTTTGGCAATGTCTGGAGATATCTCTCCATTGTCATGACTGAAAGTTGCTACTGGCTTCTACAGGTGGAAGCCAAGGATGCCTCCCAATATCCTACAATACACACCACAGAGTTACTAGGATCCGCTCAACATGGCTGACGCTGAGAAACTCTGGGCTAGGGCAGGAAGCAGTGAAAGAAGAGAAGGGACTGCCAGCACGCAGGACTGTGGCAATGGCTGATGTTCAAGTTGGCAAAACAAAGCAAAAATTCAGAGTTCCAGGTTTCACTACCGAGAATGAGGTTCTGAATGAGCTTGGCTTCATCTTCCCTCTTGTACTCCAGCATCCCCAGGTACTCCTTGGGTTCCGAGGACAAGTGCACGTCATTGGCTGGAGACCGAGGTAAACAATTAGTTAAACTCTAAAAACAACTTCCACAAGCGTTATAACAGGACTCTTCATCTCCTGCCCTATTCTGACTGGCTGGCACCTGAACTTCTGGCGATTTCAGATCAATGAAAACTCTTTTGAATGCTGAAGAATTTCTTCTGATAGTGATTCTTATCTGTGAGTATGCCAGTGAGTCTAGCTTCTGCTGAAAAGGTTGCGTTATCCTTGAAGAAATCCTTAAGAGTGCCTGGCACGCATCCAGTACACGGGGATACAAAAGCAATTCAAGAGGTAGTTCCTGTCTTTAAGATCTGATGCTACAGTTAAGGAAGCAAGATTCAGGAAACATTTTGTGTGCCAAGTACCAAAGTGCATGGCCCCGAGGGGACTGTATTAGTGTCCCATGTGCTGTAAGAAATTTACATAATGGTGACTTAAAACAACATGAAATTTTAAACTTATAGTTCTAGAGATCAGAAGATTAAAATGGATCTCAAAGGGCTAAAATCAATCAGTCAGCAGGGCTGTGCTCCTTCTAGGAGCTGTAGGGGAGAACCCATTTCTTGCCTTTTCTAGCCTCCAGAAGCTATGTGAATTCCTTGGCTTGTGGCCACATCACTCTGATCTCTGCTTCCATCATCATATCTCCTCTCCATCTACTTCTGTTTTCACATCATCTTCTCTCGCTCTGACACTCCTGCCTCTTATTATATTGGGTCCATGTGGATAATCTAGGATAATCTCCCCATCTCAAGACCCTTAACTGAATCACACCTGCAAATCTCTTCTGCCATGTAAGGTAACATATTTACAGGTCCCCAGGATGGGGAGAGGGACATTTTGGGTGGGCCACAGTCTGCCTTCTGATCCTCAAAGATTCCTGTACATTCTGAGAGAATGAGGTCTGATGACAGAAGCAGAGATTAGAGTCAGAAAAATTTTAAAAAATGCCATGCTTCTGAATTTGAAGATGGGGAAAGGAGTACATAAGCCAAGGAATGCGGTGGCCTCTAAAAGCTGGCAGGGACCAGGGAATGGATTCTCCCTAGAAGGCTCCAGAAGAAATGCTGCCTGGCTGACATGTGATTTTAGCACAGTGAATGCCATTCTGTACTGATGACTTCCAGGACTCTAAGAGAGTAAATCTGTACTCTCTTAAGTCACTAATTTTGTGGTGATGTTATAGCAGCCACAGGAAATTAATACAAGGGCCAAAAGGATTCACACAGAGGTGAACTGAAGCTATTGAAAATACTTCTTGAAGAAGGCAGCACTCCAGTTGGGCCAAGAAAAGTGAGTAGCCTTTGGTGGGTGAAAAAGAAGGTGTTATAGATAAAGAGTTACAGAACTCTCTTCCTACTGCGTGAGAATTTCTCTTTTAACTTACTAGCTCTGTTCCCTTGGAGACTGATAAAGGTAGAGTGTCAACTGCTTTACTAAGCAACACTGTTTTTGGTAAGCATGATCTCTGGCTCCAGCTGGGTGGCTCATCCTGTTTCTCTCTTATATCGATGTGTCTCTCTCTCTCTCCCTCCCTCCCTTTCTCTCTCTCTAAAATCAATAAAAACATATCCTTAGGTGAGGATTTTTAAAAAGCATTTAATAAGAATAAAAAAGAACAACCTCTGATTGGCAAATTGCATCTGGACCAGGAAGAACAATAATTGAAGCAGATGTATCTGATAAAGCCATCATACTTTGGGTATTCTTCTTCTTCTTTTTTAAAATCTTTATTGTTGAGAATATTACATAGGTCCTCATTTCGCCCCATAACTTTAGATATTTTTGAGTGTGAAGACTTATATGTGGGCATTCTCCTTGCAGGAACCCTGGAAGCTAATGCCACGTATGCAGTGTTTAGGAGATACTGGCTTCTCATCAACAGTCATATGAATCAACTTGAATCAGAGCCTTTAGCCCCAGTTGAGCCCTCAGATGACTTTGTCCCTGTTGTCAACTTGAATGCAACTCAGAGCCAGAAGCACTGAGCTAAGCTGCTTCTAGATTCTTGACCCTCAGAAACTGTGTGTAGCAACACACAGTGTTCGCTGTTTTAAATTGCTAAGTTTGGGGTAATTTGTTATGACAATAGAAAACTAATATAGGAAGGGAAGCTGATGCATTCTGCTTTAAGTGACAGGAGAAAGGCAAAGGAAGTAATCTCGGAGGCAGAAGGGACGGAGACTCTGGCAAAGAGGTGAGAAGTGGGAGGTAGGCTGTGGAAGTCCTTACGCAGAGATGTCAGTTCATCCATTCCAACAACGAGGACACCATGAGGGTTGGGAAGGACAGAGGAGTGGGGAGTGATCTGCCTGCCTCAAAGGATCTTTCTTTCCATTCCCCATCACTGAGCCCCAAACTCCGCCAGCTGAGAATCATTCCTTTGGGTTTCAAAGACTTTAGGCCACATTAAAAACTAAACCTTTCATCAACATATGTTGACCTTAGCTGAACGTTCAAGAAATAAGAAAATGTTATTTCTCCCACCTTTTCCAATTGTCTTAGTTAGACTCTTGACTTGATTTTGTAGCTTTTTAATCACTCTGTCCTTCATATCTAACTCTTCTTCCAGATCCTGCAGAGATGAAAACAAACAAGATTACTGACTTAGAAGCATCTAAATTGATTTTTTGGTAATAGCTTTATTGGGCTACTAGAGCCCATTGCATGAAGATTCGTGCAATAGGCCTTCCTTCTCCTGGCTGCCAGCACCGGTTTTCCTCCAGCACCCAGGACCCAGGCCTTTGCTATGGCCGCCGCCTTTCATCTTCACTCCAGCCCAAGCCTTCAGTCTTCGCTCCAGCCGAGCACCGAGCACCGCTCTTGTAGCTGCCTTCGCCCCCTGCCCTTCCCCTCATAGCAGGCTTCCCACCCCGCCTGCCTGGCTGCTCCGGGCCTACATGCGCATGGCCCAGAGGCCTGGAGTGGCTGGGGGGTGGGGCCGCCTCCATCTTTGTCAGGTTAAGTTGCATACTCACTACTGATTGGCTGGTGGGAATCATGAAGTGATGGTCAATTTGCATATTTATCTTTTATTAATGTAGATAATTTACCCAATTCACATATAGTTTATAGTTTACTATACTATGCAATGGTTTGTATACAGTCTGAGTATAATCATCACCACCATCTAATTTAGAACATTTCATCATACCAAAAAGAGCCTGTGAGTTTTAGCTGTCACCCAGTGGTCTCCTATTCCTTCCCAGCTCCTGGCAACCATTACCTACTTTTGTCTCTATCTACCCTTGTGTCTGGCTTCTCTCATTAATATTTTTAAGGTTTCTCCATGCTGTAGTCTGTATCTGTACCTCATTCCTTTTTGTGGCTGAATAATATCCTATTGTGTGCATACACCACACTTACCTTGATCTATTTTCCCCTTAATAAAATAATGTCCATTGTAAAGGATTAAAAAACTTGAATGTGGGAAAGTAAGCTCCCTGAATGTCAGAAGCTGGAGGCAGAGAAACTCTTCAGAGGTTGGAGTCCTGGCTTTGACCTTCCTTCCTCAAAAGGGGTGCCCTGCCTGGGCTGATTTTGGCTCAAGAACAGGGAGAGTCTGGAATTCCTAAAAATATTTCCTCTAAAGTGGCAAAGGGTCTTCAAGTTCTTCCTGAATCCCAGGGGCTTTGGCACAGGAAGGAATTAGGCCCCTCCAGCTCAGCAACGCCCACCATGCTCACTGTGGCCCTGTGCCTTCGGGGACTCCTGGACAAAGAGAAACTGTGCTGTTTCCCCCTGTGGCCACCTCTCCTCCTGCTTCCACCGTTGGAACTTTATTTGACCTTGGAAGTGGGGGTGTGTGTATATACTGTCTTCTAGCTTGAGCCCATCCTATTATACATCTAAAAACCAAAAAAGGCACCCATCAATCCATAATCTGGAAGAAACAACTGCTCACGTTTTATTTCATTCCTTTCTTTTTTTCCCTAATATGGCACATATATGTTTTATAAAATTGGGATCATACTGTATGTGAAATTTTATACCCTATATTTTTCTCAAATTATATTGCAGATATTTTCCCGTGTCTGATAACATACCCAAATTGTCATTTTAATGGATACAGTAATATACAGTAATTAACCTACCCACTTTTATTGGACATCCACTTTATTCCCCCTTTTTTGTTATGATTACTAACACTATTATTTGTCCACATATCTGATTGCTTGCGAGAAATAGAATCTTAGCGGTTCATCACTGAGTCAAAGGGAACGCGCCTCCCTAAAGAACTTACACAGTGTATGTTCCCAGACACCATATGTGACAGCCTCACCAGCACCATAAAATCTCTATTACTTCAAGGGCAAAAATATTACCTAGTTTTAATTTTGAATTTCTTTGATAAATAGTGAGAAGATCACTAAAAGTTTTTATTATCTACTTTTTAATAAGGATTTTCTTTGACTTAAATGATCAGATATGGGATTAAATAGTGTAACATCAAAATTCATGTCCACTGGGAACTCCTGAATGTGACCTCGACCTCATTTGGAAATAGGGTCTTTGCCGGTGTAATTAAACCACAGATCAATATGATATCCTGCTGGACTGGGGTGGGTCCTGAATCCAATGAGACTATCCCTTATAACAGAGATAAAGGGCACCCAGAGATACAGAGGAGAGGCCATGTGAAGGGACAGCAGAGAGTGGGGTGCACTGTCACAAATCAAGGATGTCAGGCATCACCAGGAGCTGGGAGAGGCAAGGGAGTCTTCTCCCCTAGAGACTCTGAAGGAGTGTGGCTGGGCCAACACCTTGAACTTGGACTTCTGGCCTTTACAAGTATGAGAGACACACTCATTTGCTAAATTTATAGGAATTATATTCCTTTATGGCATGTTCATCAGCTCATTGGTAGCATCAAGGCTCCTTGTTGGTTTAGGGGTAGTTTGTTGGAAGGACCATATAGATATAAAACAGGAAGCTATGACTGTTCCCTGGCTCAGCAGGTTGGCCCATCCCCACCTGGGCACAGAGCCACACACCCGGGGCTCCTGAGAAGGGCACTGCAGGGGACCTCACTCGACCAGGAGCATCAAGAACAAACTCACACAAATCCCACACAATCAGGGCCTGATACCTACCCAGAGGCACACTCACAGCTAGGGAATGACAGTTCACACAGGACAAGATGTGCAACATACACGTGACCCACCCCCATTACCACTGGCCCCAACTGTGACCCAGGGACATGCAGGCAGGCAGGACATCCTCACAGGCTCCATGGACAGCTGTTTACCTGGTGTGAGCTGATGAGTCTATTCTCTGAAGAAGTTGGGTCCCCTGAGAAAAGATGGCCATCATCTGGGTGCCCCTGACTGGAATGTGTTATTTCCTGTTAGATATCAAACTCCCTGGGTTCCTCTTTTTAGATATAATCATTCTTCAAAGTCAAATCCTGACACTGTAAAATATAATTTCACCCTATCATATTGTAGTTTTCCTGTGAGACAGAAAATGGGGGGAGGAGGGGGCTGTGGGCATGTCCAGGTGCCCACTGCCCTGGTGAGCCCTCCCCTCGGGCACGTTGTAGAGGCTCCCTGGCCAGGAAGGGCCTCCGTTTCCAACGCCCAGGAAAGCACCCCAATTGCTACTTTAGTGTTTCTCAGTCTTGTAGGCTTCACACGCCAATTAATATTAAAAGAACTGTTGGGGACCGACATAGAGTTGCCAAATTTCATTTTGACAAGGGCCTCTTCAATTTGATGAAGGCTTTCACGATTTAAAGTCTGTTGCCTACTACCACGATCGTTTCATGGAAGAACATTTTGTCTATGAAATTTGTAGGAAGGACATATCCCCAGGAGAACACTTGGACATCGTCTTCCCAGATGGTGCCACCATGGGACAGTGTGCAGGATGCCTGCCCCCCGCCTCCCTTCACTTTGTCAGGCCCGTCTCTGTGAGCCCTGAGCCTCCCCCCGAGTGGACTCAACCTCCGAGACCACCTGTCTTTTGCAAAAGGACACAGAGTGCTCTGATGTGGCTTTGGCCCACAGCTGCTCAGCGGGTGCTCCAGGCGGCCTGTCCCCGCTTCTGTGACATCTGCACACAGGCAGGCAGTCATTTATCAACAATTCGGTCAACTCCTTACCCTGTTTTCCATCGTGAGACGGGACGCTTCCTGCCGGAGGCTACTCTCCACTCTGCGTTCAGTTTCAGCCTGTTTCTTCAAGCCCTCGCTGACCTCTGGCAATGCATGAATGCCATCCATCAGCTTCTCCTCCTCTTTGGTGTGCATTCCCTCTTCTTCTTGAGTGTGATTCAACTGATCAGATGATTCTTCTAATTTTCCTACAGTGAGAAGAACTGTCAGTACTTGGGGCCACATCACTGGATTCCGATTTGGGCTTGGTCCCATGTATAGTTGTCAGGGGTCCTAAACTGTATCCAGCTAGAGATTAGGTTTTGTTTGGCGTAAACAATGTTTAAAATATTTTTAAGTCATTATTTAAAACTTGTGATATTTCACATAAAATTTTAACTTCACACAAAAATGGCTTCTCTTAAAACACACACACACACACACACACACACACACACACAAATAAATAAATAAACCAATCAATCAATCAGAATTATCTGGGCCTGCATTCTTATATGGCAACAATCCCCAGAGTTGAGGCAGCTTCCCCCTTTGGATGCCCATGCACCTGATTGCACCCTCCACCCTGCCCACTCCTCACATTCATGCCGCTGCCTGGCCCACGGGGGGTCAGAGTGCAGTGACTTCTGTCATGTCCGGGGTGGAGAGAACCTTTTTCTAAGAGCAGGTCCCTGAGGGGCCCAGTTACCTCTCATGTTTTCAGTCTGTTCGTTCAGACGGATTTCAAGGTCTTGCTTCTGTTTCTCCAGTTCTGAGATTTGCTGTTTAAAGTCTGGGATCATCTTTTAGAGAATTAGAAATATTAGATTATGAAATTCTTTCATCGATGAACTTTAAAATCTCAGAGCTCATCAGAAGCAAACAGAACTGCTGAGGAGTTTAACCCCATGGAACATACATCTAATCTATAATAATAATAAAAGGTAATATGCTAATTAGACCGGTCGTTCTTCCAGACATCCTTCAGGACGACCTTCCGAAGCCAGGCTGCGAGGGAAGCATGAGTCCCGGGTGCCAGAGGGAAGTTGGTGCTGACAGCCGAGGGAAGGAAGGCCTACTCTTGCATGAATTTTGTGCATTGGGCCATCAGTAAATTGTATAAGAAGGCCAGCTAAGACATTATCCTGGATTGGTATGATTTTTTACCTCGAGACCTATATATAGTCACGAGAAATACCAGCTCGCTCAGAGGAAGCAGTTCCACACAGCCACGGTCCCCATCAGGATGACTCCCGGACAGCAGGGTGTGTGGGGGAGGGGCAGGGGCAGATGGGAATTCTGTGCTGAGCTGAGGGAGGGTGATGTGAGGAGGTGGCAGCCAGAGACCTCACCTCCTCATCTAAGGACGGACCACCTCGAGGGAGTCCCACTGCGCCCTCTTTATTCTAGGCGGGGCTCAATCCTTTGTCCTTGTCCACCAGTATAGTTTTTTAAATGTCTGTCACCTCTACTCTCAAGCAGGTAAAAACAGTTTTTCTGTTGTCCAAGTTTATAAAAACACCTACACTGCTAACACTCAAATAAAAAACATTTGTTTGATTGTGCAGTTGGATTTCAACACAGATTCCTCATGAAAGTTTCACCCAAGGACCAAACAAAGGTGTGAAGGTCCTTACTCCTGCTCCACGTGTTGGCTATGGCAGGGCCACAGCTCCTCACCTGCTGACACAGACCTGAGAGGTCCTAGTAGTTCCAGGTTAGACAGAGGAGGAGGAGACAGCAAAGAAGCTGAGAAGGGGCAGCTGGTGAACCGTGAAGGGGATGAGAAACCTAGGAGGGTGGTGCCCTGGAAGCCATCAGAACAATAAGGAAGGAAAGGAAGCGAGTAAATCATCAAATGCCACTGAGAGACAACAAGGAGGATGGAAATGATCCCTCTGTGCTCAGCTGGATGCAGACAGACCAGTTAGTGGTAGGGGCACATGACAAAATAGGGTGGCTACAGAGCAAATGGGAAGTGAATGGAGAGATTGCAGTTGGATGGCTGCTGAGAAGTCTGACAACATCCCCAAAGAAACGGGGTGGTGCCCTGGCCGGCAAAGCCCAGTGGGTAGACTGTCAGCCTGAGCACTGAAGGTCACAGGTTCTACCAGTCAAGGGCATATACCGGGGTTGCAGGTTGATTCCCCGGCCCTGGTTGAAGAGCATGCAGGAAGCAATAAATTGATGTGTCTCTCAAATCAATGTTTCTCTCTTTCCCTCTCTCTCTCTCTCTCCCTCCCTCTCCCCCCCCCTCTCTGTCTCTCTCTGTCTCTCTCTCTCTCTCCTCCCTTCCACCTCCCTTCCATTTTCTCTAAAAAAAAAAGGAAAATCCTTGGATGAGGATTACCAAAAAGGAAAAAAGAAAGGGATAGAGTAGTAGTTATAGGGGATGTGGGGCCAAGAAAGAAATAATTTTGAGTGAGGAGATTTATAAAGCCTTTCTCCATGCCAGTAGGCGTGAGTTAGCAGAAAGAATGAGACATGTGCAGGAGGAAAGAATCGGCATCTCAGGAGGGGAGGCCTCTGAAAAGGTGAGATGAGGAGCGGGAATAGAGAGACTGACCTGAGTGCATGCCTCTCTCGAATTATTCTTTTACCTTAATGTTGCTTTTGTCAATTTCCAAGAGGTATTGGCTAAATTTAGAACACACACACACACACACACACACAGAATGTGGACTCATCCTATGGAAAAAACACATACTTTCAAATCAGAGTGCTCTCCAGCCTGACGTAATATAAGTTTCTCTTCTGACCCATGCATTTCACTTCTAGAAAACAGAAGTCTGATCCATTGTTTTATTGCCAAGAAACTGCATATGACTTGGCTAATGAATAACATCTCTAGAATAGTACCCACAACCGGGGCTCATGGCTGAGACCATACCATGTTTTCTGACGTCAGCCTGGTAACTTCATGTCGAATACTTTCATTGATGTCATTCTCTTCTCTAAATAATTTCTGCAGGTGGTTTATTTCTTGACTTAGATGTACTACTTTGAAGTTCAAAGCTTCTATCTCCTTTTCATAGCAATCCTTCTGGGACTGGAAATGGCTCTCCAAGACGCTGTTAGAGGAGGGACCAAGAAATTAGCCACTTGGTCTTCGCTCTGAGTGTGTGCATGTACAACAGTTATGAAAACCCACCACTAGAGCCAAGCGCTAAGTACAGAAAGCGTACTTATGTGCACATCGCTACAGGGTATTGGAACTAGGAACACAGAATTATAAAACTTAAAAAGCATATGTAGCATTAACATGCGGTTAGTAACAAATATTATTTTAGACATTATTAAAGTTAGATTTTTACTCTAATGGTTAAAAAATGTCTTCATGATGCAATAATGGTAAAGATACATTTCATTATACATTTGTCAAAACCAATCCTATATAATAAAAGGGTAATATGCAAATTAACCCTAACAGCAACTGGGAACGACCAGTTGCTATGGCCCGCACTGGCCACCATGGGGCAGATGCTCAACACAGAAGCTGCCCACTGGCGGTCAGTGCACTCCCACATGGGGAGCACCGCTCAGCCACAAGCTGGGTGGGTGGCTGCAAGCACAGCAGCGGTGGCAGGAAACTCTCGCGTCTCCTCAACAGCACTAAGGATGTCCAGCTGAGGCGTAGGCCCGCTCTCCACAAGCTGCAGTTGGACATCCCCCAAGGGCTCCTGGGATGCCAAAGGCTGTCTGATTGCCAGCTTAGGTCTGATCCCCCAGGGAGTGAGCCTAACCTGGCAGGTGGACATCTCTGAGGGGTCCTGGATTGCCAGAGGGCACAGGCTGGGCTGAGGGACCCCCCCAGGTGCATGAATTTTTGTGCACTGGGCCTCTAGTTTGATATATTCAGTTTTACTGTATAGGTTACGAGTTTTATCACTCAGCATTTTATCCCATAAAGAGTTTATCCCATAATGTTTTTTACCAATTACTTAATTCTCAAAGAAATATTTTCAGTGATTGAGCCAAACCGGTTTCGGCAAGGACCTGTCATCTTAGTGAGTCTTTTTGCTAAGCTTATCAATTATTCTTTCAAAAGAGTATAAATATTATGAGAAATAATATGAAATTGCTGTTAAAGATTGAAGAGTGATTCAATTAATCCCTAGTAATTATCTATATAGAGGAAATTTCATACACACTTATTGGTGCTAAATTGAGCTTTTGATTGGTTATGCCTAAGTTTGATAAAGCACGATCTGGAAATTAATACATGCCATTGATTTGTAAATCAGCCATGTTTATGCTCAAGTTTTATATTCCTGTTAGGCTCAACTCTTAAATATTGTACCTAATGGTTTGTTGTTTTAAACAAATACTTTTGCCCTGAAGTATTTTGGTATATTGGAGCAACAACTGAGAGTAAGAAAGTCTGAAAGTCCTTTGGTAGAGGTGGTCTCAGATTTATTTATTGTAACATCTCTAGGCAATGGGCTACCATTCTGGTAATGGCTATTAGTGATTGTTTCATGCACCTGGTAAGACACTTGATTCATGTGGCAAACAGTATAATCAAACACCAATATAATGAAGGAGTTATAATAGAGAACTAAGCCAGCTCCCTATTCCTGTAGGCAGCCAGCTAAATAAGTCTGTCCAATCCCTATATAGGGGCTAATTTTCTGTCCAAGGATTGTAATAGTTAGGGTGGAATCCTAAGGTTTTGTAGAACTATCTTAGGCAGTCAATCAAGAGCAGTGGGAGTGCCGAAACCGGTCTGGCTCAGCGGTAGAGCGTTGGTCTGTGGACTGGGGGGTCCCAGGTTTGATTCCGGTCAGGGCATGTGCATTGGTTGCGGGCACATCCCTGGTAGGGGGTGTGCAGGAGGCGGCCGGTCGATGTTTCTCTCTCATCAACATTTCTAGCTCTCTATCTCTCTCCCTTCCTCTCTGTAAAAAATTAATAAAATATATTTTTTTTTTAAAAAGAGCAGTGGGAGTAACGTTCCATGATTGTCCTCCAAGAATAGATTGCTGATCTACCTTTCTAATTAAAACTCTAGGGAAGGCATGCCCAAAGCCTTGCTTATCTATTATGCAGTTTGGGTGGAAAGGACCAAAAAGACAATATTCAAAATTCTAATTTGGTTTATTTTGGTCAAAATTTATAGACAAAAGAGCCTAGGTTAGGGACAATGGCAGAGGAAGAAGAGTTTCTCTACCTCATCATCAACAAAGTAACACGTTTGGGTCCCACATAAGAACAGCTGAAGCCGGTTTGGCTCAGTGGATAGAGCATCGGCCTGTGGACTGGGAGGTCCCGGGTTCGATCTCGGTCAGGGGCATGTGCCTTGGTTGCGGGCACATCCCCAGTAGGGGGTGTGCAGGAGGCAGCTGATCTATGACTCTCTCATCGATGTTTCTAGCTCTGTATCTCTCTCCCTTCCTCTGTGAAAAATCAATAAAATGTATTTTTTAAAAAGAAGAAGAAGAAGAAAAAAAAGAAAGAAATATTTTCAGTGATTATTAGATCATTCTACTGTAAGACATTTATTTTATGTATCAAATCTATGTAAAAGAAACTTTTCACTTTCCAATCATCTATTATCTCTGGGGGAAAAGAAACCCTGGGGGAATTCCTCACCGGGTTGCTTTCTTTAGTCCTTCATAAGCAAACCAAAGTTCTCCATCCTCATTTAAATGCTCCAAGTCTTCCACAGACAGCCTGGAAAATAAAGAGGGTAAGAAAGTCTCTCGTCTCTCTCATGTGTTACACGTTTCTAACTGTTTGATAATGCAAAAACGATTACCTGCTTCTCACATCTGCAATGTCATAGCTTTCGAGGAGTTGCTTGGTGATCTCCGACATCTTTTCTGAGAGGAAAAGACAGAGCTGGTATAAATTACATTCTTGCCTGATTTCTCCCGTTCTCTTTCTAGGGCCCAGTTACCTTCACAGAGTCTCCGGCTGCTAACCATCCCATCAGCTAAGAAACTGACCAACTATTAAACCCACCAGCTATCCAACCAACCAACCAACCAACCAACCAACCAACCAACCAACCAATTAGCTATGGAGCCAACCAGCTATTCAGCTAACCAACCAGCTAACCAACCAGCCTCACGCCAATCAAAGGAGCATTTCCTTACCAGTGACACTTATGATACATTCAGACTGCACCCACGGGCTCGGTGCCTCATGGTTTTCTTACCTCTCATTTCCCGCTTTTGTGACTGCACATGTTTTTCCACATCTATCTTCTGTGTCTGAAGTAGCTCTATCTCCTTTTCAAACTCAGAGATTGTCTGAATCACAGCAATGACCAGGTGAAGAAAAAAGAGCTGTTGTAATTTTTATCAGACAGGGGAACACTCTTACAGCACCATCTACCCATACAGGGCATCCTCACTGCTACTTCTTAGCTAAACTCTTGTTAAACCATCCCTGCCCATATACACAGCGTGGCCTTGATACATGTTTAACTGCCCTAAAATACTGTTATTTCCAGATCTACTCAGTCGTATCAACAGAATTGGTTTCCCTACCTAAAGGGAAACAATAACTACTTGCTACAAGCTTTGGTGGGGTGGGGAGGAAGGAGAGCCCAGAGGAGGAAATTCAAAGGGGCCGATTCTCTTTCACCGTAGTTTGAAATCTTGGATGTGGGCAAGGCCGCCATGTTTGGAAGTATGGGTTTGGGTCCAGCTGGGTTTAGGGGTGGCGCAGCCGCAGAGCCAGGCACACCCAGAATTTGGGGGGTGGCCATGGGGCGTGCTGGGGGTCCCCTGAGGGGTAGCCCTGGTTGTAGGGGGGAGGCTGTATCCTGCCTCTTTCACCGATGGGCTCAGCTTGAGCAAGGATGTCAGGTTTGTGCTTGAACAAACCTTTGGAGGCAGAGGTGACTAAGCTCTCGCTGACATTTTCTCAGTTAGTCCAAGTGTTTAAGGCCTACATACAAGTCCTGTTTCTACAGGGCGTGGGAAAGGAGACCACATTGACATTTGCTGGTCATTTTACATACACAACCGCCTCTTTAAAACAGGCTCATAGGGTGAGTAGGGTGACCTTCTATAGGTTAGAAAACAGAAGCTGCATAGAGTACACGGCATGTTCAGGATCCGACGGCAAATTGGTGGGGCCCCAGGACTATCCAATCCGAAAGCCCCGCTCTCTGTAATGTTTCAGTCATGGTTACAAGTGTATTTATATAGACGGATTATAACACACATAACTTGATGATGATACATTTTCTTTCTTTGCAAATGAGACTAATCGCCACACTGGAGAGTGTGGACTGCAGTTTTTGTTCGCAAAGAGGTAGTGACAAATATCGGCGCCTTACTCCAAGTGTAGCCACATGATTTTCCAAGATGCAGACCATAGCCAGATGGCTGACTCCCAGAGGGACAGCGGTCTCATGTGGCTGCTGAGAGCCAGGCAGTCACAGGGCGGGGTGGTCCCACCCCCCACTGTAAGCACTGGGGGCCCCGGGCACAGAGATTATGGACAGCTCTGCTGTGGAGTCCACAGGCGAGTCCGGGGGGATCCCTAGAGCTCTTCTAAACCATGCACGGCTCTTCCATGACAACCAGAATATTTGTAAAATCTTCACAGACATCTACTAACATGTGTTTCACATATTCAGTGGAAGCTTAAAAGCTTTCCAACCTTGCAGAGACATATTTTGCATTTAAGAACACAGGAACATTCTGGCGGGGAAGGGATTCCAGTTAAGCCTGACTGTCCAAGCACGCAACATTGCTTTTGTGAGAGTTGCTGGTAACAGTTTAAAATGTAAGATTCTGACAGTACGGCAATGTATTTTTAATACAGGCATTTAGAGTTCCACTAGAGGCCCGGTGCACGAATTCCTGGTTGAGGGGACAATTTGCATATTAGCCTTTTATTATATAGGATAACACCATGATGGACTGTGTAAGAGCTCATGCCCATTTATAATTTAATTTGGACGTGTTCTCTAGGTCAAGATATTTGAGTAGCTTTATGTAACTGTAATTTTAAGCAAGAGAGCTGACCTTTAAGATAGGAAAAGCCATTATTGTTAAATCAAAGGCGGCTGGGGCTTTATACTGGGAGGAACTGAAGTAATCAGGGTCCTTTCGCTTCTGGCTTCACACACGCATTTGCATTTAGCTGCCTGAGCCTGTGGGAAACTAAAGCTGCTCCCCCTTCACACACACACACACACACACACACACACACACACACCCTGTGCAGTGACCTGGCTCAGAGGGAGCTGGGGAAGCGGAAGCCTCTACCTTGGCCTGCTGGCTCAGCCGGGCCACCTCCCCCTGCAGGTCCCCCGAGGTGGCCCGCTCCTCCTCCAGCTGGCGCTGCAGTTGCACTTTCTCATCCTTGAGAGCTTTGATTTCTTCTTTCAAAGAGCACATCTGCTTCTCATAGTCCTGTGTTTTCAGTTCAAAGCTTTTTTCAAGAAGACTAGGCAGCAAAAGGAAAAATAATTCAGAATTGTCTCTAAAGTCTTTCTTTATCCTGAGTTAGAACGATACATCATTTTGAAAATAAGAGGAGATTCCAGAAAGGAGGAGACAAGTTAATTAGGATCTATTGTGACAGTTCCCATAATAATGGCCTTATTTTTAGCTGACTGTTTCCTGTCCCCTTAGAATAAGGAAGCTTCTTCCACTTTCTGATCTGAGAAGTGTGGCGTTAACATGGTCCCACACAGAGGAAACACAGCACAGGAGTTGAACTTAAAGTCTCAGTGGTGGTTGGGGCACTGTATTCCCAAAGCCATCCCAGTTCCATGTGGCCCCCTCGGAGGGGCCACATCCCTCGGCAAAGACCTTGGCACACTTGGCCAAGTCCTGGCCCCTGCCAAGTCCCAAGGATCCTGGAGGGCTCTGGCCTGGTGCTACCCAAGTTAGCGCAGTCATTTAATATGTCAAAGCATCCAGCTCTTCAAAAATTCTAGAATAAGTTTCAGCAAATTCAGGTGCCCCAACTTCCAGGAAAACACAATTCCTCGTTAGACAGCTGCTCAGTTAAATATGGGTGAATGACCAAGAAAATAACTGAAGAGAGACCCATGACCTAGACCAGCCAACACAGTCCACAGCAGCCCAGTTAGAACTGAAGCAGACCTAGGGGCTCTATGAGTTTATGAGTTACCATTCTACTTGCTAAACTGTTGATTGGTTTATGACTTGCTTTTATAGCACGAAAGGAAAATCCCTGAGGAAGAGAGTTACATTCCCAATAGGTTTTTGTTTCATTTCCTTTTATAGATATTATTAAAAATTTAAACTTTGTTTTCAGGTTTTTAAAACCCTCCCTCCCCCTCTCACCCCCCCCCCCCCCCCACACACACACACACAGTCACCTGGCCGGCGTGGCTCAGCAATTGAACGTAGACCTATGAACCAGGAGGTCACAGTTTGCTTCCCCGTCAGAGCCCATGCCTGGACTGTGGGCTCGATCCCCAGTAAGGGGCATGCAGGAGGCAGATAACCAATGATTCTCTGTCATCATTGATGTTTCTATCTCTCTCTCCCTCTCCCTTCCTCTCTCTGAAGTCAGTAAAAATATATTTAAAAAAACAAAACCAAAAAAACCCTCAGTACTCCTAAGAGGCCAACAAAATACCTTTGAAGAAGCAGACTGCAGCCGGCAGTCACATGTAAAAACAATCTTAAATTTGTAGCCTAAACGAGGCAGGTGTGTTCTTCCCACAGACTGTGGGCTTCTTTGTGCCTCTGTCGGGTTGTGACAGTGGCCAAGATGTCCCCTGTCAGCTGACCAGGGACCAGACCAAGCTACAGATGAATGCTGATGAGGTTTGCAAAGAGCTCAAGGTGACCTGGCTCAGCCTGGCTCTCCCAGCCCCCTGCTTGCAATGGTCACTCCCAAGTGGCCCCAATCCACAGTGAGGGTCCAAAAACCGAACTCCTTCCCTAGAGTTGAAAGCTCATTGAAAAATAGATTTTTCAAGGTAAAGTCAAATATCCCTATTTTAAAACCAATGCAGGATCATGAGACCCTTTGTCAGCTCTTTGGACTCTTCAGAGACACTCCCTCCCCTAACTTTTTGGCCTCCTCCTCCTCACTCAGACCCAGGCTACTGACTAACTGCATGCGGAGGCTGCATATCCTACCACCCCAGGAAGCCCTGAGCCTCCTAGCCCCCTACACCCTGGATGCCAAGAATGTTCCATTTCTTCCCAGCACCTTGCCCTGCATCCCTACTTTGAGATCTAAAACCTTTAAGTTGACTTTTTAAGAGAAGGGAGCCCAGATTGGAGGTTAGTAAAGGGTTTGATATTGCCAAGGTCACAGGGAGCTGCCTTGGTTTCTGTGAGGGTTTCACATCCCTTACTGTGTAGGACAAGAGTCACATGAGCAGGTGTAACAGGAGTGGAGAGGGAGGTGTATTTCCTAGGCAATACTCTTACTTCTTAGGCTTCAGTGAAGTTGAAAGGGTAGCAGTGTCTTATCTGAACTCCTCATGGTCTTGGCAAAAAGAGAAAGCAAGAAACTCCCAGGGTCCCCTGCCCACAGTGCAAAACCTGGGCAGTGTCTGCAAGGTGCACAGGGAGGGCATTCACTCTTGCAAACCTCCACGTCTTCACTGCCTACAAATACGCACACCCTGCTCTCCTGTGCTTGTGACCTGCTATCTGCAAATTCAGGTGCCCCAAAGTAGAAAAGTAGAAGCAAAGTAGAAAACAGCAGAGAGAGACAGGGCAGTTGTAAGGCAACCCGTGTTTCATACATTCTTTGTCGTTCTTCTTTTTGCACGTCCTCGAAGAGCTGCTTGGTGAGGTCATCCATTTTCCCTGTGAAAAGACAACGCTTTTTGACCTAACGCACACCAATGCCTGGATTGCTTCACGTCTTATTTAAGAAAGTGTGAATGTAAGAATGGTCATGGGGTACTTTTTTCTAATAGGACAACAAGTGCAACTGTCACTTTTATAAATTAGAAATACAGGTACAGGGGTTCAAAATAATAATGCTCACAAATTTGTCATATTGAAATCTATAGTTTCATTTATATTACTTTGATTGGTTTGAATATCATTTGTTTGATTAAAATTAGGCATATTGGGTTTGAGATAATAAATATTTTTTTTTTATTAAAAGTAAATAGGAACCCTTTGGAGAGAAAAGAATCAATTTATGATAGGGTTTCTCAATTTTAGCATTATGATACTTCAAGGGAGGTAATTCTTTATCATGGGGGGCTTATGTGGGGGGCTCCTTGTGCACTGTAGGATATTGAACAGCATCCCTGGCCTCTACTCACTAGAATCCAGCGGGAGAGGGGGGAGGGAGACAGGGGGTGGGGGTGGGGGAGGGGAGCGGGGGGGCTGAGGGGGGGGATTGTGACAATTAAAAATGTGTCCAGACACTTCCCAGTGTCCTGGGGGGCACCTTGACTGAAACCAGTCATATATGATAACCAAGAAAATAATAAAATGTCTTCTTTTAAATACAGGGTCTCTAACACAGTGGGCAGGTTAAAGTAGCATGGGGTCTGGACAGCCTCTGGCCATGACGATCCCATGTTTTCCAAAACAGGAGCAGATGACAGATGCAGCCCATCAGAGCCGGGTGTCCCTATTTGTTCTTAGCTGACACCTCATTCTTGAGTTTTGCCTGGTTTCTGAGTCCTGCCCCAGAGGGGAACCCAGGGATGAAGTGACAATAGCAATCCTCCAAATTATTTGGTTTTTTAAAAAAAAAAAAGCCAACAGTTAGGTAATAGTTTGTCCAGTGCAGTGTCAAATGTCCTTGAATCAAATGATTGCTTTAGAACATCATGAGTCAGCCAGAAAACACGAGGGAAGACGCCTAAGGTTAAATTTAGAAGCCAGCATGTCTATCTAAACTAATAAAAGGGTAATATGCTAATTAGACTGGGAGACATTCCGGATGTCCTTCCGGACAAAGCCATGGTGGCGGGGCCAAGGCAGAGGCAGTTAGGGGCGATCAGGCCAGGAGGGGAGGGAAGTTGGGGGCAATCAGGCCAGCAGGGCGGGTAGTTGGGGGTGATCAGGCCAGAGGGGCGGGGGGGCAGTTGGGAGCAATTAGGCCAGCAGGGGTATGCCAGATGCCCAGGCCTGAACCCTTGGGTCTCATGTGCTCCAGGTCAGAGCTTAAGGAAAAAGGTCCCTGGAAAAGACAGGCAATTGAGTGTGGTGATTTAAACCACCTGGTCAGGAACCACCAGGTTCATGAGCCTGTTGGGGTTTAGCAAGTGCTTACGATTAGAATTCAAGTTGGAAAGCTACAAATGGACAGAGCCAGGCTAAGAGTGGCTGCTTCACACCCTAAATAAAAGTGGTACCAACCCTGGTTCCAAGCATCTGCACCTGACAGCCTGGGGGTGCTGTGGCTCATGAGGGAAGCGTGCCCTTAGTTCAGGGCCAGGGTACCCTTAGATCAAGTAAGGCGGACAGTTATGCACTCTGACTGCAAATCCTTGGCAAACAACAAACCCGACTCCAACATTATCCTAACCCCCACAGCACACCCATGCACACACACAGACACACATCCTTTCCACGTGCGATGAAAAGGCTCCAGGCTTAGGGCCAAACATCTGTACCTTGCAAGTGGCCCAGGGAGGGTCTGAGACAGGGATTTCTGTGCTGTCTGACAAAGATGGAAATAAACAGGTGAATCTATAGGGAACTGTTACCACAATTTAAATGTAGTTATTTTATGTGGAGCAACAACATTCTTGTTATACTAAGTACACACCAGAGATTCTGGATGCAGCCTAAAACTCGGTTCACTGCCAATGGTTATTCCGGAATGACTGGACAAACAAACACATGGGTGAATGAATCAGGCCGTCCTGGGCTTTACCTTTCAGCTCTTCAGTCTGCTCCTGAAGCTTCCGCTGTATCTGCTCTTTTTGTACTTCCAGCTCCGAATTATGCTTCTGAAGCGTTGCCAATTTCTAGCAAAGGGAAGCAAAAACTTTTTGGAAAACCTCATTTTAAGTTTTGTTACCACTGTCCTACTTGGTGAAAAGCTATGTCTTTTTAAAATAGTATGTGTGCATGTGTATGTGTATGTATGTATGCATGTGTACACACACACCCACACACACACACACACACACACTCTATCCGTGGATAGCAGCCAGCACCAGTGCACAGCATCACACTGCATTTACTTTTGCATGCAAGAGCTCCAGGTGACTGCAAGCAGACACCAGTTCCGAGCCTGCAAGGGCTGAGATCAAGGCACCAGACCAAACCAAGGTCACCTCACATGTCAAGGAATCTTCTCTATCCCTTTCTTTTCTTTCTTTTTTTCTTTTTTTCTATCCCTTTCTTGAGCTTCTCCACACACAGGGTATTTATCTATTTAATGTGATGTAAATTATTTGTGATATACTGTGGATTCACATTCTGAAAGTGTTATGACTCAGGAAGGCTGTGGGATTGTGATGTAAGTTCTACTATTTTAGCTCTTCTTGGTCAAGTGTCTGCCGGGCTGGCAGCTGAAGGCGCTGATGGGTGGTTAGTGACCGGCAGTGTGAGCAGTGCCAGCAGCCAGGTGCCAGGCCTTGGGGAGGCAGAGAGATGCCCAGGACTCCAGGCTGCCACAACCTTGGGTGCAGGAGGATGGATGGGAATAAAGACACCTCGTTAGAAAATACCAGCTCACTCGGTGCAGGGCTCTGTGACAGGCATTTAGCTAAATGATTTCATCTGAAAATTTCATCCTCGCAACAATGCTGTCAAGTCACTTTTTGTCATTTCTGTTTTACATACGAGGAACTGAAGTTCAGAGAGGGTGAGGGCAACTTGCCTAAGGCCACCCAGCCAGACAGCAGCAAAGATAAGCATAGAGCAGGGACACTGGATTTTTACATCTGCTGCTCGTCTGCCTCCCCCCTTCGCCCTGCCCTCCCCCACACCCGAGCTCTGCGCTGCTGTTCTGGGTGAGGTGCCCAGGGCTCACACCAGATGGACCGGCAACTGGGGACCAAGATGGTCCTGGCAGAGGGGGAAGCAGCCACAGGGCTCCTTCTTGGCCTTTGTCTCTTGACAAGAGTCGAAAGGAAGAGGCACTGTCATACTGTGTTTCTTCCCTGGGCTCGGCTCTGCCCTCTGTTCTCTGAGGGGGAGGCCCCTCTGACAGCGGGGGCTCTGTGGGGACACACGCTGAGGCCCCTCCCGTGGGAAGGCTCACGGCTGTCGCCAGTCACAGCCAGCACCGACCTCTTCCACAGCAGCCTTGTATCTCTGCCCCTTCTCCTCGTAATTGCGTCTATGGGCAACTGCCCTGTCCAGTTCCGATTCCAGTTTCTGAATCTTCTCCACGTCACTGGCCCGAGCGGCAGCCAGGCTGGTCACCTTCTCCATCAGCCCGTGGTTCTCTCTGTTCTAGAGAAGAACAGCAGGTGCTCAGGGGTTTATCCCAAACAAAGAAGCCGTTCCCTTGGCTTCTCACAGCCTTTAACACGGCATCTAAGTCTCAGAGGTCCAGTTAGGTTGGCCACGTGTATCACTGTGAGGCGTGGATGAGCATCCGTGCCAGGGAAAACAGCGAGGCAGGGCTGGTCGGTTCACGTTCCTGAGCTGGTGGGCTCTTCTACTGCGGAGCTGGTCTAGCCCCAGAGCACCAAGCAACTCTCCTGTGGGCTGACCCGGGTTCCCCACTGCCCCCAAATCACATGGTGACATCCTAACACCCAGCACTTCAGAATGTGACTGACTTTAAACACAATTAAGATAAAACGAGGCCATGTGGTGGACCTAATTCAGTATGGCTGGTGTTTTTATAAGAGGAGATCAGGACACAGACACACACAGAAGGAAGGTGACGTGAAGACAAAGGGAGGAGGTCTCGGTTCGATTCCCGGTCAGGGCACATGCGGGGTTGCCAACTCGATCCCTAGTATGGGGCATGCAGGAGGCAGCCAATCAGTGAATCTCTCTCATTGTGGATGTTTCTATCTCTCTCCCTCTCCCTTCCTCTCTAAAATCAATAAATATAAATATAAATATAAATATAAATATAAATATAAATATAAATATAAATATAAATGTAAATGTAAATGTAAATGTAAATATATACATATATATATATATATACACATAGAGATGGTGAGGAGATGGCCATCTGAAAGCCCAGGGGAGACAACTCAGTGGAAACCAGCTCAGCCAACACCTTGAACATGGTACGATGTTCTGCACAAGCCATGTAACACAGGCCTGCCACACAGCAGTGCAATAGGGGAAACTGTGTCAAAATGTCAGGTGTATTTGCTTGCACGCTGATCCATTCATTAAGGATCCTCATGGTACAGTTAAGGTGCATTTAAAGTTCACCTCAGGAGACTCTCAGTATAAACGGAGGCAGCCCAGGAGGGAGCTTCATAGACCTGGACGCTGCATGTTGCACAGCCCCCGCCCATGGGTGGAGAGCAGTGGGAATGGCACGGGGAGTCTTCTCACACGAGGCAGGGCTACAGCTGGGCCCGATGGACCTTTGGGCAGATTAGGAAATGGCAGCTCCTCTGAGCCAACACCTCCCTGAGGGAGCCTGGCTTGGCACCCAGACAGCAGCTCTGTGCAAATTAAAAAAGGCACCCCTGCCTCCAGGCAGCCCGTCTGTGTGCCAGAACACATGGATTGGCAAGCAGAGCCAGGCTCGGTTTCAGCCCCACCGGCCCTCCTGGGCAGCTGCCCTGGGCAGTGTACAACCTGCACGACCATAGCAGCAGCCCTTTAAAATGTGCTTCTGTTTCCCAGCTCAGGGTACATGTGAACCTCCGGCATGAGTGTAAGTTTGACTGCATAGCTAAGTAACTGGCCCAGGACAAAATATATCTATTGAAGAAAGTAAGTATGAAAGATCCATTAGGAACACCTACCTGATCTTCCAGCTTTTTCTGCAGGCGCTGGACCCTGTACGAGAGCTGAATGTTGAGCACGAACCGCCGGATGCTCTGGAACCTGCGCCGGGCCAGCCAGGCCCGAGCATACTTCTGAAGGATCACAGCCTTGTGCTCCTCCAGCATCTTTAAAACAAGAGTTTGTGAAATGCAAACTGGCTCGCCATTCTCTCTCTCATCATCGCCTCCAATGTTGGGAGGTGCAACTACCACAAGGTTCCCACAGTGAAAAGATGGATTTCTTGTAATCTGCCCATAGGGACCTACAACAGACTTTGAAACAATAGCCAATTCCCACCTGTAGCAGCCATGTCTGGACATTCACATACCAGAGCTTCCTGCTCTAGGAAGGTCTTCATGCAGAAACACTATCTCACTCTAGGCACACCTCAGAGGTACTGTGGCTCAGTTCCAGGAGCCGAAATAAAGTGAATATCACAGTGAAGTGAGTATCAAGAATTGTTGGGCCAAAACCAGTTTGGCTCAATGGATAGAGCGTCGGCTTGGGGACTGAAAGGTCCCGGGTTCGATTCCGGTCAAGGGCATGTACCTTGGTTGCGGGCACATCCCCAGTGGGGGGTGTGCAAGAGGCAGCTGATCGATGACTCTCTCTCATCGATGTTTCTAACTCTCTATCTCTCTCCCTTCCTCTCTGTACAAAATCAATAAAATATATATACAATATATATATAAAAAAAAGAATTGTTGGGTTTCCCAGGGTATGTAAGAGTTATATATACACTATAGTGTAGTCCATTACGTGTGTAGTAGTATTGTATCTAAAAAAGCACATAACAATAAAAAATACTTTATTGCTAAACAATGCTACCCATCACCTGAGCCTGTTAGAAAAATGGTGCTGATCGGCTTGCTCAACACAGAGTTGCCACAAACCTTCAATTTACATATTAAAACCCCCCACAATATCTGTGAAGAGCAAGAAAATGGGGTATTCCAGTACTGCTGATGAAAAATGACAAGAGCTCTGGGGAGCCTGTGGTCCCGGCCGCACCTTGCGATACCTCCTCCGGGCCAGGCATCCTCGGGTGTGGGCCTGGATGGTGATGGCGGCCACACGGATCAGCTGGTACAGACTGCGGACGAGGTACCCACGGCAGTGCTTCTGGATGATGATGGCTGCCCAGGCCTCTTTCAAGGCCGCCGCGGTCACAGCTTTCCTTGGTTAAGAAGAATGGGGAGTCAACCTGTTACCCACGGAGCACTGGCTTCTACAGCGTGTGCTCTTTCCTGCTAAGGAAGAGTCACATGTTCTGTAAATCTACACATTATGCATATTCTGTGAGTGGTTTATTGTAATGCCAGACTGAGATCAGTCATCACCGTCTCCCCTTTCACCCTGATCTGAATTTGCTGGCTCCGGGCATGAGGAACTTCACACCCCTCACATCCAGGCTGGTAATCCGCCTCCCTCACGCCCACAGGGATGGTGGCAACAAGCCTGTGCCTTGGCATTGCTCTTGCTCCTTCACCTGTTTATTCATTCTGTGGGCCATTGGGCTGAAGGTGCTAGATCAGGGAGGGAGTGGCAAACCAGGGCCTCAGGGCCAAGCCTGCGGCTGTCCACCTGTGAGGGTCAGGTTTTACAGGAACACACCACACCTATGCTTTACAATCTTCCCTGTGCCTGATGTCATGCTACACGGCAGAGGTGAATAACTGAGAGAAACTGCAGGGCCCTAACAGCTCTCACAGAACACATTTGTTGACTTCTATCCAAAGGACTGGAGAAGACGACAAAGCTCTTACCTTCAGGATTCACCACCTTGTGAACCAGACAGACTTACAAGTGGCCAAGTGATATAGGAGAGAAATAGAATATCCGCTAAAAGATCCGTAAGCGAGATCTTACTGAACTGCTTGGGAAGGGCTGATCTGTGAGCCAGCCCTTGATGGAAAAGGACAGCGAAGGTTGGAAAAGCATTCCATACTGGAAGCCTAGCAGGGCTGGAATGTTCAGAAAAAGAGACTCTGTCTAAAATTCCTAGAATATGATATACATGCAGAAAATTAATAGTCAATGAGGTCAGAAAAACAGATGGAAACAGTGTGTCATCAGAGCAACCTTTATCACTGGTCGACTGGCTGCTCTGATGACACACTAACCACCAGGGGGCAGATGCTCAAACTCAGGATCTGCCCCCTGGTGGTCAGTGTGCTCCCACAGCCAACCTCCTGCAGCCAGTCAACCTCCAGTGGTCCCTCCCCCTGGCCAGCCATCCCAGACCAGGGGATTGCCCTGATTGGCCCCAATCAGCCAGGCCAAGGGACCCCACCCAAGTTTGTGCCCTAGGCCTGTAGTTGAAATATATAGAGATAGATAGATAGATAGATAGATAGATAGATAGATAGATAGATATAGATATATCATCTACTATGTGACAGCCACTCTGCTAGGTCCTAGAATGGAGGCAATGGAAACCAGACAAGTATGGTCCTTGTCCTCATGGAGCTTCCATTCTTATGAATGCATCCAGGCTATAGCAAAGATTGAATGCTACCCGGTCAGTGTGGCTCAGTGATTGAGCATCAACCTATGAACCAGAAGGTCACAGTTCTATTCTCCGTCAAGGTACCTCCCCGGGTCGTGGGCTCGATCCCCAGTGTGGGGCATGCAGGAGGCAGCCAATCAATGATTCTCTCTCATCACCGATGTTTCTATCTCTCTCTTCCTTTCCCTTCCTCTCTAAAATGAATAAAAACATATTTTAAAAAATAAAGAAAAGATTGAGTACTCTTTGGTAGGAAACAGGGGCTGCTGGAGGCATCCAGAACAGGAGCAGGGCAGTGGCTGGATCAGGCCCTGCTTTAGGAAGATGGAGAGAAAGGCAGCAGGTGAAGGAATATGCTCTAAGCGTGTAAGGAAGTGATGATGAAATGAAACAAGCAGGATGATACAGAGGAAAGTGAAGGGTACGTGGAATATAGTCAGGCTTTGTGATTCCCGACTGAAAAGGAGCACACTCTCGGGAAGAAGATAAGTCTAGGGTTTCCTGCCCTGGAGGCTGCTGTTGTTAACTGAACTGAGAAGCTCAGGAGGGCGAGCCTGGCTGCACGTGCGTGTAAGCCGGTTGCCTGGGGCACGTGGGCTGTGATGGCCAGTCCGGTTTGGGGCGGGCTGAGATGAAGGTGGTGGTGCACCAACCACGTGGAGAAGCGCAGGAAGAGGTCAGGCTCAGTGACACACCTGCTTTCGCAACTATCCTAGGGCCGTGGTAGGCAAACTGTGGCTGGAGAGCCACATGCAGCTCTTTGGCCCCTTGAATGTGGCTCTTCCACAAAATACCACGGCCTGGGCGAGTCCATTTTGAAGAAGTGGCGTTAGAAGAAGTTTAAGTTTAAAAAATTTGGCTCTTAAAAGAAATTTCAATCGTTGCACTGTTGATATTTGGCTCTGTTGACTCATGCATTTGCCGACCACTGGCCTAAGGCATGCCAGGGAGCGAGCTGTGCTACACACATGGAAGTGCACGGTGCAGTCTGGGAACAAGGCCTGTCTCACTGGCCAGCCCAGCATGGCCTCTTGGGAGCTCCCTAGGAGGGTGGGACGGGCATGGCTGGTGGGACTGCCCTGCGCTCAGCCATCCCCTTGGGCCACCACGTAGCCTTGCCCAAGGGCTATGCGTTCGCTGGCAGGGCCTCCCCGTCAACCCCCTCAGGTGTGCTCTGGCTCCTGTCCTCTGCCGGTGGACTGGCCATTGGCGATTTATGGCGTCTTTACTTAGGGGCTTCACCAAGACCCTAGCCTTCCTAGGCATTTTCAGTTCTCACAGACGAGGAGCCCAGTCCCTCCATCTGCTCTCATGGGGAATTCTGACCTCCTCCGAGACACCCTGACGGGGGCTTCCTCTCTTCTGGGTCTGGGTTGTCACCTGTCCCACATGGGGACAGCGGGCTGAGTCAGCACTCCCTGCCTTGAGGGACACACCCTTCTCATCTGGAGGCTAACGGCCACCTCAGGGATGTGCACCCTGAGTCCCACGAGAAAGGTCCTTTGTCCTTGACAGGCCCCTCCCCGCTCCCGGACGTGACCAGCAAAGGAAGCTGCACAACTGCACACGCCTCCTGGGCCCCCACCTACCTGACAGTGTGCTGCCCCCGGAAGTACTGCTGGATGGTCAGGGCGGCTTGTCTCTGGCGGAGGAATTTTTTCCTCTGGAGCCAGCCCCGGACGTGCTTCTGTATCACAACACAACCCTGCCTCAGTTTATCCAATCGGAGTTTCTCTAAAAAAGCCACTTGTCCTGCTCTGAAGAAAATTTTGGTTTTACCAAACTGGTACTGATTGGAATCCTGGAAGAGAAAAATAATCAGAAACAAAATCTTTTCAGGTTTTCTACAGTATTCGGAAAAGATGCTCAGCGATTCAAAGATGCCCAACACATTGATATGTTTACATTTTTGTTCTTTGACTTAAAGCAGAAAAACTGATCATGACCTAGAAATTTATATTTTGACTTGTTTGTCCACAAAGAGGCAGTAGGCACTGGGAAAGGCTTGGTTTCTGTCTTCATTTTGGTTCCTCTTTGACCCCCTTCCTGACCGTCACAACTCCTTCCCTATCTCTTTTCCGCCATAACTCACTGCTTCGGCAATAATCTAAACCCACAGCGGGGGCTCCGTCTGGAACCCTGGCTCGGTGACCGCCTGGTGGACTGTGTAACATAAGCCAGGCCCATGGAGGATCCCCAGGATTGGGAGCACAAAGCCGGACAGGAGGACACTGGGAGAAGCCTAGGTTGGAATGTGGGTCCCTGAAGGGAAGTCCTGCTGCCAGGAGGTGATGCCCATGAGCCTGCTGCTCTGACCTCCTTAGCACATCCAGGCTTAGGCACATCTTCCTCCCTCTTAGCCACCGTGACAGTTACAGTCCAGGGACGGAGGCAAAGACGAGGAAACACATTTGGGAGACGCGCTTCTTGGTCTGAGCCCGTGACTCGAGGTGAGCGAACCTGACCTGGATGAGCCTGTGTAAAACCACCTTGCAGACCTCCTTTTTATCCCCGAACGAAAGCTCTTGCTTGGTCATGAGGATACCATAGCGACTGTAGAACTCGATGTACGTCCACCTGGAAAGTCAAAGTGGATGTAAGAAGGTGTGCCAGACAGGAAGCGTGTCACCTGACACTGCTGGTGGGGTGCAGTCTGTTCTGGGGTGATGGCCCTGACCTCTGACCTACCTCCCAAATCTCATGCAGAGCACATGTGTCTACACCTGGACTGATTTTATTAATGCTCAGCTCCAACAATGTCCCAATGTCCTCTCCCCATCCCCACTCCTTTCCCAGGCCCAGGCACTGGGAGGCCACGGGTGACCCTCGGCAGCAGCTGAGGATAGGGTGGTGGTGATGGCAACTGCCTCCCCTCTCACCACCCTCTCCCCCACCCCCACGCCGCCTGCTTGTCACCCTGTTCTGGCCTAGCACAGAGGGACAAAACTTGGGAGCCCCTTATGAAAGTATGTGACCAACACTCCCTCGGTCTCAGCACAGACCCGGAGTTGGGCACCTGCCCCCGAAACAAGGACAGCCCGCGTACCGGGACGGGTAGCTCTGCGCACTGATGCGGATCGTTTCCAGGACGCCGCAGGCCCGCAGCTGCTGGACAATTCTCTTGGAGTCAAACCTGAAAGAAGAGATTTTACAAGGCGTTAAGCCATCCTCGTGGACAATCGTGCCCGTGAGCAGCGCAGCAGAGCTGCCCTGGCCGGGAGCTCCCGGGGAGCAGGGCCGTCTCTGCAGCCCACACGCCACACACAGCAGACAGGTAATGAGGGTGTGTGGATGTCCAATGGAAATGGCACCTCTGTGACCCAGTTCAGGAAGCTGAGGACGCAGAGAGAGGAGAGGCTGGTTCTGAAGGAGCCTTTGGGGAAACACCACTGGGTTGAGCTTCGAATGACAAGAGTGGAAGACATGTTCAAGCTGACCTTGTCCAAGTGCCCGTTTGATGCCTGAGTTCCCTCTACAAGACACCCAGCAGGCAGCCCTCTGCCTTGGCCTGACCCTCTGGTAACCGCATCCACCACCTCCAGGACAGCACACTCCCCTCAGCCAGCCCTCAGCTCCATCAGCTAAGGGGGACTCGAGACCTCCCACTCACAGGTCTGGAGTTCTTTCCCGGGGCCCCAGAGGGAAGTCTCATGGCTCCTGCCATGTCAGGACGTGAAGCTGTGGCCCCCTCCTTCCGCCTTTCTCCTTTAAACACACACAGAGTCTTTGAGAACCAAGGAACACACTCGAGCTTTCTCGGTTGCATAAACTTCAAGTGCAGACTGTTCCTTCACCTCTCGCCACTTTGCTTCACGTGGGAGATAAGGGGGCTCGGCCACAGGGGTTGTGCCAACATTGTGTGTACAGGGCAGGATCGTTTTGAATCAGAAACAGTAAAGTTCGAGACAATTGTAGGCACACTCTCCGATGTCATGAGGGAAACACTCTGCCAGGTGAGAGCACTTACTCAAAGGGCAGTTTCTCGTCGTTTGGCTTGATGCAGCGAACGTAGTGGGGCGTGGTCGCGTTGAGGGTCTCCATGAGCAAGGACAGAGAGCTGCGGAACTAGGAGACAGAGCCAGACAACCAACGTGCTGAAAGGGAATGCTTACGTCGCGCCAAAAAAAGGCCCCACCTCGGTAAGTAAAGAGGAAGAGTTAACTTTATGCTAAACGTCTATTATGAAAGCTTTCAACCTATGACTGCGGTTATCAGCGTGCCCCACTGCCCTGGACGGAACACCACTCTGTCCCACACTCCCACACAGCAGGAAGTGTGGTAAGTCACGCTCCTGTGCACATGTGCGGTTTGCCCAGGTGTGTGCAGCCTCAGAGGTTGAGGTGCGACCACGGGGAACTACTGCTTTTCTTTGCATTTGAGCTTACACCACATTGGATGGAGCGCGGTGCCATGTCCAGGCCTGCAGTGTGGGTCCGCCCAGTGCCCGGCTCCCGGGGGCCTGGCTGAGCCCGTGGCCCCTCGCCCTCCACACCTCCCGGTACCTTGCTCCCCACGGTGGTCCGGAA
Source organism: Pipistrellus hanaki (assembly GCF_964339955.1). NCBI lineage: Eukaryota > Metazoa > Chordata > Mammalia > Chiroptera > Vespertilionidae > Pipistrellus > Pipistrellus hanaki. The sequence continues at coordinate 53,297,715 of NC_140503.1, read as the reverse complement.
CTGCCTGTTGCTGGGCTTGATGACTTGCTTTGCAGATTTCATTGTGATGGCTGAACCAAAAGGAGAAGGGGGAACTGGACTTTCTTGGAAAAACTTGGCACAGAGGTGAAACTGGAAGGAGCAGAGAGGATTTCAGTGTCTGAAAATACTCACCGGCAGCCTCAGCTGGTACAAGCCACGTAAAGGACCACAACAAGCCCATCCAAACCAGTGGAGGGTCAAACGACAATCTTTACATCAAGGCTCAATTCCCTGAGCGATCTCCTCCCTCCGGATGACCGGGAACGGGAGCAGAGGTTAGCCACAGGCGGCATCACTCAGTGTCGGGAAGGTGGAAACACGTACAAGGCCTACCTCCCACCCCACATCCTCACTCCCTCAGACCCAAACCCAACCCATCGTTCGAGGTTTTGTTAACATATTTTTCACCTACCCCTTCACAATACCTTCCCTGGTGCCCAGCAGGAAAGAATTCCAAATCTCTCTGAACGGTCTTAATCTTTTATTTCTACCTCTTCTAAGACACTCATTACTTTCTACCTAATCAGTTATTTCTTTAAATGTCCATCTTCTCTCTTAGAGTGAACCTCCTATTTTTTTATTTTAAATCGGACACTGATCTCCTTCAGGGCAGAACCCCTGCCTGATGCATCCTGGTGCGCCCACGGAGGAGTGGGTCTGAGACCGGAGTCTCCGGGAGCCCGTGTGCTTTACGAGAGACTCATCAAGGGCTACCCCAGGATCTGCCTCCGCCTTCCAGACTGGACCCCAGGCTACACTCGGGGGTGAGTAAACAACTGGCGACTTAAGTCAACTACTTTGTACACAAGCTGCAGGCCATTTCCGTGGGGCACTTGGGCATGGACTCTCTATCATGAATCAGTTTCAGTAACTGAAGGTGTCACGGCCAGTGACTGATTCACTGTCATTAGGGGAAGTGCCCGTGCGTATCTGGGAAATGGTCAAAATACTTGAACATCAACAAAGGACCGGGATCTTTTAAAAGAAGGAAAATAATTATGATAACCAAATCTTCACAAAAATGAAGGCTTATGAAATATACTTGCTTTTCATAAAGACATGTTCAAAGAGGAAAGTAAAAAAAATACAAGTCACTCCTTTGGTGACACTAGTGACCACACAGAACCGTGGGAATGAGGAGCGTCCCCGGCCACAGCCGCTGTCCCTCCCTGTGTGGTTCTCTCCCTCGTGCTTGGGTTTTCCTCACACGCTCAGCACTGCCTACAAGTCAGTTAAGCGGATTGTGTGCTTAACGCTGGTGCTCCCTCCGGGATGTGAGCTCCACCGGGCAGGAGCCCATCTGCCTTGCTCACTGCTGTATCCCCAGAACCTAGGCAAGTACTTAGCAAAAGGTAGAAGCTGCATAAATATTTGTGACTGAATGAATAAAATGTGAGCTGTGGTTCTTTAAATGGCTGGAGCAGCTGTCCTTCCTCTCTGTTATTTGCACACTTGATTTCTGAGTTTGCATAGAGGAGACTTGTACACTTTCAGAAGCCAGACACATATTTTAGTCCCAAAAAACTCTAAAATAGTTTTTTGTATGTCTGACTTATAATTTGCCACTGCAAGACACACACACACACACACTCACTCACTCATACACACACACACACACACGCACACACACACACACTCACTCACTCACACACACACACACACACACACACACGCACGCATGCACTCACACTTCGTACTCTTTTCCTGACACGCATCTGCATAATGCAGAACATTAATTGCCCCTCGGGACTTGACAAACCTTGCTTGCTCTCAGGATTTCAACCAGCATGTCATAGACGGTGTCTCTGTTCTTTTCGAGGAAACCTTCGCATTTATACTCAACCTATGCAGAGAAAGGAATTCATTATTTCCGAAAAGACAAGAGCATCTAAGTACCAGGAGTTTCTTTTCTTTTTACAGGAAGAGTACGAAGGGACTCTAAAGGCAATCTCCTGACAAAGAGATTCGGTTTCTGTGGATTGCAGCCACCCCAATAGCTACTAAAGCTTAGAAAGCTGGGAACATGTCACGGATGGAAGGGGCCAGCTGCCCACTGCCTGGACTCCCCACTGGCCGCTGACCACTCTGTTCTCTCACCTGTCCGCTCCCTCTGGCCACACTGACCCTTCTCTGCAGTGTGGGCAGCTAATGAACCAAAGGTCTAACAAGACCTGGACTGGGGCTCAGTTGGCCTTAGAAGCCACCAGGGAGAGGAAATATTTCGGTGGTGTCCTTTGGGTTCAAACAGAAACGTTTTCCTTAAGTCAGCATTAACGGGGCAGAAAGGAAAGAACCTGACCACCTGACCACAGAGCTTCCCAGCGCCAGCAAAGCTCTTCGAGTCGGGGTGAGAGGGGGTGAGTGTTTGCACTGCTTGAAAAGGGCTTAGAAAAGCTCTCCAAGCAGCCCCTCCAGATCCATGAGGCTTCAGGAATCTGCCTCTGAGTTATGTACTTTAATATGTGACATATATCCTTCATAAATTAAAAAAAAATGTTTGAGAATAAAGTATTAACTACGAGGATACAGGCTTTTGGCGCAGGGAAGGCGTTCAGTGACCCCTGAGCAAGGACTCTGCGGTCCCTCTGGGTGAGGAAGGTCCTCACTGGGATCACTGACTCTACAAACACTCCCTGTGAATGAAGGATAGGACATGGATTCTTGTATAAATTCTTCCAGGCTGGTGGTGTGAGCCACTTGTTGAAATGTGCAAAGCTGTGACAAATGTAGAGCCTTTTCGATAGGGAAGACCATCTGTGGGGAAGGTGCAGAGCTGCGTGCCTCTGCTGGGGGCCAGGAGACGGAGGGAAGACGTGCCGTCCTGTTGCATCTAAGCATCGCTGCCTCACTTTCTAAATGACTGTCCTCGGCTTACTGAATTGCAAGCTAAGCTGACCTTTCAACATGTGTTTTTCCCCACCAATCCGCAGCCCACTCGAGTTATTGCATCAATTCTTTTATGAGGCATTTCTTGGAAGTGCTAGGTGAGAGCATGGGACTTACAGAAACTGTGTGGTACTAGTATAGAGAGGGCCTCCTAAAACAAATCCCATGGGCGCTTTGCATGAAGTCTGATCCTTCCTTTTTTTTTTCTCTTAGGACCCCAAGTGGGAAATTGTAAAAGACAACTCAAAAATGTAAGTATAACTTGTTATATCATCATCCACCTCACATGCCTTCTTCAGGAACCGATCTGAGAAGCCCTGTGCACTAAAAGGCTATCCCGTTTAACAGCACTCCGCTAGCCCACAGAGCTGCTACCACTTTCCAGCTTCCTGTCCCTCCCAGGCCCTCGGCCACTCACACGGCCAGAACGCGCTGACTCACAGCACCGGCTGCTGGGAGAGGCAAGCACAGCCTGTTCCCAGCATCCCCAGTGCTGGCCAGGCCACAAGAGTGACAGCCACTGAGGAGCGTGAGCTTCCTTGGGGAAGGAAAACAAGATGAGAAGGCACGTTTACGGCAGGTGCTTATGGTGATTTGTCTTCCCTCACCTTCTTTAGGAAGAGGCAAAAGTAGATTTGCAGTTGTTTATAGGAAAAATAACACAATACTCCACCCACCCCCGCCTCTCTCTCTCTCTCTCTCTCTCTCTCTCTCTCTCTCTCTCTCTCTCTCTCTCTCTCCATATATATATATATGGAGACACACACACACACAAACACACACACACACACAGGCAGTGATCATGATGAACGAAACAACTGTTCAACCAGTCACTAGCATAAATGCATAGACACAGGTAAAGTCTATGAATGAACTAAAAATGAACAAGACAAATGCTTGCCTTCCCTGAGCTCACACTAAAGGTTAGGTTAGAGATGAGGATTCAAAATTGCCACCAGCACAGACCTGAGGTGCTGCTTCTCACAGCGGCCAGAGATCCACCTGGTAGCAGATTGGAGGCATGACTAAAGGGCTGGCACGGACATGAAGGCAGGGCCATTTTGGATTTCCCAGCGGAGCCAATGGCTGCCTAGGAGGCACAACTTTTGACACTGACTGGCATAGAAACTGACCAATCAGAACCTAACTGGGTGAACTGCGAAGGCAGAACCTAAGGTGAGGGCTGAGGAGGGGTTTTAAGGGTAACAGCTGTTTGGTGTAAGGTGTAAGAAAGTGATTCAATTTTTTTAATAACTGGTTTGGCAGTATAGTGCATATGGCTGGTTATCAGGGGTTATGTTTTTGTGTCTGCCAAGAGCATCTCCTCCGGTTGAAAAAGGCTCTCCCTCCCCATTTAAACAATCCTATCCTATATAATCTATACTAATAAAAGGGTAATATGCTAATTGTCTGGGTCGACTGGCCATCTTCTGGACATCTGACTTCTCTCCAGACAAAGCCATGGTGGTGGGGTCCAAGGCAAAGCAGTTAGGGGCAAGATCTGGCTGGTAGGGGGTCATCAGGGGAGGGCAATTGGGGGTGACCAGGCCAGCAAGGGAGGGCAGTTGGGGGTGAACTGGCCTGCAGGGGAGGGCAGTTGGGGGCGACCAGGCCAGCAGGGGAGGGCATTTGGGGGCATTAGGCAGGCAGGCAGGTGAGTAGTTGCGCCAGTGGTCCTGGATTGCAAGAGGGATGTCCAACTGCTGACTTAGGCTGGATTCCAGAGGATCAGGCCTAAACTGCAGTCGGACATTCCCCAAGGGGTCCCAGATTGGAGAGGGTGCAGGCCAGGCTAAGGGACATAATAAATGTCCCTAGTTAATAAATAATAATATAAGAATAAGTGGTTTGGGTACTCACAACTGTAAACCTACTTTTACCCCACCCTGTATTTTCTAAGCTTTCTGCAATGTGATTTTTTAAATTAATTTTATTTTTTAATAGAGTAACATTTGTTTCATTAAAAATAGGAGGTATATCAAGAAAATAAAGATCACCTAGAAAACCCACCATCTTCAGCCAACCTATGTCACCAATATAATAAGTACGTTACAACTTAGTAACAAAGGAAAACCTCAAAAAAAAAAAAAAAAAGGCATAGCTTTTGTTATAAGAAACAATTATGCTGTCTTGATTACAACAATTTCATGAAGAAAATAAAATGACAAGAGGTTGATAAATTCACAATAAGTCCAAACTCAGAAGTGGGGTCCACTAGCAGGAATGCCTGCGTTTTGTGACAAAGACAAAGGAAGACTTGTTGCGGATACTCATGTCCCCATGCGCTGGGTCTGACCTGAGAGGCCCCTGGCCAGCCTCTCCCATGAGAAGCAGCTCTGGCTCCCACACAGCCCTCCCAGACTCCCTGTACCTTATCAGCAAAGTGCTGGATGATAAATGATGCATTTGACATTCTGGGCTTTTCAAACAAAGAGTTCTTGTTGACGAAATTATTATACAGCTTTTGAAGCCAGTTTTCGTCAGTTCCATGTGGCAACTGGAAGAGAAAGCAAATCAAATAGCAAGTAAAGAAAACACAGGAAGGTTGAGTAGAGGCAAGGAAAAGTGCTCATTTTTTAAAAATGACTTTTTTATTTTTCAGTTACAGTCGATATACAACATTATATTAGTTTCAGGAGTATAACCCAGTGATTGCACATTATATAACTTCCTAGTGATCACCCTGATGAATCTAGTATCCATTTGACATCATACATAGTTATTATGATATTACTGACTATAATCCTTTTGCTGTATTTTACATCCTTGTGACTATTCTAAAAGTACTAACTTGTATTTTTTAAATCCTCACCTGAGGACAAGTTTTTATTGATTTTTAAAGACATAGAGAGAAAGGGGTGGGAAGAGGGAGGGAGGGAGGGAGGGAGAAAGGGAGGGAGAGAGGGAGGGAGGGAGGGAGGGAGGGAGGAGAGAGAGAGAGAGAGAGAGAGAGAGAGAGAGAGAGAGAGAGAGGTGAGAAACATCAGTTGGTACCTGAACATGCCCCAACCAGGATTGAACCCACAACCTAGGTGTGTACCCTGACTAGGAATGGAACCTGCAACACCATCTTTAAACCAAAAAAATGACTACGTGTCCTGGGGATTATTTGCTCCTGTTGCCCCGTGCAGGGCACTGCGAGACTGACTCCATCACAAGGTTGCTCCTCCCAGGGGGACGAAGAGAAGGAGAACTCCTAGGACCTCTTCTCCTCAAGGGTATGGCACTGACTTTTCAGCCACACTCCCGATGGGTGAGTCATGGAACCAGAGCTCACTTCTTGTTAGTCATTAACAATGGGCCCGGGGGCACTTGCTACTTCCATGTGCATTCCATACACACCGGGGGACCGCCTCAAAGGGCGCCTCCTTGCTGGATGTGACCTAAGAGGTCGTGCGTGTGACCCAGCGGTGGGCCCCACACGCTGAGGTGGGAGGCTCACCTGGGCCTCATGGGTTCCTGCTGTGAACGCTGCCCAGCACTAATATACAACCAGCTGGGTAGCACATCAATAATTTACATTTTTTAAAAATCCACTTTACAGTATGCTCATCTGTTACTACTCACAAGTTGGGAGGGAAAAAACAATTTTTTTTAAGTTACCAAGCATTCTTCATCCAGCAACTCCAAAATGCCCATTTTTGCTTCAATCAGGTCAATAACTTGTTGATTGTCATAAAAATCGATCAGAGTCCAAGGGATATCTTCCTTCATATATTCTTCTTGTTCCAGTTTGAAGACATGCTGGGAAGAATTCAAAAGTTAGTGCAGAGTAAAACAGAATATTGAGGTGTCTTCTGGCGAGTAGGGTGTAAGCATTTGGAAGACGTAGATACGGGACAGATTTGCAATGTTTGCCGAGGACCCAGAGGTCTCGGCAGGCTGCGCCCCTTATCCATGACCAGCGCACTGAATTCCTATTGTGCGTTTAGACTTCCCTCCCCCACCCGGTCTGGGTGGGTGCCCACATCCCATCACCTCCAGCACCCGTGGCACTCAGAGTGGTCCCCGGGCCTCCCTGCTCACACGCTGCTCTCCAAGATGGAGCCAGCCTGCTGAGAATGCTAGCTGAGGGCCAGTGTGAGGAGCCAGGCACTAGGAGAGCTTCGTTTACTACTTGGGAGGGCATCAGGGGGCTCCCCAGAGCCTGGCTCAGGCTGTTCCTGGCTGCAGGCGGCAGGGGGAGGGGCTGTGAGGAGAGAGCCTCTCACAGAAGCCTCCAGTGGGAGCAGCTCCGAAGCACAGTAGGTGGTTGAGAACCAGCCAGAGAGAGAGCGCAGCAGTGAAGCGGGGCGATGGGAAAGCAAAGTAAGATGAGGGCAGGGTGGGGAGTGGGATGAAAGCGCCCATGTGCCCTAGAGAATCTGGTCCTGTGGGCTTTTCCTAGGTGCAGTGAGGACCCGGGAAGGGAAGGGGATGAGTGAGGGAGGGTCAGGATGAGGCCTGGCAGTTCAGCTTGGGGTGGGGGCAGGACTGGAGGCAGAGAAGCCCATCAGGACTCAGTTCTGCTGTGGACGGACACTCAGGAGGTGACCCGGAGGACTCTGGGGGAGGAAGATGTCCAAGAGCCATAGTTAGGACAAACGTTAGGCCAGGTCACTGTGGCAATGACAGGGGCCTAACCCCAGAAATAAGCAGGGAGGGTACGGAGGCCCAGAGGGGAAGGCGGGGGGGTTCCCTCTGTCACTGCTGAGCTCCCTGAGGCCACCAGGTGCGGGGCCCAGCAGCAGCCGGATTCATGGGCCAGGAGGCAGTCCCCCCTGGGGCTTTAGTGCTGACATTTTAAGGCATTGCCCCTCCAGGAGCTCTACACAATGACAGATGACTTGAAAAAAGGGAGGCGGAGAAGAACAGGAGGAAAACAGTTGCAGCCTCTGCTGTGCTTTTTCCAGGAGGTGTCTTGCATGTGCATTATTTTAAGTTGTGTTGGGGAGAGGGCAGGATCTGCCGATTTATACTTTAGGTATACTGCGTATCTACTTGGGATAAAGCTTTGCTGTGTTCATTAAATGCGAAACACAGGACTCCGTGAGAATGCTAAAAAATAGAAATTTGTAATAGCATAACATTTAATGCTTACACATGGATTAATTCTGGGGTGAGGAAAAGGAAAGAAAAGAAACACTTACTGAATATGATTTAACGTGAGATTTTCTTAACAATATTAGGCGGGTGCTATCGAACCATTTTTAAAGTGAGGAAACTGAGTCTCAGAGAGGCCAGCGTCCCAGAGAAAGCTGGTGGGAGAGCTGAGACTCAAACCAGTTCACTTTGGGGAAAAGTCCATGCTCTCCAGGATGTCATTCTATTTTTTCTTCGGGGTTGTGTGGGAGAAGATGACTCTCAAAAGACAAGCAGGAGAGTTCCCCAGGTGAAGATGAAGGGGTGGGGAAAGGATGGGAAAAGCAGGTGGGTGGCAGCAGACAGACCAGCAGGTGCAAAAATACAGAGTTCTGCAAAGACGTGGGGCTTCAGGAAGCTAACAAAACCACTTGGTCTGGCGCAAACCGGTTTGGCTCGGTGGCTAGAGCATGGCCTTTGGACTGAAGGGTACTGGATTCGATTCCAGTCAAAGGCTTATACCTTGGTTGTGGGCACATCCCCAGTAGGGGGCGTGCAGGAGGCAGCTGATCGATGACTCTCTCGTCGATGTTTCTATCTCTCTCCCTTCCTTTCTGTAAAAAAATCAATGAAATATATTAAACAAAACAAAAACAAACAAACAAAAAACACACACACACACTTGGTTTGGCTGCAGATCTGGTCTGTACCCAAGAATGACAGAGGAGGACTTGGAACTGAAGAGTAGGCAGGAGGCTCCAAAAGGATAAAATAGGGAGGTGGGAAGGTGTGATTTCAGACATGGCCACAAGGTGGTGCAGTGACCCAGCGTGCGGCTCCTTTACTAATCACAACCTGGAGAGGGAAGCCTGGTTTGCCTCTTCCAGATTCCCTGCGCTCAGCGCCAAGAATGCCTTTCAAGAAGGGAGAAAAGCCACCTACCAGGTTAAACTGCTGTTGCAGTTTTTCATTAGCGTAATTGATGCAAAACTGTTCGAAGCTGTTCACATCAAAGGTTTCAAAGCTGAAATGCAGTTAAACAAGATAAAATGTAACTTGGAAGACATACACATCATTTATTGGTCAGTATTTTTTTGGACAAAGCTCATAGCTTTGAAGTTTGCTGCGCTTCCTAAAAGTTTTAAGCACGCCTGAACGCTTGACAGTCCGTCTATAAATCGGCTTTTCCCAGGTTGCCTCACAAGGAGTGTTATGTACCAGCCCCCCACTCTGAGGCAGGCACTGATCAGGCCCCTCACGGCATCACGTGCCATTTCATGCACAGCCTACCATCACTTTGCAGATGAGGAAATGAGCCTCCGAGAGGTTAGGAAACTTGCCTAAGGCCACACAGCGATGTCAGACTGCTGTGAGCCGCGGGGGGGCTGACACTTTTGGTGAAAAAGCAATGCTCTTTCCTCCCCCCACTCGCTGCCTGTTGGACAGAAGGCAGCCCAGTTTTGCCCCCGCCAGGGTGCTTTCCCAGTTCTTGGAAGAAAGGGCAAAGCCATTTAATACTATAGCCCAGCATTCCCCATCAGGTCTGCAGCAGACATGCCCTGCCTCCATCCTCAGGCTTTCAGTGCTGTCGCTGGCGTCGCCCTGAAGTTGCCCACTCATGGGCTGGCAGGAGGTGGGCAGGCGGCAGAGAGGGGAAGCAGGCTGGAGAGCGGCCAGTAAGCTGTGAGGGGGCCGTGGCAAACAGGATTATCCAGCGGGGCAGCTGCTTCTCAGCTCCCGCCAGCTGTGGCCATGGATGTATGCAGGCCGGGATGCTAGATCACCTGATTCTCCAGAAAAGCCAGAAATCTGGACGTTTATGTGAACTATCCCACGTTATTGGCTGAACAAAACTCATGCATGAAATTCCCCACCCCGCCAGGGGAGTGCTTCTTTCTGCCCGGAGGAAGTTTCCCGGTGCTCAGCACAGACACACATCACTTCCAGCCCCAGCACCACCCGAGGTGGAGGCTACAGCGACCCCACTGTCACACGTGAGGGTCCGAGGAGACGGTGACCAGCACGGAGAAGGCAGCCAGCAAGCGGTGCCAGCCATGCAATCTGACCCCAGCTCTGGGTGCCTCCAAAGCTGAGGTTCTTCACTTCTCTAATCCCCTGGGGTTCCTGCCATTGCCAGCATGGGTCCCCGGGGAGTGTCACTCGACAGCCAGCTTGGCTCAGTTTAGACTTCCAGGGCAGCTGAAGGGCCTCGACTTTCTCTGAACAGCTCCAGGCTGATTCGGAGCAGGAACCAAACCCACACAGCCCCACGCCACACCACTCGAGGGTGAGGGGAAGGGGGTCCTGAGCCTGGACACCGCGGACAGGCCGGGGCTGGTTGGCGGAGGGTCTCTCCACACGCACAGCCCAGGCCAGAGGCAGGGCTTTCTAGAGCAGGAACGGGATGTCACTCAGCAGTGATTATTTTCCTGCCCTTTTGCCCACCTTTCCCAGAGCTCAAGTTCACAACCCAATAGAAAGAACTAAATCTACGACTTAAAATGCCAGAAGCTCATTGGTGATGGCAACCCTTCATCTTTGAACGATGCTTATGGTTCTGAAGATTTCTTTACCAATTTTCCTATTTGACCTTCATCACACCCTGCACCAGAGGCCCCGTTTTGCAGAAGCTGAGGTCGGAGAGGTGCTGTGGCTTTCTCGGGGCCACACGTCCGGTACGCTGCAGTGCACACTCCCGGGGGTGGAGGCCTTGCTGTGAGTCCTCCTCACAGCTCCGGGGCCAGAGAACACAAACGCCACTGGCTGGGGGCCCCAAGCCCTCACGTCATTCCCAGCTGCACCTCAGAGCTCCCAGCTTCAGCTTTAAAAGCTCTGAGTGAGGGAGCACTGCCTTTGAGGCTGCCTTGTGTCTAGGCCAAACAGCTCAGTTCTCTCCAAAGCTTCAGGGAGCACAGGGAACAAAGCTCACACAGACATGGGCATCCTGGAGAAGGGCATGGAAGGATTCACCCAAAGCAACAGCATCATTACTTAAGAAAGGGTGCTTATTTTTCTGGAGGGACACCATTTATTTGGAGGGATACCATTTATTTGGACGGGTACCATTTATTTGGAGGGGTGGTGGCAAGCATGCTACTTTTATACTTTTTGAAGAGGAATTTAATTTTAAACATACTCTAAGAAGTTCTTGTGAATTTTAATTATTCCTGCCTCAGGTTTGCACACTTAGCCAAAAAACTCAGGTTCCCGGGTCTGACTCTGGCCGACATGCCATACCCCTCACTTACTGCTCCTCACACTCAGCTGCCTCCTCTCTCCCCACCCCCAGCTAACTCCCCACAAACAAGCCATCTTCACCTAATTGCCTACCTGCCCACTCCACTAAAATGTATGTCCCCAAAGGGGCCATGTGTCTACGCTGTTCACCGATCACACCCAACACCGGGCCTGGCGATTCGATATCTGTATAGATATTTGTTGGATGAATGAAATAATATATTCTTATAATAAAGGCCTATTTACTTTCAAGGCGTTTTTAAAAACACAGAAAGCAACGGAGAATAATACATCCATCACCTGTCTCCACCACAAAGAGACTACTGCTTGGCAGGACTGTTCCCGTTTACAAGTCTCCTACGTCCTGTCCTTACCGGCTGCTCACAGGCCTCTTTTAGAACAGGGCAAGGTAAATAACTTACTGGAGATCCCACAGTGTCTCAGTATTTTATAACTGTTGACACGTACTATTAATTGGTAGCTATTGTATTAATGAGTGTAAGTTAAACAAAGGAACTCCCCTGAGGCGCCCTCTTTCCTTGGGGTCAGTGTGCCCCTGCCCTCCCTTCCCCAGGTGGGGAGGCCCCGCCCGGCTCTCCCTCCTGCATGCGGAGGGGGCTGGGCTGCTTCGCGCAGACCTGAGGGACTGACCGCTCCGGGTCTGGGCGGGACACTGCGGTGCCTTTCGTGGGACAAGCTGCCCCAGAGAGAAGCCGGGTTGGTTTGGGAGGGGAGGGCTCGGGCGTGGAATGCCAGGTGCCAACAAATAAAGCCGGACCGTGACGGCCCCTCGAGCCCCCCTCCCCCACACGGGCTGGCCGCACACGCCCTCCGGCTGCCTGTGAGCATGGTTCCCGTGAGTCTGACCTGGGATTTAGGAACGCATGGTGGGACAACGAGAAGGAGAACAGAACTCCAACGGGGGGACTCCTGGGGAAGGACTGGGGCAAATGCGAGATCCGCATTATACGGGAAAGGATGAGGACGCAGGTGTGGGAGGCAGGTGGCTGGAGGCCTTGGTGTGAGTCCTCCTGCAGCCTGCGGGTCTGGGCGAGGGCAGGGCCTCTGGGGCGTCTTTCCCTGTGACACGGGAAAGGGCCATGGGTCCACACCTCATGGGGTCTCTATTAGGAGACAGAAGCGGGCCAGGGCCTCCCTCGGTGCTGGGTCCTCCTCCCACCAGCCTCTCAGCCTCGCGGCTCCACCCTCACAGGGGATAATCTCAGGGCTGAGTCATATGGCATATGGAAACCACCCGGCTTGGTCGCTGGCCATGGTGAGCCCTCGAGGTGGCCGTTGTTAAGTTAGCGTTTACTAACACACTAAATAAGACACTGCTCAGCCCAGGAGACTGGACTTAACATCCGTGTGGGCAAAAACCAAGGACGTCACGTGAAACACAGAGGAGGAACCAGAACCAAATGATCTAAGGATAGCGAGCATTCGACATTCAAAGGGGGAAAGACAGGCTCTTACCCATAAATGTCCAAAACACCAATAAAAGTGTGCTGCTTGCCTGAAAACTGCAACGCCTGGTTAATTCTCTCCACAATGAAGTCAAACAGGTGGGCATAGACCTTCTTGGCCAGCGCGTCCCTGGCGTTGGCGGCCTGGGGCCTGGTCATGGGCTTCACCACCGTCTCGGAGGTCGTGATGATTTTGCGGTTGCACAGCCACTGGGCGACGCTGCCAGGCTCCAGGCCCAGGAGCTCACAGAACACCTGCAGGTGACTGTCATCCACCTTTGGACACAAACACGGGCCCCATCAGGGCCGTCAGCCAACAGAGCCAGCACGGGCCCCCCGCCAGGGCCCCCGGGACCCCGCTTAGCCTGCATGAGAGGAGGACGAGCTGGCGTGAGAACGGCCAGGACCCAGAGGCACGGCCAGGCCTGGGCATGAAGCGGGAGGGCCCAGCGGTGGGAGCGGCACCTTGCCCCTGGCAGGACACTGCTGCCATCTGCCTTCAGTGTTTTTTCCTAGTGCTCCCTTCTTCCTCGTGCAGAAGTTAATGGGAATAACTAAACATGTGCCTCCAACCAACCATCACTCACATGTGTCACAGAAGACGCACACATCAACTTACCTAGTGTCCATTGATAAGGGAATCGGCCACGGAACGTACACGGTAAGAGGCAGGAGGTGTCCTTTCTGCTTCCAACGGTCCCGTGCCCTTCAGGCCCTGCATAGCCTGTGCCCCTCCGCCCCCCGTTTTCCAGCCTCGCCTTCCCCCCTCCTTTCACTCGCTCCCCTCGGGATATACTGGCTTTTTTGCTATTTCTGAAGTGACACCCCCTTGCCCCAGATACAGGCACAGTTCACGTCCATGTGAGCAGGCTCTGCCCGCGGCTGCCGTACCGGGAAGAAGGAAGGAGGACTCAGGTGTGCGGCGGCCTTTCACACAGGCCCTTCAGGAAACTTCCCCGAAGGCCCTGCTCCCCTCCCCCCCTCCCTCCTCTGCCTTACGTCCTTTTGAACAGCCACGGGCTGCTGCCAGAGCCCGGCATTGCTCATAGTGTCTCCTCTCCTCTGATTAAAAGCTTCTCCAGGCCACCTTGCTCTGTGTTGTTCACGGCTGTTTCTCCAGAGCCTACAACAGTGCCTGGCACATAGCAGTGCTAGTAAAATTTGTTCAATAAAAGAAAAATACAGCCGGGGCCGGTTTGGCTCAGTGGTAGAGCGTCGGTCTGCGGACTGAAAGGTCCCGGGTTCGATTCCGGTCAAGGGCATGTACATCGACAGATGGTCCATGTTTCTCTCTCATCGACGTTTCTAGCTCTCTATCTCTCTCCCTTCCTCTCTGTAAAAAAACAATAAAATATATTTTTTTAAAAAGAAAGAAAAATACATAGAAAATGCACTTCCTCCTCCTCTTCTGTTGCAAGAGAAAGAAGCTTTACTCTTTGAAGACAGCCCATGGAAACCCTTGCTCTCCTCTTGCTACTAAGCTGGCCTCCCCAGGTGGTCCAACGTGCCTGGTGCTAAAAAGCAAAAGCAGGGGACCCTGAGACGTTCTCCCCATGACCCTCCAAACGCGGGCAGGGTGGAACAAGCAAGCCGCTTACGCTGATGGCGGACCTCTCGTTGCCCACTGCTGTGATCTGCACGTTGCCCAGGTGTAGGATGGCTGCCAGGATCTTAAACACATCCATCTGGAAATCCTCCTTGAAGCCTGAAGACAAAAATGTTCCCAAATTAGGAATATTGCATTTCTCCTCTCACTTAGCCACTAGTAAGCGGACACCTGGGCTCCTTTAAGATACTCTCGGGCCCCGGTGCCAAGAGCTGGGACAGGACCATGACTAGGACCCAGGTGAGCCTGGCTCACCCTTCCCCCCGGGTGGGCTTGTGCGAACGCACAGGGTGGACCCTGCAACCCGCGAGGTCCCCCTCAGCCGCGGCTGCTGGAAGTTCCACACAGATTAATATCCAGGTAACCATTTCGTGTCAGGTGGCCGGGAGCATCAGCTCTCGTTTACCCTGTGATGTACTTGTTTCATCTTTAATGTGCATTTTTCTTTTTCGTTCACAAGCCACCTGAACTACTTTTATGGTGGGGTGCTGGATGTGTCTCACTTGCCCTCGGGGGCTGACCTGGGTGGACCATGGCCTGGGCTGTCAGGCCCTCTGGCCTCTGGTTGGGGCTGTGGGCAGGAGGTCAGAGAGAAGGAGGAGAGAGGGGTTGATCTGCTCGTTTGTCTCTTTTCTGGTAACATCGCCCCAGGCTGACTGTGCTGCTGACTGACATAAAGTCACTACTCCTGGTGCAGCACTGACTTTCCCAACCCTCCCTCTGGCTCCAGTAACACCCCTGGGCCTGTAACACTGAGGGGAGGGTGCAGCCAACAGCTCTGCTGCTGCACTGGGTCCCTGCTGCCCCTCTGGCCCCGAAGCCCCACCCACATCGCTACAGCTGCTCCCTCCATGAACAAGCCCCCCTCCTTGGCGTGTGCCCCATGTTTCCCACGGGCACGCTGACTGCTGTGGGCCGAACACAGATCATGAGTGCCTGGCACATTTGGTCATCAGGAAGGGATTCGTGCATTTCCCAGAGCTGAAAGTAAACCAAGCAGGCTCCTGGGAAGGCCTTTGTGTCTGACTCCACAAACCACGTTGAACCTGCCCATGGTGAGCGGCCAGGTCAGAGCCGGGTGCGGGCGGGTGGAAGGGTAAGCGCAGGCGGTGGCAATGACACTGCGGTGAGTCCGGGGCTTGGAGACACACTCAGCCAGGTGGGCAGGCTCATTCCGGTGGGTGTCCGAGCTCCCTGGTCTGCACCGGTATGGCACCGGGTACGGAGACCCCACCTGCCCCCAGACCCTCCGGCACAAAGCGGCCGGCCCTACGGCGAGCGAGAGCAGCTGGCCCCACCGCTGCCGAGGACTCCTGGGATGTTTCAATGGCAGCGAGGTCCTGTTCTTCAATATTTCAAAACCGAGGCGGCTTCCCAAAGATTAAACAAAATCAAAGTCGCAAAAGACTTCAAACCAAAAATGCACGGCTGACTCCAGCTCAAACTGCATCCAGGCACTCGCCACCTCGCCACATGGCGGTGAGAGCTCCGCTGGAGGACGGGGCCTTTGGCAGAAACAACCTCCCGCCGCCACCAAAACCAATGACAGGCGAGGACGAGGAACAGCAACCAACGGGGACAGTCCTCTCTGCACGGTCCATAACTAAGCCCCTTCACCACTCCATGCCCTCCAGACGCGGCAAAAGGGAAACAAGCCACGTGGGGAAGAACGTGAGCTCTCAGCACAGCACTTTCCTCGAGGGAGACAACATCACACAGAGGCTCCGCAGCCCGAGTTAGATTTCAGTGAGAGCACCATGGTCCGGTCCCCTGGGCCCGGTCCTGGCTGGATCTGACTGTGTCCGGGGTGTTCTCTGTGGGAGCTCTAGCCGGCCAGGCGAGGATCAAAGGACGGGTTCAATGTCAGAGGAGAAAAAGGAAGGAGCTTAAGACCAACACGCACCACCTCTGCTTCCTCAGGGGCAACTCTGCAGCTGGCCGGCTGGCGGAGGTGCCTCAGGAGCCGGGTGGGAAGGGGACGTGGTGGGACCCTGTGTCCCTCGGACACGGTCACCTCTCTAATGCTTACAACAACTTTATGAAGCAAGTCCTCGGGTTATTCCCACTGTATAGACGGGAAACTAAGGCACAGGAGGGCTAGGGCACCTGCCCACAGTCAGCCCGGGAATGTCCTACCTAAACAGACCACTGTGGTGTGTGGAAAGACTGTGGAGTTTGGAACCCCTCTTAGCTTCACCCGGTGTGAGTAACGTGGAGGTGCCCTGGCGACCCAGGCCAGGCAAAGAGGATGTGCGGGCTCCGAGGCCCGCTTCCTGGGCTGGTGTGAAGCGGCGTGTGAACTGAAGGAGGTGGCCTCACTGCTAACCGGCCCGCCTCTCTCTCCTGTTTCCATCACAGAACACAGGCATGGACAAGTCAACCACAACGAGAAATCACTTTTAAAGGAGGTGACGTGCCTGAGTGCGTGATAAGCCCACAGAAGATTCAAATTAGGCCACCTGCCCCGGAGGAGGGCTCCGCCTGAGACAGATAACTCTGGGCACAAACAGGAGGACAGAGCCAATGGGCCGGGCAGTGTAAAGCAGGTGCAGCGTTCACCTGTTAGGAGACAGACCCCTCCGACATGATGTCTCCGCTGTGCAGCTCAGCAGCTATGGGCCACATGTGTCACGAGCAGCTGAAACACACCTAGTGAAACAGGAACTCAATTTCGTTTCACTTTCATTAAAGTACTTGTGGCTGGTGGCTACCGTGTTGGACGACATCAGTTTAGAGACCATGAAGCCAACTCACAGCTTGATCTCCTTGGCTGCACGGTCACAGGACGATGGCCATCTTGAAGTTACGGGTCATCTGGTCCCACGCATGAATCCAGTGACCGGACCTCTAGAGTCAGTCACATTCCCCTCTGCCTGGCCCTGGGTGGTCAGGGGACTTCCGTGTTTGGACACACTGGGTGAAGCCAGGCGGCTTCATAACTTCCCTGGGTCTTTCCCAGATCGCAAGAAAACTCTCATCTAGGACAAGGTCAGCCACTGTTTTTTTGGTAGGCTTTGCAGGCAGGGCCGCTGATGTCACCATTACTCACCTGCCACCACAGTGTGAAAACAGCCACAGACCATACTTACACAAATGAGTGTGTCTGGGTCCCTATAAAAACTATTTACAAAAATGGGATGCCATCTGCCAACCTTTGGTCTAGGATCTTTTTTAGTGATTCCTGCAGTGAGGTCATGCTTTCATTAAATGTGTACTGACCTCTGATACAGCATGGCACAGTTCATAAACCATTTTAGACATTATCTCTTCATCTCACAACACCACTCACAGCTACTCCCAGGGCCCAGGGCCCCCTCCTAGCGCTGGTGCCTGCGTGGCTCCCTCCGAGAGTCCTGGTCTGAGCTGGCCTATGGCTTGCCGTGAGTATTAGCAGGGGGCAGTAGTGAGACCACATTACTTCTGAGGACGGTTCATAAAAAGCCCTGCAGAGTCCACCGGAGCCTGTGGGAACCGGCTCTGGGAGATGGTAGCCGCACACGTGCAGTCCCTTCACTGTGAGAGCAACTGTGAGGACGTCCATACGGAGAGCCAGACACCGCCCAGCCCCCGTGGCTACAGCTGCCGCGGCTCCCAGAGGATCCAGCCCCTTCCACCATCACATGACAGTCCCATGTGAGACGTGCCCAGTTGAGCCCAGTCCACCCAGAATCACAAGAGATAATAAATTGTTATTGTAAGATAATTGGAACAACTAAACATTGTCATTATTCTTCTAGGTTACAAATGGAAAACTGATGCTCAGAGATAATAATGGACCTGCATGAGATCAAGACCTGTGTTATGACACATGAAAAACTGGAGCACGCCCTGGCCAGTGTGGCTCAGTTGACTGGAGCATCGTCCCATATACCTAAAAGTTGCAA
This sequence comes from Pipistrellus hanaki, assembly GCF_964339955.1. Lineage (NCBI taxonomy): Eukaryota > Metazoa > Chordata > Mammalia > Chiroptera > Vespertilionidae > Pipistrellus > Pipistrellus hanaki. Next base: position 53,279,554 of record NC_140503.1, on the reverse strand, counting down.
GTTCTGGTCAGGGCACATACCTAAGTTTTGGGTTCAGTTTCTGGTTGGGGCACATACAGAAGGCAAACAACTGGTGTGGATGGTTCTCACATGGATGCTTCTCTCACATGGATGCCTGCCCCTCCCCCCCCTCTCTCTCACTCTCTCCTTCCCTCCCCTGCTCCTTTCTCCTTTGTCTAAAATCTCCTTTCTCCTTTGTCTAAAATCAATAAGCATATCCTTGGGTAAGGATTTTTTTAAAAAGAAAATACGTGACAACAGATAATTAAGTGCTAGATTGTTAGGTCTAATGGCCAATGCACAGGCAGTCAGGAGAGTACACGGTCTGGGGCTAGTATCTTTGAACAACAGGCACATGGAAAGGAAAGCATGCAGAGTCCTTTGTAGTCCTGGCATTCTGCCAGCCACGCCCTGTCACCTGCTGAGCTGGCTCTGGTCTCACTCTGATCAGAAGCTCTGGTTGGCAGCTATGTATGGATGCCTAGACTAATAAGAAAAGGGAAAGAGAATGATTAATGTTATAAACCATTTGGTAGATAGTCTTTCTAAACATGAGCTCCATGTAGGGAAAGCAATTGGAGAAAAGACTGGGAAGAGTACTGCTTCACCTGTGCCAACCTCCTAGCAATTCAAGATTTGGTTTCCATATAAAATTAGATGTTTAAACGCTCACAGGTACAGAGAACAGGCTGAACTGATGGTTGCCAGAGGGGAGAGGGGTGGGGGACTGGCTGAAAAAGGTGAAGGGATTGAGACGTACAGATTGGAAGTTACAGAGTAGTCACAGGGATGTAAAGTACAGCACAGGGAATATAGTCAATAATATTGTGATAACTGTGTATGGTGCCAGGTGGGAACTGGAAATATCAGGAGGACACACTTCATAAAGTATGTGATTATCAAATAACTACGCCATACTCTGCAACTAATCCTATATAATAAAATCCTAATATGCAAATCGACCTAATGGCAGAATGCCCGGTCGCCATCACATGCACTGACCACCAGGGGTCAACGCAGGAGCTGCCCCCTGGTGGTCAGTGCACTCCCACAGGGGGAGCACCGCTCTGCCAGAAGCCAGGTTCACTGACAAGTGCAGTGGCAATGGCGGGAGCTTCTCCCGCTTCTGTGGCAGGTGAACAGCCCCCGAGGGGTCCCGGACTGTGAAAGGGCACAGCCGGGCTGAGGGACCCTTTTTCCCCAGTGTGCAAGTGTCGTGCACTGTGCCTCTAGTAGAAAATAATATTGAAAACAAATAAAAAAATGTTTAATGAGAAGTTTTAAGACCCTGAGTCCAATTCCAGTTCCCTCCGTACTTGGCATGTGGCCTCAGGTAAATCATTTACCATGTTGGTGCCTCATCTTACCTGCGTCAAATGCAGCAAATACTAGCGCATACCTCCCAGGGTGGCTTTAAGTTTTAGACGCATTGATAAGCATGGTAAGGTGCTCACTAAGCTCCATGTAAGTGCCCTCCATTTTATCATCCTCAGGAGGCCCATGAAGGCCGGTTGGGGTTACACTGCACTTCTGAGCTGAGTCAGCTACCCCCTGGTCAGCCCAGAAGTGCTTCCGAGCACCCACAGGGCCACAGCCCAGGCGAATCCCAGCAGCAGCGGGGCAGAGGACAAAGAAGCTGGGGCTCCATCTTTTCCGGGAAAGACACAGTCTTGATCATTTGGCCTCTACGCTCTGATCGGCTCATTCTAAAATTAGGATTTATTAGGGATATTCTGCACTCATGCATGCGGGGCACCCTGCTTTTAAGCTTTTTAAATCTGTTTGAAAGAGGAAACAGCCACCCCGTGGACAGGAGGCCTCCCTTACCCAGCAGCGCGAAGGTCTTCCGCGTCTCCTCCATGCCCGCGCTGTCACTCACGCCCTCGATCACGGTGCTGCCGCCCATCCTCGTGTAATTGAATTCCTCCGCACTCCCTGAAATCACAAGGCTGTTACATCTGGAGCATAAACACGTGGACATGCAAGTTTATCAAAAAGGAAAGTTCTTAGTAAGCTATCGTAACCATTCTACACACATTATTCCATTTATTCCCTAGAATTCTACCTACAGTCTCAGAAGCTGAGGCTCCGAAGAGAGGTGACTTCCTCAGGGCCCCGCACTGATGGCGGGGTAAGAATTTAAACACAGGCTGCCTCCAAAGCTCATGGCTTTTGATCCCACATCTAACAATTTTATTATGCAGCTTTCTGTGTCAACCTTCTGTACAAATGTCTGTGTCACAGACATTTTTAGTGAGTTTATTAAATGTACAATATCCACACACATTTTAGATGTACACTTTGATAAGTTTTGATATATGTGTACCCTGATAAAATTCACCACAAACAAGATCATGATGTCCTGTGCATCTGATATTTGGGTAACAGGTAACCCTTCTTCCACATTGGCTATTCACAGTCTGTTTAGCACACAAAGCATGGATATTATATTTATATCACTTCATTATGACTTCCCAAATGGTGACCTTGAGTCATCAAGGAAGTTCAAATTATGATAAAAGTACTCTATCTTAGAAGGAACAAATATGTCATATACATTAGAAAAAATGACCAAAGAGTTCAGATAAAAAGAAAACTTTGGAGACTTAGAGCATAATTCTAATTGTCAGGAGGCCTTATCCACATGGCTCTAGCTGGATGACCCAATCACCATGACTTTGAAAAGAAGCCTGGGGTTGCAGGGCTAACTCTCCATAGGCCCACCCTACCCTGCAGCCCTTATCTATCTCCTCAGAGGCATCCATTCCACACCAAAGCCCAAGAGTCTTGTACCTTTGGACAGAATGTATTTTTGAAGTGATGTTACTTTAAGAAGTTAACCTAGAATTTAAACCCCTAAATAAAAGAGAGACTCTTCCACATACCATCCATCACGTACCCAATTTAAGATGTTTAAATTCCGACTGTTGTGCAGATGCACAGAGCTGATAGAAAATGTGGTAATTTCGTTCATTCTCTGACTGTTAAAGAAAGAAAATACCCCAAATTACACCAATCCTTTATAAATGAAAATGTGAGGTTTCTATCAGAGGGTCTTAGATGATCTGGATTGACAGTTCTGTTCTGGGGACCCAGGCACCTGCCTTGGTTTCTGGTTTATCTGCTGGGACCCACCCTGCTCCCTCTGCTGGCCCATATGCCGGCCCTGCCTCTTACAGATGGAGAACTGGTGGTTCTGATGGCCCTCCAAATGATGACCTCCGAGAAAATGTTATTTTTTATTTTAAAAAATTCTAACCCAAGGATATATTTTCTACTGATTTTTAGAGAGAGTAAAAGGGTAAGGAGAGGAGAGGAGAGGGGAGGAGAGGGGAGAGAGAGACTGAGAGAGAGAGAGAGAGAGAGAGAGAGAGAGAGAGAGACATCCATGTGTGAGAGAGACACACTGATTGCCTCCCGCATGTGCCCTGACTGAAGCAGAGGATGGAACCTGCAACCCATATACATGCCCTTGACTGGGAATCGAACCCAAGACCTTTTCGTGCTCAGGCCGACACCTGTTACCTAAAGTCTAGTCTCTGGGGTTGCCCCAGTAGAAGGCCATGCAGGAGGCTGCTGATTGCTGCTATGCTCTCACACTTTTTCTCTTTTCTCCTTTCCTCTCTCTCTAAAAACCAATAAACTACTCTTAAAACACATGTGTCAAACACAAGGCCCGCGGGCCAAATCCAGCCCGCCAGGCCTTGCAATGTGGCCCGCACTGCGCTGTCATCACTGCACTCCGCTGTCAGTTTATGACATTGTCAGTTTATGACTGTTCAGTAAACCATTCGGCCCGCGATTTAGGCTGGATTTTAGATTTTAGCCCCTTCTCTGATTGAGTTTGACACTCCTATCTTAAAAAATAAAAAAAGAGAGATATATGTACCCCTAAGTGCATTGCACCATTATTCACAATAGTCAAGATAAGGAAACAACCTAAGTGTCCTTCAATGGAAGACTATAAAGGAGATGTAGGACATATACACAATGGAATACTATTCATAAAAAGGATGAAATATTGCCATTTGTGACAATATGGATGGATCTTGAGGGTATTATAACTGAAATACTAGTAAGACTGATGAAAAAGAAGAACAATATGATTTCAATCCTATCCTATCTAATAAAAGAGTAATATGCAAATTGATCGTACCTCTGCTATACATACCAACCACACCCACCAGAGAAAATATGCAAATAAACCCAACCAAGATGGCTGCGGTCACAGAGAGCAGGCGGGAGGCTTGGTTTTTTCCGGCAATGGAGGAAGCCAAGCTTTCCACCTGCCCTTGCCGGCCCAAGTCTCCACTCAATGCTACAAAGTTTCAATTATAGAAGATAAGTAAATTTTAACAAAAATGGTGGCAGCTATGGAGCTGGAGAGAGTAGGAGGCTAGGGTTGCCCCTGGTGATGGAGAAAGCCAAGCTTTCCATCTGCCCTGGCCTGCCTTGGCCACTGCTTAAGGCTACAAAGTTTCAATTATAGAAGATAAATAAACCCCAGATACCAAGGCCTCTGCTTGGGTGGCCAGGGGGCGTGGCAGGCCTGCAAACCATCAAATGCCCCTCACCAAGGCCGCCCCACACCCCAAGGGAACCCCCACCCTGATCTGGGACACCTTTCAGGGCAAACCAGCCAGCCCCCACCCATGCACCAGGCCTCTATCCTACCTAAAAAAAGAGTAATATGCAAATTAACCATCACTCCAGCACACAAGATGGCTGCCCCCATGTGGACACAAGATAGCCACCACAAGATGGCCAGCAAGGGAGGGTAGTTGAGAGGGACCAGGCCTATAAGGGAGGGCAGTTGGGGGTGATCAAGCCTGCAGGGTACGGCAGTTAGGGGTGACCAAGCAGGCACAGGAGGGATGTTGGGGGTGACTGGGCCTACAGAGAAAGGCAATTAGGAGGAACCCAGGCCTGCAGGGGGACCAGGCCTGCAGGGGAGGGAAGTTAGAGGCAAACAGGCTGGCAGGGGTTCAGTTAGGGGAGTGGTTATGGGGTGATCAGAAGCGGTTAGGAGCAATCAGGAAGGCAGGCAGGTGAGCAGTTGGGAGCCAGCAGTCCTGGATTGTGAGAGGGATGTCCCAGATTGGAGAGGGTGCAGGCTGGACTGAGGGACACTCCCTCCCCCACCCTGTGCATGAATTTCATGCACTGGGCCTCTAGTGTGGGATATAAAACAAAAAGCAATAAATGGCCCTGGCCCTTTTGGCTCAGTACTTACCAGAGAGAAAGGAGGGTGGGGGGAGGATGGAGAAGATAAAAGGGGTCAAATATATGGTGGCAGAAGAGACTTGACTTTAGGTAATAAGCAGACAATATAGTATAAAGATGTTATATTATAAAACTGGACGCTTGAAATTTATATGATGTTATTAACCGTTGTTACCCAAATAAATTCAATGGAAAATTTAAAAACATTTCTTTTTAAGAACAGAAGAAACCAAACAAACTGTAAATGAAGTAACTATTCAAGTCACAGAACAATGTAGGCTGTCTAATGAGTATATGAATGGAAACAATACTTAAAAAGTTGGGAAAAGAAAAATTTAATGAGTATTTTTATCCTTACTTGAAAGACCACTCTGGATTTCTCCAGCAGGTAAGTTCTCATGTTGGCTCCTATAATTTGATTTCTCTCATCAAAACTGATTTCTGTGTATTTCCCAAACCGACTGCTGTTGTCATTGCGGGTGGTCTTGGCATTTCCAACAGCCTGCAAAGCACAGAACTCCCTTGAAATAACCACATTAAAAAGATCGTTGCATTCACATTACTGGAGCAGTGTTAGTAAAATCCAATCTGTATGTGGTGGTGGCGGGGGGGGGGTGGGGGGGGGTGGGTGGGTGGACGGACAGGGAGGGGGCGCTATTAGCAGAGGGAGGTTGGGGAGTGGGAAAGCAGCTCTCCTCAATCTCTGGGAGACGCTGAGCAGAACAGAAAGAGTGCAGGCTCTGATGTTTCAGGTCCCTAGCTTCCTTTCTACTATCTGTGTGATGCTAGAAATGTTATTTCAGCTCTCTCTGTAGTATGGGGGATATAAGGACCCTACAGAATTGGGAGGAAAATGAGATAATACAAAGTGCCTCACCTCATCCATGCCCCACATAGTATAAATGCTCAATTAAAACTCCACATCCTTCATTCAACCTTTATTTCTATCCTTAGCCCTTACCACTTCCCTGAACCGAAAAAAAAAAAAAAACCCAAAAAAATAACCTGCCTTCTCCCTCTCTACCCACCCCCCCGACAACACACACAGATACACTCTGAACACGATTTCAGCTTTTTTACTCCCATCCTTAAATTCCGTTTCTTCTGCCTGTCTCCCCTCCTGAGCACCTTTGTCTGGAAGTGCCCTTCTTATGCACATGTACCGTGCTTCCTGCCCGGTCACCACACTCCATACCACGTGTGTTTACCAAGCCCCTGCTAAGGGCCACGAGCTGGGGAGGCAAAGGTGAACCCAACAGACCTGGTCCTGCCTTCATGGAGCTTATAGGCTGGTGGGCAAGGCCAACTCTGAACAAATAACCATAAAATCACCCACTGGGCCGAAACTGTTTTGGCTCAGTGGATAGAGTGTCAGCCTGCGGACTGAAAGGTCCCAGGTTCAATTCCAGTCAAGGGCATGTACCTGGTTGCGGGCACATCCCCAGTAGGGGGTGTGCAAGAGGCAGCTGATTGATGATTCTCTCTCATCAATGTTTCTGACTCTCTATCCCTCTCTCTTCCTCTCTGTAAAAAAAAAATCAATAAATATATATATTTTTTTAAAAAAATCATCCACTGGGCAGGGCTTCTGGACTCTTCTATTGCTACCTTATGTTTCTATTTAACTTGAAAATATACTTATGTAGAGGAGCCTTAAAACTTGGGGACTGGGTCTTATTCTTTTTCTTTATGTCCCATATTATCTGGCACAGTGGCTTAAACAAAATAGGTGGTCTGACACATAAATATTCTTTGAGGAGAAAGTAGAGAGGAGAGGTCTAGAAATCTTATGTTCTTAATAACTTGCTCCACTTCCAAATGAACCCAAATCAATCCCCTGCCCATTTTGTGAGGCAGCCCGCCTTTGGGCCCAGCTCTGAGCCTTTCAGATGCCCCTTCTTCGGAGAGGGTAGTGTCCTCACCCCTAACTGCTATCACCGCTGGCCTTGCCCACACAGGACCATCGATATTATGCTGATGAGTCCGCTGCAGGAAAGAGGAAGAGCCTTGCTACATGGCATTTGCTGATTTTTAAGGTGTGGATATTCCCACCATGATTGATTTCAAACTCCCTTGGGTTCAACAATCGCTCACAATACGATGCCTGCATATTTAACACTCAGTTCAGGACAGTTGGTGCCTGCTGGCTGCGGAACTGCTGGTCTGTGTGCACTGGTGTCTGTGGTGGAGGACATTTCCCCGGGATGTAAATGTAAACAGGGGCTCCTGAAATCTGCTGGTAGGATTTCTAGCCCAGCAGACAGACGGGGGGCGGGGGGGCGCGCTCAGAGGCAGCAATCTCTGCCTCATCTCCTTCAGCTCCCACTGAGAACAGAGTTCCAGGCTGTTTCTCACCTCACTTCTTTGATCTTTATTATTATTACTAGAGGCCCAGTGCATGAAATTTGTGCATGGGGGGCGGGGGGCAGGGGAGGACAGTCATCCCCTCAGCACAGCCTGCACCCTCTCCAATCCGGGACCCCTCAGGAGATGTCCAACTGCCAGTTTAGGCCTGATCCCTGGCAGTCGAACATCCCTCTCACAATCCAAAACCACTGGCTCCTAACTGATCACCTCCCTGCCTGCCTGATCACCCCTAACTGCCCCCCCTGCCAGCCTAATCACCCCTAATTGACTCTGTCTACCAGCCTGATCACCCCTAGCTGCCCCTCCCGCCAGCCTGGTCACTCCTTATTGCTCCCTCACCCCCACTGGCCTGGTCACCCTCAACTGCCACTGCCCCTCCCCCTGGCCTGGTTGTCCCCAACTGCCAGCCCTGCCAGCCTGATCGCCCCCAACTTGCCCCCCTACTGGCCCCATGCAGCCTGCTCTTCAGTCGTTTGGCCGTCCCTCACTAACCCCCTGCCAGCCTTGTTGCCTGACTCAGCCTGCTGTTTGATCGTCTGTCCAGTTTTGGTCATGATGGTCCCTGGCTTTTTTTATATTAGGATTATTATTAATTTATCTTTATTGTTGGAAGTATTATAGGTGTCCCCTTCCCCCCTGCCCCCATTGACCCCTGCTAGACTGCACCTGGTCCCCCACCCCACCCCACCCCCAGGCCTTTACCACATTAGTGCCTCATTCATGGGTTATGCACTTATACATATAAATTCTTTGGTTAATCTCTTCCCACCCACCCACCCTCACCTTCCCTTTGAGGTTGGACAGAGACATCGAAGCATGGAACTTTGGTTAGTCAGGTCTTTCAAGGGAGGGAACTATGGTTAGTCAGTACACACACACACAGACCAGCCCACCTCTCCATCACCCCACGCCATTGCCTCCCAGCCTGCCCCACCCATCCGGGGCACACACCTCGGTTATGGGGTTAGACGCCAGCACCTTGTCCTCCACGTGGGCATTACTGTTCGACTTGCTGACGGTGGCAAAGTACCTCATGGCATAGCGAGCAGACACCGTCTTCCCAGCACCCGACTCCCCGCTCACAATTATGGACTGATTTTTATTGTTTCTAAAACAAGCAAATGAAAGGATTTTAATATGTACATTCCTTCTTATTAAAAGAGCAACATCTAGTCACGAAGAAAAATGCAGACATGCTGGAAGGGAAACTTTCATCACTCCAAAGCAGCGCTTTTCAGCACGGCTGCTGGAGGCAGGCACAATGGTTTTCCCACAAGAATTTGTAAAACATACACTACTTATTAGTCAGGGGCACTGACCTCTTCTTCCTTAGGTTTTTAAATAAGAAAGTTACAACCGCCAACACAATAATGCTGTCCAGTGTGAATGAATCAAAATTCTACCCACTTTGTCAGATCAGCAAAATTAATTTTTTTTTGGTGTGCCTCAGAATTTTAGTGATTAGTTTATGTGCTGTGAGATGAAACAGGTTGAAAATCTCTGCTCTAATGTTTTCAGCACTCCAGAGAATCTCCTCCCAGTCTTTTCTCCTAAGTGACCATGCTGAAGACACAATTTGTGTCCCATCTCCTGTGGAGGGTCCCCAAGACCAATCCCAGGTCTTGGTCCGCTAGGAGGACCCACAGGACTCAGCATGGAGCCGTAGGCACGGCTAAGATTATTACACCGAAAGGAAACAAAGTAACTCAGCGAAGGGCAGGGACACAGGGGGCCACCTCCAGAGGAAGCCAGGCATCAAATTCCAGGAGCCCTCTCCCAGGGGAGTCCCACAGGACACACTTAATTCTTCCAGCGGTGCACGTGACAACACGCTTGGCAAATGCTGTCTACCAGGAGGTGCAGCAGACCCAGTGCCCAGAGTTCCCATTGGGGCTGGCACACAGGCATCCCCTAACGGATACCAACAGTCCAGGTGCCCAGAGGAAAGCAGATGTTCAGCATGAACCACGGAAGTAAGCATCAGTACAGCGAGCCACTCTTATCAATTAGGAAATGGGAGAACCTTCCTGAAAGCAGGTCCCCAGAGGCCAGCCGCGGGCCATGTTTGCCAACAGGCCTCTCATGAGAGCAGTCTCAAGCCTATGTCAACTCCTTTCTGCATTTCCCCACTTAAACATGAAACATTTTAAAGACATTGTTTGGAGAGCAGCTATTCAAAATATGCTTGGGAACATATTCAGGTGTTCCGTAAGTCAAAATGCTATGCTGCATAACTCAGAGAGCTTAAACAATGCACTGAACTTTTCATGTCAAGAGATTGTGGTGGTATTATAATGTCACTTTATGTATCCCGCTCAGCTGGTGGGTCAGGGCTCTGTGAATACTTTACAGGGATTCTCATTCAAGCCTCACAAAAAATCCTATGCCATTTATACCCATTTCTCAGATAAGTAAAACAGTGACTCAGAGAGAGTAAGAGATTTGACCCAGTGCTCAGAGTATACAGCTCCCCTTGCGAATGCTGGAGAGGGAGAGGGAGAGGGAGAGGGAGAGGGAGAGGGAGAGGGAGAGGGAGAGGGAGAGGGAGAGGGAGAGGGAGAGGGAGAGGGAGAGGGAGAGGGAGAGGGAGAGGGAGAGATAGCGCGGAAGCTAAGACTCCGAGGTGGGTGGCACCCCCAGTGTCCCTTGGCCGGACGGGTACGATGGGGCTGGGTTATTAATGGCGGGCTCTCCCGATCCCAGTCTAGCCTCAGCAAGTCCCACAGGAGCCTGTCTTATGTTTGTTCAGCTACAGTTAGACAGACAGACCTGTAGAAACCTGGCTTTTCAAGCTTGAAGCTGGCTCAGCCCTGCAGCTCCAAGCAGCACATACTGCTGGCACCAGGAGCAGCCCTGTCCCCTAAGGCCCTGAGCCAGGGACACTAATCAAGCGGATGTCCTGGACCTGCAGGGAGCCAGGGAAAATCCCAGAATGCACTGTGACAATATAGGTATGTTAGGATTGGGAGCAAACTTGCTGTGGCAGAAACCAAGGTATTTGGTTATTAACTGGCAATTCTCTAACCAACATTCATTCTCCTGTTTCTTCCTAGGCATTATGCCCCAATTTTTAGTGGGCACAGTGCTGCCCATATGAAATATTGCATATCCTAGGCTCCCTTGTGGCTTGGCATGGTCGTGTGAGTGGGGCCCGGACAATGAGCTATGATCAGAATGCTCTGCAGTGGGATTTCTGGAAAGTCTCCTTTACCTGGAGGGGCACAACCTTCCCTGAGACTCTGTCATCCAGCATGTGCAGGAAATGCTAAGTATCAGCTTGGATCCAGCCGGTGTGGCTCAGTGGCTGAGCACCAACCCATGAACCAAGAGGTCATCAATTTGATTCCTGGTCAGGGTACATGCCCAGGTTGCAGGCTCAATCCCCAGAGGCAGCTGATCTAATATGTTTCTCATTAATGTTTCTACCTCTCTATTCCTCTCCCTTACTCTCTCTCTGTCCCTAAAATCAATAAAAACATTTTATTAAAAAAATTTTTAAAGTATCAGCTTGGCCCTAGCTGGCTTGGCTCAGGGGATAGAGCATCAGCCTGCAGACTAAAGGATCACAGGTTTGATTCGGTCAAGGGCTTGATTCGGTCAAGGGCATATACATGGGTAGCAGGCTTGATCCCCAGTAGGGGGCGTGCAGGAGGCAGCCAATCAATGATTTTCTCTAATCATTGATGTTTCTATTTCTCTCTCTATCTCCCTTCCTCTCTGAAATCAATATAAATATATTAAAATATATTTTAAAATATAAGTATCAGCTTGGCCCCGATGGTGGGGAGCTGCCAGGCACCAGGGCGCTGGTGATGGTAGGGGTCCTGTGTGAGCCCTGACTGCCCAGCAGCCTCCTCTGCAGGAGAGAACCACACGCGTCTACCTTGTTTAAGCCGCCATTCTCTTTTCCTGAGGACAAGCAGAGGAGCTTGGAATGGGAGCGTCCAGCTCCCAGGTGAGGGCCCTGGTGCTGAGGGGACCAGGCACTGGGCCCAAGGTTGCATGGTAAATAATGAGCAGGCCCAGGTCCCTCACTTTGGGTTTTCATCTGTGAAATGAGGGCAATGATGGTAGCTCAGCTGACTTACTGGAGTGTTGGAAAACTCAAAGATTACTGTGAAAGTTGTTTTGCAAATTGTGAAAGGATCTACAAAGATAAGGTGGTGTCTTATTCTTCATGCATTACAGATGAGGACATTGAAGCCAAAAGAGCCTGGTTATGGGAAACAAATTACAAAAGGAGTAAAAATATCTGAGTGCCAACCCAGCCTCGTACGTGCAGTGGCTCTGGATTCTGTTTACTCCAACACGGCCATCCTGAGGGCGCAAGGATGATGTACAGACATGTGTGCGTGGTCATGGGTCCACAGGAGGCTTTTAATAAATGTTTGCCAGCATAGCAAGAACTCCACAAGGCCACACAAAAAACCAAGTGGCAAAATGAGGATAAACCCCAAACCTACACTGAAACCCGTGTTCATCTACCATTGGGCTCTGCTGGCCTGGGTGGGTCAGAAAGCTTCAACATCTCACAGAGAAGAATACGTCAGTATTCCTCCAGTCCAGCACACTGCAAGAGAGGCACCCGCTAGTCCCGGATTTGTAGGAACAACTTTTGATCACCCAGAAGCAACCAAACCCAGGAAACGCGATTTAAGCAGGTCAGGTAGGCACTGGGAGTCATCTGCTACTTGGTACAGGTGTTCTGCTCTACCAGTGCCCCTCGGTCTGATGGTCACATCTAATGAGACCACGCCTGGTGTCTCCCCTCCCCAGCGAGGACCCAGCAAATGCAGGAGCATCAGGAGAGCAAGAGCAAGCCCGCCCGCAGGAGGCTACCTGGCCATCTGCTTGTACGCCTCTTCTGCCACCGCAAATATGTGCGGGTCCATGTCGCCCATGTTCTGCCCGCTGTAGGCATGGATGATGGCATCTCCGTAGATGGGCAGCTGCTTGTAAGGATTCATGGCCACCAAGATGATTCCTGAGAAAAGACGTTAGACACAGTGATGGGGTTCTCACCGTCACCCCAGCTCTGCCACTTACAAAACCTTCTGTGTGACTCTGGGCAGGTTACTCAGCGCTCTGAATCAGTTTCCTGCCAATGCCACTCCCATATCTGGGCTACTCCAAGAGGGACCGATGAGGGGACAGATGAGACTGCCCTAACACTGAGAGGCTTTGGCAATTCTCAATGGAAATATGATGATTACGTCATTGCTCCAAATAAGTAATGAATTTATCCACTCCATTGGGAAACTCTAACACAAGCTTCATCCACATGTATTTTCCTTGGTAGTCCAACCTTAGCTCTTGTTGGAAATGCTCTCCACCCAGACACTTCTTTTCATAACAGACTCTCTAAGATCCAATGCCTGCACCGTTTAGGTGGAGATGCAGGCACGTGTAGGTGTGACTACATTTTGACAGCAGTCAGCAATTCTAATATAACGTAATATGGAACGTATCCTCAGGATGCCGTGGGCAGCACACAGTGTCTGCGCGGCCCTCTCCCGGGAGCCCGCTCCTCACCGCTGTAGGTGTAAATGAGCTTGGACTCCGCGAAGCGGATCCGGAGGTTGTGCAGCACCGCGGGCTCGTGGAGGTAGCTGAGGGCCGTGAGGTCGTTCTCGCCCACGAGGATGTCAGGGTTCCGGAGCGGGGGCAGAGAGCCCGCATCCACGGAGTAATCCAGCTCCTGTGCACAAAGGTCAACGTCAGGCTCTGGAAGCGAAAGATTTTGGGTGTTTCTGCTGGACCACCATCTCTGTCCTACCTCCTCCCTTCAGAGTGACCCCGACACTCTAAAACCAAACTTACGTAGAGCAACGAGAAACTTATCTTCATGGCTAGCCTTTAAGAAGTGGGAGCCAGGGGCTGGGATATTGGCTGTGTGTCCTAGGACAAGTCATTCGCCTTCTCTGGGCATCTCCTCTCTCATCTGTGAAAAGACTGGCTGGACCAGACCAGGTGCCTCACTCCAGTCCTACCACAGTGGCCCTACTCGTATGTGGTTTAGGTGTTGGGTGCCATGGAAGTTTTTATTTGAAAACAGAATCCTGCTGCTAAAGATGACATGGTCATTTAAGGTCCCTTGAAGCTCCCCAGCTGCCGAATCTGTTGGAAGTTGACCATGCTTCAGGATGAGAAGTGTCCGAAGAGGCCCGTGCAGGTGGTGGTCTCTCTGAGCGAGGCTCCCCCTGCAGGGCTGCCTGTGCTTACCAACCTCAGCCCCGGGCTGGGGAACCCCAGGCTGGCCTCTGCCGATTGCACCTTGTGTTGGGAGGCAGCTGCCTGAGCGGAGTGAGGGCCAGGTTAGCCTGACGGGTGGTGTCCACACCCCAGACAACTGCGCCTTCAGAAGTCAGAGCACCACGGGGCCTATGGCTACCTGCTCTAACTGCCTTCGCTGGCCGTTCACAGCTTGGGACGTGACTAGACAAGGCACCCAACAAGCCTGCTTCCCTCCCCGCTTCCCAGGCTGCCTTCCTTTCGATACCTGGTCCTGGACCAGCTCAAAGTGAGCCAGCTGCCCCTTGGCAAGTGTCAGCACTCAGCACTGGTTGTTTAATTTAATCTCAAAACTGCCTTCCAAGGAGGGCATGCCTATCCTGAGCAACGGTGAGAGAGACAGGTTCAGAGAGGCTCAGCCCTGGTCCAAGGTCACACATGATACGGGTCGGGCTGACCCTGAAGCCTGCAGCAGGATGGCCCTGTCCACGCCGACAGGGGTGCGGTTTGTTGGTTGCTTGCTCTGCTCTGTGTAAGGAGAGCAGCTCTGGACCATCCAGGACAAGTGGACGTGAGTCCTCAGCGCAGCTGCCTGTTCAATCGTCAGTGTCATTATGTTTGCAGATCATTCATCTACACACTTTTGAGAATAAAAGAAAAATGCAGCTCATACATAATTTTTACATTCCCCGAGTTTTCTATTTTAAATGAACAGTCTCCTTTTCCAGTTCAGCCAGTGTGTGTGTGTGTGTGTGTGTGTGTGTGAGAGAGAGAGAGAGAGAGAGAGAGAGAGAGAGAGAGAGAGAGAAACAGGGGGAGAGAGGGAAAGACAAACAGCAGAAGGGACAGCCTGGTGGGGGAGGTAAGAGGAAAATGTGAAGAACCTCAGCTTGGCAGTCGGGCAGAATTGCCATTCTCCTGCACAAAGCAGGCTCTGTCCTTCATGGTACAGACAGAGTCACGTTACAGAGCAGCCTGGCAGGCTCCCTCTCACCTGCCTCTCCCTCCTCCTCCTCCGGGCAGCTGGCTCCGGGCCAGGAATGCCACCACCTGAGGCCTTGCTGATATTACTAAGGCAGCGAGCCACCACAGCATCTGCTGCCTGAGATTTTCCTCCCAGCGCCATCTGATCCCCAATTAGACGCTTGGCTGGGCACAGGAGGTTTTCTACAACTGCTGCGAGCAGTTTTGGACGGGGAGGGAGAGGCTAATGGAGGCACAGCACCCTCTCACTACGTGTCTCTTGCACACGCACTCCTAGACCATCTCATTTGATCTGCAGCAACCCTCCCTGTGCTGTGGTGCCGGATTCACCCATTTCACATGTGAAGCAATCACGGGGCTCACGGTCACAGACCAGCGAGTAGCTGTGGCAGGATTTGAATCCAGATATTGATTCTAGAGGATGTGCCCCTCACATCTATGTTCATCTTCCTTCAGTATCTCAGGAAGTGACTCCCAAATCCGGCATACTCTGATTGGAAACGGTGTGTCCTGTCTCTAGAGAGGCCGTTTGCATGCTTTGAAAATTCCAGCATTTTGTGTTATATTCAGATGATCTTCCCCAGACCAGCTCTGGCATCCAGATGGGTCCGGAATCCTCCGTCCAGCTTGATCCGGAATCCTCATACTTAATTCTAAAAAGGTGAAGCCACCTTAGCCATGGACCCAGTGGGATGTCACCAGCACCGGGAGGAATAGGACAATGCACAGTGGGTAACTAAAGCAAAGGCAAATGTGCGGAAGCTGGCCATACCCAGCCTCGAGAGAAAGCCCTCACCAACATGCCCCACCACAGGCACTGCTCAGCCCCGTGTCTCCCTCGCCACACCCACACGGACAGAGGCCCTGATGTCACACAAAGCTGAACATTCCTGTCCACCTGGCCCACCTCCCGTCACTTTCCTCATCGCCCCACCGAGCTCCCTGTGGAGGTCCCAATTCTTCATGTTTTTATCCACCTGCGGCTGGACTCACTCTCCCTCTGCTCTTCTCTCACGCCTCCCACTCCCGTCTTATTTTCTATTTCCTCGCTCTGTTTCTCTTCCTTTAACTTTTAGGGAGTGGAGGTGGGGGAGAGGAGCGAGAAATTGAAGGGAGAGACCCCCATAGATTGGTTGCCTCCTGCACTTGCCTTGCCCAGGATCAGGGATCAAGTCTGTAACGGAGATGCATGCCCTTGACAGAAATTGAACCTGGGACCTTTCAGGCCATGGGCCAATGTTATATCCACTAAGCCAAACCAGCTAGAGCTCTCTTCCCATCTTGATGCTGTTTTCTGCCAGTTTATGCTTCTAGCTCAAACGATTTCCCTCCAAGTTTCTTGTCTTTGCCCAGTCTCTGAGCTAAGACCTAGGAAACCAAAATGGCTAATCGCCTTCCAGCCTTTTCCGAACAGTGCAGACTCCCTGGAAATGCAGCAGAGGGCACAGGCCTGTCTGCCCCACCTTGGTGCAAGAGAGGCCCAGCTGAGGCAGGGCACTTTGGCCTTCAGTTGGACAGGCTGGGGTGCGGGTAGAGGGATGTGGAGAGAAGGGAGAGTAGTACACACACATGTGCACCCACAGCACCAGCTCGCCATTTTGGGTGCCTCCTTATGGGCTCTCCTGTGGCTGGTCCCACAGAGACCATCTGTCGTGTCCCCCCCTCCCCCCCCGGCTCTGATCAACACACACATATCCCAGTTACCCCTTCGTATGTCATGGCAGCCACAGCCAGCGAGGACCTACCGTTCCATCCTCCAGCAGGAGTCGCAGGACTTTGTCACCGACTCTGTAGTCCTTTGCTATCTCAGCAGATTTCCAAACGTCTTCAGGATCCGGAATCCAAACCCTGTTGTACTGACCAGCACAATGAGACGGGCTTAATCCCAGCACTTCGACAATAAGACACAGACCCCCTGGTGATTAGACTCGGAAGGTTTGTTTCTGTTCCTTCAATAGGATCACTTGCACCTAATTTTTGCTTAGGAGGTCAGCTTCGGTGTATCTGCCAGGCATCAGGCCTGGCTGCTTCGTTTTCTAGACAACGGGGTTCCCAAAGCCTCCTACATCCACCGGGAAAGCTGAAACCCTGGAGTGACAAGAGTGCCCTAAAGGGAAGACCTGAGCACTGCCTGCAAGCGCTGCAGCAGAGATTGGGTTCACTGCTGATGGACCATGGGGCTCTGGGCCAGACCCTTAACTTCTTGGGCATCCTTTTTCTCATCCATGAAATGGGTACGACAAGGCCTACCTCACAGATTTGCTGGGAGGGTAAATTAGACACTGTACTTGAGAGCACTCTGCAAAGTGCTGTAGAGGTAATGTCACAGCAGCATGATCCCCATCTTGCCCCCAAGGCCAGCAGCCCAGGGTTCCCACTGTGGGAAATGCAAGTCCAGATGGAGCTGCCAAGCTCAGTTCCCAACAAGCCATCGCTACACCCAGTGCTGATGTGCAAGGCTCCAGGCAGAACCACACTGCTGTGTACTGGAGTGTGTCCCCTCCAAAATCCATGTTAAAGGCCCAATTTCCAATGTGACTGGAGACAGGTCTTAAGGAGATAATTAAGGCTAAATGAAGTCATAAGGAAGGCCCTGATCTTTAGGATTAGCGTCCTTATAAGAAGAGACCCCGGAGAGCTTGCACACATACAGAATCTTCACCTGACGCGCTGCCGGAAGGCATGTGAGGAAACACTGAGAAGGCAGCGTCTCCTCCCAGGGGGAGAAGTCCTCTCCAGACACCAACCCTGCCAGCCCTGCAACAGGACTGCCCAGCTTCCAGAACTGTGAGAAACAAGTTGTTTAGCACCCTGGCTGTGGTATAGTCTTACGTCAGCCCAAGCCGATGAATACACAAGCCTAATAATTCACATATTAGGAAGAGTGTGGTCTCACACTCCAAAATTTAGCAGTCACACCTGAATGTTGTTTGAGATAAAGCCGAGGTGCCCAGTCTGTGTAGCTGAGTGGATGAATGTCGACCCAAGAACCAGCAGGTCATGGTTCGATTCCTGGGCAGATCATGTGCCCAGGTTGCAAGCTCAATCCCCAGTAAGGAGCACGCAGGGGGCAGCCGATCAATAATCCTCTCTCATCATTGATGTTTCTCTCTCTCCCTTTCCCTTTCCCATTTCCTCTCCCTCTCCCTCTCCCTTCCTGTCTCTGAAATCAATAATAATATATATATTTTTCAAAAATCTTTATTGTTGAAAGTATTACATATGTCCCCCTTGTTCCCACACTGTATCCATGTGTCATGCATATGTGCATGCATATATGTTCTTTGGTTGATCACTTCTCACCTACCCACCTTCCCCGTCTTCCTTCCACATTCTGTTCTTTGCTTCTATGTTTCTAGATCTATTTTGGCCATTAGATTCCACATATGAGTGAGATTATGTGATACTTGTCTTCCTCTGACTGGCTTATTTCACTTAGCATACAGTAATACTCTCTAGGTCCCTCCATGCTGTCTCGAAAGGTAAGAAATACTTCTAAAAACTATATATATATATATATATATATATATATATATATATATATATATTTGAAAAATAAGCATAAGATGACTGACAAATGCTTATATATATATATGAAATTGGTTGGATATCAATCATGACTCCCTAAGTTATTTGGGTTGCTTTAATTGACAGCTAGTTAACAGCAGAAACTTGTTGAAATGTAGCATGGGAGGGTAAGACCTGAGAGAGGGAGGGAGAGAGAGGAAGCATGACTTGGCAGCAATGACACATACTCAAATACACCCCTCCCCCTGCAAATAGGTGGACAGAAGCCTAATAAACACACACAGACACACACCTCTCAGACACAGACACCCACACTCTATGCATCCTTGTTGCCATGGGCTACCATTTTCTACCTCAGGTCTGCTACTGGAGGTATTTCTTACTAAGCTCATAAAGCTGAAATCATTAACAGAATATTCCAATTTATCATGAATTGGTCTCCGTAGGATTTTAGAGCTGAAAGGGCCCATGAAGGTTGTCTACTCCAGGTGTTCTTCACATAGCGCAGAAAGCTGACTTCAGTGAAACGGGAGAAAGAGGAGAAAATGGAGGTGTCCAGGCAGGAGCCCAGAGGGGGCTGTGGCTGAGGTCTGTCAAGTCCTCCACGGAAGCTGGGGTCTGAGAAGTAATGTTCAAATCCCTCAGCCAACCTAAGCCTTTGTTTTCCTGATCCCTAACCTGGAGCCCAGAGAGGTCAGTAACCCACCAGTTACCACACAGAGAGTCTCTAGGGGAGCCAGGGCCAGGACTCCTACTTGAACTACTTTTAACTACACGAGTCTGGCCCTGAAAACAATTCTGATCTCTCTGAGCATGTGGGGGTCTGCGGTGCGGACACATTCCTGGGACCAGGTACAACCACCTGCTGAGGGCGCACAGATCCTCCCAGCACTCAGGTTACATTTGTTCCACTGGTTTATTTCAGCTCAGAGTAGTGCTAACGGTAGGTACTATTAGGACGTGTCTGCTCTCTTCTGGTGTGAACACAGTGGCCCCCTTGGTCCCCTGAGTTTCCGGACTCCCCACCCCCTCCTGGGCCCTGTGCCTCTACCGACAGCGCTGCCAGTCATTTAGGCTGAAACCCAGCCTGGTAAGTAAACACACCAAAGTTTACCGAGTTCCACATAAGTTACACCCATTCGGTCCCTCCCTTCTTCCTCTCATTCCTTTACCCACAAGGCAACACTTCAAAGCGGAGGAAGAGCGAACTTTACAGCATTTGGACAAACACGCAGTTCCTGCAAACAATGTGACTCGCTCTCATGTGATCTCCCAGTGTAGTTCCTTTTCCTGGAGCAGGAGCCACTGACTCAGGCGACCCTCTGGGGCAGGCCCATCTCCCACACCTTCCCTGGGACTCTCCCCTCCCCCCCAACTCCCGCCGGGCCAGGGGACTGTGGTGTCCCCAAGCCATCGGAGGCGCGGGAATGAGGCAAAGGCACTGACCCTTAGGAAGTGATATGTTCCCAGGAACGTGTCCAATCCGCATACCCCACATGCTCACGTGAGAGGGAGCAGCATCTTCTCTGGTTGCCCCCATCCTTTCTCTCCTCCCTGCCCCCCGCCCATTTGAGGGGGTCTACTGGCATCTGCAGACCTCACGGGGATCACGGAATGTCACCGGTTTCCTCCTCAGACACCTCTGGCCTGGAAGGGACTCCACACATTCTGGATCAGCCAGACCAGAGTGGTGACCCAGCGCTCCCTCTCTCCTCCTCCTCTTCCCTCGTTCCCCAGGACCCTTCTTAGGTCTCCTTTCGTGCCTCCCAAAGTCTCTCCTGGTCTTCTCACAACACGGCTTCCAAGACCGTGTACCACTGAGTCCTCCAGCCCAGCTCTCCCCATGGGTCTAGACCACAATCCCAATTGCCTTCTAGACATCAACCCCCAAATGTCCTCAGATACAGATCCCAAGCTCAGGTTATGCCTGTCTTAACCAGCTTTCCTCCTGGGCTCACCTCTTGTGAATCCGCCCCCAGTCTGCTTCCCACCCAGACCCCAGCAGTTCACAGAGCGCCCTGAACACTTGGAGTCCTTCCACCCCCGAGGCCCCCTCCCCTCCCCAGCCCTGAGCAACTGCAGCTGAATCAGCTCAAAACCCCCTTCTCTGTGGCACTTCCCCTGGCACCATCACCCCAGGCAGAGTTGAACGCTTCCTCTACCCTTCCCAGGTTTTCGGCTCACTTCCATCTCCCCCATTAACATTTAGACTTAAAGAGCCTTGTCTTTTTGTCCTAGAACCCAATACAGTGATTTGCCCCTACTAGCACTAGATGTTCAATGAACATCTCTGAACAAAAACTTGAATTTGCAGTAGTTCAGTTGCATCAATGAAAGGCTAGGTGGTAGTTTAGTCTTTATGTCCCCTCCCCCCCCCTTTTTTTTCTTACTCTTTTGAACCACCCATGTACAACACAACAGATAAATCTAGTTCTCCAGACTTGTTGATGATCTATAAAAATCTAAAAGGCTGCTTAGAAGAACCAAAAGGAAAGTCATTAAGCTGAATTTTGACCTGAGTTTAGCCACAGACCCCAGACTGCTAGTCAAGACACTTCAAAATAAAAGTGCTGCAGGGGGGAAAAAAAGACACTTCACATCTGAATTTAAGCAACACTTCAGTGAAGATGTCTGTGATTTCCTCATGCACAAGTGAAAGAAACAAACAGTTGAAGGATAATAGAATCTGTGAATCTGTGGCTAAAGGCAGTCATAGCCTGAGTTCTGATGAATGAGTGAGAATATTTTAAGGAAGGTCTTTAGAGGTGCCATAGAGTTCTGGTGCCTCATCTCCACTCATCACTTTCACCAACATCTCAGATGAAAAACAACACGTGTGCATCAAACATCAGATGAAGTGTTATTAGCCAAGGATGGTCAGGACTGCTAACCAATCTGCAGAACACTAAACAACAAGTTGGAAAATTTAATAGGGATACATGTAAAGTCCAGTATACAGGTACCCCAAGTCAACAGTATTATAATAACATCGATATTAAAAAACTTTTATTAAGCATTGTGTGTCAGGTATTTTGCTAAGGATTTTACACAGATGATTTAATCCTTACAATGACTGGAAAACCTAAGTCCGTTTTATGAATGTGAAAACCCAGAAGGTTAAGTAACTTGTATGACGTCACCCAGTTATCAAGGGGCAGAACCAGACTCAACCTCAGCCAACACCTACAGGAGCAGCTGTCCTTGAAACACAGAATAGGGACTTACTGCTGCCTGCACTGAGGGCAATCACAGCAGGGTGCACCCCACACTGCCACGGCACTCATGGCTCAGCAGGCCAGCTCCAGAAAACTGCCCACGGAGCTAAGACAGACACCAGGCATTGAAACTCCCCCAGAGGAAGGCGGCCTTGGTGCTGAGGGTCTGGAGGGATGCTGTAAGAGCAAAGGCCGGTGGTGCTGTCACTCTCCCCAATCTCTCAGCCCCGCCCACGTGGCACCTCAGCAGCTGTCAAGCCTCTGGGCTTCCTTCCTTCTAAACATCTCCATGTCTTCCACTCCTGGGGCCACAGCCTCAGGTCCCCACCTCCTTTTGAGGCTATCTCATGCCTGGTGCCTGTCTTATAGCGTCAGACTCCAGTCCTCCACTTCCCTCACTTCAGCCCGTGACCATGCTCAGGCGTCCCCTTTCGCCCTCACAGATCTACTGAAAGAGAAGCAGTGCCAAGGACCTCCTAGTGGTCAAACCTAATGACCCTTTCTTGGCCTTCACCCTCCCTGACTTTTGGCAGCTATAAACCAACTGGCTGCCCAGTCTTCGGTTACTGACACATGGACTTCCTCCTTGGTTTGAAAGGAAGAAGGCCACATATAAACATATATTACATGTTTATGATCACACAGCATATACAATTTCTGTGCCCTCATTTTTTTATGGAACACAAGCATTTCCCCCTATTTTGCTAAGAACTCTTCGTTAAGTAGCATTTTTAATGGCTTCACACTACTCTATCCGGTGGGTCTCCTATAATCCACCAAATTCTACCCCTTTTGCTGTACACTGGGTTTGTTTCCAGTTGTTATTAGAAGAAACGATGTGATAAACAACCCGGCATAAGGGGAGGCAGCTATGAAGTGGATGGACTTCCCACCAGTCCTCTGTGTGGGAGGAAGGTCAGCTCTCTTAAAGAGGAAGGAGACGATAAGGCTGTAAAACCAAGGGGATGGTAGTGGGAGGTGTTAAGAATTTAGGCATTTAATCCTGGCTCCATCACATCTATGGAACCTTAGACAACTTAACCTGGGTCATTTGTAAGGCTGGGATACTGGTTATTCAGATTAAGTGAAAGAAGGCACATAAAGTTTTAAGGACAGTATCTGGCACATAAAAAGTACTCAGTGACCGAGATAAAAGTAACCATCATCAACATCTTCATTGTCATGCCCGTGGCTTTTTCTGAGAGCAGAAAGACTCATTCACTCATGCATGCACACATCAAACACATATTGGGTGCCCAGTGCTCCATGTTCTCTAGAAACTCTTGGTCATCAGGGGAGACCGAGAGCTAATGAGCTGTTAACAGTCACAGTAACGGTGCCCCTTGGAAGTCAAAGATTTCTCAGACGAGCCCTGCTCAAATGGAATCTGGAAGGTTCAGGCAGGGGTGAGCAAAGGAGAGACAGACAAACATTTCAAGCAGGGAGAGCCCAGGGGCCCAGGCAGAGGAGTGCACTGAGAGGCAGCAAGAAGTCGGTGCAGAAAGCAAAACAACAGGAAAGCCCACTGCATGGGAGAACATATTTGCCAACGTTAATTCCGATAAAAGTTTAATTTCTAACATTTATAGGGAACTCATACAATTTGACAAAAGGAAGATAAATAACCCAATCAAAAAATGGGCAACGGACCTAAATAGATACTTTTCGAAAGAGGACATAAGGAAGGCCAAGAGACATATTGAAAACATGCTCAAAGTCACTAATCATCCGAGAGATGCAAATTAAAATGACAATGAGGTACCATGTCACATCTGTCAGAAAGGCTATCATCAACAAATCAATAAATGGCAAGTGCTGGTGAGAATGCAGAGAAAAAGGAGCCCTCGAGCACTGCTGGTGGGAATGGAGAATAGTATGGAGTTTCCTCAAAAACCTAAAAATGAAACTCCCATTTGACCCAGTGATTCCACTTCTAGGAATATATATCCAAAGAAACTAGAAACACCATTCAGAAAGGATATATGCTCATAACAATACAATTCACAATAGCTAAGATTTGGAAACAGCCTAAATGCCCATCAGCAGATCAGTGGATTAGAAAACTATGGTATATCTACACAATGGAATACTATGCTGCTTTAAAAAAAGGAATTCTTACCATTTGCAGCAGCATGGATGGAACTGGAGAACATTATGCTAAGCGAAATAAGCCAGTCAGTGAAAGAGAAATACCACATGATTTCACTCATTTATGAATAGTAAAGAACATTATAACCTGATAAACAAAAATATTGATACAGAGGCAGAGATGCATCGAACAGACTGTCAAATTACAGCAGAAAGGCTGGGGAAAGGGGAGGGAGGTAAGAGATTAACTTGTATGCATGCATATAAGTAAAACCAATGGATGCAAAACACTGAGGGTCAGGGCATGTATGGGAGTGGGGTAGGGGGGACAATGGAGGGATATGAACATGTGTAATACCTTAATCAATAAAATAATTTTAAAACAAAGAAGTCAGTGCAGCATGTGCCTAGGCAGGAGCTGGTGGGCAGGGGGCTGGGAGGTGAGGCGGAGAGGCGGGACCTCATGGCCAGTTAGCGAGTCTGAAAGTGACGGAGCCTCTAGAGGCCTCACGAAGAGAATGACCGGACTGGTTTTCCCAGCGGGGAACTGCTGGGTAAGCGCTCTGTACGTTTCTCAGGCGTGTCGCCAAACGGCACTGGGAAAGAGATGGGCCGATGTACACTTTCCCCGAAGCAACTGCTGCTCTCACCACTTCCTCCCAGGAGTCCCTGTTTCTCGGAACCTCTCTTCCTCGGTTCCAGATGCCGGCTCTCCTGTCTCCTCCTCCCTGTCCTGGCTCTAGCCCAGGCCCCTCCGCGTCCCTCCCTCCCTGGTCAGATTTCCCTGTCTTCGCCCTCTTCTCTCCCTTGGTGAGGCCCGCACTGCCTGGGCTCAGCTCCACCTCCGGGCACAGGCCTCCTGGCCCGTCCTCCGGAGTCCACACCAACCTGCAACCGCCTGGAAGCCCCACCACCGCAACCCCTGGCAGGGATTTGCCTCAGGACTTTCCTAAGAAACATCCCCGCCTCCTGCTGTCCCTCGTTGTGTCAATGGTGCGCCCCCACTCCCAACCATCCAGACGCTCACCTCCATGTCACCCTTGCGGGTCCCTCTCCCGCACACACGCCAGTCCGGTCTCTCCCCTCACCTGTCTCCACATGCTCTCCGGGCGCTGCCTCATCCTCTGTTTCCAGTACCGCAGCCCTAGGTCTCTCCCGGGCGGCCAAGCTCACCTGACACATCAGCAATGCGATTCTGGCCTCGGCACAGAGTCCCACAGGCCCTGCCGGCACTCCCAACCTCCTAAAGCACTGCCCTTGATCCTGTCTCCCTCCCCCCTTAAAACCTTCCCAGGAGTGTGAGGCCCTGGCCTACCTCTGGCTGCCATGACCCTCCCCTTCTGGCTCCGTTGCCCACCATGCTCCTCCCTGCCTTCTACGCCTTGGCAGGCTGGGTGACATGTCATTTCTCACTTCTCACCAATCAGAAAACTCCTTGAGAGGCAGGACTATCACTTAAAAACCCACACAATACTTTCTGACCTTCCCCAAGCATAAAGTTTTATACACAGAAAGTGCCCAATAAATATTTTATGGGAGAGAGTACCTGTCTTCAAGAGCTGGGCAGGAAGAGATCAGACAGAGGCCAGGCAGGTAACTGTGTGAGGGGGTGACTGGGGCAGCCAAGCCACCATGGGGTTGGTGTGGCTGCCACACAGGGAGCCCTGAATGGACAGCCCACCCGCCACCCTACTGCAGGGTCTCTATTTGCTGGGGTGCAGAAATGAGTTTCAGGTTGTTTTAAAACTTTGTGTGTCTAAGATGGTGTGTGGGTTAAATGTGGCTAAGAGTCTCCAGTCATTTGACTTAGGCCAATCCTGTGGGCTGACATTCTAGGACAATCGGCTAGATCTTTAGACTCAGGAGGGTGGATGAGGGGTGGGGTGGGGGAGATGGGGGGAGTGGTAGGGAAGCAAGGGAGAGGGTTTAGATTTCATCTAAGAAAGAAATCTTTGATTTCACTTATATGTGGAATCTAAAGAACAATGTAAATGAACAAACAAACAGAAACAGACTCATGGATACAGACAACAGACTGATGGTTGCCAGAGGGGAGGGTGGTTGGGCTGGGTGGAAAGGTGAAGGGATTGAGAAGTGCAGGTGGGTAGTTAGAGGATAGCTGTGGGGATGTAAAGTACAGCATAGGAAATGTAGTCAATAATATTGTAATAACTATGGATGGTGCCAGGTGGGTACTCAAAATACTGGGGGAAACCCTTTGTAAAGCATATGAATGTCTAACCACTATGCTATTCACCTGAAAGTAATACAAAATATTATTGAACGTAAACTATAATGAAGTGTATGCTGCCCTGGCCAGGTAGCTAGGTTGGTTAGAGAGTCATCCCAATATGCCAAGATTGTGGGTTCCATCTCTGGTCAGGGCACATACAAGAATCAACCACTGAATCATAAATAACACCTCCCTCCTTCTCTACCTCCTTTCCTCCCTATTTCTCTCTCTCTCTCTCTCTCTCTCTCTCTCAAGTCAGTAAATAAATTTTAAAAATGAAGTGTGTGTTGATATGGAAAAGAATAGGAAAGAATATATATTACCATTTTCCTTCTCTGAAAATGTACACAGTATACTTTGTAGGTTTTAAAAAATATATTTTGCCGAGACCGGTTTGGCTCAATGGATAGAGCGTCAGCTTGGGGACTGAAGGGTCCCGGATTCGATTCCGGTCAAGGGCATGTACCTTGGTTGCAGGCATATCCCCAGTGGGGGGTGTGCAGGAGGCAGCTGATCGATGATTCTCTCTCATCGATGTTTCTAACTCTCTATCTCTCTCGCTTCCTCTCTGTACAAAATCAATAAAATATATTTAAAAATAAAATAAAATAAAATAAAATAAAAAATATATTTTTATTAATTTCAGAGAGGAAGGGAGAGTGAGAGAGAGAGAGATGGAAACATCAATGATGAGAGAGAATCGTTGATTCGCTGCCTCCTGGGGATCGAGCCCACAACTGTTGCATATGCCCTTGACTAGAATCGAACCCAGGACCCTTCAGTCCTACGGCCAACGCTCTATCCACTGAGCCAAACCACCTAGGGCTACTTTGTAGATTTTTTTTCCTTGTGAGAGAAATAGGGTAGGGAGAGAAATGTGGGAAAAGAAAAATTGAGTATATATATATATATATTTTTTTAATCTTTAACGAAGTAAGCTCTCTAAAGCCTAAACAGGCAGCTACACAAACGGAGGACCATGCACCTCTGAAATTGAAGGGGTGACTCCCCGTCTGGAAGGAAGGCGGCAGCCTAGGGACACCTGTGTCTCCTTGGGCACAACGTGGGTAGGGGCAGCCATCAAGGCTCCTCTGGCTCCGGAGGATTCTCAGATTCTCTATCCATTCAAGCTCATCTCTAGAAAACTCTTCCACATCCGTTTTCCTACACTGTGCCTGGTCCGAGTTAGCATTTCATATACGGGTGGACAAACGTAGGTTTACAGTTGTAATACAAATAAATAATACAATAATTAATAACCTATCTACATAAAATCCCAGCAACCAGATGGTGGAATGACCAGAATGACCGGAATGACCAGTGGCTATGACACACACTGTGGCATCCAACAAGCCTGATCCAGGCCCCAATCAGGCCTCTCCACCCCCCTCGGCCGGCCTGGCCCCCAACACCCCGATTGGGGGCAGGGCTGGCCAGCCAATGGCCCACAGTCTCTCCTCCCCATCAGCCCAGCCTGATGGGCCCGCATCCGGGTGGGCCGGCCAGACCCCACCTGTGCACGAATTCATGCACCGAGTCTCTAGTCTAAGAATAAACTCTGTGTTTCATGTACTCACAACTGTAAACCTACATATATTTATGAGGCACTTGATGATAGGGAGTGGGAGGGATTGTTACTTAAAATGGGTTAACAGTTTTCTCTGTCCTCCAAAGTATCTTCCAAGAATAATTTTGTTCAAGTTTTTTTGTTTGTTTGTTTGTTTGTTTGTTTACCACCAGTAAATTGAAGACCAAAGAAGCACTGTTGGCTATCTGATAGCTCGTATTCTCATTGGTAAAACCTGCCTAGAACAGAGGCAATTCAAACACTGTCCGTTTAGAACACTAGTTAACGGGAGCACATGCATTAGAGGGGAAAACGTCTGTTACAAATTAAACAAGGTAGAAGAAAAAGATTGCTTGGGCTACTGAAATATTTACGTACAACTACTGTTTCCATCTATAACAACAATGTCTTTAAATATAAAGATGGGGCATGTGTCAGGAGAAATGAATGGGCTGCAGTCTCATCAATTTGAATCCTGAGGATGAAGGGTATAGGAGGACCTGGCTTTATGGCGATTGAAGTGGGTTTTTTTCCAAAGGTCCAACACTTTTTCACACTTTTTATCCCAATTATTAACCAAGGCCATCTAAGAAAGTTCTGGACACTGTGTGGGAATGCCATCTTTCCCACCTAAATTGTGGAGCCCTCGGCCCCCACGGATATGCTCTAGTGATTCCTGCGGTCAGGGGTGGGTATGGAAGGTGGTTTACAAACTGCCAGCACCACATCAGTGTTGGGTGAGGAGCCTGAGTCGGCACCTGGGTTCCTAGAAGCCCCCAGCGTGTAGGGTGAGGCCTGGGCCACCCGGCCAGGCAGGGGCAGCTCCGGCCTCTGAGGAACTTAAACACGCGTGCCGGCCTCCGGAAGACCCGGCAATTCCAGAAAGCAGCCCCCAAAGCGCTCCCACACTTCTGAGCCCAGCGATCTGAGGCTCCCCGGAGGTCCGGGAAGACGGTGGATGCGCTAATTCTCCCGCGTCTGAGGTTTCTGCGAGCCCGCGGGCAACAGATCGCACCTGTGGCTCAGGAAGAGGGACGAGCGCCGCGGAGACGGCCCCGGGACTCTCGGTCTTCCAGTCCCGAGGGGACCCAGGCGTCAGGGGCGCCTTCCCCACGGACAGGGCCCCGGGTCCTCGGGGGCCGAGGCTCCCCGCGCCCTCGTCCCCGGGCTCCGCGGCCCCTCGAGCAGCGGGCGCGCCAGGTGCACGGGTGGCGGCACAGGTACAGTCAGCATAGGCGCCGCCGCTTCCCTCCAGCCCCCGCCCCCGCCCTACCTGCGTGTACAGCGCGGCCACCGCCATGAGCGCAGGGGCCTGGGCAGCTCGAGGCCGAGACGGGGCAACCGGGTGACCGGGCGACGCGCGGCTCTGAGGCCCGGGAGGTGGCGGTGCGGGGCGCCACGGGCAGCGCCGGGACGTCCTGCGGGAGAAGTTTCCTGCGGCTCCACCAACTTTCCCAGGAGGGCGGCGCCGATTGGTCCCTCCGGCCCGACTCCTCGCCGCGATTGGCCGGGGCGGGGGCGGGGCGGGGCGCGACCCTCCCCCCGGTGCAGTGGTCCCCCCCGCCGGCCGAGCGCCCCTCCAGGAACCAGGCGGAGCGCCAGGCGCCGCCTGCCCGCGGGAAGCAGGTGCCTCCAGGGTTGTCCCGCCGCGGCTTCAGCTCCGTAAGCCGCTGTGTGTGTACCGTCCAGAGCAGAAGGGTATGACCATTTCCATAGAAATCCCAGGAGAAGCAACAAACTTGTGAGATCTCGTTCAGCCAGGTGACCATATTCAAAATAAAATATAAAGACGAGTAGCTTTTCTTTATAACCACAATAACCATTTAGAAAATACGAAGAAAGGATAATAGGAAAATAAGGTATGTATAATATCAACGGAAATACGAAGTGTCCAGAAATTACACTAACAAAAAAGCACTTGGCCTTTGTGGAGAAAATGTTTAAATTTCCCTTCGTGGGCATAAAAGAAGACCTCAGTAAAATGGGGAGACGTGTGATTTTCATGGATGGGGATATTTCATGTTGTACAGGTGTCAATTCTACCCAAATAAATAATATATAAGCGTAATATATTTGGAACAAAAACCCTAGCAGGACTTTTGGGAAATTGTACAATTATTTGACTTTTTTTTTTTTTAATGGTCAAAAGTCCCATCCTGGTTGAGCACCAGCCTCTGGGAAGTGTGTGGATTGCTGGAAAACTTCTGCAAGATGGCTAAGCCATGTTCTGTAGTTTTCAGTGTACAAGCCTGGCACTTCTTTTACTAACTTGATTCTCAGGCGTATTATTCTTTTTTATGCTATTATGAATGTATATAAGTTCTTTCTTTTAAATATATTTTATTTTTTACAGAGAGGAAGAGAGTCAGATAGAGAGTTAGAAACATCTTGAGAGTCACAGATCAGCTGCCTCTTGCACACCTCCTACTGGGGATGTGCCCACAACCAAGGTACATGCCCTTTGATTGGAATCGAACCTGGGACCTTTGAGTCCACAGGCAGACGCTCTATCCACTGAGCCAAACTGGTCTCGGCCTTTATATAAGTTCTTAATTTCATTTCCCAATTGTTTATTGCTAATATATAGAAATGTAATTGATTTTATATATCTTGTGACCTTTCCTGAATTTATTATAGAAAATTTTTGTGGATTCCTTAGGATTTTCCACAAAGTGCCATTTGCAAATGAATACACTTTTTAAAACTTTCTTTTCAGCGTAGGTGCATTTATTTTTGTATGTGCCTATTGAGTTGGCTAGAACCACCAGCACAATGTCGAGTGGCAGTGGTAAGAACAAATAGACATTCTTGCCTTGTTCCTAACTTAGGGGGGAAAGTATTCTATTTTTTGTTTGTTTGTTTTGTGTTTTGTTGTCATTAATTATAAGGTTAGCAGTAGGTCTTTCCATACATGAAGTTCCTCTTACTCCTAGTTTGTTATATGTTGTTTTTTTTTTCAATATTGAATGGGATTGATATATTTTTCTCTTTTTTTCTCAACCCATGATTGTTAATCTATAGACAGCAATACAGTTGGGCCATGTTATGTTTTATTGCTTTTTTGTTTTTTCAATCCAGTTTCACAATCTCTGCTTCTGGTAGAAGTGTTTAATCCGTTCACATTTAATGTAACCATTGATGTGGTTGGATTTGAGATTTTTTATTTTTTATTTTTATTGATTTTTTACAAAGAGGAAGGGAGAGGGATAGAGAGCTAGAAACGTCGATGAGAGAGAAACATCGACCAGCTGCCTCTTGCACACCCCCTACCGGGGATGTGCCCGCAACCAATGTACATGCCCTTGACCGGAATCGAACTTGGGACCTTTCAGTCTGCAGACCAATGCTCTACCACTGAGCCAAACCGGCTTCGGCTGGATTTATGATTGACATCTTTTCAATAAGGCTCAGGTCTTTTTTATTCCTCTGCTTCTCTTTTACCAGTATTTGTGGTGATGGATTTTTTTTTTTTTTTTTTTTTTAGTGGACCATTTTAATTCCTACCTTTAAAAGAACTATATTTCTTGAGTTAATTTTTTAAAAATCCTTACCCAAGGATATTTTTCCCATTGATTTTTAAAACAAAGTGGAAGAAAGGGATGAGGGAGAGAAACACATCAACTGGTTGCCTCCCACTTTGCCCAAACATGCAACCAAAGTATGTGCCCTTGTGTGCTGTTTAATCTCCAAATATTTAGAGATTTTTCAACCATTTTTCTTGTCATTGAGTTCTAGTTCAATTCTGTTTTCGTCTGAAAGCATACATTATAGGACTTCTATTTTTTAAATTTTAAAGATGGTCCAGAATGTGGCCTATGTTGGTATATATTCCATGTTTCATGTGTTGTGGATTTATTTATAAGACACCAACAAAAATCCTTTATATCCATATCTTTATTTGAAGAATTTTCTATAATAGCTAGGAGAATACAGCATTAATGACACACATTTACTAAGTACAACATTAGACAACTACAAATTTAGAGCTTAAATGTCAATCTGATATTGTTTTGGTTTCCATCTTAGCACTAGGTGATATCTAGTGAAAAACCCATGTTTCAAAGGCTCTTGTTAAAATGAGGTGAATTATTAACTTATTTTTAAAAACTACATGTGAGATATGCTGGGATGGGTTTCCTATAAACCTAGAGTTGGTTGGTAATTCCTTCATTTCTCAGAACTTCTGCTTCCTTCTTAATGAATACTGTACCTAAAAACTTTTCCAGGTCCAAGAAGAAAAACTGTTTGGAAAATTACAATGTTCAATTTCATTTTAGTTAAACCGTATAACCATTTCACAATAAATTAACAATTTAAAGTTAATAATTAAAATACAATATGTTAAATGTCATGAGCTCATTTCTGTGCAACACTGTTAAAGCAATTAGAATTTCCAACAAAAATGTCAACCTT
Source organism: Pipistrellus hanaki (assembly GCF_964339955.1). Taxonomy (NCBI): domain Eukaryota; kingdom Metazoa; phylum Chordata; class Mammalia; order Chiroptera; family Vespertilionidae; genus Pipistrellus; species Pipistrellus hanaki. The sequence continues at coordinate 53,247,705 of NC_140503.1, read as the reverse complement.
ACTCCAGGACTCCACAGAAATACATAGCTAGGAATCATAAATTACAACACACATATCCACATTTAATGTGTGAAATATCAGCATTTTTTTGGGAAAAATAAATGGCTCAAATGATTTAGAAAGCCTGAAATGTGAGCTAAAATCTTACAATATATGGCAACAATAAGACATTTGAAATTATTGACTCTGAAAAATGCTTTAAAATGTACTCACCTACCAAGCATTGAATTATACATTCCAGTTTCAACTCAAAAACATTTTTCTTTCAAATAGTTCAGGCAATATTACAGTACTAAAAAGGTTAGTCACTTCAGATATTTATGACTCTACTAACACCCATTAAGTTAAGCTAATGAACATTTTAGCTAGACCGAATTATAAAATTAAAAAATGTATAAAACACATTTTGGCAGATATGTCACACAGTACTTTTCTGTTCCTGATCTTCTGAAAACCCACTAACTCCAGGCTGATTTAATTTAGGGTAATGCAATGGGTTCAAATTTATAGCACTTTTTCATGTTTTCAACCTTTTATAGTACCGGGTTCTTAAAAAATATTTTTAAAGAATGCCCATGAAAAGTTTTACAGTGGTACTCTTTACCTTTATTTATTAAGAAAAGGCTGGTGGAAAACAAGTCATTTAAATACTACCAAAAAATCTAACATTTCTTCCATATGTTCATTTGCTTTCTTGTGACACAGAGTCCTCCCTCCCCTTGACCCCCAAACTCAGGAAGGCTTTCTAAGTCCACATTCCATCGACTCTGAGATTGTTGCTGCCTCAGAGTTCTACTACCTGTTCGGAAATAACAGAAAAGAAAGGAAGAAGGAACGGGTGGGGGAGGAGCATGCAGACTCTGGGAAAGGAATTAGTGGTTGGAGGCCACACCCAACCAAAACCCTCACAAGACCTTGAGAAACAGGGCTTGATCTTCTCTCCAGGCAAGACATCCCTGTACAGAGGAAAAGTTTTGGAGAACTTAAGGCAGCTCCAGGAGGGAAGGGAGCAGGGGTTAAGGCGGCCCTCACAGCACGGCCTGAGAAGAAATGACGATGCCCTTATCCACGAACGGAGGCCACAGCAACACACAGCCTCCCTAACACGCATGCATACAGCACACCTCCTAGCCGCAAAGCAGACACTGGCAGCATGCACACACAGTAACATCTAAGCACACCCTGACTTGTGCACCGCCGGACGGGGGATGACTCTCAGAAGCACCCATGGGCCTGGCCTGCAGCTGCAGGTTCCCCAAGGGCTGCCCAGCTCCCTGGTGGCTCTCACAGCTCACCTGTTGGCTCTAACAGAGGGGGTGTGTGGAGAGTGACCTTCCTCATCACTTTGGGAGGCGTTCACTGCTTTCCGTCAGGCTGAGACAGCCTGCTACTAATTAATGACCTACACACAGAGCGTTGCACCCTGCAAGGGAGCACTAGGTAATTACAAAGCCACGCCTAGTGGTAGCAGGCAACTGTGACAGAAAGAAAACCACTGGCTCTAGGCGCTGTCTCATTAGCAAAAGGAAGTCGACATTGCTCATTGCTCAGCTCCCATATGCCAGCTGCCAACTCTGATAAAGAGAAAGAGCAACTCCTGCTGACCCGGGGCACCCCACAGGTGCCGAGGAACAGATGTGACCCCAGGACTTGCCGCTGCTGTGGGGAGAGCTGCTGGGGTGGAGGGCTGCGGGGCCTACCTCCCATATCACCATCAGCAGATGACTTAGCCACAGTTCTACCCTCCGGTGCTGCTGTGAGGATACAGTGAGGTAAGAGAAAGCACGCTGGAGGAAAGCAGAGCCAGATGCGAGGTATGTTCTACAGGAGAATTTAAAGGTCAAACACTAATTGTTGCTGTTTTATCCTAAGTAGTTGAAGTTACCCAGAGGATACTTGATTATGCCTCCTGGGCAACTCTATGAACTGGTGATTGTGTGTGTTTGAGAGAGTGAGTTGAGAGAGAGAGAGACTTCTCAGATGGTGACAGTTGCCTCTTTACCTAGGGTTACCAGGAAAGTAATTTCTCTAGTCACTGTACTGAGATTCTTAATAAAATATTTTCATAGTTTCCCCCACTGTTATGAACAGATTTGCTCTATATTATACACTATTACCCTGAAAGAGCCAACTCTCAATTATCCACTGAAATAAAGCAAATCATACTAACTGATCCCAACCCCCAAATCTCCTTTAAGTTGGCTTTGGAATATATAGATATGTACTTTTATCCTGACAAAAGAAGTGTCAGGTACATGGGGATTTTTCAAAACTTCCAAAGAAATCATGAAGCCACATTTGTGGATCTTATACCATATTCTTCTTTCCCCATCATTGCAGTTACTCTCAGGTGGATCAAAGCCTTAACCTAAGAAAAGCTACAAGAAGGGAAACTGCTTCTTATTTTTCAACTTTGAATTCCAAGGTGCGAGCTAATCTATCAATAGATGTGAGCGAGCGGGGAGTTGAGTAGTGAGAAGGGCTTAAGACAATGAACTGCTATTCTTTCAAGATCTTTGAATTCCTAATGTGTGTCACAGAGGAATTACGAAAAAGTAAATTAGTGATAATGTTAAAAATGTACTACAGAGGAGGAGAACAAGTTTTACAGACTAGCCTCCAGGCGGGCCAGGGGGCAGCTGAGGACTGACGACATCCACTGCTGCCTTCAATGCAGTCAGAGCGGAGATGGAATACACGGATTGCTCGACGGAAGGGGGGGAGCGAACACAGGGGCAGGTGGAAGCTGCCGGAAGTGTGTGCAGCTGCATGAGAGTGTGGATGGACAGGGCGGGTGAGCAGTCCTCAGAACAGGGTTGCATCCTCAAGTAGCAGCCGTTACCAGGCCCTGGGGCCCCTCCTTCAGGTACTCTTGTCATGACCAAAGGTCTTCAGGCTGCTAAGAGAAGTGAATTCCGACCCCCACCTGGGTCCTGGGAGCCTGGAGCCCAGGAACAGCAGAACTCTGTGGCCGTCCCTGAACAGGCCCTCCGGCCCAGCAGGACAGCAGTCCGGGGAGAGACCAAGGCCTCGACAAGAGATGCTTCAGGACGCGAGCTGTCTGGGAGCAGGAAAAGGGGCTGCAAGGCAGCGGGAGCCACGGCGCATCTTGAAGACCTGACGAGACTGAGGGTCGCATGGACACGCTGCACAGGGCGGAGCTGGGGAGGTCGGGGGCTTCGGTGGACAGCCTACCGCTGGTGGCATTTTGTGGTGAGCCTCTCCCCACTCAAGTCCCCCTCACACTCTTAGACTATGACACATTCAGTACGAACCATCTGGTTATAAGTTCATTGTTCACTGAAAACCAGTGACAAACCAAAAACTGAGAGAATCTGATTGAATTAGTAATGTTTTGGGTTGGTTTTGCAAATAAATGTATCCAATTGAATATCACAGTATGTGATTCAATAAAAATCACCTAGACCTATGAATTTTCTAAAAGCATGGGCACAGATCATGCACATTGAAGAAAGGTTATAACTAAACAGACTTGTGATAGTTTTATTAATCCCTCAGACTTAACAGGCACTGAACACTGGTCTCTACATCAGAGGATAAACTTATTGAGGAACTACAGCTCATTTCTCTAAGATCTGAGCGCCGAGAGGAGAGGTTAGACGTGGAAGGGATCTTAAGAGTCAGTTGTCCAATCCTCTTATTTATAAAAGAGGAATCTGAGACCCAAATAAGTTAACAGATAGTATTTATCTTTTAATAAAGTCTTTATCACTGGTTCTAAACTGTTTGACTTCCATTAATAATATTGCACATATTTTAATAAGATGCATTTTTATAAACCATCTGGGAGTTAAACTATATAAATCTATGATTGCAATGAAGAACCAGAGTTTCTGATGAAAGCTAAGGAACTGTATTTGCACAACCTGAAAGCTTTATGTATAAGATTTTTAAGGAAAAATGAAGAGTATGTTTAATTAAAATTTAGGGATGAAAACATAGAATCTGGGTCTTATGAAGCCCAATTCTCTGTAAAATTCAGCCATCTTCTAATATTTCTTATATAAGTCAAAGTATTTCTAACACGGTGCTCTTTACAGTATCTAGCGTTACTGAGAACATTTATAGAAATTGCAAAGGCTAAAAAAAAATAATCATAATTATTCATTACACACCTTCTTTTGCATAATTTATAGGATAATCAAGGTTTTAAGACCTGAATCATGAATATTCTGACAATGCTCTCTAGATAGTGACTGAGATTAATTCTTACTAATTAAGAAGAAAGGAAACCTGTCAAGGTTGACTATATGCATTGCAGAAATCAGATCTGGGAACTAAAAATAAGTCACTTTACAGAACACTGTACCCTGATGTGGTATCCACCAGGGAAAAATAATGAGCACACCACTGTAATATGTCCTGAATAAATAGACACCAACAACTGCCGTTCTGTCTAATACTACCCCTGAATGTCAAACATTTTGTCATATTACTACATGACTTCCCAGTGTCTGCTACTTGTGTAGGTGAATCTACAGATGTTTGCAAAGAATCCAGTTAAAACTGATCTGATTGTACTGTAAACAGAGTCGATAAAAGAGAAGCTTATTGTCGTAGTACCTAACAAGAATACCGCTTACATGTTGAAGAACCAGTATGTAGCAGCAGCTTAAAATGCTCAGGAAACTACAGTGCAAATGGACTTCTATGTGATACAGCAAAACAGCATTTTCTTAATATCTCTACATCATAATGACACATAAAGGATGTTACTTGTCCAGTTATTATACCTACTGTAGTTGATTTCTGTGATCCAGTTCAACATCACCATGATTCCTAAACTGATACGACATGTACTCAATAGTGATTATCTTCTGGTTATACAGAGTACGTTCTCTGTGGGTACCTTCCTACCAATCACTCATATCTGGAATTTATGGTTTTTTACACCATTTAGATGTAGTGCTAAGGATTTAAAATAAATGCTGGCAACTCAAGATACATTTCCCCCTTCCTTCCATCATACACCTGCATGTGAACTCGGGGTACCTAATGAGCAAGGGTGGGCGGTGCTACAGGTAACAGCACGAGGGAATGTGACTTTCTTTCCGAGGTGATGAAAGTATTCTAGGGAGATTTCCAGTTAATAACCTCTTGTTTGGAAGATAATGACTACATCTTCTTTAAAGTGTGTTTTCAGTAGTTGACTGGAAATAAGGGGTTCTTATTTCAGGCAAGAAATGTACTGTCCTTTTGCCTCGATGTGGCTTTCAGACCCGGGAGATGAAGCCCAGGCCCAGGCTGGCTGGGATCTGGATGGTCTCCAGGGCGAGGGAGGACGGGTTGAAGGGAAAGGTGACGGGAAAGATGTGTTTAGCATCCATGAGCAGCTGAGGAGAGTCCTTCCTGTCTCGTAAACGCATCTAAGATAAAAAAACAAAAACCAAAAAAGTGGAGCATCAGTTCTTTGAATCTATAAAGATAATTTTCTTCTGCCAAAAATCCTACCCAAAATTCCCCAACTAATGAAGAATGTTTACATTTGTTTTAAATTAACTTCATTTTCCCAATAAGCTGTTACAAGAAAAACTTAATGCACTGTAAAAATATGATAAAAATTTTAAAAAATTATCCTTCAACAAATTGTAAAATTTCCATTAAAAAACTGTGTTTGAGCGATCTTACCTGTATAGTACGAATAAATGACACAGAGACTCTTTCTTCAAACTCATTAACTGGCGTATACAAATTCAGCACTTTGACAATCTGTGAGAAATAAAATGATCAAAGTTTTCAACATATAGTCAAGTGCACTGGGGCTCATAATGTAGAAGACCGAAAAGATCTCAGTGTAGTTTCCATTCCTCCCAGGGTTGGTGGGGCAGGAGGGGAGATGAGATGGTCTGAGAGCACAAATATTTTTACTATTTTAATTTTTATAATAAAAATGTATTAATCTTTGTACATTTTAAAGAGAAATGTAAATTTGGGAAAACATTCAAACTGTACAAAAAGAACAAAACATAAAAAGCAAAAGTGGCCAAGACCGGTTTGGCTCAATGGATAGAGTGTCGGCTTGGGGACTGAGGGGTCCCGGGTTCGATTCCGGTCAAGGGCATGTACATGGGTTGAGGGCACATCCCCGGTAGGGGGTGTGCAGGAGGCAGCTGATCGATGATTCTCTCTCATCGATGTTTCTAACTCTCTATCTCTCTCTCTTCCTCTCTGTAAAAAATCAATAAAATATATTTAAAAAAAGAAAAAAAAAAGAAAAGAAAAGCAAAAGTGCCCCCACTCCCATCCTCCCAGTTTCCCAAAGTGGCAATTTTTGACAGGATCCTTACTATCCTTCTAGTTGCTTTCTGCACATACTCTATGTGTAACCTCTGTGAGCTTTCTATGCTAGGAGATATGTGATGAACACTAAGAAAGACAAGAGTAAGCACAGAAATAACTGGGCAAATGAGAAGTGGGCATGCGGCTGCCGGTCCTCAGGGTCCTCCCTTCTCTGCTCCCTCCTTAAACTCAATGCCATGCCTGATGGGCCCTCCTCTGAACAGTCAGTCAGTTATCGCCCTCAGCACTCCTTCAGACACCTCACCGCTGAGCTCACTAGAATCCCTTCCAGCAGAATCAGCTGGGCATACCTGTCTTTCCTTCTAAACTTACAGTTCCTTTTCAGCAGGGATTGTCCCTTATTTATTGAGTAGAGGCCCGGTGCACAAAATTCCTGCATGGGGGGAGGGGAAAGAGGTGGTAGTGTCCCTCAGCCCAGCCTGTACCCTCTCCAATCTGGGACCCCTCTCACAATCCAGGACTGCTGGCTCCCAACTACTTGCTTGCCTGCCTTCCTGATTGCCCCTAACCGCTTCTGCCTGCCAGCCTGATCAACCCCTAACCACTCCCATGCCAGCCTGATTGATGTCTAACTGCTACCTTGCCAGCCTGTTTGCCCCCAACTTCCCTCCTCTGTTGGCCTAGTCACCCCCAACTACCTCCCCTGCAGGCCCGGTGCCTCTCAACTGCCCTCCCTTGCTTGCCTGATCACCCACAACTGTCCTCCCAACTGCCCTCCCCTGCTGGCCATCTTGTGGTGGCCATCTTGTGCCCACATGGGGGCAGGATCTTTGACCACATGGGGGCAGCTATCTTGTGTCAATCTGCATATTACTCTTTTATTAGATAGGATAGAGGCCTAGTGCATGGGTGGGGGCTGGCTGGTTTGCCCTGAAGGGTGTCCCGGATCAGGGTAGGGGTTCCCTTGGGGCATGGGGTGGCCTGAGTGAGGGGCCCGTGGTGGTTTGCAGGCCAGCCACTCCCAGTGGTGACCCAAGCAAAGGCCCTGGTAATTGGAATTTATCTACCTTCTACAATTGAAACTTTGTAGCCTAGAGCGGAGCCAAGCCTCCTGCTTGTTCCGTGGCTGCTACCATTTTGGTTTGGATTTGTTTACCTTCTATAATTGAAACTCTGTAGCCTTGAATGGAGGCTTAGGCCGGCAAGGGCAGGTGGAAAGCTTGGCTTTTTCCGTTGCCTGGGAAACACAAGCCTCCCTCTTGCTCTCTGTGGCTGCAGCCATCTTGGTTGGGGTTAATTTGCATACTTGCTCTGATTGGCTGGTGGGCATGGCTAGTGGGTGTAGCAGAGTGATGGCTAATTTGCATATTACTCTCTTATTAGGTAGGAAGTGTTTCCCCCAGCAACAAGTGTGGCCCCTTGAGATAGGAACTCAATTCAGAAACAAGAATTATCTGTCTTAAAATAGAGAAGTTAAAAGACTTATAAAATAATACAGAAAATTACTTTTGGAACACAAGCTTCATAGCAGGCCTAGGATACTAACCCCTCAGAGCAGGGGCTCTTTCATTCTTGGTTGTATCTCAGTGCACTAAAATGTGTGACTTCCTGGTATAATCCTACTTCAGGAGCTGTCAGATATATGTCTTCTCTGATACAGAGAAGTCAGCTCAGACGAGAGTAATTGCTAGAGGACTTCTTTTTCCCCCTAATGTCACCCATGACGAATGTGAAATGTCAAATGAGGGAAGGTGTGTTACCTGGGCAGTAGTTAAAGCATTGCACATGGAGCAGATGGCTTCTGCATCATCATCTGTTTTCTTTTTTACTTGCAGAAGCTGAGCAGCTTGAATGAGAGGTTCCAGGGTTTCTTTAGCCCCACTGTTCATCAGATTCTTGTCACGCAGCCATTCTTCCAGTTGACTGACATTGTACCTGTGGGGGGTTGGGGAGAGAGGGAGAGGGAGAGGGAGAGGGAGAGGGAGAGGGAGAGGGAGAGGGAGAGGGAGAGGGAGAGGGAGAGGGAGAGGGAGAGGGAGAGGGAGAGGGAGAGGGAGAGAGAAGGGGGGAGAATGCAAATTTACTGAATGTTGTCATAAATGCCTTAATTTTCTGTGTATGGCTTTGTCAGGAATTTGTTAAAATGACAAGCAGTATTCTTGTTTGCTTTTCTTAAATCTTATCAGCTATGCTTAAAAATTATCATTATAAGAAGTCATGAGGTTTATAATCACAATTATAAAAGAATAAACGACTAGAGAATATAATTATCTTTAATGCAAGATAGAAAAGTAGCCATTATAGCAAAAATTATGAAGTGAGACTGGCTAAAAGATAAGACAGAACATATTATGTGGCTGTGCCCTCCTTAAACAGCTGACCAGAAACACTTTATAGTTTCTCCTACAACTTCAGAGGTGAGAAGTAATAATTCTTTAAGTCTTCTCTCTTAAGTCCATCTGAATAATAACACCTCCCTCCACCCCATACAGACACTCTGTGCTCCAGCCTTCTTTAGGGAAGAGCGTGGATAATGGAGGCAGTGGCCCAAGGAAGCTCAGGGAAGGGAGGAGAGAAAGGCAAGTGGGGACCACCGGAAGAGAGGAAGACCCCAAAACTACATGGGTGCTGAGGTATCAAAAGATGGCCAAGCAAGTAACAGTGGTTTTTAAACTAAAATGAGGTAGATGGACACACAATCAGAGTGAATAATCACGCTAACAAGAGGAATTATTAGGTGCTGCAAATGTATAAATAGCTTATAGAGAAAGAGATTCTTCTATCTGAGGTAAGGCATTAGCTTCTCAAATGTTAACTATAATGGATGTGGATCAGAATGGGAAATCTGAAAAGAATGCCAACATTTCCTGAGACTGAGTAACTAAAGACTTTTGTAGGAGAATTCCTGCCCCCCCTTGGTGAATTTTCTAGCTGTTTTAAAATAAATTAGTTATAAAATAAGTCAATTCTATTATGATAATGAGGTAATGCTGAGGAGTAGTTGGTATCAAACCGAGTGCAGCTCTTCCTAAAACACCAAGTAGAACATTTCAAATATTAGTGACTCATTAAACATGCTCTTGTTGCCACAGTACAGAAATGTATTTTGTTAAAATAAATTTCCAAGAGCAACCAAGCATTATAATTCTTCATTATAATTTGACTAGTGATCGGGTGCATGAAATTAGTGCACATTAAAAGGGGATTAATTTGAGGAAATAATTTAATATTGCTATATGCCCTTTCTCTATAATAGAAGTGTCAGAGATGAAAGAAAATTAGTAAAATGTATATGAAAATCTTCCTCCTGTCAGAGTCTGGGACTCACCATGGGACCCAGAGTCAAGTCCCCGCCCACCCACGTGCACCTCAAAATCGCATGAGTCCCAGACCAGCTGCTCCCCTCTCCCCTGTGCTAGATCCAACCCGGCCAGTCCCACCCTTGTCAAGCCATGCCGGGCAGGGGGCGTAGCCTCAGGTCCCCTGGCCTGGGGCCTGGACAGGGGGCATGGCATGAGATCCCTCAGTTCAGACTGGGGCGTGGGCATGCCTTGAGGTCCCCCATCAAGCCCTGTAGCCTCAGGTCCCCCGGCCCAGCACCAGGAGTGGGGGTGCAGCCTCGGGTCCCTCATCAAGCCCTGCTGGGTGGGGGGCATGGCCTGAGGTCCCGTCAAGCTCAGCCAGGCAGGGGGACACAGCCTCAGGTTCCCTGGTCTGGTGCTGGGGCGGGGGGCACAGCCTGAGGTCCCCTGTTAAGCCCTGCTGGGTGGGGGGTATGGTCTGAGGTTCCCCAGCCTGGTGTCAGGGAAGGAGCAGCCTGAGGTCCCCTATCAAGCCCCACGGGGGCGGGGGCGGGGGAGGGTGTAGTCTCAGGTCCCTGCTGATTGCTTGTTAAGGCTCTTTATGGGTGCAGCCATCTTTGTGATGGAGTGATGGTTAATTAGCATATTCCCTCTTTATTAGATAGGACATTTTATTTATTTATTTATTTATTTATTTATTTATTTATTTATTTTTTAAATGTATTTTATTGATTTTGTACAGAAAGAAAGGGAGAGAGATAGAGAGTTAGAAACATCAATGAGAGAGAGTCATCGATTAGCTGCCTCTTGCACACCCCCTACTGGGGATATGCCCGCAACCAAAGTACATGCCCTTGACCGGAATCGAATCCGGGACCTTTCAGTCCCCAAGCCGACACTCTATCCATTGAGCCAAAACGGTTTCGGCATAGATAGGACATTTTATTATTGTACAATTAAAACACACACAAAAGCCCTAGCTAGTTTGGCTCAGCCCTAGCTAGTTTGGCAACTCGGATAGAGAGTTGGACTACAGACTGAAGATTCTGAACAAGGGTGCATGCCTGGGTTTCGGCTCAGTACCCAGTAGAGGGCATGCAGGGGGCAGCCAATCAATGATTCTCTCTCATCACTGATGTTTCTCTCTCTCTTTCCCTCTCCCTTCGTCTCTAAAAATCAATAAAAATATATTTAAAAATAAATAAAATACACACAAAAGAAGAGGAAGCAACTATCCCATCTTTATGTATTTTTCATCATCTTTCCAATCCCTCTGAAGACTTAGCTTAGCCATGAGTGGAACCTGCTGGAGGCACAGCACAGCGGAGCAATGATGACTGGGGAGAGGGCCAGCAGGTGGCAGGACATGGCTCCATGCCCACACTCCCTTTGCTGGGTGGCTGTGGCCCAGACAGACATCAGGTGCACTGACCTCAAGCTAGCCCTCAGCTCCCCGCACGCTGGCAGGCAGTCATGGGGCAGCGAGAAAAGGCCGTCACTGTTCGAGTTTCTCACCTGATCTGCATGCCTTTGCTCCAGGAGCACATGTCCTTCCGCAGGAGGAGGTTGTTCAGCGTGATGGCCCCCACGATGTAGAACATCTGCTTGGCCACCTGCTTGATCAGCTCGGGGTCCATGCCGTGCTGACACATGACCGAGTGGAAGGAGCTGAGCTGCCGGAGGATGGAGTCCAGGGTGTAGGTGCCCTCATCGGCGATGCTGGAGGTCCTCTTCCTCAGCCCTGTGGGCTTCACCCCGGACACGCCCTGAATGGTCTCATGCTCCAGCATGCCTGAGACTGCATGAGAAGTTCACGTTAAAAGAGAGGGTCTGGAAGGACATCGTTTCATGTGCACACACATTCACACATTCATTTTAGGAAAACGATCTGAGCATCTAAACAGGGAAAAAGAACTCCCCCCAAAAGAGCTTCTAGATTTTTAATAAAGGAATAATTCTTAAATGCAAAAACTTATTAAGAAATCTTAATGGTGTATTTTCTAAACTAAGCAGCAGCAGCCTGTACTAGCACCCGGGTGTGGTACCGTGGGAGAGGTATGCTTCAGTGAGGAGAAGATGAGCGTTCTCCAGTGCTGTGTGAGCCCCAGAGGCAAACAAATCAAGTAACATGGGCAGGAGCCTGCCCAGCTGGTGTGGCTCAGTGGCTGAATGTCGACCAATGAACCAGGAGATCACGGTTTGATTCCCAGTTAGGGCACATGCCGGGGTTGCAGACTCGATCCCCAGTCTAGGGCATGCAGTAGGCAACTGATCATTAATTCTCTCTCATAATTGATGTTTCTATCTCTCTCTCCCTCTCCCTTCCTCTCTGAAATCAATAAAATATATGTTTTTTTAAAAAAAAGGAAAAAGAAAGGCAGGAGCTTGGGCAGAGGTCTTGGAGAAGACTTGCGAACTGGGCCCTTCCTTGCCCTGAGCTCCGCCGCCCAGGACTCAGCCTCTCCTCTGGGCCCTGCTGCTCCTCTCCTGTGCTCTCATAGCATGTAGCCTACGTGTCCTCTAGGACGGTTTGGGTTTGGGATGCCTACTCCTGGGTTGGGAGCCCCTCGAGAGCAAGGGCTAAGCCTGACTCACTTTTATTTCTCCTAGTGCTAACCTCAGCCTCCAAGAACCTCATACAGCTGCTGTTGAATCACTGGGGATTGGGTGGTGGGTGTAAGTGGGACACTAAGAGGTAAACTTCTGTTCAGCCGATAAAAACAGACACAAATAGGAAAAAAAGTTTCACTGAAGCTGATCTTCTTTGCATCTGCACCTCTTGCATTTTAGCTGAGTTGGGCTGCTTTAAACTCATGACTTTTCAGGGAATGACCGAAGAAATCACCCGACTCACATGGTTTCCTCAGCCTGTTATGGTTCCAGTTTGATTGTGGGCTTACGATAGAAAATGGAACACTCTGAGTCCACAGAAGGGAAAGAAATTGTGGAAATGAGAAAAACACATGGGTGGAGAAGAAAGGGCAGCTGGGAGCAGTCTTTAGAGGCTGCTGATGATCTGCCTGAGAATGAGAGTTTGGTGAGTTAAAAACAAGTGTGTGTGCCTTTTTTTTATATTCAATGCGTTTAAAGTTAGCAGCCTGCAATCTGTACATGCCCCCTAAGTCTGACTTCAAACATGCTACACATTCCACAGTGTAGCATGATACATAAACAAACATGCAGAACGAGTGTACATATATGAAGTGAGGTACATGGGATCACATTAGCTGAAAACACAGAAACAGAAAGACACAAAGTAACACCCACACAGACACAACCAGTGGGGCTCATTGAATTAGAAACTGCTGCATTAAACCAAATTGCCTTTAACAATTCCAGAGGGGCCATGAGATGTACAACTTAGCCTGGGGTGTCTGAGCCTGTTCTGTTACCACCGTACCTTCCCACCCCTTTTGCTGTAGCCTATTAATTAGCCAAAGTGCAAACCCTCCCCAGCCTTATTAGTTTTAAATGTAGTGTAGTAGTTTCCTAGACCAGTGGTCGGCAAACTAATTAGTCAACAGAGCCAAATATCAACAGCACAACAATTGAAATTTCTTTGGAGAGCCAAATTTTTCAAACTTAAATTTCTTCTAACGCCACTTCTTCAAAATAGACTCACCCAGGCCACACTCAAGGGGCCAAAGAGCCGCATGTGGCTCGCGAGCTGCAGTTTGCCGACCAGGGTCCTAGATGAAAGTTTGAAGTGTTTTTCAAAACTGGACAATGAATAAGGTCTACTGCTGGGTACACAGCATTACCCGATCTTAGAGAGAGGTACTGCACACTGGGGAGGGGAACTGGATACTGCCGTCCTGGTCTTGTGGAAGCAGCGATTCTGATGTATCCCAGTTAGTCATGGCTAACATCCTATGTTCTGGGATTCCTCAGCTACTTTTAGGACCATTTTAATGTTCTCTGTTTGAAAACATGCTATGAGACATGTGCCACTGGTGGGCATGTGAGGTGGACAGACTTACCGATCATGGGCTGAAGGATGTTCTCCAGCACCCGCACGAGTTGCTGGTAGATCTGAATGGCCAGGTCACTTAGCACCTGCCGGTACTCAGCCAGGTCGAAGTTGGTGAGGCAGTGTTCATTCTGGCGAGATGTGTTGTGCTTCATAAAACCCTAGAGCCACAACGCAGTTAATGATGCACAGGAAGTGAGATGTCTGCTGTCTGTCAGGCTCACTTGATCAGCATCTCCCTGTTCTTTTTTTCTCTTCATAGAGTTTCCATATATCCCTCACATAAATGCCAGGAAAATCATTTTCAATGTGTGTTTCCATCTTTAAAATTCCACTTCTTACTAGCTTTTTGAATAATATCTAAACTTGGAAACCTAGCATTTTCTTTCCAATAGCAATGTCAATAAAATAGGATGGGAGAATTTAATCTAAAAAAAAAAAAAAAAAAATTGCTCTAGTAGGTGTGGCTCAGTTAGTTGAACATGGTCCCATATACCAAAACATCACAGTTCAATCCCTGGTCTGGGTTGGGGTGTGTATGGAAGATAGCTGATCGATATTTTTCTCTCTTTCCCCCCTCTTCTTTCCTCTCTCTCTAAAATCAATTAAAACATACCCTCTGATGAGGATTGTAAAAAAATTGTCTTTCACTTATGAAACATGAAGTTTACTGCTAAACACTAAACTATCTAAAGTACTAACATGTTTAAACTTCAGTTTATTAAATATAGTTGTATTTATAAATACTGTACCAAAAAGGCATTTATACCTTAAAACAGATTGATTTCTACAGAGACTGGTAGATACATAAAAAGTTTTCCTTTCATGGCACCACAGATGATTTTCATCTTTTGGTGGTATTTGTTAAAATGGAAAGACAATAGTACAAGAAAGTAGTTTTATCAGATATTGCCTGCCAAAAGCAATAGCCTACTTGATGGGTTCTGCCCAAGGTCCTTAACAATACAGTCCAGGAATGGGAATGACAGGGCAGCAAATGGCCCCTCTGGGGAATTCTGGTCTGTCAGTCCCGTCTTTCCAGGGACATCTTGCTCACATTTGTATTTCCCATCGTTTGCCAGGACCATCCTCTGCCCCAAGCCTCTGACTGGGTGCTCAGCAAGTGCTACAGCTCAGCTTCTCTTTAACCCTCCTGGCAAAGGATGGGCGGTGCAGGGGAGTGGTTAGGGGTAGGGGCTCTCAGAGGCAGGCAGACCCTGCTCCTTATGGCTGAGAGGACTTGGGCAAATGGATGACCTTCACTGAGCTTCAGTTTCCTCATCTGTAAAACTCGGTCATAATCCCTATCGCACAGAAATGTTGTAAGAATTAAGTGACACAGTGTCTAGTAAGTGCCGTCTGATGCATAGTAAGCAGCCCTTAATAAACAGTAATTATTAACATATTACATTTTTGAAAAAATAAAGTCTGTCAAACAATTGATGAATACATCACTACAAACAAAAGCCAAACAGATTTTTGGACAAGTTTAAAGACAGTCTTAATCACCTCTAAAGCATTATAGTAACTACAACTTTTTAATTTTTAAAGAGTTCTTGACTAGTCCACTTGCACACATTGACAAAAAGTTTCATTGTTCCAACTATTCACTGATCAATGCTCATTTTATTTATACTGTGTTTTCTTATAATACAAACTCTCAGAGGAAAGAAACTTGGTTGTTCCCCACAGTCACACTATTCCATAAATAATAAACATCAAACAGAACTATGGACTTCCAAGCCACCTCTGAATTCAGGTTTCTAAATTAACGTTTTCCTTAAAAAGATCAGAGAAGGCACAACATGTTGGTTTTATAACCAGGTTTTTCTCACCTCTTCTCCGCTGTACTGCTTCAAACAGTGCAAAAACCGGCAAGTGTTAGAGAGCCAGAAGGAAACGGTTTCAAAATCATCACCTCTTTTCTGAAAGAGAGAATAAGCCTAAATTTGCTTTTTTTCTTGGAGAAATAACAACCTGAAAAATAAATGAACAGATACCAGAAGGCCCATTCTTTCAGTTACCATTGTAAACAATTATAAATCACAAAGGAGAAGAGAAAGACTGTGAAACACTGAAACCCCAACACATGTCAGTCATAAGACACAATTAAAAAAAGAGATTTTAAATTGTTTTCTTAGAAAGAGGAAGGGAGAAGGAAACATTAAGGTGAGAGCGGAACATCACTCACCTGCTTCCTGCACACCCACTCCTAGGGATCAAGCCTACAACCCAGGCATGTGCCTGATGGGAATTGAACTGGTGACCTTTTGGTGTATGGGATAAAGCCCAGCCAACTAAGCCACACCGGCCAGGGTGATAAGATATAATTTCTGAGCAGTGAATCAGAAATGGGATGAAGGAAGTCCAGTGCAGAGCAGTACACAAAGGAAGCTACTTGTTTCTTCATCAGGATTGGGGCACATGTCCATCATTGCTAAATCCAAACAGAGCCCAGGCTGGTGTGCTCAGTGGTTAGAGTGGTAGCCTGTATACCAAAGGGACTCAAATTCGATTCCTGGTCAAGGGCATGTACCTGGATTGCAGTTTCTAACTCCAGCCCCAACTGATGTGTCTCTCTCACACTGATGTTTCTATTTCTCTTCCACTCCCTTCCTCCCCTTCCACTCTCTCTAAAAATAAATAAACAAATAAATGAAAAGCTACCCTCCGGTGAGGATACAAGACAAATACTAGTCTACTTCAATTCAAAAAGGGATATGTGACAAATGCACATCAATTTTAAATGGTATCAAAAGGGTGTTAGGTTCTAGTACCCTCTCTTTTGTAATCTTGAAACAATCTGGTACAATAATTAGTCAAATTAGATAAATGCCTTCTTGCAATTAAGGTGAAAGGGAGAAAACCTTATGAGTTGACTTTGTTGTCTTTGTAAAAGTTGGCCTAACAATTAGCAAAACTTATAGTCTAAGTGCAATAGAGCATCAATACACCAAAAATGAAATGAATTCTATTCAGAAGATGCTCATCAATTTTTAAATATTAAATCTTCAGAAATTCCATGCTTCAGTAACTACTGTAGATTGTAACTACATAGAACATCTTAGCAATAGGGACTGAGAACTAGCATCTGTCAAAAGGTCAGATGGGGGAGGGGTGTGTTTCTTCAGTGCAGAGTTTCAGGTGGGAAAGATGAAAAGGCTCTGGAGATGGGTGGTGATGGCTGCACAACAATATGAATGCACTTTATGCACAGAGCTGGTCACTGGTTAAGCCCTGGCCGGGTGGCTCAGCTGGTTGGAATATTAGTCCATGGACCGAAAAGCCCAAGATTTGATTCCTGGTCAGGGCACATACCCAGGTTTTGGGTTGGATCCCTGATCGAGGAGCATATGGGAGGCAACCAATCAATGTCTCTTTCTTACATCAATGTTTCTCACCCTCTCTGTGAAATTAATAAAAACAGCAAAACTCCACATATCCTCAGTAAGGATAAAAATAATGGTTAGATGTTATAATTTTTGTTATGCATATTTTACCACAATAAAAAAAGTATTTCATGAAACACATCCCAGATTTGAGCGCCCACTGGGTACGTTAGCTTATCCACTTATCTCCATTTTAAAATATAACCTTAAGTCAGGTATCAGAAAGCAAAGTATTTAGAACACTTTCTCTTAGCTCTTCACAGAAACACCTGAGTTAAAACTAAGAATAATGTTCATTGTTTTTTTAGAGTTAGGAGGAGGATTATGCAACATAATCACCAAGTCATTATGTAGGACTTCCTGCTCCAGTACATGATTTTTCTGTCTTTTCCAAGCCTTTCCTTTCTGATTAGTGTCTGTGTGTTGCTTCTCTGTGGAATCAGGCACAGGTTACAAGGAAAATTATGGGTGATTTGGAGAAAAATGGTGAGAAAAGTTCAAAGAAAAACTTTATTTCATCAACTATCTTCTTATATGAATGAGCCATGTATTATTTAACCTATTTAATACCTATCTTAACTATAGCATCATATTCCCTGTATATGATGGACTCCATTAAGTATTTGAAATTTACTTCTAAGTAAGACCTTAAAGCAGACTATTTCTATCTATAAAGAAACAATTTTCTCCACAATTAAATGCAATTAAATCAAATTAGTTTTGATTACTGTTTATTCTGAGCCCTGTTTTGAAAGAAGCATATAGACAATCTGTAAGAAAAAACATTTCCCACTGTGGTACATTTCCACAGTGGAAGGTAGCCGTTAAGACAGCAAAGTGTTCACACCTTCCTCAAGGCTGAGGGAGAAAAAGTCCCTACATGGAAGTTCTGTCATTATACTCATTATGAGAATTTTGTTAAACATGACTGACCTTTAATACTTTTTTGATGCTGTTAATTGTGGATGTTAGCAGCGACCTTACTTTCTGGTCATCGTTCAGGTAGTCGGCATGTCGAACACACATGAACAGGATATACGCTGGTAACCCTGGGATCAAGTTGACTGCCACACCACGTGGCTTCAGTTCTGAAAAAAGAGAGAGAAAACAATCTTACCTAACACTGACAGCCTTCATGAGAAGCCCTTTGAGAGACAATGAAAGCACAGTTCTCATGTGAGAGTCCAATCGTTCAGGGTAAATGGGTCACATAAAAAGCATATTTTAATAGTTCAGGAAGAGAAGTTCTTGAGGGTGGGAACATGGTGAATTTTAGTTGTCTCTGCCAAGACAACTCCCAAATCTCTATCTTCTGCCCTGACTTTTCCCTTGAATTCCAGTCTCTTGGATCAACTGCCTTCTTGGCATCTCAGCTCAGACATGTCAGACTGAGCCCATCCAAACCAAACTCCATTCCTGGAGTACCTGCTCTTCTAGGAGTTGCCCCACTCTCAATAAATTGCAGTTCCAGCCTTTGTTTCTCAGGTTATAGACCTGTCATCACCTTTGATGTATTTTTCTCACACTACACACCTAATGCAGCAGCTGGTTGATGTTTCTCTCTCATCAACATTTCTAGCTCTCTATCCCTCTCCCTTCCTTTCTGTGGAAAATCAATAATATATATATATATATATATATATATATATATATATACACACACACACACACACACACACACACACACACACACATATATATATATACACACACACACACACACATATATATATATATGTAAAAACCGGTGTTGAATATTTCTAAAATCAGTGACTAGTCTTTCCCACCACTGACACGTGTACCAAAAAGACCTTTTAACCCAGGCACAAAATACTTGCATGCTTGAGATCTCTTTCTTTATTTCTCCTCTCTCCTCCCTCCTTCCTCTCCCACCCACTCCCCCCTCTATTTTCTCTTTTGTTTCTGTGAGGGTGGGCAGAAGAGGGTTGTTGGCAAGCCAGCCAGAGAGGCCTCACCAGGAACCACACTAACTGGCACTTTGATCCTAGCCTGCAGAACTGAGAGAACAGAAGAAAGAAAAGACTTGCCCAGAATCAGGTTCTTAACGAGTTTTTGCTCATCTTCCTTCTTGTATTCCAGCATTCCTTGGAAATCCTTTTCTTTCCTGGGAATGTTGACTGGACGAATGGGCTCGTCAATGATCTGTCCTGGAGATATGTTCTCCATCTGGCCCACTTCGTGAGAAACAAAAAGGAGAAGAAAAGGTTTTCCAGGGAGAAAAGATGAGAAGGTTCCATGTTCCTATAATTTTAAATGATAAATTCTATAACAACAAAAATGTGCCATATTTGCCACTTAATTGTCCCCTTTTTATTTTATTATTTTTCCCCAAGCAAATATATTTATTTAATTACAATTTTTATTTTTTATTGTTTAAGGTACTTCATGTGTCCATATCCCCCTACTGGCCCCCACTCCACCCCCCTCTTTAATTACCTTTTCTAAAATTGGCTGTAAGTGGCAAAATTGTATGGTGATGTCACTGACAGCCACCAGTGCTGGGCTACTATTAGCGTCAGAGAACCTTAATTGATTCAAAAGCATTTTTTTTGGGGGGGTGGGGGGAGGCAGAGGGAAGTAATAAATTTACTTTGTAATAAGATTAAATGTTCCCAAAGTTAGTGGTTTAACTTCTTGGTTAATGAATTATTAATCATAAATAGTTAAATATATTTAGACTTTAAATATTCTATAAAGAGGAAGAAAAACTAGAAGACTCTCCTCACTTTCAGCTCTATGAATCTAGTCATTAAAGAAAAAAAACATTTATTTTAAATGTAACGTTGCAATCAGTTCAAACCAATGAGAGAGCTGGTAGGATAGTGTGTCTTCACACTAGTTGATGTGAAATGTTTCATTTTTCACAGAGGCTTCCCAAGACAAAGACCGAACTTGCTGCCACTATCCCTCATTCCCAAAGAGATAATGAGCAGATAAAACCACCTCTATTTAATGTAATTACCTTAAATACTATTCAATTTTTGTTTGTTTTTAGTAAAGTGTTAACAGTCCTACCATGAAGTTGTGTCCATTAAAGCACAGCTACTGGTTAACCTGTTCAGAGATTAAAAGTGGTCACTACTGTCAGTAACAGCTGCTGGAGAAGAATAATACTAAGGATTCAAAAAGTCTCCAATATCACCTCAGAAATAAGACTAAATGGGAAGTGGAAGAGAAGGTATGGGGATCAGGAGTTAGAGATCTGTGATGTTTGTGCAGACACATGCTAGTGAGCAGGTTGTGTTACCTATAGGAAGGGGGCAGTTAAACCTGTTCAGGTGAAGATTCATCTGAGTTCAGAGACCTGCAAACAGATGCAGATCAGAGGCATCGGAAAGGTTAGTGCTGCTGACTGCACAAGGTGTAAGCGTGCTCTCCTGTCACTCTGGGACTGTGGTTGGCAAACTGTGGCTCGCAAGCCACATGCGGCTCTTTGAGTGTGGCTCTTCCACAAAATACCATGGCCTGGGCGAGTCTATTTTGAAGAAGTGGCATTAGAAGTTTAAGTTTGAAAAATTTGGCTCTCAAAAGAAATTTCAATCATTGTACTGATATTGGCTCTATTGACTAATGAGTTTGCCGACCACTGCTCTGGGGCAATTCTGTGTTGGGTCTGGGAAGCCAGTTCCACAGGAAGAGGCTACGGGAGAGAATACCAACAGCTGTCAGAGCTCCTGCTGCAGCACCAAGACTAGCAGTGCTGAAGATGGCCATGGCCATCAGCACTATATATCTAAGGAGTGGCCACACTGTGGTTGGACAAATCAGGGCTGTGGCATCTAGTGCTTCATGTGCATTGGTGCAGTCTGGAAACCAAGGTAACTGTGAAATGTGTGCCTCCACATAGAGATAGAAGATTCAAACTATTCAATTTTACAAAATTATTCCTGGAGTCAGTTTAAACACAACAGCACCAGGATTTCGAAATCTGCACTAAGTGGCCTTCACAGCTCACATACATGCTACATGTACAATACAAAAGAATAAAATCTCTGCTATCTAGATTACTAGTCACTTTCGGCCAAAGAAATAATCATAAGAAGGGAAACTGGAAGGAAATAGATTCAGCATATTAAGTTCATCAATAAATGTACATATTTGGACTCCATATGATGTAAAAAGAACGCTTTAAATCTACTTATTTAATCACACCTATGGTGCCATTGACTATGAAATACCATTATCTACCTAATGAAAGAGTAACAAGCTAATTGACCATACCTTCGCAATGCCTACCAGCCAACCATGAATGAGTATGCAAATTAACCCAACAAAGATGGCGGGTTAATTTATATACAAAGACACTGAGTGGCCAGGGTGGGGCAAGACACTTGTGTCGTCACCATGATGACAACACAGGCATTCTGCACCATCCCACTCTGGGTCTCTGGGCAGTGTGAGAAGGTGGAAAGGTGGCTCCAGGCTGGAGTGAAGGCAGTGCCAGCAGCTAGAGGAAGGAAGACCCATTCTTGCACAAATCTTCGTGCATTGGGCCTCTGATTTTATATAACACTAAAGGAGGAAAACACTGCAATTAAACTATAACCCATCAACAGTTATAAGACATATCCTGACTTCAGAGATGTTAAAATGTCAAAAAGTGTGCACTTCAGAATTTATGAAATATGTTTTAAAAGGAAGTTTCACTTTCCTTTTGTAAAATCTCTAACCAAGATATTTTTGGTTCTGTATAAAATGTCAAAGACAGCCGAAACCGGTTTGGCTCTGTGGATAGAGCGTCGGTCTGCGGACTGAAGGATCCCGGGTTTGATTCCGGTCAAGGGCATGTACACTGGTTGCGGGCACATCCCCGGTAGGGGGTGTGCAGGAGGCAGCTGGTCGGTGATTCTCTCTTATTGATGTTTCTAGCTCTCTGTCCCTCTCCCTTCCTCTCTGTGAAAAAAAATCAATAAAATATATTGATTAGAGCAGTTGGTTAGAGCATCATCCTGATACACCAAGATTATGGGTTCAATCCCCCATCAAGGCATATATAAGAATCAACCAATGAATGCATAAATAAATGAAATAACAAATTTATGTGTGTGTTTTCTCTCTCCCTTTCTCTAAAACCAATCAATTAAAAAAAAACTTTAAAAATATATAGATGTCAACTCAATATAACCTTGATTCACTTAGTAAATCACCTGCTACTAAAATAAAATGTCAACCCTTGTATAGCATCAGAAAAGCATAAAGTCTAAAAGAGAGAAGCCAGGACACCACCCCAGTTTTCAAAGATAAAAGAGAGCTTGGGGGATCATCCAGTCTAATTCACCATCTAATACGAACCTCCTTCTAGAAAGACCTGAAGAGATGCCTATCTCTATCTCACAGATTCTTTAGTCTTGAGGAAAAACATTCCTGAACCTGTTTTGTCCTGGAAAAGGAAAGGACACTAGAATTTTTTGTTGTTGATGTTGTTAATCCTCACCTTAGGATATTTTTCCATTGATTTTTCAGAGAGTGGAAGGGAGAGGGGAGCGAGCGAGCGAGCGAGCAAGAGAGAGAGAGAGAGAGAGAGAGAGAGAGAGAGAGAGAGAGAGAGATTGATGTGAGAGAGACACAACCTCGCATACCCTGACCAGGGCCAGAGATCGAGCCTGCAACCTAGGAACTTGCCCTTGACCATAATTGAACCAGGGACCCTTAGGTCTGCCAGCCAATGCTCTATGCATTGAGCCAAACAGGCTAGGGCTAGAATTTTAATTTATTTTTCCTCACTTTGGTACCAGGAAGAGTTTGGTCACAGTTTAATTGAGGCAATCAAATTCCTATAAATAGAGAGAGTCCATTAGAAAATATGACACAAATGCCGAAACTGGTTTGGCTCAGTGGATAGAGGGTCGGCCTGCAAACTCAAGGGTCCCAGGTTCTATTCCAGTCAAGGGCACATAACTTGGTTGCAGGAATATCCCCAGTAGGGGGCGTGCAGGAGGTAGCTGATCGATGTTTCTCTCTCATTGATGTTTCTAACTCTCTATCCCTCTCCCTTCCTCTCTGTAAAAAAAAAAAAAACACCAATAAAATATATTAAAAAAAAAAAAAGAAAGAAGAAGAAGAAGAAGAAGAAGAAGAAGAAGAAGAAGAAGAAGAAGAAGAAGAAGAAGAAGAAGAGGAAGAAAATATGACACAAAAAAAAGAAGTCTGGTTCTCAGAAGACTTGGGTTCTAGTCCTAGTTTGGCCACTAATTGGATGAAACTTTAAAAGTCAGTTATGGTTTCTGGGCTTCAATTTTTTTCCTCCTATAATATGATTAACCAATTTCTAGAATTTTTTAAGGTCTAAATTCCTTGACTCCTTGAAAACTGAAATGGAACACCCACTCCTGGATTAAAATATAACACAATGCAGATCAAATTTTGAAACACTTGCCATTTAGCTATGTAATTTCTGCTAAAATTATATATGCTAATGTTTTAAAAAAAAGTTTTCATTGGCTTCTACAAAAGTCTCCATAATTAAATGTTACTCATAGAAGGAGGCAAGAACCTATTTTAAACAAGAAGAACTTAAGTATATTTAATATACATTTTAAAAAAGATACAAAGATTTCTATACATTAGAAGGTGCTTTGCTGCACAAGGTTGCCAGTATTTTCTGTATAATGGGGGTAGGGGACAGGGAAAATGTTCGAGGAGTCTGTCAGGGAGGTGGGGGAATTCTGCTCTCCACAAGGGCCCAGATCAAATTGATTGATTTCATTTTATTCTTTAGACTTGCATCAGTTATTCAACTTCTCTTAAGGATATTTTAATGGTCTTTTTGTTTAACCTATGAATTGTCTCCTCTAGTGCTACGTGCAGGTTTAAGAACATAGTTGGCAGGATAGTTTAACTCACCAGAAGATTTCTGATTGATAATGGCTTCAACTTGCTGGCATCTTAAAATATTCTAATCTATCTCTTTAATTAAAAAGATACATATCAAAGAAATCTTATTAAGAACTTAAAATAACAAGTAAAACCATTAGGAGTTTTAAAAAATAATCTTACAAATTGATACCTTGAAATCAGTTTCTTTCAAGCTAGTACTCTGCAATCCAATTATCATCTCATGATATAATTAATGCAGAGTTAAGTGCAGAAATGTTCTGTGAAGAAAGATTTTCAAAGTTCTGCCAACAGACATTTTATTTTTTTAATCTTCATCTGAGGATATTTTTTTCAATTGGTTTTTAGAGAGAGTAGGAGAGGGAAAGACAGAGAGAGAAATATCGATGTGAGTGAAGCACATCAATTGGTTGCCTCCTGTACATGCCTGGACCAGTGCTGGGGCCAAGGAGAAGAATGCAACTGAGGTTATATGCCCCTGACCAGGATTGAACCCAGGACCCTTTGGTCTGTAGGCTTGACACTCTATCCACTGACCCAAACCAGCTAGGGCCTATAGACATTTTAGCCCATGTGTCTGATTTGGAGATTCAACACTTTATTCCGATATGTAAAATCTGAATCAATAATGCTATAAGGATTAGATATAAAATATAACAGCCAAGTAATCTGATTTCTAAGTAAATCTTTCAGCGTTTGTATATCCAAGGAAATAAAAAGTAAATATCTTCAAAGGAAATATCTACATTGCCATTCTAAATATTTCTGAAACTTATTCAGCAAACATTTATGGAATGATTAAGATGGGCCAAATATTATGCAAGGTATTGTGAAAAGAAGGGGAAGAGGTGGTCCCTTGCTCAGGAAGCTCATAGGCCACTGAGAAAGCCAGTAATTCAAAGAGAAAAATGGTTAAAAATATGACAGTGAAAACCATAAAAGTGAGTGGGAACCATAAGTTCTGTCTGGGGATCAGGAAAGCATGCTCTTAAGGATGTGTTTAAAATACCTTCTAGTTCACCAATTTTTTTGGCAAATACTTTTAGTTGCTTTTTCAGTTTCCGGACAGTCTTATCTTGTTTTTCAAGTTGTTCCATCAAATCCTAAAGGTGAAAATGAGAAATATAACAGAATGATCAAAATAGGTCTTCTAAAATGCACAGAAGGAAAGCAGACACAAAATGATAGAAACAGCACTGTTAGTTTCACATAAAAGCTCCAGAAAAGCTCACTGGTGGAGCCACCACCTGGCTGAAACTCGCAGGCATGGGAAATGCAGCTATAATACATGCCGAATGTTAAAATACAGATGCAGTACAATCCTTTACAGCGTGACGGACAGCAGGCTCACTGGGGAGTCTTTTCCAATAGACTCCACGTGGGCAAAACAATTAAATGCTCGTAAAATGTACCACTATTCCATTGCAATGCCTTCTTTTAAAGGGGGAAGAGGCAAAATAATTTTTGATGAATGCACAAAATGTGTTGTGGAGAGTTTTAAGGGCAGTGGAACTTGGGTAGGAGCTTTTTGACTTTTGACTTCCATCACACTGTAAGCCTAGAGTCAGTAACAAACCAAACACGACAGTGGACGCAGGACACTGGTAGAGGTGACACCACTCGCTGACAGACAGCTGTGGGGAGAAACAGTTTCATCAGAGTTTTTGCAGAGACATCCTGGGAGGAGCAAGCCGCCCCTCGGTTGCAGAGAGCTAGAAGTAGTGCAAAAAGCAACAGAAAAGCACTCTTGAGTTTACATACAATCATCCGTTTGTAAAGTGAAATCCGATATGATTGATACTTCTTAGGGTCATCTGCATATAATTCCTCAAAATACTGAAAAAACAGGCATAATGGATATTTGTTGTTCTCTGTGCCACCCCTCAGCAAAATCAATTTTTAAAATATTTTAAGTAAAATAATGAAACTGAATCTACTGAAAAGGCTCTGATTTGTCATCTGCCATTGCCCTCTGACCTTTCTGGTACGGACAATTCCAGCTTTATGCTGTGACATACACTGTCACATGCTCAGAGGAAACAGGCCACAGCCAGGATGCCATCGGTTAGCAGGGGAACAAAGTGGTGCTCGAGTCCCCGGGTAAGGCTGCTATAATTTCACTCCTTAGACCTGCTCACAAGTTGCTGCACTTTTTGTTGCCAGCAGTTGTGGCAAGAGTAGGGCAGGCAAACAGAATTAATGGCAACATGGGCGCTGTTGTTTGAAGGTGGAAAAGGCCGGCGAGCAGCTGTGTGCCTTCCTTCCCTGAAAGGCAGCATGGGAGGCCTGGGAGGCACGTTCACTGGAGAAGGAGGAAACCTTCTGTTTGTGTTGGGGCAGGTGTGCGGGCGGGTTACTCAGGGCAGCATTCCAAGGCCTACGCCTCGGTTCCCAGCTGTTTTAATATTCTGCTCACGTTTCCTAAAGAAATGCACAATTAACATTGACAAACTTCAATGACTTTGAAAAAGTGCATCACTCCCTGTACTTAGGTTTGAATCCAATCTCCAGTCAGTGGGGCAGGAGAAGTGGCTGAGCTGCAAAGGATTTTCCTAAACCGCAGACAAGATCATTAACCAGACTACCAGCTTAGAATTTGGGGCTTAGTTTACTTTTGTATTAGTTACGCAAAATTATCAAGAAAAAGAACACTACCGACAAGGCTGCAAGGGAAATGCTTAATCAGCTTGATGAAAAAACTGGAAATCTGCACCCAGAAGCATCTTTACTTCACGGTTTCACCTCATACTTGAAGATAATCATTTATAAGCAGATAATTTATACACTGATCAGTCATATTATATGATTTAGTATATTATCAATTCTTAGGCATTTAAGCATTGTTAGTTAAACTTAAGCAACGATACACTTGAAAGTAATAAAAAGACATTTGAGTCTATGATCTGGAAGACTTCCCCCCAGAAATCAGTGATATTTCAGTCCCTTTGGAGAGTCCAAACACTGCCCTCACCCTTCTCCCCCATTCCCACAATGGAGCCTCCCACATGTGTCCTCTGTCCTCGAGGGCACAGATGGGCTCTGAAAAGAACACCTTTGTGTTTTGCTTTCATTAATATAAAAGACAGTTGGACAGATGACACTAGAAAACTATTTGTAACAGAAAATGATCACTAATGGAATAATGGAGGGATAATTCAGATTAAATCTTCAGAGAAAATCCAAATTATTTATTCTAGATTAAAGTCCTGAATTAAATAAAAAAGACAAAACACGACCAGCCTTAAAGAGCTGTTCTCAAAACCAGGCTGATACTAAAATCTAGATTTTTATATAGACGCATGGAATCATTACTTTTCAATGACCTCTCATTTAATAAACATATTATCAAATTTAAGTAGATTTAAAAAATCTATAAATAAGTAATAAAAGCTATTTTGTGATAGAGAAAGAAATATTCTAGAAAATACTTTCTATAAAATAAAGGAAGAGAAAAAGTAAAGAAAAAAAACTGTGCCACTGTTCAGAATCTGAGAAAGGAAAAAAAAAAAACACCCTCTCCTCATTTCATTGCACACTGCTCTCTCTCCTCTATGACCTGGGAGCTCCATCCAATGTCAACCAAAAGTTCCCTTTGGTTCTGCCAACTGCCTTGCAGACCATAGCTCTAACCCCCACTTGTCTGCTACAGATGGAGGCTGGGGCGGCCTCAGTGGCTGTTTGGGAACCACAGTTGAACAGACGTGGGCCCCAGTCTCTGTCACAACAACCACAAAACCAAGGCAGAGAACGGCAGAGGTTCTGCAGCAAAGTGGAAAAGAGGCCACGCGAGTTCTCAAGGATCTCAAGAGCCCAGCATGCAGCTGGTGGATACCTTCCAGACCCTCCAAGTGGGTCTGAGAGAGCTCCTGTGAGAAACACGACCTGCGCACATGCCTTTTCCATTTCTGCCAACAGAGTCCTATTTTCCTCACTCCCTCTGTGCTGGGGCACCCTGCAGAGCCAGGCCCTTACCAAGTTTTCATTGGTCAGCCGGGTGATCTCGTGCTGCAGGCTGGCCTCGATGCGGGCCTCGGGGGGCAGCTGCAGGTTCTGGGCCAGCAGCTGCTGCTGCCGGTTGTTCTCTTCCTTCAGGCTCTGGATCTCCCCACGAAGGGCTTCGGCCTCGTTCTCATAGCTCCTCTTCTGTGACTGGAGCTGGGATTCCAGGAGCCTGTGGAGAAACCACACGGGAAGGAAAGGGGATGACACCAGAGTCCCTGCCTGGTGGGGCGAGGCTTCGTGCTCACTAGCAAAGGCAGGAAAAGCAAGGGCTCGAGTGTCTGCGCAACTTCTGACTTTAAAGTCAGGAAACTCCAGACCAGAACTGGACATGTTTGTGTCTTTCTGAACTGTGGGCCCTGCTACGAATATAAAGTTCTAAAGGCTCTGAGAAGCAAGGGAGTTTTAGCTCTTTTGAGAGTTCACAGGAATGATGAATAAAATAACCAATTAAAAGACAGCTTCACTCTGGCTGATTACTCACAAGCATTCAAGTTGGCAAAGACAGTACCTTTGCCACAAAATAACTGCATTATGGATCCAAGATTATAAACAATTGATCTAATTCATATGACTTCAAGAATGTCAGCATTACTAACTTCAGGCAGAGGGTGTAACCAGGGTCCCCTTTTTGCTTTCTACTCTTATCTGTGATGAAAGGAATAGCTGAATGCTTCTATGAAATATATACAGATTTACCAAATCCAGACAGGTAGTTCTGAAATTTTATATACAAATATTTTAAATCTGTCATCTTCTTTCTCCCCATAAACTTCCCTATCAATAAAAGAATCCTAACAAGACATGGCTTTAGAACATAAGCATTAACAGGACCAACAACATGGTTGCTGCTTCTCTGAGCAAACACTCAGCAGTGAGCACAGCAGAGAGAAATAGCACCCCCCCTTTTACCATGCACCCCACATTCACCCCCTTTCTAAACACAAAACAAAGTGACAGTTAGTAATTAATTAACATGAAGAAAGAAAGAATGTTCTTTTATTTTAATCCCTTTGGTTACCAACTGCTGGGCAAGACTTATTGATGCCGTTGCAAGCAAACTGTTAACAGGAGACCAAAAATATTTTAGTGAGTATAAAATTTCAAGAGGATTTGAACCAATAACACCACAAAGTTAATGACAATGGTTTATGGTTAGGACAAACAAAGCAGGAAAGCAGAAGCCCCTTGAACAAACAGCATATTAGGTATTTTTCAAGCTTAAACGTTCAAATAGTATTTTTATGAGATTTTTAGGACACAAACATCACTAAAGCAGGGGAGTATCTGTGTTAGAAAGGTGCTGCTGATTCAATTTTATTTGCTTCCCCCTAAACATATTTAACATGTTGAGTCTGGGTAATTATTTTGAACTGCAGCAATTCAGGAAATCCTCCTGATTTGCTGTTTCACAAATTGGAACCTCACAGTAACCACACAAAATGCCAAGTAAGACATTTAATACTGCCAATAAGCAGCATGGCAACAATATATTGGAATGCAGCCACAAAACCATTGGCATATTTACCCTTTAGATTGATCATTATTCCAAACAAGAAACTACTAAGTATTAGGTATTAATATCTCCCACAGTAGTCTGAGCTCTAGTTGAAAGGTTTCTTGTTTTATTTTTTTTCCAACTCCTAATGAGATATTCATAAATGTTAGTGTCTGAAGGGCAGTCTAGATAGCATCTTTCACTTATGGGAAGCAACTCTTATTCATCATCAATCTATTTCAGCTTTAACAGCATCCCTTACTAAAGAAGGTTTTAGGAAGGTATTTGGTTGAATGCTCTGTTTTACTAAAATTTACTTAGGAAGACAATGTACAAGAAACATAAAATTTAAAGTCAGGAGGCCACTGTTAGTAAGAAGAACAATAAATGAATAACATTGCATTTTGAGGACACAAATATAACCTGTTGGCTTGTTTTAACCCTTCATAAACCAGCCACAGCTCTCCATCCTCATTCAACTCATGGTAATCCATAGCAGACGACCTTCCATGCAAAAGGAACAATGCAAAACACAAAGGATACAGGGTGGGAATGAGATGATGATGTCAACAGCACCACATGACATTTCATACTGTTTTTGTTAATTACAGATAACTTAAGACATTATTACAAAAAAATATTTCTGGTTAATATTTTTTTAAAAATGTGTAACATCTAATTGGGTAGAAAGTAAAACAAATGAATCAAGAATCTACAGTGATTTTTCCTGTAAAATAAGAAATTATTCAAAAGGTGAGAGAGGTCCTGTTTTTAGCATTTTATTCAGCTAGCGGAATGATCTTATATGTCACTTATTATATTCAAGACTAACTACAACAGTCACACATCTATAATATGAAAACTGCAGCTATTGTCTTCATGTAGCAATCTTCATAATCCATTTCAAAATGAAATTTTAAGTTTTATGGATAGAAACTTGTTTTGACTTAATAAAATATGGTTTCCTAGTTTTAAAAAACTCTTAAAGGAGTAACTTATATTGATAAATAAGAATATGTTCAAAGTTTGCAGCTTTTATGACACAACTTTTAAAAGACTTTTTTCTTTGTCTCAAAATTAATTTTAAGGCCTAAGGAAACTGTTTTTATATTAGTGATGTGACACATTTTATTAAAAGTGTGTATACTAAGTAATAGCTATTAATAAATAATAAATAATAACGGCATGCTTGATTACAGGATTTCTTCTATCTAGGCTATTAAAATGATATACATGAGTGTTTGCTAAGAGTCAGGTATTGTCTATAACTCCCGCATATATTATTTCACTAAGTTCTCCCAGTCACCCAATACACATCTTTGCCACATTGAGGAGGAAGTAAGGTGCCTAAGGAGGCTACGCAGCTGGAAAGCAGTAGCTTCAGGGCTATCAGGTGCCAAGCCCAAGATCTCAGTTCTCCAAGACTTCTGTGTTGATACGGTGTTTATATAAAACAAATTCCAGAGCATGTTCTATTTCCACCTACCATCTCTCCCTGAAGAGTTGATCTATTCGCATGGTTTCAATTGTATATATTATATGCTGATGACATCAACATTTATATTTCAGCCCATACATCTCTCCTGCTTTAGATCTATATTTTCAAATGCCTAATGGATTTCTCTCCTTCGATGTCTTCCTAGCTCCTTAAATTCAATATCTGTAAATCTACCAATTTTCTCCACCCCATACTTTCTTTCACCCCAGACCAGGATCACAAATGGCATCACTACATCCAACCAAGTATCCACAGCAGACACTTCAGAGTCATCCAGCATGACCCCTATTCCAATAAAACACAAGGCTTTACTGACCTCATCTTCCTATGCATCTTCAAAGTGTCCCACTTCTCTCAATGCCTAATACCACCAACTAAATCAAAGTCACCATAACCTAGACTCCTAGCCTCTAACATAAATGCCAGGATTAGCTTTCTAAAACTCAAATCTCATTATATTTTCCTACTTAAAATCTTCCAACAGCTCCCACTATCATTGAAGTGAAGTCCAAATTCCCTAAGCTGTCTCCCCAACAGCCCATAAACCCTGTGAAAATAAGGAGTGCATTTACCTTGCTGACTGCTAGTATTCCCAGCTTGTAGCACAGGAACTGGCATTAAACAGGCATGCACTACATTTCTGGTAACTGAATAGCTCAGTGGATGAAATAACAGCATAATCTAGCTATTTTTATACTTACACAATCTTAGATACAAGATATGTGCCATTTATATTTTACATTCATAAATTAAAATTCAAGTTTAGCCAAATACTCCTATCAA
The DNA here is from genome assembly GCF_964339955.1 of Pipistrellus hanaki. NCBI lineage: Eukaryota > Metazoa > Chordata > Mammalia > Chiroptera > Vespertilionidae > Pipistrellus > Pipistrellus hanaki. The sequence goes on along the minus strand of NC_140503.1, from coordinate 53,216,150 downwards.
TATTTTCCACCCATTAAAGAAGATATTCTTTAGTTTGTGAAGTATTTCTATATGCCAATCGTGGTACTATGCACCAGGAGACCCAGACTGCACACTGATAATAGAATCTCCAGAACTGCCTTTCTCTGTGATCATCACTGGCCATATTCTTGAAAACACGTAATCTTTTTAGGTGCAAGTTCAATAGCACTAAGGCTCTGCTGGGAAGGGGGTGAGAAGAAGCCTGAGGGAATCCCAGAGACAGCCTTTATTTTGTTATATAAACTCAGCTACAGAAAAAGCCTCAGGAAAGTTCAGTCATTTAGAGATGGTTCAAATTCTGCATTCTCAGCCAATCCACCTCAAGTTCTTAAGTGTAGAGTAACTGAGCTGAGTGCCATCTGCAATTTCATTCACATTTACAGTAAATGGGATAAAACCAATTAGGATTTTTTTAGAACAACTTAGGGGGAAAAATGTGGTCTCAAATAGCAGGGTTCTGCCCTAGAAATTATGGAACCCTTAGAGAATTATATGGCTGCCACTAATATGATTTCAGATACTCCATCATTTCCCTTCACATTAAATTTTGATTGATGGAAACTGCAGTAGCCCCTAACAGCACTCACAAATAACCAGCCTGAATGAGGAATGAAAGGAACTACCCAAGACAATCAACAATGAGCAACTGGTTTTCTCCTCAAGGCTAAGACCTTAAAGATACAAACATATATATCCCCATGATGTGAAGAACATTTCCCCTGACACCTTTCATCAATAATGCTACCGTGTTATGAGATTTTATTGAACATATTAAAAAACTTGGATTCCCTTTGAAGGTTAGTTGATGTCTGCTAAAGCAATGTATAAATATGTTGACTTTCTGTACAAGAGGCTAAAAATCAAAGATCAACATGATTAAACCAAAATGGAATAAAAACAGTATCAACTTACCTGTTTGTTTCTTTCAAACCAATGTATGCTTGCGCTATTTCACCTTTATCTTTCATTTTTTGTACATCTTCCAAAAGTACTGTGGCATCTGTCATTGTATTCTGAAGGGGAAATGACACATTTCCACATGAACAACCAACTCACAAGCTTTGGCCCACATACAACATATTCATGTGTTTATGTGTCCACCAAAACTCTGCCCCTCCAGACTCCAGAGGCGGGGGGGCACAGGCAGTCAAGGAAAAGGGGAGCCATCAGTCCTTCTCTTGAGAATTCTTAATGTGCTGCTATGAACATGATGAGATTCCAAATACCACAGCCCTATAAATAAAATAATTGACAGGCTATGTTCTTTTACATTGTGTGTGTGTGTGTGTGTGTGTGTGTGTGTTGGGGGTGAATATCTATATTCCATTATAAAGTTCTAAGGCATTCTTGACCGGTTAGTGTTCTAATGCTGTATATACTATATACTTTATACATATAAATTAGGTTTCATATGTTTAATATATATATATGTATATATAGTATAAATGTATATATTTCAAAATATATACACAGCATTAGAATAAAAGCCACTGAGTATTTAGTGAAATGGACAAAACTGTTCTTCCTACTTTTTGATCAGTTATTATAATAAAACATTGTTATTGTAATACTTATAATATTATATTATCAGTTATAATAACACACTAAAAGTTGGACATAAATCTCATTCTTCATGAAAAACTCAGTACAAGAGATAGCATTGTACATTGAAAGAGGTAGCATTCAAATGTATGCTTTAGCAAAATGAAAAGCCTTTCCTCACATCTTTAGATATATATAAATGGGAAGAATTTAGCTCTTTATAAATATCTACCATCTGCTGTTATTCATTACTTTTTCCTCTGTTACAGTATCACATGGTACATAAGCTTTTGAAATAAACACCTGGCAGGTCAGAATTCCTAATGATCCTCTGTAATAAAAGTCCAGTGACCATAATGGCAGAATGAACAGAATGACTGCTCGACCAGTCACTATGAGGTGCACCGACCCACCTCTTGGTGGTTCCTTTCCCTGGTCCAATCACTGCCAATGGCGAATGGGGAATTGGAGTGGGTGGAGGGGGATGCGGGTGGCACCAGGACAATGGGAAGTGGGGGTGGGGCCAGCGAGCAGGCAAACGACTGACCTCTCTGTCCTTCCCCTGGCTGTCAGGCTCCTGTCAGGCTCCCATCACCGGATGGGGAATGGAGAACTGGGGTGGGTGGCAGCCGGGAAAGATGGCCCTGATCACAGGCTAGGCCTCGGGACAGTACCCACACACAATTTTGTCTCCCGTGCCTCTAGTTTTATATAAAAAGAACTTTTCTGTTAGACCTTTTTACTTCCTTTTTATTTTTCCCTTGTGGTCTAATCTGTCTGAAAACTACTATAATTTCAAAATTTTGCTTCTACTCAGCTATTCTATTATCTCTCCTAAACCAAAGCAAAAATACACAATAAGAACCACTGTTTTATAGTCTCTAAAGAATAGAACCCAATGGGCCATCATATTTGTCTAAATAGTACATATCTGATCCTTTCATCCAAGTTTGCTCCAGCAAGATCTCAAAATGAAGTGGCACTCATAGAATCCACTTCAAATACCAGGATCTTAGATAACTTGAATGCCAACTAGAGGTCTACCAACACTTGCTTTTGAATGTTAGTGTTCATTAGAAGCTTCCTTTAAAAAAAAAAAAATAATCCCACTTTTCTCCTATTGCTGTTCTTTTGTGAGTTTATAAATGTATCCTTAGAGAAGACCAAATAGAATCTGATAAAAGCTATTAACAAAAGCTTATATTTTATTACATTTTAAACATCTTTTTCCAGAAACACCAAATACAGCATTTCTTTAGCAATTTTAGTACACATATCATAGAAAAACTTCCTTTTTCTCTTTCTCTGAAAGGAGAAAATCTTTCTATTCCATAAAGGGCCATACTCAAATTTTTAAGTTTTAAGTAATAACTCTCAAAGGCTCGGGTTCTCTAATGCTACGTGTATTCTCTGATATCTGAGGACCTACTTACAGAATGTGGTTTTGAACTTTTCATAATTAGGTAAATTGATTGAATTAACTAATATAGAGGAAAACTGGGTCTCTTTAGTGCGTTGCTGTGCTGAGCCAGGCCTCCTAGTGTGTTGCCCATCTTTCCCTCAATTGGCCTATCTTAGCTAACGAGTGGTGGCTGGGCCCGGGATCAGGCTTAGACTGCCAGGGTTAGCAAGTTACTGACTCTCTGCTCAGTGTGTCTCCCCTGAGCCAGGGACCGGAAGTCCTGAAAGGGTTGAACCATGTAGGAAAATCCCACCCTTCCAGGTGTGCTCAGCAACTCAGGCTCCTCTTCACCCTCAGACCCACAGGTGGTAGACAGGTGAGCACGGGAGATTCTCCAAGTTAAAGGTTCCCCCCTCACCCCCACTCTGTGGATGCCCTACAACCACCACAGTGAAGCACAGAGCTGGCTGTGAATTAGAAGTCAGGGAGGCCTCTCTGTGAGCCAGACTGGAGACTACTATTATCCACGTTTTCCCATTGACATCCCAAATATAAAAATAGTCTTGGTGGCCAAAAAGCATTAATTGCATATAACGAGGAATATTTGTAAACTAACATTAGGATTAAATAGTATATACTAAAAATTTTATAATTACCTTGTCATCCTGAAAATCCCAAGTTGGCAAGCACAAAAAACAAATGGAGAAAACGATAAACCCTTACTTCTATAAATAAATTCTACCACTGAGTCTCCATCATAACAAATAAGAGCTAACTGTAAAAAACAACCATGAATTGTTACTCTAAAACTAACTCATTAGATAAATAAATATTCGTGAAACTGACATAAGGTGGACATTAACATTTATGTGATGGCAAGTCTTAATTCTCAGGAATAAGTGCATGAAATTCTTTCTGTATTTTTTTATTGTAAAGTATTTTTAGTATGTGAAGGAACAGCCCTCCTGTTAGAGTTCATGGGAAAAATCCTCCCCAGTGTTTGTGATGTGAGAGTTACAGTGAAGCCTCCTAGAGTACTCAAGGGGGTGGAGCAGACACTAGACCTGGCTAGGCTGGATCATCACCTTGCTCACTGGGTGTCACCATTGTCTTGCAAAGAAGTTGTGACATATGTGTTTATGACTAGAAACTGAGTGGAATGATCAGCCCTGGTGTATCTAAAAGGTCTCAGTCAGCACCCCAGGAGAGGACAAGCTGCTACCATGTGTAAGCTGGAAGCTCAGAGAGCAGAAACCTCGATTAGACAGGGCCAGCCCATTAGAGGCTGACAAGCAGTCATCACATGGGGTGTGCAAATTCGGTAAGTGAGGGTGTGTGATCTCAGAACCATGCGCTCTGTTAGCTGGATTGTTTTTATGCCCCTTGGTTCATTTTTCTTTTCCTTTCCCGTAACTCTTACTGAAGTTTCCTATGAGAATACCAATTTGTCACAAGGGAACCAGAGAAAGAAATCCTGATTGTGGACTCTGCTCCAGCAAGCAGAGGCGAGGACTTGTTTCTTGAGTGGTCGTCAGCCCCAGGGAAGGCAAGATGTACACATAGGGCCAACCCCAGGGAGAGACTCCCAATCTCCAACTTCTCATTTCAGACTTAAGGGGTTTGGGATTGGTTTTAAAATAAGGAAGGTCATTTCTTCATATAAATCCATTTGTTACTGGGATTTTCCAGAATTTTATATTTTCTGGATCAATGTTAACCCTAGGTGAGAGTTGCCATTATTAGATCCAAACCTATGTGCAAGGTTCGGTATCTCAGCCACCTGCACAACTACCATTTCTAAGAGAAGCATTCTCACATCTTTCAAGCACCCAGTTCATCATATATCACAGTCATATTTCATTTGGCATGTCACGCAGTTGGGATAGTTGATTGCCTCAAGCTTTGGTAACACTTTGCTGCATGAACACAGGCTTTAAGGTGATTAATCCGATCATTTTTATCTGATGGCACATGACAAAAAGGCCCATTTCTGATCAGCACATGGTCTCAAAATACTGAGGGCAGGAAAGAACTTCAGAGGGCCATCTATATCTTCCAGCATGGTCCTTTCTGCTGCCTCACTAACCACAGCCCCTCCCGCTGGGACAGCTTCCCTAGTAAACAGAACTCCCTGAAACGAGCAGAAATCTCCATGCAACTTCCACCACTGATCTCCTCTCCATGTTATCTTTCCAGTTAAACAGGCTACCTTCAACAAATAATTTTAAAGTCATTCATGCTTTCCCATTGCAAGACAATTTATGGATTTGTGTACTTAATAGCATTTTATTTTTTTATCAAAATTGTGGCCAAATTATTACAAAAAATAACTTTAAAAGCACTTGGCTCATGAGTGAGAGATGAGACTGAATACGCTTTGGGATTTCATGTGCTTTTTGCTCACTCCAAATGACATTTGCAATCATTTTTAAAATAACACTGAGATTTTTAAAAAATTATAATATTTTCATTTAGACTAAAAATGCTCTTAAGTGTTCCCTTCATTATACAATGGACGGAATGGATAGACAGAAAGAAACAGAGACCAAAACCCTAACACCCTCCTTAGCCACTTGCTTGTGCTTACCTTGGGTTGGATGGCCTCTTTCTGGCTCACCAGCTGAGACCTCAGGATGAGGACCTCCTCTTTGCGGACATCGAGCTCCTCGCTCACAGAGGTCAGCTGCTCCATGAGGACACGGTATGCTGGTGCCCCCGGAGCAGTCACCTCTGGGGCGCTTTTCTCACTAAGGGCTTTGCGCAACTCATTTAGCTCATTTTTCAGTTTTTTGTTTTCTGATTCTAGTTCTTGTCGCTGTGTAAGGAGACAAAGAATAGTTCATTGCTGTCATCCTCAACTTTACATTGGAATATTCATCTTCCCCCAAGATGGTAGAAGAATTCTGCTGGAAAAGATTGTTAGAGCTACCCTAGTGAATGGCTTCCCAGGTTCTACTGGGAACTCCACTCTGCAAACTCAGGAAGTCTGACATCAAGGAGAATTGAGCAAGGTGAATGGTAGTTTGGTTCATCAACCTAAATTCCAGAGTCGAATTTATTCCAGGCCTGCCCAGGGTGTGTTCCCAGGCCTGGCGATTGCGGAGTTCCAAGGGGCGAGTTTAGCCCAGTCCTAGGAAGCCCAGTTTTGTTTGTGGGTAAATAAATGTAAGGGCAACTATGAGGGTCCAGCTAGTCAGGTTATTTCCAATAAAGAGTTCAAATGAGTGGCTCCCTGAAAGAAGAGGGACATCTTTTTATTTCCTTTATAAAACAGAATGAAAAGACCACTGAAATCTCAGGCTTTTAACTTCTAATAAAAAAAAAAATTACCACATCACTTAAACTAATTAAATTCCCCTTAGTATTTTGATGAAAACAAATAATCTTTTTAAAATATATATATATAAAAAGTTCCACGGATTTGCATATCATCCTTGCACAGGGGCCATGCTAGTCTCTGTATTGCTCCAATTTTAGTATGTATGTTGCCGAAACAAGCATGGATATATCTTTTTCACACTCCTTTCCTGTGTGACATGCTAAGTTGCTGGCAGAGTTCTGAGAGGTGGGAGGAAGTATGGGCCACCTCCTCCTTCACCATCCAGATGGATGCACACTTCCTTCACACTCGCACATACCAGCAGCCATCCTTATGCTGCAAGGTGCTGCCTCTGCACATCCTGCTCAAGCAATGGCAATGGGAACCCAGAATAGAGTTCTCACATTAAAATATATTTACTGGCACTAGAATACAAATGTTACAGAATACCAGTTGAGAAACAGTGCAGTACACAGTCATTTAAAAGCACCATGTTTATACCTGAACCTAATACAAAATAATATTGAATGTGAACTGTAATTGAAAATTTTTTAAATAAATAAATAAATAAATAAATAAATAAATAAAAGCACCATGATGACTTATTTAGCACATGAGATAAGGCCTTATGATGGTGGACATGAAATACTTCTGTATAAAGATAAAATATTTTATTGCTTTTTTTCCAGAGGTAATTGTGTGCTTGTAGCACCATATCAGATTTTTCAACATGTTTTAGATTTAGTCTTTTTTTTTTCTACTTAAGAAAAAGGAATCTTTTCTTTCATGAATTAGTTCAACCTTATGTGCAAAAGAATGTTCCTTCCTATCCCGTCTCCCACCAGCTGGTACTCAGATGCGCATTGCTCATGTCTGCAACAGAAAGCATGGCTGTCTTTACTCTGACACTTACACTCTGTGCACTGTTTCCTAAGCTTCCTCGAGCATCAAGACTGCTTGGAGGACAGGTGCAGCGCCTACCCACAGAGTTTCCAATTCCATAGGCCCACAAATGTGCATTTCCAAGTTACCAGCCGATGGTGATGGTCCTGATCCAGAAACAACATTCTGAGAAACACTCAAGCTAATACTGGGAACTCTGTGATCTAGGCTTCTTCACATACAGAGGATGTCTTTATTTGTTCATTTTCGTGTGACGTAGGCAGAGTGAGTAGAGCTAGAAATCAGATTCCTAACCCCATTCCTCTAGTTTCAGTAGGGTTTGGTGGTTAGAGTATGGGGTTTGAAGTCAGAGATACCTGTAGGTTTCCAGTGGGGTGATCTTAGGGAACTTACTTATATCTCCTGGCTTCGATTTTCTTATCTATAAAATGGGAACTAAATACTAACTTGCAGGACTGTTGTAAGAATTAGATCTGATGTGTAAAATACCTATATTTAAAAAATGATGATGATATTGTTAACAGCCAACATTTGTTGGATACTATTAAATACAGTACTATTCTAACCTATTTACATGGATTAGTTCAGATAGCCCTCATAAGAGTCCTATCCCCATATTATAGAAAACTGAGGCACAGGAAGGATACATGACTTGCACACAGCCATATAGTGGTGGATTTAGCATCTGAACCTAGGCAGTTTGATGTTAGGGTCCATGTCCTTTACTACCTTCTACAGCCTCAAATTTCAGCTACTAGTCCTGTTTCTGTATACAGAATAGAACTTATCAAAGGAAACAATACAAGGCTAGACGTAATGCCTGAATAAAGCTTAAGCTAGGGCCTCAGGTGCCCAGAAACATGTTCTCTGAGAAAAAGAGAGGCTCTCAGCAGATCTCTATTTCAGGTCTTGGACAGAAATATTCCATTACCTTGAGTGACTCATATTCCAGTTCTGCACCTCTAATTTGTGGCCGTTCTTCTTCCTAAGGAAAAGATAAATTACAAACTTTATAAACAAGTAGTTATATTTTAATTGTTACATTTTTATTCTTAGAATATTTCCTTGCTCTGAAGAAAACAGCGAGGAGAGGTCAACCCTCACTACTTGAACCAAATCCTACTTGGTTAAAGTGCTTCTAGGCTGGGCTTCCATTAAGAAGTATATGCATGCATATAAGCATAACCAATGGACGCAAGACACTGGGGGTTAAGGGCATGTATGGGAGTGGGGTGGGAGGGAGAATGGGGGGATACGGACACATGTAATACCTTAATCAATGAAAAAAAACTGGAAAAAGAAAAAGGAGAAACTATAGAACTGGATATAAAGCCACAGCCTCAGCGCTGGGTTTGCCCGCGGCCTGGGGTGGACAGCATCTCGCACCTTTGCCTTGCTGCGGAGCACCTGCTCCTCCTTGCGGTCCAGCTCATCCTGCATCACCTGCTTCTCCTGCTCCAGCTCCGTGACCCGTTTCTGGAGCTTGAGGAACAATGACATGTCCAGTGGTACCTTCTTCTCACTTGGCTCCTAAGTCCCAGGAAAAATAAGATGGTCAAGACAATCCAGAAGATATATAAGCCAATGAGAAAATGATGCATAGACCAAAAGAAAAAATAGTCAAACTTACAGAAAAAATATAAAGGGCCAAAGAATATAGATGTAATAGGTCAACTTAGCTACTAGGAGAAAGGCAAATGAAACAACAGTGAGGTATTATTTTCCCCCTATAAGGTTGGCAAAGACTGGGAAGATTTATAGTGCCATGTTTTAGTAACAGGGTCTTACATGATATTGGTGGAAGTAAAACTAGGCCTATTAAAATTTAAATGTGTGATACCCTTTAACTAGCAATCTATGTTTAAAAATTAATCCCACAGATATACTACTTAAACAAATACACAAAAATATATGGAAAAAGATGTTTATTGCAGCATTATTTTTATCATTACAAAAAACTGCAAAGAACCCATATGTTAGTTAATGGGAGTGTTTTTAAATAAATTATGGTAAAGCCAAATTATGACATACTTTATAGCTATTAAAAAGAATGAAATAGATCTATATGAGTAGATAAATATCTCCCAGAATAAAGTATTAAAAGTAAAATATACAAGTTGCAGGACAGTATTTATATTATGATCTTTTGTTTTATTTAGAAAAAACATAAATGTATGTGGAGTTTTAAAAATACATAGCACTTAGCATACAAACATCTAGAAGGCCTTCAATGGTTACCTTGGAAAATGGGAGGTACTATGGGAAAGTTTTAATTTTTACTTTAGACATTTCTATATTTGAATTCTTTGTAATTGGAAAAATAATTTTGAAAAGGCGGTCAGCAGCCGAAACCAGTTTGGCTCAGCGGTAGAGCGTCGGTCTGCAGACTGAAAGGTCCCAGGTTCGATTCCGGTCAAGGGCATGTACGTTGGTTGCGGGCACATACCCAGTAGTGGGTGTGCAAGAGGCAGCTGGTCGAGGTTTCTCTCTCATCGACGTTTCTAGCTCTCTATCTCTCTCCCTTCCTCTCTGTAAAAAGTCAATAAAATATATATATATTAAAAAAAAAAAGAAAAAGAATAGGCAGTCAGCATAAACATATTGAGATCAGAATGAGAGAAAACGAAAACATATATACCCCTTAATAAACTGAAAGATATCCTGGTAGCATTTTAAAAAGTATGGCAGTTGGTTCTAAAACAGAATCACAGTGAGAACTACTAGGATAAATAAAGACACACTAATTAAAGATAAGCAAACAGAAAGAACTAACCACCATCATGGAAGTTCTGAGAGAGCCATAATTGTTTCACCTTGCGTACTTGGGATTTGAACTTTTAATGAGGTAAGAAGAGAAAGAATTGTATCTTTAGATTTAATGGAATAATAAGGAGTCTCTTCTTGTTTGAGAGAAAGATAATAACATTTATTTAACTAAAAGGTCAAAAGATAATTAACTGATTAGCTAATCTTATATTTCCAATTGTCAATTTTTAAGACAAATGTTTTTAATCTATAGTAATAAAAACATAATATGCTAATTAGACCGGATGTCCTTCCGGACAAAGCTGGGGCTGCAAGGAAGACCGGTCCCGGATGCCAGAGGGAAGTGGTGCCGGCAACCGGGGGAAGGAAGGCCTGCTCCTGCAAAAATTTTGTGCATCGGGCCTCTCTATAAAGGCAAAATACATTTCTAGAGAAAATCTAGGAAATAAGAAAAGTACAAAGAAGAGAAATGCAAGCATAATCAATCTCATATCCAGAGAAAACCCATAATTTTGTTCAGTCTTCCTGCTATAGATTTATGGAAGTGAAATAATATTTTCATTATATATTTGTGTTATCTTTTAAAGATAGGCATAATCAAAGCACTTTCTTTTTTAAAAATATGCTTTTATTAATTTCAGAAAGAGGAAGGGAGAAGGAAAGAGAGAAACATCACTGTATTCTTGTAGTTACAGGAATATGTCATTTTGGTTTTATACCACATAATACAAAGCACTAAGGCAGATTTATAAGCTATTTTTAAAGTATTTTTGTGGAAGAAAATTACATTTGCAAAAACTGTCATTAAGCCCTAACGGGTCTGGCTCAGTGGATAGAGCGTCCGCCTGCGAACTGAAGGGTTCCAGGTTCAATTCCGGTCAAGGGCATGTAACTTGGTTGTGGGCACATCCCCAGTAGCGGTTAAGCAGGAGGCAGCTGATCGATGATTCTCTCATCGATGTTTCTAACTCTCTATCCCTCTCTCTTCCTCTCTGTAAAAAATCAATAAAATATATTTAAAAAAAAACAACAACTGTCATCAAACAGAGGCAGCAGTCTTATAAAACTCTTGGGCATTGGTATTTATAATATTCAAGGGCAAAGGCTTACTTTTTATTTATTTTTATTTTTTTAAATTTATTTTTAATTAAATTATTATCTGTGTACATATCTTACCATTGTAAAGGCTTACTTTTTAAATAATTTTCCTCTGTCGAAAATAAATTCATGATAGGCTATATTTTTGTTACTAGAATACATAGATTACATTAAGTTATAAAAGGGAATTAAAAAAGGGAAAATCTGGTCATCAAAATTACATTAAAATTAAAATGTCAAAAAAATATATGCAGTAAGTATATAATACATAGCTAACTAAGCACCTCTAAGTCACATCTGAATAATAAACAGTTCAAAACAAAGTATACATTTATGGGCAAATGGGATCTGCTCTGCAATGGAAATGTGCTCTGTTAACAATAGCATGGTCATATTCTACTTTTAGTGAGAGGTGTCTAAAATGTACCTCTGAATTCGCCCTGGCCAGTGTGGCTCTGTTGGCTGGAGTGCTATCCTATACACCAGAAGGGAGTGGATCCGATCCCCAGTTGAGGTGCATATGGAAGGTAGCCGATAGATGTTACTCTCTCACATAGATATTCATTCTTTCTCTCCCTCCTCTCTCTCTTTCCCTCTCTCCCTCTCTCCCTCCCTCTCTCTCTCTCTCTCTTTCATTTCCCTCTCTCTAAACTTAATATAAATAAATAAATGAATGAATAAATAAAACAAAGTGTACCTCTGTCCTCAATGGAATGTCTTCAGTTTCTCCAATTTCAGTGCTAAAGGTGTATTCAGACTCATTGCTGCTGTGGGTGGAGTCTGTTCTCTTGTGTCCAGGCTTAGGCACATTCTGTAAGGCAAACAGGATATAATACACATAACACAATTAAACCTGGTATAGTTAAGACAGCATCCATCTTAACCTGGTTTTAATCACTACTCACTGACTTGCTATTCTTATGACCAAATGATCTATTCCATGTTGTCTTGACCAAACTCTCACAAAAGGGTCACCTTGTGAGCTCCTCAAAGAAAGAGACAAGCACCAGCAGACATGACAAGAACCGTGGCAAAGCCAGATGCTTGAATGAGAGTCACTGTTAGCAGAGTCCCTTCTGGGTTTTTTAGTTGTGAGTGGCCACCCACACTGGTGGAGCATAAGTAGTATGCTTCAGCATCCACACACTGACTTCAATGTCACAATCAAGTAAACATTACCAAAAAGTTTATAAGGTGTGTTTAATGACAGAATAGTTATTTTATTGTGCTGTGTTTGGGCATAGTTAATAAAAAAAAGAGGGGGTTTCCACAAAGTGTCTGTAATTTCTGTCACTTTTATGCATGAAGGTGACTCTCTGGAGTCAGCAGTAGGAAGGATGAGCAAGAAAGTCAAGGAAACTGCTCTAAGAAAGCTCTGAAGATCGTTGGGTTATTCATTCAGGGAGTCCAAGTGACACGTTATGGCATGTGGTACCTGTGAAATTGTATTCAGAAAGTATGTGGGGAACAGAAAAGTTAAGCAATTGCAGGTCCCTCTTTTCTGGATTAAGGGCTGGAGAATGATTTGAAGGAAGAGGAAAGAAAAAGGCTGGGTTTGTGCCCCTCGGACCTCAGGTGCCCCCAGCAGAAGAGGTGGGGAAATTTGGTGGCCTAGATCTCACAGGGTTACCAATCCTGGGAGCTTCAGAAAGGCCTCAGAGGGCTTTCTGATCTGTCCAATTTCCTTTATTCCTCCCCCAAATGCAGGAAAGGAGCCAGAAGCCACAAGGTGGATCTTTGCCTCTTTCCTTCCGCCATCCAGACTTATAGGGAGCAGAACCATCAGTGCAAACAAAGTGAAGCCGGCACATGGGGCAATTGAGTCTCCCAGGCCAGCTCATCATGCATGCCAGTGCACAGGAAGACCCCAGAACACCAGAACCTCTGACCTATCTAGCAGTAGGGCGCACACCACAGGAGAACTGCTACAGATAAAGCCCAACTCTGCTTCCACACACAGGTTACTCTGCTTACACACACAGGCACTCTGAATTAAAGTTCCTAGTGTTCCAGGCTTAGGCACATTCTGCAAGGCAAACGGGATATAATCCACATATCATGTTGCATAACATGGTGTTTACTTAATAAACTAGAGGTCTGGTACATGAAATTTGTGCACTGGGATGGGGGGAAGGGGTCCCCCTCAGCTAGGCTTACACCCTCTCACAGTCCGGGACCCCTCAGGGAATGTCCACCTGCTGGGGGGATCGGGCCTAAGCCAGCAGTCAGATATTCCTCTTGAAGTCCGGGGCTCTCGCAGTCTGAGACCTCTCATTCCTTATTACCCGCCTGCACGGAGGCAGACGAGGCTCCCACAACCACGGCTGTGCTTGCCAGCTGTAAGCCATGAGTCTGGCTTTTGTCTGAGTGGCACTACTTCTTTGGGAGCACACTGACCACCAGGAAGCAGCTCCTGCATTGAGCTTCTGCCCCCTGCTGGTCAGTGTACGTCATAGCAACTGGTCGTTCTGCCAGTCATTCTGCCGATCTTCCACCATTTAGTTGATTTGCATATTTGGGATTTATTATATAGGATGGTATGTTCTTAAGAAAATCAGGTCCATAAATACTAGGACAATAATTTTTAATAAATTTATTAAAGATATGTGAGACCCCTATTTTCCTACATGTATGTATTTTTGAAAAACAAATATCTTCAGATACGAATAGAAGCAATACTATAGAATTGCTATTTACTGTAACTTTTGCATGCTTGGCAATGGTTAAGTGCTCTGCGTTGAGAGAGTTGGGTGGGAATCCCAGTTCTGCCACTTGCCTGTCCCTTACCCAACTTCTCCAGGCTTCATTTTCATCTTTCAGAAAAAAGGGATAATATTATCTACCTCATAGGATTTATGCGAGAATTACATAAGAGAGTGCAAGTAAAGAATTTAGCATAGTACCTAGGACATAACAAGCATTCAATGAATGGTAACTGATGCTGCTATAATTGTTAGGACCCTGTAATAATTCAACTCCCTGGGTGGCCTTTCAGTTTTCATTCAATATGCTATTCAAATGCAAGGATGAACATATGACCTGACCAGCATGTTCTCCTTCAAGATCTGTGTGCAGCACCTCCTCTTCTCCTTATCTGTCATTTCTTCCATAATTCTTTCTTCTCTTGAATCTTGTTTACTCCCTTTGTCAAGATTAATGGCCCTATTGTTGACATGCTGGATTCCCTCCTTACTTGGAATTAATTATCTACAAACACTTCATAAACCTGGATTTGCTGGCCTCATTATCCTTTTATTGTTGGCTTAAACCTCCAAACCCCTTCCTGGCTTCTGCCCTACAAATGAATGTTCCTGGAGAAAAATCCCACAACACTTCTTAGTACCAGGGAAAACAAATCTAGACTCTTGTAATCAGTGGTACTAACATAATGGAAGCTCTGAGACAGTCTATCAATTTTCCTCCCTTAAGCTTTTCCACATCCATTTGAGGAGCCTATCTGATACCACAGTAATTAGCTAGTTACTAATAATAGAAAAGGAACATAAGGGAGGCTAGACATTATAACATGTCATTTGAGCAGCTTCACCAGGAAGCTGCAACTTCACACTCCCCAGGGAATTACCAAGATTACTGAGAGAAGAGACTAGGGCAATTGGGGAGATAGACAACTGTGCAGTAAAGTTGGGGTGAGTAGGGAAGGTACCTGTCAGTCAAACCTGGAAACATAGGTCATTGGCTACAGTAGGCAGGGCCATTACAAACCCTAGTAAATTTGGGAATACATAATCCCACAAACAAAGGATTTCACTCTCTTGGCTTGTGGCTCTCTTGCATTTGGTGTTTTCTCCATAGCCATATGACCCTGTGGACCCCACATACAATGGACTGATGTACTGCAACTGGTAACACAAACTAAGCGACCCTGATGCTGGAATGGATACTGATTCTAGCTCTGCTGAAGCCACAGCTATACTTGTTCTATGGCAGGGCAAAGGGAAATGGGACCTTGGGAAACCTAGGGGTTAATTCCACAGAAATAAAGCTCTCTACAATATCTCATCCTCCCATGCGGGTCTCAGAAAATTCCTTTTCTTGGGGTCCCAAGAAGCTCACTCCCAAGAGCAACAGAAGGGAACTTGGAGATCTCCTCTCTGATAACATATTTACTACAAAATGCTTCCTTAGCATTGGGGCAGTGAGAGCTCATTTGCAAAACAATGCCAATGAAATATTAGCCAAGAACCTATCTGTTAGTTGCAAAGTTCTAATCATTAAAATAAGATGCTGCTATTAATATTTCAATACTCCTACATATAAAGTCAAATTTTTTATTCTCACCAAACATTTCCTGAAAAGACTGCAATCTTGATTGTATCTGGGGCTAGGAAACCAAACTACCCCTGAGGCTCCTTCCTCGGACCATTCTGTTGCCCAAGAGGAATGACAGTGAGTCACAGGTATCCAATGGAGAGGGAAATAGGCTGAGAAATCAGAAAACAAGCAGCTAAACTACTCCTAGAACTTGGTTACATCTTTGTTTTTCCATAGCACAGCTGGGAACAAAACAAACAGCAGGCAGACCTGCTCAGCAGGAAGGAAATTACTGATGGAAAAATCACTTTTCTAGAGGTGGCTGCCCCTCTGACTAAGGAGACCCATTAAGCACACAGGACTCTAGAGAAAGCTGGGAATGAGAGAATGTGAACAAAGAAAGGTTTCTCCAGGGCCAAGTGCAGCAGGGAGAGCAAAGAGGACAAGACTTAATGAGGGTCCTTCCAATGTATCCATTGCAAGGATAACGGGACCTACTCCTACTTCTAATTTCTCTTTGTCACATATAAATCACAGAGTAGAGTAGTGAGGTTTGAAATAATGGTCCAACTATGGATTTAAGTTAGCATTTTAATCTCTTTGAGACTAGGCTTTCTCATTTCAAGGTGGTAAATTTATTTAATTTCTTTTGTTACATAATCTCCTTTATTTTGACTTTTTAAACATCATATTTTAAAGAACTTTATCAAAGGATCCAGATTGAGGCAAAATTTGAAGCAAGTACTGAACCCCACATATAACAAATTATCTGTTTGTTTAAAAGGTATTTCAAAGCATTTCTGGCTATTTGTAGCATGAAGTTACCTTAATGGTTTACACTTTAGGGAACAAGAGAGCTATGGATTTCGTTGTTTCCTGATAGCAGGTTAAGTAAAATAGGGAGAACTCTTAAAAGGTACACTGGCAGATGCAGAAGAGTCCTTGAAAGAGATAAGTTATTACAAATAGTGGCTGAGTCTTCTTTTTGTAGGAACATACCTCCGAAATTATAATAAAAACCAGTAGAGGAAAATAATCATATAAATATTTGCTTTATATGCAAATTTTACATTAAGTCATTCAATTTATGAAACAAAGTCCAGTTATACTGATTTTATACTACCTTACATTCCAGTTTTTAAAGTGTTTGACTTTATAAATTATTTATAAATAAAGTTATATGATTTCTGAGATTTGCTTTAAAATAATCCAACCCATTGGATGGGGTGGGATGGAGGGGTAGAAAAGTGATTTCCATTTTGGAACTGGGTGGTGAGTACATAGAATGCACGGGAGTTCATTCTCCTATTCTATTTAATGTTATATATGTTTTAACATTTTTCATTAAAAAAAAAGGAAAAGTAGATGACCTACCAACATCACAGTCATCTCTTCCTTGAGGTCATCATATCGTTCTTCTAGGCGACTGAACTCATTCAGAAGGTTCTGATATCTCAGCCTTTCATCATTAAGATCGAGTTCCAGTTGTTTCGTTTCTTCTACCAACTTCTTCTCCATAGTCTCTGAAGAAAAGAGGAAAAAGCATATCGAAGATGGCTTCACAGAATACAACAGGACAAGCATGGACCCTGACTTCCCGTTTCTCCACAGGGCTTTTGCTTTTAGTGCCAATATGATCTATGAAAAGTATCTTCACAGTCAATGTAGGGAAAGAGAAGCCTTGGCCAGGTAGCTCAGTTGGTTAGAGCATCGTTCCTATAAGCCAAGGTTGAAGGTTTGATCTCTGTCAGGGAACATACAAAAATCAACCAATGAATGCATCAGTAAGTGGAACAACAAATTGATGTTTCTCTCTCTTTCTCCATTCCCCTCTCTCCCTAAAATAAAAAATAAAAATTAAAAATTAAAAAAACGAGAAAAAGTATCATAACCAAAAACTGAAATAACTTATTGATAACAGTAATCTGTGGAGTTCTTCCAGAACTACAGACTTGGTGCCTCTAGTTCATTCTCTGGTCATAGCACATGCTTGTAGAACTTCCACTAGTCATTGTCTAGTAACAAAAGTATACATGTCCACTAGTCATTGTCTAGTAACAAAAGTATACATGTTTTATTCCAATAGTAGTCTGTTTCAGGCTCCTCATAAATTGTTTTGTCCAGATTAGTGCGCTCTGTCAAAAAGTCAGATATGCCCCAGTCTCTGAGGGAATGGCAGCTTCTGAGTGGACCTGGCTGTCCTACTCTCCACTCTCTCCACTCATTTGTAGCCAGGTTCTCCTTATCAATTTTCCAGCAGTCTGAACTCCCCCGTCCTATTATGTCCCCATTTCTAATCAGGTACACTCCCCATGCCTGTCAACTGTGTTACTTCCCCTACATGCTGCTGGGGGAACCCGCTCCACGCTAATCCTCTCTGCTGCCAGTGGTTTGCATTTAGCTAGAACAGCATCTGGAGATTGGAGATTAGCCCCTGACTACAGCTAAAGCAAAATAAAAAAACCTCAAACCTCAGCTGTATGTTTTAACTCGATGAGCCAACCAGTCACATTTATAAATATTAAGCTTGCTACCATTCTGGTCCACTTTACCCTCATATTTTGTGGGTAAATCTTAATCTGCCCTGCTCACTTCTATTACTTTACCATTTCTTTCTCTGTCAGCTCCATGAGGGCAAGGGCTGCCAGTGTCTTGTCTCAACTACTTCTTTGGTGCCATCACAGTGTTTCCCTACATAAGGCTTTAATAATTTGTAAATGAATGAATGGAAAAACTTCTTCTCTTTATAAATTCTATAACTTGCCATTTATTCCTACCAGTTTGCAGAAGCTGCCCAAAGCTACCAACAAATTGTCCCTGGGCAAGTCTATTTTCCTAGAAGCATCTCATCATTCTGGAGCCCCCATCACATTCTGCATCCTAGCAGCTTTATTTCCATGTCTTCAGTGTCTGTTTTGTTTACTCCTTCTCTTCTGAATACTTTCCCCACACCTTATCCCTTACATATGATTATCCTATAAGGCTTAATTCCAGATTTTCTCTCTCTCTTTTTCTCCCCACCCCAATTCTCTCCTCCCTTCCTTCCTCCCTCCTTCTTCTTTCCCTCCCTACTTCCCTCTCTTCCCCACTTTCTCTTTCAAGGAGGATTAGAAAAAAAAAAAGAAAAAAAAGTGGCATCTTATAAAACTTTGGGAGGTTGGTTAGCATACATTAGTTTGAGCCCACATGAGCCTTACCTGTCATCTCCTTAGCCTGTTCTACAATAAGGAGATTGAGGGCCTCTTTCTCCTGCTTCAGCAAAGTATTTTCTTCCTTCAGAGTTGATACCACCTATAAAATGAAATAAACTAAGGTAGCTGCAACAGACAGAGCAAACCAGGTCCTAAATATAAGACCACACTGCAGTCACTCCATACTTCCACATCTCTGTGCCTCATTTCTTTGCAGTTATGGCTAGTCATCTTTCACATTTGGTTCAAGCAATACCCCCTCCCGAAAGCCTTCCTGGAAACTCTTCCAATAGACGTTTCCTTTCTGGGCTACCATAGGGCTCTGTATATGCCTCCTTATAGTCCTTATAAATGATTTACTTTTACTTCCCTAATAGACTAGAAATTCCTGGAGGACAAAGATGATCACTGCTGCCGAAGCAGGTTTGGCTCAGTGGTAGAGCGTTGGTCTGCGGACTGAAAGATCCCAGGTTCGATTCCGGTCAAGGGCATGTACCTTGGTTGCGGGCACATCCCCGGTAGGGGCTGTGCAAGAGGCAGCTGGTCGACGTTTCTCTCTCATCGACGTTTCTAGCTCTCTATCTCTCTCCCTTTCTCTCTGTTAAAAATCAATAAAATATATTTTAAAAAAAAAAAGAAAAAAAAAAGATGATCACTGCTGTTGTTTTACTTTGTACATGAGCATTTAGCAATTGCCTGGCCCCTCGTAAGCATTTGCTCTTAAAGCAAAGATAATGCCTTTTCACCTCAGCAGCCTAACACAAAGCTACACACTTACCCATGATTCAGGTAGAAGATTGAAGAGATTAAGAAAGACTTGGGCATTTTGGTTCTGGAAATTAATCCACTGAATATTTTCTGACGCTCCCTGCTGTCTATCTTGAAAAAGAGAATTTTCCTTTCATCCCCTTTTAAGAGTTTTTGCAAGGTTGTAAACTTGTCCTTTTATCCCATGTTTAAGCATTGACTTTACTACAGTGAATGCACTTAATGCCACTGGACTGTATACTTAAAAGTGGCTAATATGGTAAATTTTATGCTATGTATATTTTAATATTTTTAAAAAAATTTTACTTTTCTAGTTTCTAGTTGGATAAGGACACCCAGGAAGCAAAAGTCAAAACCAAAGATAACTTTGCAAAGTTCATAATTTACTCAGTTCATCTCTGCAATAACGTAATGTACTTGTGATGGGTGAAATCTAAATTTCTTCTCTAAGCATAAGTTCAAGGAACTCTAAAAGTGATAGCTAATAATAAAGATAAGTGTCAGGAGTTCAGAGAGAGAGTGAGAGCTCTGGGACAGGATCTCTGGAGAACAGGGAAGTGGACAGCAACACTGCCACAGCTGAAGTCGCCAGGTGTTCCTTTGGAGGGTCCAGTCTCTTCCCTCCATAGTGACCTAGCCTTATCCTCCACCTCATCAGGACGACCCGAGTCCCCTATGCTCTTGAGAGAAACTGCTCTTTATCAAGGGTATGCTTTTTAAAAATACATGTGCCTAGTTCACACTCCCAGCGCTTGGGCAGGTATCTTCAAAAATAACTCCCCAGCAGATTCTGATACACACTCCTGGTTAAGAACCACAGTTCTAGTGCACCTTCCAGGCTCCTTGAAGGTATATAGCTTTCCTGATCATAAAGCTGGTTATCTCAGTGAAGTTTTTTCATTCCACATTACTACACTCCATCCAAAAGAATAAGTGATAATGCCTATATCTAGCCTGCGAAAATCAGAAGGAAAAAAAAAAGGGAGAAATCTGTATCTGTTCATGTGTACTATTCTATCAGACCAAAAAAGTATGAACTTGACTTTAAAGAGGAAAGAGAATTTTCCTACCAAGCTTAAATACTCTAGATTCAGAGGAATCTGGAAAGCTTCTGTGGACTCAGAAAATGGCAACAAGAAAAAAGATAACATCCTAAACTTCAAGGGTACTGCTTTGAATGCATATTTAAATTCTGACAGAACAAAGTTGCCACATTAATGGCATTGCTGTTTCCACAATACGAGCCCAGATCTACTAGAGAAATAGAAGGAATTGTTCTATTGGGACCCTGGATACCATGGGAGGATTTGCATCTATGCTCCTTCAGAGATTCTCACTGCGCTCAGAAGGTTAATGTTTAACTGTCAGCGCAGAAACAGAGCATCGGGATTCTTGCTCAGAGTTACAATCAACACAGTGAACTCTGTTTTCACTTAAAGATGATCACACTAGTAGACTCCCTGAAAATTACTTGTTTCCCCAGTAAGCCTTTATGTTGAGGCATTTTTATTTTGTTTAAGCAATGCATCTCACTGCTGCTTGAGAACCTTAATGTTTTCTGTGTTTAGTCAAGTTTTAACATAAGTAAATACAAATTTGTATTTTGGAAACACTGGCCAATCTGTGAGGGGAAAAAAAATGTTTTTCTTGTTCTATCTGCATAGAGGCTCTTGGCTACAATCAGTGTGCACACGTGTGGATTTCTCCATTGGACTTCTCAACACAGTCTTAATTCATTTCCATAAAGCTCCCTACTATCAGCTATTGAGAGTTCATTGTTTGATTTACCTCTTAATCATGTTAACCCAAGAAAAAGGAGTCTACTCTCTATCCAGACCTATGTATATAAAGAGTATATATATATATATATATATATATATATATATATATATATATATATATAGTAGGGACATGGCTATTAATTCTCTTCTTACAATACTGCTTTTCCTCTGTTCTCATTAGAGTCAAAAGGTTCTACAAAACAGCTACTGACTCATCATGTGGAAGAAATGCTTGTGAAACACAAATAATAAAATTTCAGCTCTGTAACCAACACTGAGCCACAGGGGATTGGTGGAGATGATGGCACATTTCCTTTGTAAAATGGATGTAAAATTAGTTCCTACCTGCTCAGTTTCTTGCTTGTATCTATCTGCACGTTCCTCGATGGATTTTTTCTCTGACCGAGTTTGTTCCAGGTCTTTCCGGAGCTTGGCAACTTCTTCCTGTAGACTGAGAACCCGTCCGGTGGCAATCTTAGCCTCCTCCTCACTCAGTTGAAGACGTACTAAGTCACTCCGCAGTTTCTCAGTCTCAGAGTTGTATACTCCTTCCAGATTGGTCAATTTCTCCATGAGGCATTTGTAGTCTTTGTTCTTTAAAAACACACAAACAATTAGTAAATAGACATGCCACCAAATGCATATAGTCAGGAAACTAGGCTTATTCATCATAGTCATGCTATATCATCGTAATGTTATAGTATCTAACCAAAATTTTAACCACAACATTTATAGTAACATAATCAATACTCTCTTAGTGATATATAGAGAGAAGAGAATAGCAGTATTTCTGTTTTATATGATGAGCAACATAGATGTGATTTTTCTTTTGGCTGTAAGATGAGTTACCAGAGGAAATTCTTAATTTCCTTATTTTTAATCCCAAAATAGGAAAATCTACACTTGCTTTTGAAAACAAATCACTGTGCTACTAAAAGTCATGTGCTAGCCAGGTGCTGCATTAAGAATGATAAAATGACCTTAAAATCACAAATTTCTTACAGATCTCTTTGTTTACTACCTCAAACTCCACCTCACACTCAGAAAACATTTCTGACGAAACCTATTTCATTGTGGGCTTTTTTGCCCTATGTAGTATTTATGTAGTGCTAATTACCTTCATGTCATTGGCATGTGTTAAAATATTACTTAGTAACTATCTCTAAGAAACCAAACTTTTATCTCTGCAAACAGGCTGTAGATTCCTCAGAAGCACAGACATCTTACTGATTCTTTTGTCACTTCAATGTTAAACAAGTCACCTGAGAAAGGAGCATTACACTACATGCAAATGATTGGCAGTGACAAAAGAGCTTTGTGAAGTATAAAGCACACCATGGCTCTTAGTCATAAAGGTTAGAAGTGCTAGTAAATCTGGCTGTATTCTCAAAAATAATTTCCTGCAATGATGCTCTTACCTATGAACTCATCCCTATTTCCATTCTCATTACTGTCATTATTTTACTTCTCTGCTAAGACTAAAAGGTAAAGTCCAGGGAGACACTGCTGACCACAATCCCAGTGGGCTTCGTTAGGCATGCTCACTTTCAGGGTCCTGTTCAAAACACACCTGTTCATCAACTTTGCGCTGCAGCTGCATGATCTTGTTCTCCATGCCGATGTGGAGTTTCTTATAGCGCTCCACAGAGCGGGCCTCAATCTTGAGCTTCTTCAGCTCGCGCTTGGCCAACATCCGCCGTAAGCAGCACTGAAGGTAGATGATGGCATGCAGGCTTCTCTTGTAGTGGATGCGAGCCAGCCAGCCCCGGACCCACTTCTGAATGATGACTGCTTTGTGGTCACGGAGTATCTGCAGAGAAAGGTATGTACAGCGTCAGACTCTACACTAGACTCAGGGTTCAATTCTATCAAGCTATAGCTGTCAGGCTGAGAAGCCATAAAGTGAAAGACACAAAAGTTGAAGTAACAATGTAGTATGAAGATTTACGTATCTCAAATATATGCAAGCACAAAATTCTTTTACAAGGTAATTTAAAAAGTAGACTTTAAAGGATGATTTGAGAAACAGAGTATACACCTAGCACAGTGGTCAGCAAACAGTGGCTCGTGAGCCACATGCAGCTCTTTGGCCCCTTGAGTGTGGCTCTTCCACAAAATATCACGGCCTGGGCGAGTCTATTTTGAAGAAGTGGCATTAGAAGAAGTTTAAGTTTAGAAAATTTGGCTCTCAAAAGAAATTTCAATCGGACTGTTAATATTTGGCTCTGTTGACTGAGTTTGCTGACCACTGAGCATGTCAAACTCGAGGCAGGAGGGCCACAGGCCTTGTTTAAATAAACGAGGCCTGCAGCCTGATGGCTGTGAGTTTGACATGCCAGGTGTACACACAGAAGTTATCTAAATAAAAGGCACCAGCTTAATAAAAGGAAAACAATTTTAAAAAATAAAGAAAAAACACACGAGGTTTCCTATTGGTGTATATCTGCTGGCAACAAGCGATCCTCTATAAAGTGAACAGAACTTGGCACCCTGTGAATGACATGCTAGTAAAAAAGACTGTCACCACCCTCACTGCTGATACCATCTCACTGTACATTAGGTCTGTGCTTGAGGATATGGAATATGGCCAATAAGCTGACTGTAGAGGAGTCAACAGTTGGAGTACTAAAAGTTTATTATTAATTTATTGATTTTTTTTTCCAGTAACAAACAAAAAATGACACTGTTGGTTGCCCTATTTGAGGAATACTATTCTAGTGAGGATTTTCCATTGCTGTTTCAAATGTAACAGAAATTCACTTATAAGAGTCAAAGGTAGTAAGGATAAAGCTTTAAAAGGAAAGCTAAAAGTAAGATAGAGGGAAATAAACAAATCTTAATTTTGAGTTTGTTATACTTTCTAAATAAGAAGATATTCCCCTAAACTTATAAATAACTTATAACAAAAGATTGCCTTATAAGAATTTATCACTAAAACCATCAAGCAGAGATTGTCTAGCCCTGGCTGTGCTGCTCAGTGGTTAGAGTGTCAACCCACACACTGAAGGGTTACAGATTTGATTCCCAATCAAGGACAAGTACCTGGGTTGCAAGTTTGATCCCCAGCCCTGGCCAGGATGTGTGCAGGAAGCAAACAGTCCATGGATGTCTGTCTGTCTGTATGTCTGTCTCTCTCTCTCTCTCTCTCTCTCTCTCTCTCTCTCTTTCTCTCTCTCTCCCTCCCTCCTTCCCTTCCCTCCACTATCTCTTAAAAAAAAAAAAAAAAATCAATGGAAAAAATTCCCTCCGGTAAGGATTAACAACAATATGCAGAGATTGTCTAAACCAAGCATGTCAAACTTGCGACCTGTGGGCTGCATGCCTCATTTATTTGGCCCATGTTAGCCTTTGAGTTTGACATCCTTGGTCTAAACAATTTACAGGAATGATTGGGAAAGAAAATCTTGAAATTAATAAAGGGTGAACTATCAAAACATTTTGAGATCCTTCTAAGTCGATGCTTTTATAAAACAACTCTTGTATGATATAAATATCTAAATATATGCACTCAAATGGTTACTTATTAGTAATTATTAGTGTTTATTAGCACTTATTAGTAACTAGAGGTTTGGTGCACTAATTCGTGCATCTGTGGGGGGTCTCTTGGCCTGGCCTCAGCGGGATCAGGCCAAAACCGGCTTTCCAACATCCCCCGAGGGGTCCCGTTTTGCGAGAAGGTGAAGGTCAGGCTGAGGGACCCCACCTATGCATAATCACGGACCCCATGCGAAAGGTTGGCCAGCCAGGGAGGGGTTGTGGGAGGGCTCCAGGGCATGTCTAGCCCATCTTGCTCAGTCTCGATTGGCCAGACCCCAGCAGAAAGCTAACCTATGGGTTGGAGCGTCTGCCCTCTGGAGGTCAGTGCACATCATAGTGACTAGACAACCGGTTGACTGTCTGACCCCTGATGGTCAATGCACGTCATAGCAAGCGGTTGAGTGGCCTTAGCATATCATTGGCATATTACGCTTTGATTGGTTGAATGGATGACCAGAGGACCAGACACTTAGCATAATAGGCTTTATATATAGGATTATTACAAATGAACACAATGTATCTCTTATGAAACTTTCTAAATGTAAACATTTCTGGCCCTGCATGCATGGCTCATTGGTTGAACGTCAATCTATGAACCAGGAGGTCATGGTTCAATTCCTTAGTCAGGGCACATGCCTGGGTTGTAGGCTCTATCCCCAGTGTGGGGTGTATAGGAGGCAGCTAATCAATGATTCTCATCATTGATGTTTCTATGTCTCTCTCCTACTCCCTTTCTAAAATCAATAAAAAAATATTTTTTAAAAAAATTCTAAAATCATTTATTCAAATAGATAGCAGTTTAATAAAAGCATTAAAACAATTGTTCCTATTTTTGGGTTATGGACCTGAGAAAAACAACGAAAGAAAAGTGCCATTCTAGAGGATACAATGAAGAAATACGTGGTTAAGTATGAACCCACCAAATACAAATAAACCTAAGTGTGCAGGAGACCATTGCCAAGTCAAGGCTCCCTATGGCTGTTTATCTAACGCTAAGACAGTCTGCTTTCCACTGATGCAGTCACTGTGCATCAGGCTGCAGTGAGGTCCCATCCTGAGCCCTCCCGAACATCATGACCCCAAGGGAGCCTCTTGTCTTATCCTGATGACTAGTGACCAACTGGATAAGACTCAGTAATGGCAAATTTCAGACTTTCAAAGTCAAGCAGCACTGAGTGGCAACGCTATGAATGTCAATTTTCCTATTCCATTTCCTTCTCTCCATGTAACTTCAGACATTGGTCCATTTCTGTAATTTCAGTCAAGTAGAAACAGTATATAATTGGATCTTCCATTAGCAATCTCATCTCCATTAGTGAGTTAGAGAAATTAAACAATGCCTCCTCTCCCTTAGATTCCCAAGCCATAAGAAGGGGAAGCCTGGACTGGAAACACCGAAAACATGGCCAAAAGGAGCACTAGTGGCCTATACGTGAGCTGGCCCCTAACTGCCATCCCCATGTGTCGTCAGTTGGAGCTGAGAAGGCCAGAGACTGCTACTGCTCAACCAACGGCCTCCAAACCCAGTTCAGATGATCCTGAAGAGAGTCATCAAGAAAACTGAAGTGTAACCAGTTTGGTGTATCTAAAAGTTGAATAAGGCATTTCCTTCCCCTGAAATCTCATGCTTTTAGAGAAAGAACACCAGAGTATAAAGCCAGCATGGGCAGAAAGAAAGAGCTGGAGTAGCTATTCCCAAATTTTCTTCAAAACACAGCCATTAAGTATTCTCATTCAAGCCTCATTAGTTGTTCTTTGTTGTCTAAAATTACTTCAAAATAAAGTAAAATACATACACGAATAGGCCTTAGGCCACCCTCACAGACTGTCTGTGATTAGAGACCTGTCCCTCAAAGTGCTCTATTGATGCTCCTTCTACCAGTGGTACTCACAGAGCTCCAAGATCCAGGGGTCTTCAAACTATGGCCTGCGGGCCACATGCAGCCCCCAGGGGAGTCTGATCCTGCCCGCCAGGTTTTTTGGGCAGTGAGCGCAGCCAAGGTGTTACAGTAGGAATTAGTAGTTCATATAGTCCGGCCCTCCAGCTCTCTCAGGGACCGTGATCTGGCCCCCACTTTAAAAAGTTTGAGGACCCCTGATCTAGACTATACTTCTGGCTTATTAGGAATATATCATGAAGGACAAATTCAAAACCTTGCCAAAATGAAAGAGAAAAACCTTCCAACTAGATTATATATTGTTGGAGGTGATGATTAAGATTAATCTGGCACCCATCCAGCATGGCTCAGTGGTTGAGCATCGACCTACAAATGAGGTCACAGTTCGAATCCCGATCAGGGCACATGCCAGCTTACGAACTAGATCCCCAGTGTGGGCCATGCAGGAGGAAGCCAATCAATGATTCTCTCATCATTGATGTTTCTATCTTTCCCTTCCCCTCTGAAATCAATAAAAACATTTTTAAAAAAGATTAATCTAGTGATCCATTATTTTTGTCATGTTGATTATTGCCAGATAAAAAGATTATTTGTCAAAAACGCTCAGAATATCATATTCTAGTCAGAACAGATTTAACCATCTTAATGTTATTTATCTCCTTTTCACTACAGTAAATTATTCCAAGATTTTTCATTTTTGGAACAAATTTCCACACATATGTCATATATTCTACCTCTTCAAAGCTCACCACAGTGAGTTAAATAGAGACTCCCAAAGATATCAGATCCTAACCTGTGGAATCTGTCAATGATAGGTCATTTGGGAAAAGGGTTTTTGCAGATGTGTTTAAACTAAAAATCTTGAGATGAGGAGATTATACTAGATTATCCTCGTGGATCCTAAATCCATCACAAACATTCTTATAAGAAACAGACAAAAGAAGTGAAGTTAGACACCCAGAGATGATGACGTGAAGATGAAGGCAAAGATTGGCTCTAGCCAGTTTGGCTCAGTGGGTAGAGCACCAGCCTGCGGACCAAAGGGTCCCAGGTTCCATTCTCGTCAAGGGCACATATATTGGTTGCAGGCTCCTCCCCAGTCTGGGCCCTGGTCAGGGCTCATCCAGGAGGAAACCAATTGATGTGTTGCTCTATATCAATGTTTCTGTCTTTCCTTCTCCCTTCCATTCTTAAAAAAAAAAAAAAAAAAAAAAGAAAAAGAAAAAATATCCTCAGGTGAGGATTAATTTAAAGAAAAAAGGCAGAGATTGGAGTGATATGGCCACAAACACAAGAAATACTGGTAGCCATCAGAAGCTGGAATGGATTCTCCCCTAGAGCTTCAGGAGGAAGTACAGCCCTGCCAACACCTTGATTTTGGCTCAGTGATACAGATTGTGGAATTCTGACCTCCAGAACTGTGAGAAAATAAATTTCTATTGTTTTAAGCAACCAAGTTGATGACATCTATAGGAAATTAATACATTAAGTTTTCTTCACATCACATTGTTAAGATGGATAAAAGGGGAGTAATTAGATATATGCACTTATTTAATTGTTAATTAAATATATGCACTTATTTAATATTTTAAAATATGCTTTAAATGTTGGTTGTCTCCATATGCCTCCTATGTCCCTTGGAACCTCTGTGGTGTACAGATGTGAAATTTGATTAACATTAATGGAATAAATAAACGAAGTTGAAAACAATGGCTCACCTTGCGATACCTATTTCTGGCCAAGTAGCCTCGTAAGTAAGACTGAAGAACAATAGTGGCAGCTCGTTTACTTTTGTACTTCCTGTGGACTACATACATGCGCCAGTACTTCTGAATGATGGTTGCTGCCTTGGTTCTGCGCAGGAACTTAGCATAGCTGACCAAAGAAAGAAGCGGTGCATTTGTTAATAGTCAGAAAAAAACAGGAATATATTTTGTAGAGACTTAAAGAACCAATATCTTTGGCATAAATAGTACCTCCATCGTATTATTCCAATAGTATACATTCATACTTCTTATATTATATCAATTTATAGTTCCCACAAATATTTTTTATTCATTATCTTATTTAAGCCTTCCTGATCATAATGTCCCATATTACCTGATTTTACAATAAAAAGAATGAAGCTCATAAAGATTCGTTCTTTCTAGGACAGAACTCATTACCTCAGATTATATCCCCCTTGCACAGTAGACTGGCTGTACACAGTAATCTCATATTTATTTATCACTAGCTTTCTTAAATCCATCTTTTGCTAATGTACAATATTTTTATTTTTATTTTATTTTATTTTTAAAAATATATTTTATTGATTTTTTTTTTTACAGAGAGGAAGAGAGAGGAATAGAGAGTTAGAAACATCGATGAGAGAGAATCATCAATCAGCTGCCTCTTGCACACCCCCTACTGGGGATGTGCCCCCAACCAAGGTACATGCCCTTGACCGGAATCCAACCCGGGACTTTTCAGTCCGCAGTCCGACGCTCTACCACTGAGCCAAACCGGTTTTGGCGCTAATGTACAATATTTTTAAAACTCTTTCTGTCTGGGCATAAATTCTTTATTTATAAATAATTCATTTCTACTGATATTTCTAAATTAAAATTATTCTAATATATAATCACACTGAAGTGTAATTCTAGAAACTTTCACAGCTTATTGCTCCTGAAAACTTCTCAATGGAATCATTACTAACTAGCTCATATTCATGACTGTTTTAGTTTATACAATAGATAACTTCTTCAAGCCTATATAAAAATATAAAAAATAAAAGATACTGAAGACATGAGCACACAATAATTTGTAATTATTTTGAAGATATTTCTGAAGAAATCATAAGGGTGAATTAAATTTTTTTTCTATTAAACTGTCTTATGAGTTCATTTGTTATTCCTTGAATCTAAGAAGAGGTGAGGTATTGCCTTCTCATATTGGGTGACCACTCAAAACTGTCCTGGTTTGGACAATGAATCAGATGAGCTGTGCAATCCTTAGGTGCCGTGAGCCAGAGTGGATGCGTCCCCAGGAGACCTACCATCGGGCCTGGTAGCCTCGCACATATCTCTGCACAGTAATGGCCGCCTTCCGCATGCGCAGGTACTTCTTCCGCTGCAGCCACCCTCGGATTGTCTTCTGGATCCGAATGCAGGCAGCCCTCAGCTTGTCTGCCCTCAATTTTTCTAGATAGGCCACTTGACCAGCACGGAAAAAGATCTTTGTCTTACCAAACTGGTATTTGTCCTTGTCCTATTTTTGGAAAAAATTATACACTTAGAAGTTGAAATAATGAACATATAAATAAAATTGTAAAAGAGGAAAAATACATCTAAAAGCAGAATCAGTAAAAGGATGAATCTATTAGCTAAAACTTGGGCTATATCATGATTAACTAATGGAGCCAGATTTTTTATCTTATGCAAGTTGAGCAAATAGAAGGGATTTTAAGGAAAACTGCAGTTTAAGAGTGATTTTCTATAATTATTCTACCTGGAATTATTATCTGAGGCCAAAACCTTGGTTGTGGGTTATAGGCAGCTATTATTTGCTTGTTTGTATTTTAAATATTTCAAGGAAATGGAGATGCTGACACTCCCTCTGACTGACCCAGGCTGTAAGGATTACATCAGGCTGTGTGTTCCATGTGAAAGCTGAAGGGACAAAAACACCAGTATAAAGAATAAGGCAGGAAGCAATGCAAACAAAATAAAAATTAAACAAAAAACCCTTGTGCACTCATATTAAGAGAGTTAAGTTTCTTGTTATATCTTTGCACTATCAATGGTATCTGAAAATATATACATAAAACCCTATGAATTACTTGTACAAATTTCAAAATTCCTTTTACAAAAATATAACTACTTATATTGTCCATTTACTTTTTAAATTAAGCAGAGTCAAGCAGTAAACACTGAGATGCATAAAATTTTTGGTCCATTACATTCTGATCCACCTTATTTGGAAGCCTGCAATGGTTATTCTCATACAACAAGAGTGGAATTTATAATCGTCACTAAAACAATCTGTGTGAAAACAGAAAATTATTTTTTAAGATTTTAAAAAAATTATTTGAGAGAGAAAGGAAGGGGGGCGGGGAAGAGAGAGAAAGAGAGGGGGGGGGGGAAGGGAGAGATATGAGGGAGAGAGATGAGAGAGAGAGAAAGAGAGAAACATCTATTTGTTGTCTCCAGCATGTACCCAGACTGTGGACCAAAATGGCATCCTGAGCATGTGCCCGGATTGGGAATTGAATCGACGACCCTTTGACCCTTTGGTGTAAAGGACAATGCTCAAGCAACTGAGCCATACTGGCCAGAAATCTTGTACACGAAATCAGAAAATCAGAAATCTCCACATAAATCTAAAATTATTTCAATTTTAATTAATAAAATTTACAGAGGAAGCCTAGCTAAAGATATATATAAGAAGAGCTAATAAGTGGTTACCTTTTCTTCTCCCTGTCTGATCTCAGCTTCCCCCACTCCACCCCACCCCACAACCTTGCAAATCCCTGAACTGGGCCTAGATGGGGGTGTTAGGCATAGGACTCTCCTTACTTTCTGCTCTGCAGTCCCATCTGAACACAGGTTAGAAAGGAGTCAGGCCAACCTCAAAAAGTTCCCAAGTCTTTTATACATTATTTAAAAAGTGATCTTAGCTCTTCCAAAGGGGGAAAAATATTATTATTACAAAAAGAAGATATTCCATTTAGTTAATTATGACTGCCTCAGAGTGAGATAACCCACCCTAAACTAGTGTCAAACAAGTGAAAATACTTTTTAAGATCTTTCATGAATCTTAAATTCTCCATGGCTTAGATTAGTGGGTCCCAAAGTGTAGTCCTCAACCAGCATCAGCATCACCTGGTAACTTCTTAGACATGCAGGTTGTTGTTGGACTCATCCCAGACCTACTGAGTCAGAAATTCTGGGGGCGGGGCCCAGCAATCTGTGTTTTAACAAGCCCTCCAGGGGACTGATACACTTAAAGTTTGAGCACGCCTTAGTTGGAATGCAAGACTCTCCAAACACCAACCTGCATTTCGTAGGCATTTCCTTACTGTTCCACAGACTAATCTTAGATTGCAGAGAAACTTCATTAATGTTTTCTGAGAAAATTCTATGTTTTCCTACTTCTTCACACCATGCTTCCTATTACAATATTCTCCTCCTACTTTTATATGTTATCCAGTCTTACTCAAAACATAGGTTCCTCCTTTACATGGCAGATGTGGCTTTGCCTTAATGATTTCCTGTCTCACTCACTCAGCATTTGATAGACACTAAGCTATATTATACTTATCTTTAAAATGTATTAATTTCCAAAATAGATTACATTACCTGAGGATTAGACTTATTTTTTCTCAATCACACAGCATCTGACCTGATATTTCTCATAGGTAAGTACTAGGTAAATTTTTATTGATAATGATAAAACTAAAAAGAATGAGACTCAAGCCTGGGTCCAGACCTCGCCACCCAGTTTCCTAAAGGAGGACCACCATCCTCACGAGTAAGTCCGAGCATGCTAAATACAGGGAGCTTTGATCTCCAAGCCAGTGTGCCTTCCACCCTCCCAGACCTGAATAATCTAGAGTAGTGGTATTTGGATGTTCCCAAGGCTTCCACAGGTTATAATCACAAGGCCTTTGGCCATATCTGTTCAGATATAGATAAGTGAAAATTTTTCTTACTGGGATAAGGTTCTCTAATACATTCTTGCATGTTTGCTTTCTGTCACTCAGCACATCTTTTTGCTTCATTAGGACACGGTAGCGGCTGAAAAATTCTTGGTAAGTCCACCTATAAAAAGAAACTCACGTTAGCTTATTTAAATAAGTAGGAATTGATCTCATTAGGATCCCCTCTATTTGAAAATGCCAAGCTCACCGTGAGGGGAAGCCTGCTGCACTGATGCGGATGGTTTCCAGGACACCACATGCTCTCAGCTGCTGCACTGCCCTCTTCTCGTCAAACCTACATGTAGAAAAGAAAATCATTACTACACAAAGTAGCCTGGCTAAAGCTGCAAATTATCCTCCTCAATCCAGAGATTATTCTGTAAAGAGACAAATAGATAGATCAGAAAAGAAAGCATTCAAAAGTCGTAGTAGTGATCAAAATGGAAAACTCCACGTGTGAGTGGGGAGAAGACAATTAGCAGTAAAACTAAATAGCCATAAACATTATCTGTTGTTCATACCACAACTCATAAGTACCAGTGAGGATATTTAAAACAAACAAAAAACCCTCTTTACTTTGCCCATACTCATTAAAAAACTTGGCTTGAATAACTGTGCTTATAATTCTTTAGCTCACTATACAAATTTCTTCTGTAATAAAGATTGGCCAGCTCTGAAGTTTTCTCTAACAAGAAGGACCAATTAAATATAATTCATTTAGTTATTCTTTTAAAAACTATTGGTGTTCTAAAGCTATTGGTGTGTACATACTAAGCATTTACAGAGCCCACATCAATAGAAAGTATTTTTGTTTTGTATTAAATCTTATATAATTTACTAGAGGCCCAATGCACGAACATTCATGCACTCGGGAGGGGAAGCTGTCTCTCAGCCTGGCCTGCACCTTCTTGCAGTCTGGGAGCCCTTGGGGGATGTCCACCTGCCAACTTAGGCCCTGAGGGATTGGGCCTAAGCTGGCAGTCAGACATCCCTCTGGCAGCCCAGGAGCCCTCGAAGGATGTTCTTCAGTCATACATTCTTAGCGCTGCTGAGGAGGCAGGAGAGGTTCCTGCCCCACTTGAGGCTGAGTGGAGCTCCCCCTGTGGGCGTGCACTGACCACCAGGGGGCAGCTCCTGCATTGAGCATTTGCCCCTGGTGGTCAGTGTGAGTCATAGAGACTGGTCATTCCAGTCGTTCTGCCATTAGGGTCAATTTGCATTTTACCCTTTTATTATATAGGATGTTTATTTCACTCTAGACAACTGGCATCTTAAAATAAATTGACCCTAAAAGAGGAAGTGGTTAAGGCCTGCCACTCCTTGTACCCTCCCAGTTAAGCTCTGAGCAACCTCTCTAACACTCTGCTATGTCATTTTCTCAAGTGTTCTGGTGGTGGTGGTGATGGGAGATGGGGTTAGCTAGGGCCAACTTGGAGAGTGGCCCAGAGCGTGGCAGCTTCTTCTGCTTCCAACTTCCTCTAGGAAGGGCTTCTTGGCAACGAGGAGGATATAACAGTTTTTCAGAATTGCCCTCCAGTCTAAGACAAATAGCCAGAGGGCAGGGCTGGCAGGGCTGTAGGGAAAAGAGCACTCCTACGCTGTAGAGTAGGAATTGAAACTCTTATAAACTTTGGTAAATGTGTCTAATCTCTAACTCACAAATTCCACTTCTAGAAATACATTATCCTAAGGAGGTAATCAGGCAAAAATATAAAAATGTTTGGCAAAAGATGATTATCATAGCACTGTTGGGATAACCTAAATGGCAATCAATAGGAAATAATTCAAATAAATGATGGTATGTCTAAACAATGGGACATTATAGAGCCATTAGAATGATTATGTGGATTTTTTATTTACTAACTGGAAAGTATGCATAATTTATTAAGATAAAAGCAGCCATTACAGCATGAGCTCCTCTCTTTCATTAATGTCTCTCTCTCTCTCTCTCTCTCTCTCTCTCTCTCTCACACACACACACACACACACACACTCACACAAAAGGGAAGAAATGTTGGTCACTTAATACTAGTTATCTCTCTGGGTATAAGGAATGCTTTTTCATTTATTTTTATAGTATTTTATAGCTTTTGGATATTGTTTTTACAATGTACACACATTACTTCTAATTTTTGTTGTTTTTTAAACCTTTTTCCTTTTTTTATTGTTCTTTGTACATACATTACTTTTAAAATTAGAGAAATATGTTTCTTCTGAGAATAAAAACCACCATTCCCTCCACATGTGGTATCTGACATAAAACGAGATTTTTGGTAAAAGCAGACATTCTATGACAGCTTCAACAGTGGAAAAATAACAGGGATAACTTTAAGCATATGCCAAAGTAGTGTTACCCACCAGCTCTGGGTGTTTATATATATACACTAGAGGCCCGGTGCACGAAATTTATGCATGGGGATCCCTCAGCCCAACCTGCACCCTCTACAATCCAGGAGCTCTCAGGGGATGTCCTGCTGATGGCTTAGGTCCTGCTTCCGGGCTCTGTTTGCTGGGCCTGGGGTTTCCCTGCTGTCGCAGTGCTAACTGCTGTCCAGGCTCTGAATGCCCTGTCTGGGTCGGATCAAAAACCCTTCTGGAGGTGGATCCAGCTTCGCTGCTCCTGTGGACAGGCCCGGGCACTACAGCAGCAGAGCTGAGGAGACTGGGCACTGCCATCTTGTGGCTATGGGGGCTGCCATTTTTGTAGTGAAGTGATGGTTAATCTTCATATTACTCTATTACTAGATAGGAGATTTTATATATATATATATATATATATATATATATATATATATATATATATAAATATAAATATATATTTTACAGAGAGAGAGGGACAGAATTAGAAACATAGATAAGAGAGAAACATTGATCAGCTGCCTTCTGCATACCACCTACTAGGGATGTGCCCTTGACTGGAATTGAACGTAGGACCCTTCAGTACACACGTTGAAGCTCTACCCACTGAGCCAAACTGGTTAGGGGGCCTAGCTCTGTTGTTTTTTTTGTTGTTTTTTTTAAAATATATTTTATTGATTTTTTACAGAGAGGAAGGGAGAGAGATAGAGAGCTAGAAACATCGATGAGAGAGAAACATCGACCAGCTGCCTGCTGCACACCCCCTACCGGGGATGTGCCCGCAACCAAGGTACATGCCCTTGACCGGAATCAAACCTGGGACCTTTCAGTCCACAGACTGACACTCTACCACTGAGCCAAACCGGTTTCGGCCCAGCTCTGGTTTTAACTAATGCCCAAATTAACAAAAACTTAGAATGATCTTAAACTAAAGTCAATTCAAAATAAAAAATAGAACTATGAATGCTTGCTTAAATTCAACTTTTAAAATCTTCAGAAAACCAACTATTCATTTGTTCTCACATTCTCAAAAGGGAACAAAAATTGAAAAAGAAAAAAAAGCAAAAAACCTCAGCCAAAGAAATCTTGAAAAAGAACAAAGCTGGAGACATGATTCTCCCTGATTTCAAACACCGATACAAAACTATAGTAATTAAATGTTATGACACTGGGATAAAAGAGGCCGCCAATCAATGATTCTCTTTCATTATTGCTGATTCTATCCTCCTCTCCCTCTCCCTTCCTCTCTGAAATAAATAAAAATATATTTTTTAAAATAATGAAAGAAAATGAAATCTTGCCATTTGGGCAAGATGGACTTTGAGGGCATGATGCTAAATGAAATTAAGTCAGAAAAACAAATACCATATGATTCCTCTTATATGTGAAATCTAAAAAACATAAAATATGGAGCATTTGATATATTGTTTCCTGGCAATTGTCATCATTTTGGCTCAGATAAATGCATAAAAATTAAAAAACGCAAAACAAAACAACAGACACCAACACAAGCATACACACACTAAATCCAAGCTATAGATACAGAGAACAGATTGGTGATTGCCAGAGGTAGAGGTTGACAGGTAAGAGAAATGGGTAAGGGGAAAGGGGTGTGAAAAGGTTAAAAAAAATTATCTTTAAGTTCTATTAACTAGTAGTTTCCCTATACAAAACATGAAGAATTATCCAAATATTTTTTCCTTCCATTGTTTTGGTAATCGTTTAGATATATGGATACTTTTAAATTCAGTAGTTGAAAAATACTTACGTGAATGGGAACTTGAAATCATTAGGCTTAATACAGCGCACATAGTGAGGGGTAGTGGCATTGAGGGTCTCCATCAGCAGGTGAAGGGAATTTCGGAACTGTACAGGAAAGAGCAGAAAGGGGCATCAAGGTTTTGTCAAAGCCAAAGATGATGTAAAACAAGTTAAAAATTTTTATTTTAATGACAGTAGTAGAGATCGACCTATCTTCAGAAGGGGAGCTGCTAACAAACAAGAATGCTTTATGTTACAATTTGCTTAAATTCTACTTTTATATACTTACTCTACTAAATATACATTCACTCTCTCCCGTGCCTTTTCCCACATCCCCCTTTTTTATTGGCTGTTTTCTTAGAGCAGTTTTAGGTTCGCAGCAAAATTGAGAAGATATGGGGATTTCCCTTACATCCCTTATCCTCACACATGCACAGCCTTCCCCATTATTAACATCCCCGCAACAGAGTTGTATATCTGTTACAGTTGATGGACATAAACATTATAATCTCCCAAAGTCCATCGTTTACATTGGAATTCTGACTTCCTATTCTCCTTTTAATACATGACTCTGCTGTTTTCTGTTGGGAACTCAAAATTCTGACTAAAAAAATATAACCTTGCTTTATGAATATAAAGTCCATTT
The DNA here is from genome assembly GCF_964339955.1 of Pipistrellus hanaki. NCBI lineage: Eukaryota > Metazoa > Chordata > Mammalia > Chiroptera > Vespertilionidae > Pipistrellus > Pipistrellus hanaki. The sequence continues at coordinate 53,179,210 of NC_140503.1, read as the reverse complement.
AATTATGTAGAGTGGGAGTTTTGCTGTAAGATACTGAAAAATTTAACAGATGACTTAAGAGTATAGCAATGAATGGGAGAATGGGAGAGTACAGCCAGGTGGGATTACTGGTAGGGACATGGGATCCAGATGGAGGCAGTAGACCTGTGTCTGGCCCTGTTTCCTGTCTGCGCCAGGCACAGGGTCACACACAGAAAAACAAGCTGACCAGTGCTTAGCCGCCTGTCCAAAGCACAGGCCACTGTTCAGGCATTAAGTATGCATGTTACATTTTCCACTTCCCACGGAGGATAAGACATCAAAAACAAGGAGAGGGCACTGTTTCAGTTGAAGGAGCTGATATTCTGTACAAATCCAGAGAGGAAGCAACCAGACAACAAAACAAAGGCAACTGTGGTCCATAAGAAAGAAGAATTAAGATACAAAAAAACATTATTTGGAAAAGACTTAATCAGTCACAGGTCTAAGCTGGGTAGAGAGGAGCAGGAGTGGACAGTGATGCACGTTCTCACAGTGAAAGCTCTAGCCTCTCCTCACAGGGGAGGCTGAGGAAGGAAGACCTGAGGCTTCAGCAGAGCCAAGGAGGAAAGGACACCACAGCAGTGGTTTCCTGAACTCACCTGGTGCCCCACTGTTTTCTTGTGCTCTTTGGCTGTCTGGCCTGGTCGACCTTTGGTGGGCTTTGCAGGAATGCGGGTGAGAGGTGTGCGCCCTGAAGAGGTGGCTGAGGTTGGACTGATGGCCTTCTCATCATCTTGAAATAATTCTGGTAGCATCTTAAACTGAGTCAGAGAAAGCGAAAGAATATTATACTCTAAACTCAAACTCAAGATAAATAAATAAAAATAATCTCAAACTTAAATGTAAACCTTTATGGAAACATGAAGATTTGCAATCCATAGTGATTCCCTTCCTTAAGCCAACTCTTTCAGAGTCACACACCAGAAGTAATCAATATCTGTGTTGGGAGCCAAGAGTATGAGAGGAAGGTGACATATATAGTCTAACTATAATATATAGGTGGAAAAATGTAACAAATCTACAACCATGTTTGGGGGAAACAAAATAAAACCTACTCCACTAAGACCTGAAATCCTACTTGGCCACTCTAAATATATTACTGAGTTGAATTATAATTATTTTATGAGAAAAATACTAATTGAAAGTCCTATCTTATTATCTTAGTTCCACGAAATACTTTATCAGCATGCTTAATTTATCTACCCACTAATTCAAATGGTGAGAACAAGCTAAAAAATACCACAGGAAATCTCAGCAGGAAGAATGTCATAAACTAGTTCTACAGTATTATAGTATTAAAAATAATTATTAATCAATAAAATTTTTTAGAAAATAAGTTGGATTATGGAGGGTAGAAGGGTCAAGTAAAAAACCCTATCCTTATCCTGTAACTGTTGTATTTGTTTTCAAAGAACTTATAACTTGATTGCATAACTCTTGTAATCAATTTGTGCTCTATCAGGTTAGCAATATGAAAGATTATCAAGCCCTGGCTAGCGTGGCTCAGTTAGTTGGAGCATTGTCCCAAACACCAGAAGGTAGCCAGTTTGATTCCTGGTCAGAGCACACACCCAGGTTGTAGGCTCAAGTTTTTCTCTCACATTGATGCTTCTCTTTCTCTCCTTCTCTCTTTTCTGCTCCCTATAAAATCAATAAAAGCATTTTTTTTTTTTTAAGAACGATTTTCAAAAGGTTTGGCATTTTATAATTGGGTGGATGGTATAAGGCAATATGACCAGGAGAAATTTTGTGGAACAAAAGAAACTTCAATGGAAAAAATATCGGAGGGTGAGGATCAACAACAACAACAACAACAAAAAAATAGATACACAGATATATAAGTAGGTAGGTATGCCTGGACATCCCATCTTGTTTCTTTGATCTGTCTAGGAAACAGTATTAAAGAAAACAAAATAATCCAAGTAGCAGCTTCATGAAAATGTGGGAAATCATTTCTGTAAAAACAACATTATTCATTAAGAGCTTTTTATGAATGAAACACTACTCTAAGGGCTTAATGAAACCTATTTAATCCTCATAAGAACCCCTTAGATACTATTATGATTCTATTTCATAGATGAGAGACCTAAGGCATAAACTCATTGCTTCCCCTTGTCAAAAAGCAACATGGAAAATAGGGGTTAAAATTGAGTTGCAATTTAGTAGTATTTGGTCAGGTTGCAATTCATTTATGTGCCCTCTGATATTAGATGTGGCAACAAAATCTATGTTTTATAACCATAAAGAAATCTTAAGACACTTTTTGTTAAGTTTATAAGACCTTAATCCTTTTTTTTAGTTGAAAATTTGGCTGCAAAATTAAAGAGAAAAAAAAGATAAAACACATATACATACAAACTCAACCTCACACTGTATTACCACAAAATAATTCTATTTAAAATATATAACACAAATATTAGCCTTTTAAAATTAGTACATCCAAGAGAACAAGTAAACACTATATTAAACTTTCTTCCTATCAGGTGCACAAACATGAACATGTAAAGTCCATCCATTTAGGTTGGGGTTTCTGAGGGGCTGGGTTTTGGCCTGGGAGCAGGGAGGCCTTTGAGATTCTATGTAAATCACACACCTTCCCCATTCAAACAGCAACAATGTATGTAGACTGGCAGTCACTCAAAACGATTACTTAGAATGTATACCTACCTGCTGATAATCAAGCTGATAATTAGCCAATCAGAAAAATTAAGCCAGAATAAAGATACAATTGACATGGGTGCCTGGGGGATGGGAACCTGTGAATATTCTATTTAAGCTAATTACTTAGGCAGAGTAGTGATGTTAGAATGTCACGGTTTTCATCTCTATCCATAAATCAAAATGATTTATAATCTTAGGCATTGGCCTGTGAGAGGATTTTCTCTTCTATGCCAATCCCATAAGCTATCAAGCATTAATGCCCAGTGCCTATGAGGATAAGTGAAAAACTGACTTTCTCAGAAGACACTATACTCATTATTTCCTGAGGCATAACACTGGAATTTAGTCTTATGATCTTTCTATTATCAAAAGAATTGAAAGTAAACATTTTATTCTAAAAACAAGAGTAAAAATCCTATATAATAAAGAGCTAATATGCAAATGATCATCATACACTCACGTTCTAATGGCTCAGACACTCAACACTGGGGAGAGAGGAATGGGGACAAGCCAGGCACAAATGAGCTCATGAGAGAGAAATGGGGACCAGCCAGACACAAATGAGCTTGCAAGAGAGGAATGGGGACCAGTCAGGGAGAGGGACAAGCCATCTGCCCCACAGTCCCAGGCGCCAGCAGCTGTGCCTGCACCTGTGGCCTGGGAGAGGGACAAGCTGCCCACACTGTGGTCCCAGGTACCTGTGGCTGCATCCCAGGCAAAGCCATCTGCCCCCGGTCCCCTGTGGCAGCAGCCGGCTGGGGCGAAGCTGACCCAGGTTCTGGGTGCCTGTGACTGGCAAGAGGGAGGGAAGCCTGGGTCCTGGGTGCAGGGAGGCAGAGGCAGAGGTGGTTAGGGGTGATAAGGCCAGCAGGTGAGTAGTTAGGGTAGGGATGATCAGGCCAGTAAGGGAACAGTTAGGTGTGATCAGGCAGGCAGGCTGAGGGGTTAGGGGCAATCAGGTAGGCAGGCAGGTGAGCAGTTTGGAGCCAACAGTCCCGGATTGTGAGAGGCAGTTGGACATCCCCCAAGGGTCCTGGCTTGGAGAGTATGCAGGCCAGGCTGAGGGAGCCTCCCTGGCCCCATGCATGAATTTTGTGCACGGAGCCTCTGGTGTTCATATAGTATTCCATTGAAGTTAAAAGGATTTCTTAGGATAAACCAGAAAAACTGGCAGTTTTAGAATAAACTAAAAAAAAAAAAAAGTGCCAATCAGTAATCTAGAAAAATTTGATGAATATACCTAGATTTTTTATTGAATATTAATTTTGCTAAACTGAGTGCCTGGCTTCCTGGTTCGTTCCCTATAAAATAAAAGTGAGCTGTCCTTCCCCTTCCATCTTTTCCTGATGAGAATCAAAGGAATGTGACTGAGCCCTAGTTGGTTTGGCTCAGTAGATATAGCATCAGCCTGTGGACTGAAGGATCCCAGGTTCAATTCCAAGGCAAGAGCACATGCCTGGGTTGCAGGCTCGATCCCCAGTAGGGGGTGATCAGGAGGCAACCAATCAATGATTCTCTCTCATCATTGATGTTTTTATCTCTCTCTGTCTCTCCCTTCTTCTCTGAAATCAATTAAAAATATATATACACACACACACATGAAAAAGATTAGGGTCAATGCAGGGTAACCATCATAGTTCCTTGCCCTCTGGAATTTTTTTTCCCACTAGAAAGCAGTGTTTCTAGAGTCTATACCAAAGAAATATAATTTTGAAATGCTTTGGACCACACCTGAAACTATAATCGATGGTCGAGAGATCAATTTCCATCTGAACAGAGGAAACAGGCCATGTTTCAAGTGCATCCCTTTAAAATGACATAGCAAAAATACTCGTTTTCTCTCATAGTCTCTCACAGAAGCACAAGAAAAGCCCAGAACTGCTGTGCAGGCAAAAATGTCCTATAAAACTGAAAGACAACACTGCATAGTGGTTAAGACACAGACTATGAGCCAGACAGCCTAGGCTTTAATTTGGTTTGAAAACTCATTAGCTCTGAAGTCCCTGTGCCTCAGAGCCCTCATCTGTAAAACCAGCAGGGTAATGAGAATGTCACCTCATTATGAGGATGAGATGAGTTAACATTTATATGGCATTTAAATCAGGACCTAACACACACAGTAAGCATTGTACATCTGGCAAGTAAAAAACTAACAATAAAGCTGACTTTGTTAGAGAAACCATTATTATTGTTTAAAAGACAATGCTTAACATTTTGTGAATATATCCTGACTGAAGAAAACCATGTACATGGGTTACCTTGCTTGATTTAAGAACTTTAATTTGTTCTTCAAAAACAGTGTCTTTATTCTTTTCCAGAAAGCCTTCACACTGGTATTCCACCTGAAAACACAGAAAAATCTCAACTTATACAACTTTTGAATAGAAATCATAATCATCTTCAACAAAATATTTATTAAGCTCAGGCAATATGACTGGGGTTTTATTCTAAGAAACTACAAACTTGATAAGAAGGATGTTAACCCTAGAGTAAAAGAAATATTGTTTTTCTTAGGGAACAGTGGTAGAGCTGAATAACTGTGGTCTAAAAGATCCTCCCGTCATGGGTAAGCTGACTCATCTGAAGTTCATTCTCTCCCATGTTGGCAACTCCTACAACGCTGACCCAGTACAACTCCTCCTAACCTAGCTCACCATCCAGCAGGGTTAAGTCTCCTCTTGGGAGAGAAGATCAAAAGGAACAAATAGTTGTCTGATAGAAAGAAAGTAGAAGAGCTGATGACAGAAGGAATTGGAGGCAGGTAAATACTGTCTGATTTGGTAAGTGGAATTACTTCAGAATGGACTATTACTGCTTCCAAAACTCGAGTGGCTTCAACCACCTACTACTCAAGGGGCTCCCAGTTTGTGCACCACAAAGTCCTTAGGCGGCCCTAAAGTCATTCTAAGGTTTCCAGCCAGAATTAAGGTGGACTCAGAAGGCCCCCAAATCCTGAAAGAGACCCTGAGAAGCTTACTCCACAGCCTACCCTACAACCTCCTTGGAATATAAATTAGTCTTACAGCTCCTGATTTTTCTCAGTAGTCCATAGAACTTGTGGAGCAGCAAGTCTGCCTGCCTTATTACCAGATACCCAGTGAATCAATATCAGAGGGTGACACAAGCCCACAATTTCTATTCTGAAACCCTTGGGATCAGCTATGCTTTAGAACTCGGAATTTTCCAGCAAAGTATGAGGCAGCAGTGCTCAAATACATTATCATTTGTACAGTGCAATATGTAAATATCCAGCCTAAATAGGATAAGTAAAAACTATAAATAACCTCATGTTAGTTCAGGTCAGAGATCAGGTTTAGTCACTAAATAAATTATGAAAAGATGATTGGTTTTCAGAGTTTCTTGAATTTCAAAATTATAGATAGGGATTGTAGACCCACATTTACTTCACAATTCCATTTAGGTTAAAGAAAAAGAAAAACAAGACACCAACAATAAAGATTACTTTCCTATAAAGCCCTGAAGAATGCAAACTTTAGCCAAGAAAAAAAAATTATACCTCTTAAATATTCATTTTTTCTTCTTTGAACTTAAGTATTCAAAAAGAAAAAAGATAATACAGCTTCCTTACTTTGTCAGCAAAATGTTGGATGATGAAAGCTTTGTTTGATAGACGGGGCTTTTCAAAGAGTGCACATTTGTTCAAATGTGTGTTGTACAATTTCTGGGCCCAAGTGTCATCTGTACCTTTAGGCATCTACATTTAATGAAAGAAAAACGGAAAGAAAAAAAAACAAGTGAATATTGTTATGAGACTTTTCTAATGCATTAATTAAGAGGCGATTATTTTGGCTTCACCTGCCAATGTTTATATTCAAATTAGGAACTTATTTCTTCCACATTTCTCTCATGGTGGCCTAAAACCAATTATTAACGGAGAACAAAGACTGAGACCTCCCCTTGGGCAGCTCAATCTGCCTTTAGATGGAATCATCGAGTAATAATTGCTTTTAAAACAATAAAAGCCTCACATTAAAGATGAAGTATCATGACTATCAAGTATTTTCTAAAAATATGTTAAAGATAACATGTGCATATAGTGAAATATTTATATAATTCAGAGAGGTATGAAACGAAAGGTAGTCTCTTTTCACAATTTCCAATGACTTCTTTATCTTTCTGTCTCTAAACACATATACACAAATAGGCTCGTTCTCTAAACTCAATGCATCTTTTTCTCTTTAATAATAGCAGTCTTATATTTATGATCACTATGTTTTTACTGATTTTTGTAACAATGACTGATTTTACATATATATCCTGGATACTTTTGCAAATATATTTGTTGGGTAAACTCCCATCAGTTCCACTGCTGAGTCAAAATATATATGTATTTATAATTTTGATGAATATTGCCAAATTCCTTTAAAATATGTTGTACTAATTCATGCACTTCATCAAGAATATATTGTATATGCAATAAATATTCATTTGGTATTATCAAATCAAAGGTATTATTAAATTTAAAATCTTTTTTTATTTTTTTATTTTTTCTTATTTTTTTTTTTATTAAATTAAATTTAAAATCTCTTGATAGGTAAAACAGTAACTTGTTTTTGTTTTGACTCACATTTTATTTAATTTTGAGTGAGGCAAGGACCTTGCCACTACATGCATTCTGAATGCTGTAGAAAATCTGGATGCTTATAAATTAAATAAAGAGAACAAATAGGTATTTGTCTAAGATCACTCAGTTAGCAGTAGAGCTGGGAATCTCATATTTTTCTATCATGCTACATCTTCAAATTTAAAGCTAAAACTCCCTCCCTAACATACATATCAGTAATAAAGAACTAATTAAATTTTAAATTATGAATATTTAGAGCTATTGTTTAAAATATCTTTTGTAATTTATTGCATTTCTTTAAATATATAATACTAATGAACAAAAAGTACCAAATATAAGCATATTGATTAACAGAAAGTGACTAAAATTGGTAGTAGTTATATCAAATGTTAATCCTATATAATAAAAGGCTAATATGCAAATCAACCAAATGGTGGCACAACTGGTCGCTATGATGCGCACTAACCACCAGGAGGCAGATGCTCAATGTAGGAGCTGCCCCCTGGTGGTCAGTGTGCTCCCACAGGGGGAGCATCGCTCAGCCAGAGTTGGGCTCACGGCTGGTGAGCACAATGGCAGTGGCAGGAGCCTCTCCCACTTCCATGGCTTCACTAAGGATGTCTGACTGCCAGCTTAGGCCCGCTCTTAAGCTGTTAGACATCCCCTGAGGAATCCCGGACTGTGAGAGGGTGCAGACCAGGCTGAGGGACCCCCTGAGTGCATGAATTTTGTGCAATAAGCTTTTAGTTTTCCACATAATTTAGAATCAAGTGAAAAGGGAAAGGAATTCTCCTAATTTAACTTGTATTTAAAGGCCTTGGGATCTGGTGACCGTTCAGAATGCAAGTTAGAGTGACCTCACAATGGCAACTCATGGAACACTACAAATCTCTGCTTAAATCCACTTAACTTTCTGACCTTGAGATATCTATTTAGATACACTAAGTACATCAGGGAATCATACTTACTTTGCATTCCTCATCCAGCAAATCTAGAATGCCCAGTTTAGATTCTATAAGATTAATGCAAGGCTGATTATCATAAAAATCTATGAGTGTCCATGGAATTTGTTCCTTCATATATTCCTCTTGTTCTAATTTGAAGACATGCTAAAATGAAATAGAAAAAAAGTGGCATTACTGGATTATTATCATAAGTAATGTTAGTCAAGAAACAATCCTATATAATGGATGATAAAGAACATTATAAACTGAAGAACCAAGAGATAGATATAGAGACAGTAAAGCAACAAGCAGACTGTCAAATTACGGCAGAGAGGGTAGGGAGATCTGGGGTAGATAAGAGATCAAACAAAGGACCTGTATACATGCATATAAGTACAACCAATGGGCACAAAACTCTGGGGAGGGAGGGCATGAATGGGGGGGTGGGGCAATGGTATTGGTACACAGATAATTTAATAATAATTTTTTTTTAAAAAGGCTAATAAGCATATTGACTGAGTGCTCTCTCACAGGGGGAGCACTGCTCAGCCAGAAGCCGGGTTCATGGCTGGCGAGTGCAGAGGCAGTGGGGGGAGCCTCTCCTGCCTCTGTGACATACTAAGGGTGTCCGACTGATGGCTTAGGCCCGCTCCCCATGGGGCATCCCCCAAGGGCTCCCAGACTGCGAAAGGGCACAGACCAGGATACCCCACCAAGTGTATGCATTTCATGCACCAGAACTCTAGTGTTTATATAAAATACTCTAAGATGCTAAGATAATTTGAGGTAGTCCATGGCTTCCAGGAACAACAATCTCATGGGAGAAATATGATTTCCACAAAGAGAACAATAAAATAAAGCAAATAAAAACCACAGACAGTAAACAACTATATAGGGTTCTTGATGAACAAGAAAATCTAGGTAAGTGAATGTTTTAAATAGCTGATATTAATAAGTGTAGCAGTTTTCAATTTTTGATGTGTATTCATCCCAACTGTATGCTTTTTGGCCTCAAGTTACTGCATAGTGCTGTTAAAACATGGGCACAGTCTGCCTTAGCTGGCCTTGAGCAACTCTGCAGAGTGGATGTCCTCCAGACTGTTGAACCATGCAGGGAGATGCTTACAGCACAACACAAACATTCTCTGAAAGGACTGTGGTATTGAAGTCCATGTGTCTCAGAGTTATGTAACAATGATCTTTGGTGTCTGCCTTCATTATTCTCCATAGTCAGGAAACCCTCCGCTCACTTTCCTGGATTCTACATCCAACTCTGCTGGAGCCACTATAAATTCATGCTATTTCTGCTAAATGTTTCAGCCACCTCCCTTCACCATTGCTTCTAATCTCCATTCATTCATTTAAGCAAAAATATGCATTGATTGCTACTATGTGCCAGTCACCAAACACCATTAACAAAATAGATGTGGGCTCTGCCTTCATGGGGTCTGGATCTAGTGGAAGAAGCAGACAGAAATAAAATAATCACAAGGAATATAATTACACACTGTAATGTTACAGAGGAAAATAATGTGAGCTATGAGAGCCAGCATCCTCATCTGGTTTGGATACAGGGTGGTGAGGGAAGACTTCCAAGGAAAGGCTGTGTGCTGTGTGATCTGAGCTCCACAGATGAATGGGAGTCTAACGGGAAGAGCAGTACCATCTCTGTTCCAACCACGCCAATCAGCCCACCCACAACTTCTGGTCTCCACAGATGCTAATGACCTCCATTTGTTAGTTCTGGTGGTTTCTGCTTTCCTTCACTGGTCTTTTCTTGTCTCTCTTGGTTTGCACACACTTCTTGCTACTTTTCTGATAAAATTAGCCCTCTGTGGCTATGAGCAGGCTATATATATATATATATATATATATATATATATATATGTTCCCAAACCCATAAAACTTAAGTGTCACCAATATTTCTGATATAGCCGAAACCAGTTTGGCTCAGTGGATAGAGTGTTGGCCTGCGGACTGAAAGGTCCCAGGTTTGATTCCAGTCAAGGGCATGTACCTTGGTTGCGAGCACATTCCCAGTAGGGGGTGTGCAAGAGGCAGCTGATCAATGTTTCTCTTTCATCAATGTTTCTAACTCTCTATCCCTCTCTCTTCCTCTCTGTAAAAACTCTATAAAAGATTTCTGATGCATACTCTTATAATGCCACTCTTGGCCCATTTGCAACATTTGTAGTCTAACCAGCTGCAATAAGCTTTAGTAAAAAACAAAACAAAAAAAAACCTAAAAAATAACCTGTATGAATATATATGTCATGCTAATTAGAAAGCAGATTTCTTCTACTTTTTTTTTTTTATTAATGAGAAGGCAAATAAGTGTCAAGTGTCAGCAGAATGCCGTGACTAATGGTACCAATATTTTTTTTAAATGAGCCTTCTTTTTTGATTCATTAATTTATATGCAGTCTCCACACCAACAACAGAAACACGGCTCAGGCTTTAAACAGGCCTTTTTCTCACACACATATCTATGTCTAAGTTTGGAAAAGTGGATGGGGCTCCAAACTTTTGAATGCTCAACTGTCAAAAAGACAATGTGGGCAAGAGGTTCAATACCACAAGAGATCCTGGTCAACATGTAATGCCTTCAAGCAGTAAACATGGTTTTCATGACAAATGCCATACCCACAGCCTTGCTGAGGGAGCAGTCCTAAGCAGCCAGTTTTTACTGTGAGACCCCATGTTCCCAGTAGCAGCTGACTAAGTGTAGGCATTTAAGGGCACTCTACCACCAGAAACCTCAATGAAAAAATGAAGTGATTATCAGTGGAAACTGCAGCTTAAAGAAGTCAAGAAAAATGGGAGTTAAGCAAGTTAAGAGAATGTCAGGCACACTCCAATAACTGCTGGGTTCACAAGAAGTCTGAAGTGAACAAGCAGAAACCTTAAGGTAAAGAAAATACATAAAGAAGGAAAGAATACACCACCAAAGAATAAGAGAGAGCGGAGCAGTTGTGCAGAGAGAAACTAAGATGCAGGATGGGGTGTGATGTGTATGGGTGTGGGAGAGAACAAAAGAGGGAGAGGGAGACAGAGGGAGATAGAGAAAGAGAGAGAGAGAATTGATTTGTTGTTCCACTTATTTATGCATTCACTGGTTGATTTTTTATGTGTCCTCATCAGAGATCAAATCTACAACTTTGGGGTATCAGGTCAATGCTCTAACCAACTGAGCTACCTAGCCAGGGCATACTCTCTTAAATATTTCTTCTGATACTGCCTTTAAAGAATATGCTTTTATTTGAAACCTTATTTATTGATTTCTTAATAACCTAGATGAGTCTAAATTCACATATACCAAATCTTAATTGCTTCTCCCTATACTCCCACTATTACTATTTTTAAATCTTCAAGTATTTATTAATTTTGTAACTTATAACTACCTGCTTAATTTGCTTGCCCGCCTGCCTTCTTGATTGCCCCTAACCGCTTCTGCCTGCCAGCCGCTCACCCCCTAACCACTCCCTGCCAGTATGATTGATGCCTAATAACTGCTCCCCTGCCAGCCTGTTTGCCCCTAACTACCCTCTCCCCTGCAGGCCTGGACACCCCTAATTGCCCTCCCCTGCAGACCTGGTTCCCCCAACAGCTCTCCCCTGCATTTCTGGGTTCCTCCCCAACTGCCCTTGCCTGCAGGCCTGGTCGTCCCCAACTTCCCTTCTCTGTTGGCCTGGTCACCCTAACTGCCCTCCCCTGCAGGCTTGATCACCCTCAACTGCCCTCCCTTGCAGGCCTAGTCCCTCCCCTCTGCCCTCCCCTCCTGGCCATCTTGTGGTGGCCATCTTGTGTCCACATGGGGGCAGCCATCTTGTGTGTTGGAATGATGGTCAATTTGCATATTACTCTTTTATTAGATAGAATAGAGGGCTGATGGGGGCCAGCTGGTTTGCCCTGAAGGGTATCCCAGATCAGGGTGCAGGTTCCCTTGGAGCGTGCGGCAGCCTGGGCGAGGGTACCGTGGTGGTTTGAAGGTCAGCTACGCCCCCCAACGGCCCAAGCAGAGGCCCTGGTATCTGGGATTTACTTATCTTCTATAATTGAAACTTTGAAGCTTTGAGTGGAGCCAAGCTTTCTGCTCCGTGGCTACAGCCATTTTTGTTGGGATTTATTTATCTTCTATAATTGAAACGTTGTAGCCTTGAGTGGAGGCCTAGGCCAGCCAGGCTGTGTGAAAAGCTTGATTTCCTCCATTACCAATGAAACCCAAGCCTCCTGCTCACTCCATGGCCACAGCCATCTTGGTTTGGTTAATTTGAATATTCACTCCTGATTGGCTGATGTACATGATTTGTGGGTGTCATGGTTAATTTGCATATTACTCTTTTATTAGATAGGATCTTGACCTAGCCAGTTTAGCTCAGTGGATTGAGCATCAGCCTGCAAACCAAAGGGTACCAGGTTTGATTCCAGTCAAGGGCAAGTACCTTGGTTGCAGGCTCCTGCCCTTCTGGGCCTGGTCAGGGTTTGTGCAGGAGGCAACCAATCAATGTGTATCTCACAACAATATTTCTCTCTGTCTTCTACTCTCTCTACCACTCTCTTTAAAAATCAATGGAGAAGAAAGGAAAATGGCTGGGATGGGAAGGCAGACTGCAAGATAGTGCATGAGTGAGAGAACAAAGAAAGGGTGTGTAGTCACACCGGAAGTGTTTGTGAGTTAAGGGACAGCTATACTCTAGGAGCCTTTGGGGGATAGCAGTTCAGAGTTCCCCTGGACGAGCAGCCTCCACTGTTGCTATGATCCACCCCTGAGCGACCAGCTCTGTTGCAGAGAATGTGCCATCTTGAAAGGGAAAGTGGATGTTGTCAGAAGCCTAAAAATCTGAGAATCTACAACACTGGGACCCAGTGAAGACCAGCAAACCCTGGAACACCAGCAGTCCCCAAGTGATGTGAGCACATGGATTCGGAGGAGCTCTGAGCCTCCTCACTGAAAGGTGAGGTCTGTGGTCTGGGCAGGAGACAGAAATGCGCACGCAGGGAAGTCTGCACCCAGAAAGAATACATGGCCATGGGGGCTGGCGTGATCGGCAAGTGTGGAAGGGGATCCACAAGGCTGCTAACAGAAGGGAACTCTAGAAAGTGGCCCATAGCTGAACTGGGGGTAAAAGGGCAGCCTGGGGATTTTAGCAGTGTGCCGGCTGCGTGGACCCAAGGGGAAAAAAGACTGCGTGGACTTGCACCGCAGCACTGGAGAGCACGCACTTGCTCTGGCTTTTCTCTTTTTTCTCTTTGAATCCTTGATTTTGATTGCTAAGCCTAATACATAGGATCATCCAATTGGGGACACTCTGGAAGATTGCAGGGGAAAGGTGTTTTTGTGGAAACTGGAGTTCAGAGTAGGGAATAACGAACAGAGAACCAGCTCTGGGGCAGCCCAATCCCCCAAACTTAAGTGCCACAGGGAAAACAAAATCTAAACACTAGATAGAAAGGACCTACAGACCCGGAAGTCAATCCAGAAACACTGCCACAAACTAACTCTTGTGTAAACACAAATAAAGGAGTATAAGAGACAGAGAAGTACTGCTGGCTTGAAAATCAGGACTGTGGCCTACAACACTGAGGAGCAGTAGAATGCAGGGAACTTCAATACTGTCCTGACTAGGAAACAGGTATGCCAAACAGAACAGTAGAGGAAGTGAATGACCTTCACTACTGCACATTTTTATTTATTTTTTTCATCTTTTACTTAAGAAACTAATTTTTTTTCTTTTTCCTCACTTGATTTTACCTTTTTAATTATTACTCTTTTATTTTTAATCAGTATTATTACTACTACTATTTTACCTTTTTTTTAAAGTGTCATTTTATTTTCTCTTTATTTTATTTTGGGATTAGTGTTCTACATTCTATTTTCATCTTTCCTTTAGCATCATTTTACTCTATCTCAAATTTACCTTTATGTCAACACTCTCTTCCTCACCTTTCCCCTTTTGTTGTCCCGTTGCTCTTATCCTATTCCTGCTTTAGATTTTCCCTATTCCTTCTTTTTATCCCCCTTTTAAAATTTCACCCTACTTATATATCTAATTTCCAATGCCCTGCTCTAAATCCATACACACCTCTCTCTTCTCTTTCCTCACTATCAATTTTTTTTTTCTCTGTCCATTTGTTATGGTTTGCTTGATTGTTGATTATATTGATTTTTTTATGCTTGTTTGTGAAATTCTTTTTGTTTTGTTTTTTGCTTCTGTTTTCCCTCACCTCACCTGATATTATTAGTTGTTGTTGGTAGTTTGCATTCATCTCTAGGTATTTGTTGCTGGCACTTGTTGGAATTAGTGGCTGTTCTATTGGAGTATTCTCCCCATATAAATAGTTTTATTCCCCTCACCTTTTTTATTCTTTCTTTCCTCTCTTACTTTTTCCCTTTTCCAAATTTTAATTTTGCACTCTTTTTTTCTCTTTTTTTCTTTTATTTTTCTCTTCTTTCTTTCTTATCCTCTAATTCTCTTTTCTATGGTAGTCAGCTTTATTTGGGATTATTAGTATCGAGAATACATTTGTGTTCAGTGCCTTGTGCATTGTGCCTTGTTGTGTTGTATTTTGTGCCTTTAAATCAACATAGGAGAAAGAGAACTATATAACCAAACACCCAGAGAAGAGAGATCATGGGGAGACAAAAGAAACAGCCCACATTGAAAGAAAAGCAAGCATCACCAGAAAAGGAAGTGAACAAAATGGAGGTAAGCAACCTGTCAGAAAAAGAATTCAGAGAAATGGTAAGAAGGTTGCTGAAAAGAATGGAAGGCAAATTCAACAATATGTATAAGGATATATGTGCCCCTATGTTCACAGCAGCACAATTCACCATAGCTAAGATTTGGAAACAGTCTAAGTACCCATCAGCAGATGAGTGGATTAGGAAACTGTGGTACATCTACACGATGGAATACTATGCTGCTATAAAAAAGAAGGAATTCTTACCATTTGCAGCAGCATGGATAGAACTGGAGAGCATTATACTAAGTGAAATAAGCCAGGCAATGAAATAAAAAATACCACATGATCTCACTCTTTTGTGGAAAATAAAGAACATTATAACCTGATGAACAAAAAGATAGATGCAGAGGCAGTAAAACATCAAACAGAAGGTCAAATTACAGCAGGAAGGCTGGGGAGTGTTGGAGAGAGGGGAAAGAGATCAACCAAAGGACTTGTATACATGCATATAAGCACAATCAATGGACATAAGACACGGGGGTGGGGTGGGAGGGGGGGGGGGGGATGAGGGCATGTGACAGGAAGTCGGGGAGGCTGGGGGAAAGTCAATGGAGGGGAAATAGGAGTTATATGTACTACTATGTGTAACAGTTTAAACAATAAAATAAATAAATAAATAAATAAATAAAAGAAACTGGGGGAGAAAAAGTCTAGAAAATTGCCAGAAATTAGCAACCAACATGTGTAATGTTAAAGAAATAAAGTGCATTTACCTGTTTTTAAACCAAAAAATAAAATAAAAGTAAAGTAAAAATCAATGGAAAAACATTTTCAGGTGAGGATTAAAAAATAATAATACCTTTAAACTTCGTCAACCATAGACTATATCACTTGAACTCTCTCTCTGTAAGATGAAGATAGTTATTAAGGGTTCTTTTCCTGTCCTTCAGCTCACTTCTCTTCCATATATCTTCCAATTCCTATGGGTTATTCATTTTTAATATCCTCTTTCATCAATACTAATAACTACCCCTAATCTTGCACTTTAGAACTGTGCCTAGCATGTGGTGAGCACTTTACACACCCCAACTTACCTAATCCATAGAACTATATGCAACAGGTACTATTATTTCCCCCCTGTACAGATGAGGAGACTAAGGCCAAAAAGGTCCCTCAACTTGCCCAAGGTCCCCTGGATCAAGGCAGATTTAGGACCGTAACCCAAGCAATTCAGCTCAGGGCATCTGTGCTACCCCTCATTTTTTTTTTTTCTTTATTGATTAAGGTGTTACATATGTGTTCTAATTCCCCCATTACCCCTCCACCACCACCACCCCACTCATGTCCTCACCACCCCCCTGGTGTCTGTGTCCATTGGTTAGGCTTATATGCATGCATACAAGTCCTTTGGTTGATCTTTTCCCCTTACTCCCATCCTCCCCTACTTTCCCTCTGAATACCCCTCATTTTTAAGCACCTTCAAATCCCTCAACATCGTGATAATGTTCTTAGATATTTGATATTCCTACTTCACAAGAGACACTTGACTCTCAAAATACACTCATTGCCATTGTCTCGTTGAGTGTCTCAAACTGTTGAAAAGAAAATATGTAACAAATATGTAGAAAAGAGAATATATTCTGAGTTTTTGTTTTGTCATCTTGAAAATACAACAAATAAGAGGTAAGGTAGTCATAACGCCACATATAGTTAGCCTCAGGACAAGAAACTGAAGGATATCTCTCAAAGCTTTTTGCTTCCCTCACTCAACTTATTTGTACAAAATTTTCACTATTCTCAGACGACAATTCAAGGACGACCTTGAATCCCATCTAGACCATAAACATTTTCTAATGTGGCATCATTTAAAGTTCCTCAGCACTTTGACTGTTCTAAACACCAGATAATAGTTATAACTCATAACTTCATTTTAGGAATCAGACTTTAAATGCACACTAGGAATTCAAGAGAATAATTTATATCAGAATATTTTAAAAAATAATTCTTACCAGATTGAACTGTTGCTGTAGTTTTTCATTTGCATAATTTATGCAAAACTGTTCAAAACTATTTATCTCAAATGTTTCAAATCTGTAAAACAAAAAAATATGGTAAGAAGAGAAAAGGTAACAAGTAGTTTGTAAAAAAAAAATATTCAAAATGTGCATATTAGAAAGAAATAGAAATTCCCCAACATTGTGAAACTTTCTTACTATATCAGTGAAGATAAAGGTTTTTAAGTCAGTACAAGGGGTATGTACCCAGAAGAAAGGCATCAGTCAAGTGGCAGAGAGATTTTTAAAAATATTCTGACATGTAGCCGAAACCGGTTTGGCTCAGTGGTAGAGCGTCGGTCTGCGGACTGAAAGGTCCCAGGTTCGATTCCGGTCAAGGGCATGTACATTGGTTGCGGGCATATCCCCGGTAGGGGGTGTGCAGGAGGCAGCTGGTCGAACGTTTCTAGCTCTCTATCCCTCTCTCCTCCTCTCTGTAAAAAAATCAATAAAATATATTTATAAAAATATTCTGACATGTAGATGAACTCAGCAGTATAAGTTTTTGAGGGCTAATCCATCCCCAAGTGGGGAACACTTGGTATTATGATAAAGCCATTGCTCTTATCAGTGTATAGACTCAATGTATAGACACACATAGAAGGGAACTGGGGATAGATATCTCATAGGTTCTTTTGAAACATTGAAGCAGTTAATGAAAAATTAGGCATCAAAAAGCACGATATAAAGGAAGGATTTTAACAGTTAAAGAAGGGTACCTAGAGAAGGAAAACTAGCAAATGAAATTAATATTTTTAGAAACTCTCTTGTAATTTTTCCTTCTTACCAGTAGAAATCAGAATCAAATACCCATGTAGAATTACTATAAAATCCCTAAAAAGAAATGCTCTCTGGCAGGCCACTAAGCCTAATATGCCTACCCATAAATGTCCAGCACACCAATAAAAGAGTGCTGCTTGACAGCAGAATGGAGCGCTTGATTGACATGATCTACGATCCAGTTAAAGAGCTTGGCATAGATGTGCTTAGCCAAAGCATCACGGGCATTCGTGGCCTGCAGCTTGGAGATGGGCTTGATGTATGTCTCTGTGGCAGTGGCTAGCTTCCGATGGCAGAGCCAGTGACACATCTCCTCATAGTTCACACCCATGAGGTCACAGAAGATGCTGAGAGGTTCATGCTTGGGCTGCCAAAAGAGAATGGGTTATCTCCTATGACAAGATCAATCAAGTAAGAATTTACTGAAAAATACTAACAAAGTGGTAATAAATAACACCCAGCAAATTCTTTGTTATAACAAACACCCAAATCACTGAGAGCTGATCAGTGATGATGATAATCAAAATTATCCATCAAACCAGCATCTAAGCAGCATATGCAATCTCTTCTAAGGCTCATTTTAAAAATCACCTGTCTTTTCAGAGTACTTGTTTGTATCTCTTTCCAGACACACTCAGTCAGTCAATCAGAAAATCAGCCGTCAACAAATATTTACTGAGTGCCTATCATATGCCAGTAAACAAAAAGAGACAGGGTCTCTGTCCTCCTGGAACTTATAGTTCTAGGTGAAATGGATATTCAACAAATAATTGCTCCCCAACATGTAATCCTATATAATGAAGAGCTAATATGCTAATTAAACCGGACAGCAGAACAACCTTCCAGAATGACCTTCTGGAACAACCAGGGGGTGGGGGCAGGGCTGCAAAGCAGCTGGGGCTGCAAAGGCCAAGCCCCTTGCATGATTTCATACATCAGGCCTCTAGTATTACTGTAAAGGAGAAGGACACTACAGTAAGATTGCAGGTGAGATGCATGTGCCCTTTTCAGAGAGGCAGGAGAAAGCTGCCTTGAGACAAGGAGTTCAGATCTGAAAGACAAAAATGTATTAACTTGGTGAAAGGGGGAGGAAAGGGTCTTCCAAGCAGAGGGAATAGCTGATATAAAAATCCTGCAATGGGAGGGTGACATCAATATGCGGGACTGAAGTTGAGAGAGGGAGAAGATCTATGTAATAAGGCCAGAGACAGGCAGAGGCTATACTATGGCTGGTCTTTATCCTGATAGCAATGGAAGGCCACTGAAGAGTTTTAATAAGATAACTTGATAGTTATGTGTGCAACTTCTTACATTAGAATCTCTTTAATATCTAGGGTATCTACACTAATAAAAGATAAATAAGCAAATTAACTGTACCTCCACGAAGCCCATCAGCCAATCAGGAGTATGCAAATTAACCTAACAAAGATGGGTTAATTTGCATACACAGGCATGAAGCGACTGGGTGGGATGGGACACCTGCTATGAGGGGGAGGGCAGGGGGTGGAGGGAGCTACAGGAGCAGTGCTCCAGCTGGGAGTGAAGACTGCAGGCTCCCTGGCAGCCGGGAGCAAAGCCAGGGGAAGGAAGACCTATTCTTGCACGAATCATCATGCAACGGGCCTCTAGTCTATATAATAAAGAGGTAATATGCATATTGGTCCTAACAGTGTCACAATAACAACCAATTTGCATATTTACAGACCAGCAGGAGACTGTGCACACAGCAAGGGGACTTGCATGAGGCTTGCTTTCATGCCCCCAGCCCGAGTCCTCTTTTTCTCCTGGTTGCATGCACCTGACAAACACTCCCACAACACCACACCCCATCTGAGAGCACTCTGCCTGGGGACGCCACCAACTCCTCCCACCTGAGGTGGGGGGTCCGAGGGTCAACACCAGCACGGCAGAAGGCTGGTTCTCGAGGCATAGTAGGCAAACGCCAACTGTGGGGCTCATGCATTAGAGGTGACCACTGGGAGGGGTTGTGCATGCAAATCAAGAGGGTGTGGACCCAACACAAAGGAAGGCCCAGGCACAATGACAAGAGAGTAGATGTTGAGGTAAGGCACCGGACCTGGGCCACCGGGTAAACAACACGGGGATCCCACTGCCACAGACACACAGGGAGACCCCACGATGCTCGGGACGCTCGTAGATCCTCCAAAGCGCACAACCTCAAAGCCTCCTCCAGCTGCACAGATCCAGCGTCGGGACCCGGCCTCTCGAACCCAGCCCTGCTACTGTGGAGACCATAGGCGACTCTCACACCATAGGGAAGCTGTTGTAGCTTTCTCCATCCATCCATCCATCCATCCATCCATTCATCTGCCCGGTCCAACCCAGATGGGGGCTTGCATCCAGGGCAGAATACCCCCACCCCCCAAGTCGGGCCCTAACCGTGCCTGTGCAAGCACGTCCCGTCACCTGTGAATTTTGCAGGGGATCAGACAGAGAGTCCCTCCAGGCATGGAAGCAGGTACACGGGGGGGGGGGGGGGGGGGGGCGGGGGGGGGGGAAGAGCAGAAGGGGGAAAGGCCTCTGCGTAACCCCCTTCAGCACTCAACAGGAGAAAAGCCTTGCAACATGCAAGCATGTAATGCAGCGGTCCTGCAATGGACACCAGCCCCAGCTGGCTGGACCCTCCCCCAAGTTGGAGAGGGAAGGCATGGGCCACAGTAGGCAAGATACAGCTGGTTGTTACACAGCCCGTCAAAGTGGCTACTGTTCCCAGAGAGGAAAGCAGTCAGTACTAAGAGAGGATGAAAAGCATAGAATTTTTAATTAGCCTATAAAAAGAGTAAAAGAGTGACGGAGGAGGGGGGGGCGGAGATGGGGAAGAAGGGAAGGAGGGAGGGAGGGAAGAACTTTATAAAGGAGTTAGTAGAAAACAGAGTTAAAGGAAAGAGGATGTGTTAGTGAACTGTAGGAGCTCTAATGAAAATCAAGTAGAGTTGTGTACTAGGGACAGATTTTAAAAGTAAGAGTCAGAAAAAAAAAGATAAATGATAGTGAATAATCAGGTAGGTAGATAAATATTAAAACAGTGGAAGTAAATAGAGAAGAATGTATGGGAAAGATAGGATAAGAGAGAAAGAGGTAGGGAAGAAAAGTTTTAAAGGGGATCTGGTAGAGCTTAAAAGGAGAATGGTAAGTAGGAAGAAATAGGGGAGGGAGCAAAGCAGATCCGAGGGAGAAAGTGAAGAAAAAAATTAAGGTGGGAAGGAAGGAAAAGAGGAGGGAGGGAGAGGTACAGATAAAAGAAAAAAGTTATGTGGGAGAGAGGGAGGGTAAGGAAAAGATGGAAAGAAGGATGATGGAAAAAGTATGAAATAAGGAGGGGAGAAAAGTTTATAAATGATGAGTCAATAAAAAAGTGTTACATAAAGGAGAGAGAAAAGTTGTGTGAGAGGGAGAAGTCAATAAGGAAGTCAAATACAATTGTGTGTAAAGGGAATAAGATTTAAAAAAAAAAAAAAAGTTAATAGGGGTAGGGTTGCCTCCCATATGTTCCCTGACAGGGGATGGACCCTCAATCTTTTGGTGTACAGAAGATACTCCAATTAACTGAGCCACCTGGCCAGGGCTAATTTGCTAATATTTTCTTGAGGATTTTTACATCTACAATATGTTCATGGATGTTACTGCTCTTGCAACCAGCATCTTTGATTTTGTTACTATGGTAATGCTGGCTTCAAATAATGAGTCAGGAAGCAGTTCCTCTTTTTATCTTCTGGAGGAGTTTGTAATGTATTGGTATAATTTCTTTCTCATCTAGTAGACTTTACCACTGAACTCATCTCGGCCCTTTGCTTTCTGTGTGAAAAGGTTAATTATTGATTTAATTTCTTTGACTTGAGATTGAGGCCTGTCAAAATTGTTTGTTGCTTCTTGTGAGCTGTTGTAGACTGTGTCTTTAAAGAAATTGGTCCATTTTGTCTAAATTTACAAATTTGAAAAACATAAAGTTGTACATTGTTTCCCTAGTACTTTGCACTTAATGGCCTTGGGATCTGTAATTATGTTTCCTTTCTTATTTCTGACATTAGTAATATGTGTTATCTCTCTCTTTCTCTTAATTACCTGGCTAGAGGCTTATTGATATTTTTTAATAACCAACTTTGTTTTTGTTTATTTTCTCTATTATTTTTAACTTTATTAATTTTTGTTCTATGTTTTATTATTTTTATGCTTGCATTAGATTTATTTTGTCAACTTTTTCTAGGTTTTAAGGTGGGAGCTTAATTAGTGATTTTAGATCTCTCTTCCATTTATGTATTCATGTTTAAAAATTTCTCTCTAAGTAAAAGTTTTGCTGCATCCTAAAAAAAAAAAAGTTAATAGGGGTGACCAGGCTAGCAGGGGAGAGCAGTTAGGGGGATCAAGCTGGCAGGGGAGAGCAGTTAGGTGGATCAGGACAGCAGGCAAAGTGGTTAGGACAGGCAAGCAGATGAGCAGTTAGGAGCCAGAGGTCCCAGATTAGAGAGGGTACAGGTTGGGCTGAGGGACTGCCCCCCAATCCCCGTACACAAATTTTGTGCACCAGGCCTCTAGTAATAAAATCAGAAAATTAGCAATGATAAAACTTTATTATCTAACCCACAGATCTAATTCAATTTTTGCTGATTGATCTAATAATTTCTACTATAAAAAAACAAACATACAAAACATTTCTATGGTCCAAAATCCAATCTAGTTTCATTCAATGAATTTAGCTATCATGCTTAATTAATTTCTTTTAATTTTTAAAATTTTATTTCATAATTGATTTTAGAGAGAGGGGGCGAGGGGGGGAGGGGGGAGAGGGGAAGAGACAGAAAGACAGAGAGAGAAAGAAACATCGATTTGTTGTTTCATGTTCTATTTATTTATGCATTCATTGGTTGATTCCTGTATGTACCTGACCTGAGATCAAATCCATGACCTTGGTGTACCAGAATGATGCTGGAACCAACTGAGCTATCTGGCCAGGACTCATTAATCTCTTTAATCTGAACACTTCTTCGCTCTTTTTATTTTTTCATTTGTGATCATGACATTTTTTAAAAGTCTGTCCCTGGATTTGGGTCTGTATGATAATATTGCCTCATGATTAGATCTGGGTCATGCATTTTTAGCAGGAATATCAGAGAAGTGATGTTGCACTCTCAGTACTCCATATTAAAGTTATGTGATGTTGCTTGGTCCCATTACTGGTCATGTCCATTGTGGTCACTTGGTTAAAGGAATATCCGCTAGAATTTGCCACTAGAAAGATAACTATTTTTCCCTTTGTAACTAATAAGTATTCTTTGCAGAGTGCTATTTTTTGCAGCCCAATACATTATTATTATCATTGTTTTTAATTAATCACATTTTATCTATATTTGCCTGAACTTTACTAGACTATTAAATCATTTCTTCTCACATTTTAGATCTTCTATCTGGGGTCATTTTCCTTTCCTAAACTATGTCCTTTAGTAAGGGCCTATTGGTGACAAATTTTCACAAGTGTCTATTTGTCTAAAAATACTTCTATTTTTCCTTCATTCCAGAAAGATATTTTTATTGGATATACAATTCTAAGTTAATAGTGACTTATTCTATAACAATAAAGATAGTAGTCCCCTGTTTTCTGTCTCATTGTAGAAATTGGAAAATGAGCTCTCAATTTAATTGCTATTTCTTCAAGAGTATTGCTGAATGTCATATTTCTCTGCCTGTTTAAAGATTTTTCTCTCTGCGTTTGGTATCATTATGGTACTTAGAGATGGATTTTCTTTTTATTTATTTTAAATGGGATTTTTTGGACTTTCCAAATCTGTAACTTGGTGACATTTCATAAGTTATGAAATTAGTTAGAAATTATCTTTTCAAACATTATGTCTGTCTTATTTTCTTATTTATCTGTCAGAAATCCTCTTTAGATTACAGTTAGAATTTATTACTCTATCCTTCATCTCACTTATCTATTGTTTTTAAGTGCTTCTTCTTGCATTTTGGATTCCTTCCCATTTAGCTTCTAGCTAATCAGTTTTCTCCTTAGTTGTGTCAAATCTGCTATTAATTTCTTTCTTAGATTTGACCTTGTTATTCTGTTATTTTACGTAGGTCCTTCTATTTTGCTTCATTGTGGTATTTATGATTTTTCACTATGACCAATATTTCTTGTAACTTTTCTCAATTCTATTGAGGCCCTGATTGAAGGTGGATCCTCCAAAGTAAATTTGCCCTTGCTTCTGTCCAACATCTAGAACACTACCATTCCAGGACAAATTTAGCTAAGTTTTCTCCATGTAGCTTTCTGGGATTATCCAGGAACTATGAAATCAGCCTGGGAGTATGTGTGATGCTATAAATTTTTAGGGAACTATATTTTTGTTGCCCTATTTATGAAAGGACTAGACTTTATCTTTTCTCTTCTGCATCCCACTTGGCTATGAAATCCAAAGCTCATGGTCATTGGGTTTTGCAAATTTCCTCAAGATGAGTCTTAACTTCAGGGTTCTGCTTTGTTCTCTGCATCCCTACTTCTACCAAGTTTTAGCCTCTGAATGGTTCTTATGTGTTTTTAAAAAATATTTTAAAATACAATTTATTCAGTATGAAGATCAATCAGAGCACTTAGTCCAAAACTGAGGTTCAAAGAAGCAAAGCTATTTACCCAAAAACAGAGTAAATAGCAAAGTTGGGACTGAACTGAAACAAGAGATACTGAAACATGTATTTCAAAACTAAAGTTGAATTTACCCAAATTTAAGTCACAAGTTAATCTACATATAAATTTGCTAATATCAATTACAATATCTGAAGAATGAAGCACAAATCTCAAGGTTATCTTCTATTACAGTCCTTGAAGAAGCAGGTTGGAAAAATAATTAATTAAAACTTCCTCTATTTTAATAAAGTTAAAAAATACCTAATAAATACATATGTTCACACGCGTGTGTGTGCAAGTGCATGTGTGTGTGTGTGTGTGTGTGTGTGTGTGTGTTATCTTTGATGATAATGATCAGCAAACACTACAAATCACAAATGCCCAATCAGGACAATGGACTGTCAGGTTTGTTAGTTTAAACAAATGTTTCCACATGTGGAAGTGGGTTTTAGTTCTGTGTGCAGTCATCACTATGTATGGAAGAATATGTAAATCATAATGAAGACACCCTGTCTCACAGCCATCTAGTCCCTCTTCCTAGGAGTAACCACTGCTAACAGTTTCTTCAATACTTTTTTAACCATATCAGCTGGAGAAAAAGTTATCAATTCTTGGCACATGTGCCAAATAAAACCTTCTCCCTAGACTCATCAATCCAACATCCATTTCTGACCTCTGTTTATACAGATCAGACATGTATACAAGTTTGAGTCTCTTCTTTCTCGCTCTCTCTCTCTCTCTCTCTCTTACACACACACACACACACACACAATCACTGTGCAGCAGGGATTAGAATCCATTTTATTTTCACATGTTTGATAATTATCTCTCTGATGTTAATAGACTTCAAATATATTTATTCCATAAAGAAGCAACAAATCTAATACAAATCAACTGCCATCACACCAAGCTTGTTCTGAACTTACAGGTATTGCGCAGCTGTCTGAATCTCGAGATGTAAATCCAACGTTACCTAGGTGAAGAATGCCAGCAAGTATTCGGAAAATTCCCATCTGATAATTTTCACTGATTCCTGAAACAATAAACGAGCAGTGATTAATTTTAAAATAGCAGACAACTTTAAGCCTATGTGCCTATTTTAATTCTTAAATAATTATAAGCCTAAATTTTTAAACATTGCCAGATATTGTGCACATTATAATGTATCATAATTAACATTATCTCCATCATGGTTGAGAGCATGAGGTGTGTAGTGAGACACACCTGGCTCTGCTCCCGACCTGCCATCTCACATGGGCATGTAGCTTCCCCCTGCTATGCTTCTGTTTTCTCATCTGAGATACGGGAATAATTGTTACTATCTCAAAGAGTGATTATGAACATTAAATGTGACACATGGTAAATGCTAAGCAAATTATCATCATCGTCATAAACTAGATTTAAGTATTTTATTAACACTTTCACCTTTTGTTTTTATCTCTACTTCAAATGCAAATTATAGTCCAATAAGGCAGTTTTAAGACAGATTTTTTAATTACTTCTTTTAACTACAGACCAAGTATAAGTCAAAGAGACCCCAAGATTAGAAGTGTTCAGGCTGATGAATGAGTGTCCATGTGCAGCATTAAAGTGGGACCTAAGTGTAAGGGAGGATAAGAAAGCTGGAGAGCTCTTAGCTTTTGATCAGATCTGGGGGGTTTTTTCAATAAGGTAAGAATTTCCGGAATATTAGATGTGTATACATACAAGTAAATATAGTAAAATTATTTCCAAATGTGTAATCATATCCAGGAGAACTAAGCATTGATCTTATAATGAATGTTCATACCATCTCCTGTTATGTTTTGTTTTCTGATTTTCTACTTATAAACAGATTTATGCCTAGAAGGCAGTATTTTTCAAAATTTAATATGCTTATGAGTTACCAATGTATCTTGTTCAAATGCAGATTCTGACTCGGTAGGTCTGAGTTAGATCTGAGATTTTGAATTTTTACAAGTTCTATCGTGATCCTGGACAATACTCTGAAAAGCAATGCTTTTCAATTAAATTAATTCACTTCAGAGTACCCTCAAAATTACCAACATACAATTTTAGATTTATTCATATTCTGAGGTTTTTATATAAATAATTCATAATTAAAGTCATACACTAAGTTCTAAAGAATTATTTATTTATATGTAGATCCAATATTTTTTAAATATCATAAAGAAGACAGTGACATCTGAGTCATTTCAACAAGAGAAAAAACTACATGTAATACATTGTTTTGTTACCCAACCAGCTCAGTCACATTTCCCAGCCACAGAAAACAAACAAAGAAAAAAACACCTTGCAAAATATGAATCCATTTAATTTACCTCTAGGTTTTAGATTTTGTAAACACTTAAACAGTTAATTAGTCCTACCTCTGATGTCCTGAATGTGCATTTTAAATAGCTTTATTGACTGATTATTTGTATACCTTAAAATTCCCATTTTAAGTATGCAATTCAATGACTTTTACTACATTTACAAAGTTGTGCAACTATCACCACAACCTAATTTTAGAACAGTTCCCACCCCAGCAAAACACACACACACACAAAACAAACAAACAAACAAATAAAAAACTAGTGCCCATTTGCTGTCCAAATATGTTTTATAAGGAATGTTAAATATCCCTCAACTATACTCATCACTTATATGAAGCCACGTCAACAATGCAAATAAAGGTTGCTTGAGTCAAAAGGTTATTGCTCATAGAGCTCAAGAATAAAATCACATTACCTAGCAAAGTGCAGGCCTGCCTGGTATGGGCCATCTCCTTGGCATCATCGATTCCTTCAATCACTGGACTGCCACCTTGCTTCGTGTAATGAAAGTGATTTGCATTTCCTGCAAATAAAAAGAAAAAGATTCGTAGTCTATAAAAAAGATTTCTACCCTTTTGTCTACTCTGAATTAGGAGCAATGTCACCAGTTGAGCGTATAGAGCACATGTGTCAAACACAAGGCCCGCGGGCCAAATCCAGCCCACCAGGCCTTGCATGTGGCCCGCACCGCGCTGTCATCACTGCACTCCGCTGTCAGTTTATGACATTGTCAGTTTATGACTGTTCAGTAAACCATTCGGCCCGCGATTTAGGCTGGATTTTAGATTTTGGCCCCTTCTCTGATTGAGTTCGACAACCCTAGTATAGAGTAAGGAGTTCCACTGCCTGTGTTTTCAATTACATTTTAATACAAAACTCAAAATTATGTAATAAAGTGAAATGTTTATAGTTTGTTTATCTTATTTGGTGAAACGAGTAGTCTTTTCCTATACTGGTATTATTCCAATCAACATGCTTTAAACCAGGGGTCTTCAAACTACGGCCCGCGGGCCACATGCGGCCCGCAGAGGAGTCTGATCCGGCCCGCCAGGTTTTTTGGGCAGTGAGCGCAGCCGAGGTGTTACAGTAGGAATTAGTAGTTCATATAGTCCGGCCCTCCAGCTCTCTGAGGGACCGTGATCTGGCCCCCACTTTAAAAAGTTTGAGGACCCCTGCTTAAACACTTCACTCCCCTCATCAGAAACTTTGCAGGCTTCCATCTCATATACTCCTTTAACTTTTTTTAGTAAGGCAAATTTCAAACATATACAAAAGTAGAGAGACTGATATAATGAACACCTGTGTATTCATCATTCATCTTAAACAAGACCAATCTTGTTTCATTTAGACAGCTATTCCTCCGTCCTTATCCCATGGGTTATCTTGAAGCCAATTGCAGACCTCTTATGTCATCCATAAATATTTCAGTATGAGATAATCTGCTTTGTAACAAGTAAGCTTATAAACTCATAATTAACATAATTTAACAGAAAACAATACTAGTGCAATAAGTCTAATGCCATATTCTTACCTAATCGCAATATTTTAAATTCAGGTAACTTTGCTGAGGCACAAAGCTGATAAAAGATATGATAGTTTCTTTCCTCTTCTGCCTTTAAAATAAGAAGAGTTTTCAGTTACAGCATTTTAATCTAAAACTCAGAAAATTCAAACATAAATAAAAATTTAATATTTAATTATCTTGGTGCAATAAACTGTCCTTTCCCAAATTTCCTAACATGTTTTTATGATTACTAAATCTTATGATTTATTAGCCATGTGCAAATGAGTATGTGTGCATCTGTTAGTCATATTCAACATAAAATATCTTATAGTAATGCTTTCTAAACTTGTGAATAGCTTGATATATGCCATTGTCATAAGAGATCACTGCCGCCGAAACCGGTTTGGCTCAGTGGATAGAGCATCAACCTGAGTACTGAAAGGTCTCAGGTTCGATTCCAGTCAAGGGCATGTACCTTGGTTGCGGGCACATCCGCAGGAGGGGGTGTGCAAGAGGCAGCTGATTGATGATTCTCTCTCATCAGTGTTTCTGACTCTCTATCCCTCTCTTTTCCTCTCTGTGAAAAATAAATAAAATATATTAAAAAAAAGTGAGAGAGAGAGAGAGAGAGAGAGAGAGAGAGAGAGAGAGAGAGAGATCACTGCCTTTGAGGAAAGGTAAAATAATTTTTTAGAATACTCAATATTTTCTCATAGTGCCTCTTAGACTCAGGGTCTTCCTAACACCTTGGATGACAAAGAATACGTTACCTTTGCCTACATTACCATAATGTAGACAGGACTGTGGTTGTTTTAAGAAATTCACAAATACACTAAATCTTGTGTATTTTGGCTTATATATTTTAACTAGAGGCCCAGTGCACAAAATTCATGCATGGGGGTGTTACAGTGTCCCTCAGCCCAGCCTGCACCTCTCCAATCTGGGACCCCTTGAGGGATGTCTGACTGCTCACTTAGGCCCAATCCCGATGGCAGTCTGACATATGTGTGTACATACCTGGAACACCACTCGGGATTTCTCTAAAAGGTAAGTTCTCATATTGGCACCAATGATTCGATATCTCTTATCAAAACCAATCTCAATATACTTCCCAAAACGGCTGCTATTATCATTCCTGGTTGTCTTAGCATTTCCAATTGACTAAGAAAAAAGGACGGGGAGGGGATAAGATTTTATTATTATTTTTTTAATAAACTTATTCGGGTGACATTGGTTAATAGGATCATATAGATTTCAAGTCTACATTTCTGTGATACAAGATCTGTCTATATTGCACTGTGCTCACCACCCAAAGTCAAACCATTTTTTAGAAGTGCAATTCATGACAGGGCATTTACAGAGTTGGTTCACGGAAAGGACAGAGTTACACAATCCTTTAAAACTGATTATTTTCAAGACCAGAACAAATATTGCCTCTGTGGGCACAAGTGTATTTTTTGCTAACTGCACAACCACACTGGTATATACTAATAGATTCCATCTTCCCTATTATTGTCACACAAATTATTTTCATAAACAGTAAACCTGAACCACCACTGGAGGTCTTCACACACCATGTGTAGTATCTGAACATGTTCATTAATGGCAGCAAAGAAACAGAACGAATGGCACTGGGAGCTGCCAAGGCACAAACCCTCTTAGTTGAACATCAGGGTTTTGATTTCTTAAAATTCTTAAGTCTGTTTCATTTTAATAAGCTGGCTAAGCCAAATTAATATTCTCCTGAAAATGTGGCGCTGGTGTTCAGGATCTCTTTAGCAGAAGTTCCTATCAGCCCACCCTGTGACAACAAAGGTCCAGTTGGAGAATTAGTAACTACTCCATTCAAAACCATTTTCAGAAAGCAGAGACAGTAAAATTTGGCTTTGAATTTTGGTAGAATTATCTAACTTGCAAAACATCTGCTACAGAATGCAGAGAATGTAACCTTCTAAATTTTTAATATAATCTTAAAAATTAAGATAACATGCTTCTAACATTTTTTCTCTCAGCAAAGCAAAAAATATGGCATAGTTAGAAAAGCAAGAGTTCATAAAATGCATATATTGTCTTCAAAATGATACTTTCATAAGATTAATTGCTTTACTTGTGCAAAGTCTGTGACTATTAAGATTAGTATATTAAAACCATAGCAGTAAGAAAGATATGAAAATGCTCTGGAGTGTTAAAAAAAAAGGGGTGGGGGCAATAGAAATATGTGATGAAAAAAGTAGCATATCCACAAAAGTCAACATATTAGACTATCTGCTCCATCAAAGAAAATGTATTTTTGCTCTCTGAAATACATGGCAGGTATTGCTCTATTTTGTTTTGGCAATGAGAATACTGCTGCATTTCAATTAATATTTTTAATGGAAAGAGTGACTGAAAGCTATTTTCCCAGCAAAAATAACAGAGTGACATAATTTCACAAGATATTTACTAAAATATCCCCCTTCTTTTTTCTTTTTCTAAAATCCTCACCAGAGGATATGCTTTGTTATTGATCTTAGAGAAGAAGGAAGGAGGAAGGGAGGGAGGGAGGGAGAGGGGGATGGAGGAATGGAGGGAGAAAGGGGGAGGGGGATGGAAGAATGGAGGGAAGGAGGGAGGGAGGGAGGGAGGGAGGGAGGGAGGGAGGGAGGGAGGGAGGGAGGGAGAGAGAGAGAGAGAGAGAGAGAGAGAAAGAGAGAGAGAGAGAGAGAGAGATTGGTTGCCTCCTATACACGCCCCAACTGGGGAAAACCCCCACAACCTAGATATGTGCCCTAAACTGGAATTGAAACCACACCTTTTTGGTATATGTGACGATGGTCCAAGCAACTGAGCCACACCACCCAGCCAGGGCTCCCCTTCTTGATATTATAAAAAGCACAGTAGCCAAAACCGGTTTGGCTCAGTGGTAGAGCGTCGGTCTGTGGACTGAAAGGTCCCGGGTTCGATTCCAGTCAAGGGCATGTACCTTGGTTGCGGGCACATCCCCGGTAGGGGGTGTGCAAGAGGCAGCTGGTCGATGTTTCTCTCTCATCGACGTTTCTAGCTCTCTATCTCTCTCCCTTCCTCTCTGTAAAAAATCAATAAAAATATATTTTTTTTAAAAAGCACAGTAAAAAGTCTCCATATATTCCCATTATTTTTATTTTGTTTAGAAAAGGAAATTAATGATAAATGCAGAATTTCCTTTCAATACCATATATTCTGTGAAAGAGCAGGTGGAGAGTTACATCAGCAGCACTGGCAGCAGCAGTAGTAGTTGCAGAGTGCTTGCCGGGCACTATCCTAAGTACTTTTCTGCCAGCAACTAAGCAAGTTAGGGAAAGGTGAGCTACAGTTTCCCCTCCCTCCCTTCCTTATCTCATCCTCCTTATGGCATCTCTCTCCTCTCTACTCAGAGTGGAAATTAGAGTGGCCAACTGCCTAAACAATACTATACAGTACTCAATGAGAAGAGACAGTGGGTAGTTAAGGGTTAAAACATACGCCTTTACCTTTGAGTAAAAGGTACTTATACACAGAGCAAAAAATGATGGGGAGAGGGGGAAAAAAGCCAATGAAACAGAAGTCTAAAGATGTGGATATCAGACCAGGCCCTACTACCAACTTGCCATCATTTAATCCAGGGGTGGGGAACCTTTTTTCTGCCAAAGGCCATTTGGATATTTATAACATTATTCAAGGGGCATACAAAATTATCAACTTAAAATTAGCCTGCTCTATTTGGTCAAACATTTAATTAACTCACCCCTAATGTCTTGGCATGGCAGACCAAACGATTTTGTGGGCCTTATATGGCCTGTGGGCTGGATGTCCCCCTCCCCTGATTTAATACTTTGAGAAGCTTTAGTGTCCAGAAGTATAAACTGCCTAGGATAGCCGAAACCGGTTTGGCTCAGTGGAAAGAGAGTTGGCCTGCGGACTGAAAGGTCCCGGGTTCGATTCCGGTCAAGGGCATGAATATTGGTTGTGGGCACATCCCCCGTAGGGGGTGTGCAGGAGGCAGCTGGTGGATGTCTCTCTCTCATCATGTTTCTGGCTCTCTCTCTCCCTTCCTCTCTAAAAAAAAATCAATAAAATATATTTTTTTTAAAATGGTAGGATACTACTGCTCTAAGTTAAAAAAATAATAAAAAATAAAAATAAAAAAATAAACTGCCTAGGATAGATGAGCTCTCAGGTTCTTTTAAAATAAAAAGACATGATTCTAAGCCTTGAACCTGATATGGGAAGATGGTTCTATATTTAAACAGTACCTTTTGTCCATTCTCTCTGTTTCCTCTGCTTTATAAGTATTTACAACAGCCTCCCTTAATGCTATTTTCATTTCATTCAGCAAGAAATTGCTACAGGAAAGGAGAAAATTTGTGATCTTGATTTTACTATTGACTTCAGTAAAATGTTCTGTGATTTATTCTTCTTCTTTACTAAATGGAGATGAAATTCTTCAACTACAGTTACTGAAGATGAAAAACAACAATTAAGAAAGACCCAATCTTCTATGTCTCATCATAGGGCAAACATTTCCAGGAGAAAGGGAGAAAACGAAAACGTGATAAAAACAGAACAAAAAGAATTTCTTTGTACATCATTTGTA
Source organism: Pipistrellus hanaki (assembly GCF_964339955.1). NCBI lineage: Eukaryota > Metazoa > Chordata > Mammalia > Chiroptera > Vespertilionidae > Pipistrellus > Pipistrellus hanaki. The sequence continues at coordinate 53,146,434 of NC_140503.1, read as the reverse complement.
TTTTGCAAAAGGAGCCCATGCTGAGGATGAGGAGCTTGCTTGTTGAAGGATAATGTGCAAATCCTATTAGCCACTGGGCTGTGATGTTAACCATAAAGAATGCTCATTATTCAAGGAGACATTTCAGCAGACCATTGGCAACCGGACTCACTTTTCTTGAAATCAAAGTAAAGGACTCTACTACAACAACATAGTCTTGAGGCAGGTTTAAAGCTACAAATTTTATGGGCAACATATTCAATATTGTACCTATGTTGTTTTTTCTTATACTGTAAACTCATTGTCACCATTCGTAAACCCATATTCCATTTTAATCTTTCAAATTGGGATGCCTTCACTGATAGTTTTTTAAAATTAGTTCTGTCTTTACTGAATTTTCTTTCTCCAAATTCTTATAGAAAAACTAAACAAAAATAAAGATGGAAGTATCTAAGCATAACTGATGGCTTTAATCTTTTTTTTTTTTTCATCCTAGCAAAGAGGGTAAATTTCTTATATAAGCATATTAAAAATTAGTCTCTGTGGCTATTCCAAATTTTTAATATCACTCCATTAACACAACTGAAATCTGTTGCAGAAAAACCAATGTAGCTATTTTTTGAAGAGAATATAGCAAGGTCATAAACTATTTCATTCGACTTGACATATTTTAGCAAGTTCATTCCAGACTTACATTACTACATGGTCCAGGCCTAGGAAAGATGGGATTTCCTGATACCATCAAAATGAAGACTTTGGCATATTCTAACATTAGGGACTAAGAATGGCCTAAACTATAATATTGTCATATACTAAGAATTCACTGTCATGACCAAAAACAGTAAAAATAATGGTAAGAAGTGTAGCCCTGTTGTTTCCTGAGCCAAATCCCAAAACTGGCTCTACAGACTGAAATACCCCAATAATAATACTACTAGCACCCACTGCTGTAGCATAAATTCTTTAAAATCTTAATAGTTGCTTAAAACCTTTACTACTCTCTTCTGGCACAAACTTCTGTTTCCTCCAGTCCATGCTATTTCAGAAAACTTTTCCAGTTCTCTTTCCACAGTGCCCCCAGCCCAGGAGGTCTCTTCACTTCCCCCAGAACAGAAGTCCTGTGGTTCTAGGAGGCAGCCCTATAAGCAGTGGGTCACAGCATCTGTTCTGAAGTGTCACACACAGCACCGCAAACCAGGCACAATTACCTCTGGACTGATTATTGCAAAAACCACTTGTACCACGGGTGAACCAGGCCAGTTCTAAACTCCATCTGTGTTTGGGTGGCAAATAAGGCTTGACAAAGAAAAAAACAGGAATAAAATATGCTGATTTAAGTTTTAATAAGAAAGATTTGTTTCTGAAAACTAATTTCTCTCCATTTAATAAGACTTATTTTTCTCCATTTAATGGGAGTACTTAAATGTAACTTTCCTAGAATCATATCAGACAGATAATTCTCTACTTATAAATACTAAAATTTTCACATAAATAAGTCCATTTTCTTTAGCACATGCATTTTCTACTTGATATACATATTTCACTTTTTAAAAGTTCTTCCTTTCTCAAGAATGTATAGTTATTGAATTTCTTTTTCTAACCTAAAATTGTGTGATATGCTTGAAAGAAACATGAAGGAAAATGTTTACAAGATCATGATTTAAGTTTATAGTTCAAATCTGGAAAAAAAAATTTCAAATTTTATAAACAGGTTGGGCTAAGTACAGAAAATGAAATGCGAACAAAGGAATAATGAAATTCATTCATGCTTGAACTCAGTAAACCCTATATTTTGGAAGGAGCTTAAATAAGAACCCAGGATTGAGGGGAAATTAATAACTTATACTTCCAGAACAAGGAGCAATAGATTTGAGTCAATTAACTGTGAGAAAGAAACTTCAGGAAATGAAGTAGCATTGCCAGCTCTTTAGAGGCAACGATTCAATGCTAGGTTGAAAATGCAGGATTATGAAATAAAGTAAATTCCTCTACTGCTGAATTTTACTCAAAATATCTAACTTCTTGAATATTTATTGTTTCTAGATCTCTCACTAACATGTGGAAAAGTATTTTCCTACTTTTAGTGGGTAGGAGATCCCAGACTTTCTCACATGTGCTGTATCTTTTTCACAAGAGAATATAGTAAGAAGGCAAGCCTGCTGTCTTACCTCCATGATGGGGTTGGAGGCCAAGACCTTTTCCTCAACATTGGCTTCACTGGCAGAACCACTTACAGTGGCAAAGTATCGCATGGCATACTTAGCTGAGACTGTTTTTCCTGCCCCAGACTCTCCACTTACAATGATGGATTGATTTCGTTCATCTCTGTAAAACAAAGAAGAGTAACTGACAGGGCTACCCACTTCTGAATGTAATTAACATTTCCTCTGTGTTCCCATCAATGAGCATGGTGAGTTTCTATAGGTTCATACATGCAACTATGTGGGAAAGAAGTTAAGAATGATATTTCCTAATAAAAATAACTACTTATAAACTAGCAAGGAACAGAGAGGGAGAAGATATCAAATTTTAAATTAGAGAACATCACATCTAAGGATAAATCTGAAATCAAGGATCTCTGAATTTTTGTGTGTGTACATATCTCAAACATTATTTTATTTCTAGAAAATCATTTTGGTACATTACAGTACCATTGTCTAACACCTCTAAAAAGAAAGGAGTCATAACAAAGAAATTTAGAAAAAATTTTTTTAAAAAATCCTATTTAATTAAAATGATAAATTGTCTACTAGCTGATAGTTCATAAAGAAGTGTCTCCCACAAAATATCCTCACTCCTATTTGTTCAGATAGCTCAGAACTCAAATACTGTCATTATTATTTCTTTACTTTATTCACACAACAACTCAAAAACTCTAAGTGATGAACTTGCTCATAAGACTATCATTTCTTTGGGGATAAGGAACTATGTCATCTTTATCTTTAATATCCAGCACCTAGTCCAGAACACGGCATATCACAAATGCTCAATAAATCTGTATTATCTATAAGTAAATTGAATTTCAATGAACAACCAAGCCTAGAAATCAATTTTTCTATTTTTGTCTATTATTTCAACGAAGATAGGAGCATTAAATGCTACATCCTGAGACAAAGCCAGCCATCAGCTTTAATTCATCAAAATAACTGAGCAAGAAGAAAATAAATGGGATGAGCAAACAGAGATGACTAGAACCAGCCTGACTTATATTAAATCTTATCCTAAGTAACATTTTTGAGTACCTGCTATGTGCCAGGAATTGTACACAATGTCTTCATGCAGTTTCATGCTCATTCTGGATGTCATGTGACAGATGAGAGAACTGGGGTTCAGAAAGTTAAGTGTCCCCTAGCTTAACTATACTTATAGATCCCATAATCTGGACTGATCTCTAGAAGCCTTCTTCCCCCTCTCCCCCCCCACTTAAGTACTTTTGATGAATATTAATGAAAATAAACATATGTAGATATTAATAATTTTCAAGCTAGAAAGCAAGTGGAGTTAAGCAAAAATACATGCTTGGTCAATAATATAGAAAACTTTCTTATCCACAGAAATCTATGACTCTCACACAATTATTTATATATCTAAAATGCATATACTCTCCCATTCCATTTTTTTCACCATTAGAAAGCCACTGACACAGAGGAAAAAGTTAAATTGACTTTGATAGCTGCCTACAAAAAAGGTTTTTGTAGAAAATTATAATGTCTTTACTTTTGCATCTGGGAATTGTGAAATATTGATAGACTTGGCTAAAATTTTTATCATATCCACCAAAAATACAAATGGGATATATATTTTGTGGAACTCTTCCTAAAAGCAACACTTTCGTTCTTCTGTCATGTTTCATTAAGGATAACTATGTCCTTTATACCACCAATTGTTCCCCAAGCTATATCTATGTGTTCAAAATAACCAGAATATGGTGAAGCCAAGCAAAGACTCTGCCCACCTGCGGGATCAGTGGGGCCTCACTGCTGGATTAATATGACATTAGATACTTATATTGATTATGACAACAGCTGCAAAGGATTGATCTGCCTAGATGGCTACATGTAAGAAATGCCTGTCATACCAAATTCTGAAAAAAAGTTGAAAACTTTCAAAAAAACAAAACAAAAACAACTAAGCAAATACATAAAGGTGGTATCAATTGTACCCTTAATTTACAAAGACAAGATGGCTTCAAAAGTTTTTGGTGGAACTATCCTACAAGGCCACAAACGGGGGAGGTTATTACACTACAGAAGGTGATCTTTTTATCTTGTAAGAGATTTATTTATCCGACAAATATTAATACTTATCAAACACCTACTAGTTGACTAACATTTTACTAAATCCTACAAATATAATTTACATAAACCATGATCTGCATCCTCTAGTGACTGATTGTTTAATAGGAAAAACAGACTACTGTTTATTTCAAGATTATAATATATGATCAAGGAAGACTCCCTGGAGAAGATACCTGAGCAAGGTCTAGAAAGGAGGAATAGGAGAAAACAAGTAAGGGATGAGAAAGTTAGGAAGGAAACATTTCAGGGAAAGGAGGTAACATAAATGAAAGCTCAGATACATGAGAAGTTAGAGAAAAGTGGGTAAACTAACTTTGGCTGGAACATGGATTGATGACAGATAAGGCTGCATAAGTTAGTAAGAACTGGGTCATAAAGGCTTTACGTGAGATGTTAAAGAATTTTACGTTTATCTAAAGGTCATGGAGTGCTTTTGCAGGGCTTTAAACAGAAAATAACACAACTCAGTTAATAAACTCACTCTGGCAGCAATGTGGAATATGGAGATAAAGGTCCAAGTATGAACAAAGATTGTTATTGAGAGAGACAAATGGTTTAAGAGATACAAAATGGTAGTAATCAACAGTACTTGGTAATAAATTTCCAAAGTAGAAATTTAGAACTTTTCTAAGGAAAAGGTTTTTTTCTTTGAGAAAATGAGGTTCACTGACTTATTTCACAGGCTTTAAAAAATACAATAGGAGTATAATACATGCCTGATTAAGCAATTCACATCACACACCAGCACCACATAGCAGCTGTTCCTGAAACTCTGACTCCCATATTGAGGACCTTGATGACACACTAAGGGACATCCAGTCCTTATAGAACAAGCTTGTATGTAATTCCATTTTTGTGAAACTTCCTGAATGTCATACTCACCATCTCATTTCCTTTTTATTTTAATTTCTAGAGTATACTGGATACTCTCATGGCTTCTTTTCATTCATGGCTGATTTCAAGATGAATCACTAGTAAAATAGTTCTAAAAGGAACCAATGTCCTTTCTTTAAATCATTACAATGTCCTTTCTTTTGGTCATTACAAAGTTCTCAGAATTTAGCTTTTTCAATATATTAAAAAACAGTAAAAAAAAAAAAAAAAAAAAAAAAGAAAGAAAGAAAGAAACTGTATCAGCAGTCCTCAGATTACTTTCTACAATATGATTAGAAAAATGACCTTTTCCTGATTCTTGCATGATTAGTTCTGTCACTACACCCTGTGTACTAGCTAACTTGACAAAATTCTCCCAGCACTTCTAATAGCAAACAAGCCGAGGAAGCTGCCACTAGTCTGATGAAAGGACATATTAATGGAAAGGCTATTCTAAACTGCACTGCCTTTGAAAAGCTACTTATTTCATGTTTTAATGACAAAATGTATATTAAAAAAAACAAAACTAAAAATCCATGTAGACAGCCCTTTCCTATAATATGAAGAAGAAAAATATTAAAGGCAATAAGATCAAGGATTGCTCAAACAAATCAGATTTGTACAAATACACATATACATTCTGATGTCAATCACGTGCCAGACACATTTTTTCCATGATTCATAATCCTATATTCATATAAACAACAATTTTTGAATGTTTTAAGGAACTTTATTATTTTTTATATAAAAGGTAATATCTGTATTACTTCAAAGAGCAATTCTGAAGAACATTAAGATCTCATCAGCATAGAAACAGAGTAACTCTCAAAGGCAGAATCAGAAAATACAAATAACACAACCCTAGCACCAGTTAAAAAATTAATGTTGCCGAAACCGGTTTGGCTCAGTGGATAGAGCGTTGGCCTGAGGACTGAAGAGTTCCAGGTTTGATTCTTGTTAAGGGCATGTACCTTGGTTGCAGGCACATCTCCAGTAGGGTATGTGCAAAAGGCAGCTGATCGATGTCTCTCTCTCATCTGTTTCTGACTCTCTATCCCTCTCTCTTCCTCTCGCTAAAAAAAAAAAAAAAAAAAAATATATATATATATATATATATATATATATATATATATATATATATATATATATATATATGAACCTATTTGGCTTGGTGGATAGAGCATTAGCCTGTGGACTGAAGGGTCCCAGGTTCGATTCCGTCAAGGGTTTCGGGCTCAATCCCCAGTGAGGGGCATGCAGGAGGCAGCCAATCAATGATTCTCTCTCATCATTGATGTATCTCTCTCTTCCTCTTCCTTCCTCTCTGAAATCAAAAATATTTTTTTAATTAATGCTAACAGTTTTTAATTGCTTAAAAGGGATTCCTTCCTTCCTTCCCTCCCTCCTTCCTTCCTTCCTTTTTAATCCTCACCCAAGGATATTTCTCCATCAATTTTTTAAAGAGAGTGGAAGGGAGAAAGTGCGGGAGGGAGGCAGGGAGAGGAGAGGAGGAAAGGAGAGAGAGATCAATGTGAGACACATTGACTAGTTGCCTCCCACATGCTCTATCCTTGATGGTGACCACGGAACTAACCCACACCCCAGGTTTGTGCCCTTGACCGAGAATCCAACCCTCTACCCTTTGGTCTGCAGGCTAACGCTCTAACCACTGAATACCACCAGTGAGGGCTATTTCTTACTTTATTATTCCTAACTTTTTGGCAGAGAGAATTCTTTTTTTCCTAAGCCCCATAGACCATTCCAATATATAAATAAATAAGCACCACTCTTCCATTATATAAACTTCTCTGAATCCAGATTCCAGTCCTACTCTGTCATTTACCAGCTTCATGGTGTTGAGCAATTATGTAACCTCTCTGGGTCACGGTTTTCTCATCTTTAAGATTAAATAGCATCTAAAGACCTCTTAAAAGCTAAAGTGCTGTGATCTAAAAGTCAAACTTTGTAGTTGCTTTTTTAGATGTTGGGTTGGCCACAGCCTGCACTCTGCCAGGGTAAACTCTTGGAACCAGAACAGGGCAGGCCTACAGATACTCAGAGTCTTGAATGGCCATAAATGAGATGGGCAACATTTCTTCTCTGGAGAACCCCTGAATTAAAGATGGGGTTACAAAGAGAACAATAAAGGGCTACAAAGAGAATAATGTAAGATACACTGACTTGCTTTTAAATTAAGAACAGGAATCAGTAATCTTTATAAATAAGTACAATACAGTCTTTAAAATTTTTTTTAGCTCTAGGAAGAAAAGTCATAGGAAGAAATGTCAAAAAAGTAGGACAAGAATGAAGAGCCCAGTAGAGACACTGAAGGGAGAAGTGTAATACCTATTAACGACATACAAAGGGAAAAACAAGGGTATGATAAAGATAGGGAGAAAACAGACAAGAACATCAGAGATAAAATTTTTATTTTCCATTTGAGCTGTGACCTTGATTGTTATATTCGTGTAAAAAAATGTATAATTCTACAAAATTTTGATTAGCTGTTCAATCACTATTCATAATACTTTGGGTGTTTTTGTCCATATAGAACCTTCTTTCTTTTGGGATATAGCAGATATCACACTTCAAGGGCCTAATTAAAAAAAAAAAAAAAAAATTAAGGAAGAAAGATTCTCCACTCCTCATCAAGAACAGATCAATCTGGAGCATTCTAGGGACTTATAATTTCAGATGTGGCCAGACCTCTCAAGGGCCCCTACAGTGATTCTAATTGGCTTGAGTACTGGTATCTTGGAGTAGAGATGAGCTCTTCTGACCTGTTTCAATCAATGGTGGCACAGAGGCTCTTATGTGAACTAAAAGCCCCACCTAAAAATATTGCTTTATTCTTTCATTCAAAAACAAGTAACGAGCTGCCACAAATGCTGAACACTTTATGAAGATAAAAGATCTTAGGGTTGTAGCTTATTGCAGGAGAGTGGAAAGTACAAGGTTAAAATAGAGTGAATAATTGCTAGAAAAGAAGTCTATGCAGGATACTAGGAAGAAGGGCACAGAATTTCCGGAATATGTAAGAAGGGGACATCAGGAAATGTTTTCTAGAGGCGGTGATGCCTAAATTGATTCTTATATAGTTATTAGTATAAACCAGATTGTGTGAGAAAAAGAACTGAGAATTAAACTATGTGGAGGCACTCAAGACCCCAGGAAAAAATGATTAATGAATACAATATTCACTCTAAGAGAGGTTTTGTGCTTTAGTTTATTTTCCATCTATGGTCCTCAGTATCTATATCTGTTTAGTATCTATATCCCTTTGGTCTCCAGCCTTTCCTTATATTTACTAAATTTTCGTTTAGTATCAAGTGTATTATTTTATAGATTTTTCCTTCTAAACTTTACCCTTTAAAAATATAAACTCTCTAGTTTATCATGAGCACAGTGAATACTATTCATATCTCCCAATACCAGCAACTTGTCCTCTGTAAAAGTAATGAACACACTTTCAATTCACATCCAGGTCATTAATGAGGAAACGAAGCAATGCAACCACAGACCTGACTCATGCAGAACACAATTTCATATATCCACCCATGGTGATATTTACTTTCTGATAATCACCCACTGAGTGTTGCCACCTACCCTGATAAAGTGTACAAGTACCTGGGTCTAATTTTTAGCTTATAAGTGAACATGCTCCATGAAACAAAACCTAGTTTTAATATATATATATATATATATATATATATATATACACACACACACATATATATATATATACACACACACACACTAGGTTTTGCTTTACTATAAAATATATATATATATATATATATATATATATATATATATATATATATATTTTTTTTTTTTTTTTAAACAGAGATGAAGGGAATGGGATAGAGAGTTAGAAACATCAATCAGCTGCCTCCTGCACACTCCCTACAGGGATGGGCCTGCAACCAAGGTACATGCACTTGACTGGAATCGAACCTGGGACCCTTCAGTCCACAGGCTGATGCTCTATCCACTGAGACAAACTGGTTAGGGCCCTATTTTTACTTTTTTTTTTTTTTTTAAAACATGCTTACATAAATTTTTTAGAGAGAAAGAGAAAGAGAGGAAGGTAGAGGGATAGAAACATCCAGGGAGAGACATCATCGATTGGTTGCCTCCTGCCTGTTCCCCACTGGGGATCAAGCCTGCAACCTGGGCATTTGCCCAGGCTGGGAACTAAATCAGGGACCTCTTGGTTCATGAGTTGATGCTCAACCACTGAGCCACACTGACTGGACTAGTTTTACCTTTTTGTAGGCAATCAATCCAATGATTTCTCCCTTCATTTGATCCCTCATTAAAAAAAAAAAAAAAAAAAAAAAAAAAAAAAAAAAAAAAAAAAAAAAAAAAAAACATGTATCTCAGTTAGGAGGGTTTCTGTATTCCACTTTGATGAGGCGGGGGAGACACTTCCGATCCTCATAGCCAATTGGCTTGGAGATCAACGCTTCCCAGTGATACCAACAACAAGCAAGGCTTAACAACAAGACTGCACACACAGCCCACAAAGGGCTACACCAAGACTGTCCACCTCAGGTAACTGGGAGGCTGACTCACTGAAACATATAGGACACCTTAGCACACAAAGCCACCCTACCAACTAAGGGAAGCTGTGAAAATGCCAAGACAAGGAAATAGAGCACAAACAAAAGAAATGGAGGAAAAGAAGAGACTGGATATAGAGTTCAAAACCACGCTTATAAGGTTTTTCAAGAATTTCCTAGAAAAGGTCGACAAGACCTATGAGGAGATGAAAAGGGATCAACAAGAACTAATAAGGGATCAACAAGAACTAATAAGGAATCAACAAGAAATAAAGAATATATTGTCTGAAATAAAAAATATTATACAGAATCCTAAAAACAGAATGGAAGATTGCAAGAATCAAGTCAAAGATTTGGAACATTAAGAGCCAGAAGACACTCCTCCACAGAAGCAAGAAGGCAAGAGAATCCAGAAAGTTGAAGATAATGTAAGAAATCTCTGGGACAACTTCAAGCGAACCAACATCAGAATTATGGGGGTCCTAGAAGATGAGAGAGAGCAAGATATTGAAAACATACTGAAAGAAATAGTGACAGAAAACTTCCCCCACCTGGTGAAGGAATTAGACTTACAAGTCCAGGAAGCACACAGAACTCCAAACAAAAGGAATCCAAAGAAGACCACACCAAGACACATCATAATTAAAATTCCAAGAGCAAAAGACAAAGAGAGAATATTAAAAGCAGCAAGAGCAAAGCAGGTAGTTACCTAAAAAGGAGCACCGATACGATTGTCAGCTGATTTCTCAACAGAAACCATGCAGGCCAGACGGAAATGGCAAGAAATATTCAAGGTGATGAATAGCAAGAACCTACAGCCAAAAATAATCTACCCAGCAAAGCTATCACTCAGAATCGAAGGACAGATAAAGAGCTTCACTAATAAAAAAAAGCTAAAGGAGTTCATCACCACCAAACCAGAATTATATGAATTGCTGAAGGGGGTTCTTTCGGAAGAGAAAGTAAATAAAGATAAAAACTATGAACAACAAATACGTAGCTATCAACAAGTGAATCTAAAAACCAAGGGAATTAAAAAAAAATCTCATGAACAATATTAACTGGTGAATATAATAGAATCAGAGGTATTGTAGGGGAGTGGACTGACGATTCTCAGGGAAAAAGGGGATAGGGTGGAGTGGGAAGAGACTGAACATAAACTGTGCACCTATGGATGAGGACAATGGGGGTGGGGAAAGGGCAGAGGGTGGGGTGGGAACCTGGTGGAGCAATGGAGGATGGGAAGGGGGGGAATGAGGAACATTTGTAATAATATGAACAATAAAGATTCATTTAAAGAAGAAAAAAATAATTTAAAAAAAATAAAAATAAAAAAATGCTCCAGAAAAAAAAAAAATTTATAAGCTGCCTTTCACTGTATTTTAAAATATCTGTGACTCAGCAATGAAGAAGTTATCACATCTAATAAGAGTCATTAAATAATAAATAGAGCTTCCACCAACCTGGCCATTTGCTTGTACGCTTCTTCAGCTACTGCAAAGATATGTGGATCCATATCACCCATGTTCTGACCACTGTATGCATTTATAATATCTTCTCCATAAATAGGCAGCTGTTCATAAGGATTTATAGCTACTAGGACTATACCTGGAGAAAGGGGAGAAAAAGCAAAAGAAGAAATCATTGATATCCTAATGAGCATACTAAACTTGGTTAACTGAGAATCACAGCTAACACAAATTTCCATTTCAGTTTATATTGAACAAATTGGTAAGAATTAAAATATGACACAGCTTTTGTCTCCAAACCCATTTTACCTACTCCTAAATATAGTACTAATTAAACAATGAACTAGGTTATTTAAAATAATGACAATTGGGACAATGTTAAAACAACTTTAAGTATTTTTATAATGTTTAAACCAAAAATTCCACTTCAAATGAAATAATCAGAGATTCATGCAAGACTGTTTTTCTTTAAATAAAGATATTTATCAAAATGTTATTCATAACAGTAAAAAGTGAAAACAAAATATATGATAGAGTGATTAAATAATTTTGTTACAGCCATATAACCCACTATCATGCTACAAACAATCATATTTTTAAAGAATATTAAAAGTCATAGGAAAACATGATGCACTATATAGAGACTGACTCCCATTTTATAACTATTTATACTCTCACATATACACACATAAACCAAAAAATATTGTTACTTTTAATGATGAGTTATATGTAATGCTTTTCTATTTTTATACCTTTTTTGTATTTCCTTAACTTTTACTGTAGGTGTATATTAAGTCATTCATTCAACAAATATTTTTTCTGCTCCATTTATGTTTCAAGTCTAAGTTCTAGACTTATAGCAGTAAACAAAAAAACTAAGCAAAAAACAAACAAAAAAAGAAATCTTTTTATCCTCATTGACCTTATATTCTAGAGGGAAATTCAAACAATTCACAAGATAAATAAGAAAAAATGCATATTATAGGTTAGATAGTAGTAGTGAGGAAAAGGAGAAAAATTAAACAGAAAAGGAAGATAGATACTAAAGAGGAGACAAGGAGTTTATGACTTAGATGGGAGGGTAGGGCAGGGAAGGCTTCATCAAGAAGGTAACACATGTGCAAAAAAAATTAAAGTAAAATAAAAAAAAATTCAGTTAATACACAAGGAAGAAAGGGAGTTAATATCAAGAATATAAAAGGCATAAATTATTTTTAAAAGAAAAGATATCTATTCCTGTCCCAAACAGCACAGTAATGAAGAAATGGTCACCACTGTTTGGGTATCCCAAGCAAATAGAAGGAAACTAATAGAAAACTCAGATCTGAGTCTCAGAGGAGAACGGTTAGTGAAAGAAAGATAGGAAGTCAAGAAAAAAGAGGCAGGGATGAGAGAGAAAACAAAGGTTAAGAAGAAAATAGAACCCCAGCTGGTTTGACTCAGAGGATAGAGCACCGGCACATGGAGAGAAGAGTCCCAGGTTTAATTACAGTCAAGGGCATATACCTCCATTGCAGGTCCCAACCCTGGCCCTGGCCCTGGTCAGGGCATGTGTAGGAGAAAACCAATTGATGTGTCTCTCTCACATCAATGTTTCTCTCTGTGTGTCTCTCCCTGTCCTTTCCACTTTTTCTAAAAAAAAAACAAAAAACCAATGGAAAAATATCCTTGGGCGAGGATTAACAAAACAAAATTTAGAGAAAGAGAGAAAAAAGAAGGAAAGAGGGAAAGAAACAAAAATTTACATACATGAACATGCTTAATTTCTAAGAGACATAAAAAGAATTCTAAGCTGGGTCCTTGGCAGCCAATACTATAAGGAGCAAGAGGAGAAACCAAGCACCTAAGCTGCCGCCTTGCACAACAATTTCAAAACAACTGAAAGACAGAAGGGACATCACCCAAAACTACAGGAAAGCTGGCTGAGTAGAAAAATCTACAACTAGAAAGAAGGAGAGAGGCACTGAGGCAGGGAGACGCTGCCGGCTGCCCCGCATCTCCCAGCCTCCGGGTGCCTTTCTCTACAGTCCAGACTCCACCCGTATGAATCTGGGTCCACGGGGTTCGGGCGGGGTTGGGGTTAAGTGCCGTCAGAACTGGGGTTCAGTGCAGTGGGGGACTTCCTTTCCCTTCCCGCCAGCCAAGCACTCTGCCACCCTTCCTCTCTGCACGCGAGTGTCTCCCTACCTCAGTGGATCTGAAAATCATGTTAAAAATCTGAGGAACAGAATAAACTGGTGAATATAATAGAATCAGGGGCAAAGAGAGGGAGTGGATTGATAATTATCAGGGGAAAAGGGGTGTGGGGGTGCAGGAAGAGACTGGAATAAAATAGTACACCTACAGATGAAAACAATGGGGGGTGGAGGTAAGGGCAGAGGGTGGGGTGGGAACTGGGTGGAAGGGAGCTATGGGGGGGGGGAGAGAAAGGAGAAACAATTGTAATAATCTGAGCAATAAAGATTTATTAAATTTAAAAATAAAGTAAAAAAAAAAAAAAGAGAGAGAGAGCAAGAGCCTAGGCAAGCACTACAAATCAAGTCAGTCCTGCATTTCTAAGTAATTGAGAAAGACACTAAACTTCCTGAACCAGCCCTAAAGATAAGTCTTTGGACATTTACTCTTTGTGTTTTTAAAAGAGATGAAAATAACTGGCAAATTGGCATTAAATTTGGCATCTAAATTCTGGGGGGTGGGAGGATCCAAAAGAAGGACCCAGTTCTTTTTATTTTTGACAAAAATTAAAGTACAGCTAGCTATGAGCATTGGTAAATCTTTTTGATAACTCTGAAGTGTAATTGTCTCTAAGAGAAAATCCAATCACAGTCTTCCCCATCGCCATATTTCCATGACCAAGGCCATTAGAGGAAAGAGGACAGCAAGGTACACTCACCACAATACGTATAAATAAGTTTAGAGTCAATAAAGCGGACTCTGAGATTGTGGAGCACAGCAGGCTCATGAAGATAGCTGAGGGCTGTGAGGTCATTTTCACCCACAAGAATGTCAGGGTTTCTTAAGTGAGGCAGTTCCTTGGTCTTTGGATCCAGACGATATTCCAAATCCTGAAAATGCACAAGATACAACATCTGGATAAATCATGACAGTAAATGTGAAATAGGCCCGTTGCATTTTGCTTATTTCCTATTCCTATTTGCTTCTCAGCTATTAAATTCATTATTTTCTTAGCACCTTCCAAAATAAGAAACAATGCAAATGGCAAAAAATAAAAAATTTAAAAAATAAGGAGAATCTTCTTCATTCACTAGATGTATTCATATATATTAACAATTTTTGCTTATATAGTTTGAGCCTAGACATTTTTACCCAGTTACTGGAGCATAAGTTTTCAATCTTTATTCAAGGTGTGTGGTGTGTTTTTTCTTATCTTCATCTATGATGTAAAAGGCAGTATAAAACAGTGGTTAAGAGTTTGACTCTAGAGTGAGATCGACCTGGGTTCAAATTCTAAAACTAGTACTTAATTCTTTTGTGGTCTTGGGTGTGTTGTCTAACCTTAATCCTTCATTTGTAAAAAAGGGCACAATAGAAACTGCTTACAGGGGTGCGGTAAAAATTAAATGAGGCAATGCCTGGTACGTGGTAAATGCTTCAAAACACTGAACCCCAAGGGGTCAAAGAATACCTTGAAATCAGCTTTATCATATATGTACTTTTTTGAAAGATAGTCCATAGCTTTCATTTGATTTTTAAAGAGGTGCTTGGCCTCAAAGTTAAGAAGTACTTACTCACTTAAAACTAAGAGAATATGACTTTATGGCAAAGCCAAGCATGGAAACTGTAACTCAACTAGGTATTAAGGGCAAATAACATGACAAGTGAATCAGGGGGAAAATGCAATTTAGTTGTAGGGAAGGACAAGCTGGTTTTGTTCAAAAGTCACTTAATACTGATGAGATATACCGAGGTCATATATTCCAATCTGTTTAAAATGATGCTAACTGGAGAGGAAATTTTATAACCTGCCATTCTACCTCTCTGCCAATTATTGGGGTACTAGAGCCTGATGCACAAAATTCATATAAGAGAAGGCTTTTCTCCCCCCCAGGCTGCGGGCACTGGCTTCCCTTTGGCACCTGGGACCTAGGCTTCCCTCTGGCCATTGGCAGGCTTCCCTTGCAGCCTCGGCTTCATCTGGAAGGTCGTCCGGTCTAACTAGCATATTATGCTTTTATTATTATAGATAATGTCCTTCCCCAAAAGTGACTGGCCCTTGCACTGGCCCCTACAATACACAAAAGCCACTTCCAGCAGTGTGATCTCGGGCAGAACTACTTAATGTCTCTGATCATTGGCTTCCTTATCTGGAAAATAGTCATAAAACCAACCACTGACCCACAGCATTGCTGTAAGAATTAACATAAGAAAATATAGCCCAAAGTGCCTAATGTGTACCTAACAGACAATAGGTGATCAATAAATGCTGAATAGTTAATTCCTTAGTTTGGCATTCAAGGTTCTCCTAATTTCTCCTAATTCTTCCCTGCCATCTCCCCAACTAATCTCCTTACCTCTGTGTTGCTCTCTGAAATTTATCCTGCATGCTGCCACCAATGAGTCCTTCCTAAAACACAACTGGCACCCTTCCTCTGTTTAGAAATATTATAGTCACTCATCGTAGCATACTAGTTGAAGCCCAAGAGTTTTAGGAAGAACACCAGGCCTTCTATGATCTTGCTGGTCTTGTACTCTCACTTTACATCCTCTCCCTTGCTGGTCCTGTACTCTCATTTACATCCCAACAACATGGAACTTGGGTAGCTCCCCAAACACACAATGCTATGCATGACTCCCTGCCTTTGCCTGGCTTTTCTGGATCCCTAAAATGCACTCCCCTTGTCTACTCATTCTTCAGAGAATGCCTCCCTGACCCCTTACCTTCCCCAGCCCTCTGATCATTCCCACTCTGTTCTACTGTTGTTTCCTGGCTTTAAATCCCAGCTTCATACTTTAATATCTATATAACCCTGAGCAAGTCTTAAACTCTCGGAGCCTCAGTCTCTTCCTCCATAAAGTGGTAATAATAAAAGCCTCATCTCATAGGCTTGTTGTGAGGATTGAATGAGTTACAGCAGATAAAGCACTTACTAAGTGCTCAATACATGTTAACTGTCAGGAGAGTATTATTCATTTGGTAGTTAATCATAAACTAACCTTTTCACATCTTAGTGGTGTTGAACTGTTCTATATAGTTTTATTTTACTTAACTTTTCATATATTTATACAGTTTCCTTGTTTAAAGGAAATTAATGTCACAAAGGTTTTTAAGAAGAAAGTGTGATGTGGCCTGTCAAATGCAGTGAAAAGATTAAAAGGAGTACCACTAAAACAAATCCACTCATACAGCACATGCAGACAGGGAAATATAGAGACATAATTGGTTTTAAATATTTCTAGTCATGAGTAAAGTGTTTATACTCACTAACTTATCAGTAAAATTTTTCAAATAATTAGTTCCAGCAAATACCAAATGGCTCCTTAGATGATATGAAATGTTAGTTAATATCAAAACATTTTTTCTATCTTTTAATCCTTATATGAGGACATGCTTAGAGAGAGGAAGGGCGGGGAGAGAGAAACATCAGTGTGAGAGAAGCATTGATCAGTAGCCTTCTGTATGCTTCCTGACAGGGGATCAAACCCACAACCTGACTGGGAATTGAACCAGTGACCTTCAGGTGCATGAGACGAAATTCAACTAGCTGAGCCATGTCAGCCGGGCATTTTAATGCTAGCCTAAACAAAATACAGATAAACAAATGCATATTTTTAAGAATTATATCCTATATAATAAATATGTAATATGCAAATTGACCCTCACGCCCTCACACAAGATGGTCACCTCATGTGGTCAAAGATGGCCACCACAAGATGGCCGGCAGGGGAGGGTAGTAGTGGGCAATCAGCCAAAGAGGGGAGGGCAGTTAGGGGAGACCAGGCCAACAGGGGAGGATAGTTTGGGGTGATCAGGCTGGCAGGGGAGGGCAGTTGGTGGGGGTGGGGAGAAGACCAGGCCTGCAGGGAAGGGTAGTTGGGGGGACCAGGCCAGCAGGAAAGGGTAGTCAGGGGCAACCAGGCCTGCAGGGAAGGCACTTGGAGACAACCAGGCCTGTAGGGGAAGGCAGTTGTGGGGGAGCAGGCCTGCAGGGTAGGGCAGTTAGGGGCAACCGAGCCAGCAGGGAAAGGCAGTTGGGGGTGACAGGGCCAGCAGGGGAAGGCAGTTGGGGGTAACAGGGCCAGCAGGGGAGGGTAGTTGGGGGCAATCAGGCCAGCAGCGGAGGGCAGTTGGGGGCAATCGGGTCAGTAGGGAAGCAGTAGGTGTCAATCAGGCTGTCAGGGAGTGGTTAGGGAGTTATCAGGCTAGCAGGCAGGCAAGCAATTGGGAGCCAGCAGTCCCAGATTGTGAGAGGGATGTCTGATTGCTGGTTTAGGCCTGATCCTCAGGATGAACAAAAAGATTTATATTGGGTCGGCAGCTAAGTAATTGCGGGTTTCACACATATATGGCTTCAGTTGAATTTTTAGGTTTGCAGACGTAGTACAAATGTAAAACACATTTTGTTATTTGATAGTTGGCTATTCAGCTGTTAATCAGTAAAAAAAGTTTTTTGATCTGTTTTGTAGTTTTTGTTTGGCGTTCGTTGAAAAATGGAAAATCAAAAGGAACATTTTCATCATATTTTGCTTTTTTATTTCCTCAAAGGGAAAAACGCATCACAAGCTCATAAAAAGTTATGTGCTGTTTATGGTGACGAAGCCTTAAAAGAACGGCAGTGTCAAAAATGGTTTGCCAAATTTCGTTCTGGTGATTTTTCACTCAAAGATGAAAAACGCTCTGGTAGTCCAGTTGAAGTTGATGACGCCCTAATCAAAGCAATAATCAATTCGGACTGTCACAGTACAACACGTGAGATTGCAGAGAAGCTTCATGTATCACATACATGCATTGAAAATCACTTAAAACAACTTGGCTATGTTCAAAAACTCCATACATGGGTTCCTCACGAACTGAAAGAATCACAGTTAACGCAACGCATTAGCAGCTGCGATTTGCTAAAGAAACGTAATGAAAATGATCCATTTTTAAAATGACTGATAACTGGCGATGAAAAATGGGTTGTTTACAACAATATCAAGCGGAAAAGATCGTGGAGCAGGCCAGGTGAACCAACTCAAACAACATCAAAAGCTGAGATTCATCAAAAGAAGGTTTTGTTATCAGTTTGGTGGGATTACAAAGGAATTGTCTACTTTGAACTCTTACCACCCAACCGAACGATCAATTCTGATGTCTACATTGAACAACTAACGAAATTAAACAATGCAGTTGAAGAAAAGCGGCCCGAATTGACAAATCGAAAAGGTGTTGTATTCCATCATGACAATGCAAGGCCACACACATCTTTGGTCACTCGGCAAAAATTAATGGAGCTTGGTTGGGATGTTTTGCCACATCCACCATATAGTCCTGACCTTGCACCATCTGATTACTTTTTGTTTCGATCTTTACAAAACTCCTTGAATGGTAAAAATTTCAATAATGATGATGATGCCAAATCGTACCTGATTCAGTTTTTTGCTAATAAAAACCAGAAGTTTTTATGATGCTGCCTGTTATGATGCTGCCAGTTATGATGCTGCCTGAAAGATGGCAAAAGGTCATTGATAAAAATGGGCAATACATTACAGAATAAAGTTATTTAGTTCCATGAAAAAATTGTTTTTCTTTAAAAAATCCGCAATTACTTAGTTGCCTACCCAATATTTCAGGCCCTGAGAATCGGACATAAACCGCAGTTAGACATTCCCCAAGGGGTTACAGATTGGAGAGGGTGCAAGCTGGGCTGAGGGACACCCCTCATGCCAGTTCATGAATTTCATGCAGCGGGCCTCTAGTGTGAATATAAATCTAGTAATAATCAATTCATAGACAAAAATAATAAATTTTTAAAGTATTTGCTATTTTTACTAACCCATTGGAATAGAAATTTGAGTTTTCCATTTTGCTATTTGTAATCAATTTAATAAATAAAAATATTAAATTAGTTCAAAATTTAAAACTTTTTAATTCCCTTCACTTTTTGCCAATGACAACAAATAAAACCAAATTCTTACCTTTCCTTCCTCAAGGTGAAGCAGGAGGACTTTGTCTCCTGGCTTGTAATCTTTGAGCAGCTCTGCTGACTTCCAAACTTCCTCAGGATCAGGTATCCACACTCTGGCAAACTGGAAAACAAAAAGAAAAAAATTAAAACTAGCAATTAATACTATATAATAAAGAACTAATATACTAATTAGACAGAACAGCAGAATGAATGTTGGGGCGACCTTCCAGATGAAGGCAGGGCTGCGAGGGTCAGCCGAGACAGCAGGGGCTTCAAGACCTGAGCCCCTTGCACAATTTCGTGCATTAGGCCTCTAGTTATGTTATAATGATATATAAAACATATCATGGATTTATTTATAATTGAATAATTTATGAAAAAAAATTATTGGTCAATATAAAATTTAATTTTTAAATTAGTAGATGAAAAGTATTTTAGACACATAGTACTGTCATACCCACATAATATAAAAACTATGCTCTGTATTGTAGTAATAATTTCACAATATATGAAAGTTAAATCACTATGCCATACATAAAATTATACAGGGCTATATGTCAACTGTATCTCAATAAACTTTCAGCTACAATAGAAGAATGACTTTGCTTTATATAGTAAACTAGAGGATGCACTGGAAGGGGGGTCCCTCAGACCGGCCTTCCCCCTCTCACAGTCTAGGAGCCCTCAGGGGCAGGAGGTGACCTGGCGATCAGGGGACGGTAGCATCCCCATCACACCTCTGCTACTGCCACCGCCGGCAACATAAACCTCGGCAACATAAACCTCGGCAGGCCCTGGTTACCTGAGCCTTGGGCAGCCCTGGGCAGCCCTGGGCAGCCCTGGACAGCTGGGCAGCCACGATCTGAGGCTTGCCTGCACCTCGCGCCAGACCTAGGCGGCTGGGCAGTAGACATCTGAGGCTTTCCTGCACCTTGGGCTGGCCCTAGGTGGCTGGGCAGCCAACATCCGAGGCTTGCCTGTGCCTCAGGCTGGCCCTAGGCGGCTGGGAGGCTGAGGGTGGGTCCAGCCATACCTTGTGCCTGCTGTCTCTGTCCTTCTTCTCCCCCCTCCCTACCCCTTCAGCCCCACTTCCTCCAGCCCACGACTGGGCTGAAAGGACTATGGGACTCCAGCAGGGCTGAGGAGATTGGGCGCTGCCTTCTTGTGGCTATGGGCACTTTCATATTTTGTGATGGTGTGACAGTCAATTTGCATATTTCCTCTTTATTAGAAAGGATGCTACCTGAAAATATATTTTAGGTTAAAATGTACATATAAATCTATTTGTTCACTAAATGTGCACTTTCAAAATATAATTTTGAATCACTAGTATGATGGCTATGCCAATTTCAGCAACACAACTATCTTTTACAACAGGATTATAATTTGAATTTTTTTTTTTTAATTTTACTGCATTTCTTTTTTTTTTTTTAAATCAATCTTTATTCATATTATTACAAAAGTTCCTCATTTTTTCCCCCTCCACCAGGTTCCCACCCCACCCTCTGCCCTTTCCCCACCCCCCATTGTCCTCATCCATAGGTGCACAGTTTATGTTCTATAATTTGAATTTTTATTGTGGTTTTCATTCTATGCTCTGCAAAGCCTTAATGAGTTCCCAGTTGCTCCTCAAGGCCATTCGAGTGAAGAGGAGAGGAAGCCTGGGGCTTGGAACCATAGCTGTTTTACATCTAGGTATCAGGAATTTTCA
This sequence comes from Pipistrellus hanaki, assembly GCF_964339955.1. Classification (NCBI taxonomy): domain Eukaryota; kingdom Metazoa; phylum Chordata; class Mammalia; order Chiroptera; family Vespertilionidae; genus Pipistrellus; species Pipistrellus hanaki. The sequence goes on along the minus strand of NC_140503.1, from coordinate 53,125,413 downwards.
TTGAAGAAAAGTTCTATTGCTAATGCAAAAGAAACTAGAAAGCAATATTTTACCTTCGTTATTTTGTAAAGATGAGCAAAAATGGTAAAAATGTATCTTTGGTCAGCAATAAGCTTGGCTTTCATAGCCTCAATTTCATGAAAGAAGTAGGGTCAAGGGTTCCTGAAGCAGCAGATCTTTAGCCTCAAACACTCTGGACTTAAGCCAATTTTGGACTTTAGATTAATGTTGAAGAAAAAGAACAAACTGTATATTTATATGAAAAAATCCTCCAAATACCATACTGAAAAAATGTTTCATGATTTCTTGGTTTCCTCAGGAAGGAGTCTCTCTTTAAGACATATGTACTCTAAATGGAGTCAAGACAGTCTCTTCAATAAATGGTGTTGGGAAAATTGGACAGATACATGCAAAAAAATGAGGAGAAAAACCAAGATGGCAGATAAGTGGATTAGAAAACTGTGGTACATCTACATAATGGAATACTACACTGCAGTAAAAAAAGAAGCAGTTCTTACCATTTGCAACAACATGGATGGAGATGGAGAGCATTATGCTAAGTGAAATAAGCCAGGCACAGAAAGATACACATGCATGATCTAACTCATTTGTGGAATATAATGAACAACATAAACGAATGAACAAAAATAGATACAGAGACAGAGAAACATCAATCAGAACGTCAAACCTCAGGGAAGGTAGGGGACAGTGGGAGTAAGAGGGAGAGATCAACCAAAGGACTTATTTGCATGCATATAACCAAGCTTAATCAATGGACACAGACAACAGGAGGTGGGGGCATGAATGGGAGGTGGGATTAATGGGGGAATAAGGACACATATTAATACCTTAATCAATAAAGAAATTAAAAAACAAAACAAAAAAACCATAGATACTCTAAACCCTGATGCCCATTTTTCAGGAATAAATGACAACAACACCAACAGCCTTTCTCTACTTTATTTTCTTGAGAGCTCTCATTGCTTGTTTACTTATTATTTCTCTTCATTCATTAGAACATAAGCTCCATATTTGTATTATTCAACATAATATTGAGTACCTGTGAACCTGGTACAAGGCTGGGCAGTTAGTATTTATTGAAAGAATCTCAGAATAAAAGGTATCTTCTTAAATTGAATAACACAGTATGGTAAAATAAATGCACCCATTTCTTTATTGTTCTCTTATCACAAACTCACACAAACTTTTTACCTGAACAATTTGGAGAGGAAAAAGTACTAAACTAGGTTATGGATTCTAAATCCCAAAATCCCTTTATTTCAGGCACCTGTAAAATGGGAGAGATAGGAGTACTAATCTGATTTATGTCAAGAGCTTACACATATCCCTAGCCTGTTTGGCTCAGTAGACAGAGCTTTGGCCTGTGGATTGAAAGGTCCTGGGTTTGATTTTGGTCAATGGCACATCCCCAGATTTCAAGCTCGATCCCCAATAGAAGGCAGCCAATCAATGATTCTCTCTCATTATTGATGTTTATATCTCTTCTTCCCTCTCCCTTCCTCTGTGAAATCAATAAAAAATATTTTTTAAAAGAGCTTATACACATAGAAACCTTGTGAAAAACATAAAAGAAAATACTGTATAAGTACAATTATTAATGTTTTTCCCCATAAAAAAAATGATTGCTAATGTTCTATGTCGAATGTTACTGAAATTAGTTTTATAACTTTTCCCCTAGCTACACAGCCCATAAACTGAGTACTAACTATGCACATTACTAAAATCTTACTCATTCAATAAACATTTCTGTGTAGCAACTGGTCCCAATCTGAAGCTCATTTTAGAAAGTCAGTATTTACATAACTTCCTCTGGAATGATTTACTGGTTCTAGAAAAGATATGTAATACATGAGATAGAGAGTCATAAAATTACCTACTACCCTGACTGATGAAAGCATAGAAAAGCAAAATGGGTCCAAGTGAGTTTGTAGAAGGCTGACAGACCAGCTCTAAACATGAGAATTTCAACTAAATCTAGAAAGAAGAGACTTTGTGTTTTTTGTCAAGAGCAAGCTGCAGCTTGGATTTTCACAAGTATTTTGGAAACAGTAATGGGTAAGTACTTTTCCAAAGGCTAGATTTCCAAAAGCTAGGTGTTAACAGAAAGGAGAGGAAGGCTAAGCAAGGCCCCTGCACACTCCGAAGGTAAGATATTTAAATACTCCCTGACAACAACTTACCCTTTACCTTAACCCTATTTCTTGGGAAAGTATCCAAGGACAAATAGGTCAGAAATCAGTCTGTTATTACCACTGTCTTTTTATGGTTCTTTTCCACCTTTAATGGTGACTACAGAAACAACTATACCAGAACTGGGTCAATTTCTGGTATAGTTGTTTCTTATAGAATAAGATTACACTTGTCCAGCCACATTCAGTGCTAAGACTGCAGGAAGAAAGACAAAAAGTCACATTAAAAATCTAGAAATGGGATATGGCAGCCAAGAAACAGGCAGGAATCAGAAATAGGGGTGGACACACATATTGGGAAGTGTGCTCAGGGGCTTCCTGTGAAACAGAAGCAGTTAGCAAAAGAGAGCCCCAAACTGGACACAGCTCCCAGCAAGACAAGAGAGAGTCCTCCTCATTCCCTTTTCTATTCATACTACTCTAGTTTTGTCCCTCATTATCTTGTAAGTCCCTCAAATATCTATCTCACTCATGATACCTCAGACCGTATTTGGGTTATTTATGGATTTTTCTGCCTCTCACATAGAACTATATCTATATCTTTAAGCAATCTTTGAATCCCTTCTAAAGTTGGCCAACTTCCTTGCCTACTGCTAGTGGGCAGCACATTTTTGTTGATGTTATTTAAGACCGAAGTAGGGCAGGGGAAGGAAAAAAGATGGGAGAACTTGCCCTGACTGGTGTGGCTCAGTGGAAAACACCCCATACACGGAGAGGTAGTGATTTCGATTCCAGGCAACAGATCCCTCTCTCCCTCTCTCCCTCCCTCCCTCCCTCTCTCTTTCTCTCCTCTCTCCCTCCCCCCCTCTCTCTCTCCTCTCCCCTCCCTTTTTTAAAAAAATTAAAAAATAGCTCTTTCCCTGCCGCCGCAGAGTTGCGCGGAGGCGGAGGCTTGGGTGCCTTCAAGATTCGGCTCTACCCATAACCCACCGCCATGGCCAAGGAAGGCATTGCTGCTGGAGGTGTAATGGACGTTAACACTGCTTTGCAAGAGGTGCTGAAGACCGCCCTCATCCACGACGGCCTCATGCGCGGAATCCGCGAAGCTGCCAAAGCCTTAGACAAGCGCCAAGCCCATCTTTGTGTACTTGCATCCAACTATGATGAGACCTTGTACGTCAAGTTGGTGGAGGCTCTTTGTGCTGAACACCAAATCAACCTCATTAAGGTTGATGACAACAAGAAACTAGGGGAATGGGTTGGCCTCTGTAAAATCGACAGAGAGGGAAAACCCCGTAAAGCGGTTGCGTGGTGGTTAAGGACTATGGCAAAGAGTCTCAGGCAAAGGATGTCATCGAGGAGTACTTCAAATGCAAGAAATGAACAAATAAACTTGGCTTTTGTTTAAAAAAAATTTTTAAAAATACCCCTTCCTATTGCCTTTGTCACTAACAACCTTGGAGAACTTGGATGAAAGGTAGCAAAGGCAAACTTCACAGGCCTACATCAGGAAAATTTTTATGAAGCCACAAAGATGGGGAAGAGCCAGAGACTTAAAGAAAAGGGATTCCTGAAATAGTAGGCAAAGAAAGAGTAAACATCTGATGTAGGAACTAGTAAGGGAAGAATTTGGGATCTGAGGTACTGTCATAAAAAAAAAAATTTTAAAAAAAACACAAAAAAAACTGTAGATGAGAAAAAAGATTTAAGCAGATAGTGTGAAAATGTAAACACATACCAAAGAAGATTTAAATAATTCAAAGAAATACCTGATTAGAAAGACTGGACAAAATGGAAATGAGCTTAATTTTATAACAGTCAACTCAGAGAAAACAATGCTACCACAGATTTAAGTTGCATAATAGCTTGTGAGGAAAATAAAAACCATGTATTGTTCACAATATAACTTAATGAGGCCTGGCGGGCATTGAGGAGGTAATTCTCAGAATCTAATGAAATAACACTGGGAAGGCAGGTTTGGGGGTCATGCTAGCACTAGTGCTTGGCAGAAAGGGGTAATAAACAGTGTTGGCTCGGCCTCGCCTCGCCCTCATAGCTTCTCAGGGGTTACACCATCCCTGGGCCCTTAAGGAAGCTCCAGTCATCTTTCTTTTTGTTTCCTACCACATGACAGCACTCAAGAGATCCCCGATTAGTGATGATGACTCACTGGAAGTTTTGCTAATTTGCATTTTGTTATTCAAGGAACTCTGAGATGTGGGCACCAAAAGCAGTTGTTTCCAATGCCTGGGACACTTTGAGAAAAGACAGCACTAAGAGAGTAAATTAAATGACAAGTTCCCGAAAATCTGACCCAACACACATGTACATCTTTCCTAGCTAGCTCCCCTATTACACCGTAAGCAACTTGGCAACATGGAATCTGCCTTGATTCATTTTTGATACCCTATTGTGAATATCTGCAGAAAGGAATGCCTTATGTGACAATTCAAAAAATCCTGTGATAAAAACTAAGTATCCTAGGAACTGAAGCAGGAGAGAAATCCTGAATCATTAATACCCCAGCCTCTGAACCAGGACATTAACAATGATAGCCCACATGGTTACTAAGTAATTCATATAACTCTTCTCGCATGTTTTGATGTAAAAAATTCAGAAACTCTTAGCCTAAAGCACACAATGGGCTTTCCAGAACTTTTACACACACACACACACACAACACACACACACACACACACACACACACACCCCAAATATTTGTTGAAAGACAGAATGATATAATGATTCCTACCACTTGGGTCAGAAATAGAACATTACTATTACTAAAACTCCTCAATGGAATATCTTCTTTAACGTGTCATTTTCCATCACCACTGCTGTTCTCCATGGCAAACTATGCGTTTGCTGTACCCAAAAAAAGCCCTGCTGCCTCACACTGCTGTCCTTTGCTCTAGCTATTTCCTCCATCTGGAACACAAGTCCCCCTCTTGGTCAGCCAGCAGACTCCTGTTTATCCTTCATACCTGTGTTAAAGTAGCACCTCCTCTAAGATGCCTTTCCTGACTTACCATTTGGCACTCCATTCTCATTGCCCCCATACCTCATACAATCTTCCACTAGAACCTTATCCCACTAAATGATGATTTTGCACACCTTCCTCCCTCTAGAGTAGGGGTGTCGAACTCAATCAGAGAAGGGGCCAAAATCTAAAATCCAGCCTAAATCGCGGGCCGAATGGTTTACTGAACAGTCATAAACTGACAATGTCATAAACTGACAGCAGAGTGCAGTGATGACAGTGCGGTGCGGGCCACATTGCAAGGCCTGGCGGGCTGGATTTGGCCCGCGGGCCTTGTGTTTGACATATGTGCTCTAGAGACTGTGAGCTGCTTGAGAGAAGTTATATACTGCAGTTCTATAATAATCCTGTACAAATTATCTTATTCATCCTTGCCTTTTCAGCACTTAACACACGGCGTGCCTATAATAATTTCTTAATAAATTTTTGTAATATGTATATTCTTGGCCTCAGACATTAATTACACTCTAAGAGAGCAGACTAAATGAAGTATTGGCAAGAGGCTCTCAGAATCTTCTGAAAAGGTCTACAATTTCCAGAAACAGAGAAAAATGTAAGCAATACTAGACTATTGAGTTATGTTGTAATCTTGGTGTGACAGAAGGAAAAAGAAACAGGCATTTAAGTAATAGAGAAGTAATGAAACATCCTTCCCTCCCCCACCACAAACCCACACTGTAATCCCTTCATAATTCACATGTTTAGAGTGAAAGCTACTCCTAACTTCTAGAACACAGTGCCCCATCCCAATCCCCAAAACTCCTCGCTCAGAAGGCAAACATGCTGTGACCACTTCCACAGCCATCTCCTGGAGCAGCAAAGGGGGAACAGATGGGAAGAAACGTAAGCCAGAGGGTTAGGTCACACTCAAATGGGGAGAGAAAAAGAAAAGAAGGGCTGGGGATGAACACACGGTGCCTTCTGGGTAGGGTTGGAAGTGAAGAGCGAAGTGAACTGTGGTCATGCTGTATCTTTTCAGCAATGCATGCTGCTGTTGAGCAAAGTGACAAACACCAATCTGCCTCAGAACCTGACACCAGTGGTGAGGAATGAGAGCTAACATCTATTAAGCACTTTCTCTGTGTTAATAGAGGCCTAGTTATTGTACATACATAATTCCATTCAATCGTTACCATAACCCTATTGCTAACAGATATGGAGGCTTAGACCTTAAAAGTAGTAGAGCTGGAGTAAAAATCTATATCTGCTCTTTCCACTCCACCACACTTCCCCCTTATTAAAAAAGTAGATTTCGCCCTAGCCGGTTTGGCTCAGTCGATGGAGCATTGGTCTGCAGACTGAAGGGTCCCAGGTTCAATTCCGGTCAAGAGCATATACTTTGGTTGCGGGCATATCCCCAGTAGGGGGTGTGCAGGAGGCAGCTGATCGATGTTTCTCTCTCATCGATGTTTCTAACGCTCTATCCCTCTCTGTAAAAAAATCAATAAAATACATTTTTTTAAAAAAAGTAAATTAAGTTCAAGTCAGTTCCAGCAAACATTGAAATTATTTTAAATTCAAGAAGGAAACAAGAACTTTGCAAACTAATGTTTATATTTTGTCACCATCCAATAGCAAAAATTAAACAACTATTTCTCTAGAATTGCATGTGAGATGGAAGGATTATATTCAGATACTGCAGTTCTATAATAATCCTGTACAGATTATCTTTAGAACTAGGTCTCATTTTATAAGCATAGTTTTAAAATACACAGTAAGAAAAATTATTATTATTTCCATCTACAATTAGCTAGTGATATTTGAGGATAAATTACAAAATTCTAAACAAGTAAAATAATCAAAATTAAAATGGAATCACCAACACAGAAAGGAATCATTTTCATCCCAAGGCTTTTGGTTTGATTAGGATGAAGAGTACTACTAACTTTCCTTTACTTAATTCTTGCAATAGGCTTTATAGTTGTTAGTAGAGGCCTGGTGCCCGAAATTCGTGCACGAGAAGGGGTGTCCCTCAGCCCAGCTTTCCCCTCTCCAATCTGGGACTCCTCTCACAATCCAGGACTGCTGGCTCCCAACAGCTTGCCTGCCTGCCGGCCAGATTGCACCTAACTGCTTCTGCCTGCCAGTCTGATAACCCCCTAACCACTACCCTGCCAGCCTGATCAATGCCAAACTGCTCCCCTGCTGGTTTGATTTCCCCTAACTTCCCTCCCTTGCTGGCCCAATTACCCCTAACTGTCCTCCCTTGCCAGCCTGTTGCCCTAACTGACCTTCCCTGCCAGCCTGGTCACCCATAACTGCCCTCCCCTGCTGGCCTGGTCACCCCTAACTTCCCTCCCTGGCCAACCTGGTCACCCCTAACTTCCCTCCCCTGCCAGCCCAATTGCCCCTAATCGCCCTCTCCTGCCGACCTGGTCATCCCTAACTGCCCTCCCTTGCTGGCCTGGTCACCCCTAATTGTCCTCCCCTGCTGGCCTGGTCCCCCCAACTGCCCTCCCCTGCATGCCTGATCCCCCCCAACTGCCCTCCCCTGCCAGCCCGAATGCCCCTAACCACTTCTGCCTGCCAGCCTGATCACCCCCTAACCACACGCCCTGCCAGCTTGATCGACACCTGACAGCTCCCCTGCTGGCCCGATTTCCCCTAACTGTCCCCCCCTGCTGGCCCAGTCACCCCTAACTGCCCTCCCTTGCCAGGCTGGTTGCCCTAACTGCCCTCCCCTGCTGGCCTGGTCACCCCTAACTTACCTCCCTGGCCAGCCTGATCGCCCCTAACTGCCCTCCTCTGCTGGCCCGAATGCCTCTAATCACCCTCTCCTGCCGACCTGATCACCATTAACTGCCCTCCCTACTGGCCTGGTCACCCCTAATTGTCCTCCCCTGCAGACCTGGTCCCTCCCAAATGCCTTCCTCTGCAGGCTTGGGTCCCCCCACCCCCACAACTGCCCTCCCCTGCAGGCCTAGTCCCCCTAACTTCCCACCCTTGCCAGCCTGGTCATCCCCAACTGCCCTCCCCTGCTGGCCCAGTCTCAACTAAGTGCTCTCCCCTGCCAGCCTGGTTGCCCCTAACTGCCCTTCCCTGCAGGCCTGGTCCCCCCGCAACTGCCCTCCCCTACAGGCCTGGTTCCCTCCCTTGCTGGCCTGGTTCCTCCCAACTGCCCTACCCTGTTGGCCTGATCACCCACAACTGCCCTCCCTTGCCAGCCATCTTATGGCGGCCATCTTGTGTCCACATGAGGCAGCCATCTTTGACCACATAGGGGCGGCCATGTTCTCTCTCATATTGATGTTTCTCTCTCTACCCCTCCCTTCCACTCTAAAAATCAAGAGGAAAAAAATACTACAAAAAAGGAAATTAAAAATGCGTAGGATATAGTGTAAGAAATAATAAAACAAACATATTTCCAATGATTAGTTCCTCCTGATTATGACCAAAGTTACCCAATTAAGCAAAACAACTCATATTTTTCTACAGTTTTCAACACTTGCTCCCAATAAGTACATACAGGCCTTTGCTATAGATATCTTTCTCCTATGCAGAACATCTATCAATCTGACAAATGATTTGGTGATAAAAGTAGTCATGGGTAATTTAATTCTCTTTTTAAAAATTTTTTTTCACCTGTCCCCTGGTGGGTAATTTAATTCTTAAATAAAATGTCTGAACATGGTAAATTTTTAAGAAATCAAACAATATATACATTACATGAGACAGCATAGATAAACAGACACCAGTATATAGTTCCCTCCATTTATAGCAAGAGTCTCCCTTCGTTTTGCTCCCAGCTTTGGGGACAGACAGTTCTGCTAAAATCAGGGTGGTCTGGTGCTCACCTGGGGCACATTACAGGTCTTTCATGATCTGGCCCCTGTGTACTTCTCCAGTCTCACCTCTCACCATTCCTGGTCTGCACTTGACCCTATAACAACTACAAACAGCATCTGGTTCCTCCATATCTATGTCTTTACTCACATTATCCCAAACCCCGGCAAACCCTTTTCCCATCCTCATCACCCATTTAATGCCTTGTGTCCTTAAGGGTCCATCTTTCAGCAAGCAGCATTTGATCACTGACCGTAACAACCAACCAGAACACTCTTCCTGGCTCCTGAGACATCCCATTCCCATGGTCCCTCCTGCCTTTCAAATAACTCCTTTTCAGTTTCTTGTGCCAGGTCCACCTTTCCTATCCAGCCTCTAAATGTTGGAATTCCCCAGATCTTTGAGCCAAGTCTCTTCCTCTTCTAATGTAGTATTAAGCATTCAGGCTTTAGGACCAAACTGTCTGGGTTTATTGTTTATTAGCCCTGTGGTTTTTGTGTGCCTCATCTGCAATAAGAGTAATAATAATGCCTACAACATAGAGCTATCACAAAGATTAAATCAGTTAATATAAAGCATACAGAACAGGGTTAACACACCTAAGGCAGTCAATAAGTATTAGCTACCTCATAAATATTAATATTATAGTTATGATTAGAGATCACTATTATTTGTATTTTTTTAATATCTACATTGTATCCCACCTCCTCCTGAGTTTAAATACCATTTCCCCCCAAATTTCTATCTCTAGCCCAGACCTCTGGGCTAGGTGTCTCAAACAATGTTAAATTTAAGTCTAGCCAAAACTGGTTTGGCTCAGTGGATAGAGCGTCGGTCTGTGGACTGAAAGGTACCAGGTTCAATTCCGGTCAAGGGCACGTACATTGATTGCGGGCACATCCCCAGTAGGGAGTGTGCAGGAGGCAGCTGGTCGATGTTTCCCTCTCATCGACATTTCTAGCTCTCTATCTCTCTCCCTTCCTCTCTGTAAAAAATCAATAAAAAATATTTTTAAAAATTTAAGTCTAAAACAGAACTCTTCTTCCACTGCCTTTTAAGTCTGTCCTTCCTACAGTATCCCCATGTTAGTAACAGGCATCTCTACCCAGATCTTGGGAGAAAACTGATAGTTACCATCTCCTTCTCCTGAACCCCTCTATCAAATCCACCACTAGGTCCTACCTCCAATGTACAGTAACGCTGGACCACTTCTCTCCACCTGCATGGCCACCTCCCAAATCCTAGCACCATCATTTCTCGCCCTGATGCTAGAAATAGCTATCAAGCTTTCCCTCCCCCATTTTCTATTAAGCAACCAGAGAGTTCTTTTTGAAATGGAAAAATCTGATGATGTCTCAGCCTTACTTAAAATCCTTAGTAACTGAGAATAAAACATCTGCACCTTGTATTACTTGGCATCTGCCTCCAGAAGGTCTTGGAGAACCAGTCTCATCCCATGACATCCCCACTACTCCCACTGTTTAGCCCCTCTCTCCACCCCACCAAGGGCCATCTGCATTTTTCCTTCAACAACTTACACAGCCATGCTACCTCAAGCCTCAAGGCCTTCTCTCATACTTTCTCTTAGCCTGGAACCCTTAGCCTCACTGTTGTGTTACTGATTTCTACTTACTTTTCACATCTCAGCTTAAATAACCACCATTTTGAAAGACCTTTCCTGACTTCTCCATCTAAATAAAGCCCCTCTGTTACACTTTCTCACATAACCCTGCACTTTTATTCACTACTAGAGGCCCAGCACATGAAATCGTATGCGGTTAGAGTCCCTAAGCCTAGCCTGCGATCAGGGCCATTTTTCGCAGCCACTGCTGCTGCCACCAGCCAGCTGGTTCCCATTGCCTGCCCCATCTCATAAGGATCGCCTCCCACCTCCCACCACTCATGAGGCACTCCACCTCCAGCCTCCCACCACGTGCCTCCTTGCACCTCCTGGTGACCAGTCATTTGGTCGTTTCCATCATGACACTCTTGGCCTATAATTATTATGATAAAGGATATGAGGACAGAAACTTTTTCTATTTTGCTTAAAATTTATGTCAAGGGCTAAACATAGTGTCTGATCTACAATAAGTGCCCAATAACTACCTACTGAATAAATGAATGTCCTATTTTATCAGAGCTAAGATATCATCAACGATAAGATGCATTTTAAATGTGAAAAAACAGAAAAAAAATGAGGAACTTTTGTAATAATATAAACAATAAAGATTGATTTTAAAAAAATTAAAAAATAAAAATTAAATGTGAAAAAACAATGTGCATATCAGAATTGAATAAAAAGAGCAGATCATTATTATACACATTGTTCTTAACCACATTGCTGATTCTATTTTATGTCTGTATTTTTTCCTTCTTTTCTTCTAGTTTTTAAACTTTTATCTAAAAGAAATATATTTCCTTTCTTGAAAAACAAAACAAAGCAGCACTTTAAAACTTACTTAATATGACCTCCAGAAAGCTTTCCTTAACTACCTATCCTCTCATAGACCTATCTTTTTAACTAGATTGTGACCTCCTTGAAGACAAGATCTATGATTTATCCACTGGCATCACCACCAAACCTGGCCCAGTGCTTAGCAAAGTAGATGCTCAAGAGATTTACTGGCTCCAATACTTTTCAACTATATGACCTTGAGCAAATAACCCAACTACCTTCCTGAGGGTCCTTAGTCCTCATCCATAATACTTGTTATTAATAATGTCTACACCAAGTAATTGTTATGCAGATAAATGAAATAAAGTTTAAAGACCAATACATTATATTGTCATCAACCCCACCCATCCCAACCACCTCATTGTGTTTAACCTGAATTCCTTTACTGTATTCTACAAGGAATACAATTTGGTCCCTGCCTTTAGGTTAAATAACACTGGGTTATTTTACCTTCCTCTGAACTCTGGTTGTGCCAGCCTTCTATTGCTCTTATAACACCCCAAACTCTTTTTAACTTTAAAGCTGTTATTCTGCCTTTGCCTAGAGCATTCTACCCTCATCCCTCAACTCTTCTTACAACTGCTTCCTTCTCACTCTTCAGGTCTCAGTTTAGATATCTTCTCAGAAAGGCCCCTCCTGTCCACTCTATAAAATGCTTTATTTACTTGGGATTAGCTATCTTCCCAACTAGCCTGAAAACCCTGTAAGAGCAGGAACTACCCATACCCCTAAATACCCAGAATCAAAACAATGTCTGGCAACTTAGTAAGTACTCAATAAATGTGTGTGAAATCAAAGTATTGGGTCGGCAGCTAAGTAATTGCAGATTTTTTAAAGAAAATCAAAGACAATTTTTTCATGGAACTAAATAACTTTATTCTTTAATGTATTGCCCATTTTGATCAATGACCTTTTGCCATCTTTCAGGCAGCATCATAATCCCACGTTCAAAAAACTTCTGTTTTTTATTAGCAAAAAACTGAATCAGGTACGATTTGACATCATCATCATTATTGAAATTTTTACCATTCAAGGAGTTTTGTAAAGATGGAAACAAAAAGTAATCAGATGGTGCAAGGTCAGGACTATATGGTGGATGTGGCAAAACATCCCAACCAAGCTCCATTAATTTTTGCCGAGTGACCAAAGATGTGTGTGGCCTTGCATTGTCATGATGGAATACAACACCTTTTCTATTTGTCAATTCGGGCCACTTTTCTTCAACTGCATTGTTTAATTTCATTAGTTGTTCAATGTAGACATCAGAATTGATCGTTCGGTTGGGTGGTAAGAGTTCAAAGTAGACAATTCCTTTGTAATCCCACCAAACTGATAACAAAACCTTCTTTTGATGAATCTCAGCTTTTGATGTTGTTTGAGTTGGTTCACCTGGCCTGCTCCACGATCTTTTCCGCTTGATATTGTTGTAAACAACCCATTTTTCATCGCCAGTTATCAGTCGTTTTAAAAATGGATCATTTTCATTACGTTTCTTTAGCAAATCGCAGCTGCTAATGCGTTGCGTTAACTGTGATTCTTTCAGTTCGTGAGGAACCCATGTATGGAGTTTTTGAACATAGCCAAGTTGTTTTAAGTGATTTTCAATGCATGTATGTGATACATGAAGCTTCTCTGCAATCTCACGTGTTGTACTGTGACAGTCCGAATTGATTATTGCTTTGATTAGGGCGTCATCAACTTCAACTGGACGACCAGAGCGTCTTTCATCTTTGAGTGAAAAATCACCAGAACGAAATTTGGCAAACCAATTTTGACACTGCCGTTCTTTTAAGGCTTCGTCACCATAAACAGCACATAACTTTTTATGAGCTTGTGATGCGTTTTTCCCTTGCGGAAATAAAAAAGCAAAATATGACGAAAATGTTCCTTTTGATTTTCCATTTTTCAACGAACGCCAAACAAAAACTACAAAACAGATCAAAAAACTTTTTTTACTGATTAACAGCTGAATAGCCAACTATCAAATACAAAATGTGTTTTACATTTGTACTACGTCTGCAAACCTAAAAATTCAACTGAAGCCATATATGTGTGAAACCCGCAATTACTTAGTTGCCGACCCAATACTTCGCACAGTGTCTAGCTGACTTTAAAAATAGTTTAGGACCAGGATGTGAAAGATGTCACATTACCATGTAGACAGTTGGCATTTATACTGCAGAAGAAAGGGATTCATCAAAGGCAAAGCAATGAGTGACCAGATGTTTCTCATAGCCTGGTTCTAATTGGCCATTCTTTTTTTTTAAATTTATATATTTTTTTATTGATTTCAAAAAGAAAAGGAGAGGGAGAGAGAGATAGAAACATCAACGATGAGAGAGAATCACTATTGGCTGCTTCATGCATGCCCTACCTTGGGGATCGAGCCCGCAACCGGGGCATGTGCCCTGACCAAGCATTGAACCTTGAAGTCCGAGTTCATAGGTTGATGCTCAACCACTGAGCCGTGCCAACCAAACATAATTGACCCTTCTTTAATCATATCAAAAGCACATCTTGTACAGCTTCTACTTGTGATTAGCTGTTCTCTCCCCTACTCATGTGTATACTACTATCTATCACATTTTTCTGTAGACAGGATTTATCTATTGTAATATACACAAAATTGCTCCTAACATCATTCATATTGGGCAAATGAGGCTTGCCCTGGATGGACTGTCAGTCAACTTTACCAAAGGACAGGACCTGGGAGGGCAGTTTAGCTGCTATTATTGTGAGATTCTTGCCTTGGAAATAAAGGGAGGGGCCAAAGGAGGGACCCTGTAAGGAGCTGGGGGAGAGGACAAATGAGAACATCCTGCAGGCAGGGACAGTCACCAAATGAAAAGACCTTTGCTGGTCTGCTTCTGAATAGAAGCATTTATTTACCCATAGGCTGCTTCCTTATCCCATCCATTATCTCGTAAGTGTCCTTTTAACTGGAAAAAGCAGCTATGAAAGTTGGCCTATACCCTGTATTTGGAAGAAAAGTCAGCTCAAAAGGTGTTTAAGAAAAATTAAGACTTCTGTATGGCAATATACAAAGTCAAAATACATATTGGCAAAAAAAACAACACCACCAAAAACTTGTAACAAATTCTCTTAATGTGTGAAGCGCTCTTACAAATTAAGAAAAAGATTAACAACCCAGTAACAAAACAGGCAAGAGAAAGCAACAGGCAACTCACAAAAGCATCATTAAAAAAAATTTTTTTTAAATTAAACCTAAGAAAATGTTTAGTCTCACTAATAATTGAATGCAAATTTAAAACAACTAAAATTTTGTGTACTGATTGAAGGATTATTAAAGAATTGATAATAATGTGTTGGAAAGAGAGTAGAAAATCAGACATTTTCATAGATAAACAGGCATAACCTTATTAGACTGCAATTTGGTCATTTCTTTCACCATGTAAAATGTCTATCTGAGGAATGCATAACAACCTGGGAGGACAGCAGACTTTTAATTTTGTTCTTTATGTATTCCTATATTTTGCATTTTTAAAAAATATATTTTATTGATTTTTTACAGAGAGGAAGGGAGAGAGATAGTCAGAAACATCAGTGAGAGAGAAACATCGACCAGCTGCCTCCTGCACGCCCCCCGCCAGGGATGTGCCCGCAACCAATGTACATGCCCCCAGCCGGAATCGAACCTGGGACCCCTCAGTCCGCAGACCGAAGCTCTACCACTGAGCCAAACCAGTTTCGGCTATTTTGCATTTTTGATAAGTATTTAATAATAAAACCAAACAATTTAAAATATATACATATTCTTGATTCTGAGAGTCAATATCTAGGAACTTTCTCCTATGGATACCAAAAGAAATAATTACAACAGGGGGTTTGAACTGTGCAGGGGCAACTTATTTCCAAGGATGTTCTGCAGCAATGTTTGTAAAAGTGAAAATTTAGGAAGGACACAAGGTTAATATATATCTATATTGATATAAAGGTTAATATAACTGTAGTAATATATAATTAAAAGATTATACAAACAAGTACCTTAAAAGAATAAAGTACTGACACAGAAAGATACTGTTAATTGAAAAAGGGCAAGTTATAAAACAGCATCATTTTATGATTCTACTTTTGTTCAATTTATGTATTTATAGATCCATATATTGATATTATTCTAGAGGTTCAGTGTACAAAATTCGTGTATGGGGTGGGGGGTCCCTCAGTCAGGCCTACACCTTCTCCAGTCTGGGACCCCTAGAGTGTATGTCCAACATCAGTAACCGGCAGACAGACATCCTCTCACAATCTGGGACCACTGGCTCCTAACCTCTCATCTGCCTGCCTGCTTGATAGCCCCTAGCTTGCCCTTTGCAGGCCTGATCACCTCTAACTGCCTCTGCTTTGGCCCCAGCCGAAGCTGCAGTCTGACCTCCCTCTGCTGGAGGCGACCTGGCCAATCAGGGGAAGATGGAAGGCGCCTCCCCCATCACTCTACTGCTGCTGCACACAGAACCCCAAACAAAAGGAATCCAAAGAGGACCACAACAAGACACATCATAATTAAAATGCTAAGAGCAAAAGACAAAGAGAGAACATTAAAAGCAGCAAGAGAAAAATAGTTAATTACCTACAAGGGAACACCCATAGGATTGTTAGCTGATTTCTCAGCAGAAACTATGCAGGCCAGAAGGGAGTAGCAAGAAATAGTCAAAGTGATGAATAGCAAGAACCTACAACCATGATTACTCTACCCATCAAAGCAATCATTCAGAATTAAAGGTCAGATAAAGAGCTCCAAGATAAGAAAAAGCTAAAGGAGTTCATCACACCAAACCAGTATTATATGAAATGCTGAAAGGTATTTTTTTTTAAATATATTTTATTGATTTTTTTACAGAGAGGAAGAGAGAGGGATAGAGAGTTAGAAACATCAATGAGAGAGAATCATCGATCAGCTGCCTCCTGTTGGGGATGTGCCCGCAACCAAGGTACATGCCCTTAACCAGAATCAAACCTGGGACCATTCAGTCCGCAGGCCGATGCTGTATCCACTGAGCCAAACCGGTTTCGGCTGAAAGGTATTCTTTAAGAAGAGGAAGAAGAAGAAAAAGGTAAAGATAAAAATGATTAACAACAAATACATATCTATCAACAAGTGAATCTAAAAATCAAGTGAATTAAAAATCTAATGAACAGAATAAACTGGTGAATATAATAGAATCAGGGGCATAGAAAGGGAGTGGACTGACAATTCTCAGGGGAAAAGGGGTGTGGGGGTGCGTGAAGAAAACGAAGAAAAATCGTACATCTATGGATGAGGACAGTGGGGGGGGGTAAGGGTAGAGGATGGGGTGGGAACCAGGTGAAGGGGAACTATGGGGGGGAAATAGGAACAATTGTAATAATCTGAACAATAAAGATTTATTTTTAAAAAAGAAAATATTATTTTATTAAACTTCATCTAAATAAAGATGTCAGTATAATTTTAATGAAAAATAAAACATATTACAGTACAAAAAAATTATTTTATTCAAATTTGTAATTTTATATAAATGAGGCTTGTCTTTTTATATCAATTACAGTGTTGGCTTTAGAGATTATGACAGAATGATTGGTCCCTTTAATTTTTATAGCATGCCTTTATTATGAAGGAAGAAATAAGAACTATGTAAATACTATTGCCAAACATCAGCAGAGTCTTTGGCTAAAATTCAAAGAACCTCAACTAAATCATCTATAATTTCATGTATTTATATTCAGTGTTTAACCCACCCAAGAAACACTTGCAGGATTTAGGAAAATCCCTAACTATTTCAAACTCCATTGAGAATGTGAAACTTCAGAACCAGAAGAAAACCTAAAGATAATCTAGTCCAAACATCTCATTTCACAAGGATACTTAGAGTTCCAAGGGGCAATACATCCAGACTACAAAACTACCTCAGACCAGACACAGCATCAAGCACATCATGCCCTGAGTCCAGAGTCCTGAGGCTCTTGCTGGTTCCCTTAACAGATCTGTAAGAAACTGTACAGCTGCACAGATGGCAAAAGGAAAGCAAAATCAGGAGCAACAAAAATCCACTTCATTATTGTACAACTGGGATTCCTAGACCTTTCCCTACCAGAGTGATCACTGGAGACTCTGCTGTAAGAGAAATCCCTTGAGAAAACTTTTCCCTTAGCATCCTCTCCTCCTAGCTTCAAGCCTTAGCTGTGCCTCCACCAGAATCAAAATGACAGAGCTACGAAGTGCCAAAGCATAGCTCCCTTCCCATTAACTAAATCCATTTATCCAAATGTATGCATTCATTAAACAGGTATTTACTGAGAGCCGACTCTATACCAGGCTCAGGTCTAGGTCCTGGGGTAAAGCATCTGCACTGGAAGCTGGGCTTACTAGTATGCCTGGGTTCACTCAAACCCATCCACTGGAGGGTCTGTGAGAGCCACGGCATTAATCATGTGCTGGGTCACACTGTATGTGCTCATTGCATTAAGAGTCTTCATAATCATGTTCACTAAGTTCAGGGGACAGGATCAGAACTTGACTCAGGCACCTTTATCCACAGTGCCAAAATCCAGGTTAGCTGTTGTTAGTAAAAGTCAGGTGGTGTGCCTGTAACTCATGACTGACATATTGCTACAACAGATGCTAGAAATGCCCTTGCTGGAGATTTAGGTAAAAGGTCTCTAGCAGTGAAAAATAATGTTAAATACGACCACGGATTGCCTAGAGATTCTACAGAATTTTCTATTTGACATTATACTATGACTGATTCTGTTTGGTTCCAAAAGTGATTACTATATAGAGTATATTTCATTATGTGCACTGTTTTAAGAACTGCAGAAACAAAAATGAGTATGATGTCATTCCTCCCCTTAGGTCTGCCGACGAGATGGACATAAACAGATAGTCACTATAACATGAAGTGTGGTAGTGAGGTATGCATGCGTACCATGGGACTCGAATGGAGGCAAACTTGACCCGTCTTGGGCAAAGCAATGGAGCACACAGTGGCTTCCTCAAGGAGAGAGTACCTGAACAGATACCTGACAAAGATTCACAACAAAGATAATGTGAATAAAGGCATAAAGATGTGAAACAGAATGAAATATTTGTGAGGGGAAATGAGCAGTTTAGAATCACAATAGCAAGAAATGAAAGGAAACCAGAGAGATACCAAAAGCTCTGATAGTAAGGACCTGGCACATACAAGTGTTCAAAATGCTTGATAAAAGAATTGACTACAGCTTTCATCAAGGAAAAGATATGAGCATTTGTCATGCATGCTGGGCATATTTTGTATATTCGTGTTGTTAGTAGAAACAAAATATAATGCATAAATGGAATAATAAGAACATGATGCAGTCAGCAAGAACATGGCTCACTCAGCATGTTACTTTGACATGCAGGCATAATAAAGAGGAAATGGTTGAACAGTTTCGATATTGTGACCGTAAGAGAGGAAAGGGCTGGGGTGGGGCCTGCACAAAAGACACAGGCTGGGATCATATGAAAAAAGATAAAAGGGGCATGCTCAGAATCTCTGAGCTTGAGAACTTCTTGGCTATAACGACCATCTCTTTCTCCTCCCCCGACTCCATGCCTAGATACAATCAACATAAATAAAACACCTGTGACTCTACCTGCTTTCCTCATGGCAAAGCATGGAGGAAAGCCTGAACTGGGAAGCAGAACTCATCTTTACTTCCTGGTGGTTGCTTTTGTCCCTTACTGCTGCCGAAGAGGGAGAGGATATCCAGAGGTGGGAGAAAAGTAAGTCAGCACAACCCAGTCTAACAATTCCATACTGAAACACACAGTAATTCTGGCCCAGAGTAGATATTCACTAAGGATAAGAAAACAGAATAAGGGAGGGAGACACCATAACTATTGGTCATAAATTCTAAAAAATTTTCATCATACACCAAAAACAACTCAACAAGGTGAAATTTATGTTTTTAATATCTCTAACACTGGTTTTCTTTTCATAATGTATCTTTTAAAAAATAAACAGTAAGGCTGTGCATGTATGGGGGCAGGGGTATGTATATAGGAACTCTTTACACTCTATTCAATTTTTCTATAAACCTAAAACTGCTCTAAAATATAAAGTGTGTTTAACAAAAACAAAGCAAAATATAAGTCCATTAGTACAGAAGTTGACACAGCTCAAGACTGGGAACCTGAGGTCCAGGTTCCCAATCTCCAGGCCCAGAATTGTGACTCTGGCCCTCACATCCCTGGACCACCTCCCTGTTTTTGATCCTCTAGGCATCTAAGGGCCTGTGATTGGGCTCCTGTGATGACAAGGGGCTGAGACTCACTTACGTTCATTTGAGTGAAGAATGGGAAAGGCATATATTAAGAACACAGGGAAAATAAGAGGATAAGGAACCAAAGGAGGGCTAAGTCTCACAGAGGCTAACAATTAAATTTAATATTGATTCCCAGGCATGTGCAGCAAAAAGAGATCTATGGCATTTCTGATGTATTGGTATTAATGGGGTCATCGTTATCCATGTGTCCACATCACTCTTCTCTGTTTTATCTTTTCTTTTTTTTTTTTTCTTTTTCTTTTTTTTTTTTTTAAAAATATATTTTATTGATTTTGTACAGAGAGGAAAGGAGAGAGATAGAGAGTTAGAAACATCGATGAGAGAGACTCATCGATCAGCTGCCTCTTGCACACCCCCTACTGGGGATATGCCCGCAACCAAGGTACATGCCCTTGACCGGAATCGAACCCGGGACCCTTCAGTCCCCAAGCCGACGCTCTATCCATTGAGCCAAACCAGTCTCGGCATCTGTTTTATCTTTTCTATACTCCTCGAAAAATTGCAACAATTTCCAAAACAAAACATCTGAACTTTTGACAGTAGGCAATATCACAAGACAATTGCCAGCTTGTAAGTGAACTACCTTTGAGCCAGGGCCTCCCCTAGTCCAGTCAGCTTGACCAGAAAGGGGCTGCATCATATGATTCCTCAGCAAGAATCTAGAGAAAGGGACAATGAGCCTTAGCAGAAACTGTGGGTACAGCACTCACTATAAATTCATTTATGATACACTGATGATAACAAGGCCTTGGCAGAAATCGTGAGATGGAAGAAATGACATCTGGTGGTACTAGAGGCTTAGCAATATAAAAGATATGTGTGCAAGGTCTCTAACAACAGAGACACAACTGGACATTCCTAAAAAAAACAAAAAACAAAAAACCCATTCTCAGAACTTCTCATCCCTTCCCCACCCACTTCCATCCCATAATTTAGAAAAACGTCTATCCCCACTCTCCAATATCCTAGGTTCTAGAGACATTTTAAATAAGACCTTAAGAGCCACAGGGACAAGTATTTGAGGTCCATTCCAAATCTAGATTAACATTTTCCTTAGCTTAGAGCTGTGTTCACATACTTATCATAGCCCTAACTGTGATTCTTCCACGCTTATCATTGTACACAGTGATGTGGAAGAACAGTCTGGTCTATACAGCAAATGTCACACAGTAGAAGTGAGTACTTCTGACCAAAGCCTTGCTTCTAGCAGTATTAATCCCTTCCTAAAGCAATGGCAGTCAGCCCTTTCCCAATCAGGAAGCAGCCAGCAGAGCTGGAGCTCTAGAAGCCTCCAAGGAAGTCAGTCGGGAGTGAAGAGACCTCTTTTATCTCTTGTTAGTATACACTGGAATTGCTGAGCTTTGATACACGTGGGATGTGGGAAGGGCACCAACCTTTGAAGTGCCAGCTTAAGAAAAATTAAAATAATTAAGTTTACTCATTAAATGGCTATACAAGCAGACTCAAAAGTATTATATGACAATTATAAGGCAATGCATATTTTATAGGTGTGCTTTGGTTTTTACACATTACATTATCCTAAAAATACCTACATTAATAATAAAAAGGTAATAGGCTAATTAAACTGACGTCTTCAAAACGGCCAGGGTGGCAGGGCCAAGGGAGAAGTGGTTAGGGGCGATCAGTCCAGTGGGGGAGAGCAGTTAGGGATCAGGCTGGCAGGCAGAGGCAGTTAGGAACATCAGGCCGACCAGAAGAGTAGTTAGAGGTGATCAGGTCACCAGGCAGAGTGGTTAGGGGTGATCAGGCAGGCAGGCAGGCAAGCAGTTAGTAGCCAGTGGTCCTGGATAGGGAGAGGGAAGTCCAACTGCCGACATCCCCTTAGGGAACCTAGATTGAAGAAGGTAAAGGCTGGGCTAAGGAGTTCCCCCACACACACCCGTGCACAAATTTTGTGCACTGGGCCTCTAGTGATTGAATGCAAAGAACTAAAACATAAATGGTAAGACAGTAAACCTGTTCTAATTGCTGGGAAGCAAGGAGGTGAATATTCAGGGGGAAAACACTATCCTGTCCTAGTTCTTTTTATTATTTAAAAGAGAGAATAAAAGACAAAAGTTCACTGTGTGAAAAAAGATTGTCAAGTGATGAATCATTTCAATATCAAAAGATGCTATGGAAAAAAAATCATGTTTTAGTATTGAGTTTGAACAAAGTAGAGAGAAAACATTCACAAATACTATTGGAATTAAGGGGACTCCTAGAGAGTTCACATTTTCTGTCACATGAGTTAAACAGCTTTTTGAAAAGTCAGTTGATCTCTACATGAAACCTCTAATGAGATCATGAGATACTGAATTCCCGAAAAACAAAGTCTTATTAGAAATCTTACCCTAGTAGTATTGACCAATGTTACTAAATAAAAGAAAAAGAAAAACATAAATCAAATTAATCTTTATACTTTTGTTTTAGATTTAAGAAACTTCTTCCATGAATACTAACTATACATGCTTCTACTACACAAATTTTACATACCACAGCTAGGAAGTGAAGTGGGCAGGCTATTTAGAAAAGAGAACACAAACTTTTGGTAGAAAAAGCCCCACAACTCTGAGAAGACAATAATAAAAATTCTTGCCGAAACCAGTTTGGCTCAGTGGGTAGAGCGTCGGTCTGCAGACTGAAGGGTCCCAGGTTCGATTCTGGTCAGGGGCATGTACCTTGGGTGCGGGTACATCCCCAGTAGGGGGTGTGCAAGAGTCAGCTGGTTGATGTTTCTCTCTTACCAATGTTTCTAGCTCTCTATCCCTCTCCTTCCTCTCTGTAAAAAATCAATAAAATATATATATATATTTTAAAAGAATAAAGATTCTTGCCCTGTGGTTTTTTGGTGTTTTGTTTTTGTTTGTTGGTTTTTTGTTTGTTTGTTTTTTAGCATTATGGCAATGCTAAATAATTAAATTTCTTAAATCATTCATATAACAATAAGCAAATCTATTGTCAGCTCTCAATGTTCTTTTTTAAATTTGATAACAGCTGCCACTAGTGTGTTAGACCATACCATCCTGAAGGCTTCTGATCTCCAAAGCTAAAAATATGATGGAAAATCCTTTAGGCTGAGCCTCAGAAATTATTTTAAGAGCCTGGTAATAAGCAACTACATAAAATTATTTTAAGTTGCTAATTATCACCATAGACAAGCAGTCAGGAGGTCACAGTTCTAGGAACATTTCCAAGGTAAATTATTTTTCATTTTTATGAATTGTTTAAATCACATTCTATGAGGATAGAAGTGGAATGAGAGGACCACACGATAATCAGTTCTCTGTTTGTCGGGTCCAGGCCTCTCTTTCTGATCAAATATCAAAATGTCAAAGAACCATAGTCCTTTGTTAATCCGAAGAGGTCTATTATTGGGCATTATTACCCCTGTTTTATAGATGAAAAAAACAGAGATTTGGGTGAAATAAGGTAGCCTGGCCAAGATAACAAGGCTAGTTAAGTAATAGAACTAGGATTTGACCCAAAAATGTGTAACCCAACTTTCATTCTCTCTCCATTACTATGGGCTCATTCGGAAGTTTCTTATTCAAACCTCAGCTCAAATGCCTCCTTCTCAGAGAGGCAGGCCATCCTCTTATATTAGTAGATTTATTTTCTTCACATTTAAAAGAGTCTGGACCCTGAGAGTCTTTTCCTGTTGAAAACAAACAAAAGACTTTTGCAGATTTTTTTCAAATAGTAACTTGGATAAAAAAATTTTGAAAAAAGAAAATGACTCAGAATGAGAAAAATAAGGATGATGTTAAGAAGGAAAACAGAATTGCACTTTCTCCCGTGTCGCTTCACTGAAAGGCTAAGAGGCGTGGGAGCGGATTCTAAAGGCTAAGTATGCAAACTACTGTCATGCCCCATGGAGTAATCAGATGCTCACAATCACGGCTCTGTGGAAGATTCCCCAAAAAGATACACCCCTTTAGGCACATGGATGAAATAGACATTCAGAGTTTGAAATGTCAGCATGGGATTGTGGCTTTCTTAAGAAAATAATGAATTAGTATTTGTGTTACGTTTAAAAGCTTCTTAAGTACCTTCAGAAGACTCTGTGAAAGATTTTTTTAATATACTTTATTGATTTTTTACAGAGAGGAAGGGGAAAGGATAGAGAGTTAGAAACATCGATGAGACAGAAATATGGATCAGCTGCCTCCTGTACACTCCCCACTGGGTATGTGCCTGTAACCAAGGTACATACCCTTGACCGGAAACTAACCTGGGACCCTTGAGTCCGCAGGCCAACGCTCTATCCACTGAGCCAAACTGGTTAGGGCTCTGTGAAAGATTTTTAACTTCGATATTTAAAATTTAGGGACCCTTAGAAAGAAGAAATACATTATCTAACACAAAACTATTTATCTGAGGCCTGAATGGTACAGTGTGCTAAAATGGGTTTTACATTATAACTTTTCCTGGTTTCAATTCTGCATTATCCTTGCCTACCATTCTTGAGTTCAGACCCTGTTATACAGCCTTAATTCTTTCCTAATTAAAAGAATTACCTTACTTGTACAGCAAGAGCTCTCAACCCCTCTGACTCTCCTCACTCCCACAACCAAACTCAATTATCAAACAACCCTATTTCAAAACAGCCTGCTGAGATGACCTATCTAGAGTCCACCTCTGGGTTCCATTCCAGTAGCACTGGATAATCAGGCAATACAAAGACTAAGAAGAAAACATTCTAACCCTGGATGAGATCTCTAGTTATCTCTCAATTCAATGTCATGTGTTTCTAAATTCTTAATTTCTCCTGATATAGCACTTTATAGCAAAAAGTTACCCAATTTATTGAACGTTATTAAATTCCCCAGTTAAGTCCTGATTGGTGTGGCTCAGTTGGTTGGAGCGTTGTCCCATGTGCCAAGAGGTGGCAGTTTCAATTCCCAGGCAGAGCACACACCCAGGTTTTGGGTTCGATTGCCAGTCAGACAGTACAGGAAACAACTGATTGATGTTTCTCTCTCTCCCTTCCACTCTCTCTTGAATCAGTGAAAACATGTCTTCTGGTGGGGATTTAAAAAAACAAAAATTAAATTTTCATTAAAAAAAAAGAAAAAGGCTGAAAGAATCATGGATCAGGTGGTTGGTCTTATTATATAACTAGAGGCCTGATGCATGAAATTCGTGCACCTCAGCTTAGCCTTCACCCTCTCCAATCTGGGACCCCTCAAGGGATGTCTGACTGCCCATTTAGGCCCAATCCTACCTAAACGGGCAGTTGGACATCCCTCTCACAATCCAGGACTGCTAGCTCCCAACTGCTTGCCTGTCTACTTTCCTGACTGTCCCTAACTGCTTCTGCCTGCCAGCCTGATCACTCCCTAATCACTCCCCTGCCAGCCTGATTGATACCTAACTGCTCCCCTGCCAGCCTGATTGCCCCTAATTGCCCTCCCCTACAGGCCTGGTCACCCTTAACTGCCCTCCCCTGCAGGTCTCATCCCCCCCAACTGCCCTTCCCTGTAGGTCCGTCACCCCCAACTTCCCTCCTCTGCTGGTCTGGTCACCCCTAACTGCCCTCCCTGCAGTCTTGATCGCCCCCAAATGCCCTCCCTTGCAGGCCTGGTCCCTCCCAACTGCCCTCCCCTGCTGGCCATCTTGTGGCAACCATCCTGTGTCCACATGGG
Source organism: Pipistrellus hanaki (assembly GCF_964339955.1). Classification (NCBI taxonomy): domain Eukaryota; kingdom Metazoa; phylum Chordata; class Mammalia; order Chiroptera; family Vespertilionidae; genus Pipistrellus; species Pipistrellus hanaki. Next base: position 53,100,033 of record NC_140503.1, on the reverse strand, counting down.
GGCAGCCATCTTGTGTGTTGGAGTGATAGTCAATTTGCATATTACTCTTTTATTAGATAGGATACCTACTAGGACTCAAAACACCAATGGAGAAAGTTAAAAGAAAAGCCTTTCTTTATAATCTTTCCTATAAGTTCTCATTATAGAAATACACACACACACACACACACAGGTATATCTGGGTGATATCCATAAATAATCTGTTTTTAGAAACCACATTCTAACATGGAGAGCTGTAAAGTAGTTCGTATTTCCCCAAAAGAGCAATGTTATATCTGAGGTTTGGGTTTCTGAGGCTGACTTGTATGTTAGTTGTAGATATGATCAAAGAAATGCCATAAAGCAATTGCAAAATTATAAAACTCTAAAGCAATTTCAAATACCAAAATCCTAGTCCTAGGGTTTAAAACAATACAAATTGATTATACAAGTATTCCACTGTAAAGTATATAGAAATGCATACTCTGACATAATACATATATTTCTGTATGCTTACATTAAACATACAAATATAAGCAAAGAGATAAAATGATTGGGATTTACTTTAAAATACTCCAGAAAGAAAAAAGTTGGGAAAGGGACTAAATGAAGTAAGATGTGCAAGATGCTGGTATTTGTTGAAGCTGTGTGTTTGGGGGTTTATCTGACTACTAGAGGCCCAGCGCACGATTAAATAGTGTGGGTATGATCCCTAGGCCTAGCCTCCACAGGCTGAACGCCGCCTCTGCCGCCAGGCTGTCAGGCCTTGGGGATCACCAGCTCATCCCCAGCTGCTCCCAGGCTCAGGCCTACGGGAAAGTGGGTGTCAGAGACTCCACCTCCATGCACATGCGCTGGGCCAGCTGCTGACAGAGTGGTGCTGCCTGCTTGGGCCGCTGCCACTGCTGTTCGGGCTTGAGGTGCTGACGGAGGCTGTGGGGCACGCCCATGACCTACCCGCCCTGGCATGAGCAGCCCTGGATGAGCAGTGCATTCCATCAGTGGCCAGCCCAGCACCCGCACATGGAGGCGAAGTTGCTAGGATCTGCTTTCCGCAGGCCTGAGCCCCCGAGCAGCTGGGAATGAGCTGGTTATCCCAACGGCCTGACAGCCAGCCTGGTCCTCCTGCCACCCAACACGATTCCCTTGTTCACCATCACTGATCCATCGGAGCCTGTGGGCCAGGGAGAAGGACCAAGTAGTCAGCAGTTCAGCTCACTTGTCAGTCACCAGTCCTGCCACACCAGCTCGTGGGGAGGGGAGGAGGGAGGGACAGAGAAGTGGTCAATACCACTTCATGGCACCAGTTGTTTGGTCGTTTCAATCGTTAGGGACACTGCCTTTATATATATATATATATATATATATATATATATATATATATATATAGAGAGAGAGAGAGAGAGAGAGAGAGAGAGAGAGAGAGAAAGTTAAATGAAAAGAAAAGCAGAGAATATATATATATATGTGTATATATATATATATATATATATATATTCTTTTTACTTTGTGCATATTTGAAAACTTTTCATTAAAAATGTTTAAGAATCTAAAATAAAAGTTATAAATAATGACTACGTATTAATAAATACTGCTTAATAATTTCTACTACCTTCTTAAAACTTGAGACTCTTCAAGGTAAATGAGCTAGATCATAGCACAAGGGAGGAGTTAAGGCCATTTTCTCAAAGCAAGCAGTTGTCAGTAATATAACTGACTTGATAGCCCTCCCTCCCCACCTGTAAGATGGTGTGATCATACATCAGTTAGCAAAATTGTAAAAATATAACTAGAGAATGAGGCTAGATCTAACCTTATACTACATATAAAATGTAACTCAAGCCCTGGCCAGTGTGGCTCAGTTGGTTGACATAGTCCCACCCACCGGGAGGTTGAGGTTCAATTCCAAGTCAGGACACATGCCTGGGTTACAGGCTCAAACCACGAGGGGGGAGCATGCAGGAGGCAGCTGACCCTTGGTTCTCTCACATGGATATTTCTCTTTCTTCTTCTCCCTTCCTCTCTCTCTCAAATCAATTAAAAAATATATTTTTAAAGTATCTGCTGCAGAGTATTTTAAAAAAATAAACTGAAAATGGGTCAAAGATCTAAAATAGATCAAATATCTTTACAACTCTTAGAAGAAAACATAGGAAAAAGCTTCCTTCCTGTTATTGGATTTGGGAACGGTTTCTTGGCTATGACACCATAAGCACAAGCAAAAAGAAGAGAAAAATAAAATTGAACTATGTCAAAATTAAAAATTTCAACAGAGTGAAAATGCAACTGAGAAATGGGAAAAATATTTGCAAGTCATATATTTGATAAGGGGTTAATGTTCAGAAAATACAAAGAATTCCTATCATTCAACAACAACAAAAATGAACAATCTGATTAAAAGTAAACAGAGGACTTGAATAGACATTTCTCCAAAGAAGATATACAGATGACCAACAAATGTATGAGAAAATGCCCAATATCATTAATTATTAGGGAAATGCAAATCAAAGACACAATGAGATACTACCTCATACCCATCAGAATGCTTACTATTAAACATACACATACATAAAACCACAGAAAATAACAAGTGATGGAAAGAATCTAAAACCTTTGTGCACTGTTGGTAGTAATGTAAATGGTGCAGCTGCTATGGAAAACAGTATGGCAGTTCTTTAAAATATTAAACATAGACTAATCAACTAATCCAGCAATTCTACTTTTTGGTATACACCCAAAAGAATTGAAAGCAGGGTCTATAGAAATATTTCTTAGACCCTGCTTTCAATTCTTCATTGAAAGTAGCATTATTAATAATGTCCAAAAGGTAAAAACAACACAAGGTATCCACCAACAAATGAATGGATAAACAAAATGTAATACATATATACATACAGCATAATATCATTCAACCTTTAAAAGAAAGGAAATTCTGACATATGCAGTTAAATAAGACAGTCACAAAAAAGACTGTATGATTCCACTTACATGAGGAACCTAGAATAGACAAATTAATAGATAAAAAGTAGAAAGTGAGTTCCAGGGGCTGAGGGGAAGGGGAATAAGGAGTTGAGGTTTAATGGGTATGGAGTTTTAGTGTTGCAAGATGAAACAGTTCCAGAGATTGGTTGCACAGTATGAATGTAATTAACACTACTAAACTGTACACTTAAAAATGGTTCAGCAGCCGAGACCGGTTTGGCTCAGTGGATAGAGCGTCGGCCTGTGGACTGAAAGGTCCCAGGTTTGATTCCGGTCAAGGGCATGTACCTTGGTTGCGGTTGTGGGCACATCCCCAGTAGGGGGTGTGCAAAAGGCAGCTGATCGATGTCTCTCTCTCTCATTGGTGTTTCTAACTCTCTACCTCTCTCTCTTCCTCTCTGTAAAAAAATCAATAAAATATATCTTTTTTTTTAATGGTTCAGTAGAAAATATTTTGTGTTTTATTAAAAATAAAGGTTTTTAAAAAAACATACATCTGTATTCTAAATGTTTACTAAAAGCCCAAACACATAGTCATTTCAAAAAGTGCACCTCCAAAGATGACCTATGATAACTACATTGGACCCCTGTTGTCAAATTATTCCTATAGTATTGAAATAAGAGAAACTCAGTAAGTCATTAATTAGGAAGAACTTAGTTACTGAGATTCCAAACGATGCTATTGCATAGCAAACTAATGCATGTTGGAGTTTACAGATTTCAGTAGGGTTTTGATGTTTTCTGTATCAAGTTTAAGGCCTTAAAAATATTAAGAGAGGCTTTTTTAAAAACCACATTTCCACCTGCATCATAATGTCTAGTCACCATGGCACTATACCAACCCAAGATAACTTAAGCCAGCTTTCCCTCAGGGAACTTTGCCAGGCTTAGTACCCAAGTCAGGTAATAAACACTAAACCATGTATTTTTTATTGGATTCTCTAAAGTGCAGCAAATCAGCCTCCAAATGTCAGAAGATCTAGTCTCATGCTAATGAAAACAAAGATATTTACTGTTATAGAGTCTCTTTTATCCAAGTACTCAAAGTGCTTAGCAAACATTAATCAAACTAAAATTAAGGCATAGCCTTAGGACATCTGAAGGCATTAGGCTTTCAAAAAGGCAATATAATCAACAAAAACAGGACTGGGAAATTGACCCCATTTCTTCAACAAATAAGCTTTGAGGAGAAAGAGAGGGAGGGAGAGAGAGAGAAAGAGACTGACTATAGATTAAGAGACTTTAAGAAATACCAACTGCAATATCTGAAACTTGATTCAAACAAACTGTTAAAAAAAGATTGACATTAAAGATGCAATTGAAAGTGCAAAGACTGACTTGACATTTGACAACAGTAAGAAATTATTATGACTTTTATGTATAATAATGGCACTGTAGGTATATACATTATACATATAAATTTTGAAGTGCTTATATTAGAGATACTGTGTCAGAAATCCCCAAGATAACTCCCAGGTTCAGTGATTTCCTAGGAAGGTTCACAGGACTCACTATATACCATACTCAAGACTAAGATTCATTACAGCACAAGGTTACAGAGCAAAATCAGCAAAAAAAAAAAAAAAAAAAAAAATGCTCAAATTCCTCCAGCAACAAGTTGTGACAATGCTGTCTACCAGAGAAGCTCATTACAGACTCGGTGCCCAAGGTTTTATCCGGGGCTGGTTACACTGGCTCGCTTTATCTAGCCCCTACCAAGATGCCAGACTCCAAGAAGGAAAGCAGGTATTCAGCATACACAATATTGTTTGTACGCAAAGCTTAGGCACAGTGAGACACTGTCAACTAAGGTGGGGAGAACCCTCCTGAAATCCACTTTCCCAGATGCCAGCCAAAGGCAAACTTGTAAGCAAGCCTTTCCAAGAATAGCAATCAGGCCTGATAGAGCTCCTTTCTGCACAAATACATACTGAAATATCTGGACGAAATGACAGTATATGTGTCGGAGATTTACCTCAAAGCAATATGGGAGGGCAAAAGAGAGTAGAAGATTAGCCATGAGTTGATATTGTTGAGGCTGGGGAATGAGTACTTGAAAACTTATTGTACTGTTATTTCTACAGTTTTAAATTTTCCCATAATAAAAAGTTGTGTGTTGTTTTTTTTTTATCATAACAAAAAACTTAAAGCCAGTGCTTAGGCTATGAATCAATGGGGATGAGAACTGGAGTTTGCAGAATCCTTGGACTGCTACTAAGGTCTGAGGAAGAGCACTTGTCCCAGGCCATTGTGACAGCCTTTGAACAGGTCACAGTTCTTGGACTAGGGGCAGAAAGCAAACTACATCTCAGAGCCAAACATTTGAGAGTGATTTGATTGTGGTCACAGATTAAGCAGCTAGCAAATGACTTTAAACAATCTATAAAGGGTTTTTTTGTTTTGTTTTGTTTTGTTTTGTTTTGTTTTGTAAATTCACCTGTGAAATATATTCCAAATAGGCAATGCATGTGTTAGTCTACACGATACTGTAAAACCAATACATTTCTAAATCCTACTAGTAAAGTCTGTTGAGATAGGTCTAGTTTTAGTGTTTTAATAAGCTGTACATTCTGTGAAACCTATAGTGAAGTTTGTTGTTTTCTTAATTTATCTTATTGTTGGAAGTATTACAGATGTCCCCTTTTCCCCCCTGTTGACTCCCTCCACCCCATTCCCATGCCCTCTCCAGGCTTTAAACAATCTATAAAGTTTTACAAATCAGGTTTATTATAGTTTGCGTCATTAATAGCTGAGCCATAAAATAAATATGTAGTTACTCTTTCCCACAGCACAAGAACAAAGAATGGAGAATGTTTCTTTCATTTCAAAAATATATTCCTTAGCACTGAAACATGCTACTCTCATATTATACACTGAAATACAGTAGCCCAAGAGTGACTAAAACCTTGGCAACAAGTTCCAAACATTAAGAACTCCTGAGTATTCTGACTCACTGCTACACAGCCTCCATAGACAGCATTAAATTTTGTTTTACTTAAATGAGGCATACAGGAAAATTAAAAGAGGAAGGGGGAATACAGGGGGGAGTGTATCCTGAAACTACAAATAATCTCTACTTTATAATAAATTATTTGTAACACAAATATAATGAAACCCTGTTTAGCTTATATTATATACGGGTGGGGGAAAAACAACAACTAAAAGCCCAAGGTTGAACTATCAGGATAACAAGCTTTACCACCTAGCCCCTCGCTCCAACACCCCACAATATGACAGTTCAACCTGTCCTAGATGGAAAAGAATGAATCAGGGAGGACCAGCCCAAATCAGTTATACAGACTTACACATCTTCCCTCTCTTATGTTATGAAAATATGTATTCACCACTGAGTGGTGCCATCCCTGGTCTCCAAACAATAAGGATTTTTGCCTATTATTGACTCGTCAATAAAGCATTCCCTATTCGAGAGGATGGCTTTTCACAAATCCATCCACACTCTCATCCAAATGCCAATATAACCAAAAACATATGATGAAATATCTGGGCTTGGGACCAGAACAAAGCCTACAGATGTACAAGGGACCAAGGATTTCTTTGATTCTGTACTAAAAGTCCACAGATCTTTCCTGCAAATGGAAAAGCACACCAACTCCATAAAACACAGCATCATTAATTAGCACTGCATTACAAATGTAGCACCCTATTTAGTTACAGAGTTCCGTCAAGATAACTGTTATCAAGATAAAAGTTATTGTGATTAAATAAAAGGTAGAATGTTATTTCTTATCTGTTCTCTAGGTGCCAGCCTCTCTGGGCAAGTACTAATGATTCTGCTGAAGTTGTTTTGCATGAGCACTTCAATACCTAGGAAACCAACTACTTTTAAATAAATGTTAAAGGTTGCCTTGGCCAGGTGGCTCAGCTGATTGGAGCTTAATCTGTGCAGGAAAAAGGTTGTGGGTTTGATTTCTGATTAGGGCACATACCTAGATTAAAGGTTCAGTCTTCAGTCAGGGAATGTACGGGAAGGTGACAAATCAATGTTTCTCTCTCTCTCTCTCTCTCTCTCTCTCTCTCTCTCTCTCTCTCTCTCTCACCAATTAGCATATCTTCGAATGACGATTAAAAAATAATAAAATAAAATGTTATACTCTTTCTGGAAAGCAATTTAAAAATAGAAAGCACCTTTAAAAATATTCAGTGACTCTTTAGGAATTGGTCCAAAACACAAGTAATAATGAATTTAACAGATATTCATAATTGCATTATTTGTAACTAGAGGCCTGGTGCATGAAAATTCATGCACTGGGGCAGGGGAAGAGGGTCCTTCAGCCTGGCCTGCCCCCTCTCACATTCCAGGAGCCCTCAGGGGTGGGAGGTGACCCAGTGATCAGGGGAAGGCGACACCCCATCAAACCTCTGCTGGCAGCATAAGCCTTGAATGGCCCTGGGAAGCTGGGCAGCTGCCATTAGATGCTTGCCTGTGCCTCGGGCCAGCCCTAGGCAGCTAGGCAACCACCATCCGAGGCTTGTCTACGCCTCAGGCTGGACATGGATGCCTGGGGGGCTGAGGAGACTGGGGGACTCCAAAGGTAGGTGCCCCAGCAGGGCTGTGGGGACTGGGCACCGCCATCTTGTGGCTGTGGGCACCACCATCTTTGAGAGCATGGCAATCAATTAGCATATTACCTCCTTATTGTCTGTGGAAGCTGCCATATTTGTGGGTGGGACAGTCAATTAGCATATTTCCTCCTTATTGGCTGTGAGCACCACCATCTTTGCAATGGCATGAGGGTCAATTAGCATATCCCCTCTTTATTAGATAGGATACCCAAATGATTGAAATAACATAAATGTCTAGCAAAAGAGCAAAGGTTAAGTAAAATAGATCTAATGCATATAATCTGAAAAAGAAATAATTTAAATAACAAGGAAAAATGTTCATGTCATAAATAGGGAAAAGAGTTGCATAGAAAAAATATATATAATAATCTTCATTATATAAAACTCATAAAAACATAAATGGAAAAGTTATAAAAGAATTGTTGCAGCAGGGACCGATTTGGCTCAATGGATAGAGCGTCAGCTTGGGGACTGAAAGGTCCCGGGTTCGATTCCGGTCAAAGGCATGTACCTTGGTTGCGGGCATATCCCCAGTAGGGGCTGTGCAAGAGACAGCTGATCGATGACTCTCTCTCATCAATGTTTCTAACTCTCTATCTCTCTCCCTTCCTCTCTGTACAAAATCAATAAAATGTATTTAAAAAAAAGAATTGTTGCAGTCTGAGTTCTCCAGCGAGCATACTCTGAGGTGGAGATTAGTATATAGGCAGTTTATCGGAAGTGCTCTTGGGATCTTCAGGTATTAATGGGTGGGCAGCGAGAAGGTGAACTGCAATGTAAGCCTAACAAAGATCGCAGAGCTGTGAAACTGGAATGGTCCATAAGAGTAGTCCTGAGTTGCCACAAGGAGGTTGGACTTTCATATCTATCAACCAGTCACTGGATGTAAGCTGCCCTAGAAAACAGTGAGACCTTAGGCTAAATGGTTCTGCTAAGCTGAGAAATTCTCAGCAACATTGTAGCATCTAAGAGGGAGGTGGGAAGTCCTAAAAGATCTGGATATTGTAGTGCACTATCTACAACAGATATTGTATCTGAAAGTTAGCAATAGTTGTCTTTGGTTGGTAGCTTTTTGTTTTGTCTTGTCGTTTTAATTCTTTACCAGGGTCTCCTGAATTTTTTTCCAAGTTAAAAAAATGTATAACCTATTTTAATAATATATTTTAGAAAAATGTATAGCAAATACACTTAGATAAATAAATGTGCTTAACAGGAGTAACTATTAGTGTATAGAAAATTTAGTTATAGAAAAAAATGTATTATACATATAGCAAAGTTTTGTTATTTTTAAATTTTAAACAAATTCAACCTTGTCTTTAAGAAACATTATAACAAATGCAAAACTAATGTTTTCATAAATAGGTCATAAATTGAATACTAGCCAAAATTAAGTTTTCACTTTGTATACCACACAACCAACAAAAATTTAAAAATTCTAAAAATATTAGGAAAACATAGTCTGTCTTTAAAAATGGAAAGCTATTTTAGGATCTACTTCACACCCACTCACACACATCTTTAGTCTGATTGATATCTGATAAATTTTCACAAATTATTACTCCTGCAACTGCATAAGGAAATGCTATCATATACACTTAAAAATAGCTTAGCAAAAGACTTTGGGTTCTAGATATGATGGAGCAACTTGTATCAGACTAACATTCTTACTGAGAACAACTAAAAAACTGGATACAATGCCAAAAAAAAATAAACAAAAACCACACACACACACACACACACACACACACACACACACACGATTAAAGGTGTTGGATAGCAACCAAAGAATCATAATTTGAGGGACCAAGATTCCAGAGAGAAGGAAAAATGCATGCACTTAAGTGAGCCCTATATTTGATACTTCTTTTTTTTCGTTAGGTAACTTCCCAATTCACCTTATGGGGTGTGGAGGCTGAGTGTTGACCCAGAAGTTGAGGCAATCTCACTGGTCTAAGAAGACAAAAACTGGCTTATACAACTAGCCTTAAACTCCACAAGTGAAGGGAGAAAAAGAGGTGTTTTTTTTCTCAGTTGCTCACAATTTCCCCTTGGAGCATTCTGTCAGTTTCTAAATTGTAAATGTGCAGGGAAAGTGGGTGAGAAACCAAGCAGAAAGCAATCATTAAAAAGCTAAAGAGCTAAGTAGAAATTTAAGCAACTCAAATTGATGAGAAAGCAAAAATCAGAGTTTAGAGCCAGGAAGAAAGGTCTGGTGACTATAACCCAGCTTTCAGTTGAGATCCTTAAAATAATCCTGAAATTAAGGCCAAACTGGAAATTGACTGTTCTTACAAAGCCTATATAACACACTGAAATATCTCAATCTCTAATTATCAGTCTGGCTGCCAGACTAAAATTAAATCATTTCGGGGGGGGGGGGGGGGGGGTGGATATGGAGGAAAGGAACGAAGATGGTGGCGTAGGTAAACACACCTACACGGCTGCCATGCACAACAATTTCAAAAATACAACTATAAAACAAAATGTCTAAACCCAAAGGAAAGCTGGCTGAAAGGAAGCCCTACAACTAGACTGAAAGAGAAAGAGAATTCAGAGCACAAGTGCTGAAAAACTGAGGTAGGGGGGCGCGGACGTAATACGGCTGGAGGCGGATCCCGGCTGGCAGAGGGCGTTGCTTTCTTCAACCCAAAGAGAGACAAGCGTCCAATCTCTCTGAAATCCAGTTTCTGGGAAGAGGCTAGACTGTCTGCCATCGGGTCGGAAAGTCAGGTGGCTTGGTTGCAGAGCTTCACGCAAGAATATTTGTTTGCTGTGCTGTGGTGCGAGATGCGGGGAGTCAGGGAGATGCGGTTGGAGAGGCTCAGAGAGGTGGCTGACGGGCAACCATCGCTGTTGGCCACGCCCCAGCCTATTGACACCCTGAGACTCTCCCCCGAGACTCCGCCCCACACAACCTGCAAATACACCCAAGCTCCAAGCAGCGGCTTTTGCATATGAATGGCCTCTTAGTTGCAGTTTAACCTAGCAAAGGAGGAGAGGACTGTGGTTCTTGCTGTAGTTCCTGCAGGGTGGCCTCAGACAGTAGCTGAACTGCACTCCATTGGAGATTCAGAAGCCAGTGTTCCTAGTGCTCAGTTTTAACCCCTTACACCCGTAAGTGACACATTCGAGAGACGGACTCAGTGAGCACCAAAGCCCCACTGAAACAAGGCGTGTCTCCAGCACAGCAGTTCTTCCTTTATAGACACAGCAGGTCCTCACAGACAATTGGCCTGGAGGTCAATTCCTCCCAGTGTACCAACAGCAATCAAGGCTTAATTACACCAAGACTTTGCACTAAGCCCACAAAGGGATATAGCAAAAGCGACCACCTCAGGTAATTGGGGAAGCTGAGCTACTGACCCCTATAGGTCACCAACTACACAAAGCCACTCCATCAACACAGGGAGGCAGCCAAAATGAGGAGGCACAGAAGCATGTCACGAATGGGAGAGATGGAGGAAAGTAAACTACAGGACAACACAGAGTTCAGAATCACATTTATAAGGTTACTCAAGAATCTTGTAAAAACCTTTGAGAAACTTGATGAGACCTCCAAGAAGCTTGGTGAGGTGAGACCTTCAAGGACCTTAATGAGAATACAAAAAAAAAAAAAAATGAAAAAGGACAGTCAGAAATTAAGCACACACTATCTGAAATAAAGAATATACAGAAACTCAACTATAGATCAACGTGCCCCAAGAATCAAACCAAAGATCTGGAATATAAGAAAGCAAAAATCACCCAACCAGAGAGGCAAAAAGAAAAAAGAATCCAAAAGTGTGAGGACAGTGTAAGGAGCCTCCAAGACGGCTTAAAGCATATCAACATCCGGATTTTTGGGGTGCCAGAAGAAGAGTGCAAGCAGGATATTGAAGGCCTATTGGAAGAAATAATGACTGAAAACTTCCACCCAACTGTGTCGCTAGATTGCCTTATCAGGAAGGAGACAAAATCTGGGAATCCAGATTCATTGGGGGAGAAGACTAGACTGTCTGGCAGCGGGTGAAACTTGAGGGTGCTTTTCTCTCAGAAGTGCTTGCAACGAGTACCAAGAGACCCTGCGGGACGCTGAGATTCAGGAACCCATAGGTTGGGGCTGACAGGAAGCCAAGGCTGTCAGCTCCACCCTGAAACTCCACCCCATCCAAGCTGAGCACAGAGGCTTTTAAAATTTTGCAAGTCTAGTAAAATAAGGCTGTCTCCCGGTGTAGACACAGCTGATCCTCACAGCCAATTGGCCTGGAGGTCAACTCCTCCCACTGATACCAACAACAAGGCTGTACACACAGTCCATAAAGGGGTGCACTAAGAGTGCCCACCCCAGGTAACTGGGAGGCCAAGCCACTGGCCCATATAGGGCACCTAGCACACAAAGCTACCCTACCAACTCAGGGAAGCAGTGGAAATGCAGAGACAAAGAAACAGATCACAAACAAAAGAAATGGAGGAAAATAAACGACTGAAGATAAGAGTTCAAAACCACAGTTATAAGGTTTTGCAAGAATTTCCTAGAAAAGGCTGATAAATTTAGTGAAGCCCTGGAGGATATGAGAGAGACCCTCAAGGATATGAAAAAGGACCAACTAGAAATTAAACATACACTGACTGAAATAAAAAATATTATACAGAGACCCAACAGCAAACTAGAGGAACGCAAGAATCAAGTCAAAGATTTGAAATACAGCTGAAACCAGTTTGGCTCAGTGGTAGAGCGTCGGTCTGCGGACTGAAAGGTCCCAGGTTCAATTCCGGTCAAGGGCATGTACCTGAGTTGCGGGCACATCCCCAGTAGGGGGTGTGCAAGAGGCAGCTGGTCGATGTTTCTCTCTCATCGACGTTTCTAGCTCTCTATCTCTCTCCCTTCCTCTCTGTAAAAAAATCAATAAAATATATTTTTTTAAAAAAGATTTGAAATACAAAGAAGCAAAAAACACTCAACTGGAAAAGCAAAAAGAAAAAAGAATCCAAAAAGTTGAAGATAGCGTAAGAAGCCACTGGAACAACTTCAAGCATACCAACATCAGAATTATGGGGGTGCCAGAAGAAGAGAGCGAGCAGGATATTGAAGTCCTATTGGAAGAAATAATGACTGAAAACTTCCCCCAACTGGTGAAAGAAATAGACTTTCAAGTCCAGGAAGTGCACAGAACCCCAAACAAAAGGAATCCAAAGAGGACCACAACAAGACACATCATAATTAAATCCCAAGGGCAAAAGACAAAGAGAGAATCTTACAACCAGCAAGAGAAAAACAGTTAATTACCTACAAGGGAGCACCCATACTGATTGTCAGCTGATTTCTCAACAGAAACTATGCAGGCCAGACGGGAATGGCAAGAAATAGTCAAAGTGATAAATAGCAAGAACCTACAACCAAGATTACTCTACCCAGCAAAGTTATCATTCACAATTGAAGGTCAGATAAAGAGCTTCACAGATAAGAAAAAGCTAAAGGAGTTCATCAACACCAAACCAGTATTATATGAAATGCTGAAAGGTATTCTTTAGGAAGAGAAAGAAGAAGAAAAAGGTAAAGATAAAAATTATGAACAACAAATACATATCTATCAACAAGTGAATCTTAAAAAATCAAGTGAAATTAAAAATCTGATGAACAGAATAAACTGGTGAATATAATAGAATCAGGGGCATAGAAAGGGAATGGACTGACAATTCTCGGGGGTAAAGGGGAGTAGGGGGTGCAGGAAGAGTCTGGACAAAAATAGGACAGTGGGGTATAGGTAAGGGTAGAGGGTGGGGTGGGAACCAGGTGGAGGGGAGTTATGGGGGGGGGAAAAGAGAACAATATAATAACCTGAACATTAAAGATTCATTAAATTTAATAAATAAATAACTGTGGTGCATCTACACAATGAAATACTACACTGCTATAAAAAGGAAGGAACTCTTACCATTTACAACAGCAGGGAAGGACCTGGAGACCATTATGCTAAAGGAAATAAGTTAGTTGGAAAAAGACAAATGTCACATGATCTTGCTCATCTGTGGACTATAATGAATAACATAAACTGATGAACAAAAACAGATCCAGACACAGAGAAGCATTGATCAGACCATCAAACTTCAGAGAGAAGGCAGCGGAGGGTGGGCGGAAGGGAAGAGATCAACCAAAGAGACTTGTATGCATGCATAGAAGCATAATCAATGGACACAGACATAAGGGGAGTAAGAGCACAAGCAGGAGGGTGGGGGCCATGGGAGGATAAGGACATGTATGTAATACCTTAATAAAGAAAAAATAAATAAATAAATAAATAAATAAATAAATAAGTTGCCCTGGCCAGTGTGGCTCAGTTAAATGCGCATTATTTAATGCACCAAGAGGTCACTGGTAAGGTGGGAAAGGTCTCAGAAGGTAGCCAGAGAGCCTAGAAATTACAGCTGAGAATGGATTATTATATATTACTGCTTTTTTTTTATAATGTCAAAAGTCGGTCTAGAATTCATTTTTCAACTCTTAAATTATTCCCTATTTCCATGTCACCTGTATTTATTTTGTACATAAATAAAACTATATAAATCTCCTAAGTGTATATTAACTTTATTTATTGGGTCGGCAGCTAAGTAATTGCGGGTTTCACACATATATGGCTTCAGTTGAATTTTTAGGTTTGCAGACGTAGTACAAATGTAAAACACATTTTGCTATTTGATAGTTGGCTATTCAGCTGTTAATCAGTAAAAAAAGTTTTTTGATCTGTTTTGTAGTTTTCGTTTGGCATTCGTTGAAAAATGGAAAATCAAAAGGAACATTTTCGTCATATTTTGCTTTTTTATTTCTGCAAAGGGAAAAACGCATCGCAAGCTCATAAAAAGTTATGTGCTGTTTATGGTGACGAAGCCTTAAAAGAACGGCAGTGTCAAAATTGGTTTGCCAAATTTCGTTCTGGTGATTTTTCACTCAAAGATGAAAGACGCTCTGGTCGTCCAGTTGAAGTTGATGATGCCCTAATCAAAGCAATAATCAATTCGGACTGTCACAGTACAACACGTGAGATTGCAGAGAAGCTTCATGTATCACATACATGCATTGAAAATCACTTAAAACAACTTGGCTATGTTCAAAAACTCGATACATGGGTTCCTCACGAACTGAAAGAATCACAGTTAACGCAACGCATTAGCAGCTGCGATTTGCTAAAGAAACGTAATGAAAATGATCCATTTTTAAAACGACTGATAACTGGCGATGAAAAATGGGTTGTTTACAACAATATCAAGCGGAAAAGATCGTGGAGCAGGCCAGGTGAACCAACTCAAACAACATCAAAAGCTGAGATTCATCAAAAGAAGGTTTTGTTATCAGTTTGGTGGGATTACAAAGGAATTGTCTACTTTGAACTCTTACCACCCAACCGAACGATCAATTCTGATGTCTACATTGAACAACTAATGAAATTAAACAATGCAGTTGAAGAAAAGTGGCCCGAATTGACAAATAGAAAAGGTGTTGTATTCCATCATGACAATGCAAGGCCACACACATCTTTGGTCACTCGGCAAAAATTAATGGAGCTTGGTTGGGATGTTTTGCCACATCCACCATATAGTCCTGACCTTGCACCATCTGATTACTTTTTGTTTCGATCTTTACAAAACTCCTTGAATGGTAAAAATTTCAATAATGATGATGATGTCAAATCGTACCTGATTCAGTTTTTTGCTAATAAAAACCAGAAGTTTTTTGAACGTGGGATTATGATGCTGCCTGAAAGATGGCAAAAGGTCATTGATCAAAATGGGCAATACATTACAGAATAAAGTTATTTAGTTCCATAAAAAAATTGTCTTTGATTTTCTTTAAAAAATCCGCAATTACTTACTTGCCGACCCAATATATTAAAGCTGCTATTTCTTGTCTAAATTAGGAATGCTTTCAGCTACAAGGAACAGAAAAGTCTGACTAAGCATTTTACACTACTAGAATTTTAATAATATATAAAATAAGATATCCAGAGAAGGTTATCTCAAGGTTGTCTTGACAGCCCAATAACATCGTTAAGAACCCAGAATCTCACTTTCTGCTCTACCTCCTTAGCTTGTTAACTTTCCATTCTCAGCTTGTTGCCTCATGATTGCAACCCTGTCACAACCCCACACATCATATTCCACACTTAAAAACAGAAGAAAGAAGGGGATATGCATCCAAACTGTCTATTGCTTCTGTTCCTTTGATCAGAAAAGCATGTAGAAGATTTTTGGTTATATCACATTATCCAAACTGAATCATACAGCTAGCTCTAACTGCAACAAAAGTTAGAAAAGGAGTATTTTGTCTTTCAAGCCTCTATATTGGCAAGAGAAATGGGGTCAGGGCAGATTTGAGATTCAAACTGTAATTTAGGACACATGTTTGTATTATGCATAAAGTGCTAGTTATGCTAATTACAACTGGGTGCAGGATCTTTAAGAGCCCCGGTTTAGAATAAGTTCCTCTTTCTGGCAAAAAAGAAGATGGAGAATGCTGATGGAGAGATTTAAAAGGTACTGGGAGGAAAGCTTCAGCTCTGTCAGATGGTGTTGCCAGTGCTGATTTGCAGACAGATTATAACTGAAGGAGTATCTCTTGCCAAACCGAATGAGAGAAAACTGTAGTACTGAGCATAACTCATGTCCTGAAACCTTCCAAAAGCTTTAAGAACATGGTAAGGAGAAATCTTTCTAGGCCTGTAATTTTTTTTTTTTTTTAAGGCAACAAAGTTTTACAAATCATTTAACATAGACAAGTCAATGACTGTTCTCGGGGAAAGGGAGGGAGGAAGAGACTGAACATAAACTGTGCACCTATGGATGAGGACAATGGGGGGTGGGGAGGGGGCGGAGGGTGGGGTGGGAACCTGGTGGAAGGGGGAAGAAATGAGGAACCTTTGTAATAATATGAACAATAAAGATTGATTTTTAATAAATAAATAAATAAATAAATAAATAAAAATAAAAACACGAAAAAAAACAGAAAGCAATAAACAAACTCACAGACACAGACCATAACCATGGTTATCAAGGGAGAGGGTGGTGGAAGGAAGGTGAAGAAATAAAGGGGGGGAAATATATGACAGAAGGAGACTAGACTTTAGATGGTAGCACATAAATACAGATGATGTATCATAGAATTGTACACTTGAAACTTGTATAGTGTATTAACCGATGCCACCCCAATAATTTTAATAAAAACCAGCAATATTAAAATAAATAAATAAATAAAAAATAAAATAAAATAGACAAGTCAATAATACCAGCTAAAAGTTAACATAATGGACTCCATTATGATATGCAAAGTACTGAGCTGAGATATATATATATATATCTTTCACTAATTTGCCTATAGTCACACAGGAAAAAGCTTAACCTAACACTGAAAATTATGCTTTTAACCATATCACATTACTACTTGTTACTTTATTTGTTCTCAGTATTTCACATTCATTTTACGTATATGTTATTTAAGCATTCAGATTCATAACGTTTAAATCTTGTTTATATATTGCAAGAGTTTTTTCTCTTTCTTTTCAGAGTATATCTGGCTCACACAAATCCTAAAGTGTCAAAGATGTGTTTTCCAATCACATCTTTCAAAAACCTAGAGTCAGGTAATCCAAACAGATTTTGTAGCTAAATTTAGAAAGTTTAGGTAAAAATTACAACTAACCTAGAAAGCAAACCAACAGAAAAAGACATCACAACACAAAGAGAATGTACAAACAACAAACTATCCTATCTAATAAAGAGAGAATATGCTAACTGACCATCACTCTGTCACAAAGATGGCTGCACCCACAGGCCAAATTCCCATAAGGAGCCTTAACAAGCAATCAGCAAGGATCTGAGCTAGCCCTCCAGGTCCCCTGGGGCTTGACAGGGGACCTCAGGCCATGTCCCCCACCTGGCAGGGCTTGACAGGGGATCTCAAGGTGCTGGGCTAGAGACCCGTTCCCCAGCGCCAGGCTGAGGGACCTCAGGCCACGCCCCCCACCAGGTAGAGCTTGACAGGAGACCTCAGGCCTTGCCCCCCACCCCAGCACCAGGTCAGGGGACCTGAGGCTGCACCCCCTGCCTGGCTGGGTTTGACAGGGGACCTCAGACCGTGCCCCCCACCATCGGGGCTAGAAGGGGGACCTCAAGGTGCAACCCCAGTGCTGGGTTGGGGGAACTCAGGCCATGTCCACCACTTGGCGGGGCTTGGCAGAGGACCTCAAGGCACGCCCCCGCCTCAGTCTGGGCTAGGAGATCTCAGGCCATGCTCCTGTCCTGGCACAGGGCCAAGGGTCCTGAGGCTACGCCCCTGCCCAGCAGGGCTTGACAAGGGTGGGACTAGCCGGGTCTGGATCTAGCCCAATGAGGGGGAGTGGGGGGGGTGTTTGCCAGCTCTGGGTCTCACATGATTTTGAGATGCATGTAGGTAGACGGGGACTTGACTCTGGGTCCCATGGTGAGCCCCAGACTCTGACAGGAGGAAGGTTTTCATATACATTTTACTAATTTTCTTTCATCTCTGACACTTCTATTATAAAGAAAGGGCAAATCGCAATATTAAATTATTTCCTCTACTAATCCCCTTTTAATGTGCACAAATTTCATGCACTGGGTCACTAGTACATCTATATTAGTCTTCTTTGTTCTAATTCCTCCCATTTCATCTACTTTGAGTTTGCTATCTCTACAGCACAATGGCAAATATTATTTGTAGACCAGTGTTTAGTCCCCTGAGTTACCAGGTTGTTTCCCTTCCCTGCACATAACCCTATTTGCCCCACAAATACTACTATATGATAGCACATTTAATAATCATACTCAAATCTCTCAATCTCAAAACACTCTTTCCTCCACATTTTTTTACATTTTTGTTTTATTTATTTCTTATTTTCTTTTTCTTTACATTTTTATTACTGTGTTCCCAAAAACTTAGCTACTGAACACATATAAGATCCTGAGCATATTTTCAACAACACAATGAAATACATATATTTTGTATGTCAAAAACCTGCAAACCAGCCAAGGCCAGTTTGGCTCAGAGGATAGAGCGTCAGTCTGCGGACTGAAAGGTCCCAGGTTCGATTCTGGTCAAGGTCATGTACCTTGGTTGCGGGCACATCCCCAGTAGGAGGTGTGCAAGAGGCAGCTGATCAATGTCTCTCTCTCATCCATGTTTCTAGCTCTCTATCTCTCTTTCTCTCTTCCTCTCTATAAAACAAAAAACAAAAAACAAAAAAAACAAAAACAAAAAAACTCCTGCAAACCATATGTTACATGTTAATTTCCATTTATTCCCTTTTTATCTATTAAAATTAGAAGTATATTAAACTTTCTAGTTTGCTCAAAGGCAGTATCCTCAAAGGTTAGGTCACAAGATAGAAGCTTCTACTTACTACAAGAATGTTGGATTGAAAACTAAGATGATCACACATGGGAAAGGAACTTCCTAATTATGTCTTGACCTGGTTTTCCCTAACTCTGGCTATCTCTTTCCACAGTCCCTCTTTCCTTAGCTATTTGGAAGACAAAATAAAATGAACCACATAAAAGCAAGGTCAGCTGATAGTATGATTAGCTGAGTAGAACAGTGATGGGAACATACACAGCCTCTCCTTCTCTCTAATAATCCAGCAGGCAACCTGACCTGGCATTTGCCATCCTACTTGTACACACAAATGTTTGCTTGCTAGGTACTGTATATGAACTAAAATATGATATCTATAAATAAAACATTAAATAGAGGCCATTTTTAGATTCTGACAAAGCCAAAGTTCATGGACTGCTCTCTTAAAAACTGTCTCAGAAGACAGAAAGCCTCAAGAGAATCACTACATGGCCTGGATAATTCCTGTTGAAAACAGAACCATCAGATGAAAACTGTAAAATGGATCAATAGCTTAAAACAGTCTCAAGTGAACAATCTGTGCCATTATCCTTCTCTAGTCCTTGAAAAAATAGAAGAGCAGGGGGAAAGGTCTAAGGTCTTTAAATGATGCTATTATTCCATTAATTATGAGGCAGTTTGTGTTTCACTGGAATTAATTAACATGACCCTTCTTCATTAAACTCCAGCTGCATCTGATGCCCCTGTGCTTAAGGCAGTGAAGAATGAAAACCAAAGGACAACCGGCTACTTCAGGAATTAAGTTGACTAAAGTGAAAAGCATGCACAGAAGCAGTCCCAGAGCTCTGAGACTCTGTTTATATATTGACCACATTCTCAATAAACTCAATCTATTAATTTCATACTTACCAATCCTTAACTGATGCCCAACAAAAGCAATTTTCAGCTGGAATCAGTACAGCAGTACTGCTCCATCTATTTTACCCATATATATTTTTAAATAATTAATTTGATTTCTACTCATCCAGATTTATTAAATTTTAACATAGTCTATGACAGTTACCTTAGAAAATCTTGAAAAAATAACCAATGGGTAAGCAAGGCAAATAAAAATACAGGAGAGCCCGGCCAGTATGCGTCAGTAGTTGAGCATCGACTTATGAACCATAAGGTTATGGTTCAATTCCTGGTAAAGGTACAATACCCACTAAGGGGTGTTCAGAAGATAGCAAATCAATGCTCTTGTCATTGATGTTGCTATTTCCCTCTCCCTCTCCCTTCCTCTCTGAAATCAATAAAAATATATTTTAAGACAATTAAATAAAAATACAGGAGATGTTTAACTTTTAAAACAAAATTGTTTTAAGTTTTAGTGTGTAGAATAGCACAGATTACAACTGAGTCTTGCAAATTTGTTAAATTTGTACTGACTTTCTTTTGAATATCCCCACCACTTAGATTTTTCATGAACTCAGATAAGACATCCCAATCCTCACTCTACCAATTAATAAGTTGTTCTCTACATGTTTTGTCCGGATCCTTGTTAAACACACTACAGTGGAGGCCCCAGCTCCAAAAGACAAACTGTGCTTTGATAACTCCAGAGGGCAGTGACTGCAGAAGCAATTTCACGTGTTTGACAGATTATTCTAACTTTCCTGACACAGATTCAAAAAATTCTTGGACCCAAGAAGGTGCCACCTCTGCCCCAATGGAACTGGGCATATTCTGAAGAGTCGGGTTCCTATCAACCCCTGGACAGCATCACAGACATATTTTAGCTGGAAACTTGTTTTAAAAAAACATTTAATTACAGTATTTGTAAATCAAGGGGGTGGGGGATGCTTATTGGAGATACATTAGTAAAAAAAGCTCTTTTTCAGAGCTTTCAAAATGTCTATGTCTCAGAGACTATTTCCCACATTATTTCTCTTGATTTAGTAAATGTGGTGGTTTTTTTTTCTTGCAAAACTTTCTCTGCTATAATCTTCTCCCTTTAGCCTAAATTAACCTTTTCATTTCTAAAGCAACAGATTCAGAGCAACCATTAAACATGGATGCAGGGGCCTGTCAGATCCCAAGTGGCTTTTAGTAGTCAGGTATAGTCTCCTCAACCAACAAGAAAGGCAGGTATATGAACGTGTAGATTGCAATGTAACTCATTCTACTATATGGCTTCCAAATACTAGAGGAGAAAGAGGTCCATTGTCCTCTCAAGTTGGAGCTAACCTACACTGTGATTCACCTGACCTGTGATTAATAATCTTGGTCTATCTACCTCTACAGTCTGGAGAATTCCTTTCTAGTGGGCTGTTGTGACTGACACTCTGAGATCCCAAAACTGTAATTATATTTAAGGATTTATTCCTAAGTGCTTTGATATTCCTGTGATGGTTCTTTTATCCTTCTAAGCTTTAACTAGATTAATCTTAACATTGATGATAACCACCAACTTTTTGTACCAATATTGTTATGTAGAAAAATGTGATGTTTTATAATTATAGTCAAATCCATTAACAACAATTGATTTCTTTTTAAAGGGACACACAAAGGATTTTGGTTCTCTTGAGTTAAAGTAAAAACTGTCAAAAGTCTGGAAGTACTTATCATAAGGGAGTGATTGAGTATCATATGACTAATTCATGCAATATAATACTCAGAAGCCATAAGAAAAGATATTGTAGGAGAAAATGTGTTGACATGAGAAAATGTTCACAATATACTACTTAGAGAAAAAAATATTGCTACAATAATATCGTGTGCATGAAAAAAAAAAAAAAAAAAAAAAAAAAAAAAAAAAAAAAAAAAAAAACACCAACATTCATCCCAAGGATGCCATGGCTTCAAATCAGTTTACTGTGTCTTAATATCAAAGGATCCACACAATCAACCTCTCACATCTGTGGCTACCAGGCCTGAAGGAGGGCTGCTGTACACAGCAACAAACTGCAGATCTCACAAATCCCAAAACACCTCTGAGCACTAGGAAGATTCCATTCCAGGTGCTATCTTTAGCACAGAGTGTATTTTGGTCCATTCTGGTTGTTTTAAAGCAATTACTGATGCTGAAGGTCTCTCAGGTTCTTGACTGCCCACTGAAAGCATCATGACCATTCTAAACAAATGATAACTTGTTCTAATTAGGAGGACATGTGGTGTAAAATATAGTAGTATTTTCAGGTACTTTTAAGTTAAAATTACATTGTTTAGACTCTCAAGCAGTAGCTTCAAGTTTTTTTCTTAACTCAATTATTTTTTATTCCCAAAAGATTAAATTTTGAAATAAATTGACATATTTTTACAGTAAGAGAATTTCTCAAAACAGAATAAAGGTACTGGATGGCAGAAAGCATCTCACAGAAATGAACATCTGGTCAGCCTAGCTCTGAAGCAATGTACATAAAAAATGCTATTTTTAAAATGAAATAAATCTGAATACCATATCCTGCATAAATATAAATGCCACCTCTAGCCAAGACTTAAGAGTCTAAAATTGACTAAAACTGCCAAAACTGGTTTGGCTCAATGGATAGAGCATCAGTCTGCGGACTGAAAGGTCTCAGGTTCGATTCCGGTCAAGGGCATATACCTTGGTTGCGGGCACATCCCCAGTGGGGGGAGTGGGGGGTGCACGAGGCAGTTGGTCTATGTTTCTCTCTCATCGACGTTTCTAACTTTTTATCCCTCTCCCTTCCTCTCTGTAAGAAATCAATAAAATATATATTTTAAATACATTTTATTGATTTCTTACAGAGAGGAAGGGAGAGAGATAGAGAGCTAGAAACGTCGATGAGAGAGAAACATCGACAAGCTGCCTCTTGCACACCTCCTACTGGGGATGTGCCCGCAACCAATGTACATGCCCTTGACCGGAATCGAACCTGGGACCTTTCAGTCCGCAGACAGACGCTCTACCACTGAGCCAAACCGGTTTCCGCAAAAATATATATTTTAAAATTGACTAAAACTGACTAATTCAAGCAAAGATTTATGTACAAAGATGCTCATCATAGTACATTTCTTATAGTAATGAAAATACCCAGCAGTAAATAAATTATGGTATACTAGCAGCCAAATGGTAAAATATCATGCAGCCATTAAAAAGCATTCTCAATGATATAAAAATTCTCTTAATACATGTTAAGTTTAAAAATTATAAAAATTACCATTATGAATACAGATAAAAGACTTAATGCCCTAACTGGTTTTGCTCAGTGGATAAAGCACTGGCCTGGAGACTGAAGGTTCCAGGTTCGATTCCAGTCACGGGCACATGCTTGGGTTGCAGGCCCCAGGTGGGGCATGCAGGAGGCAGCCAGTTAATGTTTCTTATCAGTGTTTCCTATTTCTTTCTCCCTCTCCCTTCCTCTCTTTCTAAAATCAATAAAAACATATTTAAAATAAAGAAGTAGATGACAGGATGGAAGGTAAGAGAGCAGAAAAAGATACCAAAGATGAATTCAAGTAACAATTCAGACAGTCCAAAAGGGAAAATAAGGAATTTTGCAATTTATCTTTAGATGAAAATGGGGGAAGAGAATAATGTATGCAAGTAACAATGTGAAGAAAATACGGAAAATAAAATGCTGAGGAAATAGGCAAAGAAAGAGATTAGAAGGAAAGGAAATATAGGGTTCACAGTCCTCTACTTAAGACTGATGCAAAATAATGTTCAAATCTTCAATGTCTGATATGGTTTTAATAACACTTGCTTGTATGATTCTCCATGGCTTTTTTTTTTTTTAAATCAAAATGATTCTCTAGGAGAAAGATATCCAATAACCTCTTGTGTATGCAAAATTCTCCCAATCTCCGATCAAAGAGCAGAAAAGGAGGAATAGAATTCAATCACTTTGTCATTTTTGGTGATTTATTCACAGTGGACATCAACTAGAGGTAGTTATCTGGTTTACCAGCACTATTCCTTCTGATAGGAATAATTCTCAGCCACCCCACCAAGTCTGAGTGGTACTCTCAATTTTGATGCCCTGTGCACCACCTGGCATCTAGGGTGAGCATGACGTGACCACTCATGATATTCCTCCCCACAGCCTACACCGCACAGTGAAAGGAGAGGGCACATGACCCCAAGCAATTCATCTTTCAAGCTGTCTTCCTCCAGGTCCAGAGCTATAAGATCCTGTGATCTACAGCCACCACTGACCATCATTTTCACCCCAAAAAGAGCTGTCCTGAGAATGAAACCAAGGTCACACAGCACAATCTGACATGAGAACCAGTGACAGAGTACCTCAGAGACCTCGTCTGAGCCTTAAATTCAGCCATGCCTACACTTTCACAAAATCCTTTTTGGCTTTGAGTTGGGTTTCCATTATTTCCAACTAAAATAGTTCAGGCTGGCCTGTTCTTTCCAGGCTAACTTGAGATTTTGGAGCACCACCTTCTGCCTTCGGATTCTAGGAGGAACTTCAGCCTGAGACTGGGCTAGCAATGGATTCACCAACAGAGCTTAACTGCCCCTCCACTGGGTCCTCTTCTCAGCTGTCCAGTGAAGAAGATTCAGGAAACCTTGCACCCCAACAGGACACAAAAGAATATGTACTGACGCTGTACATATTCTGGTCTACAGGAGGAGACGTGGAGTGAGGACAATGGCAAGTCTGAAAAGAGACCTCAAAGGACTGTTTCCAATATGGCTGAGGAGAAGGAATGAGGCTATCCAAAACCGCAAGAACAAGAATGAGCCAGTACTTCAATGTGGTCATTGCCAATTAGATCCAGGTCCTTTTGGTATTATTAAGGATTATGACGTGGTTTTAGCTGGCTTGCCTCAGTGGCTAGAGTGTCAGCCTGCGGACTGATGGGTCTGGGGTTCAATTCCAGTCAAGGCCATGTGCTCAAATAGGGAGCATGCGGAAGCAGCTGATCAATGATTCTATCTCATTGTTGATGTGTTTCTCTCTCTCCCTCTCCCTGCCTCTGAAATCAATAATATATATAAAAACAAAACTCACACTTTAAAAAAAAGAATTACGGCCGAGACCGGTTTGGCTCAATGGATAGAGCGTCGGCTTGGGGACTGAAGGGACCCGGGTTCGATTCCGGTCAAGGGCATGTACCTTGGTTGCGGGCATATCCCCAGTGGGGGGTGTGCAAGAGGCAGCTGATCGATGACTCTCTCATCGATGTTTCTGACTCTCTATCTCTCTCCCTTCCTCTCTGTACAAAATCAATAAAATATATTAAAAAAAGAAAAAAGAATTATGACATGGCATATACTATATTCTTGTACTCATTTGAGTTGTAACACATTTTTTAGGTACTCTTTCAATTTTTAGTAGCAAATGTGTATATAGGGTATCATTAATAAACTTGAGGCATATCTGAGACATAAAAAAATAAAATAAAATAAAATAGTTCAGGCTGGTAAACTATTCAATAATGTCAAAGAGAGGTTAGGTAAGTCAGTTTGTCAGAACTATCATCTATGAATTATTCAGAACCTTCTCTTTATGTACTATATCTTAACTGATATCATAACTTGAGGCAATAAATTTCATAAATACAAATCTAATGTTTGAGGTAGAAATTCATTTTAAATTACATATTTATTTATTTCAAGATTTAATAACTATCCCTACTGAACTGAGATTTGATATTAAAAACTTCTACCATTCTTGGTGTTAAATAGATACTTCACTATTTTGCAAGTTCGCATTCATCTTTCTAAACCAAGGAGTTCTACCCTTTCAATTTGTCTAGCCACTTCACTAGCCAGATTCATTTTACTTCTCCTATTCTGAAAATCCTCTAGTTTCAGCATGTATTTATCAAAAAGCAGAAACCCCAATCACACATATGGGATTCACAGCCAGGGCAATGAATGTTTTTGTATGAGTGACCAAGGACAAATAAAACTTGTCTTTTTGTATCTGGTCCCCCTCCAGGCTAGCCTTTTGCTCATGTTTTTGGGCCACAGCAGCACCTCAGGCAGAAGGAGGTAGATAGATGGTCCCTGTGAACGCTCAAGGGTGGATAAACACATTTCTCCCTTGATTTCAATCAAGTCCTAGAGTCATTATTTTGAAACATAATTACATCATCCCTAAATTCTACAATTGGCAGCGAGTCTCTGCTTTACAAGATGTTTAATGCTAATGCTTCTGGGCAAGGAGACTTCCAACTGAAGAGGGATTAGCAGAGAAATTCAGAATTTGGGAGGCAGAAGAGAAGCCAGGGATAAGTTTCTGCACAGTTCAGAAATCTGTATCAGCACAAACCCAGACTGACAGCACAGCCAAGGCAGATGGGGGAGGAGCACTATTAAAGGGCAAAATTGACAAGAGGGCAGTTAGTATACTAAGGACCTAAGGACATAAGGCATCAAGTGCAGACATCATTATGAAAGGTAAAGGGCTAAGTGTGTGAAGGAAAGATTAAATCAGCCACCCAAACCACTTTCCATCTACTCCCACCTCCCACTTCAATGACACTCCACAGGAGTGAGTTCCAAGGTCAGGCCTCTGTATTCAGTGTCTTTAAGGGTCGGGCTAAGGTGGAACCATAACTATATACTTTTTTAAAACAAACTACTCTCCTCTGCCCTGGTGGGCACACGCAATTCCAGTAAATTCTCTAAATAAGCTGGAGAAAAGAAGAAACTAAGCACAAAGGAATTCCTGAGGGTGATAAAAATGTCCTATATCTTGTTTGTGGAGGTGGTTACTTGACAAAATATGTTTGTCAAAATTCATTGAATTGTACACTTTAAATCAGTGAATTTTATTACATGTAAATTAGATCTCAGTGAAGATGATTACAGAGAGAGGCAGGCACTGGAGGAAAATGGGGACAACTGCCCCAGGCAAACAAATGGAAAAAGTCTAGGAAGACCGCTGTGGGCAGAGGACATGCCCATCAGGATGGAGTGGGAGGAGTAGAGTTGCCCACAATATTTTACCGAGGACCAGACTTTATTCCATGATCAGCTGAGAGTTTACACTTCCAATAATACCTTATATTTCATTAGGAACTGCTGAAAATGGAGACAAATAAATCCAAGTCCATCTTCCATGAGCCACATGCCCCTAGAGTCTCCCAGTGGAGGTAAAACCAATCATAAAATGAAAAACAGAGAAGCTAAATTACCTTCTAAGAGAAGATGTAAAGTAAGGGGGTTCATTTCTCCACTCCCACACTCTCCTATAAAAATGTTAGAGCCACTCCCCAACCCTTGGAGATTGTAGTTAAGTCCCAGGAACCCCATTCATAGATCTTCCTTCACTGTTCCCCTACTTTGAAAAGCTAAAAGCATCACAGGAGATTTAAACCGCTTATGTGACAGTAGCAAATCAATAAATGAGAACCTTTTTGTAACCTTTTAGCCACTGGACAATACATCAAACTTTCACACACTTCAAGAGACAGGAACATTTCAAGAGAAAGTCATGAGTGTTCTGCTTTGCTCCAGCAGACTAAAGTATTTGAGTAACTTAAAAGTTCTGTAGTCGGCAAAAATTCATGATGCAATGGAAATGAACTTCCAGTTTCCAAAGCTAGAGCTACTTGCATTAATTTACATTTTTCCTCTCCTTCCCATCTTATGTCTAAGCCATCAAAGAACGCTGTCTCTCAGATGTGTTCCCTTCTTTCCTAACCCTCTGTGCCTCAGTCTAACAGACCTTCATCACTCAGCCTATTTCCTGCAACAGTTTCCTTGATCTCCCTGGGTCTCAGCTCCCATGATTACTCCTGTAAAACATGCCTGAAAATGTGCTTACTTGTCTAACTACTTTATACTCTGCTTCATTCCTACAAGTGGACTAATCATCCTAAACTCTTATTTGCAGTCTATCCCTCTTCTATGTATTCTTTCATTCATCCAATAAATACTCAACCAGCACCTATTATGTGTTAGACACTGAGCCAGACTCTATAGGAGGTGAACAAAACTCTGATCAGCATCTCAGGGGGCTTGTGTTAGCGTGGAAGAGGCAGGCATACACACAAATAACTAGAATAAGATAGGAATGTGTACAGGTCATTAAAAAGAGAACTGGGCCAAAGCCAGTTTGGCTCAGTGGACAGAGCGTCAGCCTGCGGACTGAAAGGTTCCAGGTTCGATTCCAGTCTAGGGCATGTACCTTGGTTGCGGGCACATCCCCAGTAGGGGGTGTGCAAGAGGCAGCTGATTGATGATTCTCTCTCATCAATGTTTCTGACTCTCTATCCCTCTTTCTTCCTCTCTGTGAAAAATCAATAAAATATATTTTTTTTAAAAAAAAAAAGAGAGAGAGAACTGGCCTGGCTGATGTGGTTCAGTGGTGGAGTGTCACCCCATGAACCAGGAGATCACAGTTAGATTCCCGGTCAGGGCACATGCACAGGTTGGGGGCTCAATCCCCAGTAGGAACTGTGCAGGAAGCAGCCGAAAGATGATTCTCTCATCATTGATGTTTCTCTCTCCCTCTCCTTCTTCCTTCCTATTTGAAATCAATAGAAACATTTAAAACAAAACAACAACAAAAACAGAAATGTCATCTGGATGTCAACTGATATTAGAAAAGAAGCTGTATGCCGAAACCGGTTTGGCTCAGTGGATAGAGCATCGGCCTGCGGACCAAAGGGTCCCAGGTTCAGATTCCGGTCAAGGGCATGTACATTGGTTGCGGGCACATCCCCGGTAGGGGGTGTACAGGAGGCAGCTGGTCGATGTATTTCTCTCATTGATGTTTCTAGCTCTCTATCTCTATCTCTCTGTGAAAAATCAATAAAATATATTTTTTAAGAAAAGAAAGAAAGAAAAGAAGCTGTATAATAAATAAATAAAAGGAAAAGCTGTAGGGTTTCTAACCTGAAGGACTAGAACTGCAGTGCAATTAACAGGCCTAAGGACATCAGAGGAAATATGAATGGAAGGGGCGTGACAGAAGACTTGAGGAAATTATCAGAGATAAGGTTGCTGTTTTGCTTTAAGATTTTGGAAGCTGTCTGAGAAATGTAATTTTGACACCAAAAAATTAGAATTCCCAGGATTGATAGTAAAGGAACAATGACATAGAATATAAAATTGAAACTATCCCAGGAAAAACCTTGACCATGTAACTTCAGTAGAAATGAGGGAATATGGTAGGAAAGGAAGGCTACAATATACAATTGGCTGGCTTAACCAGCTGTTTCATCTAGGAGAGTTCACAGGGCTCCAGATGGGGGGCTTTAAATCCTTTCTGCACTGTTACAAAGCTCAGCATGGGGACTCCTAATGAAACGGCGTCAGGTAATCTTGGCCATTCCACAGGATCTATGGTGCTATCCATGGTGTCTCGGAACCTCAAGTAAAGAGGACTAGCATGACATTTTATTGCTTCAAGTGATCCGTCTAGGTCTCATTAATAATCCTTGCTCCACATACACTGAATCCTTTGAAGTTGCTGAAAACATCTCTGGGTAATGTTATGATTCAGATATCCACTGGCAAGTCAAGACTAGCAAATATTTTCAAAATCAGAGGTAATGATGTATCATAGCCACCTTAGATTCTTTTGGAAACAAGCCAGGTAGATCTAAAAACAAATCAACACACAACTCTATGAACATTCTAAAAACAATTGAATTGGCCAGTGGTATAGTATGTGAATTATATCTCAATAAATCTGTTATTTCAAAATCAGTAAACATTTTTTGTTGTTGTTGTTGTTAATCCTCACCCGAGGATAATTCTCCATTGATTTTTAAAGAGAGTGGAAGGGACTGGGAGAGTCAGAGAGAAACACTGATGTGAGAGACACACATCCATCAGTTGCCTCCCACAGGTGCCCCAACCAGGGCCAGGGATTAAGCCTGTAACTGAGATATGTGTCCTTGACTGGAATCAAATCTGATTCAGTCCACACGCCAAAGCTCTATCCACTAAGCAAAACTGGCTAGTGCCAACAAACATGTTTTAAACAAAATGTTAGTTTTCAGAAATGTTATATCCTAGGAACCTAACTGTTGCCCTTAAAATGTTTATACTGCTGGGGAAATTTACAACATAGAAGCCCTACTAAATTGCTGTGACAAAACCATTATCATTAGCTAAAAAGAATAAACTGAATGGTCTCATGCCTTTCACCGTAATAAGAACGGATCTGAATCACACAACAAAATCTGCCTTTATGCTCTAAATGACATTTTTTAAATGAAGCTATATTTATTAATACATGTGAAAAGCAATATAACTATTTAGATTACCCACTTTACTTACTAATTTTAGACAGAGAGGAAGAAAGGGAGAGAGGGAGGGAGAGAAACAGGATTTGTTGTTTCAATTACGTATACATTCACTGGTTGAATTCTTGCATGTGATCTGATCAGGGATGGAACCTGCAACCTTAGTATCATCAGGACGATGCTCTAACCAATTGAGCTACCAAGCCAGGGCTAGCTGAATGACATTTTTAAAGGGGCACTTTTCAGATTTAACCACTATGTTGAATACCACAATGATGGCGTGTCACTAATATACCTTTCCTAGCTATTGGGTCGGCAGCTAAGTAATTGCGGATTTTTTTAAAGAAAATCAAAGACAATTTTTTCATGGAACTAAATAACTTTATTCTGTAATGTATTGCCCATTTTGATCAATGACCTTTTGCCATCTTTCAGGCAGCATCATAATCCCACGTTCAAAAAACTTCTGGTTTTTATTAGCAAAAAACTGAATCAGGTATGATTTGACATCATCATCATTATTGAAATTTTTACCATTCAAGGAGTTTTGCAAAGATCGAAACAAAAAGTAATCAGATGGTGCAAGGTCAGGACTATATGGTGGATGTGGCAAAACATCCCAACCAAGCTCCATTAATTTTTGCCGAATGACCAAAGATGTGTGTGGCTTTGCATTGTCATGATGGAATACAACACCTTTTCGATTTGTCAATTCGGGCCGCTTTTCTTCAACTGCATTGTTTAATTTCGTTAGTTGTTCAATGTAGACATCAGAATTGATCGTTCGGTTGGGTGGTAAGAGTTCAAAGTAGACAATTCCTTTGTAATCCCACCAAACTGATAACAAAACCTTCTTTTGATGAATATCAGCTTTTGAAGTTGTTTGAGTTGGTTCACCTGGCCTGCTCCATGATCTTTTCCGCTTGATATTGTTGTAAACAACCCATTTTTCATCGCCAGTTATCAGTCGTTTTAAAAATGGATCATTTTCATTACGTTTCTTTAGCAAATCGCAGCTGCTAATGCGTTGCGTTAACTGTGATTCTTTCAGTTCGTGAGGAACCCATGTATCGAGTTTTTGAACATAGCCAAGTTGTTTTAAGTGATTTTCAATGCATGTATGTGATACATGAAGCTTCTCTGCAATCTCACGTGTTGTACTGTGACAGTCCGAATTGATTATTGCTTTGATTAGGGCGTCATCAACTTCAACTGGACGACCAGAGCGTCTTTCATCTTTGAGTGAAAAATCACCAGAACGAAATTTGGCAAACCAATTTTGACACTGCCGTTCTTTTAAGGCTTCGTCACCATAAACAGCACATAACTTTTTATGAGCTTGTGATGCGTTTTTCCCTTTGCGGAAATAAAAAAGCAAAATATGACGAAAATGTTCCTTTTGATTTTCCATTTTTCAACGAACGCCAAACAAAAACTACAAAACAGATCCAAAAACTTTTTTTACTGATTAACAGCTGAATAGCCAACTATCAAATACAAAATGTGTTTTACATTTGTACTACGTCTGCAAACCTAAAAATTCAACTGAAGCCATATATGTGTGAAACCCGCAATTACTTAGTTGCCGACCCAATATCTTCCCCAGAAGATATAATCCTCTGCAAGGGAACAATCCTTGTGTATCCATTGATACTACTTCTAATGACTGGCCTCCTCCTCTAATGATCACTGCTCAAGCTTTCATCTCTAGAGTCATCCTAACATTCCTCATATCCTAACCTATTCCCTAACTTCTGCTAATACCATAACAGCTGTCTGCTTGCTGTTGAGTTACAGCAGGTTATTTATGCCCTTGGAGGTACAAATTTGGTCAGGAATATAAAAAGCAGACTGTGAGCCCTTTGAGGAAAAGGGCTGTGTCTTATTCATTGTTAGAACCTCTAACATTAAACAGGGTATCTGGCACCTAGTAGGTGCTCAATAAATATTTTTACCCACCATAAAGTCCATTCACACAAAGAATTAATCAATAATAGCTAAGTGACCAGATTATTCTTGGGCATAAGTATATTAGAAGAAGGTGGCTTGGCTTAAGCTCAACTTGTCTTTTTCTAGAATATATATTTTATTGATTTTGAGAGAAAGGGGACGAGAGAGAGAGAGAGAGAGAGAGAGAGAGAGAGAGAGAGAGAGAATTGAGAGAGAGAGAGAGAGAGAGAGAGAGAGAGAGAGGGAGCAGGTGAGATGTGAGATCCCACATGCATCCCAACCCGCGCAACCTTTTGGTTCACCAGATGACACTCAACCAACTGAACCGCACCGGCCAGGGTTCAACTTCAGTCTTAATCTCTAAATCAATCTGTCTTTATAATGACTAGAAGTAATTTTAAAACAGGTTGTGATGAAGCTACAATTGGAAAAAATCACAGTACCTCTCTCCAACCCATTATCTTGGTGGAAAAAAGCAAACCCAAATCCAAGAGCAATTTATTATGCAGTTAGTCTCTAGTTAACCAACCTACAATTTAATCATGCAGTTCAAGGATGGACTCCTCACCACAGTGAAGGAATGTTTACAGATCTTTATCTCTTCATGTGAAAATGACTCTGATATTTCATATTTCTTAGTAGCAGCCCTATACATTTATTATAAGAATCAACTGAGTTAATTTGTAAAGCTCTAAAAACAGTAGTGGGCACAGTAGGCACTGTATAAATGCTTATTAGTGAAGAAACTTTGAATCAGTTTCCAATTGTATTCATTTATATATTAGAGATCTACAATGACTAAAGAAATTGCCAGGTTTAGAGAGAAGTTCCAACTAAACCAGGCTGGAAAGAAAGAGGTCCCAGAGAATGTTTCATGAAAACCCCTCATTTCATGGTTGAAGAAATTAATCGAACACCTTGGACTTGTAGAGAAATTCACGGGCTACAAAAAGCTTTCCTGTTTATTATTAAGCTTCATCCTCAGGACAGTCTTGTAAGAGATGCTGGGCAGGTATAATTAACTCCATTTATTGAAGAGGTTAAGGACTTGCCCAAGGTCACAGAGTAAGTGACAAGGCCAGGGGCTAGGATCCAGTTCTCTTGAGGTTGGGTCCAGACCTCTTTTCTCTCTATAAACATGGGCCCTGGGCTTTACTTGGGTCACATTTGGACACAGTGATTCCAGGATCTTAAATGGAGATTCTGCTGCAAATGCAAACTTGAAAAGTTAGGGCAATTCTGTTCATTGTAATTAGAGGTAATTAATAGCTGGCAAAAACAGCTACCTACACATGAGTTACAGTATAAAATGCCTTGACTCCACATACTCACTGCCCAAGACAATTTTTCAGAAGAGTTTTCAAAGGGACAGTTTTCCAAAACATGCCATTTAGAGATTTCCAGATCCAGAGAACATGGGTGTCAGTATTACAAAGAAAAGGATGCCGCTTCCCTTTAAATTAAACCCAGAAGAAAAGGCTCGCCCCGGCGGAGGGGGAAGACATGGAGCCTAACAAGGCTCTAAGGGATTAGAGTCAAGGGATTGCATGCAGGTTGCAAACCTCGCGGCGACTAATGAGTAAGGACCATCCCAACCCTTGAACGAGCTAGCGCGGATCCGGCTGCACCTTCCAGGGGCTCACCGCCCCAGGGCAGCGACCTGAAATGGACTGGATACTCAGTCTGCAGGATTCCAAACAACCTCACGGGAAACCTGGCTGCAGTCGAAGTGGCACCGCATGTAACAACGCCAGGCGTTATTTTAAGCGCGTGTTCCCAAGGGAGGGGCCATCTGACAAGCATCCCCCACCAGCCAGGGTTTTTTGTTTGTTTTTTTTTTCCTGAAGCGGACGGAGGGCTGGGCAACCCGGGACCCGAGCCCGCCCTACTGAACCCACACCGGCCTCCTTCACAGAAACGCGCTCCTCCGCTCCAGCCCGACGAGCGTGGCGCGGGCCAGAGGCACCCCGAGGCCGGCCTCCCCCGCCGCCTTCCCCACCATCACCGCCCGAAAGAGGAAGGCGCCTCCGCGGGCGCAGGCAGCAGGGCGGGGAGGATGGGGTGGGAGGGGAGGGCTGGAAATGATCGGAAAAGGGGTGGCGCCGGCCGGCGGCCCTCGCGCCCCCGACACCCCCTCCCCCCGCCTGACAGCCGGCGGCGGGGCCCCCTCCCCGCCCCGCGGGCCCCTACCTTTGTGTAGAGCTGGGACGCGGCCATGGCGCCCGCGGCACCGACGCCCCCCGCCAGCGCGGAGGCCGCACCTCGCCTGCCGGCCGCCCGCGCCGACTAAGGAAGCGCCCGGGCGGCCGCGTGGGGAGCCGGGCGGGGCCGGGCGCGGCCGGGAGGGCGGGGCGCCTGCCTCAGGCGCGGGCGGCTGGCGGGAGCCTCGCCATCGCTCCCGGGCGCCCCGCGTGCCCGGGGTCCTCGGAGTGGCCGCCGCCGCAGCCCGCTCGCCGCCGGGGATGCTGCCGCCGCCGCCGCCCTGTGCATTGTGGGAGCGGGAGGAGGCTGCGCTCGGCGCGGCGGCCGCGGGCGCCCGGGCTCTCGCGGGCTCACGTCGCCGCCCGCCGGCTGCGGGCTCCGAGCATCCTCCCCGCCCGGCGCCCCGCGCAGCCCCGGGTCCCCCGCCCGCACCCCGGCGCCCCCTGCCCCAAGCGGGCCCTGACCATGCAGGGGGAGCCAGCCCTGAAAGGGGCGGTGGGAGCTGGTGTCACGGAGGGTGTCCAGGTAAAAGCCTGCCTCTCCTCTCCGGTCCGAACAGGCATTTCTAGCTGAAGGATTGGGGGGCGGGGGGTGTCCTGGAATGGCCATAGGATAACCTAGAATTCCAGAAGAGCCTTGTTGGCAGCAGAAGCAGGGAGGGAGGGGAGGAAGGAGGGAGGACCAGGAATCTGAGATAAAGGATCACCAAGGTCACCCGAACACCTTGTTATCTGCAGCTGGGTCACGTAATGGATGCCAAAGCGGAAACTTAAGTGAGCCTTGAAACAAGATGCCCCCAGGGGGCGGCCCAGGAGCCTACCTGTTCCTAGGCCTGTGTGTTTGCACAGGTACCCTGTCTCCAGCCTCTCCCTCGTTCTGTTCCCGGTGTAGCCGCACCATGTACGGTATAAACCTGCTGGAGCCAATAAGGATGCCCACCGGAGGGCTTTTGTGGAGGGTCTATACCTACAGTGTCTCTCTGTATAAAAAGCTCAACCTCAGAAGCAGCATTCGGTCTACTCACTGCTGTTATCCGTGCACATCAGGCATAAGAATATGGTCTTTGCACCCCCACCCCCATGTTGTCTTCACCCTCTCTCTGCCTCCTTAACCACCCACACTTTCACTCCTGGGTTGATTATTCTCCATATCTACATATATAAAAGCCCTGAGTGACCAAACGACTGGTCCACCCATTGCAGCCAACCTCCCAAAGCCCCCATAAGCCCCAATTGCCTACAAGGCGTGCACGAATTAGTGCACGGGTCGGGGGAGGGGCATCCCCTCAGCCCAGCCAGCACCCTCTCCCATCCAGGACCCCTCCGGGATGTCTGACTGCTGGTCAAGACTGGCAGTCAGACATACCTCTCACAATCCTGGACCACTGGCTCCTAATCACTCAACCTGCTTGCCCCTAACTGTCCTCCGCTACTGGCCAGGTCACCCCCAACTGCCCCTGTCCTGCCAGCCTGGTCACCTCTTACTGCCCTCCCCCACTGGCCTGGTCGTCCCCAACTGCCCCCCCTGTCAGCCTGGTTGCCCCCAACAGACCCCCCTGCCAGCCTGGTCACTCCATGCAGCTGCTTGTTCAGTGGTTTGGTTGTCCCTCAGGCTGGCTCTGCGTGGCTGGGCAGCCAACATCCAAGGTTTGCCTATGCCTCTGTCAGGTCCTGGGGGGCTGGAGGACTGAGGGAACTGGGGCTGAGAGAACTGGGCACTGCCATCTTTGAGGGTGTGGCAGTCAATTAGCATATTCCCTCCTTATTGGCTGTGGGTGCCACCATCTTTGTGATGGCATGATGGTCAATTAACATATTCCCTCTTTATTAGATAGGATATATTTTAGTCCCAGCTTCTTGTTAGTGTGCTCATCCTATTTCCTTCAACTCTACTAGTAAGTGGAGTCCAGTGCCTGTCATAGGAATCTGGGATGGTTTCTACCAAGACCATCTCTTAAGGCTGCAACCTTGGTTGTATGTGTCCTGCATATGCAGTTGAAGGAAGATCATTGGCAAAGGGGTCACTTAGGGTCAGTCCTCACTCCCTGGAACTCAGGCCTCGCCTTCTCTTGCTCACTGTCTATAGTCTCTCCAGAGGTGCCAGAGGTAAAGGCTACAGTGTAAAGTCCTACAGAATTCTCTGTGTTCCTTATCATTCTAAAACCAAATCTTTGTTTCAGGGTCCCACCTTTATTGCCCAAACATAAAACAAGATCACATGTGCAGTTATGACCAGTATAATAGAAGGGCACTGGCCAAGCTAGTGTGGCTTAGGGCTGAGTGTCTACCTATAAATCAGAAGGTCATGGTTCAATTCCCAGTCCTGGATTGTGGACTCTATGTACAGGAGACAGCCAATCAATGATTCTTCCTCATCATTGAAGTTTCTATCTCTCTCTCCCTCTCCCTTCCTCTCTGAAATCAATAAAAATATATATTTTTAAAAGACACTGGATTGAAATTTAAGATACTTGAATTCTACCTCCTTGAATTCCTTCGTACCCTGTGTAAGGTGGTAATGATTCTGTTTTCTTGCCCTTAGGACAATACCTACCTCCCACTACTGTTGAGAAGTGCTGAGTATGCTGATGAAGGAGTTCAGGGTATGTCACCCCATGGTATGCTGCTTTGGTATATGGACTATTTCAAGGGGCAGTTGAAAAACAGCAAATACAAGAAAAACACTCAAACCTTCCTTCTTTTTCTTAAAAGCGGGTGAAATTCTGTATGAAAAATGTCCTCCCTATAAGGAAAGTAACATTCTTAACACCAAGGTCTAGAAGTTGAGACCGAGAGAATTCTACACAAACCTTAAAATAATTCTCTTCTTTAATGTCCCTACATAGTTTAGTCACTTTTCCTTGATTATTTCTCTTTGTTCAACCTAATATAAAAGCAAATAGGTTTTGCCATTTCTTTGGGTTTTCATTTCCTTATAAAGGTTCCCATGTCATGTAAAATTTAATATGTATTTGCATACCTTTCTCCTATTAATCTGTTTTTGTCATTTTAATTTTGACTCAACCAGAAAGCCTAAGAGGGAACCACACTTGCCAACATCTTGATCTTGGACTTCTGGCCTCCAGAAAAATGGGTAATAAATTTGTTGTTTAAGCCACCAAGTCTGTGATACTTTGTTATGGCAGCCCTAGCAAACTAATACATGTCCTTTCCCATACACTCTTTTAAAATTTATTTGATTTTATTATTTTTTATTTATTTATTTATTTTTTAGAAATAGGGAGGGAGGGAAGGGAGAGAGAGAGAGAGAGAGAGAGAGAGAGAGAGAGAGAGAGAGAGAAAGAGAGAGAGAGAGAGACATGCCCCCTACTGGGGATTGAGCCCACAACACTGGCATGTGCCCTGCCCCAGAATAGAACAAGTAACCTCTTGGTATACAGGACAACGCTCTACCAACTGCACCTGCCAGGGCTCCATGCTCTTTTTGAATGCAGTCAGTATATGCAGCTCACATATGAGTGGGAAGTTATGCTCCACCTCCTGAAATTTTTTCTAAATGGGCTACTTGTCTCATTTCCACCATTTATTCATTCATTTATTTATGCAAGTATAGACTTACAAGTACTTACTTAATATTTTTGGTTATAGCCAAAACCAGTTTGGCTCAGTGGATAGAGTCAGTCTGCAGACTCAAGGGTACCAGGTTCGATTCCGGTCAAGGGCATGTACCTTGGTTGCGGGCACATCCCCAGTGGGGGGTGTGCAGGAGGCAGCTGGTTGGTGTTTCTCTCTCATCAATGTTTCTAGCTCTCTATCCCTCTCCCTTCCTCTCTGTAAAAAATCAATAAAATATATATTTAAAAAAAATACTTTTGGTTATAATCTGATACTTTATTTTGTTGCTGAAATTAGCCACTGGGAGCTTTCAGTTGGTTCCTGTGTCCTTTTGACATACCCCCCATCATTGTGTAAAGGATTGTTGTATTTTATTTTGCTTTGTTTTTTTTAGATGACTTCCTTACCTTTTAGCTCAATAAGATGCTGCAGACTCATCTTGATATTTCATTTCTTCTCCAGTCCTAGAATCAGCCATTTCTCCAATGAGCCCTGGTCCCTTTCATTAGAGAGTATTAGAAACTAAGATCTTGGCCTCATTGCTTTTGGCCTCATTTTTTTCTAGCCACAGAGTAAGAAAATACGTGTATACTTATCTGTGTATACACACATATCTATAAATACTTTTATATGTAGGAAACTATATTAAGCGAAGCATGAGTTTATACTAATGTCTTCAACTCTGATCCGTCACCACAGAAATCATTCTAGCCTCCTCCCCTGGTTTATCCCTAAATTTTCCAACAGTGGGAAGCCTGGGCTTATCATTTTTTTATTCAGCAAAGAAAGGACAATTTTTTGTGTATTGTTGGCAGGTTCAAATGCGATGAGAAAGTATTGGAAACTGGTCTGTGCTATACAATTTTAAGATAATATTGATCAAATTTTCAGTCCTAGCTCCCACATGTTCACTCCCTGTCCTGGACTGCCTGCTTCTGTCATGATGCAAGATTCAAGGGAACTGAGTACTTCTGAAAGAACATTTTTGATGGGGGGAAAATAAACTTGGGGGTCAATCAGAAGGGATATATATAGGCCAAAGATTGGGACTGTAAAAATTTTCTTGGCTATATACCCTGTTTCCCCGAAAATAAGACAGTGTCTTATATTAATTTTTGCTCCCAAAGATGTGCTAGGTCTTATTTTCAGGGGATGTCTTATTTTTCCATGAAGAATACAGTACACATTTATTGTTAAGTGAAAATAAAGGAAATTTATTACCTGTATACGGTACGGTAGTACGGTAGTTGTCAACACAAACCAGACAAACTTTGAGTCCTACAGTATCAAGAATTTACTCATTTATTCAATGACAATCATGTCATCATCTTCTGGAACATCATCATAACAATCCAATTCCTGAATTTCCTGGTGAATTTCTTGTGACTCCATTTCTTTCACAATCAGTGGACCAAATCTCTCATGTCTAGCAATAGCATTCTGAGACAGAGCCTAGGGGGGCCTTATTTTCAGGGGATGCCTTATATTTCACTCAGAAGAAAACCTGTAAGTAGATCTTATTTTCGGAGGATGTCTTATTTTCGGGGAAACACGGTAGTTTAAGAGCCTCTTTTAATGCCTCTAGTCATGTCAAATCAAAATAAGGAAATACAGCGAAACCGGTTTGGCTCATGGGTAGAGCGTCAGTCTGCGGACTGAAAGGTCCCAGGTTCGATTCCGGTCAAGGGCTTGTACGTTGGTTGTGGGCACATCCCTGGTGGGGGGTGTGCAGGAGGCAGCTGGTCGATGTTTCTCTCTCATCGATGTTTCTAGCTCTCTCTCTCTCTCCTCTCTGTAAAAAATCAATAAAATATATTTTTAAAAAAAGGAAATACAGAACTCCCTGAAGTTCTCCCACATGAGAGTAGACAACTCTGCAGTGTTGTATTAGACCATATAGGAAGATATAATGGCATATACCATATTTGTCTGTCCTCTTTTCTGTATTTTAAGGAAGTTTCGCCCTGGCCAGTTGGAGTGTCATCATCCCATACACCAAAATAGGTAGCGGGCACTATTCCTGGACAGGGCACCCAGTTTGTGGGTTCAATCCCCAAATGGGGTGTGTGCAGGAGGAAACCAATTAAGGTTTCTCTCTCATAATGATGTCTCTCTTTCTCTAAAATACATTTCAAAAGATCAACTAAAGAAAATTTCTACATTAGTCCTGCCTCCTGATAGAAAAATCAAGATGCCAGTTCCCACTGCTTTTGCAGCTTGAATGCTAGCTTATATAATAGAGGTGATATGCAAATTGACCCTGACACCCTCACAAGATGGTTGCCTCAACCAGGGAGTTTAGTGAGGGACAACCAAACGACTGAAGCAGGCTATGTGGGGTGACCAGGCCAGCGGGGGAAGGGCAATTGGGGGTGACCAGTAAGAGGCCACGGGGGTAAAGGGAGGGCAGTTAGGGGTGACCAGGCTGGCAGCAAGGACAGTAAGAGGTGACCAGACTGGTGGGGTTGGGGGGGAGCATTCAGGAGTGACTAGGCCGGCAGGGAGGGGGCAGTTGGGAGTGATCTGGCCAGCAACAGGGGGCACTTAGGGGTGACCAAGCCAACAAGGGGGGCAATTAGGAGTGATCAGGCCAGTGGGGGTGGGGTAATTAGGGGTGACCAGATAGGCAGGCAGGTGAGCAATTAGGAGCCAGCGGTCCAGGATTGTGAGAGGGATGTCCAACTGCTGGATGTCCTGGGGATTGGGCCTAAACTGGCAGTCAGACGTCCCTCAAGGAGTCCCGCATTGCAGAAGGTACAGGCTGGGCTGAGGGGACTGCCCCCCGCCCCTGCCATGCACAAATTTCATACACCAGGCCTCTGACTATATGACCTAGTCTACTAGACTCATCTGCACTTAGGATACATATAATAGGCTATGCAAATAGAACTTCCATTGCCACTGAAGGTGGCAGCAGAGATGGCCAAGTTGGGCTCCTGGCCCTCAGTTTGGTGGTGGCGGTAGGAGCAGTTTCCCTATCAAGCCATTGGTGGAGCATGTTTCTGGGGTTGTTCCAAGATTTACATCAAGACTGTCTCTCTAGAGCACATGTGTCAAACACAAGGCCCGCGGGCCAAATCCAGCCCGCCAGGCCTTGCAATGTGGCCCGCACCGCGCTGTCATCACTGCACTCCGCTGTCAGTTTATGACATTGTCAGTTTATGACTGTTCAGTAAACCATTCAGCCCGCGATTTAGGCTGGATTTTAGATTTTGGCCCCTTCTCTGATTGAGTTCGACACCCCTACTCTAGAGAATCCAAGATGGCTGCTCGGGTAGACACCTAACCGCAGCAGCACACAACAATTTCAATGGAATACAACTAAAATGTAGAGTGGACATCGCCCAGAGCTACAGGTAGTCGACTGACTGAAAATTCTACAACAAGAAGGAAAGAGAAAACCAGAAGGAAAATCAGAGGAACTGGAAAAAAAAGCCTAAGGTACAGAGACATGCTGCACGCTCGCACGTACACGCGCAGAGAGGTCGCAGCCGGAGAGGAGAAGAGGGCTGGGTGCCGCCCGGCGTTCCCTAGCAGGAAGGAAATAAAACCCCCAGCCTGGGATGAACCCCCGAACCGGCAGAGCTGAACCCCAAGTTATGGGCCAGACCCTGGGGACCCAGGCTCCGGCAGGGGGAGACGGGGCTGTGAGGCGGAATCCCAGTCGAGCAGCGAAAAGCAGGGCCCCCGGAGTCACGCGCACATTGCGCGCAGAGGACTGAATGTTGACTCTGATGCTGGATTACCCTAGCCAGAAGGAACAGGGCCTCCAGCGGCGCTGAGCCTCAGTCCGGACTGCTCTGAACTCCAGTTCTGGGCCAATCCCTGGGGACCCAGGCTCAAGTAGAGGGAGACGGGGCTGTGAGGTGGAGTCCTGGGAGAGCGGCGAAAGGCCGAGCCCCCGGAGTCTCGCACATTGCTTGCAAGGGAAGGAATGTTGACTCTGATGCGAGATTGCCCTGGAGGGAAGGAAATGGGAGGTCCGGCTGTGTTGGGCCCCAGTTTCGACTGCTCTGAACCCCAGTCCTGGACCAGACCCTGGGGACCCAGGCTCGAGCAGGGGGAGACGGGGCTGTGAGGCGGAATCCCAGGGGAGTGGCGAAAAGCGGAGCCCCCAGAGTTGCGCGCACTGTGTGCAGAGGACAGTCTGTTGACTCTGATCCTAGACTCCCCTAGCGGGAAGGAGAAAAAAAAGCTCCAGACTGGAGGAATGAGACAGGGAGCAGGAGCCCCTGCCGGACACCGGCCAGCCGGGCGACGGCAGGGAGCCTGGC
Organism: Pipistrellus hanaki; assembly: GCF_964339955.1. NCBI lineage: Eukaryota > Metazoa > Chordata > Mammalia > Chiroptera > Vespertilionidae > Pipistrellus > Pipistrellus hanaki. Next base: position 53,057,977 of record NC_140503.1, on the reverse strand, counting down.
GACGGGGCCCCTGGGGGGGGGGGGGGGTGCCCCTGAGCCTTCCACTTCTGAGCGCGGGCAACGGAGCCAAGGCCTTGGGCGGTGCCGACCCCCGCAACAGGCTGGAGCAGCACGGGAGCCCGCGGAGAACGAAGGGGTGCCACAGGCCAACCTGCTGAGCTTCCAGGACAAGGAGGAAGAAACCAAAGAAGTTCTCAATGTGAAGAAATCAAGTGAGAGCAAAAGATAGTAAAATTACTTAAGAAAGAATACAAAGATCTTGAAAAATCAAAGACTAAGTCAGAACTCAACTCACCAGCCAACATTGCAACATATATGCGTTTAAAAAAAAAAAAAAAAAAAAAAAAAAGGACAGAATTTTGGAACAGCGGCGGCCAGGCCTAGAGTGCCCAGGCACAAGGCAGTGGCAACTGGGCCCGGAGCAGCAACGGCCAGGCCCCAGAGCAGCAGAAGCCAGAACCAGAGCAACAACAGCCAGCACTGGAGCAGCCAGACCTGGGGCAGTGGCAGCCAGGCCTGAGGCGGAGGCAGCCAAGCTCAGGGTGGCCAGTCCAGGAACACCCAGACCCGGAGTGGCCGGGCCCGGAGAAGCCGGGCCCAGAGCAGCCGGGTTGGAAGCAGCCAGGCCCAGAACAGGAGTAGCCAAGCCCGGAGCATCCAGGCTGGGAGCGGCCAGACTCGGGGCAGCCGGGCCCAGAGCAGCCAGGTCGGGTGCGGCCAGGCCCGGAGCAGCAGCTGCCAGGCTGGGAGCGGCCAGGCCCGGAGCAGCCAGGTCGGGTGCGGACAGGCCCGGAGCAGCGGCTGCCAGGCTGGGAGCGGCCAGGCCCGGAGCAGCCGGGTCTGGTGTGGCCAGGCCCGGAGCAGCGGCTGCCAGGCTGGCAGCTGCCAGGCTGGGAGCGGCCAGGCCCGGAGCAGCCGGGTCGGGTGTGGCCAGGCCCGGAGCAGCAGCTGCCAGGCTGGGAGCGACCAGGCCCGGAGCAGCCGGGCCCAGAGCAGCCGGGTCAGGTGCGGCCAGGCCCAGAGCAGCAGCAGCCAAGTCCAGAGCAACTAGGTCGGGAGCAGCAGTGACCAGACCCGGAGCAGCTGGTTGTGGAACGAACCAGAGCAACAGAGGACAGGCCCGGAGCAGCCAGGCCCGGAACAGCTTGCTCCTCGCCTGCCCCTGCCCCATGGCTGCCTCTCAGACATGGCTGGAAACTTTTGGGAGAACTTGAGGGTCTGCTGAATCAAGTGATGAAGGCTTAGATCTGGATGTGTTGAGTTAGTATAGGGCTGGGGTGTTGATCTGTGAGTGCCTTGGGTGGGGCCTGGATGAGGCTGGTTGACCTATTTGGAAATGTCTTTTGTGTGAAGTGTATCATTGGGCATGTGGAGGTATTATTGATATGAGAAAATGCTAAGTAACTGATTTACTATCTGAAAAGGGATTTACTATCGGGGAGAGGGAGGGAGGAAGAGACTGAACATAAACTGCACCTATGGATGAGGACAATGGGGGATGAGGAGGGGGCGGAGGGTGGGGTGGGAACCTGGTGGAGGGGGGAAGAAATGAGGAACCTTTGTAATAATATGAACAATAAAGATTGAAAAAAAAAAAAAAAAAGACTGTCTCTCTAGCCCTGGCCGGTTTGGTTCAGTGGGTGGAGCATCAGTCCGCGGACTGAAGGGTTCCAGGTTCAATACTGATCAGGGGCACATAGTTTGTGCCTTGAGACCTAGTAGGGGATGTGCAGGAGGCAGCCGATCAACAATTCTCTCATTATTGTTTTTATCCCTCCCTCTCTGAAATCAATAAAAATGTATTAAAAAAAAAGACTTTCTCTAGCATTACAATTTTGTAAGTGATCTAATGAGCCAGAATCATGAATTTGTAACTAAGAGCCATGACCATGATATAGTGTGTATATGTGTGTGTATGCCTAATATGCAAATTGTCCCCAACGGGAGTTCCACCAGGAGACCGATTGCTCGCTATGACATGCACTGACTACCAGGGGGCCACGCAGAATGAAGACCCCAGCTGGCAGCTGAGGAAGGGAAGCCCTGGCCAGCAGTTGGAAGGCCCTGATCGCCATCCAGACCTAGGGACCCTACCTGTGCACGAATTTCATACACTGGATCTCCAGTATGTATGTATGTGTGGGTATATCTCAGGAGTGAGTGGGAATGGCTACACTCTCAAGGGTATAATTTTTTTCCAGAAAATATGTGTTGGGCACTTACTATGGCCAGGCACTGGGCTAAATAAGTGCTACAGCAAAATAGTAAGTTACCTTTCATGGAAAGGAAATAACTGAATGAATGCAATTAGAATGCACTTTGATTACATGCTAAAATGCTATGTGGAAATGGTTATTGTGTGTCAGAGGATGTAACAATTAACACAAGGGAGAGAATATTGTGTTTTCACAAAGGCATGTTTGAAATAGTTGTAACTAAAATGTAACTAGAAGTCTATCAGCAGATATCCCTAGTAAAACAAGACAAACCACAAACTGGAAAAAGATATTTGTGATGCATATAAACTATTCACAAAACTTTTCAAAAAGAACTTCTTCTAGGGGACCTGAACTAGGACAAAGGCAAAAAGCAATGGTTTCCATACATGGAATCTAGAAAATAATGGAATCAGTCAGTTCAGGAGGACAGCTAGGTCCCACAATGAGAGCTGTGCATTAGGGATAATAAAGCAACAAGTTCAGATTGAAGCAAGGGAGAACTGGCCTCAGGGGAGTTTTCTGGAACAAAAGGAAAACTCTAAAATACTGGGTATGATGGAAGACATAAAATAACTGTGGCTATGATAGAAGCCAAAAGTACAAGGGGAAAATAATAATTAGAAACACCAAGAAAAACAAAACTATAGAAGGAAATGTAATCAAAGTATAAACTGTGATCTGCAGTGAACTGTATGTATCAACCTATAGAGCTGAGGACTAGTCATGATTATTAAATAGAATGTAAATGTTGTTAACCTGGATAATGTAAGGATTCAGATGACAAAACGAGAGAGAGGAGGAGAGTCAAAGGAAGCATCAGGATGTTAATATTATCATCTCATACACTAGAGGGCTAAATACTGTTGACAGCCAATAAAATAAGAAATAAAGGTGAAAAAATATCTGACATTGTAAAGAAAGCCTATAAAGGAATCAAAAGTAGTGACAGTATGATCCTAGGAGGAGGACATGAGAAATGTGGGAAATACTGTAAACTAAATCGTCATCAGTCTTGAAAACCAGTAATTTGTGCCTAAAATTAAGAAATCAAGGAACAATGGCATAAACATATTCTTGAGAATTAATGGAGGCAACTGTCAGGAAAAAAAACACAAAACAGCTAGAGAGCTCAAGTCGGTAGCAGAGATACATTTTGAGATTCTTAAAGCTTTTTACTATACCTTCCTATACCACTTAAGTTCAGAATCACACACAAACATAATTTTAATAGAAGCAGGAAGAGAAATCTAGCAATTTAATTTAGAACCAGTTCTATCATTCCTTACCATGTGTTTACCCTATGACTGTGCCCCGAGGGACGGCATTTGCTCCATTCAGTTTTGAAAATGACCTCATCACCTGGATGAGACTAAGGTCATTCAGTGAGCAATCCTCAGTCTAGTGCCTCTTTTCCCCACCTGAACTCTGGACATTAATCCTCTGACACTCAGAAGACATGCCAAGGCTGATCTCTTCACGCTTATTCTGGATCCCAGTTCTTGCCTCATTTGGTTTCTCCCCCTATATTCTTTTGTTATGCCTATAACTATATGTAAAACTTTCCTACATTTAAAATCAAAATCTTCTTTCAGGTACCTCAAAATATCTCAAAATAACAGCTTCACCTTTTATTCATCTTTAGTTGTTTATCATTCTTCTATTCTCTGCCCCACATACATACATACCTTCTCCACTGAAACTGTCCTTGCCAAAGGATCAGTGATACCAATTTCTAAATTTCCTGGCATTTTTTTCCAAGTCCCACTCTTCTCCCTGCTGTACTACACTCCACACTGGAAACCATCTTCCTTTTATTAAAACCTTTTTCTCCCTTTGCTTCTGACTCTTGTAGAACATCTCTCTCAGGAATAGGAATATACTGCAATTGGCTGGCAATATCATAACAATATATTCAGGAGTTACAAGTATAATGAATAGTTCTTTCATATTTATATATAAACCTGGCAGAAAATAAATTTAGTAGGACTACTATTATCTATGACCATTTTAATTACCCCAGTTGGCAACATGAGCCATATACCTAACTCATATACAGGTTTTCAAGACAGGTGTATCTTATAATCAGTAGTAAATGTCTACCATTAAAAAGAAAACTAATATTTTTAGTCTATCTTTTAACTAGTACATCCATAGTGATTGGGGCTTCTCATAATATTGATATTAAAGTAGCTGAGAATTAAGGAAGGTATGAAAGGTTTGTATTCTGTAACTTTTAAGTGTGGCCTGGCAGAAAGCTGCCCACTGGAGTCTGCTTCTGATCTTTATCGTTAAAATGTGACTACCCTCCAGGGATAACATCTGCAGTAATTCAAACAAATGGCAACTTCCATTTATACACAATCATTATAAACATTAGCTTGTACAGTTGTAGAAAAACAAGAACCTAAAATACATAAATCAGCCTTTTGCATTGGAAATGGGTCAATAAAGAGCCTCAGAAATCACATAAAGTATGCTTGCAAGGCTATGATCACAAGAGCCCAGAAGCAGCAAGTTAATACATCTTTGCCATGGGAAACCTGGTACACCAATTCAGTTGTGAAGTTTCTGAGAGCAAAGCTCTTTGACATTTCTTCGTTCCAGAAATGCTGAGTATAAAGGCCTACTTCAATGAAAGCTAGACTTGGCCGAGACTGAGAAATCAAGCATTCTCTCTATCCATACCCTTAACCTGGTTTTTCACTTATATTTCCAACCCAATATTCTACTTTACTTGTTCAACAAGCTTTTGAGTATAAGCCGTTTCTAGGTGCTAAGGGTACAATAATGAATTAGACCTCTTGCTAAGAAAGTTAAAAGTTGAACTGAGATCCAAAGAAAAAGAGGCAGCCAAGCTAGGGGAAATGTTTAATGGAAAAGAAACAGGTGTTGAACAGGTGAAGGAATGAACATGGAACATTTTAAGAGGTTGTATGTTAAAAATGAAAGCAGAATGGAGAGAAAGGATGGGTAAGGGCACCGCATGAAGGGAGCAGGAGCAGCAGGTGAAGTGTTAGAACTACACCAGCTACCCAGGTAAGAAATATTAGTGCCTTGGGGTGTGGTGGTGGTGGTGGAGATAAATCGAAAACTCAATAGATTTTGGTGGATGTTGGTCCCAGCTTGAGGAATCAAGGTTGGTCTGAGCACCTGAGTTGAAGGCTGAAGGAAAAGGACAGTGGTTAAGGAGAAAAATCAAGAGTTCCTTCACACGCATGTTCTCCATTCAATCTTCCTTATACTGGTCCACATTTCCTAACTCGTTGACTGTTTTTGTTCTTTTGTTTTGTATTGATTTCAGAGAGGAAGGGAGAGGGAGAGAGAGAAACATCAATGTGAGAGAATCACTGTCTGCCTGCCTCTTGCACACTGAGTAACAAGCCTGGGCAATGCCTTGACGGGGAATCGAATTGTGATCTCCTGGTTCATAGGTCAATGCTCAACCACTGACCCACACTGGTTAGGCAACTATTTGAAAGTAACATTCCCTCTACTTAAAATGGTCTCCTTCCTACCTCTTCCCCCACCCATGCCAATAGCAACCTATCTCCTAAAGCCACCAGTAAGACTATCCTGGTATTTCATTCATCCCTTTTATCCCCCCAAGTTGAGTAACTCATTCCTCTAGACTTCTGGAACTTTATTTCTATCTCTTAAGAAATGTAATACTTTCTACCTGCATTAAATTTTCTGCACATATAATAAGCATACATATTATATATCTTTTCAGAATGTAAGCTCCTTGTCTCATTCATCTATTTGACAATATTGTACTAGCGTTGTTTTATACATGACATGGATAAGACTCACAATCTGCAAGCATTTAATGTTACCTTAAACACGAAGCCTTTACAAATATGTTAATTGCTAGAATCTCATCAACACACATTAAATTAAAACAAAATTTAATACTACAATAATTCTTTCTGTATATAATAGTAGCCAAAATCTAAAGGGATCAACTTCACAAAATATACTGAAAAAAGATTAACATTTAAATGAGACAAAAACTGCAAATTAAATCATTAGAAATTAAGTAAGTCAATTTATTTTTCTGTATATTTCACAAGTATAATTTTGGAAGGGCTACTTGACAAATTTCAACATTAACTGCCAACTCTACAGACATGTTCAACAAAAAAGGCATTTACTCTTGGCCCTTTTAGTACAAAGTGTCCTACTGCATCACAAATAAGAGATGTGGTAACAGATTTGAGGGCATATTAGAAGAATTAGATATTTCCTTTCAAATGCTACTTAGTTGAAAAATAATACAAACACACATTAATGACCACCAGTGACTTGCAGAATAAAACGTATAGGCCTACCTAATGACCGAAACTATTAAATCAGTGATTTTACTCTTAACAATACCAGAATGCGATATTTTTTTCATCTCAATTTTACAAAGTGTGCTGGGGAAGACTGGCAGTGTATACTGAATTGCAGAATTGGGATAATGGCTCAAATTAGTCATTATTCAGATTAAGACAGTATTTTAGAAAATTAAAAATGTGTCCTAATTGTAACCTATTGGGAATGATAGTAAAAATTGATAATTCAAGCCCTACTTCAATAAGTCAGGATGGGGGACGCAGTAAAATGAGGTGAAAAGGGAAGAAGAGTAGACATGTGTTTGGACAATGGGGAATGTGAAAAGGCCACCAGAGCAACTGTTTTAGTCGCCACTCAGATGTGCTCTTTCTATAGGCTTCCTTGCTCCTGGCTCACCAAACACCAAGTTTAGAGCACATTTCAACTTTGATAAAACATCACTAATTTGTACTAAGAATACATCCAATTTAGTAAAAAGTATCAGTAATATTCAGAGGTATGGTTTTGTTACATCAAGTAAAAAGAGTAGTGACTAATTCCCACTATTGAAGTAAAGCAAGTAGAGGCCTTACCAGGTCAGCAGCACAGAAGGGTTGACTAACTAGTAAATAGACTGCAAATATGCTCCTTCTAGTTCATCAAAAACAATCCAACAAGCATTACTACTATACCAAATGCCAAGAACTATTACTTTAGTCAGCTAAAGCTTTCAAAACTGGCATATTTCTCAAAACTGTACTATCCAGTAGGAACTACTAGACATGAAACAGTAACTTATTTCAGACATTATCAAAGACATTCATGAAGTACTTATCTTCACTTCACTTTAGCATTCATCTAAAATAATAAAAGGGTAATTTGCTAATTAGACCGGACATCCTTCCGGACATCCTTCCGGACAACCTTCCAGACAAAGCCTCGGTGGCAGGGGCAGAAGCGGCCACGGCAGCAACAGGGGCCAAGGCCCTTGTACGAATTTTGGGCATCAGGCTTCTAGTTTATAATAAACAGGACAATTAAAAGTAGCCATCTCTCAAACCACAAATCTACAATCATAGAAATGGATGAATATGATTGAGCTCATCTAGTCAAAATCTTCATTCTAGCAATGGTGAAATGATCGGCAAATGTCCTCAGCAAACTGAGCACTGAGGTAAACCAAGAACAGAAAACTAAAACCTCTCCATCTCAAGCACCAATAATGGAGGCTAAGCAATTATACCTACAAATCCTTAATGACAGGTCTTTCCTAATGGAAAATCCTGAGATTTTAAGCACTGTGACTTTACAGAAGGCAGGCTGGTTTAATGAGGAAATTTTTAATAAAAAACAATCAACAATATTTTATTTGGGGCACTTGTTCAGTATTTCACAGATCCTCAAGTTCTGAGGTAGGTTAAATATTAGCATTGTATTTTACAAACTAAAACTCAGGCAGACGTTACATCACTTGTCACAAATCACAGCAGGAGTCCTATCATGGTCAAGAATAATATGGTCTCTCATCTTTCAGATTCATTTCTGATGAATAGATTTAATGGTGATAGCTTGCACATATTCATTTAAGAAAAGTAGATATTGCAGAAATTCTACTTTGGAGTAATTTTTTTTTTTAAACATGGAACGCTTCATGAATTTGCTTGTCATCCTTACACAGGGACCATGCTAACCTCTATTTTCCCAATTTTAGTGTATGTGTGCCAAAGCCAGCACTATTTTGTAATTCTTAAATCGATCCTGCAATAATTATAGGTATTGTGGAATACCCTAGTTGTTCCCATTTCCTAAAATTACAAATGAGCACATTACTGATTTGTTCTTTTCTGCTTTTTGGGGTGGGTAGAGCACAAAGATAATCGTGAGCTTTCAGAGCATTAGGTTGTTTTTAAGTGCAGGTGCTATACTCAACGCACCATCTACGATGATTTAGGTGCCTGGACCCAAAAGAAGGGAAGCCCTGTGCAAGTCAAGGATGAAGAGAAAAACAGTGTCATCTGATTACTGATCCTCATCACACTAGAACATTACAACAACTTATGGGAAGAGCTCCTATAAGGGCATTAAATTTGTCCTAATAAAGCCTGCGAACACTCTTACTAATTAAAAACACAAGTAAAAATAAATTGATATTTTATTAAAGTGACATCTATAAGAAGCAAGACATCTAAATATTTTAATATGAGTATGTTCCACCTATCATATACATTAATCGTCACAAGCTTAATTCACTTAGCTCATTAGAATTTCTTAAAATTATTTACCAGAGTTCAGCTCATCCTGACATAGGTTCCCAGGCCAGTCTTCTCAAGAACTTGTTTCATTATAAAGTTCCTTTTATTTAAACTGTCAAATACTAATAATATAGGAATAACAATGGTTAACTAAAATGTTGTAAGGAAAACCTCATTATAAAATCCAGCATTCAGCAGAGCAAGTTTCAAGAATAAGGATAAGACACTATGCTTCCAAACAGACTGAACAGCACAGCCCAATATGATTTGAGTCAAAGAGGCAAGAAAAAAAGAAGGGAGGGGCCACAGGAGGCAGAGCACTGAAGCCTTTTATTTTAGTGTCCCCAAAACTGACTGTGGAAGTAAAAAGTTTCTACATTTAAAAAGTTTATATAAATTACATGAATTGCATTTTCCTAAAAGTCAAAATGAAATGTTCTGCATAGGACAAAATATATGCCTAAGCAACATATCATATTTGCACAAGGCCACTGAATGTCATGGATATTAGTAACAAATGAAAAAGCTTAAGTCTATGGCAGACTGAGCAAAGATGTCAGTTTGGTATTCTATAAGCCCAGGGTTGTAAACTACTTTTACTGTACAAAAGCTCTAATGACATACAGAGTTTTGTGTAGGAACTTTTGTGCTTCTGGTTGGCACATCATCTACTTTTTAATATATGAAATTAATACAGACATTTGTGAGAGGTTGTGCAAAACTATTATATTTACAAAAATGGCACAAAAGTGAGTTCAACAGTCGATGCACATGCATACTTCATTCATATCTTTAACAACAAAAGGAATTCTAACTATAAAGTGAAGAAGAATATTAGCTTCAACGGCAGTTGTTAAGCACTAGCGTCACATAAGTTACACCAGAATGGGCAAATATTGCCCAAGTAAACTTTTATTGTTAAAGCTGAAACAGGTTTAAGGCCATTCAAGTCCAAGCACAGAATTACAGATCTTTTGGAGCCCCATCTATTTGTGTTTGAAGTATGTGACTTTTCGTCCAACTTGTGGTCTTAAACCTCTCTTTATAAAATCCAAAAGGAAGATATCGAAGAAATCAATACAATAGAGGTTAATTAAGTAAGAGTAACCTACAAAGCTATAATTAGGATGAATTAAAGCCAAAACATTAAAATTGTAAAACTTGCTTGGTAGTTGTTGGGACCACACTACACTAGCAGTTAGGTAATATATACAATTGTTTTCAAGTAAATTACTTTATGCTGCTCTAACATGTTCTCTTCATCAGTGCACTGTTAAACTAATCAAAAACTCTCACATGTATCTTCCCTTACAATAAGTAGCACACACTACCACTACCTGCAAAGCTGTCACTCTCAAATGACTTTGTGAGTGGAAGGAAATAAAAAGCGGGGAGTGACATATTAAGGAAAAACAATGGGAATTAGAAGATTCATGCAGTTCAGCTCTTTTAATCAGCCAGCCAGCTTGCTAGCAACGAGGGATGGTTTCCGTTGAGGAAGGTCCTGTGGAGTGGGAATGTGGTCACCAGTGACCTCTGTTTTATCCGGGGCCGCAGCAGGAAGTTGCTTGTTCTTCATCTTTGCTTTAGCCATGTTGTAATCTCCAGAATCAAAATATTTTTGCTACAAGAAAAAAAAATTTCAGAGAATTTAAAAGCTTTCATATGCCAATTACATTGGTTTAAGATGTGATTCTATATTGCCAATATAAGTTATTCTAACAAAATTTAAACAATAACAAAAATTAGATGAAACAGCTATCTTTGCCATAAGTCAGCCAACGGAGAAGTGTGGCAATAATTCTTTCTTTAGGCTTATATCATTCTGGTTTTAGTATAGAAGCCTCAGGATTGACATCAGCTTCCTTATCAATCCACCCAGGAAGGAACAGTCCTGGACCTAAATGCAAACCATTCATTTTAGTGGAAAAAGCAGCCTGATATTCTTGCTTAAATTATTTTGAAAATGAAATACAGAATTCACCAACCTGAGTTTTGGATATGCCACCCACTTACAATAAGTCTTATAGTTATTAAAATGATCCTCCTATATAATAAAGAGCTAATATGCAACTTGACCCTCATGTCACAAGATGGCCACCCCCATGTCATCACAAGATGGCTGCCACAAGATAGCCACCCCACATTGTGGACCCCCCATGTCGTCACAAGATGGCCACCCCCACACTGTCACAAGATGGCAGGCAAGGGAAGGCAGTTGGAGGTGATCAGGCCAGCAGAGGAGCAGTGAGGCATCAATCAGGCCGGCAGGGGAGCAGGTAGGAGCAATCAGGCAGGCAGTTGAGTGGTTAGGAGCCAGCAGTCCCAGATTGTGAGAGGGTGCAGGCTGGGCAGAGGGACACTCGCCCCTCAGTGCACGAATTTTGTGCACCAGGCCTCTAGTTATTTATAACTGCCTGTACCATTATCTAGAATGAGCATTTCTTTAAGGATTTATATCATTTACTTGAACCAGAGTAGTTCACTAAAATAAAAATTAAGGTTAAAATATAAATACTAGGATAATGGTAAAACTAAACTTACTAGAAATTCATTACCACTTAAAATACACATCCCTAACCTACACCTCCATTTTTCACTTAAGACACTAACTATGTACAAAATAGCTCTTTGTAGTTGGAGGGATGAATAAGGTAACAATCATTAAAATAGAAATTGGAATGAAAGCTAAAGATCAACTGTTACATAGTAATCTACATTGAGAAATCTGTTCCACAGTGAACACAGATGAATTTTTGCCTGGGTTCTGACTTCTACCTATCACATTTAGCCTACCTTTGCTGAGTGCTTGATATATAGAGGCACTGTGTTGTCCTGGGGAGAGATGGACAACAGTCAAATAAACCAATTATTATACTACTGTTTTAAGGTGGTATGGGTGCTCAAGGGAGAGGAAACTAACCTCAGTCCGGAAGAGGAAAGAGGAAATAATCCAGGTTTGAGATGAGGGCCTACACAAAGAGTGAAGGGGGAAAAAAGCAAATATTCTCTCTGAGACTTCAGGAATACCTCATGTGCTGAATAAAGTAACTGGGAACTCAGAACTTAGCAGTGTAAGACTTGAATGGCCTGGGAAAAGGTCTCATTGGCTGCCTCCTTCCAGGGTCTATTCTTTGATAACAAGATCTGAAGTAAAGTCAAAGGGTCTGAAGTTCAACATCATTTTTCATGTGTTACTATACATATAACACATTGAGCAGTAACAAGGAAACTTGGACCAGTCCTTTCCAAGGCTTTCTGCCAGAACTTCTTATGCACTACTTGTATCAGAGAGCTATACCTAAGTTTAAGTAGCTTCTAAACAACAAGGTGGCCTACCAAATTTTTACTGAGTCAAAAGCACAAGATGAAATATTTAATACACAGTGCAAATTTTAGGCAGATTTCCCCCAAAGTAATAAAGTCAATTCCTAATGATACCTATTTTATAGTTAGCAAACATTCAAGGAGATCTCACTTAACTGTAGGATCAGGCTACTCTGTGTGGGGAAAAGGAATTAAATTTATTTTGTGTGGTTACAGGCAAAACTAAAATCAATGCTTAACAATTATAACTTCTAGGTAACAGAGTAAACTAGATCAATGTTTCTCATATTGGGATACAGCCTAAGAAGACAATATTAGTCATCTTTATCAATTTTTAAGTTTTGTGTTTTTTAAGTGACAATCTTTAAAAATTAACAAAACCTAGCTGGATGGTTTGGATGACAATCTTATAAAAGCCTCCTCTCACTCAAATTTAGGGTCCACACTTATATCAATACTTATCATTGCACTGACACTAAGTGATCATCTAACTGACAACGTTGAACTTTTAGAGCATGTTTCTTAAAACTGGATCCTCGCCGAAACTGGTTTGGCTCAGTGGATAGAGCGTCGGCCTGTGGACTGAAAGGTCCCGGGTTTGATTCTGGTCAAGGGCATGTACCTTGGTTGCAGGCACATCCCCAGTAGGGGGTGTGCAAGAGGCAGCTGATCAATGATTTTCTCTCTCATCAATGTTTCTAACTCTCTGTCCCTCTCTCTTCCTCTCTGCAAAAAATCAATAAAATATATTAAAACAAAACAAAACAAAACAAACCTGTATCCTCAGTTTTCTTGGAACACTACAAACTCCCCAAATGGACTAGAAGACTGCTTCTCGGTATTCCACACAGCTTTGACAGTTTATATGGTCATTATGTACACATTATATTGTTAAAAGCCTAAAATAGGTATCAATCCTTGGCATCTCATTATATTAACAAATACAGTAAAACGGAAAGGGATCTCATATAAATAATATCAAACCAATCTTCTCAAATTTATTTCTTGATTCAGTGGCATTTTCTCATTTGCAACTAGTTACACTTATACTAACTTCAAGTTACCATTTTGTTGACTTATCACAATGTAACTCTCTCTGCTCTTCAATAGTGGTGCTGGTTCTAATTATAGCTAAAAATACAAAGAATATTTTCAAACTTAAAATATATTAGCAACATTCAATTTCACCTTCACCAGTGGGTATTATTTTATATTTTAAATATTTTCCTAATTTAGTTGTATATATGCTATGGTATGATTGTTCTTATTTATATTTCATTGATTTCTATCATGGATAAATATTTTTCTCAGTTTTTAATAACTATATTTCGTGTTAAAATCCTTTACTTAGGGGCTCCTTAATGTTTTTCATGTATATTTGAAAGATCTCTTTATATATTACATATATTAACTATCATTTTTTTAATAATTGCCCCATTAAATTACTTCTCATGAAACAAAGGTTTTACATTTTTATATATTTGGTATAATTCTTCCTTGTCATCCTATTATTTCAAAGCTGTGAATATTATTCTTTCATGTAAGATAAGAAAAATACCATTAAACTATTATTAATAAGTTAGCTTCTTTAAAGCCAGGAAAGTTCTTTTCAATACAAGATGAATAAAGTCCCAGGGATCTAATGTGCAGTATGGTGACTATAATTAACAATACTGCATTGTACTCTTGAAGGTTGCTAATAAGAGTAGGGCTTTAATTATGTGAGGTAAAGGATGTATTAACTTATTGTGGTGTTTCACAGTAAGTACATGTATCAAGTAGTCTCATTGTAAACCTTAAACTTATACAATGTTGTATGTCAATTATATCTTAATAAAGCTGGAAAAAAATATCTTCCTGGAATTTGACTTGACAATATAATATATATACAACTATAGCAAATACACACACACACACACACACACACACACACACACACACATTTTTGTAATCAAGCTGCAGATACCAGAATATTTTTAAAACATTTATTTATTTATTTTAGAGAGAGAGGAGAGAGGAGAGGGAGAGAGGGGGGAAAGGGAAGAGACAGAGAGAAATATGGATTTGTTATTCCACTTATTCATGCATTAATTGGCTGCTTCTTATAAGTGTCCTGATGAGGGATCAAACCCACAACCTTGGCGTATAGAGATAATGCTCTAACCAACCGAGTTAACCCAGGCAGGGCTGGATACCAGTATGTTTAAGGTATTCATGTTTAAGGGAGAAACATGATTTGGCATCTAATTCAATAAACAATATTTCATTTTTCCCTGCTTCCATATATGGCAAATCATTTAAATGTGCTTAGACTGAAGATGGATTCCTTCAATTTTTTATAAACAAAGGAAGGCATTAGAAAAGAAAGAAAAACCTAAGGAACAAGCATGTAGCATGATCTCAATTCAGATCTCACTATTGAGAAATAATGCTTTCTATCTCATCAAGTATAATAAGATTTTGAAATGTTTTAAATAATTTGAACTATTAAAGTTACAATGAATAATTATATCAGAGAGACTGTGAAATGTATTATGTAAAGGAAATAGTAAGCTCTGCTTTTATAAGTGATAATTTCATCCAAATAAAAAGTATTTTAAGCCTTTAGATATTATGTAGAAATCACCTTGAAAACAGTTAAAAGTTAAAACAACAACAACACAAAGACATGAGCAGAATAAATACCAACATCTGGATGGTGGTTGCTTTTGGAGAGAAGGGAGAAGGTGCTATACAAACACATGCAGCAGGTTAAAGTATATCCACGTTTTCTTTCTTATAAAGATTAAAACTTATGTAAATATGGCAAGACATAAGCCTGTTAAATCTGTGTGGTGAGTACATGGGTTCCACTGTATTATTATCTTAACCTTTCTACATGCTTGAAATAATTTATAGTTAAAAGTGACAAAAGAGTCCTAGATTCTTAATTCTTATCATAGGATGAATAGGCTAAAACACTGGGGGGGAAAACACACACACACACACACACACACACACACACACACACACACACAAAGCTCTATATGCAGATACCCATATCACAATCCCTATCGGCACACTGAGTTTATAGAGCTTAAGTATTTGAAGACTGACAAAAGAACTTACCCCTTTCTGCAATCGTTTCCTTAAGAAATCGGAACCTCCAGGCTTTTGTGCCAGGTGAGGATACCTTGCTTTTAATTTTGCTTCTTCAGCTTTCTCTGGATTAGTCACTTTATCTTCCATTTCCTGAAAAAAGTGTTAAATAAATTACTTCTTTATTACAATTCAGTTATTTAAAATAATTCACCTTTCAAGTCCTGGATTCTGATTTTAGTTGTCTAATGCCAAATAATGCAGCATCTGACTAAGAAATCAAACACAGAAGCTTTTAAAACATCTCTGTCTTCTTTTCCCCAATGATCCATGTGATAGCTCTATTATAGCTGTGTGATGCATGTGCAACACCCCACACACTGGATAAAAATATCAAGGTAACTCAGCTCTGAAGTCTTGCTTGCCATTACTTGTGAGTCATGTATAATACATTTATAGTTAGTTACCTTCTATGGAATTCATCAACTCTTTGCCTATATATGGAAAATAATCTTACTACTGTTAAAATACAAAAGATATTTTTGATCACCTATTTATCCAAAATCCTGCATAATTGGAAGCTCCTGAAATTCTTTAATACAAATTAACATCAGCTGTTACCAGCACATTTTTCCCCCTGAATAATTCAATACAGAAGACCGTGACATCTGTACGGAGAGAATCTTCATCTTCATCAGTCTTCGTATATGTGTATTATTATTACTTATGTCCTATAATTAATAACCTTATTCATGCTAAACATTCCATTCTTTAATGTATGAAAACGTGTCTTCTGGCCAGTGACTGTCAATATCTTAAAGTTATTCACTTTTTTTGTTGTTGTTAATCATATTTACATGTTGTGAATATGTCGCACAAGGACATATTTTTATTTTTACTAGTAGAGAGAGTGGGAGGGAGGGAAGTGGGGAGGGGAAAAAGGAGGTATCAATGTGAAAGAGACACATCTATTGGTTGCCTCCCACAAGTGCCCTCACTGGGGAAGGGATCAAATCTACAACCCGGGTATGTGCCCTTGACCGGGAATCGAACTCAGGACTCTTTGGTGCACAGACCAATGCTAACCACTGGCCAGGGCAAGACTATTCACTTTTAACACCATATAGTCTAGTTTCTTCCCAAGAGCCATATTTTATAAAGAAGCAGTGTTTATTGCTTTATGGCAAGAAGTGTTGAAAGAATGAATGAATCAACAAAAACAGAACTTCCCTGATAAGGGAGTCGGGCCATGACAAGGTGCACTTTCTAGCTAATGTACTCATCTCTACATACCAGCTCAGCAAAATGACATACCTATGCATATCCTAATTCTCCCAGGCTATTTATGAATAGTCAAAAAGCAGGAATGTTAAATCCATAAATGTCAAGCTAGCAAGTAATTTACAATCTAGGAAGAGAAGAAAAAACTTTGTACTCATTTCTTGAAAATTATATTCATACATGTTTTATAATCAGCTATATTCGCCTTATATATCATAAATATCTCCATCTTGAACAGCTTCATGTGTTGTTACATCTTCTCATTTTCAGTCTTAGAGGATTTTGAGAAAAAGCAGCTGTTGTCAAATATACTTGTTCTATGGGATTTCCTTTATGTATATGCTCCTTTATGCTTTAAGTGTTTATTTCCCTCCTTTTAGGCTGGTTTCATACATCTATTTTGATTTTTAGTCTCTTTACAGTGGTCATATAATTAGCTCACTTGATGCACACAAAATTCAACTAGATGTACTCAGCCAGAGATAAGACTCTAAAGAGCATCAATGATTCTGCCAGTCATTCCATTCAAGAAGGTTATGCCCCAGACCCGGTCAGTGTGGCTCAGTGGTTGAGCATTAGCCTATGAACCAGGACCTCAAAGTCTGGTTCCCAGTCGGGGCGCATGCCCGGGTTGCAGGCTCCATCCCTAGTTGGGGGCCTGCCGGAAGTAGCCAATCAATTCTCTCTCATCCTTGATGTATATATCTCTCTCTCCCTCCTTCTCCTTTCCTCTCTGAAAACATTTTTTTTTTAAAGGTATGCCCCAGTGAGTTGAAGTGTGAGGTGTGTGATGCATTCCTATGATCTCAATCCTTGAGTGTCTTTCAGAGTGCAAGCATATCTATGTACTGTTAATCAATCTAGTGTTGAAAAACTCAGCCTCTACAACACAAGCCTACTCCTCAGCTGGCAATCACCTGAAGAATCAGCCAGCCATCTGTTCAAGCACCATACAACAAAGTGAATACTTGACCTACTGAGAACAGATGGGAAAGTTTCCAATATGGTCATGACTTTGTTGGGATTTTTCAAGGGGTATTTTAGTTATATGTGATTTTGCCTATTACTAACTTTGAATTTAAGATTACAGACTCAATTTTGGGGGTGGGCTGGGTCATTGCTGTTTCTTCTCAATGTCTCAGCATTTACTCAGGTATCTACTATGGCCCCAGGGTATTAGCAGTGTTATGATTCAGAAGTGGAACTGGGAAGGACACTTGAGTTCACTGTAAAGTTGTTTTTTAAATTGCTGGATATTAAATTTGCAAGTGGGTTGGAACTGACTCCAACCTGATTACAGCCTTTCTTCCCAGAACTTTCAAATTCAAGCTTTCAAATGTGTTAACTGAGTCCCACATTTCCACTGAAACCATCCAGCTTTCTTGGACCTAGGAAATAAACGCTCTCTGCTTCTTCCTTTGATTTGAATATCAGTTGTCTATATCTAAGATTTCTGGCATAGGGGCAGCAACATTCCTTAAATTGCAGTGTTTCTTCAGGTTTTCCTCAAATTACATCAGGAGGGAAAAACTGGACAGCATATGCCATCTTATCTGGCATTCCCTAACTTTCTCAATAAGGAATACATTTATATATATTTACATATAATGGTAAGCATGCTCAATTCAATTAAAACAATATACTATACAAAGATTTTTTTGCGCAAAACAGCAACTAGAGCTGAAAAGAAAATTTAGGTTGAGAATGGATTTACTTGAATTTTCTTGCCAAATATGTAACACAATGGCAAGTCCCTGCTAGATGAAAATTTGTAGCTGGATTCATAATTTGAGCTGCATTTAACATCAAAGGGAGAAGAGATGACCAAACATAGTAAATTACTTTTTTTTTAAATTAAATTATTATCAGTAAATTACATTTTTAAACATAGTAAATACCATCGATACTTTTCATGGATCATAAAGAAACATTCTTGATGTTCTGCAGCTGTAGATAGTTCTAGGACCTCACTGGCAAGCAAATTCAAATGCCTGGTTGGACGCTCAGCAATACTCCAACAGAGCTACAGATCTGCTTGTGGAGTGAAGTATAAATAAACATGGCAGGTAGCAGACAAGGTCCACTGGCATTCAGCCCAGTTTCCCTTCTCTAAGAACTCCCCTGAATCTCTACAGTTAGAAGCCTGAAATGACATTTCCAGACTATATTCTTATTAGGTTCTGCCAGTGGTACCTACACCAGATTAAAAAGCAAGCAAGCAAGAATCTATTCTGTTCCTGGTGATGTCACTACAATGTAGCAGTAGCTCTTGTAGGGGCACGGAGCAGATAACCTGAGGCTATTGCAGCAGCTACACCAGCGTGGGTATGGAGGACACTGGGCTCAGAATAGTGCTCACTCTTGCAGGGTCAACAGCTTTTCCTCACCACTGGAACCACTGCCCTTCTATCTCTTCTAATAATCTGTAAACTAATTCCCTAAAGCACACCCCTTTCTGTTTAAAATACCCAAATAGGTTTCTATCATCCAGACAGGACACCAACAGATAAAGTCCAGTAAATAAACTATTTATCCCTAGAGTCATTAAAAAAAAGGGGGGGGGGGAACGACACAGAGTATCGTGTGATTGCATGTTTCTGAACATCCTCCAAAGGAATTCCTGAACGTTAAATTTTTAAAAATTGATTTCTAGAGCCTGGCAGAAGTGGCTCAGTGGTTGACCGTCGACCTATAAACCAGGATGTCACAGCTGGATTCCCAGCCACATGCCCAGGTTGCAGGCTTGATCCCAACTGATGTTTCTATTTCTCTCTCCCTCTCTGACATCAATTAAAAATACATTTAATTGATTTTTAGAGCGAGCGAAAGTTACAAGAGGGGGAAATAAAGAGGAAAGGAGAGAGGGAGGGGGAGAGATAGAGACAGAGAGAGACCGAGAGGCAGAGAGAGGCGGGGGGGGGGGGGAGGGGGGGGGAGAAACATCGATAGGTTCTGCAACCTGCGTATGTACACTACTAAGAATGGAACCTATGACCCTTGGGTGCACAGAATGGCGCTCCAACCAACTGAGCCACACCAACCAGGGCTATTCCTGAACATTTATTTCAGCTAGAATGAAAATAAATCTCTAAAAAGACTTGAGATATAGAAGAAAAGAGCAAACAAAATAATTGGTATGTGCACGTACACTGACAAACTTCATTTTTCTACTTTTCCCCCAGCTTTATTGACATATTTTTCTAATTTTAAATTCGTAATATATATGGTTACAAACAAACAAAAAATACTATTTAACAGCACAGTATTTTTAGTTTAAATGTGTAAGTGTTCTAAGTATTGTTTAGGAAAGGGTTGATGATATTAATTTAACTATCTGTTTAGTTAAGGAGGGATGATAAAATTTCTAGGGGAACCATTTAAATAACAGAAACAAAGTATATAACTTCTAGTGGGGGTAAAATGAAAGATCAATCAATTGGGGGAGGGCTTTGCAGGGGAGCAAAGCAAGAAAATAGAAAAAATGTGTAACATATCTGTGGAATACAAGTGTTCCCTAAAGGGCTTATATTAGAGGGAAAAACAAAACTCAACGAGTTATATGTACCTAACTTAAGAAATCAGACAGCCGAAGCTGGTTTGGCTCAGTAGTAGAGCGTTGGTCTGCGGACTGAAAGGTCCTAGGTTCGATTCCAGGCAAGGGCATGTACATTGGTTGCGGGCACATCCCTGGTAGGGGGTGTGCAAGAGGCAGCTGGTCGATGTTTCTCTCTCATCGACATTTCTAGCTCTCTCTCTCCCTTCCTCTCTGTAAAAAATCAATAAAATATATTTAAAAAATCAGACAAAGAACGGAACCGAAAGAGAATAGGAGAAAAGAAAAAGCAGAAATTAATGAAACAGAAAACAAAGATACAATAGAGAGGTTCAACAAAGGGGGGAAATGACATGCTTAATCAAGAAGTATTTTTTAAAATTCAAATCTGGTTTTGAAATTTTATTCTCCAAGAAGCCTTTGTGTTACACAGCAATTCTACTACTTCTTAGTAATAGGTGCTAGAAAGTGAGTGGATTTATTTAGCTGACCTTTGAGGGAGAGGGAGGAGAAGTACCATTAGGATTCCGGGACTTTTGAATATAGGCACAAACTGAGAAAGCAGAAATTCAGGATATACTAACAGATATGCTTATGATGTACAAAAAAATAATTTAAAACTGTTATTTCAAATCACAGTCATCCTCTTGACAAGTATCTCTGGCCCCAAATAATCTTCATTGTATACTCTATACTAGCACAATGCCTAACATTTACTAATGGTAGACACTTGCATTTTTGTGAACTAGACTATTGAAATACATTAGCTATCCTTTCAGTAAATAGGTGGGGTATAAGTTATAAATATATACATATAAAAGGACATAACTAAGCATTATTTTGTAGTCTGTCATGGACTGATATTAAGTCTGAATGACTGATACCAATGTTTAGCCTTCAGCAGAGAAGTCACACAGCAACACCAGCAATAAAAATCTGGCCACTCTAAGCAAATTCTCCTCTATCTGCCAAGCAATATATTCACCAATGCACTGATTTATGAATAAATAGAAAAAGTTAATGAAAGCAACAAATCCTTTGGGAAATTGTCAGAAAGGTACTAATACTGTCTACCTCTTTGGAAAAATATTGTAGTCATCCTAAATCCTTGCTGCTTGCCTGCCACTTAATGGGTGTTCAACAAATACAACAATGTACACTCCAACTGTTTCAATGAAGCTAAGGAACTTTCTATCTAAACACCTGATAGCTCTAGCACATTGGGCTCTGAACTGAAAACTCCCTTAAACCTTTTAGTTACCAAAGGTATTGTCAAAACAGCCCCAGAAAATGATAGTATTAACTGCACTTTTAAATTTAAATATTAGTTCTCTTCTTCCACCACTCAAAAAAGAACTAAAAAATATATTTTCCCCCCCTTAAAATATATGTTTTTATTACCCTAGCAGATTTGGCTCATTGGATAAGAGCGTTAGCCCTCAGACTGAAGGGTCCTGGGTTGATTCTGGTCAAGGGCACTTACCTCAGTTGCAGGTTCCATTACCTGCCCTGATTGGGGTGCATGTGGGCGGCTACCAATCCATGTGTCTCTCTCACATCAATGTTTCTCTCTCTCTGTGTCTCCCCCTTCCCCTCTTTTCACTCTCTCTAAAAATCCATGGAGAAATATCCTTGGGTGAGGAGTAACAAAAAATATTTATATGTATATGTTTTTATTGATTTCAGAGAGAGGAAGGAGAGGGATAGAAACATCAATGATGAAAGAGAATTATCAATCAGCTGCCTCCTGCACACTCACAACATGGATGTGCTCTGACCAGGAAATGAACTGTGACCACATTTCATGGATTAACATTCAACCACTGCACCACACCAGCCAGGCAGGACCAAGCATATCTTTTAAACTGACAGAAATAATATAGTTGAAAATTCTACTTGAGTTAGTCTCCTCCAAGACTTCTTAACTAACTTGATTTAATCAATCTACACTAATAAAAGAGAAAGATGCAAATTAACTGTACCTCTGCAATGCCCATCAGCCAATCAGGAGTATGCAAATTAACCCAACAAAGATGAAGGGTTAATTTGCATACACAGGCACCAAGGGGCCTGGGTTCTGGGAACATCCTCAGGACCCAGGCCGCTCCTAGCCTGTAGGCCCACACGTAGGCCCTGAGCGGCCAGGGTCCTAGAACAACCCTGGCCACTCTGGGCCTACGGGCGCAAGCACCAAGCAGCTGAGGGCTGGAGGAGTGCACTGGCGCTAAGTGGCGGTCCAGTTCCATGCCCCTAGCCTGCCACCCACAATGCAGGGTTGGCTGCGGGCCTTGGGGGTGTGCCTCCCCCAGGCTGTGGGGACACACCCCTCGCCCAATGGACACAATGCAAGAGTCCTCTGCACATGAGCTGCAGAGAAAACACCTTTTCTTTAAAAAAAAAAAAAAATGTTTTATTGATTTTTTACAGAGAAGAGGGGAGAGGGATAGACAGCCAGAAACATTGATGAGAGAGAAACATCGATCAGCTGCCTCCTACACAATCCCCACTGGGGATGTGCCCACAACCAAGGTACATGCCCTTAACAGGAATCAAACCTGGGACCCTTCAGTCAGCAGGCTGATGCTCTATCCACTGAGTCAAACCAGTTTGAGTGTAAACACCTTTTCTGACTGCTCATTGGCTAAGCTCCCTGTACGCTGCCATATGCAGTGTTCTTGCTAACTTGGGTAATAAGAATCCAAGAAGGTGACCTAGGGTTTTTCCACCACATTCCTGGAAGAAAAAACAAAGATACGCTGCTGGAGGGGCTAAGAAATGTCATATCCTGCCCTAGCCAGTTTGGCTCAGTGGATAGAGCCTTGGCCTGCCAACCGCAGGGTCTGGGTTCGATTCTGATCAAGGGCATGTATACCTATGTTACAGGCTCCGCCCTGGTCGGGGCCCAGGTCAGGGCTCATGCAGGAGGCAACCAATCAAAGTGTCCCTCTCACATTGATGTTTCTGTCTTTCCCTCTCTCTTCCACGTTCTCTAAAAATCAATGGAAACATTCTCAGGTGAGGAGAGAGGGAGGGAGGGAGGGAGGAGGGAGGGAAGGAAGGAAGACAGGCCGGCCATATTCTAAGAGAGACACATCTTTTTTGTTTTTTAATATATTTTATTGATTTTTTACAGAGAGGAAGGGAGGGAGATAGAGAGCTAGAAATGTCGATGAGAGAGAAACATCTACCAGTTGCCTCTTGCACACCCCCTACCGGGGATGTGCCTGCAACCAAGGTACATGCCCTTGACCAGAATCGAACCCAGGACCTTTCAGTCCGCAGACCGACACTCTACCACCGAGCCAAACCAGTTTCGGCGAGAGACACATCTTGAAAATGCCTAAAGAAAGCTGTCATTTTTTCATGGTGAAGGGACTGGAGTCCGTGCTGATGAAAACACCTGGTGGCTGGCAGTGGCTGCAGCAGCGGGGTGATGGGGCTGGCGCCTTCCCCTGACCAGCCCAATTGCCTCCTGCAGAGGGAGGCCAGACTGCAGCTTAAGCCCGCTGCCTCCGGGGAGCAGGCCCAAGCCATCAGTAGGACATCCCCTGAGGGCTCCCAGTCTGTGAGAGGGGCCAGGCTGGGCTGAGAGAACCCCACCCCACAGGGCACCAATTCTGTGCACTGGGTCCCTAGTCTTATAATAAAATCTCTAAGAAACTTGCTATTGAAATCTTTTTAAAATAATAAAAACTCAGAATATATATGGGAAAAACATATATATATATATATATATATATATATAAAATTTTGTAAAAAAAATTTTTTTTAATATATTTTTATTGATTCTAGAGAGGAAGGGAGGATAGACAGAAACTTCAATGATGAGAGAGATTCATCAATTGGTTGCCTCCTGCACATCCCACACTGGGGATCAAGTCTGCAACTGAGGCATGTGCCCTTGACTGGAATCAAATCTGGGACCCTCAGTCTGTAGGCCCAACACTCTACCCACTGAGCCAAACCAGCCAGGGTAAAAATTTATTTTTTAAAATAATTGATTCTAACTAGCAGGTTTGGTTCAGTGGATAGAGGGAAGGGTCCCAGGTTCGATTCCAGTCAAGGGTACATGCTCAGGTTGCAGGCACAATCCCCAGTAGGAGGCATGCAGGAGACAGCCGATCAATGATTCTCTCTAGTCATTAATGTTTCTATCTCTCTCTTCCTCTCTCTTTTTCTCTGAAATCAATAAAAGTCTATTTTATTTTATTTTTTTTTTAAATAATTGAATCTAGAGAGTAAGGAAGAGGGAGAGAGACATCAATGTGAGAGAAATATCGAGTGGTTTCCTCTCATATACATCCCGACTGGGTATGGAACCCTCAACCTGAGTATGTGCCCTGACTGGGCACAGCAGTAAAAATTTATTTTTAATTTTGGTTGAAATACACTATATTCATTTCAGGTGTACAACATACTGATTCAACATGTATATGCCTTACAAAGTGACCACCACACTAAATCTGGTAATCATCTGTCACTGTACATAGTTATTATAACACTAGAGGCCTGGTGCACAATATATTTGTGCATGGTGGGGGGCGGGGTGAGGGGGTAGGGAGTGAGTGTCCATCAGTCTGGCCTGCACCTTTACAATCCAGGACCCCTCAGGGGATGTCTGACTATTGGGATCAGGCCTAAACCAGCAGTCAGACATCCCTCTCACAATCCGGGACCACTGGCTCCTAACTGCTCACCTGCCTGATTGTCCCTAACCACCTCTGCCTGCCGGCCTGATTGGCCCCTAACTGCTCCCTCCTGCTGGCCTGACCACCCTTAATCGCCTCTGCCTTGGCCCCTACCACTGTGGCTTTGTCCAGAAGATGTCCAGTCTAATTAGCATATTACCCTTTTATTAGTATAGATGATTTACTCTATTCCCTGTGCTGTACATTGCATCCCAGTGACTTATTTTATAACTCCCCTCCCCACTTCCATTAAGACTTAAGTAGGTCTAAGCTAAGATTTTTATATTACCATGGTCTATTCCTCTCTTTCTTTTTTTGTTGTTAATCCTTACCTGAGGATATTTTCCACTGATTTTGAGAGAGTGTGGAAAGGAAGGGGGAGGGACAGAGAAAGAGAAACATCGATGTGAGACACATGGATTGGTTGCCACTCACACACCAAGGCTGGGGATTGAGTCTACAACCGAGATGTGCCCTTGACCAGAATGGAACCCGGGACCCTTCAGTCCACATGTCAACCCACTGAGCCAAACCAGCTCTCTCTCCCCTCACCACCACCCCTCTCTTTTAACTGTAGTGCTAATATTGCCATTTGTATTAGAATAATACTTTGTCAATAGTTTCAAGTGAAAAGTTCTGAGAAAATTTCATTCACTATTTCTGAACAATGCCAGGTACTATACTAGGTGATATGGGAGAAAAGACAAATAAGAGAGTCCCTGCCCTGGCTGGTGTGGCTCAGTTGGTTGGAATGTCGTTCCATACATCAAAAGGTGAAGGGTTTGATTCCCAGTAAGGCACATACATGCCAGTTGTGGGTTTGATACTCTGTCATGCATATGGCAACGATCAATGTCTCTCTCTTCCTCTATAACTAAATAAAGGTCCCTGAGTAAGATACTCTCAATAAAAACACAATCGTGTATTTTAAGTCTCCACATACCTCCTCACTCCCACGACCAAAGAGTATGTCCGTCTTAGCTTAGTAGTATTCAAAGTGGAGTTTCCAGATAATAAACCCAAGAGGCCTTTGCTAACACCAGTTTAATGTTTTGTTTCCAGTCAGTGATAATCTAAAAGATTATCCATCTCATATCTAAGTAGAGCTATGTGACTTCCCTGTCTGGGCTTTCATTTATGACCACAGGCTCAGCAGTATTACTCCTATTGTCCAAGATGAGAAAAGAAGAGCTGAATTACAATTTAAACAATGTATCTATGACTCTACAGTTAAATAACCACACAACACACTTGTAATGAGAAGAATTGAGTCATCATATGGTCTTGGAAGTGTTAACTTGCCACACTCAAAAAGCTCCTGAACTTTAACAATTGCTACCACATTCTCAATACATTGGAAATTTTCACCAAAATTCCATGTGACTCTGAAATAATAGTTTAGACTGGTTTTGTTTGTATTTATTTTTGGTTTTAGAGTGGTATAAAAGAAATGCATTTATACTTATTTTTATGCTTAAGCATATTTAATATTCCAATAAGAAATAGTTCTATTTATTCTTTTTTTCTCTTAAAAAGGGTACTCAGACTTCTCAGGTAGAGAAATAGTGATCTAGCTCTGACTCCATGCAGGACTCATCTCTTTGCCTTAATTTTTCAGAGGCTGATGAAATTATAAAGGTATTTTAGTTGAACACTTTGATTTTATCATCCCCAGTAGGGGGTGTGCAGGAGGCAGCTGGTGGATGTTTCTCTCTCATCGATGTTTCTCTCTCACCGATGTCTCATCGATGTTTCTAGCTCTCTATCCCTCTTCCTCTCTGTAAAAATCAATAAAATATAAAATAAAATAAAAAGAACACTTTGATTTTAATTGAAAGGTCAATTGGGTACACATACAATAATCCAATGTTTTAGGTCATCTAACTATAATTCCAAATAGAAAAAACAAACAAACAGGTGACTTGGCCCATAGGAACACAGAAGTGACTCTGCACATTTTCCTCATGTTTAGGAATGGTATCCATGTTACAGGCACTCAACATCTACAGCCAATCCTTAATTCAAGGGACATTATATTACTAACACTCTTTGGTATTAATGACAACAAGCCTAAAACCAAAGGACCTGAAATAACTTTTTAACGGAGAAACGCATTAAGAGAAAATATTCAAGATATCCTTAACACTGCTGAAACATAGTATTAGGCTGTTCCAACTTACAGCATTTATATTGGAGAAATCAGCACTTTACACTCTGGCAACATACTAACAAATCTCAGAAGAAAATGACAAGCGTACTATTGTACATCAGGAGTATCAGACGTTAAAACAGATTGATTTAGGGCAAGAGAGCACAGACAATGAGTTTATTTTTCTGAGTTTCTAATTCCCAAGCAATAATGAATACCATAACACATATTTATCAATAAAAAGAGATGTTTAGTAGGCCTGTAAAAATTTTACTCTTTAACCTATATATTTTTTGTCCTCATAGTCCTTTTTTTTTTTTTTTACAAAATGTGAGAAATATTCAACACAGTTTCATGGGAATATTTCCAAATAATGCAGTAATTTGGCCTATTATTTATGCTATCAATGTTTTCTTGCTTTGCTCCAATTACTTTACAAGCAATGTTACAACAGAACCATCCAATTCAGGAAAAGTTAAAGTAGTTAAGAACACATGGAATGGATTCAGATGCCCCTTACAAAGTCCAAGGGTTAAAAAAATGTCCTACTTGCCGAGGCCGGTTTGGCTCAGTGGATAGAGCGTCGGCTTGGGGACTGAGAGGTCCCAGGTTCGATTCCGGTCAAGGGCATGTACCTTGGTTGCGGGCATATCCCCAGTAGGGGGTGTGCAAGAGGCAGCTGATTGATGACTCTCTCTCATCGATGTTTCTAGCTCTCTATCTCTCTCCCTTCCTCTCTGTACAAAATCAATAAAATATATATTTTTAAAAATGCCCTACTTATAATGCAGAGTGAATTTACTTTTAAAGTTGTATTTTTCATTTATTTTTATTTTTATTGATTTCAGAGAGGAAGGGAGAGGGAGAAAGAGATAGAAACATCAATGATGACAGGGAATCATTGATTGGCTGCCTCTTGCACATCCCCCACTGGGGATGGAACCGCAACCCGGGCATGTGCCCTAGACCAGAATCAAACCCGGGATCCTTCAGTCCGCAGCCAAACCAGCTACGGCCAGATTGAATTTTTTTTTTTTTCTTTTAAGAAAATGTTGGTAACGCTCCATGAACAATTTAGAAACAATTTATCATGGAGGGCCGGGCAGCAGAATGATGGTGGGAGGGGCAAGCACTAGCCTAGATAAAATATAGAGCCTAGCTATTCATAATTTGGATCATTAACGATCCACGGCACATTTCCCTATATAACAAAGATATTGCAAGTGAGTTTACAAAATATTCCTAGTTTCCATGATAAGCCTTATCAGACTAAATTGGTAAATGTTAATTCCAAACTTTCGATTTTCAGTCGATTACTATATATGCAATGATCACCGGCTCGCATTTTTGAACATATACTGCGTTCAATACCATCAATGACCGGTCCTTTGCACCTCCAAACTACCAATACCATCAATGACCGGTCCTCTGAACCTCCAAACTACCATAGGAAGCAGGTTACTAGCATTCATGTTACAGACTGGGAGGTCGGAGCCTAACTCCCTGGCTGAGACTCCGCGGCCCACAGGGGCTGCACCGACCAGCTAACCGCGGCCGCCCGACCCCGCCGCCGCCCCGGGGACCACACGCAGCAGGGCAGTCGTTCTTCAAGGGCAACACCAAACTTCCCGGGCAAGGGACGCCGCGGGAAATACAGGTCCCACGCCTCAGGACCGACCCGGGCTCTCCGCCTAGAGAGGAACGACGTGGCGGAGGTTCTCAAACTCCCGGCGCGTTGGCGCCAAGGACCCGAACGGCCGCGGGCACCGGGGCAGGGAGTGTCCCGCCTCCGCGGCCCAGGCGCCTCGGCACAGCCCCCTCCGCCTCCGCCAGGGCGCCGCCGCCCGGCCCCGCGCCCCGGCTCCCCGGCCCCCCGCGCCCCGGCCCCCGACTCCCCGGCCCCCCGGCCCCGCGCCCCCTGCCACCGACCCCCCGACTCCCCGGCCCCCCGGCCCCCGGCCCCGCGCACTCACCTTCTGCTCCTCCGCGGAGGCTGCCTCGGGGACTTCCGCGGACATACTGCTCGCTCTGCACACGAGACGCCGGGGAAAGATGCAGTTACCGGTGGCCGAGGCCGCCGGCCGCCGCAGGCCCGCCCGCCCCGCTCTCCGAGCGCCCGCCCGCCCGGCCGCCTCGGCCCGCGAAAGTGGCCGCAGCTTATGACGACACAGAGTTGCGTGGCGCTCGGCGACCCCCTCCCGCGTCCCGCGCCCGCCGCCGCCCGCGCCCGCCGCGCCCCAGCCCACCTGGCCCCGCGGCTCGGCTCGCGACGCCCGGGCACTTCCTCTCGCCGTTCAAGGGTCGCGGCTCGCGCCTCGCTCACATCCGCCCGCCCGGAGCTTTCTGGGACTTGGAGTTTATGGGTGGAGCCCACGCTCCCCGCCTTTTCTGGCCTGTTTCCACCTCCCTAAACGCTCTGGGTCCCGTCTCCTCCGCTCTGGGCTTTGCAGCCATGCAGGTCTCCTTCTGGACGCCCCGGCCTCGGTGCTGGTGCCCCGCGCAAGGCGCACCCCTTCTGCTCCATCCCCTTAACCTGCCTTCGCCTGTGTGTCTCTCACCTCCCCAGCATTGCCCCAGGAAACCATCCTGGCTCCCCACCGGCTCAGATCCACCTCTCAAATACCATCACCTCTCTGGGTAGTTCAGCAACGCACACTGTTAGACAGTCATGGTTATTCCTTTATTAGTGTCAACTTTTCGGCTCAGATAAGCCACATCAGGGCAGGAACCTCGTCCATGTTTGCTTTTATTTCAGCCCAGAGCCCAGCATTTCTAAAATATCAAAAAAAAAAAAAAAAAAAAAAAAAAATCTGACTAAGGAATTCAACTTCATTTGTCTACGTATGACTGGTCCCACTCCCACAGCTTTCCTGAAACTGCTGGCGCCAAACTCCTCTCATGCCTTCCTTAATACATTGCAGACCAGAAGCTATATTGCTAGCTTTGCCCAGTGTCCAGATAAGTTTCTATTGAATGAGTACAAAAGCACACATTTTACATAAATGTTAAAGGCACGCTTTAAAATTAAATACCCATTGCATTGTGAAGTTACTTATTACATGCTCTTTCAAGCTAATATCTTCTTAAAGCATGATACTTTGTCAAACACTGTGTAATATGAAGCGAGAATTCTCGTGATCCGTCCTCAAAGTTCAATGCCAAATCCTCTGAATATGTTTTTATTGATTTCAGAGAGGAAGGGAGAGTGAGAGATAGAAACATCAATGATGAGAGAGAATCATTGATTGGCTGCTTCCTGGAGCATGCTGGGGCATGACCAAAATTGAACTGGGACCGCAGGCTGACACTATCCACTGAGCCAAACCGGCGAGGGCAAATCCTCACTCTACTTGCCATCTGATAGCTACTGGCAATACAGGGTGGTTCCAATGAAATGTTTCTCAGACACGTGGCAATGAGATTACCTTCAGAGTTAAACTAGTGAAAAGCAACAGATGACTGCAATTCTGTGGGAATTTGGAAACCATCAAAACTCAACCAGGCTGTCCTG
Organism: Pipistrellus hanaki; assembly: GCF_964339955.1. Classification (NCBI taxonomy): domain Eukaryota; kingdom Metazoa; phylum Chordata; class Mammalia; order Chiroptera; family Vespertilionidae; genus Pipistrellus; species Pipistrellus hanaki. Next base: position 53,027,605 of record NC_140503.1, on the reverse strand, counting down.
GGTAGACTCTCGGGATGAACTGTACTGGGATTGCAACTTAAAAAACAAGAGTTACACTGCACTCCTTTGTGGGAAGGTGGAAATGTACGAAACATTCAAACCTGTAGAGCACCCTAGCCAGTTTGGCTCAGTGCATAGAGCGTCAGCCCGCGTACTAAAGGGTTTCAGGTTCCATTCTGATCAAGGGCACATATCTCCGTTACAGGATCCTCAGTTGCAGTATCAGTCCCGGTCTGTCCGGGTCTGGGCACGTTGTGGAGGCAACAACAAAAATCAATGGAAAAATATCCTCGGGTGAGGATTAACAAACAAAATTCAAACCTGTAGAGAATTTTGTGAGTTTATTTGAGCCAAACTATTGACAATTGCTAGGAGGCAAAATCTCAACGGATTGAGAAAATGGTCCAGAGAATGGAAGTATTGCATTTTATTTTATACATTACAGCCTAAAGAGAAGAAAGTGGGTTACATGAAATCCACTAGTGGTAGATTAGGGAGGCAGGAGAAAGCAAAGTGGGGAGCCCTCTGAGATTGGATGAAAAGTAAAATGGTAGACACATGCTACTTCTTTTATATAGGTGGATATAGGATAGCTAACAGTCAACAATTAACACTTTAATAACAATGAGAGGATTTGTGGTCTCTGCCCTGGTGCATTGGTTGTGCCCTGAGAGGTCTGGGAAAAGGGAAATTACCCAGCCATTTCAAAAGTATGTTGTGGTAGATGCAAAAAGATACCATAAACTGCTTTTATTTTTAAAGTTTTCATTTCAGCCCCTGGCTGGTTTCTCAGTGGTTAGAGCATCGGCCCATGTATCCTAAGGGTCTCGGGTTCAATTTTCAGTCAAGGGTACATACCTTGATTTCAGTCCAATCCCTGGCCCTTGGTCTGGGCGTGTTCTGGAGGCAACCAATTAATGTGTCTCTCACATTGTGAAGTTATTTATTACATGTTCTCCTCCCTCCCTTCTAAAAATCAATGGAATAAGTATCCTTGGGTGGGGATTTAAAATAAGTTTTAATTTTAGACCATCCTATGTGGTTACTTGAGATCCCTGAGTTTGTAAAGCTGTCATGCAGGCCTTCCCTGAGCTTGTCAGGTTTAATGTGTGGTTCCTTTTTGTTCAAAAAAGGAAGAGGTTTGGGAAGGGTTTGAGAGGCCAACTCTGACAAGGACATTCCTTTGTAGTAAACACAGACATGAGCAGAGCAAGGACGAGGGGCCAGGCACGGAAGGTCACTGGGCAGAAAGCCCCAGGGGGCCTAGCAACAGGCAAAATTGGGAAAACAAGGACCTCATTTCTATCCAGAGTAACCTTTCTTGCCCTAGCATGTCACTGGTTGTTCGATTTAGATCCCCTTGACCTTTCATATTGCTGGCCATGCCTGACCTATCCCCCCCTGTCATGTTACTAGTCCCTTATATGAACAAAGGGGCCAAAGAATAGCTCTGAAACATTAAACCTCCAGGACAATGATGTTCTGACCTGCATCAAATACATCTAGACCTCAGTTGTGTTTCAGCTTCAAGCCGAGAAGAACAGCAAAACCAGACAAGCAATGCTATGCTGACCTTGGGACTAGCTGTGATGACGAATGCTCTCCCCCAACGCTTCCCCACCGCCACACCCCCTGTGCTGACCTATCACTAGAGACAAGCACCCTAAAAGTTGCCCTTAAAAGGGATCTCCCTCTCAAAAGCATACCCTTTCCCCTTCCCTCCAGGTGCATTGCCTTTACCCTTCTCTCTCCTAAGCTCCAAGAGCTCCTTCTTTTTCTCTGTAACTTGTTTCCTAAGGCTATTTCTTCTGCTGCCCACCTCTAGGTCTGTGACTTTCCAAATAAACTTTCTCTTATAGCATGACTCTTGGCTCTGAATTCTTTCTGAACTAGCACTCAAGAACTGAGGTTGCTGAACCAGGGTCCAGTCTGACTCCACCAGCAGCCAACACCTGAAGGGTATCAGCTGAGAAACTTTATAAGATCAATTAAGTGTTCTCATTCCATATTCACAAAGTAATCTACTAAAATTTTGCCTTCCTTGCCCAGCTGATGTGGCTCAGTTGCTGACCATTGGCTCATGCACCAAGAGGTCACCAGTCAGGTTTGTGGATTCGATCCCCAGTAGGGTGCATGCAGGAGGCAGCTGATCCATGTTTACTATCACTGATATTTCTATCTCTCTATCTCTCTCCCTTCCTTTCTCTCTAAAAATCAATGAAAACTTTTTTTTTTTAAGTAGGCCTGTGGACCAAAGAGTCCTGGGTTCAATTCCAGTCAAGGGTATGTAACCTTGATTGCAGACTCCTTTCTGGTCTGTGCTCATGCAGGAGGCAACTAATTGATGTATCTTTCTCATATCAATATTTCTCTCTGTCTTTTCCTCTCTCTTCCACCCTCTCTAAAAATCAATGGAAAAATTGCCTCAAGTGGGGATTAACAAACAAAATCAATACATGGGGCCTTGGGTAAAGAGAAACTGTTCCAGAAAGAAAATGACACTTGCATGAGGACAGATTTAGATTTCTAGGAGGCTGACTTTGGTTAATGGAGAACTCACAGAGGTCAATGCCCCACTGTGGGGGCCTGTCTGGGACGCCATCCTTCTCCAAGTGAAACTCCTCTTTATTATCAACCATGAATCTTAATGTTTAAAATTGCACACTGATCACCAGCATCCTGTTTCTTTAAAATGTTTCTCTTGACTTCTAGGATCCCACTCTCTTATTCTCTGGCCATTCCTTTGTGTGTGTGTGTGTGTGTGTGTGTGTGTCAACTAGTGTGGTTTATTCATGTATGCTGGGACAGTTAACATTAATATGTACTTTATGCAATTTTCTAATTAATTAAAGGAGAAAAACTATATGAAGCATTTCAATAGATTCAGAAAAAGCACTGAATAAAGCCCAATATTTAAATGTTTAAAAAAAAGAAAGAAAAAAACAGTGCTGCCTCCACTCTTATTCCAGCCTTCATCCTTTCTGGACCTACAGCTAATGTGTTTGTTATATAAGTCATTAAGATCATGTCACTCCCATGCATGACAGAATCTGGCCATTCTTTCTCCTTTGCTGAGTCTTTACTTGCCTCTTAATAGGAAACATTCTAACAGTTCTGTTCTTGGGACGCTTTCTCTTCTTGTTTTACTCTCTCCAGGTGATGACTGCACCCTCATAGCATCAGTTGCCATCTCTATATTCTAGATCAGTGCTATCCTATAGAACTTTCTGTGATGATGAAAATATTCTCTATCTGTGCTATCCAATACGGTGGTCAATAACCACATATGACTATTGATCATTTGCGATGTAATGCAACTGTGGAACCGAATTTTAATTTTTATTTAAATTTAATTGACTAAATTAGCCCCTGGGATTAGAATCAATGAGAAACCTTATTGACAGAGATTCTCATTAGGTCTGGTGCAAGGTCCAAGAATTGATGTTTAACCAAAGCTCCCCCTGGTGATTCTGATGCGTACATGCACAAAGGGTTTTTCGGGCTGAGACCTGGTAGGTATATAAACGCCTTAAAAAATCAGGGGTCATTTTGAGGTTTGGTTGGTAGAAATTTGAGTAAAGGAGATGAGATCAGGTCCTACTCATCCATTTCTCAAACTTCTGAGAGAGGAAAGTCCACCTGCATCATTGCTGATATTGCAAATACCAAGAACAGAACACAATTTTAATGAAAGGAACATATAGGAAGAGATTGGAAGATCAACTCAGGGAAACCAAGTTAGATAGAGTGCCAAAACCCCTGAAAATAAATGGCGACTTCTGTGAGCAAAGCCTGGGGACTCTTACCTAAGTAAGCAGGTCAGAAAACTGTAAAAAGATTTGTTTCAACAAGGGAAGTGTTGCAAGTAGAATCTAGAAAGTGGAGGATGCCATCTCTCTAGGGACTTAGTGAGAGGCAGACGAATTGGAAAGGGTAGAACAGGAAAATGTTCAATGAATTAAAAAGAATGATGAGCAGTGAGGTTTGGAAGAAATTTTTAAAGTTTTAGACCTTTAAAAATCTCATAAAGTATTTGTCACCATATGTTTCTAAAACTTTCCTCAACTACATTTGCATGTTTCCTGACAGTAAACTAAGTTGAATGGTGTCCGAGTTGCTTTAGGATATTCCTTCCTGAAGTCTTCTTTAAAAAATCATTCCCTCCCCACTCTCCACCAATGATGAATGGGCATTGCCTTATTATATATCTCACCTATCACACAGCGAATTATAAACTTTATTACCAAGAATATTGATGAAAAGTATATTTTAATGCCAGGCCATAATTACAAGTAAAAAGAAAAAATGCAAAATACAGTGTAGTAGAGTGTGTGTGTGTGTGTGTGTGTGTGTGTGTGTGTGTTGGGGGGAGGGGGATGTGTGGAGTGGGGGGAGGGCTTTAAGTTAGATTTGAATCGAGGCTCTTCTGCTTACTGGGAGATCTTGGGCAAGCTCTTCAAGCTCCCTTTCTCTCACTATAGAACATATCCAGACTGTCTCTAAAGGATGACTTTCAGTATTAAATAAATTGCTTCCAATGCCTGGCACATGGTATTCATGTTCTCTTCTGCCCACAGTGTCCAAATTTAAGACAAATATTTCTGAGGAAAAGGGCCTCTGATCCACAGATGGGAGGGCCCAGGTCCTGCTGGAGTCAATCTCGGATGCAGAGGCGAGGTTGTTAGGCCTCCACCCTGCCCAGGTCCAGCTCTGGCCCTCTCTCGGGGTCTGATCCACAGCCTCTGTGGCAGCTCTTGATCAGCCCTTGCCTCTCTCTCTCAGACAGGAGATGAGATCATGTCCTACCCATTCATTCCTCAAACTTCTGAGAGAGGAAAGTCCACCTGCATCATTGCTGATATTGCTTATAAAAGTTTAGGATGTGACGGCCCCTGGTCTTATATAATGTAGTGCAGTAAAATCTCAGCCTATTACCAAAGGATGGAAAGAACCATGAAGATAGATCCAGTACCAGGGCAGGTGAGAGCAGTGCTGGGGGACCACTCCTCACCGGGAAGAACAACATGGGCAAAGAAGGCCCTAAGAAGTAGAGCAAAAATGTGAGCACATTTCCCTTGCACCAGCTTATCAGGAAGAACACAAAATGCACCCAGATGCTTCAATCATCTTCTTGAGAATTTTCTAAAATATCTCCAGAAAGGTGGAAAGCCATGTGCTAGAAATATCACCCCATCTTCTCAATCACACAGACACAGAAGGGTTGGAGGATTCTTAAAGTCATTCCCATCACATACATGAGAGCTAGGATTACAATCCAAATCTTTTGGGTCCCAATCTCATGTTATTTCCATACAGCCTGATGACTGAGATAAGTCTTTAGAAATGTGTGCCACCGAAAACATAGTGTTCTTACTTTTATAAAATACAAACAGCCCTTCCTCTTCTGGTATTTTAAAATAAAATTTTAAGAGGCTTCTTGCAGCCGAAGCCGGTTTGGCTCAGTGGTAGAGCGTCGGTCTGCGGACTGAAAGGTCTCAGGTTCGATTCTGGTCAAGGGCATGTACCTTGGTTGAGGGGAACATCCCCGGTAGGGGGTGTGCAAGAGGCAGCTGGTCGATGTTTCTCTCTCATCGACGTTTCTAGCTCTCTATCTCTCTCCCTTTCTCTCTGTTAAAAATCAATAAAATATATTAAAAAAAAAAAAAAAAAAGAGGCTTCTTGCAGGCAGACCCACACTCATCATCTGTCCAGATTCTCTTGAAGAGTCTACCCATTAGCCAGTTTCCAAAATAAAGACCTTCTAGTCTCTCAAATTCCAGAATGCTCACCTGGTTCTAGAATCCCAGAACTCTTGGGTCTGGCATACTTAAGTGGTAGCTATTTTCTAACCCGCCCTTGCAGCTTTGTCTCAGTATTTATGCCTTGTTGTCTGATATGCTGCTGCCCGCTGTCCATACACAAACATCTAAAACCACTCTTCATTCCTGGACAGAGTGGCTCAGTGGTTGAGCATGGACCTGTGAACCAGGAGGTCACAGTCTGATTCCCAGTCAGGGCACATGACTGGGTTACGGGCTGGATCCCTAGTAGGGGGCGTGGAGGAGGCAACCGATCAATGATTCTTTCTCATCATTGGTGTTTCTATTTACCTCTCTCTTCCTCTCTGAAATCAATACCAATATATTTAAAATAAAGACCACTCTTCTTTCCAAGGGGGACGGGGATAAGCTTGTGATGCACTCAACTTCCCTCGCTCAGTCATTTTCCCAATTGCCAAATGCCTTTCATTGTGGGACAAGGCTTAGGGCATCTCCCCCTCTCCTCTTGTCAGCTGTAAAGCTAGGATGGAAAGGGTCCAACAGCTATCAGAAATGCACTCAATCACATACATGTCTCATCTAAAAATAAAAGCCAAATACACGGTTCTTTGTGTTTTTTTTTTTTTTTTTAACATATATTTACAATATAAATACTAATTTTTTTTTCCAAAGTACATTTTCTTTTAACCATTTGCAAAAGTTATCTAGCATGGGGCAGCAATTGAATGTAAAGCCTCTGTAGTAGTGATTAAGGAAAAATAGAACTGTCTTGAGGATCAGGGGTTCCAGGAGGAACAGGGATGGGCGTGACAATCTGAACTTGCAAGGGGAAGGTGCCGCAGCTTCGTCCGCACTGCGCTGCCAATGCAGGAGGTTTGAGGACTGCCGTGTGAGACAGCAACATGGAAGGGGTGTTTTAAAAACGGGACTCGGGGGATATAAAAACTACACATGCTTGCATAGTGCATTAATCTTAAAGAAGCTCAACATTTCATTCTCATTTTCAGTAACTTAAATGAATCATACTTAAAACACGTCACACAAAATTAAAGACTTGTGCATATATTTTAGATTTCAACATTAACATCAAAAATACATGGTATGATTTTACATAGGATTTGTGCTACATTAGAACACTAGAGACAAACATCACTTGAGTATTAAGGAAAACATTAAATATTAAATAACTGAGAAGTAAAATGTGTAAACACTAATCTAACAGGGGTTTTGCTATTGCAACATGTCCCGTGAAGTGGTTTCAACAGTACAAAAAGGCTTAGGACATGAGTGTTTCCAGTCTACTTGGAATATGTGGATCTCATTCCAGGAATCCTTGAATGAAAACTGGTCCAGGATAACAGGAGAGGATCCACTCTCCTGGTTGCTAATTTGGTACACTCCGTTCTACGCTAATTTTTACTTTCAAACTCGGGTACTGAGCGAATCCTTTAAATTGTCACTCCTTATCAACATCTCGGTGAAAACTGAGGGTTTGTTGGTGATTCAGTGTAAGATTTGAGTTCGTATGCAGCACCGCTATCAACTTCCATTGACTTTCTAGAGAACAGGAGCCGGACATCTCTATGGAGGTAGATCTTTCCAGATTTAGAACTCTGGAACCTAAACAAACAAACAAACAAAAGGGTGCATATATTTCAGGAAATGAGTTTAGGAAATGAGTCTTTAAAGCAAAATAAAATGTAGAAAAAACCCTGAATAACTAAATTTTAAAAAAAGAATCAGTCTTGCCACAATATCTGTAGTAATTTTTTAACAAGATATTTTGTCTTATTTTGCCAAAGCCTGTGCTGCTATTTAAGTGCCTCTCTCTTACTATTCCCTAAACACTTCACACTCCCCTTTTCCTCATACAATGCCAGAGATGCCTCCTCCTGTAAATCTGGCACATTTACCTCCACCTTTCAGCCCTGACACCATATCCCATGCACCTTTCTCACCTGCAGTGGCAAGTTTCAGTTCACAGAAGCCAATTATACTATTATACATTCGGGCTTTGCAGCTCAGGCATCTTCTAGCCTCACAGACAGATCCATATCACCCAGCTTATCTACCCACAATTTCGAGTACATTAACACTGATTCCATACTTAAAAAGTCTCCAGATAAAAGAATCAAGTTTTGAGGACAATCATAGGATGAGAAAGGACTGCTATCATTAGTAGTGGCTACCTACATAAAACCTAATAATTAAAAATCATTTAAAAAGTTATCAGTGAGCCGAACCGGTTTGGCTCAATGGATAGAGCGTTGGTCTGCGGACTGAAAGGTCCCAGGTTCAATTCCGGTCAAGGGCATGTACATTGGTTGAGGGCACACCCCCAGTAGGGGGTGTGCAAGAGGCTGCTGGTCGATGTTTCTCTCTCATTGATGTTTCTAGCTCTCTATCTCCCTCCTTTCCTCTCTGTGGAAAATCAATAAATAAATAAAAAAGTTATCAGTGAGATGAAAATGGTACCAAAACTGCATTCGGAACAGTTTCTATCCCTTGTTAATTAATATTTATAACATAACACAGGGCACTAGAATCTTTAATCATATACACTTAACTGGAAGATAGTCAAACACAGCTTTTACTGCTAACTTCTCTGGTTTTCCCTTTGAATAGCAGAAATACTCTCTAGATTTGTGGTTTTACTTCTAAATTAGCAGAATAATCTGGCCATATATATTAAAGCAGATCTCTTTGACCGTCTTATTCTTTTCCTTTCTGTGCAGGTTTTCATTATCTCCATCTGAAGGAGAACATGGTGAGCTTTGGGAACTAGGCCGCACTTTGCAGTGAGGTTTCTTTCTTTTTTTTTTTTAAATATATTTTTATTGATTTTGTACAGAGAGGAAGGGAGAGAGATAGAGAGCTAGAAACATCAATGAGAGAGAGTCATCGATCAGCTGCCTCCTGCACACCCCCCACCGGGAATATGCCCGCAACCAAGGTACATGCCCTTGACCGGAATCGAACCCGGGTCCCTTCAGTCCCCAAGCCGACGCTCTATCCATTGAGCCAAACCGGTTTCGGCTGCAGTGAGGTTTCTTTACAGCATTTAAAGTATCTAATCATCAGGTAGGGATTATAAAGGCTGGGGTAGTTGAATTTTATTTTAGTAAATGTTGGTACGGTTGTTAGCACTTCAAGAGAAATGGTCTCAACTGGAAGTATAATAGAAAGAGAGTTGACTCTTTCCCTAGATCGGCTGGGAGCTATTCTTATAGTCTGCTATTTCATACCATTTCTCTTTTTAAAAGCCTCTCAAGTCTGTTCTGGTATGTTTTTCATTCCCACAATTTGCACAGCATTTCCATGAAGCTCATGTCAGAGAGTGCCAGGTTGGCTTTCAACACATTGTGCTTCTTTAACATCTCCTTAGATTGTGGAACACCAGGCAGAAGACCCCAAGATAAGAGTACCGATTAAGCAGTGCTTGGGGGCGGGGGGGGGGGGAAGTGGGGGGGCGCACGACCAATTAACAGACATTTTCAAGGGTGGGACTTAAGTGTACAGCTGACTCCTTATTCACACTAGCTCACCACAAGGCAAATTATAGAAAGACAGTGAGTGGTCACTATCAGTATCAGATTAAAGAGGTTCTCTGCCTGGGTCCTGGATGATAGATGCCTTCTCCTGATGAATAGGACTCTTGGAATAAAAAGTTAAACTAAGATGAATTACTGTCACTGATATGATTGAGGACTTGCTATGAATGGCATCAGAAAAATAACAGGAATAGAGTTACAGGCAAAAGGCTGTTGAGCTCTCTCTTAACCAATAGACTCGCTCATTAATCCTGAGAGAGCTATCCTGTGATTTCAGGTCGGAAAGCCTTATTCTAGGATGCTGGCAACCTGGACCTCAAAGGCAAACAGTATTTTCTCACAGCCTACAGCTGTGAGAGGAAAATATATTTCTAATGGAATCACTGGAACATAAGTTCAATGAGAACAGAGATGTGTCACAACTGTTTCCAGTGCCTAAAAGCATGCCTAACACATATTCATGGAATGAATGAATGAAGACTAAGAACTTCCCTGTTTAATACAATAGCCACTAGCCGCACGTGGCTAATTGAACACTTGGAATATGGCTAGTGTAAATTGAATTGTGCCGTTAGTGTTAAATACACACTTGATTTTAAGTATTCAGTATAAATAATGAAGAATGTAAATATTTCAGTACATTTATATGTATATTAATAAATAATCTTTAATAATAAAAGCATAATATGCAAATCGACCGAATGGCTGAACAGCGGAATAACTATCCAGACAACCATGCTATGACACCCACTGGGGCCAGGCCAGCTAAGGCAGGCGTGATGCGATTGGTTGGGGGCCTGGCCATCGCCCCATGATCGCCATGCAGAGACCCAGGCCACCAGCCAGCAGGGCGATTGATCAGTGGGAGGCTACATCATCAATTGCCCCAAAGAGGGAGGCCCAAGCCACCGACTGGCAGGCTGTAGTGGGTGGGCAGGGCCTCCCTCTGCAGGGGTGATCCATTGCGGAGCCCCATCCAGGTAAGCAGGGCCTACCTCTTTGGGGCAATCGATGGTGGAGCCCTGCCATGGGAAGCCCCAAAGAGGGAGGCCCAGGCTGCCAGTGGTGGCACTGCAGCGGGTGGGCGGGGCCTCCCTCTTTGGGGCGATCCAACGTGAAGCTCCGGCTGGGTGGGCAGGGCCTACCTCCTTGGGGTGATCGATCGCCAGGCTCCCAGACTGTGAGAGGGCACAGGTGAGGCTGAGGGACCTCCCCTCAGTGCATAAATTTCATGCACCAGGCCTCTAGTAGAAAATATAAAATATCTCATTTATAATACTTATACTGATTACATCTTCACCACAGTCTTATTAGGATTAAATAAGGTCTGAAAAAACAACGTAGAAATTATTTTTTTAAAATGGTGACTTAGATTATAGCATTTGGATATGTTGGGTTAAATGAAGAACATTAATCTTTCCTTTTTCCTAAATTTTTTTAATGTAGCTACATATATGGCTCATGTTATAATCCCTCAGCCTGGCTGTGGGGATTTGGCTTAAACCAGCTCTCTGACATACCCCAAGGGGTCCTAGATTGTGAGAGGGCACAGGCCAGCCCAAGGGACCCCACTGGTGCATGACTGGGCTGGGGAGGGGCTGTGGGAGGGCTCTAGGGCATGTCCGACCACTGCTGCCCAGTCCCAATCAGCCAAACCTCAGCAGTAAGCTAACCTACCGGTCGGAGCATCTGCCCCCTGGTGGTCAGTGCATATCATAGCCACCGGTTGAACTGTCAAACGGTTGGACACTTAGCATATTAGGCTTTTATTACACAGAACTCGACAACATTGGTTTAGAAAATGTGTCTCACTGCCCCAGATTTATCAGTATTTGTTTTTATATAAAATATTTTGCAGCCCTAGCCAGTTTGGCTCAGTGGATAAAGTGTCAGCCTGTGGACTGAAGGGTCCCAAGTTCAATTTTGGTCAGGGGCACATGCCTGGGTTGTGGACTCAATCCCTAGTGTGGGCTGTGCAGGTGATTCTCTATCATCACTGATGTTTCTCTCTCTCTCTTTCTCCCTCTCCATTCCTCTCTGAAATCAATAAAAATATATTAAAAACAAAATAAAATACTTTGCATACAGCTAGAAATGAAAACTCCTCCAATTCAGGAAGTAATAAGGACTGCGGGAAGATATGCCGTGCGTTTTCTGCATCCTGGCATATCATCAAAGTTTCCAAGCTAAGCAAATCCCCAGGGGCACTGGTCTAATCAGAGCGACAGTTTTTAAAATAAACTTAAAGTTTCAGAGTTGTTCTCCTAAAGTAACATTTTTATTTTCATTTTAAATATTACCTCAGATGTATGAGGTAGCGTAATAACCGTTCTTCTGTATGTCGGATGTTCTCTTTGTTAACACTTCTCTTCATTTCTTGTTTAACCGGTACAGAAAAAGTCCTTTGTCGTAGGAATGTCTGATGATTGGCTGGCATATCTCGTAAGTCATATGTCACAACAAACATCTTCACCACAGTCTTATTGGGATTGAATAAGGTCTGAAGAAACAATGTAGAAATTCTTTTTTAAAAATGGTGATTTGTTGATTTGACTCAAAATGGCTATGCCAACAATAAAACAGATTTTATGGACTAAATTGCAGAAGTTTGTGAACTGATATTCAACATTTTAAAAAAATGGTTCAATTTATATTTTTTATTTAACAATAATATAAAATACTAAAACAAATTTAAAAATTTAGTCACTTTTTTTATTAATAGACAATACATAACTTTTACTCCTTGTTCATATTTTAGTAAATTAATTCACTAGGTTATGCAAAATATACCCTCAATGGATTAAAACAATCCAATTCATTTATTTCAAACATTAGTTTCATTACAGTGTACCAACTGCAAATTTCTCAAAATATAATTTTAATTTTCCTCCTATTTTCATAGTGAATAAATAGAATTTTTTTTAAAATAAAAGCTTGATAAAGGTAAACATTTTGGTGTTTTAAATACATATAGTTATTCTGAAATTTAAAATATGTTCTCAAAAAAGAGACTTTTTCTTATTTAAAATGCTTCCAAATTTATAGAATAAAGTTATTATTGGTTACCAAGTAAGCTAAATAAAACTTCATGTTCTCATAGTTAGGTTCACTTAAAAAACTGCAGTAACACTTTTTAAAATCATCAATAGACCAAAATATGTATCCTTAGTGAAGACTGAATTAAATTCAATTGACACTTAACTATGAAAAATCAAAGGAATATTATTTTTTAAAATACTGATTTATAAACAAAATCCCAAGCTGCTGATCTGACTTTAACCAAATTACCAACACATCAATAGGTAACTTGGTGCCCATGCTTTCTGAAGCTCATCCGTGGCACTGGACATCACTCACTGAATCAAAATGAGAAATATATCAATATTATGATCCGATTTTTAAAAATTTAGTGAGTCTTAAGATTAAGGCTAATACATTCAATTAACTACACAACTAGCAAGCCGGGAGTTCAAACCATGTTTATAAATAATCAAACTATGTAAGAAACTAAAGATATACCTAAATTTCATATTTAAATTTAACCATTAAAGTCGGCAGTCCTCAAACAATAGGCGACTGTGCTGCCTTTGTTGTTTATGCCTCATTATTATGACAACTGACAGCCAGCTTTCCAGTGACTCACGCTTGCATCTGCTCTACACAGCCAGAGGCAAGAGAACAGAGTATCATTCTTTTAAAGATTTGCATTCAACATAAATACTTTACTTTAATATGCAGTGATTCTTCCTTGATATTGCAATATATACACACACACATACATATTGTATAGTCCTGTTTCATTCCTGTGTGATATGGAATAAACAAAGGAATAGACTCCTTGGCTGTAGTGGGACAAGGGTGATGAGTAAGAGTGGTCTGGTGAGCACCCATCCTACAGAAGCCAAAGGTCACAAAAAGCCTTGTTGAATTACACCAGATCCTAAATGTGAGGAGCTCACTAGACTTTTTTTTTTTTTTTTTTTTTTTTTTTTTTTTTTTAAATTTCAGCTTTATTGAGGTATAATTGACAAATATCAAAGAGACTTTTTTTAGTCTGCAACAGCCAACTCTGTAATAAATAGACTCTGGGCTTTCAAGATGATTCTGTGTCTTGATTTGAAGGTGAACTCAGTGGCAGGTTGGGCCTTGACATCTAATTACCTAATTACTCTTGCAAGAACCTCAGACCAAGGATGCGGAAGGACTGCTCTGGGCCGGAACAGTTCTCCTGGACCCAAACTAGATCAACAACTAGAATGAAAGGAAACATGCCTTCTCTGCCCAGCCTCTGTCGGACTACATTCTCATTAGATCAATGTAGAAATTATTATCCTAGGGATATGTAATTTTGTACCCTAAGTTTTCCTGAGGGTCTAATATTTGGAGTCTCCTTTTGAATAGGTTGATCTCAATCTGGCTTACTATTTTAAATAGAAGGCACTGGTGATGCTAGGTTCTGATTATATTAAAATAGCCCTATTTAAGTCATGTGAACTGTTGTATATTATTTTTTTTAATGCATTCACCTTGATTAGCTTATTAATGCTTTCCTTTTATGGAGGTCCCCAAATGCTCATTCCTGGGGCAGAGCAGGGAAACTCCAAACAAAGCTGCAGCCCACTGTTACTTACCAAAGTCGTTGCAGCAGCAGTAGCAGGAGAAAGGGCTAAGTTCTATATGTATGTGAGAGAATGATTATTGCAATTGTAGACTATAAAACACATACCACTTGTATTGTTCCTGAAGGAGGTACTCGATAACCCCTTTTACCAAGGGACTCTAAAGTAATCACACCCTTAAAATAAAAGAAGACAAAGTGAGTACAAACTGATGCATATGTAGACAAAAGACTACATATATAAAATAATAACAAATACTGTAATTACAAAAATTTCAGAATTCTGTTTTATGGGAAAAATATTCACATTGCATTAACAGATAATTCTATAGTATGAAATAGTGAGAGTCCCACTAGTATGAAAACAATTTACTGTTCTTCTTGGAAATGTTGAAACAAATAAAATATATAATAAACTAGAGGCCCGGTGCACAAAATTCACGTACGGGTATGGTCCCTAGGCCTGGCCTGTGATCAGGGCCATATTCCCCACTTCCCCACAGCCGGCCCCGCCCCCCGCTGCCTACCCCCAATTCCCTGTTCTCCATTGGGTGATCAGTGCCTGATGGCTGAGGAAAGGGTCCGGAAGTTGGCTGTTCCTGCCCAACCTTTAACCCTGCCCACACCCTCTGCGTGTGGGGTGACTGGTGGGGTGGGGGCCTTGGCCTGGTGCTTCCCATGTCCCCCGCCACCCAACTTCGGATCTCTGTTTGCCATCAGGCAATCAGAGCCTGCTGGGCAGGGAAAGGGACTGAGCAGTGGTCAGTGAGCCTCATAGCGAATAGTCCAGCGGTTGTTCTGGTCATTCTGCTGTTGGGATCAATTTGCATATTACCCTTTTATTATATAGGATAACAAATATGCCAAGTAAATAACAATTATACAGCACCGTACTGTTTGACATTTCTATTAAGATATCAGATATAAAAGTAAGAATTCCTTAACTAAAAATGATAAAGGAAGGGGATATAGGATTATTCCCTTGTATCATGTGGGAGGAGGGAAATGAAGCAAAATAATTTATTGATCTTTGGACATATAAAAAGTCAGGAATATGGAAGGATCTAAGTATTGGCCAAAAATGCTCTCAGTTCTTTAGTCATATGGATTAGAGACAGACCAGCATCATCATTATCACCAGTGAACTTGTTAGAAATGCAGAATTACTGGCTTCTCCCCAGACCTACCAAATCAACTCTGCATTTTAACCAGATTTCTCAGATGATATCATGTACACATTCATGTACTAAAAGCACTGCTGTGCTAAATAATAAAGTTTCCTGAGAAGGATGTTCTAATCATTGCAGCAGTCCTCAAATGGGAAAGGAGTACAAATTAATACATGAGATGCTCTGATTGAATGTGTAAAAATGTCCAGATAACCAGGATAATCAAATGACAGGTGGTGACTCAGATACTTAATTCTCAGATGGTGTTAAGAGAAGAATGCTGATTCATTTGTTTTAACTGGGATAACAGTTTTCTTTTGAGTAGTTAAGTAGAATAATTGCATATTCTCCATTGTATATCCCATCATTTTGTGTTGTGCACGCCAAAACATGCCAACCTTATGTAAAACTAAATATAAAACAGGACTGTCCCCTCAGGCAACATCCATGTGTTTGACAGGCTGGCCAAGGTGGGGCAGGGAGGATGAAGGTAAAAGGAAAAAACAGACTCCAATATGGAAATAACACAACTCCAAGTGAACAGCACTTGATATCAGACAGTTAACATCTTAATATTGGGAAATGTTCATGAAAAAGGGCACTAAGAAGACACGTGGTTCTTGACAAATGTGATTTATCATATGGCTATCTGAAACACAAAAACAAGAGTATCAACAAACTGCATCCCTAACCAAAACAGCAATGAAGCTTTAAACACGTTCTCTCTTACAATCAGCTCTATATGAAAAATGCCACAGCATCTTCTTCCTAGTTCCAGGGGAAAACAGTAAAAAATATATAAATACTAGCCACCTATATAATCACATTGCTACAGGTAATACATTACTGTTCTTCGGTGCCATCCTACCTTAAACAACTAAAAGAAAACTACTATCAAGCCTGTATTTACTTCCTTTAATGCAATTGTAATAGTTTCAGGACATGATAACAATAACAAGATTAATTTATAAAGAAATAATACAGATTATTTTTTCATTTTGAGAGTAAGTTGATTAACGCTGGGGGACAGGGAAACAAGGAAGGGCTTAGAATAGAAGCAACAAAGAGGACCTTGGAGACAGGTTCAGCCCAAGACGAGCAGCCATTGCCCATGGCTCCCCTGGTTGCAGGTTTTGTAGGAACCCTTAGAGTTTAAGAGATATAAGCCAAAGAGGAAAAACGGAGGGAAGCGAAAGGCACAGGCATGCTTCCGGGAGGGAGAAGCATGCCAAGAATATAGAATTAAAACACATACACACACACACACACACACACACACACACACACACACACACACTTCAGATTTAAAGCAACAATTCACAATTTTTCTTTTTTTAAAATATTTTTTTCAGGCAGAGGCAGGGGAAGAGAGAGAGAAACATTGATAGGCTTCCTCCTGCACTACCCCTCCAGAGATCCAGCCACAACCAGGGCCTGTGCCCTGACTGGGGATTGAATGGCAACCTTTCCGTGCATGGGATGATGCCCAACCAACTGAGCCACACTGGCCAGGACAACACGTTACAATTTCTAAGTCAGCATGGCGTTGGCAAGTTAAGAATTAGAAAGAAATGGAGAAATTATTTGGAATTCTATTATTATAATTATTTATTTTAATTGGTTAGCATATCAATATTTCTATGTAGAAAAAGTGGCTGGACTTCTGGCATTTTAGGATGGAATAGAAAGGTTAAGATAAATGAACTGGGTCAAATCTTATACAAAAATTTATTCTCAAATTATTGTCTAATAGAAAATATATAAATCTAAGTAAAACAGAAATAAGTTTATCTTAATTTGGTTACTTACAAATAGGAGAAAATAACATATGACCCTGTCAATATGATGATAATATAAGTTATAACATGAATTTGGTACTGGCACACCTGCTCTAGACCTTTCTGCTGGGTTCCACCAAGCAACAGCTTCTAAACTGTGAAGAGCCGTCCTATGATACAACACTCGAAGAACATTTTTACCACTGACACCAACTGGAGAGAGATATTACATAGCTTTGAGTTAATTTTTAAGGAATTATTTAATGAAAAGTCCAGTACCACTTCTATACCATAAAGGCACAAATTTCTGGGCCAAACATTTATCTTTGTAAGTCGTTTGTGTAATTTGTAATGTGAGGCCCAAGGTTATTATTAAAGTAACAAAAAGGAGTTTGCTGTTCAGCTCTGTTGATCGGTTATATGTATTATCTTATCAAAACATAATCAATACTTTAAAAACAGATGGAATTACCAATTCCCTGAAGAACAAGATTAGTTTTATTAATTTACAGTAGGAAGATCTGTGATCTAAGATTTGGACTGCATCATTTCTACAAAGGAAACCCATTTCTAATGAGTAATCTGATAAAAAAAATTACACAATGGAAAGTTTATTGAAGAATATTATCAGAAAAAAGTAAATCAGAAATCTTTTAGACTAACTCAACCTGATTTAAACACTAAGAATCTGTAATCATTTATGTGTACTTTTATTATTTTTTTTTTACTGTTTAAAGTATTACAAATAGTAGAACATGTCTCTTCTTTTTCCCATTTGACCTTCCCCCAGCCTCCCTGTGAGTACTTTTTAAAGACAGAAATCTCTTAATCCTTTATCTCTTAATCCTTCATTTTTTAGATATCAAAGGCCAAGGATTAATGCTGTTTTGCTTCTTTAAAGCATATTTCAATTGACCTCTTGCTCATGAATTTCACTCAAATATATTTATTTGAGCCAATTTTTAGCCAATTCACTCTTTTATCTTATTTCTCAGCCATTTTAATAGTTATCAGGACTTTGTGCCCCAATGACAGATTACAGTATTTTAGACCTTATCTTTCAATTCTCTGTCACTATGTGTCAGTAGAATATGCTAAACCTAAGAGACGTCTTGATATCCTGGTAAAGCAGAAGGAACATTGTCACAATTATATTATAATATTATAAGCATTCCAGTATGATGAACTTTTACCCTGATATTGACTTTATCCCAATGTTACTTTTCATAATATTAATTATCCCAAATTGTGAGTTAATTTCTTTAAAATTATACTGGAAAAGTAGATACCTGTTTCTAGAGTAAATGACTAAAAGGTAGCTTATGGGATAACAGGTAGGTTTATCAAGGAGCGGGCCTCATTTTTCCTAATAACCAATGTTGTGCATCATTCTGGTTATGACCCACAAGTGTAAATATTATTGGAAAAGAAAACTGAATAAATAGGCAGATATGTGGATCAGAGTCTTGACTAAAATTTTCACCCTTAGAATGGAATAAAGCTTCATTGAGCCAATAGTGAGTAGGCTATATTTAGGTTCCTTTAAAGAAAAAAAAAAAAAAGTGAAACTTCCCTTCCTCTGTTATTTCTTGTTTATGTAGAATTCCCTTTTCACAACTTTTATTAATAACAAAAGACACTGTTATTAATGTCCTTGAAAATCTAAAAGATGGGGGAGAGGAAACAATTGAGCCAGGTGGTAGCGAGGACATTTGAGGGGCAAGACCAGAGCTGTATATTTCTATGCCTATGGCAATGTATAGTTCTCAAAGGAAGACCAAACTGAAAACCAGCTCTGACTCCGTATGTGACACCATCTCTGTAAACCTGTATGGACTTGCATTGCTTCTCACTCTGTGTTTTGGGAAAGGGCTGATACTAATCATACTCCAGGATTTGGTATCATTTTTGCAGTTGAAGGCTTAGTTTATGCTCAACTCACTGGAATAAAAAATGGGAAAAATGAAATCACAGGGCTGGAAGGCTCAATACTCTGCCCTAATTCCTCTTCGCTATCTTACTCTCCAGTAAAACATTAGCACTTAGTCAGAATAACTAATATTCTAAAGGACCTTAGGATTAGAATAAAATGGTCCAAAGACAAGCCAGATGGGACAAAGTGGGTAACAGGGCCTTGCAGAAGCCTTAGGTTACCATGCCTTTCCCTAAACTCTACTGAGATGAGGATCAGTAGTTGCCAACATGTGAAGGCAACCCTTGTGGGAGCAGTGTGCACAGTAAGCACTTGAGAGTTTGTGTGAATTCAGCAAGACAGGGTACGACAGTGTCACTAATCAAATTTTTATCTTTTTTTTCAAAGCACATAGAAACAAATAAAATGTCAGCACCACTGTCAAATGCAAAAGAAGATATCTATTACTGGAGCTAGCTCAGAAAGAAGTCGTGAGGTAACATGTTGGCTGGTATATTAATTAGTCTCTATTCAGCCTTCAATTTTCTCTTAGAAAAGACTTTATATTTTCAACCATTGCACCAAAGCAGTCTTCAGTCTCTTTAAACTTAAAGACATCTGTCACTAAGTTGGTAAATTTTAGCAGAAAAAGGCAATTTAAAAAATACTTGCCATGTAAGGAGAGGGAGCATTGTCATCGGAGACACTGTAGAATGACACTTCTACGGGAAGCAGCAAATGTGTGGGGCAGAAAACTCCACTGGCCCCCACCTCGGCCGTAAAACCGTCAACAATGCCGAGAGGATCTAAGCGATAGTTCAAGACAGATTCCTAGAAGACAAAATAATTCTTAAGATATACATTTTAAAAGTTAACACAACACATTCATTTTGTCTTCTACTTAAATACATTATTGTGCCTTCTGGCACTGGAAAAGTGGTTGCTACCATTGCCATGCCCTCATTTCTAATGTTCATCTGACCTGAAATTAACCGCTCTCTCATTGATCTTCTACCATCCTATCAAGTTTGCCTCCTCTCACTATTCCAACCATGCTGAACTATCCTTGAATTTTACCATTAGTTAGACCTAATTGTTCAATATGTTATTCTTATTTTTATAAATAAACAAACAAAAAGTCCACCAGAGTAGGAATGATATCAGAAATTTTGTTAATCCTCTTCTTCCCTCTCTCTCTCTAAAAACAACAAAATCTACAGTACAAAAGCACTACACACGCACTAGAATGGCTAAAATAGGAAAACTGACCATTGAAATACTATATGATTTCATTTACATGTGGAATCTAAAGAATAAAATTAATGAACAAACAAAATAAGTAGACTCATAGATACAGAGAACAGACTGATAGTAGCCAGAGGAGAGGGAAGTTGGGGGATGGATGGAAAAGGTGAAGGGATTAGAAGTACAAATGGGTAGTTAGAAAAGAGTCACAGGAAGATAATATACAGCATAGGAAATGTAGTCAATAATATGGTAATAACACGTATGGTGTCAGGTGGGAACTGGAAATATTGGAGGAACACTTTGTAAAGAATGTGTCAAATGACTATGCTATACACCTGCAACTAAGACAGAATAATATTGAATGTAAACTGTAATTGAAAAATAAAGTAAAAGGACATAAGAGCATTTCATGGAACACAAATGTAGGAAATACGGTTTGGCCTTAAGGAAACTCATTTAAACACAGACTTGGATGTTTAAAAAATCACAATAACAAAAAATACCTGGCCATTGCAAACACTGGCATGGATGTGGAGGAACTAGAATTGTCATACATTGCTGGTAGGAATTAAAAATGGTATAGCTATTTTGGAAAAACAGTTTGGCAGTTTCTTTAAAAGTTAAACATACACCTATCATACTATCCAGACATTCCATTTTTAGGTAGTTACCAAAGCAAAATGAAAATTTATGTTAGCCCAAAAATATGAACATTCACAGCAGCTTTATCTGTGATAACCGAAAACTGGGAACGGCCCAAATGTCTACAATTCTGTGCACCAATAAGCATCCTGTGCTCTACCCATATAATAGCAATGAAAAGGGATCAACTCTTGATGCACAGGACAATATGGATAACTAATAATGGTCAATACAAGAACCCCCTGACCGCCACCACCCCAAAAGCAAATGCTGAGTGAATCTATTTATATAAAATTTTAGAAAATGCAAGGTGTTTTTTTTTTTTTTTACAGTGATAGAAATTCCTGAAATTTCCTCGTGTAGAAAAAAACAACCACCCATTTGTAACAGTTGTCAGTATTGTGCTGGACTGAATTGATGGAAGAGATTCTCAGGACGGATGACTGGAATGGATAAGACAAGGATTTTGGACTCAGAAACTTTTTATGTTATTTTATTAATTGCTGTACTTATTTTGGGGAAGAAAATCAAAAAAATTTTTGCTAATAAAGTTGTATGTGTTCTTATATATTTTGGATATCAGCCCCTTATCAGATAGAACATTCTAAATGGTAGCAAGAAAAAAACCCCAAAAAACTAGCCTCAGAAATAAATAGAGTCTTTTATTTGGGTATTATTTTGAGTCAATGTGTTTCTAGACTCCACCTAAAGCCCCACAAATAATATAAAAACATCCAGATTCCCCTCAACAACTTTGCAGGGTAAGGCTTTGTCCCGTTTCATGAAACAAGACCAATGTGTCAGTTCAGTAATTCATCTATCCTCTCCCTCTTTTAAAAATTGGCATACCAGAAACCGGTCTGGCTCAGGGGATAGAGCATCAGCCTGCGGACTGAGGGGTCCCAGGTTCGATTCTGGTCAAGAGCATGTACATTGGTTGTAGGCACATGCCCAGTCGGGGGTGTGCAGGAGGCAGCTGGTCGATGGTTCTCTCTCATCGATGTTTCTAGCTCTCTATCCCTCTCCCTTCCTCTCTGTAAAAAAATCAATAAAAAATATATATTTTAAAAATTGGCATATAGAGTCAAATGCACTAGGGAAAAAAATATCATCAGTGATTTATTGGAGAGAGCACCTAATTCATTATAAATTAAAGAGGACCTATTAGTGGGACAGTTTCAGAATTTCTCTATTTTTCTCCTTAAGTCATGTGAAAATATACACATTATCTGCACAGAATTGTGTGAAAACAACAGTTAAAAACAGTTTTTTAACCATCTTCTCTTTCTTAAGGTTTTCACATATCAAAACTCTCTTGTCCCTCTCATAAATGTTCTTGGATTACTGTACAAAGATTGCAAAGGAACTGAGCCTCACAATTACCTTATGTAATTTTCAAATGATGACAAAGAAAAATAGTGAGATCAATACCTCTGAACTGATGCCTTGGTCAGTGACATGGAAAAGAGATCAGTCCACTTACCATAAAACATATTTTCTGTTGTTGCTACTAAGACTTTGAAAGATAGCCTCCATATTAAAAAATTATCTTGAATAAAGCAATATAGCAAAGCATAACTTTGATAAGCTATTTAAATTAAAAATACAAATCTCAAGTTATTTTCCCATAAAAATTCATCAATTAAAGTAACATTTAAAATGTCATTAACAGGTTCACGTTTAAGATGGTTTTCTAATTAATGACAACTAAATCGATAATACACTTTCTACTTGGTCCCAAGTAGAAATACCCATACTAAATAAAACAGCACATGAACCAGAGACCTTTAACCATTTGATTTAAAAAAAACCAAAAAACAACTTCGTATTTTAGAAAGATTTAGGTTTACAGAGAAATTGCAAATCTAGTACAAAGAACCATCAGATTTTAAAAGCTAACCTCACTGGTCACGAAGGGGTTGCTATCAGTTCACCGTCATCCCTCCCGGGTCCCAGAGCCAAGTGCACTAGCCAAGAAGGTGAGTCAGTCTATCCTGCAGCTAAAGTCACAGATACCTCGATCCAACCTGATTGCATCAAAGTCCTCTGTCTGCTCTACAAGCTACCCGATTCTAAGATGTCACAAATAACAATTCTCTCAAATCCACTTCTCCTGAAAAGGAAAGGGAAGAGGGGAACGGGGGATAAGGAGAGGGTGTGGGGAGAAGAAAGGTGATTTCCAGGCTTTGGAAAAATACAACCCATTTGTTATTTCCCTTTCATAAACAAATGACATATATTATACCCTGGATCTAGCTTAAGAAACTTACAACTCTTAAAATAGTGTCAAAAAAACCACAACATTACCTCAAAATTTCCTAGGAGACTAAGACTTGTTATAGGTGGAGCACTAGAACTCAGAAACGGTTTTTCATGAATTTCTGGGTCGCCTTCAATATTTAAACAGGGTCGAGGACTAATAAAAAGAAAGAAAAAACAACAAATGGACATATTAACCATAATATTTTCTAATTTACTTTTGCATTAAATTAAGATATGATTAATTTTACTTAAACTACCATAATAAAAATTAATTTAACCAAATTTTAAGATGTTAAATATCTAGCTTAACATTTTTTTAAAAAGAAATTTTTATTGATTTTTCTCAGAGAGGAAGAGAGAAGGATAGAGAGTTAGAAACATCGATGAGAGAGAATCATCGATCAGCTGCCTCTTGCACACCCCCTAGTGGGGATGTGCCTGCAACCAAGGTACATGCCTTTGACGGGAATCGAACCCGGGACCTTTCAGTCTGCAGGCCCAACGCTCTATCCACTGAGCCAAACCGGTCTCAGCTAGCTTAACATTCTTGATTAAATTTTGTAATCATTGTTATAATATTTGATAAAGAATATATATAATATCCTGGGAGTTTTCATAGTGGAATTTATAACATATCATGTAGTGGCATCTGCTGGAGATATATAATAATGCAGTCTCCTGTATCAGTCTTTGTTTTCAGTGAGAAATGAGAATACAAATGCAAAATTATGTGACTAAAGAATGACGGTATTAAATGTCAACTTGGAACAAATGCTGAGGCTCTTTTGCAAATGAGTGTAGGGCAAAAGAGAATCTGAATGACTGGAAAAACACACACCCAGTTAAATATTAAAAACAATGTTAAAATTTTGTTTATGTAGTATTAATTTCTTCCTAACTCATCCTTAATAACTGTATGTGTAAAATCACATTGAAAATGATAACCAATTGAAAAATAAGATTTGTTAAATTTGTGATTTTTAGAGCCAACATTATTTATTGTGAAAGGTCAGAATTTTGTATAATACTATTTCATATACACAAGTGAATTTTAAGGTAAATACCTTCTAGATGATAAGCTTTTCAGATGCGGTAATGAAGAATCCAGATCAAAGCAACCTGATTGTATCTTTCTTTGAGGAACCTAAGGCCAAAGTAATCATTTGTGAAATTAAAAAAAAAAGACTATAATTTTTTCTTTAATTGACAATACTTAACAAATGAAAACTAACTGTATCTTAAAAATAATAAACGTTCTCCCCAAATAGCTTACTTAAAATCACGTTCTTTATTGTTTTTATATTCTTATTTTATTAACTAATATGGGGAAAATGGGATTAATAAAAGCACTTTTATGAGGCTTTTATTACTTTTTAAGAAGCAGAACCAGTTTTTTCTAAAACCAAACCCTACATGGAATCCCAATATAATTATAAGATGTTTTTATTTTACATACTTCTGTATTCTGGGAGCAGAAATAAAAGATTTATAGCTTTAAAATAAAAAGGGAAAGGAGAATTAAATGGCGATGGGAGCCTGGGGTGGGCCAGCTGTGTTGCTCCTTTGCCCATCCCCACCACACTGCACATTTCCAAGAACCCTGGGGCCTCCATAGCCAATAGATTTGAAAAACACTTCACTTTGCAGTTTGAAGCATCACTGTATACCAGATTACGTTTAACACAAACCACCACCTAGATCAACCGAAGGACTTGTATACATGCATATAAGTACAACCAATGGACACAAAACTCTGGGGAGGGAGGGTATGTATGGGAAGGGGGGGGGGGCAATGTTAAAATACGTACACAGATAATAATTTAATAAAAAAAAAATATCCTAAAAGTGAAAGACCCACATGTACACTAAGAGTAAAATTATGTACAACTTGCAAGTTAGACAGATATTTCTAGAATTAATATTAAGTATATACAAGTATCCAAGTGATCAGTCTAATTGGTGACTAAAAAACCAGATGACACTGAAAATTTAAACAACTTAAATATTTAAAAAATGTGCATAATCTTATATAACGTTATTTTAAAATATACTTTATTGATTTCAGAGAGAAAGGGAGGAATGAGATATAGAAACATCAGTGATGAGAATCATTGCTCGGCTTCCTCCTGTACGCCCCCTACTGGGGATCGAACCCCCAACTCAGGCATATGCCCTTGACTGGAATCAACCAGGGATCCTTCAGTCCACAGGCCGACACTCTATTCACTGACCCAAATCGGCAGGGCCAACCTCAATATTTTTGAGAGTTGTGCAAGTACACCAGGCAATTTTTTTGTGGTCAGCACTTAATGTGAAAATTTCAATCTAAACTCTTATGCTTCAATTCTGGAAAAGTTTCTATCTTTATTTTTTCTAATACTGCATTTTCCTTATTCTATCTAGCCATCCTTTTAGAATTTCTACTAGACTTATATTGAACATCTCATTTTATCCCCCATGCTTTCATGTTACCATCTCTCTTCTTTTCTATGCATCATTCTAAGTGCTTTCTTTTGTTTTTGTTTTTCCCCAAGTGCTTTCTTAATATCTGTCTAATCCATTCACTAAATTTCTATTCAACTCGTTCTATTCCACTATTTAATCCACCTGTATGTGTATATACACTTGTGTATACTTCAATTATAATAGTTCTTAATATTTATAATTTGTGTTTAGTTCTCTTTCAAATCCACTTCCTCTTTCATCTTAACACCTATCTTTATCATTGTTTATATCTTAGAATATTTTAAACAATTACTCTCTTTTCAGGTTGCTCTGATAGCAGGATTCCTAAATGTGAATTCTCCCATTTCTTGCACCTTCTGATTCTTTTAAGGTGCTCTGTAGTGTTTTTCCTCTGAGATAATCTTCAACAAGAGTTATTTTCCATGCCGAAACCGGTTTGGCTCAGTGGATAGAGCGTCAGTCTGTGGACTGAAAGGTCCCAGGTTCGATTCTGGTCAAGGGCATGTACATTGGTTGAGAGCACATCCCCAGTTGGGGGTGTGCAAGAGGCAGCTGGTCGATGATTCTCTCTCATCGATGTTTCTAACTCTCTATCCCTCTCCCTTTATCTCTGTGAAAAATCAATAAAATATATATTTTTTAAAAAGAGTTATTTTCCAGGAAAATAAATTCTTGGTGCCATGGGATATAGATGTGGAATAGTTTCATGTTTCTTCTGCTAGGACTCAATGGACTTTACAGGTTTCACTTTAGTCTATGGTTATTTCTTGGCTAGATGTTTCTGAACCTCATAGACAGCACAAATTCAGAACTACCATGAGTGGCTTAGGTTTAAGTCAAAATTCTTTTGGCGGATTATTTCCCCACCCGCTATACACCTCCCTGTTGCACCCTTAAATAAGCAGGTGATTCTCCCCCTCCTCTCCCAGTTCTAGAAGGGTAGTTCTCCCCTGCTTCTAGCTTTATGAGGAGTTTGGCTTTTAGGACCCAGCTATGACCGGAGCAGACTTGCTGCCTGACTCCTGTCCCAGGAAGGCTATTAAACCCTAGCACTGTCTTCAGTTCAGATATCCAAGAGGCCCAGGATTTTTTCCAACTTAGTATTCAGAGGTGTACCTTTCTTGCTGTTACACTATATTATGTATGTGCAAGTTGTGTTGTCTTCTCCAGGATTTCTGTGTTTGGGAAGGAGGAGGAGGTCTTCCTGTGTCAACTCTCAGTGCACCATATTGAATGAAGTCTATAGTGCCTTTTACACCAGAGTGATGCTGATAAATGGCTTGCAAACATTTTAGATACTTTCAATTTCTAAATAGGAGATCAAAGGAAAATACTTACAGGACTTGAAAGAAGAGGCAATCCAGTCCGAGGATGAAAGGCTCTGGTTAGGGTTCCATCCAAGGAATGAAAATTATGTTTCCGCCAGACACTTGAGTGTTTCAGTGGTATAGTTTTCTGCTAGGAAAAGAATTAAATTTCGATGGTGATTTTTTTAATGTTAGACTCCTTTCTAATATGTATTGATGTATTAAATCCTTGGTGGTGAAGTTAATGATTTATATATCTGTATCTTTATACACACACACACACACACACACACACACAAACTTTAATCAGAAAACAATGTCCAAGCTTTTTCTAAGATGTTAAATGAACTCAAATATTCTAAAGAAAGTATGTTCAAATGCCTAATCAAAATATGGTCATATTTGTAAATACTCAGATTCTAGCATCTAGTAAAGTAATATTTGATTCTGTTTATTTGTGAAAAAAACTACTCACAGGTAGGAAAAATAGTGTACTATTCTAAAATATAAATCTATGTAGATATCAAGAGGCATTCTCAGAAGATATTAAGTTGGTGGAGCATGATACAGCAATATAATAAACATGAATTTTAAAATATATCTAACACAGGCATAGTACCATGTTTTGAAGTGATACAGGAAATAGGCTAATTCTTAAGAATCTAGGTAAGTTTATATGCAAAGATCGAAAGCTCATAAAAACACATGAATAAACATCAGACAAGACTAATTTGGGTTCTAGTTCTACCATTTACTAGCTTTGTGATGTTGGGCAAATTTAACTTAATCTCTCCAGGCCTTGGGTTCTCATTTGTAAACTGGAGTTAATAATAGAACATAGCCTTGGTCAGGTAGCTCAGCTGGTTAGAGCATCGTCCCGATATGCCAAGGCTGCAGGTCTGTACACTGACAGAATAACTGATCAGGCTGCTCTGGTAGCAGGATTCCTAAATGTGAATTTTCCCATTTCTTGCACCTTCTGATTCTTTTAAGGTGCTCTGTAATGTTTTTCAGGTTGTTCTGATAAGTTAAAATAAATTTTATTTATGACTCCTATTT
Source organism: Pipistrellus hanaki (assembly GCF_964339955.1). Lineage (NCBI taxonomy): Eukaryota > Metazoa > Chordata > Mammalia > Chiroptera > Vespertilionidae > Pipistrellus > Pipistrellus hanaki. The sequence continues at coordinate 52,999,813 of NC_140503.1, read as the reverse complement.
ACTCTCCAGCCATTGTTCATAATATTGAAATAAACAAAAAGGGGCAACGGGAAGAATGTATCTAGCATTTGCTCTTCAGTGAGTGGGTTATTTGCAAGAATATTAATACTAGTTCTGTAGCAGGTTTACTACATCAACTTGTATGTTCTATAGATAGTGAGCACCTTACACCTTATAACTAGACCTCCTGTAAAGAAAATCCACACCATAACAGATGTTTGAGAATTATATTTGAAATATTAGATATTACTTACCAACACCTCTGTATTTTTCAGTTGTTCACATGTAGACAAACAGCCATTTACACTCTTTCTCCGTGGACAGTTTTGAAAATTTTCATCAGTTGGATCTTCTTTCTTATCCTGTTCATTTTTTAATTGGTCTTGTCTTTTGCATTTGAAATCTTCCTTATCTTTACTGAGATAATTTTCAATACTATTAAGTTGCATATTTTGCTCAGATGTTGTAGGCCTTTTTGAGTCTTTATTTGAACATTTGTTCTCATGTTTGTTCAAATATCCAGACATTTCCAATGTAGTAACTTTTATTTTCGGGTCATTGTTTTTGAGCTTATCAAATTGGTGATTGTTAAAAGATTCTGGGTTACAATTTTCATTTTGAATTATTTTCTCCTTATTCTTACTTATGCAAATCTGTTTGTCAACACCGCTGCCATTTGAATACCGTTTATCAATCCCATTGCTAATTTCCTGCTCCTTAAATTGACACTCAGGAAGTGTATTTTCCAACCTGATCGTCAAAACCAACTTATCTTCTTTGCAAGGAGATATATTTGAGGGAGCCAATAAACTAGTGCCTGTGCTCTGTATCCCCTGACATCTACTCTGGATGTCTTCACTAGCATTGTCCTGATACAGATTTCTTCTCATCTGAGGGTTCGAAGAGGACCTGACTTTACTATTGCATTTAAAAGAACTAAAAGATTTAGTAGGTATTAAGTTTTCCCCTTCGCTGCCGTCTTCTAATAAGGAAAATTTTGTATTAGAAATGGAAACAGAGGCATCCTCCTTGTTTTTCTTCAGCAAATTTTTGTCTTCATACGAACTCCTGAACACTTTAGAAGGAACCAGAGTAGAGTCGTGTGCGTTGAAGGATTGCCGGGGTAAACGTGATGCTGCCGGGTCAATGTGCTCCAAGTGCTGAGCGATCCTCGCAATCACATCTTGCCGCTCCTGGAGTAAGGAGCCTATGAGAGGGTTAGTCTCACCAACAGGCCGGTGGGAATAAAGACCATTAGCAGTGCACGTTTCACCTCGAGGGATTTCTGGTTTTACTCGGATCTTCCCCTCGCCGGTGTCTTCTGAGGAGGTAAGCTCTGGACTACCAAAAGAGACTGAGAACGTTTCTTTACATTTCCTCACGTCTTCATTTTCTTGTGAAACCCGGAAAAGTTTTGAATTAAGCGAACTAGGCTCTTGAGTATGAAGTACATGTCCAGCAACGTGCGAACTGCTCGGGTCACAATGGATCAGATGCTGAGCAATTCTTGCAATAACTTCTTGTCGATCCTGAATTAAAGAGCATACTAGAGGATTAGTCTCACCAACTGACTGCCAGGAACTCTGGCGGCTGGGGACACTGGAATCGATCATTGAAAATGATTTTAAAGTCCTCACTGGTGTTTCATGCGATTTTTTATCTCCTGTACCGCTGAAGCCCACAATATTGGCTTGACAAGTTCCACAGTCAGACTTACTGCCAGGGCCCGGATACAGTTTGCCGTTTTTGACAGCTGTGGTGTATTCTGGAGGGGTGCCATGTTTTGCATGTAACACACTTTCAGGTGCCACGGTCCAGGTCTGCTTGCTACACACACGCTGTGAACTGTTTGTACTGCACTGCTCTGCTTCGCTAGAATTGTGGTGCTGATGGGCTTTAAGTTCGTGTTCTTGAATTCTTTTCTCATAAAGGCCAATGTTAGTATGAATACTACACGTCAGAATTGGGTAATTAGATTGTCTGGGCAGGGACTGAACACTGACTTTCAAGGCCACATTGTGAGAAACGTTGGGAACAGGAAACACGTGTTCAATCGGAGTCTGTGAAAAATTCCACTGCAGGTCGACATCAGCAGCACTGATTCTAGAATCACACAGAAAAATATGGATTCGATAGGTTATAAAAATCATTACTGGATATTATTTAAAAATGTTTAAACAGTCATATACTTATCTTTGTTTGCATTAATTGCGATTGAGGTTTTGCTTTTAGCTACTTTGCCATGCATGTCAGTCTGATAAAACCAACATGAAAAATATAGATTATGCTTCAAATAGAGATGATCTTCTCACTAGACTGACCACACAAACATTAAAGCTCAAGAATATTATAATTTAAAATTACCTGCCAAAGCAGAAAGAATAAAAGGACTTTGTATTTACCACTAAATAATTGGATTCAGCTAGTTCTATTGTGCAAGGTGACTAAGAGATACTCATGGCCACCTGCCTAAGAGACAATTAGATAGTTGTTCAGCAGTTTGTACGTTTATAGTTATCAAAATGCCCCAAATTAAGAAAGCCTTCCATTATGGAAATTCAGCAGCCCTGAAAGTTTTCCTGCTTTATTTATAATGGCAGCACAATCCAAGCATGAAAGTTCTCTGCAAACTATTCCACATCAACTATAACCCGAGAAACAAAATTCATGCTGACTCATACCAACATTTCTATAATATGTTTTGAGAAAAATGCCAGTAAATTTTACCCACTTAAATTAGAAATGAAGGGACTAAAATACTGAAAAGGTAAAATTCAGGAGCTAACTAGTGCAGCTGAATACACACGGCTCTTTTTGTGCCTACACGTACCTGTAAAGAATATTTCGTGGAATAGCACCATGAGAAACACTCAGCCAAGCACTTAATTGAGAAAAAAACACAAATGAGCGGACAGCCAATAGAAGGGTCTTCTCTTCAATAAATCGATCACCACTCCTAAGGGAAGTAAAAAAAAAAAAAAAAAAAAATCATCTAAATGTCAACAAGTACAAAATAACGGAGTTTCAGACAGAGAGAAGCTGAAATAAACACATGCCTCAGGATGTCTGCTTTCAAGAGCAGAGAAGTAGACTTACCAGGTGTCACTTAAAGTTGTACCTGTACTAAATATCTACAGTGATATCTGAACTAAACTTTACTATAATACATAAGTAGAGGGATTCGAAGAAAGTATATATTATTAAAACAATGTACAGAAAGTTGTGGGAAACCTGATTTACCAATAACAACGTGAAACTCAGTTGTACAACTTACTGTCGAGGAACTGGCTCCAACACCCATCTTTCTAACAACAATGCGTCCTGCTTAACGGCAGGGTCATTGAGGTCCACGCCGTCCGAGGTGGGCCCCTCGTCGCTGTAGCAGCAGTCCGGCAGCAGCATCACCTCCACCATGATGGGAAGGCTGTTCTTCCACAGCAGCGCGACCTCGGACCTGGTTCGTCTGGCTTGGCGGCACTTGGGGAAAATGAATATAAGCAAAAGGCCTCAGTAAGCCCCACAAGTTTATATTTTACTTTGAAAATTATAATTGTAAAGAACATATCTGTATGTGAAATGAGTCATCAGCTGTAGAACTCGCTTAGATTTGCCTATTTAGGTTTCCTCACTAAACAATGAATTCACACTTGCGAGCTCTAAAGTTCAAGGATTAGTTTTGAACAACATTTATGATGCAAATTTCCTGGTTGGGGGTGGGGGGTGGGGACATCTCTGCTCTTTTGTGATGTGCCCCCCCCCCATTGCCTAGTTTGTTAATTACATCATTACTACAGAGGAAAGATTCATTCTAAGCAAAGACCAAAATATTAAAAACTCATTTTCATTAAATGCTCAATATGTACAAGATTAAATATATACAATATATACCACTTATATTGTAAACTAACTGGGGGGAAAATCCTTACGGCAAATTAGACAGTACATACCAAAATAAATACTTCAACAATATTTTATCCCAAAACATTAATATGATAGCAAAATGCATCCTCCCATTAAAAAAAAAAAAAGAAATATAGAAAATTGGTTAATGTGGATAAATTAATTATTAACATCAGACCACTAAATAAATAAGAACATAAAGTCAACGAGCCAGGGCTGAGACTCTAAAATAAAGAAAGCTGAATCAGCAGCAAATATAATGTTAAACCTGGCGAGTGAGAAGGCAGGTCTGAAATCGGCCGCCCCCAGTGCCTCCCAGAGCTTGTGTGAGAGCCAAAGTTGTTGGCTTTGGTCCAGGATTAGGATTTCTTCGTACGGCTGTGACCGATTTTATATTTAAATGTGGGCATTGTAATTGCAGGGTAATAAAGAGGATGACAGAATCTGTGTCGTTTATATAAAAGAAAAATAAAAGGCACTCAACACACAGTTCTTACCTGGGCCAGCTTGTCACTGCATTCATGTTTGGTGGTTACTGGGTAACAGGACTGCGCTGGAGGGCAATGGAAACTTTCTGAACGACCTTTGACAGAACATTCAGGTGTTCGTCCTTCTGTTATTAACAAGGCCAAGGAGACCAAGAACTCCTCTGCATCGTACTCAAAATATTCATCCAGAGTATCTGGTATTTAAACAAAGAGAGAAAAGAGCCCTTGCTTTAATGAACTCTCTTGGTAAGAACTCATCTTTTATGCCTAAAATAAATGTCACATTCCATACTCAAGTATATTCACTAACAAAGGACTGAAAAGAGAATAAAAATGAGGCAATTAAAATAAACTCTTGATTCACAAGGTACAAAGAGTCAGGGGATAATGCATAATTCAAAATTCCAGTTAAGACAAAACTGGTAAAAATTATGGCATAAAATTGGTTTTATGCAAACTTCAGTTAAAATACCAAAGATTTAGGCATATCATTTTTTAATCCTATAGATAATTATATTTTTGGATGTCAAGTATTATATAATAGTTTTCACACAAAACCCTTCAACACTTGCCAAAGGTTAAAATTATGTCACCTTTTAGGTTAAGATGTTTTATTACTATTATTAAATACTAGAGGCCTGATGCACGAATTTGTGCAAGGGCCTTGGCCCTGGCCCCTGCCCCCTGCTGCAGTGACCAGGGGCCTCTGCTATCTCTCCCTTGATACCTGCCTGCTATGGCTTTGTTCAAAAGGAAGGCTATCCGGAAGAATGTCCAGTCTAATTAGCATATTACCCTTTTATTATTATAGATTAGAAAAATATGCAGATCCAGATGCATGTCTCTTCTCCTTTTCTCCCTCCTCCCTTCCTTAACTAGTGCCTTATTTTCGTAGCCTTAATTCTGTGATGTGGACACTAGTCATGGAGATCTTCTCTGCCTTTCCTTGGCTGTAGTAGCAGTTTCAGAGGGAGAAATGCTGTAATTATCCAGCAGGCGATGCAGGCCCAAATTGCTATACATAAATTGTGATGTTCTTTGGTTACTACACAGTTTCAAACAATCTAACCTACGGATATTTTCAGTAATTTTTCAATTTCTTACAAGTGTTCTAATTTTTAAAAACAGATTACTTTCAAAATTTCTAACCTGCTCCACAGGTTGAACACACATGAACATGTACACACATGTGCACACACAAAATTCAGTTTGTTGTGCAATCCAATTAAGCAACATATATTTTAGGTATGTACCTGCTACACTGTGTTAGGCCACAGGGGGACAGAGTGTTATGTTTTACATAGCTCTTAACCTAAAAGGGTTTATAATTCAGAGATTATATTAAAGACAAAGAGAACACTGCAACTTTTAATATATTCCAAAGAAGTTCAGATAGTGGTAAAATTTTGCAAAAGAGGTAGTTGTTGAGCAGAACCATAAAAGAGAAAGTGCAACTTGAGTGGAAAAATGTGGAAATGGGTTCTTAATCACCCCATACATGTCTTCATTCACTCTGGCTATACATTTTGTTTTTACATACTTTAATATTATGCTTGTAAAATTATAAATGAAAATAATATATATATATCCAAAATATATTTTAATAATACATTTTGGAATATTTATGGTATAGAATTAGTTTCCAGGAATAGTACCCTAAATCTATATATATAAAAGGCTAATATGCAGCATTCTCTTGGGAGTTCAACTGGGAGAATGGGAGTTTGATAGCTTGTTGTAACATGCGCTGACCACTAGGGGGTGACCAGTGTTGGCCGTGAGGCGCTGAGGGAGCAAGGGAAGGAGGAGGCAGGGGTGCGGGGAGCCAGGGAACGTGATTCGCAGGCCAGGCTTAGGGACCCTACCTATTCACAAATTTCATGTGCTGGGCCTCTAGTATAATAATGTGCCAATGTGGGGAAAAAGGAGAGGTCTCGACTTTCAACTCTCCTCCAGGGCCCAATGAGGTCATACATAAATCAGGGTTTCCCTGTGTTCTCCTGGGACTCACTAAGGTAAATCATGGTGTCCTTCAGAGGGGAGCAAAAGACATAAAAAAGATTCCATTCAGTCTCTTTCTCTGCTGGTTCTACAGGTTTTCAAGGCCAGCTCAGGCTTACCATGGTCTACATGGCATGTTAGCTCCTGGGATATTTCTCTGGGCTCATCTTGGTCCCTCCCTCAGTTTACGGGATAATTCTGGGGAGCTAAGAACTGTGGTAGAGCAGTGGCTCCTGATCTATGGAATGCTAAGTGGCGCCTAGCTGTCAGCTACTAAGGGTGGCCCACAAACTAACTGATGTCTCATATTTATGTGCTACAAAACAAACAAACAAAAAAAGTCTAGTATTTCTACTGCTGAGAGAAAACTTCCTGGTCAGATAAGGGAGGAGAGGAGGGCATGAGGAAAGGGGAGTATGCGAGAGTGTGTTTATCTTTGGGGCTAACAGGACCCTTTCACTCATTATCCTTATGCCTGCAAAAGGCATAGAATTCACCTCAAAGCACTAGCAGGAGCGGCTTACTTATACATCAGGAATCATCACATTTAAAGCAATAAAAACTGAATTATTATTAAAAAAAACACACTTTTGAATAATACGTTTGACTAAAATTGGGTTATTTTGGTCATTATCTCCTCAGATAGTAAACTCCAAAACCAAGATCTGAGTTCCTTTGGATGACTTTTTGAACTTAGCCAGAGTAGTGAATATTTATATGAAGTATTTGAAACGAAGATTAGAGATGACAGCAGTTATCTATTAGTTAACTATGTGACTGTTACATAAACATTGCAAGGAACAGTATGAACTATACAATGGTATTATGAAACATAAAGTATTACCTACGTGCGTGTGACTATGTGATGACAAGCTTTAGAAGTTTGTCAGGAAAAAATTATGGGTGTCTGAATTTTAATTAATGAGAATACTAATCACTAGTCATTAGAAAAGTTGCACAGTTTAAATTTGATAATGTCAACATCTAAAATACCAGGGAGCAAAGTTTACTGTAGTAAAGAATATAAATAGCAACTGGGAAATATCAGGTCATGTTAAAGAAAACTCAATAGATATAATTTGATAATTTGATGATATTAAAGACAAATACAACATAAGTTACTCCAGGAATTTTATGATTTCAGGACCTCTAAAACGAATTTACCTTTACAAAAACAAAAAGTATTTAAAATCTAGACAAATGTGGCTAGGCTTACCTACTAGTTATACATTTTACAAGAGATAAGTGATTTGGAAGCTATAACATTGAAGAAATAAGGAAGAATTTTATCATGTTTCACAGGCTATGAGAGAGAGACCATTGGAGATTGGAAAGTAACCAGACACAACCTAGTTTGGAGCCCCTCTTTTCCTCCAAGACCTACATGAGGACTGTGCTTACACCACAGTCTGGCTGAGAAATGTGACTGGACTTGCTGCTTTTTAGTGACATGCTCGTCTGGCTCTGGAGTTTACCCATATTCTTAAAGTTTGTCATCTTTTCTGTCCAACAAAAAAAGGTGAACAATTTGGCCACCGGAAAAAACTCTGAACAATCAGAGCGGATCCAGAGATGAATCCACTAACTTGAGAAGTAAATTCTTCATCACAGGGTTCAAGGACAGACTGATAAACAATTGTCAGGGGTGTCATTGAGGGGATTGAAAATGTTTATACCAGTTTTAAAAAATGGAATAAACTTAAATGTCCAATAATATAAGACTGGCTCAATATACTGTGGTATATATCCAAAATCTACTTTTGACAAGATAAAGATATCTACAGTGTAAGTGAAAACACAATGTTTCATAAGAACGTTATGACTATGTGTTCGTGGGATACATATGCATACATGCATTGAAAGATACACATACTAACAAACTATTATCAGTCCTATAAAGCAAACACACAAACATAAACTACATTTTATTATTATTATTTTTAAATTGGTTTTAGAGACAGAAGGGAGACAGAGAGAAACATTGATGTGAGAAACATTGACATGTGTCCTGACGGGGAACAGAACCTGAAACCTTTAGGTGTATGGGACAATGTTCCAACCAACTGAATCACATCCTCCAGGGCCATAAACTAAATTTGAAATAAATTACTATTCTCTGACTAGAATTAGATAAATGATAAGGCCTATTAGTTGAAAAGTAACATATAAATGAAAATCATACACTTTTGTTATTGTTTTGTAGAACCCCTACTATGTAGGTCATAGTTTGGTTACCTAACATAGGAATTTGTGACCTTCCTCTTTCCTCTTGGAGCGTGTGGATGCCTGCTGGGAACAGGGCTTGTAAAACAACAAAGTGTGTAGAAGGCTGTGGTCCAAGGCCATTTTTGCTGGCTGTAAATGGGGTCTCTAGAACCAGGAGGAGCACACAGCTCTTCTTAAAACTGAAGGTGTTAGAAATAAGCCAGTCAGAAAAAGACAAATACCATATGATCTCACTTACATGTGGAGACTAATGAACAAAATAAACTGACGAACCAAGCAGGAACAGAAGAATGGATAGGAGAAATGGAACAGACGTGCAGCGGTCAGAGGGGAAGGGGGTACTAGATGAAGGGGTTAACCAAAGAACATACAGGCATGACCCACAGACACAGACAAAAGTGTGGTGTTGGCCAGAGAGAAGGGGCAGGGGGCAAGGGATGGGTGGAGGGGGGCAGAGCAGGAGGTGGGGGTTGGGAACATCTATAATAGTGTAAAGAATGAAAAAAAAAAAAAACACAAAAAAAAACCCCACAAACCAACAACACTGAAGGTGTTTATCCTTGAGATGAAACTGAATTCTAATTAGGCAAGAGATGTGCTTATGTGTACAAGGCAAAGAACAACACAGAGACTCTTGGTGGCAAACCGAACAAAACCAGAGTAACCTGGGGAGAGGTAACTCGTGCTCATGGAAACAGTGGCATTGTGTGTATCAAATTCCAAAGCAACCTTCTTGCTAAGGCCATCAGACACAGAATCCGTGTAATGCTGTACCCTTCAAGGATTTAAAGTTATTGAAAAGCAAATAAATACAAGTGGATTTGTTCTACTTTATGGAGACATACATGGGGAATTTGTGAATTACACAGATTTTAGAGTTTAAAGACTGGAACTCAGCAGTTTGAAACACTTCTTTTACTCTCTTTGTAAAAATAAACTTTAAAAAAAGTTCTCACCAAGATATGTTTATTGATTTGAGAGAGAGAAGCATCAATTGGTTGCCTCTTTTATGTACCCCAACTGGGGATCCAATCCACAACCTAGGTATGTGCCCTGACAGGGAACTGAACCCATGATCTTTTGGTATACAGGACGACGCTCCAACTGAGTCACACCGGCCTAAGCTTAATAACTTAACAAAAAAATTAGCTAAAAGCTAGAATCCCATATTGATGAGAAACATATATGGGTGGATCTGAGTAAAGGTGTTAAGAATTAGAGGTTATGCTCAAAGCATAGGACTTTCAGTTGACTTAACCAGTATGTAGTAGGTATTAAGACTTCATTTATTCAACAAATATTCATCATACACCTACTGTGTGCCAGGCACTGCCCTAGATACTGAGAATTGGAGCTGACATTGTAGTGGAAGCAGAGAAAAAAACAAACTAATAAGAAAAATATCAGATGGTGCTAAGTGCTGTGAGAGTGATGTATGAACGCTGTATACTGAGTATTCAAGGGAGGCTTTTCTGAGCAGATAATATTTAAGCTGAGATCGGAACAAGAAGCTAGCCTTTGAAAAATAGGGGCGAGAACATTCTGAGCAGAGGGTGTAAGGTGAGAATGAATGAGGAATGTCTCTGGAACTCAAAGGAGGTTGAGTGAGGCTGAAATGGCAGTGGGAGAGAGGGAAGTGGCAGGACGTGAAGTTTAAAATGATGGCCAGGAACTAGATTAGATAGGGTGTTGAAGCTACAAGGGGTTTAGGTTTTATACCAAATGCCACGGGAAGCCACTGAAGGATTTTAACTGGAGAAATAGTGTGATCTGGCTTACATTTTTAAAAGCATCACTCTGGTTGCTATCTATAATAATAAAAGTATAATATGCTAATTAGACCGGACAGCCAAATGGCCTTCTGGATGATCCTGGGGCTGCAAGGCCGAGCCCCTCGCACGAATTTCGTGCATAGGGCTCTAGTGTGGCTAATAAAACAGAAAAAAAGATTTAGAGTAGGTAGGTATACTAGATGGGAGGTCACTGTAGATGTGCAGGGTTGGGGTATAGTTCCGGGAATCACTGGCATTTGGAAAGTATTTAGAGTCAAGAGTTACCCAGAGGAATATGTAGGAAACTCCTAATACAGCCCTGGAGCCCTCCAACAAGAACCAATCGGGTAGATGATGAACCACTATAAGCAGCTGTCAAATATCTTGAAAGACACAAGAAAAGTTTCAAGGAGGGTGTGGTTAATGGACTCAAACACTGGTGAGGTTTAACAAAATATAAACAAAGAAGAGGCCACTGGATTTGACAATAAGAAGGTCACTGGTGACCTTGACACCAGTGATCTCAGTAGATGGTGATGATGGAAGCTTGGACAGATGTCAATTGCTGTCAATTATTGTGAATTGTCAATTATTCTGAAGGGTATAGATGATAAATACAAAAGCCTACTTTTCCTAGTATTCTTTGAAAACAATGGCCATTCATGTATCACAATAGCCCTTTCTATAAAAGCAAGGTAATTATTAAATGTGCAATATCATCATTCTTACAAATTTGTTGCCAAACCCTAAAACAGAAAAAAGAAGTTCCCTTCTAAGTCTATGGGGTAGGGGCGGGAGAGTCTCCCTCCCTATGGCCATGAAATCTATTCACTAAATCTTACTGATGTGTTATTTAAAGCTGTCTTGGACTTAAATACTTCCTTTTTAACCTCAAGACAATTACCCAGCTAAGCTCTTATTATTTCACACCTGAATTACTACAACAGTCTCCTAGCTGCTGAATCCAATGTAAACCCTTACGCCTGACATGAGGGCCAGGGCCACCACACAGAGCACTGCCAGATTCGATGTGAATGGTGCGGGCTGGAATGATAGAGAAGGCCCTGCTTTAGACTCCACCTCCAAAGCCTCAGTGGTCTCCTCCTTTGCTTCCTCATCTCATCTTCTACTGCTCCCTACTTGCCCCCTCTCTTCCAGTCCAACTGCTCCCTTACAGGACCCTCTACTCATTTCCCACCTGGTACCATTGCTTACTCTCTCCTAGCTACTAGACATGCCTTCCTCCTCTCCTTTCCGCCAATTATGAGCTTTCTGAAGAGCTTTCCTGACTCTCTATTTTTTTTCACAAAAGACTTCTTTCCAAACCCATTTCCATACTGATCTTTCACTTACTTTACACTGCTCCCCGGAACTCACGTAAGCAATCTAGGCTATCAAGGGTTACTTCATGGTGCTGGCGTACAACCTTAAGGTCATGGATTTCACCACCATGTGGGTAAGTTTCACTCTGTCCCATGGACAGATTGTACTGCTTACTTCAGCCAACCTTCTCCCAAACTTGGGGTACTGATCACAAGTGACCGTGAAAAAGGAAAGGGCAGGTCAGTGCAAATCAACCATCACTTCAGGAAAGACTCAGCATGCTTACAAGCTCCCACCCACTTCTTTATAATAATATTCTTAATATTTCATGGATGCATATGAGTTAAATCCTACATACATTGAAATACTTTTCGTTTCTGATCTTAGGTTTCCATCTCAAAGTCATGTGTTGTGTGTTTCTGTGTTGACTGAGAAAAGGATCTTAGAAACCATGTAGCCTAATCTACCTTAATTCTAGATGAGGGAAACAAGGTACAAAGACATCGATTTTCTTGTTCAAAGCTGTATATTGCAAGCTAGAATCCTGGTTTCGTCACCTCTTGATTTATATACTATGAGAAGAAGTCCTTACGCAGAGAGTAAAATCCAATGTTGACTTTATTGACAAGTGCAAAAAATAGTGGCTATGGCTGTGAACAAAAGAGCAACCTTCAATGTGCAATATTATTTTAGGAATATTTGTTGCACTTAAATATTTTCACACCCAGAATAGTATCTCCCAGTACAAAAATATTCTTTATTTTATTTTTTTTTGTTAAACAACAAAATAAACTGAATTTTTAAAAATCCTTAGCACTCTTATGAAAAAAGCAAAGTGATCTGCACACAGATGTATTACAGGCTCACTTTTAAAAGCAGCTTTCTGGACATGCATGTGGTTTGTTTGAATTCAACCAAATATTTCTGCTGTACAATGACATACAATAACCACTGAAGTGAAAATTATGATTAAAGCATTGCAATGTTCTGAGGTGCCATCTGAAAATCTAAGTCATAGGCATGCCTTTTTTTTTTTTTTTTTTTTTTTTTTTAATAATAATCTAGCTCTTTGAAAACTGGCTCTAAGTTTTAATTGTTACATGACCCAAACATTCAATTTAAACAAAGATGATCACCATCATTTTGAGTTGTAAAGTGTTTCATCAGGTGCTTCTTCAGTTTAATTCTCAAGATGTTGTAGCAAAGAGTAACAGTTAAGAGCATGAACTGTGAGCTCATGCACCCAGTTCTGCTACTTGCCAGTTGTTCAGCTTTGTACAAGTTACAAGACCTCTCCTTGCCTCCGTTTTTTAATCTATTAAACGGGGGATAATACTGGTATCAACCTTCAGAGGGTGGTTACTAGATTGAGTTATTATTTGTAAGATTTTTAGGATATTGTCTGGCACCTAGTGAGCAACACATAAGTGTTTGTTAAATTTAAAATAAGAACAAATGCAATGATGTGGTCCCTTACTTTCAGATGAGGAAACAAAATTTGTAAGATCATTTGCCACATATATTATTAGTAATTGGAAAACCTTCTCTAAGGAAAAGTTCTTAATTCTCAATTACAGAAGCTCATATTTTTCTTTTCTTTTTTTAAACAACCAAACCAAACCATTTATTAATTGGCCAAAAGGCTGGAACTACCATATGCCAAACCCCCCACCCCTATGTCTGCGTGCTGTGCGCATTTCTTACTCATTAAGCATTTCGTTCGCTTTTGTTTGGCCTTCAGCTCATCTCATAACTCCTCTTTCCACCAGATTGCATAAGCCATATACCTGCACACATTTTAATTGGTACCGGGAGTCTGGATTTTAAAATCTATCCTCACTTTCAATACTTTTCCACTTTTGTCCTTGAAGCTCATATTTTTCATTTTACACAAAAGTTAGCCTACCAAACTCAGGGCATAGATTATAGAAAGCTACTTAGGCAGACATATTTTCAAGGATTCCTGGTAGTAAAAGAATTTAAATAGCTATTCTTTTTAAAAAATATATATTTTATTGATTTTTTACAGAGAGGAAGGGAGAGGGAAAGATAGTTAGAAACATCGATCAGCTGCCTCTTTGCTTCTTGCACACCCACTACTGGGGATGTGCCCACAACCAGGGTCAGAATCGAACCTGAGACCTTTCAGGTTCGATGCTCTATCCACTGAGCCAAACTGGTTTCGGCTAAATAGCTATTCTTTTCTTTCTGTCTGTCTTGCTGGCTTAAAGCTCTCTCAGTTTAGATATTATGGAAAAGGCCTAGATCACATATGGTTTCAGAAACAGCAAGAGGATATCCCACTTAGAAACATTATCCTCAGAATGCTTGGAAAAACTGTACAATTACATATGCTTATAAATAAAGCATTTTCAAAGTTCTGTTTTGTGCATAAAAGCACTTAGAGTTAATGAAAACCAAGCTTGGTCCCTGTATCATCAAAGAAAATTAAGCTGCTTTTGTGAGCAAAAAGGCAGGCATAAGATTTTTTTTAAAAAGAAGAAGGCTGAGACTTGGTTTTTGTAGGAATTCAGGAATTACAGAACTAAAAGGAACCTGCAAGAGCATGCATTTTTAGTAACTTATAATGAGGAAATTGGACTTCAGAGAGGTAAAAGGATTATTCAGATACACACAGCAATAACATGAGGCCTTAAACCAGATCTCATGTGTATGTAAAATGTTAGAAATTTGAGGACTTATTTCCAAATCTCATCCAGTCTGCCTACCCAAATTCTTTCACCCTACTAGTGCAATTCCAATTCTGAGTCAAGGAGGAATCATGGATGGAAAATCAGCCTTAGGTATTCGTTGACTTAGCATCCAGGTCATTCTTGCTGCTCACTCTGTATCAGTTAGCCAACCTCTAAACGTCAACTCTGGCTCTAGTATAAAACATCTTGGTGTCTAATTCCCAATCCTTGTGAATCGTAACTGGACATCCAGTCTACATGGCTACTAGTCTGTATTCTTGCCAGAATGCTTTCTCTCTCTGCTCAGATAACCAGTCTGGACCTTAAGAGACCCAGGCACTTAACCTACCTCAGGTTTGTTTCTTCATATCTGTTATATCTAGTATGGATTCTGATATGCCATGGGCACCCAAATTAAACCTGACACATTGAAGGTTGCAAAAGAAGAGTTGTGAACGAGTTAGAAAACACCAAAGAGGGAAGCAGGGGTGAAAGGCATTGAAAGGAGTTAAAGAATACACTGCCACAAACAGCACATTTTCCAATGGAGAAGTTGAAAAATCTTCCAACTTCTTTTTAGTCCCTGATTTCAGTGAAACTTCAAGTCAAGTGGGAAGCAGATGCATAGGGAAATTCTCTCATAAGCTTTATGTGTTCCCACTCCAATTATTTACACAACTGTAATTTAGGCTGTTTGTCTCTAGTTAGGTGTGCAGGGGCCGATTCATCGTTCTACTTACCAATGCCCAGGACAGTGCCTGGCATACAGGCGGGCCAATGAATACACAAACAAAACGAGTGTATGCTGACATGTAGTTATACAGCTAATTAAAAGGCTTTAGCACTTGTATGTCTACTTGAGATCTATATGTAAATATGACCAACTGTGAAGAATGCAGCTGTTATAGGACAAGTAAACTCAGGTTATTAGCCCTATAACCAATGGCAGGCTGCAGGTGGTCAAAACATCAGACAATGTACAGGAAGTTCTTCTAACTTCTATTTCACTATGTTGTTGTTTTATTTTTTTAATACTTTAACTTATTCACACTGATATTTTAAAAATTATATTAACCCTCCCTCCCCCCAACCCCAACAGACCCCACTAAAATGATATTATGTATGTTCCTGGACCTCAGTCAACAGTGTCTCAAGAGAATTCACTTTTTAAATTCCAACTTGAAAGCTAGTTCTGCCTAAAATGCTGAAAGCAGGTAATTTTGAGGAACAGGTCTTATAAATTTCATCACACTAAAATCTCACAGAAACTAAAGAAGTTTTAGCTAATCCTTTAGTCACAAATTCTCTATTATTAATAATTAGTACAAGTGGTATAACCAATAAAAATGAATAAAAGAAAGACAGGCTTAGTGATTAGACAAATGGGAATTGGGAATTTCAATGCTCTGAAATGTTTGTTAAATTTTTCTAATGCTGCTGCTCACTTTGTAGGCATTCTATCAGGCCTAGACTAGTGTTTTGCGAATTTTATAAGTAGGTTTGTAACTGTTGAGTACACGAAACAGTGAATTCTTGTATTAGTATTTATTAATTATTGTATTATTTTCCATACAAACAGCTGTAAACCTTTTGCTCCACCCTGTATATACAAAAATTTAAGAGAACCTAAGAGAATTCTAGAAGCCTAGAAGGCACTCCTTTGACATGAGCCTTGTGTACTTAGAATCAAGCCACACTGAGTTCCTGACAGCCAAGTAAAACCCTGTTTCCCCAAAAATAAGACAGTGTCTTATATTAATTTTTTCTCCCAAAGTTGCGCTAGGTCTTATTTTCAGGGGATGTCTTATCTTTCCTTGCGCTAGGTCTTATTTTCAGGGAAACATGGTAGTATAAGTACTCACCCTCTCTCACCTTCACAAATACTGCCTAATATAAAACAATTTCCTACCAATTAGAATTTGCTTACCATCACTATTTATTACTGTAATAAAAATACAGTGCTATATAATTTTCAAAATACTATTGTAGATTATAGCAAAACTTTTCAAAAGGCATATATTTTATGTCATTTAATGGCTTGGGTGATTATATTATGAATAGATTAAAAGCTTACATGATTAAGAAATTTGGCATTTATTATTAGTATTTACATATCTTCCATTAAAATTATTTTAACTAAAACTGCTATAAAACTGAAAAAGGAACAAAGACCAGATAGGACAAATATAAAGGAAATGGTAAGATACTATCCATAGCAATAATAACCTTCAATGTGAATTGTCTAAATCCGTGGTCAGCAAACTGTAGTTCCCAAGCCACATGTGGCTCTTTGGCCCCTTGAGTGTGGCTCTTCCACAAAATACCACAGTCTGGGAGACTCTATTTTGAAGAAGTGGCGTTAGAAGAAGTTTAAATTTAAAAATTTGGCTCTCAAAAGAAATTTCAATCGTTGTACTGTTGATATTTGTCTCTGTTGATTGAGTTTGCCGACCACTGGTCTAATTAAAAGCAGAGATTATCAGAACAGATTAAAAAGCAAGGCACAATTACATACCACCTAAGCAAAACCCACTTTATTTATTTATTTATTTTTAAAAATATATATTTTATTGGTATTTTACAGAGAGGAAGGGAGAGAGATAGAGAGTCAGAAACGTCAAGGAGAGAGAATCATCGACCAACCGCCTCCTGCACACCCCCCTCTGGGGATGTGCCCACAACCAATTTACATGCCCCCAACCGGAATCAAACCTGGGACCCCCCAGTCCGCAGACCAACGCTCTATCCACTGAGCCAAACCAGTCTCGGCACAAAACCCACTTTAAATATAGACACAAATTGGTTGAAAGATAAAGATTGGAAAGATATTCCATGCTAGCATTAATCAAAAAAAGTTGGAGCCCGGCCAGTGTGTCTCAGTGGTTCAGTGCTGACCCATGATCCAGGGTCACGGCTCAATTCCCAGTCAGGGCTCATGCTTAGATTGTGGGTTCAATCCCTAGTAGGAGGTGTATAGGAGGCAGCCAATCGATTATTCTCTCTCATCATTGATTTTTTTTTTTATCTGTCTCTCCCTCTCCCTTCCTCTCTATGATATCAATACAGATATTTTTAAAAAATATTTTAAATAAAAGAAATAAAGCTGACGTAGTTCTATTAATATCAGATGAAATAGACTCTGGACAGAGCAAATGATATTGCGAGTGACAATGATGGCCATTTCATAATGGTAATGAGGCCAATCCATCCAAAGAGCATTAACAACCCTAAACTTTTTTGTGCCTAATAAAATAGCTTCAAAATGTATAAAGAAAAAACTGATAGAACTATAAGGAGAAACAGATGACCCACAATTTTACTTGGAGATTTCAACACACTCCCCCTTTTCAATAATCAACAGAACAAGTAAAAGAATTTCAGTGAAAACATATAGAGGAAAAGTTCCATCAACCTGACTGATCTAACTAGCATTTACAGAACACGTTACTCAACAAAAGCAGAGTACACATCTGTAATAGGTACACACAATACATTTAACAAGACAGACCATATTCTGAATATGGTCTGTCTTGTTAAATGTATTGTATGTGGGCCATAAAACAAGTCTCAATACGTTGAAAAGGATTTAAATCATCCAAAGTGTGTTCTCCAACCATAATAAATTAAATTGTAAGTCAGTAAGAGAAGGATATCTGGAAAATCTCTAAATATTTGGAAACTAAATGACTGATTTTAATAGTCACGGGACCATCCATTTACTCTGAAGTGAGGTTACCAAGTGCTACAGACTGAATAGTGTTCCCCTAAAACTCATGTTGAAACTTTAACTCCCAAAAAAACTGTATTTGGAGATATGGCTTTTAGGAAGTAATTAGGACTAAATGAGGTCATTACAATTCTGTAGAACTGGTGGCCTTATAGGAAGCAGAAGAGAACCCTCTCCCTCTCTCTCCAGGCACACGCACTCAGGAAACGCCGTAAGAGCCCACAGCAAGAAGGCCTCCGCCTGCAGGCCAGGAAGAGAACCCTTCCCAGAAACCAAATCAGCTGTCATCCTGCTTATGGACTTCCCAGCCTCCATCACTGTGAGAAAATGCATTTCTGTTGATTAAGCCTCCCAATCTGGTATTTTGTTATGGCAGCGCAGGCTGGCTAATACAACAAAGCTAAAAGTCAGAAATGAGGCTCCATATTTGCTGTCCATTCCTGAAACTGAGAGGAAGCAGTCTTGTACATAGCTCCAGATTTCTGGAAAAGGCATGCTGCAGCCAGTGCCTAGAGCCTAGATGTTCTCAATGAACAAAAGAGACAGTGAGTCTAGCCAAAACCAATTTGGCTCAGTGGGTAGTGTCGGCCTGCGGACTGAAAGGTCCCGGGTTCGATTCCGATCAAGGGCACTACCTTGGTTGCGGGCACATCCCCAGTAGGGGGTGTGCAAGAGGCAGCTGTGGTCAATGTATCTCTCTCATCGATATTTCTAACTCTCTATCCCTCTCAATTCCTCTCTGTGTAAAATCAATAAAATATATATTTAAAAAAAAAAAAAAGAGTGAGAGACAGTGAAAATACCAGCATAAATGGGTTTCCACAAGCCTTGCACTTGGGAGATCATGGGGTAAATAAAGTAATACTTCATTTCTTATTTGACTGTCAATCGTGTGTATACGTAATTCCAGCTGGAACTCAGGGAGAAATGGGGAGTAGCTGAGTAGTACAAGGAATCCCTAGCAATTATAATGACTATCCAATCATATTGGAAAATTGTTGTGAGGATCAGAAGTGAGATATGTCGATTGAATCATTAGTCTTACTCAAAAGGGAAAAAAAACAACACCTTTTGTAATTTTGTCATAGCTACTTAAGAAAGTCAAGGTAGAGGTAAGGGGAGAAAATTAGAGAAAAAGAGTGGGGAATAAAGGGAAAAACCAAAAACAATGATAAATACATGTAGAATTCACTAAGTCCAATATTATAACCTACTCCCCTTTACTATACATTCACCTCCAACCCAAAATTTGCTCCTCTTCTTGAGTTCTCTATATAGGGTGGAGCAAAACTAGGTTTACAGTTGTCTGTAATAATACAATAATTAATAAATAGTAATATAAGAATCAACTCTGTTTCGTATACTCATAATTGTAAACCCACTTTTGCCCCAACCTCTAGTCTAATATTATCCATGCTCAACTGCCTAAGCCAAAAACTTGGCAATTGAGTCCTATAAATTATACCTCCTAAGTAGAGCTAGCCACTTTTCCCCATTCCATAACCCATGCCAATACTACTAAGTCCGTCTCTTACATGGTTAATTAAAATGCTTTTGCGATTGGTCTCCATGCATCTAGTCTCTTATCCTTCCCATACATCCTCATATCCCTTGTTAGAACTATATTTAAATACTAGAGGCTCAGTGCATGAAAATTCATGCACTCAAGGGGGGGCGTCTCTCAGTCCAGGCTGCATACTCTCACAATCCAGGACCCCTCGGGGAGGGTCCAGTCCGATCGAAGCATGGCTTCGTTCCCACAGCTCCCTCCTGCGGCTGTGCCACCTGTGGTTGGGACCCAGGACTGACTGCTGCCTCAGGCTACAGGGCCCCAGGACTGACTTGGGCCGTGACCCTAACCTGGTGTTCGGTTGTCCACCAGGACATTTAGGTCGTAATGGACCCTTGACTCTTTACATATTTAGATAATGTGATTATGTTGTCTTAAATCTCCATGATGATTCTCACTGTTTACAATTTAAGGTTCCAACCTTTACTTTTTTTTTTTTTAAATATAGTTTATTGCTTTTTTTACAGAGAAGAAGAGAGAGGGATAGAGAGTTAGAAACATCGATGAGAGAGAATCATCGATCAGCTGCCTCTTGCACACCCCCCACTGGGGATGTGCCCACAACCAAGGTACATGCCCTAGACTGGAATCGAACCTGGGACCCTTCCGTCCGCAGGCCAACGCTCTATCCACTGAGCCAAACCGGTTTCGGCCCAACCTTTACTTTTTAAGAACCAGTTTAAAAATCATTTAATAGAGGCATAAACAAAACATCATTTCCTTCCTCAGGCAGATATTTCTTATCCTATTGGCATTAAAGCTAAAAATCCAATAAGTGAGTTCCCTGAAGACAGAGGCTAGCTCATTAATTCCAGTATCTTCTAAATTAGAATTTCCTATATAAATAATCGTGTCACTGCAAATAATTTTACTTCTTTCTTTCCAGTCTTAATGCTTATTTTTTCTTTTACTTACTTCAATGGCTTGGTATACTGTGTGGCATAAAGTGGGTAGACTAAATACCTTCTTTCTGATCTTAGCAAGGAAGTGTTCAATATTTTACCATTAATTACAAAGGGAACCAAAAGTCCTTCCCCACCCTGCCCATTGCTCCCACCTCAATCAGCCTGAGAAGCTAATCTATCTGGGGGAAGGTCAATGGGGGGTAGGGGAGAGAAAAAAGGAGATATATGTACTACTATATGTAATACTTTAAACAATAAAAAAAATCAATAATAAAAAAAGAAGCTAATCTATCATTTGAGGGAGCAATGATGGGGAGGGTAGAGACCATGTTCCACAAAAGTGGAAAACTGCCAATTCTAAAAAAAGGGGGGGCAATGGACCAGAGGCTATGAGAATGATAGCTTGCCAAAAAGAAAATGAGATGATGCAATAGCACCGAGAAAGAATACCCACCGGTTCCTTCAGTGGCTCAACCACTTGAAGAAGACAGACAATGCCACCCTTGTAAGCATTTGTTTGTTCAAGCGCATTCATTCATTCACCTCTGCCCAAATGTGGGGAGATCAATTATTCAGAATGGAAAGTTGCAGTTTAATTGTAAATGGTTACTGTAAAGCTACAAAGTGGGTGAAAATAAAAACAATACTTTTTGCTCCCTAATGTTTTTCCTCTAAGACGGTTTCATATTGTTCTATTTCTCCTTTCAAATGGTACTCTGCCAAAGGCAGTATCCCTTGATAAAGATAATGATCAAGCATGGGGATTTAATGCTTAAGCAATGCTTTTAATTAATGTTTTATTGGATGACTCTGTGGTCATTATCAACTTCAGTCAGCTAAGCAGAGACTATTTCCTAGAACCAGATTAAACTGGTTTTAGATCAGCCAATTCACAAACACAACTATAGTCAATTGAGTATAGTTATTACGATCAAGCAAGTTCTTATTGTTGTATTATTCTAAAATCAGCTGTTTAGGAAAAAAAAATTTGCCAATCTGCTTTAATAATAAACTAGCCTCACGACCTTGGGAAAAGGTCAGTTAAACTGTGACCCTCACTCAGCAAACCCCTGTAAAATGATGGTGTGTGAAACTAGATAGTCCTTCAATTTAAATGTCTGATTCTATGTGTGCCAATTTTGGGAGTTATAAAATGATACCACCCCATTTATTGTTAGAATAACAATAAATGCCACAAACACAGACTGACGGTGGTATATCTAGTCTACTACAAGCTAAACATAATCAGGGGGGGTGCTGAGCACAGTAGGACACTTGTCCCAACCACAGCTAGTTTTGTTTTTGCGTCTCAAAATGTTACAATCATCTATGCCTCCTTCCTTTCTCTTGTCCCCAATAAGCCATCAATGGTTAAAGTCTGACTGTTTCTTTTAACAACTTCCCATACCAGATCCCGCACCATTTTCAGTTTAGCTGGAGCACTGGATGCATGAGGGGCAGTAACGAGAGAAGAGGTGAAAAAAGGTAGATAGGGTCCTTTTTCACCTCATCTCTCATTACTCTCCTTTGTGCATCCAATGCTCTGGCTAAACTGATCTACTTCTCTCCTAGAGCCACCTCGAGGTGCCTGCCCTCTGCAGTGCTCCACTGACTCACTAAATTCCTCCTGTTCCCAGGACCCCTTCCTGGCAGGCCACATGACCCCACCTCAGCTGTTGCAATCCTTCTCTCCAATTATGTCAATATTCTTAAAGCCACACTTTGGGAAAACTTTGCGGTATGGATGTTACATTATTTTGTGTATTAGGAGAGCACTCCCAACTCTCTTAACACTCTTCCTTTAAAAAAAAATAATACATGTTTTATTGATTTTTTTACAGAGAGGAAGGGAGAGGGATAGAGAGTCAGAAACATCGATGAGAGAGACACATCGATCAGCTGCCTCCTGCACACCCTACTGGGGACGTGCCCGCAACCAAGGCACATGCCCTTGACCGGAATCGAACCTGGGACCTTGCAGTCTGCATGCCGACGCTCTATTCACTGAGCCAAACCGATTAGGGCTAGAAGAAGTTTTAAGTTTAAAAAACTGTGCTCTCAAAAGAAATTTCAAATCGTTGTGCTGTTGATATTTGGCTCTGTTGACTAACGAGTTTGCCGACCAATAGGCTAACAGTGTTTCCCAAAGTGTGGTACGTGTACCCCCAGGGATACGGGAAGAGTTTGGTGGGGGTACGCGTTGCACCGGAGTTTGGTGGGGATATGCACTGCACCGTGCTTAGCTGCGCCTAATTCTATGTTCTTATGAGTACGAGGGGTACTCAGCGTTACGAAAATTATAGAAGGGGTACACATATGTCAAAAGTTTGGAAAACACTGGGCTAGAAGATCAGAGTGGGAGAGAGAACTATCTACATGTCAAAGATGGTCCCTTTGCAGTTCAGCTCTTCTCTGGAGGCAATGGGAAAGCAAGCTGCCTTTGCCTTACAGCTGTGTTTTGGAGAGAACATAGATGACCCTCGCTCGTGGTGATGTGATAAATGAAAGCAGGGGAAGATCAGAATGCTGTAGGGATGCACAGACAGAAAATCAATCCTGGACATCACAGGAAGCTCCCAGAGGACTTGATATTTAAAGTGGAAGAATTAGAACTAGTCATTGTTATTGAGGAAATTTACCGGTAGCCATTTGTTTGGCCTCCTTAAAGGCTGTCAGAATTAGGCTCCTAGCCACGCCATAGTAGATGCACGGGCACAAACTTAAGAGCTGCACAGATTTTATTCATTTCCTTCTTACCTGCACCAACCCTATTTAATTTCATTTTCCTGTGCTCTGTGTAAACCATCAGACCTAATTCGTCGCTGTTTCAGGGCTTAAAAATCCTCAAGTAGGAAACATTGTCCTTTTCACTGTCCTCTGTGGGAATACTCCTAATTATATGGTCTTAACACGCCACACCCCATGGAGAAAAAACCATAGGGCAAAACGCTGAGAAAATACTGTCACAGAAGGAAACAAAATCCTCTCTCAAAACCACAAGTTCTAGATTTAGCTAAACACTCAGAAGACTACCCTGTGCTAAAAAAGCAACAACCCACTATTCTAGTGTTTTGTTTTGTTCTGCTGTTACTAATCCCAGATAACTGGCACATAACTTCCCAAAATTACCCTCCAGCTTAACCTAATTTAGTCTTACATTTTTACCTCGTGGGAATACGGTTACAACATAGACTGGTCCCAAAAAATACACTCTGTCCTTTCAACCTCCTTCCCTCTGCCACATAGACCCTTACTTCTAAGTACTCTCAACATTCATATTTTCCACTGAGTGTGTATTTGTAGGCCTGAAACCTAAAACTCCTGTAAAAAATAAGTAAGTGGATGGAATAGTTGTTTTTAATTAAGAATTGGGAAACTTGAGCACACAGTAAGATCAGTTCTGCTCAGTTCTCTCAAACAAAGATGGAACTACATGCCCACGGACCTGTCACCTCTAGTGCAGAATGATTTCTGGAAGGGATTCCAGCAGGTAGCCTCCGGCCAAAGGAGTGTCTCCTTGGTCTCCTCTAATAGTCAGAGACGGCACGCAAGTCCTGGGCACCTAAACACTGCCTTCCAGCCTGGCCCTTTTGAGCTAAGTTCTCTATTGAAAGCTCATCCAGAATGCAGGAGTCAGTGCAGGAAAGAGGGATACACCCCAAGGCAAACCAATCGGCAAGGGTATCAAAGTATGGAGGACCTGTTGGAACACTGATTGTATCATCTCCCGAGAAGCTACAAAACAGGGCCCCATGCTCAATGCTTAACACTTTGCTTGCATAGATATCCTGAAGTCCTTTTCCAGTTTGCGTTAAGCCTGTTTTAAAAAAGTAATGCCTTTATTCTCTGACTGAACCCATGTTTAACAAGATTGCTTAATCAAAGAGAATTTATGAACCTCTGGCTATTTTTCACAAAATGTAGTCTCTTTTTTTTTTTTAGCAAGGGAGTAGACCGTTCAGCAGATTCTCAAAAGGATCAGTACAACCTGAGAAACACTAACAGTCACAGCTTCTGTCCTTTTCTGTTTGAATTTAAGCTAAGTGTGCTCTACCCAAAGCAATCAGGTGAAACCAGGGTACTAATTTCTAAAAAAGTTCTCAGACCTTTTATGTCAACTGAAAAACAGTCTCTTTGCATTCTCTTGGGCAGTGCTATTGAACGATTGATAGTGATAAAATAGAGCACACGTGGAAGAAATTTTCTTTTCTTTACATCAGTTAGTTCTCTAATTCTCAATAAGCTAACCTGTATCTTCAGCAAATTGGATGGCTAAATAATATAAGTTAATGCAGGACTCACAAAACCTTAGTGCTTAATAAAAATAGGAAAACCATGCCTGGCCGGTATGGCTCAGTGGTTGAGCATCAACCTATAAACCAAAAGGCTGCAGGTTTGATTACCCTTCAGGGCACATGCCCAGGCTGTGGGCTCCATCCCCAGTATGGGGTGTGCAGGAGGCAGCAGATCAATAATGATTCTCTCTCATCAGTATTTCTGTTTCTCAATCCCTCTCCCTTCCTCTTTCTCTAAAAATCAATAAAAACACATTTAAAAAGAAAATAGGAAAACCAGATGGAACCCAGATTAAACCTCTTTCCCAAAATAATATAAAGTTATGACATATAATAAGTTATGACAAAATAATATAAAATTATAATAAAATTATTTTATATTGTTATAAAATTTAATAATATAAAATTTCAACTCTCCACAGAAAATTAATGAAATTTTGCATGCTTATTAAAATGACAAATAAAAGAGCATTTTTCTGAACATTTTGGTTTAGAATTTTGAATTAAAAATTTAGCCCTACACCACGAGATTGTTATTCTTGAAGGTCTTATATTTCAAGACAGGTATATATGTGATGATATTTAATTTTTGGCTCCCAAGTAGCTGGCTTTTCCCTTGTCGTTAATATAGGTGACAAATACAATGTCACTCTTAACCCAATTCTCATTGAGGAATTAAAAAGTAAAGTAAGAAACAAGCCATTTCCTAGTTAAAAAAAAAAAAATCCTCAGTGTACTTAGCAATTCTAGTCAGATAGTTCAGCATCTGTGGGCTCTCTTGTGTGCATGTGCACAGGCGTGTACCATACACACACACACACACACACACACACACACACATACATAACATCAAAGAACACAAATGTTTTCTTCCTGCCTTTTTTCGTTATTTATCTTTCTGTTTTACTTTTTCTTACTATTACTATTATCTTTCTTAAAAAACTCAGGTCATGTACTTCCCTTCAAACCCTCTTTTTTCTTCTGTCTAAATCCCCATATTTCACCCTGGCTAGTTTTGCTCAGTGGATAGAGCATAGGCCTGCCAAATGAAGGGTCCCGAGTTCGATTCCGGTCAAGGGCACAAGCCCAGGTTGTGGGGTCAACCCCCAATAGGTGTACAGGAGGCAGCCAATCAATGATTCTCTCTCATCATTGATCTCTCTCTCTCTCTCTCTCTCTCTCTCTCTTTCTCTCTCTCTCTTCCTCTCTGAAATCAATAAAAAATATTTTAAAAACATAAAATAAATAAATCCCAATATTTATATGATCATGAAGTTCCTACCTTAGAAAAGTATACCTGCCTATAAAAAGCTCAGGGGGGAAAGTCTAAAAAAAACCTCTACTGAAAATTCTCAGAATTTTAAAATGTAGAATAATTTTAAAGGAAAGTTTACTATAATAAAATCTCATATTTTTATTGAGTCTTAACTCTGTGTCACTAATTAAAGTAATTTTCATAACTTCTTTAAATTTAAACTCCACAATTACCCTAAGACCTCTTTCTACTGGTGGGGAGGCTCAAGGAGGCACAGCATCACGTAGCAAAATAATGATAAATCATGCAGGATAGGACGAGCTAGCCCAAATTGGAGTCCCAAAAGTCAAAATATTAAGAAAATGGAATCCAACTTAAATTTTAATTGCCAAATTAGCAATAAAATATTAAACAATAGAAAACTGACTGGTAATTTTCCTTTTATACGCTGTATGACAAGAAGCTTACAGCAAAATCTGAGGCCCAATTACTATGAGCCTTATTTTTCTACCCTATCTTGACTACTTACTATAATTTATTACTTTAATGTTTCTGGGCTTATCGTAAACCTTATAATTCAAATGCTTTGATGTTCGTAAGTTTTTGAATGAAAAAAATTGAGGAGACCAGTGAAGAAAGAACAAGAAGATACTTCCAGTTTCTCAATTAATAGCCTGCATGCAACCACTTTTAACTTGGCCGCACCACAAAAGATTATATAACCAAATTCAAGCAATACTGCAAACAACTATATTTTTAAAGCTCAGACCCAACTGGCATGGCTCAGTGGCTGAGCATTGACCTGTGAACCAGGAAGTCACGGATGGATTCCCTGTCAGGGCACATGCCCAGGTTGTGGGCTCGGTCCTCAGTAGGGGGCGTGCAGGAGGCAGCCAATCAATGATGCTCTCTCATCACTGAAGTTACTATCTCTCTCTCCATCTCCCCAAACAATAAAAATATATTTTACAAAATAATAAATAAATAATAAAACTTGGGTCTTTGACTATAATTAGTGTAACATCTGAAAAATAAAATAAAAAAGATTTACTATCCTTTTACAAAAACAATCCAGTTTATGCACTAGCACTGTTGCCATGTGAAAAGGTCTTACAAAAGTTGTAAAGATTAAATTCCCTGCCCAGCTGACTATGATAATCAAATCATTTTTTTGGAATCAGAATATGAATGAGTAGGATTATCTTCAAGGAAGAATCAAAGAAACATGTGTCACAAAACATTTAAAGCATACATATAGGCCCTGGCTGGTGTGGCTCAGTAGACTGGAGCATCATCTTATGCACCTAAAGGTTGCCGGTTAGATTCCCAGTCAGGGTATTATACCCAGGTTTCAGGTTTGATCTCCAAAACACATGTGGGATGCAACCAATTGATGTTTCTCTCTCTCTCTCCCTCTCCCTTCCTCTCTTGGAAGCCAATTTAAAAAACATGTTTCTCTCTATCTCTCATCAGTAAAACATCCTCAGATGAGGATTAAAGAAAAAGCAACGAAGTACATTAAACTTCTTTTAGAGTATTCATATAGGAATGAATTTAAAAAGAGATTTCTTGATTTGTCAAGAAAAAGAAAAACTCCAATTGTTATCCCTTCCTAACCTGAGGTTTTAAATTAGAGTAACTTTCTGAAGAACTGTAAATGAGATACTACTTATATAATATTGCCTGGTGATTTCAAAATAAAGAGAATTCATTTAAAATAAAATCAATTATAGCAATCACTGAATCTGATAAATGTGAACATTTCTATTTGCTATGCTTTATTAAGTGGCCAAGACAAAAAGAAATTCACTATTTTTTGAAACAGACTCAGACACAGAGAAGAGACAAATGGCTGTCAGAGAGGAGAGGGGGTTGAGGGACTGGGTTTGAGAAGTACAAATTGGTAGTTACAAAATACTAGTACCGTGTTTCCCCGAAAATAAGACCTAATGCATGGAAAAATAAGACATTCCCTGAAAATAAGATCTAGCACATCTTTGGGAGCAAAAATTAATATAAGACACTGTCTTATTTTCGGGAAAACAGGGTAGTAACAGGGATGTAAAATACAGCACAGAGAATATAGTCAATAATATTATAATATTGTATGTACGGTGGCAGGTGGGTACTGGAAGTATCAGGAAGAACACTTTGTAAAGTATATGTGTGACCACTATGTTGGAACTAATACACAATGACATTGAATGTAAACTGTAATTGAAAAATAAAATTTAAAGGTCTTTTAAAAAATCACTATTACTGAGAACTGAAATATTTTTCTACATACAAGCTCACAAAAGTGTAACCAATTTAAAGATGTGACATAGAACTGTGGTCGGCAAACTGTGGCTCGAGAGCCACATGCGGCTCTTTGGTCCCTTGAATGTGGCTTTTCCACAAAATACCACAGCCTGGGCGAGTCTATCTTGAAGAAGTGGTGTTAGAAGAAGTTTAAGTTTAAAAAATTTGGCTCTCAAAAGAAATTTCAATCATTGTACTGTTGATATCTGGCTCTGTTGACTAATGAGTTTGCCGACCACTGACATATAATAAGACAAATTTCTATTATTGAACAATAAATTCTGAGACTTGAAATATTCTAGCAATGCTACTATATTTAATCAAATTATAAACATCTGTTATTAATCTGAAGTTTTGATATTAAACAGGAACTTTCATTTGTTGAAAAAAAAAAAGACACTTTTCAAAAATAGACATACAGAAGGCCAAGAGACATATGAAAACATGCTCAAAGTCGTTAATCATCAGAGATGCAAATAAAACGACAATGAGGAACTATCTCACACCTGTCAGAATGGCTATCATCAACAAATCAACAAATGACAAGTGCTGGCGAGGATGTGGAGAAAAGGGAGCCCTCGTGCACTGCTGGTGGGAATGCAGACTGGTGCAGCCACTGTGGAGAACAGTATGGCGTTTCCTCAAAAAATTAAATATGGAACTGCCATTTGACCCTGTGATCCTACTTCTAGGAATATATTCTAAGAAATCCGAAACACTAGTCAGAAAGATTGTATGCATCCCCTATGTTCATAGCAGCACAATTTACAATAGCTAAGATCTGGAAACAGCCCAATGAGTGGATAAAAAAGCTGTGGTACATTTATAGCATGGAATACTATGCAGCAGTAAAAAAGAAGAATCTCTTACACTTTGAGACAGCATGGAGGGACCTGGAGAGTATCATGCTAAGCGAAATAGCCAGAAAAAATAGTAAGTATCACATGATCTCACTCATATGTGGAATCTAAGTAACAAAATAAACTGATGAACAGAGTGGATCCAGAGACATGGAAGCATGGAACAGAGTGCGGGATCTAAGAGGGAAGGCAGAGAAGGGTGAGTGGGTGGGAGGTGATGAACCAAAGACCTCGTATGCATATATGCATAACCCACGGACACAGACAATAGGTAGCTGAAAACCTGGGGTGGGCGGAGAGAGTGGGCTGGAGGGAATCAGTGGGGGGGAAAAAGAGGACATATGTAATACTTTCAACAATAAAGATTTATTAAAAAAAAAAACAACAAAAACTGTGGTATGTCTATGCAATGGAATACTATGCTGCTATAAAAAAGAAAGAACTCTTACCATTTGCAACAGCCTAGATGGAATTGGAGAGAAAGGTTAAGTATCACATGATCTCACTCATTTGTGTAGTATAGTGAATATAAATTGATGAACAAAAATAGATTCAGACATATAGATGCATTGAACAGACAATCAAATCTCAGAGGGAAGGCAGGAGAGGGGAAACTAGGGGCAGAGTGGTGAGGTGGTGAGAAATCATTCAAAGGACTGGCATGCATGCATATAAGCATAACCAATAGACACAGACAATAGGGAGTGAGGACCTGTGTGTCTGTTTGGGAGGAGGGGGGCGGGAGCAGGCTGAGAGAGGTCAATGGGAGAAAAAGGAGACATATGTACAATACTTTCAACAATAAAGAATTTAAAATAGCTCTAGTTGGTTTGGTTCAGTGGATAGAGCATCAGCTTGAGGACTAAGGGTCCTGGGTTTGATTCCAGTCAGGTTGCTGGCTCGATCCCTGGTGGGGGGCATGCAGAAAGAGAGCTGATCAATGATTCTCTCTCATCACTGATATTTCTCTTTCTCCCTCTCCTTTCCTCTCTGAAATCAATAAAAATATATTTTTGAAAAAGAATTTAAAATAAAAATTTAAAAAGTCCTAGCCAGTTTTTCTCAATGGTTAGTGTCAGCCTCCAGACTGACGGTTCTCGGGTTAAATTCCACTCAAGGGCACATGCCTCAGTTGCAGGCTCCATACCTGGTTCAGGTCAGGGCACATGAAAGAGGCAACCAATTGATGTGTTTCTCACATTGATGTTTCTCTTTGTCCCTCCCCTTTCCTTCTAATTTTTATAAAAATCAAGGGGAAAAATATCCTTGGGTGAGGATTAACAAAACAAAATAAATGTTTAGGTGCTGAGCCCAGGAATAAAATCTGAGATTCTTCCACCCAGACTCTATGGGTCAATGGTTGAGCATTGACCCATGAACAAGGAAGTCATGGTTGGATTCCATTCAGGACACATGCCTAGGTTTCAGACTCAATCCCCAGTAGGGGGCATGCAGAAGGCAGCTGATCAATGTTTTATTCTTACATCAGTGTTTCTCTCTCTCTCCCTCTCCCTTAATCTCTCTGAAATCAATAACAACATATTAAAAAAGAAAGAAAGAAAAAAAACCCCACACAAAATCTGGGATTCTTCCAAGACTATTTCTCCTCCAACACAAAGGCATAGCTTTTGTGTGACACAGCAATAGGCTCAATTTTCTTGCCAATATCATGTTCCTTTATCTTTTGCAATATATGAATAAAATCAGCCTGCTCTTAGAAGCCTATTAATTCTTAAGAAATAAACCAAGGGAAAAGGGCAGTAAACCAATTCAAGCAAAGCTTTGGTATTTGTGGTTCTATAATTAAAAAAAAAAAGTGATTGAGGAGAGTTATAGCTCAAAAAATGGAAATGACTAGAGTGACCTCCATATGGTTAGTTATTATTTAATCCTCTCAACATAACTCTTCCTCCCATCCCTTACCCTCTCACAGCACCTCTTCTGCAAAAGAGTGCTTTATATTGTGGAGGCCACTGAGTCCAAAGAATATAATAGCTCTCTTTATTTTGTTATAATTTTTACAACTCTTATAAAGTTCAAGCTTTGGACTACACCTAACAAATGGAAAAACTGAAACATGCCAGAGCCTCTTAAATTTCAGCAACATGTCAGTTCATGTGAAACACTGCTTTAATGTTTAAGAACAATTTATTTTGTATATTTGCATCTACTATTTGAAGTCTTTAACTTAGTATTTTCAAAGAAAAGAAATAACTCTTGTCACTTATCAAACAATGCTAACACTGACTGCTAAGCCTTCCTAATGACAGGTACTTCTTGAAAAGAACAACCCTATCAAAACCAATCTGATTCTAAAATATATTTGTAGAGATAAGAAATAAAGCTTGAATATTAACTTTGAATTTATATACTAATTTTATTCATCAGACATATATCACTAATTTAAAAAGGAGCTATTTACTCAACCAGGTGTAACTGAACAAGCAAAAGAAAATTGTTCATAAATGGATAATATGCTAATTAGTCTGCTGCTCTGCTTTAATTAACTTAAAGGAATCATTAGTTAAATCAACTATATAAACTCTATAATTTCACAGTATTTGAGAACATGGAAAAACACTTGCTTATCTAAGATATTTTTAAACTTTGTTATAATCAGTTGGATAAACTGGTTTTTCCAGAACCCATAAAACCAAACTGTAACACATATTGTGTTCAAGTACTACAAATATTGAATTAGTGAGGTTTAATTAGATAAGATCCTACTATATTCCACTAGTATTTACTATGTCAGATATGGAATTATTAAGAGGCCTACTTTAATTTTAAAATACGACCCTAACCATTTATGATATGTTGTGTTCAAAACCCTTTATTTTTCAATTTTCTAGATGGGCATTTAATAGAACACAACACTGACTTTGCTATTGGATTATACTACTGTCCTTTATCTGAACTGCATAGAATTAGTCAACAGAACAAATAACCAGGGAACTGTACAATTGGAGGTAGCATCTTCAGAAATCCTTTGTAAAAAGCTAGTAAGCACATCAATTCCTTAAACTATGTCAACATTCTCACTAACCTAAATTCTGACAATCTGTCAAATTCATAAACAACAGATTGTAGTTAAAAACACATCACTTATTTCAAATGCATTCTCTTTCACAGCTTTTATTTTTTACCTCCTGCCCTCAAACACAGTTCACGGTTCTGGCTAACCCTATTCTCTTCCTGGCATTCTCATTTTTATCTTATTTCACACCCCATTAAAGTGAGCACATTGTATTTTGGTTTCTTTTCTCCCTACTCATTGTCCAGACCAGCATTTTAATCATCTCTAGAGCAATGCTGTTCAAGGAAAACAAGGCTCTATGAAGCTGACTAAAATTCCCCAAGTTCAATGCTTTTCAAAGTAAGATCATTTTTTCCTTGACCTATTTCTTACAAATCCACGCAAAGCACACACCACAACTGGTAAAACAGCTACAGAGAATTGGAAGCTTAAAAATAATGCCGTTAAAAAAACAAACAAACACAAAACACTTCATTTACACACCTTCTCTGTGAAGCCCTTTGTTCCCACTGAAAACCATACTGGAATCCTTGCATAAAAGAAGTTGCCTTCTGGCTGTCAACTGCTAGACAGCCAGGAACTGAGGATCCAGATGTCTGCAGTGGTTAAAACGAATGCTCAGTGGTGGGTGCTGATTCCGCTCTCCCTCTGAGGCTGTTCACAAAGGCAGCAGAGTCAGGGCGCACATAGCAACAGCACTCTCCGCTGATTGGCCGCGGGGCCGCTCAGCCCCTGCTCGCCGGGTCCACTCCGGCTTCCTGTCTACTTGGCAGCGCTCTCCTGTTGTCTCTGCGCCTCTCACCAACTCAGCTGTGGTTAGGCAACTTGAAAGGAAGCAACGGTAGAGCGGTAATGACAGAGGACTCTAGCACGAGCCCCTAAAATGTGCTTCTCCCGGTGCCTTTACACAGAGAGAAATGTGTAAGGCAAACAACTCAGTCAGTGTTTCCCATAAATCTGAGGACAAAGGGGTGGTGGAGGGAATCGATTTATTACTTCGAGTTTCAAGTAAATCAGGTTCTACCAAGTGACACCCCTTGAAACCACAGAGATATAGAAATTTACAACTAAAATAAAAGCATCAACCTCCATCAACGTAGGACTAGGAACTGCTTTGCCATAAACTTCACAATTCTTAGAAAAGCACAACCAGCTCATTAAAATGGATGAGGGCCTGAAACAGTCCCCCTTCGAATGTATGCAGTGCCTTTTAAGTAGTCGGATTGGTAAGAAAAAGATTTAAAAAGGAAAAACAGTTACTTAGTAAACTCTGGCAACAATAAAAGATTTAACTAGACATTGGCATTAAAACATCTCTTCTTGGTAGTGAATACCCAATACAATGTACAGATGATGTATTGTATAAGTGTACCCCTGAAACCAGTTGCCCCAATAAATTCAATAAAAAGATAACATTGAAAATAGAAAAAAAATAAATATATTAACTAAACGTCTCTTCTTATATAAAACAACAATGACATTTAGCCTGAATTCATTTATTTTCTCTATCATGAAAGTATCTGGAAATATAAACGCATAGGAGGTTTTGTTCAGGTTTCAAGTACTGAGCGTCAGTATACTAGAGTCTGCACTATCTCTACAAGCTTTAACAACAAAATCCCTCCCCAGTTTACAAAGATGCTTGAAGGAATTCATGCAGGTAGTAGGAGATAAGCAGATATGAAGGATCAGAAGGAAAAACAACAAAACACCTCATTTAGGAAACATTTCCCCAGAACATCACATAAACTAGGATAGTGTTTTTTCAAGCCTTTAAAGCAAGGGGACCCTTTTTACTTGCATTCTTCCAATGAAGTGCATTATTAGTGGTGGCTTGAGGACTTTTAGACAGGCAGGTTTGTGGGAGTAGGCAGAGGCTACAGCAGAAGCACACTGCTATTACTCAGATCTTTGTTTATCTGGAGTGTCTTGGGGGTAGGGAGCAGAGGCCCATGGAAATGTTGGCTCCATTAAAGCACCCCATGAGCACCACGAGGCTATTTTTAAATGGGAGGCCACAAACAACACTGCAGTTTCCTATCAGCCCCACAATCCGCAAGATTCCTACCCCTGCAAAAGCTTCTAGGATCCCTGGAGTCCTAGAGTGATTTTCAACCAGCATGCCACAAGAATTTTAAAACATGCAATACCTGACTATTTAGTCAGGGACACTGCCTCTTTTTCCCTTCATTTGTCAAATAAAAAACCCCGACAACAACCAAAACAATAGCTGTCTGGTGTAAATGAATCAAAATTATACTTTTTTTTTGGTCAGGGAGAAAATATATTTTTTGGTGTGCCATAGAATTTTAGTAATTAGTTTATGTGCCACGAGATGCACATAAGGTTGAAAATCACTATTCCATAGCATACAAGTAAGAGTAGACAGTGTATATGTAACCTTTAGGAATTAAGCTGCATTATTTCCACAGTATAAAGAAAGAACCCGGTCATTGGCTCCACCATTAGCTGGAAGGAGAGCTACAAAGCCCTCTGAGAAATAACAAGAGGGAAGATGTGTTTTGGGAGCACAATAAGCCTATGAGGTAAGTGACTCAGAAAAAGAAAAGCACAGTAGACAGAACAAGGATTTTGGAGTTGGGCCAACCAAACTGGGTTCAAAACATGAATCTGCCATTTATAAACAGCAAGACCCTATATAAATTACTGAACCATTCATTCTAAACTTCAGTTTTCTTATCTGTAAAGTAGAGTGAACTCACAGGGCTATTGTGAAGGGAAAGGGTGCTTACTGCCAGCCAGACTGGATTTTTACTAACTAAGGACCGTTAAGCTTCTTTGCAAATACTGTTCCTCCTCCACTAGGAGAGGTCTTCCATAATGCCTTCAATTGATATCTCAGTTTAAATTCTCTTCCCCAGGCAGTTTTCAATCTAGATCCAAGACTAGTCAGGCTCTCTGTATGTTTTTCTTTCTTTCTTTTTTTTTTTTTTTTAAGTATATTTATTTTATTAATTTTCCACAGAGAGAAAGGGAGAGGGATAGAGAGCTAGAAACATTGATGAGAGAGAAACATCGACCAGCTGCCTCCTGCACAACCCCCCCCCCACACACACACACACTGGGGATGTGCCTGCAACCAATGTTCATGCCCTTGACGGGAATCAAACCTGGGACCTTTCAGTCTGCAGATCGATGCTCTATCCACTGAGCCAAACCGGTTTCGGCTGTATGTTTTTCTTAGTACTTAGCTCATACAATGCTAAATAGTTATTTGCAAAATGACTGGTTTAATAAAATTCTCCTCCACTACACTGTAAGTGCTTTGTCTACATTATTGCTCATCTAGCACCATGCCTGATTTACATACATATACTATTTGATTTGATTTTGCAACTATGGGAGGTAAATAGAATAAGCATCATTATTTGCAGTGTTCGAATAAGAAAATCAGCTCTAAAAGTCTGTTTATGTACATTATACAACTAGAAGACAAAGGAAATAAAATTTTAAAACATTTTGAATAAAAAACTATATAATTCAAAATTAACCTCTTCCTATATCTTTCAAAAAAGAAATCCTATATAATCAAGAGGTAATATACAAATTGACCATCACTCCAACACACAAGATGGCCGCCCCCATGTGGTCAAAGATGGCCTGCAAGAGAAGAAAGTTGTGGGTGATCAGGCCTGCAGGGGAGGGCAGTTGGGGGGGATCAGGCCAGCAGGGGAGGGAAGTTGGGGGGGAGCAGGGCTGTAGGGGAAGGGGGGGAGCAGGGCTGTAGGTGCGGGGGGACCAGGCCTGCAAGGCAGGGCAGTTGGGGGGACCAGGCCGGCAGGGAGGGCAGTTAGGGGCAATCAGGCCAGCAGGGGAGTGGTTAGGGCATGATCAGGCTGGCAGGCAGAAGCAGTTAGGGTCCATCAAGGCAGGCAGGCGAGTAGTAGGGAGCCAGCAGTCCTGGATTGTGAGAGGGATGTCTGACTACCTGTTTAGGCCCGATCCCAGTGGGCCTAAATGCGCAGTTAGACATCCCTCGAGGGGTCCAAGATTGAGAGGGTCCAGGCTGGACTGAGGGACACCCCCCCCCCAACCATGTATGAATTTTTGCACCTGGCCTCTAGTTATATACAATCTCTAAATTATTTTGGAATACTTCCTTTGAGTTATAATCCATAAACTTTTTAATTAAAGGCTAATGATATCCTATATCTACAATCTAAAACTATTGGTTAACGTCATATACAAAGAGAATTTATAGAAAAAAATATTAAATTTCATCAGGAATATAATTATAAGTGAATAACATCTACTCCAAGAGACATGCCATCTTCGAAAGTAAAACTCAACCAACAGGTTTATTTAGTGAAATGCTTCCAATGTGCTGCCAGTTTTCCAATAAATTTCAAAATGACACTTTATATGATCCTGAAAAATGCTTGCTTTTCCCTAATTTGTTCATCTTGGTACATACAACAAAGCTGTAAATGAATGTGTTATAACATATCGACACATTATCTATTTTGTATATCTCAAGAGCCTACAAGTTAGGAATCTGAATAATATAAAATTCTATTCTAAATACTAGTCCCAGATTCTTAATTCTCCACCCCCAGCCATGAAAAAAACCCTATATCCCCTGCATCCCATCTAACATGCCATAACTGTGTTCTCCAAGTGACCAGCTCAAGAAATAAATATAAATTACTCATTATTGTAATGTAATGAAATAATCAGGAAAGCAGACCTTTTGAGTTTTTTTAAACTACATATTTCAAATACAAAAATGGAATAATTTAAAATACCAATTGTTTCATGTTATGTATCCTCTCTTTTAACACAATTGAAAACTATCTACTTTTAAGATACTTTAGAGATAATCATGCTAGATTAAACACTTTCTAAACAAAAAGAAATATTGCTATTACAAAAAATAAAGGCCATCAAAGCTAATGATTAAATAACTATTGCACATGTAAGGCCCATTGGCCAGGTATGGTGCTAATCTCTACTATCCATCCTCTGACCTTGTGGTAGCTACTACGGTCTTGTTCCTTGCCCAAGTAACCAGAACCCAGTGGGCAAATCCAGGATTCAAATGTAGGTCTTCCAAAATCTAATGTGCATGCTCTTAACCACTACTATCCTTTTCTAACAATTTCTTTCTTACATACATTTTCATAAGGCAAATGTGGCCTCACACAAAAATAAAATTTAAATGCAGAAATCTCAAGTCAACATTTCCCAATTATTACTTACTCAATAGCCACTACTACAGCCCATTATACCTCAAAACTGTCATATTTATTTATAATACAGGAAAACAGGACTGCTAAATGAGAGAGCCGGACTGTAGCTGTAGTGTGATCACTACATGACACAATAAAATATTCAGTCTGTAAAACTTCATTATTTCATGCTCAGAGGTTGCATACCTCATCCAGACAATGTAATGGGAGTAGAAAAGGGAACTAGACCAGGAACCACAGATCTGGGTTCTAATCTAAACTCTCTCTCTCATCAGCTTTGTGATCTTAAGCACTTCTCAGAAATTGCTCAAATTTTACGTCAGTATTTGTTGCCTGCAATATTGATATGTTGTAAAGATCAAATAAGATAGGCTAAAGTTATTTGAAAACAGCTAAGTGCTATACCAATAGGATTATTGTCATCTCTGGTGGTCTTAGGAGATAGCAGAATACTAGTAAACATGTTTGTACAAAATCCAATCTCGTTACTGGAAATGATCCCTTCAAGTAGTAGGACATAATGGATAAGAGACAGAGAGTCTAGGGCTCAAGTTCTTTCCACTTAAGCTGTGCTATCAAATTATTTAACCAAAACCCTCGCCTGGTAGCTCTGTTGGTTAGAGCATCATCCGGATACACCAAGGTTTTGGGTTTGATCCCTGGTTAGGGCATATACAAGAATCAACCAATAAATAAGTGGGAACAACAAATCTCTCCCCTATTTCTTCTGTCTCTAAAATCAATCAATAACAATTTATTTAACCTATAAGAATAGATTTTTTCATGTATAAAATGGGAATAATGATTTCTCTAAGAGGTATAAACCATCTAGCTGAGTACTTGGCTCTCAAGCAATTTAGGTGTCCTCTTTTCCTATGCAAACAGCAGGTCTATAGGATGTTAATAGATGTGACTGTGCATATGTGTACATACACACATAGTATTTACACCCACTCCAAGCAATAAAGGGCAATACATTAGCAGTATCCCTTATTAATAACAATGGGGATGAAATTTAAATCTTGACTACCAAAGAAAGATTTTTATGACACTGATATTTTTAAAGCTTATTAAATATGTCATATTTAACAACACATTTCACAGCTGAAGAGCTAATTTGCAAGAAAGACTAAACAGCTAAAACTTAACATTGCTACCAATTTTGGAAATTAGGGAAATTTATTGTTTTTCTCATTTAATGACTTTTTAAAAAAAACATTTTTATTTTTAAAAATACCACTTTTTATTCAAAAATACAATGTTATGGTGTTAGGGCAGTATTGGGATAAATTAAGCCAAATAAAAGTACATTAATTTCCACTCCCATGGAGATTCCTAGCAATCATTATTGCTGAAATTACTCAGTGATTTGTATTCATTTTGGCATGGCACAAACAAGCCAAGTGGCCAAACAGAGTCCAAGAATACTGTGCTTCTAAGAGCTAAAACACTTCTTCATTTTTAAATATTAAAAAGTACCTAAGAGTCTTAATTGGGGTTCTCATCTTTCAAAAGATTTGGGTTATAATGACCTAGATTAGTTCCAGGAGCAGAGCCCTGTTTACAAAATTTAAGATCTTGGAGAGAAGAAAATGTTCTAGCCTGTTTTTTTGGCATCGTTCATACGACATTGTTTAAAATGAGCTAGAACAGGGGTTATTTATAATCTAAGCTACTGGACAAACACTTTGTCTAATAATATCTTGTACACACACATGTCAAGATCAGGTATAAGAATTCACTTCTAATTGCCTATAAATTAATATCACCATTATTACATAAATTGTGTGCCAAGATGCACATGGGTTTCCCTTTACCTATACCCATACTTATTTAAAGACATGTTCAGGGATATTGTTAATCTCCTGCTAGTAAAAAATGATATGTTTGATTGACTCATAAATCTAGAACCAATGATAGTTTTATTTTGATTTAAAAAATGTTTTACTAAAAGTATTCACATGGAGACAATGTATATTATATTTACCTGTATATTAGATAATTGGAAGTTTGTGAAATAAAACTTTTTAAGGCCTGGCTGGTTTAGCTCAGTGGTTAGAATGTAAACCTGGGGACTGAAAGGTCACGGGTTCGATTCCCAGTCAAGGGCATGTACCTCAGTTGTGGGTTCAATCCCTGGCCCTGGTTAGGGCACATGCAGAAGGCAACTAAAGTGCAGGAAGGCAACTAATTGATGTGTCTCTCTCATGGGGATGTTCTCTCCTCCCGTCTTCCCCTCCCTTTTACTCTGTCTTAAAATCAACCGAATAAAAATATCCATGGGTGAGAATTTTAAAAATATATATATTTTGTAGATGAAAAGCTTAAGGCAACTGGTGGATTTACCTGTCAATTCAAGTCTTGTGTCGTTTTTTCCCACAACTACCTGTTACTGGTAGATCTCATAACCTCTTCATATTATGCCAATAGTCATTCATACATATGACAAATTCTGCATTTTAAATTTTGGAGAATGTTAGCAGAAATCTGAAAAGGTAAACCAGTTGTGTAGAATTAAGTAAACCTCATGCAGCTTTAAGGAAGACTCAATTAGCCGGGCTGGTGTTGCTCTGGGTCTGAGCGGCACCTATGAACCATGAGGTCGCGTTCAATTCCTGGTCAGGGCACATGCCCACGTTGCAGGCTCCATCCCTGTTGTGGGGCTTGCAGGAGGCAGATGATCAATGATGTTCTCTCATCACTAATGTTTCTCTCTCTCTCCCTCTCCCTTCCTCTCTGAAGTTAATTTTTTTTAAAGGCTCAATCATTAAGTCCCTTGAAATTTTCATACTCTGCTTGCTTGCATTTTTAAAATATTCTAATCTCAGACTATTTTACATAGTCTTGTTAACAAATGATATAACTAAACTCTTCTGGCTACCTATAACACCTAAAACTCCAACATACCTACAACCGAATTAGTTTCCCTTTGAAGAAGATTCAACGTTATTTCACTCCCAATCCTCTACTAGTAAGCTAACAAACCTTGGAGAGAGAAAAATAGCCACTGGTTATGTGTTTATATTAAATGCCTGGCACAACCACTTTACTCAGGTTATGCCATTATAAAAAACAAAAAAACAAAACACTATAAAATAAATTCCATTATTATCTCAATTTTAAGCAGTGAGGAAACAGAAGCCCAGAGAAGTTAGGTACATAGAGGTGAGAAAACCGGAACTTAAACTCAGGTCTTTCTAGCTCTAAATGCTAAAACAATCTGTAGGGTTAAATGTGCTGTGAAATTAACTTAAAGTGTTGGGACTATGATTTCCTTTTTAAATAAAATAGAAAAAATATGTACCACAATTACATGAGCAAGACTGGGTTAAGACTCTTATCTTGGGAGAGAGAGTGCTGTTATGGGGCAGCAACATCAATTTTTTTTATAATTGTGGGCAGTCAAAAAAAAATTTTTTTTAATTTTTCCCCAGGATATGTTTTCATTGATTCTAGAGAAAGAGGAAGGGAGAGGAAGAGAGAGAGAGAAAAAAAATCAATGTGAGAGAGAAACCTTGATTAGCCGCCTGCATGGCCTCTACTGGGGATGGAACCTTGACCAGGAATCGAACCAGAGACCCTTTGGTGCTCGGGATGACACTCTAACCAACTGAGCCACAACAGCCAGGGTGGCAGGCAAAAAAGTGTAAAGCCACTGCTTCATGTGATACTGTCTCTCAATTACTACCAACCCCTGCAATGTCCCCCCAATAGGTATTGGGTTCTACTTTATCACATTCAACCAACATGGGCTTCAGAAGCATATATTCAAGGTTGCTATTTTTATTTTACTAAATAGAGTTTGATAAAGTAGTTGCTAGACATTTACAGCCAGAATTCACATACCTCACAGGCTGCCATAACTGAGGAATACAAACCTTTCTTAACTACACTACTGGCATCACAGATTGTAGATTCCAAAGGAATGCACCTATTGAGTACACCTTTTTGTGTGGAGGGAGTTTTCTTTTTCCTCATACAAATGCTACAGTCAATCCATTAAGCTCTCCATTTTCAACACAATTTCGGTTTATACAATCATTTCACCCAGCAGGTCAGTGGAAAGTACTTAGGATTAGAATGTCTCAAGTAGTTTCTAACCTTTTAGACCAGGAAGGTTTCAGCTGCATTGCCTAGAGGGGAAAAGGGGAAAATGGAGAAAGCCTCAGGAAGGGCGCACCTCATTTGAAACCTGCACTGACTGAGAATAAATGTCCATTCCTCATTCTCAAAACAGCACACACACACACACACACACACACACACACACACAACCAAAGATGTCTGAGACCACCACAAACAGAAAAGATGAGTGGAATGTAGGTGTTCTACAAGTCTGCGCAGGCCCTCTGATACTCTTTTCCTCTTGGGTTACTTTCCCAACTCCCCACCTGTGCCTCTTCCAAACAGCACATGGAAACTTCCAGTCCTGATTTGTCCGCTGACTCTGGAAAAAAAGTCAGGAAAGACTATTTGGCTACAAGTTCCAGAGGCCAGAGGCCATGTTAGTCCTTGCTCATCATTTTATTTCCAGCACGTAATTAGACATTAACTGGAGAACAATGTTAAAATATAACCATAGCCTTTGTTTCTTTCAAGTTCCTGGAGGAAGGCTGGCTGACCATTATGTTGTTTTTGCTGCCAGAACCTACAAGTGATGTGCTCTGTGCTCTTGGGAGAGGTAGAGAGGTACGGAAAATATTCAACCAGCCTACAGGAAATTTGAGTTTTATTTCTGTGGTTGGACAGATTCCTTCTTTTCTCTGTCCAATGTTTCATGTTTTCTCAATTGTAAAAATGAAAGAGACAACCTCTGAGGACCTTTCCTGCTCTGATTTCTGGCAATAGCATGATTTTGAGAGAAATTTCAGAATCATAAAAGCATTTTCATGTCTTGATCTCTTCAGAATGGAATGTAATCTGTACCATCATGTAACCTAGGATTTTTATTTTTATTTTTTATTGTTAGCCTTTTAGAGTTCCCTGGCAGATACCTGAATTCTGGAAGATAAGCTACAAGAAAAAGTACAGGCTAGGGGTTATAAACTGGATTAAGAAATATGCCCCCAGGACTAGTATTCAATCAACACAATAATTACAAAGATTTGAATCCACTTCCTCAAAGACACAGGCATGTTCCTTATCCTGACTTCTGAATAGCAAGTATACCAACTTAAGAAGAATACACATTCTCAGGAAAACAATCTTTTCAGAAAGGAGTTATAAACGATGGACTGTAAGACTTCCTGCTTTGTGCTCTTTCTACTACAATACACTGAGCAATCCTCTCCTATAGCCAAACATTTTTTCTTGAAGTTTTGGTGTGAAAGTATTTATCTGGTTGGGTAAGAGAGAAGATATGAGTTCATTCTCTCCTGAATACAGCTAGGAAAGCGTATCAGTATTGTGGAGATCTCCTTGCTCTCCTAACACATGTGAGCTTGGAAGGTACAAGGGCTGCTAATCCCAGAGTTTATTATGTTTTTGCTAACAATTATCTGGAATGTGGCAAGGAATATCCAACTTTATCCTGTTTTCTTCCCCTGTATTTATTATAACACATGGATACTTTATAATAAATAGTGCAATTTATGACTTTAACAAAAGAGTATCATAAAACAGCAGCTATGGTATTGTATGCTATGTTAATATTCCCAAGATTTTCATAAAAGGAAACACTAATCTCTCATATATTACAAAGAATTGGTAGCAAAGGGGAAATAGAGAAACAACCCCTCCAATTCACATTAATTTGCATGCCATTCCTTGAACATCTTAATTGTTTAGAATGTCCTCTTTTCCAGACCTTCCCCTCTCAATCTCTATAAATTTTCATCTATCCAAATCACACCTGCCTTTTAAGCTCAATCCAGCTGCTGTGTCTGCCAAAAGGCAGCCTCTGCCCGGAAATTAATCACTCCACTGTAATTATAATTTCCTATGCACTTGATAGTAGACATTACTCTAACCGTTTATTCAGTTATCAAATGCCTTGTATTGTTTTGTTGTGTTAATCTTCACCTGAGGTTTTTCTTCCCAGTGATTTTTTAAGAGGGTGGAAAGGGGAGGAGAGGGGAGAAAGGGAAATATTGATGCAAGTGAAGAGAGACAATGATTGGTTGCCTCCCACACATGCCCCAACTGGGCTGGGGTTGAACTTGCAACTCAGGTATGTGCCCTTGACCAGGAATTGAACCTGGGAATCCTTTGGTGCATGAGCCAACGCTCCAACCACTGAGCAACACCAGCCAGGGCTGTGTTGCATTATGTTTGTGTAGTCATCTCATTTGATCCCCAAATAACCTTGAAAAGTGGGCATAAATATACCCACCTAGAAATAAAAACCGAGACTAGGGAACCAATTCCTTATGTTACAAAACCAACAAAGAACAGAAAAAGAATGTATAAATTTCCAGTCAAAATAACTTTATGCTATACCACAAAGATGCTAGGATGCATGCAAATGTCAGTAAGTTCTTGTCCTCATGAAGCTTACTTTCTTATTGGGGAGGGGGGAAAACAAATAAATAAATATAGAACATCAGGTTAAATAGTGAGAAGGCGACTGAAGAGAGGAATGCATAGTG
Source organism: Pipistrellus hanaki (assembly GCF_964339955.1). Lineage (NCBI taxonomy): Eukaryota > Metazoa > Chordata > Mammalia > Chiroptera > Vespertilionidae > Pipistrellus > Pipistrellus hanaki. Next base: position 52,955,663 of record NC_140503.1, on the reverse strand, counting down.
AAGAGAAAAGAGCAACACCCTTTTTTGATAGGATGATCAGGGAAGGCTTCTTTGCAGAGGTAACAACCCGGCAGAGAGTCTAATGAAATAAAGGACACAGTCATGAGACTTGTATTTCAAAAGAGGACAGCAAATGCAAAGGCTCCAGCTCATCCATGTGTTCATGGTGACTGAAGAACAGGGAAATCAGTGTGCCCAAAATGCAAGTGCAGGGAACCTTAGAATACCAAGGACTGCCGAAACTGGTTTGGCTCAATGGATAGAGCGTCGGACTGTGGACTGAAAGGTCCCAGGTTCGATTCCGGTCAAGGGCATGTACCTTGGTTGCGGGCACATCCCCAGTAGGGGGTGTGCAAGAGGCAGCTGATAGATGATTCTCTCTCATCGATGTTTCTAACTCTCTATTCCTCTCTCTTCCTCTCTGTAAAAAATCAATAAAATATATTTTTAAAAAAAGGAGAGAAAAAAAAAAAAGAATACCAAGGACTGAGGTCCTAGCCTGACGTGTTAGGATTAAAAATACAATTCTCCTAATTCAAAAGAATACTGAAATTTCATCAATACTTTTCCTCTTAAATCCACTTTGTCCAAGTAATCTTTAAACTCTTAATTATCAAATTTACATGACCTGATTGTTTTTTAAAAAAATAAAGGAAATACTTTTACTCACTCTACCTTTGGCTCTTACAGCATACCCTAAAGCCTTTCTATGTGTTGCCCAACATGAGTCTAACTCCGATTCTGTAACAGGAAGCAACTTACCTCCTTAAAAGGCAATGTGACTGAAGATGACACTGGGATGACTGGGGAAACTGAATGTAAACTGGGTACTGGGTACTAGTATTGCATCAGTGTTAGATCTCCTGACTGTGATAACTGAGTTCCAGGTATGTAGGAGAAGGTTCTTACTGTTAGGAGATACGTGCAGTGGTATAATGATAAACGTTTAACAACTGGCTTCACAGGAAAAACAACACCCTGGTTTTGTTGCAATGTCCATCTCCATGGTATACCACATAGCAGACTTCAAGCAACCAAGGCGATGTCAAAGTTGGGAAGAAATGTACAAAGTCAGCTTCATGTGCTGGTGCCAGCAAGCTCCGTGTACAGGGGACGGAAGTGTCATGATGTCTGCAACATACTCTCAAATTATAAAAACAAAAAATAAAAAAATGTAAGAATTCCTTGTGGCTGTCCAGCTAATCTACCCATCTACCTACTTATCAGGTAAGAGATAAAACAAAAGTGGTAAAATGTTAACTATCAATCTATGTAAAGGTATTTGGATGTTACCTGTGGGATTCCAACTTTTCTGAGGGTTTGCAATTTTAAAAAATTAGACGTAAATTAAATTATGGAGCAAACAAAGTAGAGAAGTTTAAAAAAATCCTTATGGCTAATTCTTTTGTAAAATGAATTAGAAATTCTTATGTATCAGTATCCTTTCATCAAGTATACCAAATATGATATCGAGCTTTAACCTAAAGATACTTTTAAAACCAAACCTTAGCCAAGTCTGGTTTGGCTCAGTGGATAGAGCATCGGCCTTTGGACTGAGTGGTCCCGGGTTTGAATCCAGTCAGGGGCATGTGCTTTGGTTGCTGGCACGTTCCCGGCGTGGGGTGTACAGGAGGCAGCTGATGGATGTTTCTAACCCTCTATGCCTCTCTCTTCCTCTCTGTAAAAAAATCAATAAAATATATTTAAAAAACAAAACAAAACAAACAAAACAAAAAAAACCCCTCAAAAGTCAAAAGGCAATTTTTACTAAATCCTAAAGTTACACATTCTCTTTCTATTATAAATTTAAGTAGAAACGACCCATTATTGTGTGAAAAACCATATCTTTTCACAAAAGAAAATTGATTTGGTTAAAAAATATAAAAAATTTTCAAGATGAAAGTTTTAAATGCCCTGATTTCAGATATTGATACCAAATTTTTTTTCCATTCAACAACATATAAGTTTGATTAAGTGGGGGGGAAAAAGTAAATTCCATATTAATTTAAAATGTTACCCCCAACTACAAATTGGTTGTGCTCCCAAAAGGCTAAGTTTTTAAGTAAATAATGGTCATACTTAGAATCAATATTATTATTTATAAATAATGTGAGTTATGATTAGACTCCTAGAGTAGTCTACCAAACTTTCTTTTTTTTTTTTTTTTAAATATATTTTATTGTTTTTTTACAGAGAGGAAGGGAGAGAGATAGAGAGCTAGAAACGTCGATGAGAGAGAAACATCGACCAGCTGCCTCTTGCACACCCCCTACTGGGGATGTGCCCGCAACTCAGGTACATGCCCTTGACCGGAATCCAACCTGGGACCTTTCAGTCCGCAGACCAACGCTCTACCACTGAGCCAAACCGGTTTCGGCTACCAAACTTTCTGAACCTATAACGGCCATTACTTGAAGCATCATGGAACAAGTCTAAATCCTGAGTCACTGAAGCTGAAGGGCCATGCTCCAAGCCCTGAATCAATCCTAGCTAATGTTATGAAATGAAGAAAAAGCAATTTTAGGCCCTATCTCACTGCTCTAATATTTTCCACCAACCTCCTTCTGGAGTCCACCCTGCCCCAATCTCTCTGCCCTAGAGCTGCTCTCAGTGCTCATTACAGCACATTACTGCCCAGAAATAGTTGGTGTGCTCCAATTACCTACTTTCCCTCCCCCGTTGCATGCACATTCCAGAGGTCTAATGCTGGATATACTATATATATATATATATATATATATATATATATATATATATATATATATAAAATTGATTTCAGAGAGGAGAGGAAGGGAGAGGGAGAGAGAGAAAAATCCATGACGAGAATCAGAATCATGGATCGGCTGCCTTCTGCATGCCCCCTATGGGGATTGAGCCCTCAATCCAGACATGTGCCCTTCACCAGAATCAAACCGGGAACCTTTCGGTCCACAGGACAACCTCTATCCATTGAGCCAAGCCAGCTAGGGCAAACCTCTGGTTGTATATTGCAGAATATGTTGGGGGGGGGCAATATTAGGAGGGGGAGGCAATGTTAAAATATGTACACAGATAATAATTTAATTTAAAAAAATAAAAATTAAAAAAATAAACCGCAAAAAAAAAAAATGTATGTTTCAGAGGGTCACAATAAGGGTCTGTTGATCTCTTATGGCTGTTTCAAGCAGCCTTCCCAACAGAGCACTGAAGCACTCATTTTCTCTGGCAGATACAAGAATGACTGTGTGCCGAAACTGGTTTGGTTCTGTGGCTAGAGCGTCGGCCTGCAGACTCAAGGGTCCCAGGTTCAATTCCGGTCAAGGGCATGTACCTTGGTTGTGGGCACATACCCAATAGGGGGTGTGCAGGAGGCAGCTGATTGATGTTTCTCTCTCATTGATGTTTCTAACTCTCTCTCCCTCTCCCTTCCTCTGTGTAAAAAATCAATAAAATATATATTTTTAAAAAGAATGACTCTGTGACAACCTCCATCCTCCCTGAAGCAGATCATAAGACCCTCACGTGAGAGGTAACCTCCTTCTACCCAGAGGAAACTGAATAAACAGATATTTCTAAGTTTTCCCGTTTACTACCCTTGGCTTATACCTGTTCCTACAACTTGCCAACCTTCCTCAAACCTAGTATAAAAACAGTATGTTTTACCCATTTCATTAGATTTTCATTTCCTTATAAAGGCTAAATAAACTGTATGTTTTTCAATTAGTAAAAAAAAAAAAAAAAAAAAAAAAAAAAAGAAGAAGAAAAAAAGGAACAAAAAGAAAGTCTCATTTTCTCAGTGCAGCTAACCCAAGTTGTGTATTCTTGGAAGCAAAACATTTACCAATCCGTACCCCATGCCACATATATTCTAGGTGCTAAACCGTGGGTTCTCAGTCTCTCCCACAATCCTTACAGTTGATGGTGTTAGAACAAAAAGAACTGAAGCTTTGGCCAGTTGCTCAGTGGTTACAGTGTTGGTCCAGGTTGCAGGTTCAATTCCCAGCCCTGATATGGGCATGTGCAGGAGGCAACCAGTCTATGTGTCTCTCACATCAATGTCTGCGCCTCTCTCTCTCTCTCTCTGCCCCTCTCTTCCACTCTCTCTCTAAAGATCAATGGGGAAAAATAAAAGAACTGAAGTTCAGACAGGCTATATAATTTCCTCAAGGTCATCTAGCTGGTAAATGCTGAAGTTAGAATTTCTAAGTCTGACTGTAAAGTCTAAATAAACTCTTCCTGCATTATAACATGCTACTAAGAAGGACTTCTTTGAGCTAATTTTATACCAAAGTATAACCTTCATTTCAATAGGTCCTCAAACATATATAACTAAAATATACATTTATTGATCTAAATGAATTTCTAGTTAGTATAATGAGGATGACAAAGAAAACCTTTAAAAACAGTGAGAATTAGGCACTGTGTGAAGGGATATTTCTAAGCTGTAGGTGGCAGGACTTGGAAGCATTTGCCCTCTGCTCATCTATATAAACATTCCTGCCCATAAATAAGCTAGTCAACATATATACAGCACTTCATAGCTTACCGAGTTCTGACACATTATCTCACCTGAAGCTCTGAAGCAACAACACGAACAAATATATATCAAGCAATTCCTAAGCACCCGCAACACATCCATATGCATAAGGCTACCTGCTAGGTGATGGGAACACAGCTGTGAAAAAGAGATAAGGTCCCAGGCCTCACAGAACTTAAATGTCTGGTCTGGAGACAGACAATGAACAAAGGGAGAAACGTTGCAAAATGTGGTAAACGCTATGAAGAAGAAAAGCCAGACTGCTGAGACACAGAACAAAGGACATCTAATTTAATAAATAAAGATAGCATCTTACATTAATTGAGCATGCTAGATAGAGTAGTCAGAAAAAGCCTTTCTGAAAAATGACATTTAAGCCAAGATCAGCAGAATGACAAGGGGTTACCAATGTGACTAGAGAGAAAGGCTTTTAGGCCGAAGGAATAGTGTGTATATGGCTCTGAGAAGTAATCAAAAACCTAAAAGGTAGCCAGTAGAGGTAGGCCTGATGAACAAGGGGAAGAGATGCAAAAGGCCTTCTTGTAATTTTACAGGATGAGTATCTTTTACATGGACAGAAAATATGAGAAAACGTAACTCACAATTATTGCTAGGTGTCTTTGGTATTAAACCTGGACTACTATCTAATATTTTTACTAGCTACTGCCATTTTTACTCAGTCCATCCTATTTCAGTTCAGTAAGAAAGTCTGACATAATCAAAAAATTATTCCGAGGCTGGCCGGGATGGCTCATTGGTTGAGTGTCAACCTATGAACCAGGAGGTCACAGTTTGATTCCCAGTCATTGTGGGCTCGGTCCCCAGTGTGGGATGTGCAGGAGGCAGCTGATTATGCTTCTCTCTTAGCATTGATGTTTCTACTCTCTCTCCCTCTCCCTTCCTCTCCAAAATCAGTAAAAATATATGTATATTTTAAAAAGAAACTATTCTGAGTTTTCACCCATTTAAGCAAAGACAGAATTAACCACTGACAAACTGACTTTCATTTACCCACCGAGAAAAATACTATTTTTAGGCACTATAATTTTTATTTTTTTATTACAAGAAATATCGGTATTAAGTTATTCTAAGTTTAATATTCAGTTTTTAACATCCTTAGCCTCAGATGGCGGGCAAAAACACAACACAAGGAACCTCTATGTCAATCCCTTTAGTATCTGAATCTCAGAAGTTGTATCAAACCAACAATATTTTACAGCTACTGATATGTAAATGGATGACAGATCAATAGTAGTCAGGTTTTGTGTGTTTTTTAAATGTATTTATTGATTTTTACAGATAGGAAGGGAGAGGGATAGGGAGTTAGAAACATCAATGAAAGAGAAACATCAATCAACTGTCTCCTGCACACCCCCTACTGGGGATGTACCCACAACCAAGGTACATGCCCTTGACCGAAATTGAAATCGAACCTGGGACCTTTGAGTTTGAAGGCTGACACTTTATCCATTAAGCCAAACCGGTTAGGGCAGTAGTCAGGTTTTGATTTGAAATTACAGTTCATATGCAAAACACTCATAGCTCAATTAACGCCTTCCTTTTGTCCTCCCCTGCTTTCCTAAATGATTGACTTCTTAATTTAGAACATGTCCAATAACAATAGCATCTTTGAATGTTTACCATGTGCCAGCCATTATTCTAAGCACATTGCATACGTTAATTTATTTAATCTCAAAATAACTCAAAAGAAAAAGTACTCTTACTTTTCCCACTGTAAATTGGTAAAACAGAGGAAATAAGGAGCTTTACAAGACTGTACTACTTACCAAATCAGTTTTGAATTTTCCTCAAGCCTATTTTTAAACCAATTTGGTCTCAATATTTTATAATATTTTAACAAACTTTGCTGCTCCCAATCAGAGGGTTAAGAGCATGTACTAGTAACTAGAGCTTACATCAAATCTGGGCCAACCCTCTTATTAGCTATTTAACAAAGGGTAAGTTACTAAACTTTCTGTGACTCGGTTTTATTTATCGAGATGACAAAAACATCTACCTACTTCCTTGAGGAACTGTGAGGATTAAATGAGTTATATATGCAAACTAATTGGAACAGAGCCTGGCACATATCTTGGACAAGTTTTAACTATTATTACCAATATAACCACCCCCATCTCCACCTGGGAAGTTAGCAAAAGGCTACTCTATTTAATCTAGTCAACACTTCTTTTCTATCAACATCTATCATCTCTCTTGGCTGATTTACACTGGCTAACAATGAACTATCCTTAGCAAGTAAGCAATGCAGCTAATCCCCTTGCTGTTGTTTTCTAATCCTTACCATTTCTTTCCTCCTAGTTCAGTTGCCCAAGAAGGGACTGTTTGAGGTTAACAGGGTTGCATTAAACGATAGGTAAGTTCATAAGCCACTGCACTACCAAGGCTAAAGCTAAATTAGTAATATAATCAGAAAGTCCACTTGGGCTGCTATAACAAATATCATAAACTAGGTGGCTGAATGGACACTTCTCCCAAGAAGACATACAGATAGCCAACAGACATATGAAAAGATGACCAATGTCACCAATCATCAGAGAGATGCAATTTAAAACCAGAATGGCTGTCAAAATGGCTATCATCAATAAATCAACAAACAAATGTTGGTAAGGAAGCTGAGAAAAAGAACTCTCATGCATTGCTGGTGGGAATGCAGAATGGTACAGCCTCTGTGGACAGAAAATATATCTTCTAAAAATGAAACTTCCTTATGACCCAGTGATTCCACTTCTGGGAATATATTCAAAGAAACCCAATACACTCATTTGAAAGGATATGTACACCCCTATGTTCATTGCAGCATTAGTTACAGTAGCTGAGATCTGGAAGCAACCCAAGTGTCCATCAGTAGATGAGTGGATAAAAAGCTCTGGTACATTTACACAGTGGAATACTACTCAGCCATAAAAAAGAAGGAAACCTTACCTTTACGACAGCATGGATGGACCTGGAGAGTATTATGATAAGTGAAATGAACCAGCCAGAGAAAGACAAGTACCATTCACTCAAATGTGGAATCTACTTAACAAAATAAACTGAAGAACAAAGTAGAAACAGACTCATAGATAGAGAACAGACTGATCGCTGTCAGAGAGGAAGGGGAGTTGCGGGGCTGGCTGAAAAAGGTAAAGGGATTAAGAATAAAATAAATAAAGAAATAGGCCCTGGCCAGTGTGGCTCATTTGGTTGGTACACCAAAAGGTGGCAGGTTTGATTCTGGTCAGAGCACATACCCAGGGTAGGTACCAGTCGGAGTGCATGCAGTAGGCAACAGATTGATGCTTCTCTTTCACATTGATGTCTGTCTGTCTGTCTTTCTTTTTCTCTCCCATCCCCCAATCTCCCCCCTTCCTCTCTCTAAAATCAATTAAAAAAACAAACAAAAAGCCCGCATAAATACAGACAATACTATGGTGATCACTACAGGGAAAGGGGGATAAATGGTGATGGAAGGAGACTTGACTTGGGTGGTGAACACACAATACAATGTACAGATGATGTATTCTAGAATTGTACACTTGAAACTTATATAATTTTATTAACCAATGTCACCACAATAAATTCAATAAAAAATAAATTTAAAAAACATGATGTGGTTTATAAACAACAGAAGTTTATTTCTTACAGTTCTAGATGCTGGGAAATCTAAGGTCAAGGCACCAGCAGATTTGGCTTCCTCATGGAGGGCACTCTTTTCACTGAAACCTCAGATAGTGGAATGGGAGAGGGAGTTTTCTTGGGTCTCTTTTTTACACTAAGACAGCGCTCCTTTCAGTTTTAATCTCAAAAAAGTAAAATTGTTTGGTATTTTGCTTGTGTAACAGGTTTTGCTCCAGGAGCTTCAACTTTAACACTCTTAGGAATGGCTAATGAAAAAAACTGTTTCTAATCAAAACATAAAGCAGAGTAAATTGATGTTTATATTTTAAATTACAAAGATGCTGGCTCTACTCAGATTATTATATAATACCATAAGCTTAAGACTCTGAAACTTTGGGAACATTAGAAATAAAAAGGTAAGGTTATAGTCCATTATCCTATATAATAAAAGGCTAATATGCAAATTGTCCCCTCCACTTGGAGTTCAACCAAGGGGCAGAGCGGGCCAGCCAACCTCCCACATCCCTTCCCCCAGGCCAGCCGTACCCTACCTATGCATGAATTTGTGCACTGGGCCTCTAGTTTTGAAATAAGTTTGTATAGGGGGAAAATACCACTCATTTAAAATAAATATAATTAGAAATACCATACATTTATAGCATAAAATAACCTAATGCTTTAATTACTTCTACAGGAAGATCTCACGTTGGACTTCTCTTGAAACACTGGACAGATCCCATACAGTTTAGGACCAGGTCCTAATTGGTACATGAGAATAAGGTGGAGTAATGTCACTTAACTGTCCCAGCTGCCCACCTTTACTCAGCAGTTAACAACCTTGCAAACGCTATTCCTAGGAAGCTTAGTCCACCCAGGTCACCTCTTACATAGAGAGATTAAACTATAATTTAATAACAAATCACAATATAAGGAATAAATCACACCAATGGCAAGCATCCTTTTGTAGTTTTTATATTCTCAGATAACTATACATTAACATCCTATTAAATCTGCTTGAACCATAGCAGTTTGAACACTATGAATTTTAAAACAAAATGAAATAGTGTTATGTTATTGCACATTTGATTACTTCCTTACCTCATTTAAACATATTTTATAACTGACCAACATAGAAGTATTTGTAATGTCTTGTTTAACATGATCGAGATTATCATTTAATTTTTATCTATGTCCCAAACACTGTCATATTTCACTGTTAACAACTATGAGAAGTTGGTATTCTCCCCATTTTACAGACAAAGAATCTGAAACTCTCAGGGATTAAGTAATTTGATGAAGACCACATAGTTAGCAAGTAATGTAACAAGGATACAATTACAAATAATTCCAAAGCCTGTGCTAATAACATGCAAGAGTCATCATTAGCAGCATTGCTCAAGTAATACTATGCAAAAACTTTAAAAAAAAATTCTTTTAAGTATTTACCTGAGACAAGGGTAAATATTATTGACTGTAATAAAATGTAACCACTGCATTAAACAGTAACATCTTTTTTTAATTGAAATAATGCATACATATTTATTAATTTATGAATATTAAACCTTTAAACAGTAACATCTTGATTATGGTACAAAGTATGGTAGAAGCTCTCCTTCTACTTAACCTACTAGCAAGACTGACCAATGCTTTCCCCTCCATAAAAGCAAACTAAAAGACACTAATATCCAGTAGGGTACAACAAGTCCTGAGATATCATTGTTAACATTGTTTCGTGATAATATTGATGAAACGGGGGAGGGGGTTCAGGGATGGGAGGGCGGGCACTGTCTGTGTGGCATTAACTCATCCTCCCATGTCTGTGTGGGTTTCCTCCCACTTCCCAAAGATGTGCGTGTGAGGTGAGTGGGGTGGCTAGATTGTCCCAGGCTGAGTGTGGATGTGCGTGGTGCATCCTGGGATGGAAGGCCATCCTGTCCAGGGTGGTTCCCACCTCCTGCCCTGAGCTGCTGGGAAAGGATCCAGCCACCTGTGACCCTGAGAGGGAAGAAGTGGGATGGAAAACAATTATCTCCCTTGTTGTTTTAATTTTTTTTATCTTCCTTGTTTTCATTAATCTTTTTAAATGTATGTATAACTCACATTTATTTCAATGTTTAGTAGTAGAAGTGTTTCGGGTCTTTATTTAAAAGTCTGGTGATGTTTCTGTGACTAGAAATATGCCATCAGAACTGAACTTTTGCCTATGGTAATGTTGGTGTTTTTAAAAACATTTATTTTATTTTATTTTATTGATTTCAGAGAAGAGAGAGGGAGAGGGAGAAACATCAATGATGAGAGAGAGTCATTGACTGCCTGCCTCCTACATGCCCCCTTCCCCTGCCCTGCTGCCCTCCCAACTGGGGATAGAGCCCAGAACCCAGGTATGGGCCTTGACTGGGAATTGAACTAGTGATCTCCTGGTTTATAGGTTGATGCCCAACCACCTAGCCCCTCAGGCTGGGCTATTAGTTTTTCTTCACATTGTTTTACTTTAAGTTGCCAAGAAAATATCCATGACATTAAGTGAGGACTTACTGTATTTTTTAGTTGCCTGCATGCTTTTACTTCTGCTTAGTAGAGTTGTAAGTTTAGAATCTGGTGTTTGTTCCCAAATCTGTTTATGCCAATCAAAATTAACTAATTTATTTAAATATTATATAGACCAATGAAATGAGTGTAAAAAAAAGTTTTTTCAGTGAAAACTATGTTGAATGCTTTGGAGCATATTTTGATGAATATCATTTTGGTGAGCATATAATCCCTTCTCCCCCAAAACAAATTCCCGTAAGACTCCTATAAAATTGTGAAACATTAAAAATAATTAAAACTTTTTATAATTTAAAAGATTCTACCCTCAGATTGCTCTGCAAAATCTTATTCCATGTTAAAAAAAAAGTCAAAATTAGCCTGGCTGGCATGGCTCAGTGTTTAGGTGTCAACCTATGAATTAGGAAGTCATGGTTCGATTCCAAGTCAGGCACATAGGGGTTGCAGGCTTGATCCCCAGTAGGGATCATGCAGAAGGCAGCTGATCAATGATTCCCATCATTGATGTTTCTCTCTCTCTCTCCTTCTCCCTTCCTCTCCGAAATCAAATATATATATACTAAAATCAATTTTAAAACTTTTTAAAATCAAAAGCATATTCATATGGTGTGCTTTCTACAACAAAAAAGATTATCTTTGAAAAATGGGCCCCATTTTACCCCCTAATAAGGCCTGATCCTACATCAAAAGATAAGTGAATAATTAAGGGTGTTATTTTTTGCAGTTCCTCACTTAAAATAACTTTTTCAACTAGCCAACTATCACACCCAATCTTGTAGGCATATTTAGAAACTCTCTGAAGCACAGCTGTGTCTCACTAAGCAAATGTCTCAATGTTTCTACACTAGAATTCATACACTTGACTCAGAGTCTGAAGAATACCCAAGGGTTCTCTTACTTACTCTCATTTTATATAGAACTCAACATTAAGTGTGGTGGTTGTCTAGCTCTCTAGCCCAGAGATCTAAAGCCATGAAATTAAGTGGAGGCAAGAATAAGCATATGCCTATTAGCAATGAAAACTGTTGACAGCATGGGAAATTAAAAATCAAATCTAAAACACAAAAATCAGTAGAAGTGGTTTAAGCTAGAGGCAAAAAAAAAAAAAAAAAAAAAAAAAAAAAAACCTTATAAATTTAAATCTCTCTTTAGGGCATTTCTAGGTTATGACAGAGTTCAAAGTTGAAATTCATAACAATGCCCCTTTACTATTAAAGATTAAACTACACTGATTCTAGCCGAGACCGGTTTGGCTCAATGGATAGAGTGTCGGCTTGGGGACTGAAGGGTCCCGGGTTCGATTCAGGTCAAGGGCATGTACCTTGGTTGCGGGCACATCCCCAGTAAGGGGTGTGCAAGAGGCAGCTGATCAATGACGCTCTCTCATCGATGTTTCTAACTATCTCTCTCCCTTCCTCTCTGTACAAAATCAATAAAATATATATTAAAAAAAAATAAACTACACTGATTCTATAGATTTTTTTTAAAGGGCAAGGAGACATTACTATTTTAAAGGTCTATCCACATATCATGACTATAATCGAAAATATTTTTGGCACTTAAAGAGTCAAGTTTCAATTATCCAGAAAACTCGCTCATATGGAACAGTTTCTTAGCCACAATGTACAAAACAATAAGTGTCACTGTCAGCTCGATGAGTGTTGCCCATAACTAACTGTGCCTTTCCAAATGCAGGTCAAGTAATCAATTCACTGGGTTGTGACAGCAATTTTTAAAAATAGAAATAGAACAGTAAATACAAGCCACATTGCACGAACTGACGTAAGTTTATTTTGTGAAAAGTTTATTTCAGTATTTCTATACTACTTTGCAAAGTAAAAGATATTACTTACTCTGGGTTCTAGTCAAAAGAAATGAGCCATGGGCCTAAAGATTCAAGTAATTATTGTGAAATATAATTACAGTACCAGACTTGCAATCCCATCATTTTTACACCACAATGCTTAAGAAAGATACAGTTTTAGGGAGGAAAAAAATTACTTCTTCAGGAGTCTTGATGAATAAACTTATTTATTTTCCTTAATAATCTATATTAGTATATAACTAACATTTTATAATGTCTAGTACTAGTTTTGGCAAAAATGGAGATTGTGTGCCAATATTTCTGAACTTTTTACAACGTTAAAAGCAATGAAAAACCCCAAAGCAAATAGCAACTTTGATTTTACTTGCTTGTTTATTCTGAGATGCAATTAGTGACATTGTGCCATTTTTCCAAAGTCACTGATGTAATCTAAAAGTCTAAATAAACCTGGATTCTACACAAACACCTGCTTAGTAGCAATATACTTGCTAATATACTTAGGCTGATTTTAAGAAACAGCCTAGCACTTTAAACTAATTTAAGCTACTAAGTTAAGAATGGCTTTCTCCACTTCTAGTGCATTTTAAAAGACACTAGTTCTGATGAGAAAATTTCTCTCTCTAGTCCACTTTGGAAAAAATTATGAAAAAATAACCAGTTTAATACATCTTTTTTAAAATGAGCATCTAATTCATATGAGGATAAATTAACATTTCCAAACCATAATCCTCAGGTTTGGAAGGAATTTTGTCATCTAGCCCAACTCCCTACCAAATACAACAATCATCTTCTTACAATTAAATCCCCAACGGACTGAAAAGCCTTCTAACTGCTACTATATTAAAATCTCATCTTGGTCCATGCCATTAATCAAAAGAAAACTGATAAATGAGTTTTCAATTCCTCTGAAGTCCTTAAAAAAGTATATACATTATTCTCAAAAGTCCTGCAAATACAGGCGTGGAAAGGAAATGACACATTTACCTATCATTAGGGATTTCAATAGCCCTCTAAGCGGTTCATATATTGACATATTTGAATAAGGCCCTAGAGTACTTTGCAAAGTTTTAGAGTTTGCCTAAGGCACAAAAATCAGCTAATGAAAGTGACACAAATAATAGTATTTGTTAATTCAGACTTAAACTAAATTTTCCTCAACATATCAAGTTCAAACTCTTAAGTTTGCAAACCTCTTTAAAACTGAAATTAGACTGACTTTACCTAAAATGAGTAATGTAGCTCTAAAATGATACCAAGTCTTGTGGCAAGTTACAAATGCTGACCTTGACAACCTCGGTTTGAGTTACAACAGAACTTCTCTTGAAAGTACTTCAGTTTTGAAGACTGCATCCTCCCATCTAGATCCTAACTGTCTCTTCATGCCCCCTTCTCTACCTTACCAGCTGGAATCTGTAACAGAAATAAGCAAGCGTGTGTAATACACAAAATGTTGGTCCTCCCATAGAATTAGGTTCACGCTTCAAAAATGGGACATGGGGGGCGGGGGTAGCGGTGGGGGGTGGAAAACCTACTTAAATAAGCCATTTACCTCGGTCTGGCTTCATTTTCACATCCAATTTCCACCCAGGGTGCTGCGAAACACACGTGTGGTGGGTTCCTTCCACGGGCTCGCCGCAGCTTCTGTGGCTGCTGCTGTTAGCAAAATGCTAAAAAAGAGACCAAAATAAAACTAATCAGGTTCTGCTCGAACACTCAAACCTTGCAAGAAAACTACTGTTAACAGTTTAGGCCTCTTCCTGGCACGAACTGCGGTGACAGCAGTACCGGCAGATTTGGGGGAAAACAAAACAAAACAAAACAAAACCAAAAAAACCAAAACTCTTTCTGCACCGCCTTCCTCAACTCGTCCGGACCCAGCACCCCTCTTCCCTGCCCGGCGCTCTCCAGGCCAAAGTGTCCTTCCTTGACACAGTGTCTCTGAACCAAAAGGAAGATCTATTTATAACCTGGAGGTACGGGCAAGGGGGGGGGGGGGGGGGAAAGACTCAAGCAACACAAGATAAATAACCCCTTTGTAAAAACAAACAAACAAAATCCCAAAACACAAAACAAAACAAAACACCGCCGCTGGGAGCAGTGGCACCTTCCGCGGGGCTGGTAGAGGAATCCTCGGACCCGGAGCCGGACGCAGGAAACTCTTCAAACCCCCCGGCGCTGCCCGGGGGCTGCAGCCGCCTCACCTGGGCGACCGCCCTCAGGCTGTAGCCTTCCAGCCCGCCCCGGCCAAGTTCACACAATGAGCGGCCCGGAGCCCGGCCGGCCCTCCCCGCCCCGCCCCCGGCCCAAACGCTCTCCGGGGCCGCCCGGGTCCCTCCCCCGACCCGGCTCTGCGCCCGGAGCCCCGGGGCGCCCGGCAGGTCCGCGGCCGCGCCCCCTCGGCCCCGCCGCCCGCCGCCCCTCTCCCCGCCCGAGAGTTGTTTTCCCGGCGCCCCGGCCGACCTCAGCTGCCCCGCTGGCTCTCCGCCGTCCCGATCCCTCCGCTCGGCGCTCCTCAGCCGCGCGCGGCGCCCCGCATCACAGTCCCCGCGGAGCCGGGAGGCGCGGGGCGGCGCAGGGCCGGCGGCTGCGGACAGCGGCGCGCAGAGCCCCCCCGCGCGGCGCTAGGGGACCATGGGGGCCCGGGAGGACGAGTGGGACGTGGCCGCCCGGAGCCCCCGGGTCCATGCACCCCCGCCGCGGCGGCCGCCTCGCTGCTCCCCGCACTCCGCCCCGCGCCCCGCGGCCCCCCGCCGGCCCGCCCGCCCCGCGCCGCGGCCAGCGCTCCGCCCGCCGCCCGCCCGCCTCTCCGCCGGCGCCCCGCTCCGGCGCCCGCTCCCCCAGCCCTTTCTCCGCCGTCCGCCTGTCAAAACACTGCCCGGGTCACGTGGCCCGACAACAGCCAACCCACCGCTCGTCACTTCCTCCCGGCGGCGGGCTCCGCGCGGGCGCCCGGTTGTTATGGCGACGCCCCGCGCGTCCCGGGGCGCTGCTTGGAGGGGCTTGCGGTTTGGGTGCAGGTGCCCCGAGGCGGCTGGGAGGGCGCGGGGTGGCGGCGGCGAGGCGGGCGGGCCGGCGGGGCCCCGGAGGCCCGGGCGGCTGGAGGCGCTCCGGTGGGCGGTCGCCTCCCGTCCGAACTCCGAGCTCCGGGCCAGCTGCAGCGCGTCTGCGACCGACCGGGAATCTGAGCCGCGCTATTAGAACACGGGGTGACTGGGGAGATGTCATCCGAGGGCCTGCCCCAGACGTGGAGGATAATTTTAGTCTCCTCCTTCGCCGCGGCCGCCTCCTCCTCCTCTTCCTCCTCCTCCTCCACACGGGATGCTGGCGCGGAGTTCCGACTGAGCACCGAGCGGACGGTGGCGCGCGGTGGACCCGAGGCCAATGTGGCCCGGACCGGAGAGGGGGCAGCCTTGCGCATGGGGGGTGGGGAGGTTCAGAGTTTAAGAGCAAACCCCTCGTACCCTAGATTTCCCCCCGTCACTGGGGATGTTTGTAGGATTCGGGACCCAAGCTCCGGAGGCACTGGCGGTGCTAAAAATAACTTGTATAACAGCTAAAAACACTGACTCATGCCAGGAGGGCGCACTGTTGACACCGTGTTATTGTTGGGGAGCTGTAATTTTCGTGTTTGCTGTAACAATGCGACATTGCGTTTTGGTCGTGATGTTGTGTCATCGCTCCAACGCAAACAGATGACAAGGATCTGCTGTCATTTAAGAAAGCAATCCTAACAAGTACTGAAGCTATTAGCTACTCGGTTAATAGGCAAAGTCCATACATAGGGGGTTGTGAGCTCAAAACAGAGGCAAGAAGTACGAAATTTGCCATGCTCTTTGGTTTTATTAGAAAAAGATTTTTTTTTAAAGAAATAATTTTGCATGCAAGAATCACAACAGGGAAGGTCTACAGGTGATTTACTTTTTGTCTTTGTACTCTTCTGTGATTTCCAAGGTTTTTACATTGAGTATGTATTACTTTTACTTCAGAGAAGTTATTGGGAAGTATGAAATTGGAATTTGCCTTTTTTTTTTTTTGGCCTCAGATCTATCAAATACATGACATTTCTTTTATGAAAAATTAGTAATATGTTCTAGACGTGTTGATATCTACTGCAAAATTACATTCACAACTGCAATTATCAGCCGTAACTCTAAGATTGTATCTAATCAAAACAGGACAGTCCTGGCCAGGTGGCTCAGTAGGTTGGAGTGTTAACCTGTACAACAAAAGGTTTCTGGTTAGATTCTGGTCAGGGCACATAGCTCAGTTTCAGGTTAGATTCCCAGTTGGGGCCTCTATGGGAGGCAACGGATAGAAGTTTCTCTCTCCCTTCCTCTCTTTAAAATTAATAAAAACATTTCCTCAAGTGAGGATTTAAAAAAACAGAAAACAAACAAACACACACACAGACACATACACACACACACACACACACAAACAAAACAAAAAAACAGGGCAGCCCAGCTGGTATGGTTCAGTGGTTGAGCATGGACTCATGAACAAAGAGGTCACCGGTTCAATTTCCGGTCAGGGCCCATACCTAGGTTGCCGGCTTGGTACCCAGTAGAAGGGAGAGGGTGTGTGTGTGTGTGTGTGTGTGTGTGCAGGAAGCAGCCAATCAATGATGTTTCTCTCTCATCAATGTTTCTATCGTTCTCCCTTCTTTCTCTAAAAATCAATAAAAAAAACATATTTTTAAAAACAGAGCGAAACAACCTTGACCAGGGTTGGTTAGTGCATCATCCTTATACATCCAAGGTTGTGGGTTCCATTCCAGTTAGGGCACATTCAAGAATCAACCAATGAATGTATGCATAAGTGGAACAACAAATTTGATGTTTTTTCCTCTCTCTCTCTCTCTCTCTCTCTCTCTATTTTTTTTTACTGAGAGGAAGAGAGAGGGATAGAAAGTTAGAAACATCGATGAGAGAGAATCATCGATCAACTGCCTCTTGCACACCCCATACTGGGGATGTGCCAACAACCAAGGTACATGTCCTTGACGGGAATCAAATCTGGGACCTTTCAGTCTGCAGGCTGATGCTCTATCCACTGAGCCAAACCGGTTTCGGCCCTCTCTCTTTATTGATGGCCCAGTTCTTTCTCTGCTGTTTGCCTTGTCAAAACACTGCTGTTTGCCCGGAGAAAAAACTGGCTGAGCAGGGCAGGACATACAGGAAGGTAACATTTTGTTTTCAAGAAAATGTTCTGATGAAGATGAAACTTCTGACCAATGGTAACAGTTCTTTAATCTATATAAACGCTACAAATGTTAACTCTCAGTGGATTTGGCTCTGATATTATTGAATACCGTATTATGTAGTTTCTTTTATGAACTGAAGTTTCACTTGTTCTGCAATCACTTCTCAATTAACCTTGGTAATGGGAGACAGAAAGAACAGTTACATATAATCCAAAATCCTAAATTTAGCACAACAGCTGGGACCAGATAACAACTATTGTAAAAGGCTTACTGAGTGAACAAGCCAGCAAGATCTGTGATTTACTAGTTCCTTTTTCTCTGCTTAATTTTCAAGAGGCATAAAGACCAGAAAAAAAATGTTGAGAGCAAAAGCTGTAATTATTGGATAATCTGGAACACAAACAAATTCTCTTTTAAATAATTAAGTTAACAGCATGTGAATAAATGATGTTGTCTAAGCATTTGTTAGACTACCTTGAAACTTTTTTTTTAACCTTGAAACTTTTTATTGAGAAAATAAAAAGGTCTGTTAGAAATTGGAGATCATTATGGCATTGCAAAAAGTATTTGAAAGAGGTATATTTTTTACTCATTCATTCATTATTCAAGTTACTATTTTGCTCACTCAGCATTCACTATTTGCTAGGCATGTGCTAATCTCTGTGAATACAAAGGTCACCAAAAACAGGGTGACTATTCTCATGGAGCTTCCAGGACTCACTACTGTAGTTGCATAGCCTTGGTCAAGTCATATTCTTCAGCCTTCTTTCACCTATAAAAACCAGGTGCTTGGCCAAAACCGGTTTGGCTCAGTGGATAGAGTGTCGATCTGCGGACTGAAAGGTCCCGGGTTCAATTCCGGTCAAGGGCATGTACCTTGGTTGCGGGCACATCCCCAGTGGGGGTGTGCAGGAGGCAGCTGATCGATGTTTCTCTCTCATCAATGTTTCTAGCTTTCTATCGCTCTCCCTTCCTCTCTGTGAAAAATCAATAAAATATATTAAGAAAAGAAATTTATTTAAAAAACAAAAAACAAGGTGATTGGACTCTGACAATAAATAATCTCTTTCCTTTCTAATCCTAAACCAATTCTATATTTGCATAAAACATGTCTAGAGTGTTTGGAAGTAAGGACCTACCTACAATAGCAACTCTAAATGTTGGCAGTAAGTGAGTGTGCATCTTGGGGCCCCCAGGCATAACAAACATCTCTGGTTCATACTTGGCGAGGGGAGAGGGTAGGTGATGCAAGAAAGTCAAAACAACTGGCAGGACCATACCCTTTTCCCATCTGTTTTGTTCTCCATTTTGCTTTCCCCTAGTGTCCCAAAGATGTACGCATAGCTACCTTCAAAAATGTAAACTTATCTTCAGCAAGAAGGTAATCGCCTCAACTTTTGCAGGTTTTGTTGAAATGGGCAGTACCTAACAAAACTGTGTAGTTAATAGAGGTCTCTATAAGTTCTCTTACTAAAGTGATTAAAATAGCTGGTGTGCTCACTTTATTATTACAAGGCTGTTACCATAGCCAAGGTCATGGCACCAGTCCAGGCTATAATGAGCTCCATCAAAGTAGGAATTGGTGCCTTTTTAAAAATTTTATTCTTGTATCTCTAGCACCAAGTAAAGGACCTGGTGCAGAGTAGGAGCTCAATACATGTCAACCTTTATAATGACCAATGAAATTTTTTAAAAAAAAATATTGATTTTGTACAGAGAGGAAGGGAGAGAGATAGAGAGTTAGAAACATCGATGAGAGAGAGTCATCAATCAGCTGCCTCTTGCACACCCCCTACCGGGGATGCGCCCACAACCAAGGTACATGCCCTTGACCGGAATTGAACCTGGGACCCTTCAGTCCTCAAGCCGACGCTCTATCCATTGAGCCAAACCGGTCCCGGCTGAAATTTTTTTTTTTTGCACATACCCACAAACTGTAACCCTAATATCAACTGGCATTTCCCCCTAGCGGGATAAAGCTTAAGAATTGGGAAAATAGGTTGTGAGGGCCATCTGGCTGCGACATCTGTCACCCCATTGATCACCAGGGTTGATTCAGCTGATCTGGCTGGCAAGGCAGGTGTCCCCTCCTCCCTTAGAGATCCATGTGCCTCCCTCCCTAAGCCATGCTCGGTGCTTGGTCGAAGAGGACGACCTTCCCCCCAGAGGGAGGACCGGTCTTTGGTCAAGGGTATACGAGCAGCTGCACTCCCCTGCTAGAACGTCCAAACAAGCTCTCAAGGTCCATTTATAGGAGAACATAGGGCAGTCAAACTTCCAAGACTCTAGACACATCCAAATGAGGTGCTGCACATGGCAGTCTGTCTTTCTTTAAGAGAGAGAGAGAGAGAGAGAGAGAGAGAGAGAGAGAGAGAGAGAGAGAGAAAAGAATTGGGAAAACAGTGTGCAATACGAAGTTTATATGTGAATAATACATTTTAATTGCACTTTTGGTGTTGTCTCATAATAGTAGGAATGTGTTGTGGGTTGAATTGTGCCCCCTCAAAATAATACATTGAAATTCTAACTCCTGTGCCTGTAAATGTGACCTGATTTGGAAATAGGGTCTTTGCAGATGTAATAAAGTTAAGATGAAGTTATGCTGCTAATGGATACTAATTCCAATTACTAGTAACCTTCTAAAGTGGGAGAGAGATGAAGGCAGAGAGACCCAGAGAAGATGGCCATGTGACAAGGCAACGGAGATTGGAACGATGCAGCTGCCAACCAAAGAATACAAAAGATTTCTGGGAGCCCCCTGAACGTTATTGTAGTAAGAGGCCAGTATGAATTCCCCCCAGCAATGTCAGAGGGCAGATGGCCCTGCTGATACCTTCACTTTGTTCTTTGCACCTTCAGAACAAAGAATAAATTCCAGTTGTTTTCAGCCATTTAAGTTTGTTGTCTTGTTGTTACTCTAGCCGTTGGAAACTAATATAGAACTCTGGCAAAGAATATTGTCATAATTTTTTCTTGGCCTGCTGTTTGTTGATACTGCAAGTTTTCTAAAATGTTCCAGGTTCTGAATGGTCACCAAACACAGAGGTCTTTAATTCTGTAAAAATTACAATAAATCAGTTGCAGATGTGAAGAAAGTCTCTCAAGTGTCACAAGGAGCAACCTTGTGACCTATAGCTAAGGAACGATTATGAATAAGTGATTGAAAATCATCAAATGAAATTTTAAATATGGTGATTGGTAGATCTGTTTATCATAAAGTATTATGGTAGGAAAGAATAAATAGGCCTAGCTGGCATGGCACAGTGAACCAAGAGGATCTGGCAAATGCCCACATTTTGCATGCTTGATCCCCAGTCTGGGTCATGCAGGAGGCAGCAGATCAATGATTCTCTCTCATTATTGATGTTTCTATCTCTCTCTCCCTCTCCCTTCCTCTCTGAAGTCAATAAAAATATATATATAGTTTAAAATTTCTAAAAAACCCCCCACACATGAATAAAATAGTTACAATTAATGCCCCTACCAGGTGGCTCAGTTGGTTGGACAGTGGTTTTGTACACCAACCATGTCAAACTCAAAGGCTAACATTGGCCAAATAAACAATGTTTAAGTTTATGTGGGCCACAAAAAAACCAAAAGCTTCAATTTTCATAGAACGTAGGTTTATTTCAATAAAGACATGCTAAGTACCAAGGGCTGAAATGGGTAATTGCTAACATAAAATAATAGAACATTTTAATAAAAATTAATATTTTTTTCTTGAACATTAACTTACCAGACACTGAATAACAGGGCAGGGCTGATGGGAAGCCATTACTGTTAGCTCTGCCCTGAGACCCCACCCCACCCAAGCTGTGTGAAGAGACTTCTGCATATGAATGGCCTGGTCCTTTGAAATCTAAAATTAGCTAACACACTGTAGCGGTTGGGTGTTTTCTGCTTCCTCATATTTCAAATCTTTAACTTGATTCTTTTTAAAAATCTATATATTTTATTGATTTTTTTTACAGAGAGGAAGAGAGAGGGATAGAGAGTTAGAAACATCCATGAGAGAGAATCATTGATCAGCTGCCTCCTGCACCCCCCACATTGGGGATGTGCCCGCAACTAGGGTACATGCCTTGACAGGAATCAAACCCAGGACCCTTCAGTCCGAAGGCCGACGCTCTATCCACTGAGCCAAACCGGTTCTGTTTTAACTTGATTCTTGGGATCCTCTACTCCTACTGTTGGATCTCTGTATATTATTCGTTTTTTCAGTCAGTGTATGTTAATTTCTGACAGGTCCTTTTCCATTCTTTTGACATTCTCACTAAGATCCTTAAAGGCCTCACTAAGTTCCCTGGATGTTTCTAGAAGATTCTTGAATAACCTTATAACTGTGGTTTTGAACTCTATATCCAGTGGTTTGCTTTCTTCCATTTCTTTTATTTGTGACACGTTTCTTTGTCTCCACATTTTGGCTGCTTCCCTGTGTTTGTTTACATCCAGGCCAATTGGCTGTGAGGACCACCTGTGTCTATAATGAAAGAGCTGCTGTGCAGGAGACACCCTTATGGGGCAGAACTTGCTTCAGTGGGGCTTTAGTGCTCACTTAGTCTGCCCCTTGACTCTGTCACTTATGGATGTGAAGAGTTGTAATCTGGTATTGACTCACACTGACCACTGGGTACACTGGCTCTTGGATCTCCAAGGAGGTGCAAAGTCAGTCACGGCCTGTGGCTACTCAGCAGGAGCTACTGAGAGATTTGCAGATTCCCTCCTCTTTCTATGGAGTTTTCAAGTGCCCAGATGAGGCCCAGCTGTGAAACAAGGCAGGCTGCTATGGTGCTGCTCTTTGCCTTCTTTTGATAGCTTAGGGACTTCCTGACCCAGCTATAGTTTGACAGGTTTTAGGCTAAGAAAGGACAGGTCATTCATATGCAAAAGCCACTATTAGGTGGAGTTGCAAATTGGATGGGGTGGGATCTCAGGGAATCTTCAGGGCAGAGCAAATAGCAATGGCTGCCTGTCAGCCCTGCACCAGGAAGGTCCCAGCTCGGGAACAATGACTGTTGCTAGCACCTTCGTCAGGATCTCTGTATATTATTCGTTTTTTCACCCCATGCCAGATAGTCCAGTTTCTCCCCGTATGTGTCTGGGTCCCCTAAAGTCTCGCCCGGCATTGGAGTTCAGAGAAAGCAGGAGCTTATAGCTCCCTCCCAATTAAAAAAGTGGCACACCCGGATGCCAGCCCATTCCACCTCTGCACCTCCGCACCTACCAGTCTCAATGCACTTTCTTCTTTACTTCTCTAGCTGTAGTTCTTCCACTCAGCCAGCTTCCCTGCAGTTCTGGATGGATGATAATTGTTATGTGTTTTGGTTGTAATTTTGATATGGTTGTGGGAGGCAGAAATACAGGTGTTTACCTATGCCGCCATCTTGGTGCTCTCCCTGGTTGTTTTTTCATAATGTTAGAGCATTGGCTGGAACACCAAATGGTTGTGGGTTCAGATTCCTGGTCAAAGGCATGTACCTCAGTTGCAGGTTTGATCCCCAGCCCAAGTTGGGACATGTGCAGGAGGCAACCAATTGATGTGCCTCTCTCACATCAATATTTTTCTCTCTCTCTTTCCCCCTTCTTCCTCCTTTCCACTCTTTCTAAAAATCAATGGAAAAATATTCTCAGCTGAGGATTAAAAACAAAACAAAAATAAAGGATCTTTTCTTAGATTATTATGCTAGGTTTTAAAGAAAGAAATCAAAGGTTTGTAAGATTACACAAAAATAATGCAGGCAATCCTCAATTCCATTTCACAAATGGGAATATTCATAATTAAAACTAAAATCTTCATGTACTAGGCAGAGCATGATAAAATAATCTGCAATATTTTTATTTATTTATTTATTTATTTATTCTTTAAATGTATTTTTACTAATTTTAGAGAGAAAATAAGGGAGAGGAAGAGAGACGCATAGTTGTGAGAGAGAAACACCAATCAATTGGCTGCCTCTCACATACCCTCCCACTAGGGATCAAGTCTACAACCCACATGTGCACTGACCTGGAATCTTTTGGTGCATGGGACAATGCTCAACCAACTGAGCTACCCTGGCCAGGGCTGGGATATTTTTAAATAAATCACATTTCTGCTGCTTCTATCAAAACCCCAAAACTCCATGTAGCCTAAAGAGAATTCTAAAGGTGACTCTTTTATTTGCTTTCTGGATGTATCTGCTTCTGAGAGAACAGAACATTAGCTACCTTCTTATTCCAACTTGCACAGGAAAATTCTGTACTTGCAACTCAATGTAATTGGTCTTATTTCCAAAATGTCATTTCTGTCTAACGTAAGTTTAATTCAATTCAGCATTCACTGAACAGTGCATGCCAAATACTTTGCTGGGCCCTAGAGAGACCGAGACCAAAAAAGCAAATACTAACTCTCAAAAATTTCCATTAATCTAAAAGGATATAGCCATGTAACTAACTACTATTTAATTTGATAAAGAAAGAAAAAAAGCCTAAAGAAAATAGGTGACACAAAGAAGAAAAAAGTCACTTCTCTCTAGAACAGAGTTGCTAAAGAAGGAAAAGAGAATGTACAGCATGGGACAAAAGTGGGTTTACAGTTGTTCATATGGAAAATAATGCAATAATTAATAAACTCTGTTTTGAGTACTCACAGCTATATACCTACTTTTGCCCCACCCTTTATTGGCTAAGTTTCAGAAACATGAAAGGTCATCAGACAGATAAATGGGGTGGGATGGAGATAAAACAGCATGTCCCCAAGGCATGACAGAACATATTTTATTCAAGGTGCTGTATTAGAAGGTCAGACTCAAGGAAGTTAAATGCAAGTGATTGATACAACATATACAACATTAGCAGAGGTGTTTTTCTTCTTCTTTTCTTTACCTACCTATTTAAAAAAAAATTTTTTTTGCCATTGGCCCCAGTTCTTTATCCCTCCCCATATCTATGCCTTTCTCATGTAACGTGCAGTCTCTCTCAGTAATAGATCTGAATATATTTCCCAGCTCCTGAATGAGCCTCATGACTTCCTTGAGTGAACAGAAGTGATAGTTTTGAAAAGAGCAAGGACAGGGAAACCCACTCTGATGCCGAGAGCTTTGTTAGTTCACCTTCTCTAATAAAACTCTGCTCTCCCATGCTGAAACCGGTTTGGCTCAGTGGTAGAGCTTCAGTCTGGGGACTGAAAGGTCCCAGGTTTGATTCTGGTCAAGGGCATGCACACTGGTTGCGGGCACATCCCCGGTGGGGGGTGTGCAAGAGGCGGCAGGTCGATGTTTCCCTCTCATCGACATTTCTGGCTCTCTATCTCTCTCCCTTCCTCTCTGTAAAAAATCAATAAAGTATATTTTAAAAATAATAATAATAAAGACGCTTTAAAAAAATAAAAATATATATTCATTAAAAAAAACAAAACAAAACTCTGCTCTCCAAAAAAAAAAAAAAAAAAAAAAAAGAAGTGATAGTTTTGAGCGAGATGTAGGAGGTCCAGGTTGTTTGCTCTATTGCGCCTCAGGGATTATCATGAAAACCAAATAGGTGCATAGGCTAACCTGGTCCCTGGAACAATAGCCACCTCACCTGACCCACAGATTAACCCAGCTTTGATTAGCAGAACCTTAGATAGACAACCATACAGCCATGGGGGTCACTTGTAGCTTTAAGTCACTACGTTTGGGAATGGTTTGTTATGCAGAATAATCACAGCAATAACAAACCAATTTAGCCATCTTAGTGAATTGGGGTTTTATCTTGCGGGTGGCAGAAAACTTTAAAGGATTTGAATAAATAAATGATTAGATTATTTCAGAAAGATGGCTTCAGAAGCAAAGTGAAAGATGGAGCTGAAAAGAGGATAGTGGCAGCCACAGCTAGTTTGGTTCAATGGATAGAGCACTGGCCTGTGGACTGAAGGGTCCCAGGTTCGATTCTGGTCAAGGACACATGCCGGGTTGAGGGCTTGAGCCCCAGTAGGGGGCATGCAGGAGGCAGCGAATCTATGATTCTCTCTCATCATTGATGTTTATATTTCTCCCTCCCCTTTCCTTGCTGAAATCAATAATATATATATATATATATATATATATATATATATATATATATATATTTTTTTTTTTTTTTTTTTTTTTTTTTTTTTAAAGAAAAGAGGATGGTGGGAGAGGGTGGCAAAAAAAATTAGTCCAATGATTCAACCCCCAAAATATGCAAACCTGAAGTAGGGAAGATAGACTGGAGAGAGCTTGGGGAGGTCGACCTGATAGAATTTGGGCGGTGAATGGCTTTGGGCAAAGAGAAACATTCCTGCCCCACCACTCCGCCCTACCCTGGCCTGGAATAGGTGTGGATCACCATGCATTTGTAGGTAGCAAATACAAGAAAAAGATCAGATAGGCCGCCCAGGGCTGGGGTAGGGGTGGAGAACAGGATATAAAGTATTTAGTTTTAGACACATTAAGTTTAAAAACCTGTAAGCATCTGGAGTCAGGGGAGGAAACTGTCCAGCTCGCGGGCTGTATAAGGCTCACAGATCATTTGGTCTGGCCCTGCCAAGGCATTCAGGGTGAGTTAATTAAATGTTTGACCAAATATAGCAGGCTAACTTTTAAGTTAGCATAATTTTGTCTGGCTCTTGAATAAAGCTATTAAAGTTCCAAAAGGCCCTTGGCAGAAAAAGGCCCTTGCCCACCCCTGACAGACATTCTGAAAGCAGAGAAAAACTCTACACTACAGCTTGGGAATGAGGTCCGTTCAGATATATATTACGCAGAAACCATCAGCATACAAATGGTGGTTACTCCTTGGGAACAGATGAAGGTATGGAATACAGGAAGGGAAGGGGCTCAGCGATGTCGGCTGTTGAGGACAAGTCAAATGAAGTAAAGACTGAGAAACATCCTTTCCATTTGGTAATCATGTCACCCATAAGAGAGAGAACAATTCTGAAATCCTTTTACAAACGAACAGCGGTAGCCTGGGCCCAGTTAAATTCACTGTGTATCAGAAAATACCCCACAGCTGGGAAATTCAGTGTACCAATGCTCTGAATCAGATCACTCCTTCACACCAGGCCAGTGTGGCATAATTCAGAGAATAGTCAATAGATTCTCCCTGAGCACATATTTTGGGAATTCAGCATCATTTGTAGTATATCCCAGAAAGACCATTATCCATGATTTCATGAAGTTTTCCAGCTAAATCCAACATGCAGAGATCTCGGGGAAACTTTTTCAGAGAATAATGTACTTCAGAAATATTTTCTGATTTATAGGAATGCCACATATGAAAAAAGATTTTTTTAAAAAAACCCCACAACTCTCCAGCTCTTAATCATAATTGCCCATGTATGAAATTTCTCTTCAGTATGCTATAATACATGAAATTTTCCTCTCAATAAATCATGGCTCATTTCTGGCCCTTTCTCAGGATATGCCATTATGATGACAGGAAATATGACTGGATATTGATGGCTTGTCTAGCAAATGAAACTCATGAAGCAAAGACTGTGGCAACATGAATATGAAATAAACAGTAGAGCTATTTGGGTGGATAACTATTGATATAGGACATACCCTGGTTCTTGTTTTATTGGTAAGGTAGTACTAAGTCAGGCAATGTGCCTCTGAGTACCTGCCTCATTGGTAGCCTCCTTTTTGCCATTTGACCCTAGTTCCCTGGCCAAGGTTCAATACCTGACCTAAAAGCTCCCCTCTACAGACTGGCAATCAACCTCTTACGCCCAGAGCTGCAATTACCGGTAGGCTGCTGGAGGTGGGAATGATGGTCTATTTTTCTGCAAAGCCTAATTGTATAGCTGGTGAGGTGTCTTTGTCTTCCTTTTACGGCTCTATAAATCCTTCCAAAGTACCTCTAGAACAAAGGCAACCTGAACATCTCTGATACTCGAAACTTGGAATCATCTAACAGTGTTTCCCAAAGTGTGGTACGCGTACCCCCAGGGATACGGGAAGAGTTTGGTGGGGGTACGCGTTGCACCGGAGTTCGGTGGGGATATGCACTGCACCGTGCTTAGCTGCGCCTAATTCTATGTTCTCATGAGTACGAGGGGTACTCAGCGTTACGAAAATTATAGAAGGGGTACACATATGTCAAAAGTCTGGGAAACACTGATCTAACACAACTTTACATTACTTTCAAATCACAAGTAAAAATGTTAAGACACATTATTGAATTAGATTCCTTCCATATGCCAATTAATTATTCAATCAATAATATGTACTGATCATCTACTCTGGGCCAGACGTGTACTAGCATTAGGGATCAGTCAGTGGATACAATTAACATGACCCGTGCCTGTGTGGTGCTGCGGTCTAGTCTGGAATACTTAGGCAAATTGAGTCCTAACATGCAATAAACTTAACATGTCAAACCTACACTTCATATGTCTCAGGAGCTTGTACTCTTACATCTGTTTTTGTTTGTTTTAAATATTCGTGGGTTAATGCTTTAGTGATGCCTACATCTGTATCAGAACCGAGTTTTGTGCAGAGCTAAGATTTATCACATCTGAAACAGAGCAAATAACAGGATTAACAAAACTATAAACTATTAACTAGTACCTGGTTCCTGAGAAGAGCCAGGAGCAAAGTAACAAGGTGTGGCTTGCACAAATCAATGGTAGAAGGAAAGAAGTGATGACGTTTATATGCCAGCGTTTCGCAACAGGGGGAATGTGCCTCCAGGAAGGAAAGTGAGTCCTGAGGAAGAAGGCTGAACATTTTTCTAAGTAAAAGAAAAACTGAAAATTAATAACATGGTTTGCCCAAGATAACAAGCCTGGAAATAAAGATATAGGTGATTCATTAAACTAGATTGAAGAAAAATGAAGAAGATGGAATCTGGTGTTTGGTAAAATTGAAATGTCAAGAAATTGACATTGATGCATTCTGCTGGTAACTCAATAGTCAAGTAAAAATTTTTAATGCTATATTTCCTAGACCGACTAAAATTAAGAGTGAATGTCTTTCTCACTAGAGATAAGATGTTCCTGTGAGAGTAGAGAGGTGGGGAAACACTGTTAAGCTGTTCAGAGTTTCTCAGACTCTCTAGCTGTTTTACTTCGGTCATCAAGGCACTGAAATGCTTTTCCTTGTATTTAACCAGTCAGTGTTTTTCAGACTTCCTTTCCAAACACCCGAATCCCCAAACACCTAAATTTCTAATTTCTGTATTAAACTTAGTCTTGTTGCAATAGTACTGCTATTGAAATTCTCTCTTGCCCTAGATGGTTTGGTTCAGTGATTGGAGTTTTGGCCCAAAGAGTGAAAGCTCTCGGGTTCAAAGGGCATGTACTTGTTTGTAGGCTTGATCCCCAGCTCTGGTAGGGGCACATTGGGGGTGAGGGGGTGGGGATGGCAACCAATTGGTGTGTGTCTCTCACAGCGATTTTTCTTTCTCTCTGTCTCTCCTCCTCCCTTCCACTGTCTCTTAAAAAAAAAAAAAGTCAATGGAAAAAATATTCTCAGATGAGGATAAAAAAACAACACAAAAAACCCCAAATGATCTCTTGTGTTCAATTTAATAGGTTTCAGTTTAAATGTCTGCAGCTCTCTAAGCAGAGAACACAGATAACATTAGAAATTAGAAAGATGATGTAACTATAGTCGCAGAAAATAATTTTAATTACAAAAATTTTTTATTTATATAATTTTATAAAAATATGAGAATTATAACAAAGTGGATAACCTCATAAAAATATATAAACCATAAAATGGAGCCAAGAATAGAGAATCTGACTAGAATAACCATCATCTAAGAAACAGAAAAGTTAAAGATCTGCTCTTCAGAAATACCAGGCCCATTGTTCATGGACTGGTAGAATCAACATCATTAAAATGTCCTTACTACCCAAGGCAATCTACAGATTCAATGCAATCCCTATTAAAATACCAACAGCATATTTCACAGACCTAGAACAAATATACCAAAAACATATGGAATCAAAAAAACCCAAAAACTGCTGCAATATTGAGAAAGAAAAACAAAGTTGGAAGGATCACAATACCAGATTTCAAATTATACTATAAAGCCACTGTAATCAAAACTGCCTGGTACTAGCACAAGAATAGGCATACATATCAATGGACCAGAACAGAGACCCCAGAAATCAACTCAAGCCATTATGCTCAATTAATATTTGACAAAGGAGGCAAGAACATATAATGGTGTCAAGACAGCCTGTTCAATAAAAGATGCTGGGAAAATTGGACAGATATGTGCAAAAAAAAATGAAACTAGACCACAACTTATACAAAATACAAAAATAAACTCAAAATGGATATAAGACTTAAATATAAGTCATGAAATCCATAAAAATCCTAGAAGACATCATAGGCAGCAAAATCTCAGACATCTCTCATAGCAATATGTTTACCAATACATCTAGGGCAAAGGAAACTAAGGAGAAAATTAACAGATGGGACTACATCAAATAAAAAGCTTTTGCACAGCAAAAGAAACCATCAACGAAACGAAAAGGGAGCCCACTGCATGGAAGAACATGTTTGGCAATGATACATTGATAAAGGGTTAATATCCAAAATATATAAGAAACTCTTAAAACTTAACAAAAGGAAGACAAACAATCCAATTAAAACATGGGCAAAGGACCTAAATAGACACTTCTCCAAAGTGGACATACAGATGACCAAGAGACATATGAAAAAACTAGACGCCTGGGGGGGCGGGGGGGGGGGCGGGGAAGGGGTGTCCCTCAGCCCAGCCTGCACCCTCTCCAATCTGGGACCTCTCGAGGGATGTTAAACTGCTCATTTAGGCCCGATCTAAATGGGCAGGCGGACATCCCTCTCACATTCCAGGACTGCTGGCTCCCAACTGCTCGCCTGCCTGCCTTCCTGATTGCCCCTAACTGCTTCTGCCTGCCAGCCTGATCACCCCTTAACCACTCCCCTGACAGCCTGATTGATGTCTAACTGCTCCCCTGCCAGCCCATTTACCCCCAACTTCCCTCCTCTGCTGGCCTGGTCACCCCTAACTGCCCTCCCCTACAGGGTTGATTGCCTCCAACTGCCTTCCCTTGCAGACTGGTCCCTCTCAACTGCCCTCCCCTGCTGGTCATCTTATGTCCACATTGGGGCAGGATCTTTGACTACATGGGGGCAGCCATATTGTGTGTTGGAGTGATGGTCAGCATATTACTCTTTTATTAGGTAGGATAGAGGCCTGGTGCATGGGTGGGGACTAGCTGGTTTGCCCTGAAGGGTGTCCCAGATCAGGGTGGGGGTTCTCTTGGGGTGTGGGGTGGCCTGGGCAAGGGGCCTATGGTGGTTTTCAAGCCAGCTATGCACCCCTTCCCCACCCTCCCCCCTGCTCCCCCGCCCTGGCAACCCAAGCGGAGGCCCTGGTATCTGGAATTTATTTACCTTCTACAATTGAAACTTTGTGGCCTTGAGTGGAGGCCTAGGTAAGCCAGGGCAGGTGGAAAACTTTGCTTTCTCCGTTTCCGGGGGCAACCCTAGCCTGTTCTCTCCAGCTCCATGGTTGCTGCCATTTTTCTTGGGATTTATCTTCTATAATTGAAACTTTGTATCCTTGAGTGGAGGCCTAGGCTGGGCAGGGTGTGTGGAAAGCTTGGCTTCTGTTGCTGGGGAAACCCAAGCCTTTCAACTGCTCTCTGTGGCTACAGCCATCTTGGTTGGGGTTAATTTGCATACTCACTCTGATTGGCTGGTGGGGGAGGGCAGTTGAGGGGGACCAGGCCTGCAGGGGAGGGCAGTTGAAGGAGACCAGGCCTGCAGGGGAGGGCAGTTAGAAGACTATCAGGCTGGCAGTGGAGTGGTTGAGAGCCAGCAGTCCTGGATTGTAATCCTGGTGGGATCAGGCCTAAACGGGCAGTCAGATATCCCTCAAGGGGTCCCAGATTGGAGAGGGTACAGGCTGGGCTGAGGACACCCCCCCCCCCCTCTTTGCATGAATTTTGTTCACTGGGCCTCTAGTTTTAATATATAATTGCTTAGAATTAAAATCGCTAATTATTATTTCTCCTTTGAGACTCAAAAAGCCATAGATGAAAATTTGACCTGGTCCCTTTGTATTAAGTCAGCTAGAAAACAACACTGAAACAAATTATTTGTAACACACACAGAACCCCACTGTTTTACAACAGCATTGTTGGCACAATTAGAAAAACTCATTACATGTTTTTAAAATCTAATTTAAGAAATATATTTGTCTCACTGATTTCCCTGGATCACCATACATTTCTATTGTAAACTTAGTAATTCCTGTATGTTCTCTGATAGCAAAAGAAATAAAGAACAATAGAAAGAACTGTCTCCTCTTTTCTGACTATGTTTTAAATGTTAGTTTCCCCCCAGATCTGTCAATTTTTTTCTTTCATTAGTCTACAGGTATTCTCAGAACAAGTCCAAGGTTCAACTATCTCCCACATGCTAATTAGTTTCCAGATCTCCAATTTTGTATCAATCATCCTTTCCCCCTTTATAAAATTGATTTCAGGAAGAGGGAGAGAATCATCAATGATGAGAGGTCGGCTGCCTCCTGCACAGCCCCTACTGGAAATTGAGGCTGCAACCCAGGCATGTGCCCTGACTGGGAATTAAATCATGAACTCTTTTTTTTTTTTTTTTTTTTAATATATTTTATTGATTTTGTACAGAGAGGAAGGGAGAGAGATAGAGAGCTAGAAACATCGATGAGAGAGAGTCATCAATCAGCTGCCTCTTGCACACCCCCTACTAGGGATATGCCCACAACCAAGGTACATGCCCTTGACCAGAATCGAACCCGGGTCCCTTCAGTCCCCAAGCCGACGCTCTATCCATTGAGCCAAACCAGTCTCGGCTAAATCATGAACTCTTGATTCACAGTTCAATGCTCAACCACCTGCTGTCCAGGCTCATCCTTTCCCCTTGCACTCCCCCTCACCCAGGATGACCCACAGACCCTTCCTCTGTATATTAAATCAACTAGAGGCCTAGTGCACGAAATTCATGCACAGGGGTGAGGAGTGTCCCTCAGCCCAGCCTGTACACTCTCCAATCTGGAACCCCTCGATGTCCGATTGCCCATTTAGGTACAATCCTAACAATCTAGGCTCCCAACTGCTCACCTGCCTGCCTTCCCGAAAGCCCCTAACTGCTTCTGCCTGCCAGCCTGATCACCCCCTAACCACTCCCATGCCAGCCTGATTGATGCCTAACTGCCCTCACCTACAGGCCTGGTCACGCCTAACTGCCCTCCCCTGCCAGCCTGGTCACCCCTAACTGCCCTCCCCTGCAGGCTTGATCACCCCCAACTGCCCTTCCTTGCAGGCCTAGTTCCTCCCAACTGCCCTCCCCTGCTGGCCATCTTGTGGCGGCCATCTTGTGTGTTGGAGTGATGGTCAATTTGCATATTACTCTTTTATTAGATAGGATGACATTCTCTTTGTTCTTTGAAGGCTTCTACTCCTCTCCTGCCTTTTCTTTTTTGGAGATACATCACTATCCCCTCTTCACTCACACAATATCTAATGTGCACCTGTTATGTGCCAGTCACTGTTCCTGATGTCTGGAACTATAGTGACAAAAACAAAGATCCCTGTCCTCATGGGGCTTATATTCTAGAGAGAGGAGATAGACAATAAATTAAGTTAAATGGTACATAAAAGGCAGGGGAAAAACAGAGCGGAGTAAGTGGAACTTGAGGAGAGGCTATTTTATTAATTAATTAATCAATTAATTTTGAGAGGCTATTTTAAATAGGGTTGTCGGGGTACACCTCATTTTTGTGATTTGAAGATTAAAGGAGCAAAGACTTGAAGAGGTTTAAGCAAAGACTTTGACAGAGTTAATGAAGTTAGCATGTGGCTGTTGCTTTTCCAGATTGAGGGGAGTCGGTGTGAAGGCCCAAGGCAGGAACATTGTCTTGTATGTTTGAGAAGAGCAAGCGTATCTGGAGCACGGTGAATGGGGGAGGGAGGGGCGGAGAGGGAGGCAATAGGGGATGAGGTCAGAGAGAAGATGCAGGTCCACATCACACGGTATTGAGGCCTATTGTAGGGACTTTGGCCCCAAAGAGGCCAAATTGCAGGGCCTTGAGCAGAGGCATTTTGTAATCTTGCTTATGTTTTAAAAGTCCACTCTGACTCCTCTGTTGCAATTAGACTTTAGTGGGGCAAGAACAGACACTACTAGCCAGTTAGTAGCTACTATTGCAATCCAGGTAACAACTACTGGGGTGGCCATCACCCCTCTTACCTTGTTATTCCTTTTTCCCTGCCCCCAGCCATTTTCCCACCTGCACACACCTCCATTCTAGTTTCAAATTCCAGGACTGTCCTCCACCCCAGACCACAGCCTCTATTCAGTTTTATCTGGCCCACTGAAATGGCCTCCCTGCCTCGTTTATCCCTTTTAGTCTATCCTAAGAGATAGGTATCCTTCTAATAACAGGGAATTAAAAAATATATATATTTTTATTGATTTCAGAGGGAAAGGGAGAGGGAAAGAGAGAGAAACATTACTGGTGAGGAAGAATCATTGACTGGCTACTTCCTGCTTGCCCCACACTGAGGATCAAGCCTGAAATCCAGGCATGTGCCCTGACCAGGAATTGAACCATGACCTCCTGGTATATAGGCCAATACTCAACCATTGAGCCACACCAGCCAGGCAATCACAGGAAATCCTAATTTGGGATGCCTACATGCACTTCACTGGATTTGTGGCCTTACTGAGAAAAGTGCATTTTTATCTTTATTAACATGTCTCTGAAATGTACTATTTCCTTTAGTTATGGATATCAGCAACAACCATAGTATTAGCAGAACCTGTGACTGTCATCAACTAAAATTATAGATATTTTCATATCACATCATAGTTGAAACATATAGCTTAAGATATCATTTACACTTATTATTACTTTGAAATTACTATAATTATTAAGCTGCCACTACATCTTTTTAAAAATGTGCTAATAATGGAGCAAATGTCATAATTAAGAAATATTTTCTATTTTGAACGTTATTGGATTCCTTTTAAATCTATGTGTGTGTTTTTTGTTTTTTAAAAAAATATATTTTTATTGATTTTTCACAGAGAGAAAGGGAGAGAGATAGAGAGCTAGAAATGTTGATGAGAGAGAAACACCGACCAGCTGCCTCCTGCACACCCCCTACCGGGGATGTGCCCGCAACCAACGTACATGCCCCCGACCGGAATCGAACCTGGGACCTTTCAATCCGCAGACCAACGCTCTACCACTGAGCCAAACCGGTTTTGGCTATGTGTTTTTTTGTTTGTTTGTTTTTTTTTAACCAAGGCAACTGAATACAATTTAAGGCCTTTTCTTTTTTATCTTTTAAAAAATATTTTTATATTGATTTCAGAGAGGAAGGGGGAAGAAGAGAGAGAGACACACACAGAGAGAGAAACAGAGAAAGATAGAAATATCAGTGATGAGAGAGAATAATTGATCATTTGCCTCCTGCATACCCCATACTGGGATCCAGCCCACAACCCGAGCATGTGCCCTTGAACAGAATCAAACCCGGGATCCTTCAGTCTGCAGGCCAAAGCTCTATCCATTGAGCCAAACCAGCTAGGGCTGTATCTTAATTTTTAATATTTAAAATGATTATTCTTAGGTATTTACTAGTCTTCCAAAAGGATTCATGACCAGAAAAGATTAAAAGTACTTTTCCAACCATATCTAATTCTTTTAGACCTGATTGTATATCCTGCTTTATTTTCAAAATCCTATGAATCACCATTGAAAAAGACTCTTACAAATCAATAAGAAAAAGACAACCAGTCCGGTAAAAAACTGGACAAAAGACATGAACAGGAACTTGGGAAAAGAAGATATCCAAATGGTCAGTAAACATCTGAAGTCCA
Source organism: Pipistrellus hanaki (assembly GCF_964339955.1). Classification (NCBI taxonomy): domain Eukaryota; kingdom Metazoa; phylum Chordata; class Mammalia; order Chiroptera; family Vespertilionidae; genus Pipistrellus; species Pipistrellus hanaki. The sequence goes on along the minus strand of NC_140503.1, from coordinate 52,920,099 downwards.
GCTTGCCAGGGCTTTACATGACTCATCAGGGAAACACAGATTAAAACCACAACGACAGACCACTGTACCCATTCCAGAAAGTCTGAGGTTTAAAAGACTGACAATATCATGTGTTTTCAAGGTTGTAGATCTCATGTATGATAGGTGGGGATGGGGGTGCAAAATGACACAATCTTTTTGGGAAACCATGGTTTCTATTAAGGTTAAATAGGAATTTGCTTCATTATAGAACAACTAGAGGCCCAGTGCACAAAATCGTGCTCGAGTAGGCTCCCTAGACCTAGCCTGTGATCAGGGCCACATCCGCCACCCTGTACTGCCCTGAGTCGCCCCACAACGCCCCATGACACTCACTGCCCCGCGAAGCTTCGTGACACTTGCCTCCCCATGACACTCTGTGACACTCCCCGCCGCTGCCCCGCGATGCGCCCCACCTCTCAACACTCACCTCCCCATGATGCCGCCCACTGCCACTCAATAGTCCCCAGTCCTGCCCCGCTGCCACCACCCATTCACTGCGGCTCCCAGTTCGCCACGCTGCGATCAGAGCCTGCAGGGTAGGGTTGAGGGACCAAGAGGTAGTTGAGTAGTTGTTCTGTTCATTATGCTTATGGTCCTGGCCTTTTATTATATAGGATGTCATTCTTTTAATATATATATAGTTTATTGATTTTTCACAGAGAGGAAGGGAGAGGGAAGGAGAGCTAGAAACATCGATGAGAGAGATACATCGACCAGCTGCCTCCTGCACACCCGCCACTGGGGATGTGCCCACAACCAATGTACATGCCCTTGACTGGAATCGAACCTGGGACCTTTCAGTCCGCAGACCGTCGCTCTATCCACTGAGCCAAACCAGTTTCGGCAGGATGTCATTCTTTATCTCCAAGAAAAATGAGTGCATATGTCCTCTCAGTTGTACATTATATTCATAGCAGCTTTATTCATAGCATCCAAAAGATGAAACGACCTAATTGTTCATCAACAATCAGCTAAATTGTGATACATTTATATAATGAAACACTACCCATCAATTAAAAGAAGAAATAATTGGCTTTAGCAAAAAAAAAAAAAAAAAAAAAAAAAAAGGAGAAATCTCACAGATAGTATATTACATGAAAGAAGCTAGACACAAAAGAGTTCTGGTATATGATTCCACTTATATAAAACTTAAGAACAAGCAAAACTAAAGATTGTTTCTAGAAGTCAGGAAAGAGATTACTCCTTCAGGGAGCAGAATGAAAAGTGTACAAAGGAATCTCATGGGCTGCAGAAAATATTATAATTTTATCTTAATGGTGGATATCCAGATGTGTGTGTGTATTAGTATATATATATATATATATATATATATATATATATATATATATAGACATTTAAACTCTATGCTTAAGATTAGTGCACTCTATGCAGCTCACTATATGTATGTTATTACTCACTAAGTAAAAATAAAGTTGGTAAATTCTGCAGAAGTGGTAGTGTTTTGGGAAACTCAAACCATGGCAAAACCATTTGGAAAATGGATTTAATATAGTCCAAAACAAACCACCAGTTGACCCAGTGGAAAAAATAAGAAAGTTATTCTTGGATGAGTAAAAAGGAGAATGAAAATAGAAGTATTTTGAAAGCAAAAGCACACTACACAAATGTACCACGTTCACACAAGTGTGCCTCTGCCTTGGACCAATAACAACCTGGGTTAAGCCAATGGCTCAGAATTCACTGAACAGGGTGACAATGTTAGCCTCCTAACCATCAATACATGTGGGTTTTATAAAGTTTCTTTTCATTGCCCTAGCAGCTGGTTTGGCTCAGGGGATAGAGTATTGGACTGCAGACCACAGAGTCCCAGGTTCCATTCCAGTCAAGGGCACATGCCCGGGTAGCGGGTTTGATCCCCAGTAGGCAACCAATCAATGATTCTCTCTCATCACTGATGTTTCTCTCTCTCTCTCCCTCTCCCTTCCTTTCTGAAACATATTAAAAATAAATAAATAAAATTTATTTTTATTGAGATAAAATTGACATATAACATTGTGTAAGTTTAAGGTGTACAATGTGTTGATGTGATATATTTAATGTATTGCAATTGTCCTAGCCCATTTAGACCTGTGTACTAAAGGGTTCGGGTTCGATTCTTGTCAATGGCATGTACCTTGGTTGCAGGCTCCCAGCTCTGGTCAACCAATTGATGTGTCTCTCTCACATTGGTGTTTTCTCTCTGTCTCTCCCTCTCTCTTCCACTCTTCAAAAAAAAAAAAAAAAAAAAAAAATCAATGGAAAAAATATCCCCAGGTGAGGATTAAAGACAAAACAATATGTTGCAATAAAAACAAAAAAATATATATTGCAATATGATTACTCTGGGGTTATCCAACATCTCTGTCACTTCTACTTTCCTCTCTCTTGTCTGTGTCTTCACACTGGTAACACTTGGGACTGAAAAAAACATTTTATTCTTTTTGCAGTCAGGCATGAGATAGAAAATTACGTTGAGAGAACGGGACTCATGGGGTGTGATCTCCAAGGCCTGAAACTTCTACATCTTTGTAAGTGTACCCCCTTGTCCTACAACCCCCAAATCCCTTCGTCCTGCCTGTGCCTTCCACTGCCTTGAATACAGTCTCCTAAATAGTTTTCTTGCCTCTGATGTCCTCTCCACCCCCAGTTCCATTCTCCAACAGCCGGAGTGATTCACCCATAAAGTAGGTCTCATCATGTCATTCCATTTAGGTGGGTTCGCTTTGTCTCAGAAAAAAAGCCAAAATGCGTGGTGGTTAGTGGCCCTTTAAGGACCGGTGGATGCATGTCTCCATCTCCAGTCTTATCTCCTCCCCAGTCAATCTGTGTCTGTCCTTAGAATGTGATATCCATGTCCCCACATTAGCCTTCAGAGGGTCACTATGACCCAGAGTTCTAGGGTTGTCTGACTCTTGTTGCCTACTGTAGCATTTGGATTTAGTACTTGTGAGAATCTGAAGAATACTGTGACATCAGCAGCAGCAATTCTGTCATTTGCCTTCCTGCCTTTGTCTCCTAGAAATGTCAGTTCTAAGAGTGAGATTTCCAAATTAGAAGTAGATTAAACATTAGACATGGGGCTCTCTAGAACACACTTTCTTTTCCTTAATGCTCAGAATACGTATGGGTATGGCATCAGGTATTTTAGTCTCATTGTATAAACCCTTTAGAATCTAAAGTTTACATTCTTAGTATGGAATTAGATTAACCACCAGCAGAGGAAGAAGATAGATACTCTCTTTTCTACTACTTTCACAAGGACAACACTGTAGTCTTCTTGGTGGGGTTTTGAATACCAAATTAAAATTTTCTCTGCACCACATTATGTTAAACTAGAGGCCCAATGCATGAATTTGTGCATGGGTGGGGTCCCTTGGCTTGACCTATGATCAGGCAGATTGGGGCTGGTCAGCCAGGGGGAGGGACCGTGGGAGGTTTGCTGTGGGAGCACACTGACCACCAGGAGAAGCTCCTGCATTAAGCGTCTGCCCCCTGATGGTCAGTGCATGTCATAGCTACAGGCCGGTCATCTGGTCATAATGGTCACTTAGGCTTTTATATATATAGATTAAAGTCCCTTACAAGAAATATGAAGGTATAAATAATATGCATTAATGCCAGTGGGTAAAGTATCTGAACCTGGATAATGCCTATATAGCAGGGTTCAAAACTAGCACCAAATAATTAGCTTCAGGAAGTTTCTACTGCCCCCACCATATAAAAAATACAGAGTGTGCACATATGTATTTTAGGAGAAAGGGAGACCAACCATAGCTTTCAGGTTCTCAAAGGGATCTAAGATCAAAAAACAAATAAACAAAAAAATCCCTGGAGTGATTAGGCTTATTATTTATATCTAGAAGCAACTACCCTTCATTTACCCAAAACACACTCAAAGAAGTGATATCCAGCAAACTTGAATGCTGCACACCAAACAATTCCTGAGCACAAAAGGCATAGATAACAAAAGAAAAAATAGACAAATTTGACTTCATGAAAATTTTAAAAGTTTGTGCACCAAAACCCACTCTCCACAAAGTAAAAAGGCAACTTACAAAAAGAGAGAAAATATTTTCAAATCATATATCTGATAAGGTATTAGTATCTAAATATAGAGAACTCCTAAAACTAAAGAAAACAAACAAACAAAAATACCTCCTCAGTTCAAAAATGGGCACAGGAACTGAATGGACATTTCCCCAAAGATAGACAAATGACCAATAATCATGTGAAAATATGCTAGCCATCACTAATCATTAAGGAAATGCCGATCAAAACTACCATGAGATACCACCTCACACCAATGACAATGGCTACTCTCCAGAAAAGAGAAAACAACAAGTGTCGGTGAGGATGTGGAGGAACGGGAACCCTTGTGCACTGTTAGTGGGGAAGTAAGATACCATAGCCGCTATGGAAAACAGTGTGGCATTCCTCAAAACCTCAAAAATAAAATTACTATATGATCCAGCAATTCCATTTCTGGGTAGATACTCAAAAGAATTGAAAGCAGAGTCTGGAAGAGATATTTGTACACCTGTGTTCACAGTGACATTATTCACAATAGCTGAAAGTCGGAAGCAACCCAGGTTTTGGTCAGCGGGTGAATGGATAAGCAAAATGTGATAAACACTTGCAATGGAATATTTCAGCCTTTGATGGGAAAGAAATTCTGGAATATGCTATCACATGGATGAACCCTGAGGAACGGTTCATGAACCGAGCAGTATCCCATGCCACAAAGCAGAAAGGGGCCGGGGAGCGGTATGAAATAGAAGGCCTTCATAGCCAGGCTGGACGGGGAGTGAAGGAATGACTTATTTCAGGCAAGGACAGCTTCCTTAGGTGAAGGCAGGAGATCTTATCAGGCAGATGACCTCACTAGAACAGACCAGGAAATTCCAGACTAATTGGTTTAAAATTCCACCTATGGGAGTGGTTGAAACTGCAATTAGGTTAGGTTTTAGGTCTTAGTGGAGCTTACCACAGGTGACTCCATGTTGGGCCTGTTGTCTCTTTTTAACAGGCCAAGGTGAAAGGTGAACAACATGAAGGAAGGTCAGTCCCTCTGAGGGAAGCTGGGGTCAGCCAGCACCCAGCAGCGTGGGGGGCTGTGACTCTCCTCCCTCTCCTGCCCCAGCGCCCCTCTTCCTCAGCGAAGGGAGGGGAGGGGGGCAGAGGGCTTTCTCTCGGGTTCTAAAAGGTGCACCTACTGGCCTTGAGAGTGAAGGCCGATGCTGACGGATTCCCACTCCCCACCTCAAACTAACTCCTCACTTGAGTCTTGACCCTTTAAGCTAGGGGTGTCGAACTCAATCAGAGAAGGGGCCAAAATCTAAAATCCAGCCTAAATCGCGGGCCGAATGGTTTACTGAACAGTCATAAACTGACAATGTCATAAACTGACAGCGGAGTGCAGTGACGACAGCGCGGTGCGGGCCACATTGCAAGGCCTGGCGGGCTGGATTTGGCCCGCGGGCCTTGTGTTTGACACATGTGCTTTAAGCAGAACCCAGTCTTTTATTTGTGACAGTGTCTTCCAAAGTAAATAACTGTCCGAGCATGGCACCTGGAAATGCGTTCATGCTGAAGCTAACCAGCTAACTAGTCAGTACAATGCACAGTTGTAAAGGACTCAGAAAAAACTAGGCATAGATTTCTTCCTTTTGGAAAAGGAGGCACTAAGAAAAGGAAGGGGGGGGGGGAATCCCTGAGTTATAAAGGGGGAGGTGGGAAGAGAAAAGGGAGAAAAAACAATAGATTTTAAAAAGAAGGAAAGGAGAGAGCCTCACTACCTTAATAATTTGTTAGAAAGCTAATCCTGGGGTTCCAGGCGAGCCACCTGAGATCATCGCTATCAAACTGCAGAACACAAACTCTCCTGCTCCCACCACCTAGGAACTTGGCTTTTCAGACCAACTTTACAACAGAGCTCAGGTTTGGGGCAATTTTTTTTTTTCTTTAAATATATTTTATTGATTTTTTTACAGAGAGGAAGGGAGAGGGATAGAAAGTTGGAAACATCGATGAGAGAGAAACATCAATCAGCTGCCTTCTGCACATCCCCGCCTATGGGGATGTGACTGCAACCAAGGTACATGCTCTTGACCGGAATCAAACCTGGGACCCTTCAGTCCCCAGGCTGATGATCTACCCACTGAGCCAAGCTGGTTAGGGCAGGTTTGGGAGAATTTTTTAAAAATCAAGGTATAGATGGGAATTGAGGCACTTTTCTTTGCCTCAGTTTCTCAATCTGTAATGTGGGAATAGTTATATTTGTAAAATCTACCTCACAAAATCGTTGGGACTGAAGAGAGCATTTCTGTTAAATTGCTTTAGGAAAGAAAGAATACAGCACCGATTTAAAAGGGTGTAAAATTTTTTTTTCTATTCCCGTTGGTGTGAACAAATTCTCCTAAGCCTCTTACTTTAACCCCAGGCCACCCACCCCAATATTACCCAATTATTTACAGGCAGCTAATTGTTTCAGGGACCTGCTACGGGAGCCTTCCCCTTCCTCCCTGGTACAATGAGGTGTCTTAGTGACCAGAGGTCACAACCTCCAGCCCTCCAGGGCGGGCGTAACCAAGCAACACCATTCTGTGTGGCTGGCAGCGGGAGAGGAGCGCTAGGGAGTGGTGAGGGCTGGGCCAATGGAGACAGCACATCCAGGTAAGTGGGTCAGTGTGGCCCTCTCTAGATGAGAGGATGTCTAAATTCCCTTTAGCTCCCAAATCTGCAATTGATTATTTTGAAGTTTCACATTTGGCCTGGTAACTGGCCTGGAGCCTTTCCCCCATGCAGTATTTATTAACCTGCATGGATCTGGCTGATCACGTATCATTGCAACATCTTTGGCCTTTATTTGGTAGAGTGGTTATTATTGAAGGAGAAGCTCACATAAAATATTTCATGTACAGTTGACTCTTGAACAATGTGGGGATTAGGGATGCTGACCCCCGCCCCCCCGCCACTGTTGAAAATTCACATATAATTTTGACTCCCTCCAAAACCTACTGTTCAACTGCAAGCCTTACCAATAAGAGTCTTACCAAAAAATATTAACTCATATTTTGTATGTTATATGTATTATATTCCATATTCTTACCATAAAGTAAGCTAAAGAAAAATGCTAAGAAAATCACAAGGGTCTGGCTCGCATGGCTCAGTAGTTGAGCATTGACCTATGAACCAGGAGGTCACAGTTTGATTCCCAGTCAGGGCACATGCCTGGGTTGCGGGCTCGATCTCCAGTGTGGGGTTCGGGGGAGGCAGCTGATCAATGATTCTCTCTCTTCATTGATGTTTATCTCTCTCTCTCTCCTTCTCCTTTCCTCTCTGAAGTCAATAAAAACATGTTAATTAGAAAAAGAGACCATTCCTAATTTAAAAAAGAAAAGAACAATGAAAATACATGTAAGTACTGTACGTATAGATCTGCACATAAATGGATCCCACAGTTCAAACTGATGTTCAATAGTCAACTGCATTTGTGGAACTTTGCCCCAAAGCTCGAGTTCTGCCGTCTCTCTTAAAAGACCAAGCTGCTGGTTACAAAACAAGTTATTACGTTGACCTTTTAACATAAAATGTGCATAGACTCCTTCCCCCCCTGCCAAGATTGCCACCAAATTCCATTGTCCCCCTTGAATACTCCAGATAACTCTTACCTCATCCGATTTGAGCTCCTCATCTTGCCTAGTCTCTTCAACCTCTTCACCCCTAACAGGTACCCCTCAATACCCCTTTCCCATCTTTTATCTCCTTATCCCCAACCTCCCTTCCCATCCCCCCCACACCCCCTCTCCAGACACATACCTACGGGGACTAGTCCACAGGGGTCAGAAGTGTTCCCTGCCACGGAAGACAGGACATCAGCCTGGCTTGTGGCTTCAACTGCAGAGGGTCAAGTTTGTGGGAGGGGAAGCACCAACGGAGCTCTTGAGAGAGAGAGGGGAGAGGAGGCCTGGTTCGCTGGAGGGAGTCACTGGACTGTCACAGACTGACTAACCCCAAACAGTCCGGTTGTTAAGGCCTGGTTTCCTACACTGCAGTCTGATTCATCCAAACTACAGTGAAGCGGCTCGGGCGTTTTTATTGTTCCAGTGATAACGATGTTGAACCAGGTTGACACCTGCCCCACAAGAACCCACAATTCCTTGGGCTAGTGAGTTGCTGACCTGTCCTGGCGTGCTGCGTGGCTGGCAGCTGGTCCCAAAGGAAGGCCGCAGTGGGCCAGGTGTCCTGAAGCTCAGAGGCCTGGTGTAAGCGTGAGCACCTGGGAGGCTGCAGCTGTAACCAGGCAAGTTTCTGTTCCTGTTACGTGTGTGTTTATGTTATTTTAGGTCCATGAGGGACAGGCCTGGGCCTACGGGCTCCTTTGCTCTGCTCTGCACCCCCTGCAAGGCCTGCAAGCCCTGCCCTACCAACAGCTCAGCTTTATGCCCTCCCCTGTGACCCTCCCCCACTATGCCCCAATTACACTGTGCTCTAAACGTGCCATGTTCCTTAAATAAGGCAGTTCTGCCTCTGGACCTTCACACGGGCTATTTCTGCAACTGGGACATTCATCCCACTGCTATTGCTCTCTCCTTCACATAAACATCTGGCTCCCAACATTCACTCGTCAGTTCATCCAGGAACGGTCTTTCTAAGGGTTTCCCCTGAATTTCCCTCAAAGATTGTTTATGGGTTGTAAGAGTACAGTAACAAAGGACACTGTTTTGTTTTCTTCAGAGCTATTAGTACCACCTGAAATTATTATTTTTTCTGTGTGTGTGTCTATTTTTTTGTCTTTTTTGTTGTTGTTGCTGTTGTTAATCTTTACCCCACGGTATTTTTCCACTGATTTTTAGAGAGAGTAAAAGGGAGGAAAGAGACAGAGAGAAAAACATTGATGTGAGACACATCAATTGGTTGTCTCACACGTGCATCCTGACCAGGGCCAGGGATTGAGCCTGCAACCTAGGTACATGCCCTTGACCAGAATCAAACCTGGGACCCTTCAGTCCACAGGATGAAGCTCTATCCACTGAGCCAAACTGGCTAGGGTTGCTTCTACTTTTTTATTTCTTTTTTCTTTTCTTTTTTTTTTTAATATATATTTTATTGACTTTTTACAGAGAGGAAGAGAGAGGGATAAAGAGTTAGAAACATCGATGAAAGAGAATCATCGATCAGCTGCCTCTTGCACACCCCCTACTGGGGATGTGCCCTCAACGAAGATACATGCCCTTGACCGGAATCGTACCTGGGACCCTTCAGTCGGCAGGCCGACGCTCTATCCACTGAGCCAAACCGGTTTTGGCTACTTTTTTATTTCTTTTATTGGCAATATCTGAAATTATTGGGTATATTTGTTTATTTCTCCAGTCCCCTCCCCTAATTGAACTGTAAGTGCCATGACAGCAGATTTGGGCCTGTATTGCTCATATCATTATACCTACCTTCAATATTAACACCTGACACATAAGTGGTGTCTAATGTGTGTGCATTAACTAAATGAATGGGGCATTCATTCATTGACTAAATATTATTGTGCACTTGGTGTGTGCAGGAGTTACAACTGTAAACAAGATAGGAAGAGGCAATGCATAAATAAGTGGAACTACAAATCTCTCAAATCAGTCAATAGAAAAAAAGAGATTCCCTTAAGGAGAGGCTGACAGATTAGAACGGAAGACAACCATTAAAATAACAATTAACTAATTAAAAATATGTCTTAAAAAAAAACAATAAGCAAAATAAGAAATTGCTTGTTTGTTCACAGATTGCTTTGAACATACATACTAGGAGCTGAGCTGTCAGCCATGGAGCTTAGAATTCTCAGGACTCTAAGCCACATTTATGAAGTGATAAAAGCATTTTATTCCTGAAAATGTGATAGGATCCCATGGGGCAAGTGACCGAGTTTCCAGGTCTCAGACTAATTTTCTGCTGAGGCGACTAATCAAGACCGTCCCAGGGCACCAGCAGACTCAGCAGGCTCAGCGAGTTGGAGAATAACTTTGGACCGTGTTTCAACATCCGAAGAATTGAGGTGTGGGGGATGGCCCAGGGCTCCGAGTGTCCTTTGGAGCTTGTCAAAGAGATCTGGCACGCGGCAGGGATTGCAGTAGGTCAATAGGGCTTCCTGTAAAGTTTCAAAAGAGAAGGTGGACCCGGTCACTTTCATCCAAGAGAAGTCCCACACCAGTAATGTTGTTGGAACCTTCTAATTTCCCCTCAAGCCCCTAGTTCTACTCACTTCTCTTACCTGTCAGGCCCCTGAAGGCATTTGATTCCATGGGTCCAGCTTCCAGACATTGGACATGCTGAGAAACTGGTAGGATTCTGAAATCCTTTGAAAATTGTTGTTAAACAAATAAACCATGATTTGGGGAAACTCAATGGCTAAAATGCTGGTGATCTGGGTTCCAAATCCAGAAATAGTCAATTCAAAAAATGTCCAAGAGTCTAGGATTATAAATCTCAACTTTTAAGGATTCATAAAATAAAACATTTTCGGCACTTGAAATTTTCCCCAAAATTATTTGTTTTATCCTTTGGTGGTTGTTTAGTTACTAGTACTTACTGCCTAACAAAAGCACCCTAAAACTTAGGGACATAAAAATAATCATTTTATTATGCTCCTAGCTTCTGTGGGTTAGGAATTCTGGCGGAGCAGGGAGGGGACAGTTGTCTCTGCTCTGACTCTGGGTCCTCAGCGGGGGTGAGTTGATGGTTGAAGGTTGGAATCAGGAGACCGTGTCATTCACGGTCTGGAAGTTGGTGGTGCTGTTGGTGAAGCTCAGCTACACAGTGTGGTCTCCATACAGGCCTGTTTGGGCTTCCTCACAGCATGGTAGCTGGGTTCCAGAAAGAGTGTCCCACCCAGGCAAGGCAGAGGTACCTGACGCTTTCATGAGCTGACTCCAGGTCTCATTGTAAGAAGAGAATGGGGAATGAGATTCTTGTAGGCATCTTTGGAAAATACAACCTGCCACAGTGGTGGATTTGACTTTCAAAAACAGTTAGTGCCTGGTGGCATGGCTCAGTGGTTGAGCACCAACCTATGAACCAGGTCCCGGTGTGATTCCCAGTCAAGGAACATGCCTGGGTTTCCGGGCTTGAACTTCAACAGGGGTGTGTGTGTGTGTGTGTGTGTGTGTGTGTGTGTGCGGGGGGGGGGGGGGGGGGTGCTGGAGGCAGCTGATCAGTGATTCTCTCTCATCATTGATGTTTCTATCTCTCTCTCTCTCCCTTCCTCTTGAAAGAAATAAAAATATATTTTTAAAAAATGTTTTTAAAATAGCAAAAAATTTTAGGAGTTAAATTTGATAAAAACCGTCAATGAACAAAGCTGTTTTGGGATTTAAAAGAATGAGGAGTGTAACTTTTAAATTATTAGAACATTTCCTTCTGTGGATTACCCCCAATCCAGGATTCATTTTCTAAAGACCACTTTTAGCACTTTTATTTATTTATTATTACTATCATTTTAATCCTCACAGGAGGATATTTTTCCCAGTGATTTTTAGAGAGAGTGGAAGGGAGTAAGGAGAAGAGGGGGAGAGACAAACATTGACATGAAAGAGACACATCAATTTGTTGCCTCCCACACCCCCCCCCCCCCCGCCCCCAACCAGGGTTGGGGACCTGCAACTGAGATACGTGTCCTTGACTGGGACTCAAACCCATGAACCTTCGGTCCATGGGGCTGATGCTTTAACTACTGAGCAAAAACAGCCAGGGCTAATTCTGGCACTTTTAAAACAAACAACATTGAAAATACCTTGGAGAAAAAAATAAAACAACCAACATCATTCCATTAATTATTATGGCAGATTTGATTGGGTATTTTATTAAGTATATCATCTCCGAGGGGAGAGTGTGAACAACTGCCATGTAGATAGGTGTATACTTTTTTTAAAAAAAAATTTGATATATTTTTATTGATTTCTGAGAAGAAGGGAGAGGGAGAGAGAGATAGAAACATCAATGATGAGAGAGAATTATGGATTGGTTGCTTCCTGCACTCCCCCTACTGGGAATCAAGCCCACAACCTGGGCATGTGCCCTTGACTGGAATACAACCCAGGACCCTTTAGTCTGTAGGCCGATGCTCTATCCACTATCCACTGAGCCAAATCAGCTAGGGAAACAGGTGCATTCTTGAATTTGGGTTTATTAGAAAACAAACAAATAGCCCGAACACCTTATATCATATATCATAGCCATCACCAAAAGCTACACTTTGCTTTTGAGATAAATTCTGAGAAACTGGCAACAGTCAGTAGACTCCAAACATTTTAAAATATATATATACATTGCCAAAACTGGTTTGGCAGACTGATGGGTCCCGGGTACGATTCTGGTCAAGGGCATGTACCTTGGTTGCGGGCACATCTCTGGTGGGGGGGTGTGCAGGAAGCAGCTGGTTGATATTTCTCTCTCATCGATGTTTCTAGCTCTCTATCCCTCTCCCTTCCTCTCTGTGAAAAATCAATAAAATATATTTAAATTATATATATATATATATATATATATATATATATATATATATATATATATAATTAAATTCAGAGAGAAAGGAAGAGAGAGATAGAAATATCATTGGTGCTAGAGAATCATTGATGGACTGCCTCCTGCATGCCCCCTCCTGGGGATGGAGCCCACAACTGGGGCATGTGTCCTGACTGGGAAACAAACTGTGACCTCTTGGTTCATAGATTGACCCTCGCCACTGAGCCACCCGGTCTGGCCCAAACACTTTTTATTTATTTTTTATTTTTAAAAAAAAATATATTTTATTGATTTTGTACAGAGAGGGAGAGAGATAGAGAGTTAGAAACATCGATGAGAGAGAGTCATCGATCAACTGCCTCTTGCACACCCCCTACTGGATATGCCCGCAACCAAGGTACATGCCCTTGACTGGAATCGAACCTGGGACCCTTCAGTCTCCAAGCTGACTCTCTATCCATTGAGTCAAACCAGTTTCAGCCCAAACACTTTTTAATTGTGTTTTCCAAACTATGTTCTGAGCACTAGTTCTTGAAGATGATAAATCTTCTTCCTGGAGATTAATAATTAATAATCCATACAAGAATTAAAGGATCTCCACACACAAGAAATACCTGTTTGACATTGTTTAACCCCGTGACCAAAAACTCCCTTTTCAAGGAGATCCTATTAATATACCTTGGAACTGCTTTACTGTGGAAAATACTGCCCTGTGGTCTTATCCCTAAAAAATGTCTGGAAATAGCAACAAAATATGTACTGCTGATTTGCCATTTTGTCCCCAAAGTTTATTTTTAACTTCTGATTAAACTGGTGCCAGTTGGTCTGATTAACCAGGGGGATGGAGGACACCTGGGGCCATTTGATAAAGACTCATTAATGTAACACCGCCGGCGCTGCCTGGGTTTCAAAGCCACTTTCACAAATGTGAAAAGCAATCTGGGGTATAGACTGTAAAAGAACCACGGAGCTGGAAGAAACCTTAGCGATTATCTGCTCGGGCTCCTTTATCTTGAAGATGGAAACTGAGGCCTACCTCTGTTGGACACCTTCCCCAAGAAACCTTAGTCAGTGGCAAATCAGAACTGGAAGCCAAATGTACTAGCACTTTCCTAATATAAACGGAGCATCTGTGTGTCTTAGAGTAAGTCTGGATTCTACACCCCTTAGAAGCAAGAAGTTGAAATCAGACCTTACGAGGCTCTGCCATTTACTAGCTGTATGATTTTAGGCAACTTACTAACTCATTCAAACGCTCCAAGCCTGTTTTCTTTTTCTTTTTTAATATATTTTATTGATTTTTTACAGAGAGGAAGGGAGAGGGATAGAGAGCTAGAAACATCAATGAGAGAGAAACATCTGCCAGCTGCCTCCTGCAACCCCCCCACTCCCGGGTATGTGCCCGCAGCCAAGGTGCATGCCCTTGACCGGAATTGAACCTGGGACCCTTCAGTCCACAGGCCGAGGCTCATCCACTGAGCCAAACTGGTTTCGGCCCAAGCCTGTTTTCTTGTCTATGCACAGGAATCAGTTTGCTCCCTAGCTGCCTTGCAGGGGTAATTATAAGAGCCAAATGAGGCGTGGTATTGTACGGAGGCTTCTGCAAATGTAGGTGTTGATTGGTTTGCTTGCTCTCTGCTAGTATGTAGTTCTCTCAGTTCATGGAAATGTGACTCTGGACACCTTGATAGTTTGATTGGTTGGAGATGTTGATGGACTCACCAGTGCAGTTAATCATTTAAACAAGCTGCTTGCTTTTTATTTTTTAACTCATTGTAAATGGCACAAAATGAATAATTGAAGGCAAAACCTCAAACCCATTTCCAAAGATTCTTAGAGATAAAACCTAAGACACCACTGATGTCCCCTCATTGAGCCTGTGAGCTGGAGGGGCTCCTGTTCACCTGGAAAAACTGGGCGACGGGAGGCGGGGCAGGCAGGCCTTCTGCTAACACTAGCAGGGCTCCGGCAACAGTACAAACAGAAGCCCACACACCAGACGTCTAAACATTTAAAAGTTGTAAATAAAGACGGCCAATTGCTAAATTAAATATGTTTTATCCTCCTACCTTCAAAACAACCTTTTACATTTTCAGAAATTCCTATAAAACGTGGCATCACAGAGTGAGTTGAGCCTGGCTGCCAGCCCCTGCCCTGGGGCAAAACACCCTTTCCTCCACCTACCACCATCCAGCCCTGTGAAGGCCTGCCTTACATCCATGCCCCCTGCAAACAGCGTTCCCTAGGCCACCCTTTAATTTGTTTATTGATTTCGGAGAGGCAGGGAGAGGGAGAGGGAGGGAGAGATAGAAATATCAATGACAAGAGAATCATCCATCGGCCGAAACCCAGGCATGGGCTCTGACCAGGAATCGAACCCTGATGTCCTGGTTCATAGGTTGACACTCAACCACTGAGCCATGCCTGCAGGGCTAGGCTACCCTAGATGCAGGGACCTAACCGTCACTGCTGGGAGGATGGACCCCAGGAAGAAGCCTGCACAGTCTCTGGAAGCAGGCTCAGGACTATTTGGACGAGAAATCCCAGGGTCTGAATAACAGTATCCTGGAAGTGGTGTAAAAGCCAGGGCTTGGACTCCCAGTGGCATGTCCCTCAGCTCCACAGTATCCCTCTGTGAGGAAGGGCTCAGCCAGAAGAGGGCCAGGGCAGGGCCCCTCCCCTGAGCTAAGAACAGGACTTCGGTTAGAAGGCTCTTGCAAGGGTGGTAACCAGGCTGTGACCCAAGGAGTGAAAAGGAGAGAGCAGTGGGGAAGGCCACACAGGGAAGATTGTGCGTGACCGACATGCGGGGAACAAAAAAGAAAAGAGACAACAGAAGATGCCAAATTTTCAATCCTGGGTTATTGGTAGGGTCAGGGTAAGCCTCTAACATAGGAAATCTCAGATTTCTGTAGCACGTATGATTTTTCATAAATGAGCAACACCGTTTCTCAAATATTTTTTTAAAAAATATATTTTATTGATTTTTCACAGAGAGGAAGGGAGAGGGATAGATAGCCAGAAACATCGATGAAAGAGAATCATCGACTAGCTGCCTCCTGCATACCCCTCACTGGAGATGTGCCCACAACCAATGTACATGCCCTTGACCGGAATCAAACCTGGGACCTTTCAGTCCGCAGACCAACGCTCTATCCACTGAGCCAAA
This sequence comes from Pipistrellus hanaki, assembly GCF_964339955.1. Lineage (NCBI taxonomy): Eukaryota > Metazoa > Chordata > Mammalia > Chiroptera > Vespertilionidae > Pipistrellus > Pipistrellus hanaki. The sequence continues at coordinate 52,904,405 of NC_140503.1, read as the reverse complement.
CTGGTTTCAGCCATTTCTCAAATATTTTCAATCAGAATTGTCCCTCATTCATATGTGTTCAGGATAATGCAGCTACTTCAGCAATTGCCCCAAACATCTATATATATAAAAGCCAAGTGACTGAAATGACAGAATGACAGGAACAACCAGAATGACTGGTCGCTATGATGTGCACTACGGCAGCCAACTACCTAATCGGGACCCCAACTGCCCCCCCCCCAACTTCCCACAGCCCCTTCCTCCCAGCCAGGCCCCTTATTGCCCCCCACCACCCTAATCGGGTTTGGGGCCGGCCATCCAACCACCTCGGCCCCGCCCCCTGGCTACAGCTCCTCCTCCTGGCCAGCCCCACCTGGATCACCCCCCCTCCTCACATCCCTTCTCCCCCACTGGCCTGGTCCAATCTGCCCCCATTGGAGTGAGCTGGCCAGACCGCACCCCTGCATGAATTCATGCACCTGACCTCTAGTTAGATATAAGAACAGTTCTGCTTAGAAATGTATGTTAACAGTGATATCTGAGAGGAAAATGTGTGATTTCTACTTAAATATTCTGTTACCTCAAGCCAGGCAAATAAAACATTCTGTAGCCTTTATGGCTAAGATTTTAATTGGCTGCAAAATGGGGCTATTGAAATTGCTTTACCACTAATTTTGAAAGCCCACTTCTAGAGTGGAATGGGGTGAGATTTTCTAAGCCTGAGTTCTCAAATGTCTGATACATGACTTTTCCTGTTACAGGCCAATCCAGCTCAATCGTAGATGAAAAAACATATAGATGGAATATAATTATTCCAATTCGAATATGGCCATGACAGCCAGTCAGCCAACATTCCAGACATAAAAAATTGTTTAGTTTCTTATTTCATTGTTTTTTTATGGGGAATTGCAATAATGGTTTGTGCCAGATAACTCTGACAATGTAGTACTGTAATTGAATTCTAGAGTTATTGTTTAAACCCTCTTGAGAAACAAAGATGTATCTTTATTTAAAAGTAACACATCAAATGGTTGCTTGAAAGATAAAAGTATTTAGTCTTATGAAAGGTCCTACTGAGAAATAATAGATCACAGTGTTCCCACGATGTTTTTTTTTAAATAAATAGTAGCAATTTTAAAAATTGTTCCCTTCTTTCTCTTAGTACCAATAACTGTGCAGGAAAACCATACACTTAAGTATACCTTTGTTTTCCTTAGAGAATTCCAAATACCCTGGTAATCCCCAAACCAGAGCCTGAGGGACACGGAAAAGGTGTAAAAATAAATAAATAAATAAAAGGATATAATTTGTGAATGGTTAGATCCTCGTCTTCAACTTTAGCTGTTCTCTAACCCTACAGAATATGCCTGACAAACTCCAGGTCTCAGATGGGGCTGGGGTAGGTGAGGCTAAGGGTGGGGGTGAGGGTAGGGGCAAGATCTCTAAGAAAATAGATCAGAATTGATTCTTGTTCTTCAGAGGACACCAAGAAGCAAGGGAATAGAATTATTTTTAAAAATATATATATTTTACTGATTTCAGAGAGGCAGGGAAAGGGAAAGAAAGATTGAAACATCCATGATGAGAGACAGTCATTAATCAGCTGCCTCCTACATGCCCCACATTGGAAATAGAGCCCTCAACCTGGTTATATGCCCTGACCAGGAATAGGACTGTGGCCTCCTGGTTTATAGGTCGACACTCACCCACTGAGCCACGCCCGCTGGGCAGGAGTAGAATTCTTTGCTAAGCAATTTTTCTCAAGTCCTGGTTGAATCTTGGGGATGCTGGTGAACCACATACTCCTCATTTCTGGTTCTGAATTAGTTGAAAAATGGGCATACAAGACTCTTGGGAATAAAACCACATCTTTATTAACGGTAAGGCTGCATCAGAGGACACGGCTTGCACCTGTGGCCATGGTGGGACCGTCCGTTCCCCCGGTGGATGGGGAGAGCTGTTCTGCAGAGCACACTTGACCTGCCTCTGCAGCAAAGACCACAGTCCCTGCGGGATTCCGAGAGGAGCCCCATCCGGATGGCAGGCCCCGAGTCCCCTCCCAGCCCTGCTTGCTGCAGGGGCATGTACCGGCAGGTCTTAGCCAGACAGAGGGAGCAGGCAGTGCGGCCTTTACCCCCATGTGCCTGGTCATATCAGTCACCCCGCCCTCAAGCGCAGGGCCGGGAGCAGCTTTCTTGCTGCTCCAAGAGGACAACATGTGGCTAAGGGGGGAAGTGCTCCTTCGTCGTCTTATCCTCTCAGGGGAACATTCCGGAGCTGGTGGGTCCTGGAAGTGATATTTTTCTAATGAGCCCATGTTTTCATCAGAGCAGCGCTGGGTGACATTCACGCCCTCTTGTTCTTGGTGGGCGAGCAGGGGAAGGCAGGTGTAGTTTGCAGTTGGAGCATTTGCAACGGAAACTCTGCCATCAATCCTGGGAAGGAACCGGGGATTCCCTCCTGAGACCCCCTTCCTCCCCCACAGGACTTGTCTGGAGGGAAGAGAGTAATTTATATTTATTTTGATGTGAAGCGTCTCCCTTCTGAGCCTGTCGGGGGGAGAAGAGCCCCGAGTGTGGTGAGAAGCTTGAAGGGGAAACCTGGATATATGCACACGGGGAATGCTGAGTTCTGGAAAAGTCTGAACATTAGTTAATCTCTGGTATCCTCCCTCAGCCTGCGCTTCACTTGACCAAAGCCCTCCCTCCCACCCATGTCCCTCACCCTCAGATGACCTCTCCTCCTTCTAAACGTGTCCAAACAAGCATGTCTTCGTCCCTTCAAGTGCCGTTTATAGGTAGGTGGCAGCAGGAAAATAAATAAATTAAAACAATGAACAACAAAGCGCCAACCTTTTTAGCCCTCTTCGGATGCATTTGTATTTTAAAAGAAAACACGGGTTGACAGGTATAAATATCTCAGTGGTTTACATTTCAGGCAGAATTCTGAAGCTGCTTGCCTGGGAATGGGGGGTGGCACTGTTCCCGTGCGGAGCAGACAATACAGCCTTCTGTGAGCGCACGTTGGGAGTGGGCCAGGCACGGTGTCAGCAGAGGTCAAGAACGACGGAGACAAAGCGGTGGCCAGTGACGGGCACAGATGAGGTCACTGGTAACTTAAAGGAACGGGGAGCAGCAGTGGTGTGATGATGGGAGATAGCACGAGGGGGTGTGGACTCCATTCAGGCAGCGGCTTCAGCCCCAAAGTCACGGGAGCCAGGACGGGGTGGCTCAGTGGTGGAGTGTCCACCTATGAACCAGGAGCTCACGATTTGATTTCCCTGCCTGGGTTTCCAGCTCAATCCCAAGTGTAAGGCTTGCAGGAGGCAGCTGACCAATGATTCTCTCTCATCATTGATGATTCTCCCTCTCCCTTCCTCTCTGAAATCAATGAAAATATGTTTTTTTGAAAAGTCACAGGAAAAAAATATTTTAACTGGGAATAATGGGCCCACGCTTGGGAAGTGTAGCAGAATGAGACATCTTACAGTTGACCCTGGAGCAATGGGGAGCGAGGGGTTTGGGGGTAGGGGGTGGTTAGCGGCACCTACCCCATCCCCACCCCATCTCTTCAAGATCCAAAATCCGCAAACAACTTTTGTCTCTACAACTGGCTCTTTCTATCCTCAGATTCAACTAACCACGGCTCCAAAACGGTACTTTTCATTTGTGGTTGGGAATCCACCATTGGGAATGTGAAAATACGCTTTCCATCTGTGGTTGGAAACCTACGGATATGACAGGCAGAATGCATTTATTGGAAAAAACAAATCCTGTAAGTGGGCCCGCCCATTCAAACCCGTGCTGTTCACGGGTCAACTGTAATTCTCTGGACATCTGAACTGCTTAGTTGGCTTTTTCTAAGCAAACCCTAGTCGTTTGCTTGTTTGTTTGTTTGTAAATATATTTTCATTCATTTCAGAGAGGAAGGAGAGGGAGAAAGAGAAACATGAGTGATAAGAGAGAATCATCCCCTCGCTGCCTCCTGCTTAGGGATGGAGCCCCAACCCTGGCTGTCCCACCCTGACTCCAACCGTGACCTCCTGGTTCATAGGTCCACACTCAACACTCAGCACACCGCCCTAATCCTGAGCAAGGGAAGCACAAACGGCATTCAGAGAAACAACCAGATGGCAGACGCGGAGCAGAAGCGACTTCCCGCAAGCTCACCGGCCTGCGTGGATCTCCACCTGCGGCTCCACGCGTCTCCGAAGCAGCTGCTGCAGCGGCGCTGCCGGGCGGTGGCCTCTGAGCCCGGCCTGCGCCTCTGAGCCCGGCCTGCGCCTGCGCCTGTGGGGGAGGCAGCACGGGATGCCCACCCGCCCCGCTCGGCCAAAGGGGAGCCGCCCAGGAGCAGCCTCCGCGGCTGCGGGACAGGGACCGGTCATCCTGCCGGGGATGGTGGGCCGCACGGTGGGCATGAACAGTGGCAAGAGCGTCAACCAGAAGGAATCAAGCCTGAGACGGCTGGCCACTACCTGGGCGAGTTCTCCATCACCGAGGAGGCGGTGAACCCCTGCCTGCAGGGCATCGGGCCTCCTAGGCCTCCTGCTTCGTCCAATAGGAAGCACAGACTTATCTAGAGAGAGAAAGGGAGGGAGAGAGAGAGAGGGAGGGAGGAAAAAAAAGGAACCGCCAGCTTCTTCCTTTCTAGCTGCAGGACTCACGCACAGGTGGTACCTTGATGGTGGGATCTGCCCTGGGTCAGTCTCCTTGTCCATATAAATGTGTTCTCTTCCTCCCCCGGCAACCCCTCTGCTCAGCCAAGGGCATCCCACTTATACCTTATCTTCATATATATATATATATTTGATTTCAGAGAGGAAGGGATAGGGGGAGAGAGAGAGAGAAACATCGTTGATGAGAGAGAGTCATTGGTCGGCTGCCTCCTGCACGCCCCGTACTGGGGATTGAGCCCTGACGGGGAATTGAACTGTGGACCTCCTCCTGGTTCATAGGTCAATGCTCAACCACTGAGCCACTTGGGTGGGGCTATAGCTCATATTCTTCACACACCCATCCTTGCCTCTGCCCTGCTCTCCCCCATTCCCCCCCGCCCCCCCCCGCCCCCCGCCCCCCCCCCCCCCCCGCCCCCCCGGGCCTGGGCTGTTCCTGCCCCTCTGCATCCCTCACTTCTTCAGATTTTCTGATACTTCCTTCTCTGGGCAGACTTCCCTGAGTACCAGGATCCCTGATATAATATTATATCCTATCTAATAAAAGGGTAATATGCAAGTTGACCCTAATGGCAGAACCACCAGAACAACCTCTCAACCAGTCACTAACCACCTCTTGGTCCCTTCCCCCACCGGCTGGCAGGCTCTGATGGCCTGATGGTGAATGTGGAACTGGGGGTGGGTGATGGGGGATACGGGCAGTGCCAGCCAAGGCCCCCATCCTACCAGTCTCCCCCCACACACAGAGGGTGCCCTGTGGTGGGGACTGGGCTGGCAAGCAAGTGGGAATGGCCGACCTCTTGGTCGTTCCCCTGCCCCTGGCCAGCAGACTCCGATTGTCCAGTGGCGAATGGGTTACTGGGTGCACGGCAGTGGGGGGACGGGGCTGGTTGCCAGCAGCCGGGGAAGATGGCCCTGATCACAGGCCAGGCCTAGGGACCTTACTTACGCATGAATTTTGTGCGCCGGGCCTCTAATCATATTAGCCACGACAATGATCAGAGCAATAATAATAATGCCATACATTTGAATAGTGCTAAGAATATTTCAAAGTGCTGGCACATATTTTGTTACATTTCTGCATCACAGGATTATTCAAAAGATAGTAAGGGATTAATATTCTTACCTAAAAACAAAACAAAAATCAGCAAGAAAAGTGAAGTCTAGAAAGAGTAGACTTATGTCCCACAGTTAGGGTGTAAAATCTCAAAATATAATGACATCATGAGGACTTGCTTTGTTTCACCTGTAAATATAGTGCAATATTACAGTTGCAATACTTGGAGCAAATCCTACCAACTATTGATCATTTACAAAAGATTAATTTAAACAGCATTCAAATTCAAGCATGTAAGTAGACCAGCGAAATTACTGAGGCAAAAATATCAATGTACCCTGGTTTCTGAATCACTCTTGTGGATCATTTTTAATAAACATGTAACACCTCCTTCATCTCTGAATAATGACATCAAATGTTCCTGGGAAATTGACCTTCTCCAGAGGAAAATCAATAAAACTATGACAAAATAACATCCTAAAACAAACATAAGAGCAGGGGAAATAAAAAGAATATTTATTTTGATAAGAATTATTTCCAAGAATTGGCTATAAAATAAAAACAAAGAAAGTCTCTTTAAAATTCTGAGCCAGAAAGTATTTATTTTATACAGATGAAAGTATAAATCTTATTAAAGAGCCAAGACTGCATGAGAAAATAATTCAAAAACTTAAATAAGAGCTACTGAAGTAGAAGCTAAAATGCATGGATGTTGGTATATAGTTGGAGTTTAACTCATGATTGAAAGTAAAATAGCAAGCCGAGACCAGTTTGGCTCAGTGGATAGAGCGGCTGCCTGTGGACTGAAGGGTCCCAGGTTCGATTCCGGTCAAAAGGATGTATGTTGGTTGTGGGCACATCCTCAGTGGGGGATGTGCAGGAGGCAGCTGATCGATGATTCTCTTTCATCAATGTTTCTAACTCTCTATCCCTCTCTCTTCCTCTGTCTGTAAAAAATCAATAAAATATATTTTTAAAAAAAGTAAAATAGCAAATATTCATATAGTGCTAATTTCATGCCAGGCATTGTTCTAAGCAATTTAAGCATATTAACTATTTAATTCTTATAACAACCCAATGAGATAGGTCTATATCATGCTCATTTTACAGATGAGGAAACTGTGATACCGACCAGTGAAGTGACTTGCCCAAGGTCACACAGCCAGTAAATCAGAGTGCTGAGACATGACCACAGGGGGTCTAGTTCTAAAGTTTGTGATCTTAATCACTTGGCATTTTATGATCCTTCTGCTAGTAGAATAATAATAACTTTTAAGTTATAATTTCCTATGTTAATAACCAAAGTAAAGCTTTAGGTAGTAAGTGAAATACATGCATGCATGACATTGGCCTTGGTTGTAAAATAAGCCACACCCAAAATATCCCATCTTTCTATCTCCCCAACTACAGTGGACAGACTCTATTAGGCAACCTGCACATTTCCCAGCTCACTTATTCAAAGTTCAAGTTGTTTTTAAACTCACAGTCCATTCTGAAGAGTTTCTTGTACATAGGTTGCTCTAATTTGTGCCATGGAGACATGACCCCCACCCCACGCATGAACACATACTCCAAAGGCAGCAGCCATGTAAAGTCTGGCCAGTGAATGGACTGGCCTCACTCAAGACCTTTGGCCAACCATGTGGTGCCTGGACCAATTAGACTCTCTCCCTTTAAGACTTTTAATGTGAGACAGAGGGGGATGCTGAATGAGTGATTGGGGCTGAGACACAGGAAAAGCAGCAGAGGAGTCATGAAGCAGTAGAAACCATGATTAAGCAGGAGTCGTGAGAAAAAAACAGAGAAGAGCAGGATCCGAGGAACCGAATCACAGACTCAGCCATGGACGGGGATTATAGGCAAGCCCTGAGTTAAACGGGGTTACCAGAGCCACATGAATCTGGAAACGACATCCGGGACATTTTCATGGAGCCAGCAATGCAATTACGAAGATGGTTCCCTGTCACCTCTAGGTTTGCACGGATCCTTATAATACTCTCCCATTCCTAGAGGCATTTTGAATATATTTTTGCATCTTGCAACCTGAAAAAAAAAGGAGTAACCCAGGAACTTAGAGCCCTTGCCTTCTCTTTCTCAAATAGGCCATTACCACATTCTGCCAAAACTGTCCTGAGACCCCTCCTTTTCCACCCACCTCTTGCCTGGAGGTCCTAATCTTCCTAGCTGCAGTGGCCTCCTAGCAGGGCCTGCTGAAAAAAACGCAGAAACGTAATTTTCTAATTTGTTTAAAAATTCTTCTGATGAAGAATTTCAATGGGTTGGACTTGTCTGTTTTAAAAAGTGTAAATTATCCCCTTCTGATTACTATGCTATTACCTCTGATTGAAATCAGAGAACGTGGAAATTGCCTAGATGAATTTCAACAAAAATGCTTGCATAATGGGTATGTGGGACTGACAAAATAAAAATCGTCATGTTTTATAATTTGATGAACAAGGATAGATCCAGAGACAAATGGTAGGGGAGGCGGGGTTTAGAAAGCAACCAAAGGACTTGCATGCATGCATATTAGCATAACCAATGGACACAGACACTGGGGCAGTGGGGGGTTGCATGGGGTGGGAATGGTAGTGGGGTGGGGGTAGGGGTCATTTGGGGGAAAAGGAGACATATGTTAAACTTTAGACAATAAAAAAAAGAAAATCAATAAAATTAAAAGATGGTCTCAAAAAATTATCATGTTTTATAAGCACACTTCTTTCTTTGGGTCTGCTTTACTTCGGTAAGGTATCTTTCATCGGCCATGACAGCCACTAACACCCAATGTCAAATTTTCTCATCTTCCGTAAGTCAAGATTTCCAAAATAATGAACCATAATCGAACTTAAATTATTCATATTGTCTTTAGAAAGAACAAACATTAAAATGCTTATTATAACTAATCAATCTCACTTTAAAAATTATTTCTGAGTATATGTTTTATATTGTACATATTAGTAATATAGTACAAGTATTACACATAAGGGTACAAGCTCAAAGTATTAATGAATGAGGTGTGTAATTTTTTTTATATCCTCACTCAAGGATATTTTTTCATTGATTTTTAGAGAGAGTGGAAGAGTGAGGGAAAGACAGAAATATCGATGTGAGAGAAACATTGATTGGTTGCCTCCTGCATGAGCCCCGACCAGGGCCCAGGCCAGGGAGGAGCCTGCAAGATGAGATGCGTAATTTTAAAAATTGGGCCAAGAGTTCTCAACACATGGAGAGCATTTTTTTTATTTTCTTTTTTATTGTGTCTATATGAGATGATGGATGTGAAACAAATCTATTGTGGTTATTATTTCACAATATATGTAAATCAAACCATCATGCCGTATGCCTTCAAATTATACAGTAATGTCTGCTAATTATTCTCAATAAAACTGGACAAAAATATTGGGGATCCCTGGCCTCTAGGATAAAATGTTGTCTTCAAGGTTTTTCTCCAGCATCCTTACCCCCCCCCCCCCCCCCCCCCCCCCCCCCCCCGCCGTACCTCTCCAGCCATTCCCACCCAGCTCCTCCCCTCCAATCAAGCCGGCCATTTCTGGAAGCTTGTGCTACTCCATGCTCCCCTCCAAGCTTCTCTCCCATCAGGTAACTTATAGGTGGCATACCTATATTTTCCTCCTACCAATCTAAATGGTCATATGGTTCCTAACTTTTAATTTCTTCCCCATAATAGTGATACAGACCCTGACTTAAAATATGTTAGTATCCAATAGTATAGTTATGTTCTGTTTTGATTTGTGTTCGACTACAAATTAGATACCAACATTACACTTTTCTTTAAAAAAAATTTTTTTTTTCAGAGAGGAAGGGAGAGGGAGAGAGATAGAAACGTCAATGATGAGAGAATCATTGTTCAGCTGCCTCTTGCATGTCCCCTCCTGAGGGACTTAGAATCAAGCCTGAAAATCAGGCATGTGCCCTGGCTGGGAATTGAACCATGACCTCCACTGCGCCACACTGACTGGGCACTAAGTATATATATATATATATATATATATATATATATATATATATATATATATATATTTTTTTTTTTTTATTTTTTATTATTATTATTATTATTATTATTATTATTATTTTTAACATGAATTCTTTTTTTCCCCCTAGATATATTTTATTGATTTTTCACAGAGGGGAAGGGAGAGAGATAGAGAGCTAGAAACGTTGATGAGAGAGAAACATCGACCAGCTGCCTCTTGCACACCCCCTACCGGGGATGTGCCTGCAACCAACGTACATGCCCCTGACTGGAATCGAACCTGGGACCTTTCAGTCCGCAGATCGACGCTCTACCACTGAGCCAAACCGGTTTCGGCTAACATTATATTTTTATGCTAACAACATTTGTTTAGATATACCTACATAGTGGCCAATATATATATTTGTGGCCCATGTATTGACTCATTATTGCTTTTGGCTTTTGGTACAACAGGCCTTCCCTTTCCACAGCCGTTTTGCAGGTTTCCCGCAGTACCCGGCAGCAGACTTTGCCAGGGGCCTTCCATGTCCCATCAACAGTTATTGTTTCCAAGCCCAGCCGGCCAATCTCCACCTCAGCACCTGCAACTCGACCTGACTTCTCTGATGGCTGCCCAGCCCCTTGCTCCTGCCAGGTGCAGGCACGAAATGTCAGGGGAGGAATGCCTCCTGGGAGCAGTTGAAGGGGGTTGGGGGATACCCAGCTGATTGCCTCTCAGGCAGGAAAACTGAGACATTTTCTGCCCTGGCCCCCGTGGGTTCCTCAGTGAGATGAAGCTCTGGTTGCCCGTGGTGGTGGCTAGCTTGGTTCTGTGCCTTTTCTGGCCTCCCTCCCTTTCCCTTCTCTCTTCCCCAGGACCCCACAAGGTGTCTCCTGAAACGACTTCTCACATAAACAGCGGTTCATCCTGGAACTACTGGGGGTTGAACTGCAGGGTCCCTCTACCTGTAAATTTCTTTCAGCCAATGCAGTCAGCCCATCCTAGCCATAGATTCGACCACCAGCAGACTGAAAACAGTATTTCCACATTCCCGTCTGCAATTTCCCAGCCACAGCGCCCCAAGCCCGGATTGTTTTTGCTCTTTTTGATCCATGGATGCGAAGGGCCTAATGTAGAGTCAAAAACACCCCTAACTCCCACTTTGGTCAAGGGCCAATCAAGGGTATACTTTTAAGAGAAAGCGAACCAAGACAAGATCCTTTAGAGGTTTCTTAGTGTGAATTTATTGGTGGCCAACTCAGTTTTATTTATCAGAAAACATCTTCATTTATTCTAACTTTGGGAAAATAGTTTTGCTGAACATACAGTCTATTTGTTTTATTTTAATCCGCAGGAGCCTTTGTTACAGGTCCAAAGTCCTTGAGTTTTAGTCCACTGGGTTAAAAGCCCAAAACTCAAAACATCAATTTGGAGTTAGGAAAGGTTTATTGATGGAGAAGACACCACCCAAGAAAATGGAGCCTCAGTGGTACCTCTGATTCATCTTAACAAAGTACAGACAGAGTTCAGGCCTCTTTTGTGTTGAGGGGGAGGGGAAATGGGAGGCTGTTTTTGTAAAATTCAAGCTGCAAGCAGAATTCCTCTAATGATTAGCATGTGCTTATGGGAGATGAAGCCAAAGATATTAGCCTGAAGGCCAGGGGAACAAAACAGGCTGAACCTGGAGTCCAAGAGACCCGGCATTTCACTCTGTCACACCCTCAGGGCCTAAACTGGGGTTGCTTTCCTTCAGATGAAATTTTTATTTGCATTTGCAAACACGGGGCCCTCCCTACTGGAAACTTTGGGCCCCTTCCATGGTGCTTGGCTTAACCTGGAGGTGAAGGTTCAGCTCCCTTCTGCTGCTGCTGACCCAGGCTTTAGGCCCTGTTATGGGCTGAATTGTGTCCATCCCCTAATTTATATCTTCAAGTCCCAATGCCCAGTACCTCAGAATGTAGTCTATTAGATGATAAGGTTTTGAGAGAGGTGATCAAGTTAAAATGAGACTGTTAGGGTGGGGCCCTGTTCTTACAAAAGGAAGAGATCAGGGAGGCTTGAACACAGGGATGACCGGGTGAGGAGGAGATGGAGGGAGAGGATCTGCCGCTGAGGAAAGAGGCCTCCGAGGAACCCAACCCTGTTGGCACCGGGATCTCAGATCTCAGACTTCTCGCCTCTAGAGTTGTGAGAAAGCAAATCTGTCAGCGCACCTCGTTTGGGATATTGTGTCATGGTGTTACAGAAAACCGAAGAAGATGCAATACTTAGAGAGAGATTGAGTTACATTTATTATGTGCGGGTCCAAAGGAAAATGTCTTTCAAATTCTGGGCCCCAACATGAAGGAATTCTCCCTATTTATTTGATTTTACCTTCTTTGTCTCCCAAATATGGGGTGCTTCCAGTCCCTTTTGCAAGTTCTTAAAGAGCCCGTTTGGGCTAGGCCTTGAGACCTCAACCAGAGGCCTGGCCTGGCGCCAGCGCTGATAACCTTGTCTGGGGAAGGTTTAATGGCCTCGCTGAAGTGGGAGTAGTCTTAGCAAGCAAGAATTTACAGAAGCCCATTAGCAGGGTTAAAATTTCAAACAGCAGTTTCCATATAAGATGGTTGCTCCAATGGCAGCCCTAGCGAACTAACACAGGCACCTGCAGCTTTCCTCCTGCGTGCTCCTTCCACCATCCTGGTTCCACCTCACATTTAATCTCTTCTCTGGGAAACTTCCCTTTCTGAGAGCTCACTGTTGCACAGGGCAGCAAGTTTCATTGAAGACCTAGTGGTTGTTTTTTTTGTTTTGTTTTTTTAAAAAAATATATTTTATTGATTTTTTTACAGAGAAGAAGGGAGAGAGATAGAGAGCTAGAAACGTCGATGAGAGAGAAACATTGACCAGCTGCCTCTTGCACACCCGCTACCGGGGATGTGCCCGCAACCAATGTACATGCCCTTGACTGGAATTGAACCTGGGACCTTTCAGTCCACAGACCAACGCTCTACTGCTGAGCCAAACTGGTTTCGGCAAGACCTAGTGGTTTTGTTGGGGCATCTGTTCAGATGCTTCCAAAGTGCCTCTGATTCTACTGCTGTTGTACCTACCATTTCACTCCGCTTCCTCCCATATCTTCCTCCCATATCTTCCTCCCATAATCTCCCAGGGTGACCTTTCCTCTCCTGAAACTTCGCATGCACACATACATTATTTATTGCCATCTATGCTACCTCCGAATTCGTGTTTTCTTGAAAACAAAGGCCAAATCTTACACTGCCCTCTCTCTCCCACAGCGCAATAGGCAGTTCTCCACGCGACAGGTGCGGACTCCACGTCTGCGAAGTGAGTGCGTGTGAAACGAAAAACAAGGGTCTCCCACTGTTAGCTGTCAGGGCCGCACTGAACAGGCAGAGTGGCTGTGGGTAGTAAGTGGTCCAGATATGTTTTAGCGACACAAAGATCATGTCTGAGGCCGGATTCACAGAGAGCCGGGAGGAGTTCATGAAGAAACATTCCACTATTGGCCCAGAAACACCCCCGAGGGACACGAAGACTGAAATGAATCAGAGCAGCAATCCCAGTTTATTTTGCAAGCCCTGTTCTTCCTGAGAAGCAACAAAAATAATGAAACTAAATTTATCTTGCCCTGCCTCGCACCAGAAAGGAAAATACAGTCACCTGCTGTGACTCACGCAGTCTAGTTGGCAATGACTTCCAGGCTCTTCTTCCAGTAAGAAGCAAGACGGGAGAACCGAGAGCTGTTTAGTTCGGCCTGTGTGGCGATGGATGTTAGACCAAAACTACACAGAATCCCTTTCAGATGGGGACTTGGTCTGTAAATGAAGTCTGATTTTGAAAATTACAGAGACTTTAAGATAGCTTCCATGATGTCATCTGATAGGGCTAAAGAAATAAGAAGGAATTAAGTGAAAAATAAAGACTGAAGAGTTAGAGAGCCCCTGGTCTGAGTTACTTCAGGGTTTGAAGAAGAGGGACGGACGGTTGGGCAGGAGGGGTGGAGCTGTGAGGGGAGTGCGGTACCAGGCTTCCTTTCTGAGATGACTCAGGCAGCTGGAAGGGGCCTCCTCCTTTCCTGCCTCGAGGCGTTTGGAATCTGGAACAAGACACACAGCCTTACCCCATCCTGTCTCTCACCGCAGCATTCTGTGTCAGTGGTACAGGAGGAGGAGCCAGGTCTTCGTTCACTGTGAGGAGAGACTGAGGAACAAGCTTATGCTTAGGCCAGTGTGAACCCTAATGCTTGGACTGAGTGTGATTTGTAGCCGTCAGTGGGCTCTATTTCCTGAAGGGCCATGGAATTAGGAATTACCTAGCCTTGCCCTGGCTGGTGCTGCTAAGTGATCAGAGTGTTGTGCTGTGCACCGAAGGGCCATGGGTTTGATTCCTAGTCAAGGGCACCTACCTGAATGGGTTGCGGGTTTGATCCCCACCCCAGTGGGGCATGTGAAAGAGGCAGCCAGTCGATGTATCTCTTTCTCATTGATGTTTCTCTCTCTTTCTCTCTCCATCTCTCCCTCCCTCCCACTCTCTCTAAAAAGCAACAGGAAAAGTATCCTTTAATGAAAATTAACAAACAAAAAAACAAAAAAGAAAAAAGAATTACATATTCTCCTAATCAGAATTTTTCATGTCTCTATAGCTTATTTTCCTATTGTGTTTCTTTTTTTAAACAAATTCACTGCCTGTTTATGTTTGCCTTCTTGTCTCTTAAGGGAAGGGACAATCTCCCCAAATGGGCCCAGACTGGTTACTGTCCAGCCCAGCTCTGTGTCCCTGGTGCCTTGCAGGATATGTATTGTATTTACTTAAATGAAATGCCCATATCCCTCTTTTGTTAACAAATCTATAAATCAGTATTCCTTCATTCTATCCTTTGGTGATAAAAATACAATAAAATAAAATCCATGATTCCCCCAAACCCCCTAAGAATCTTCCTGTGTAGCGCACAGACTTCAACGTTTGCCCTGTGTCCTCAGGCAACATGATCAGTTTCCTGTTGACTTCGTGTGTGTCATGCATGTGCCATTAGGCCTTCTGACTAATGCACACCACCTCCTGAAGAGGACCTATATAGCTTACCTGTAATTCTAGTTCTTTTGTAATAGACCGCATATGGTTTCTCTTCCTGGTCTGGTTGAGGCAGGTGATACGGAAGTCATTTTTCTATCCCAGCGATTTTCAACCAGCGTGTCAAAGGAATTTTTAAGACCTGTAAATACTTAACTATTTAGTCAGAGGCACTGACCTCTTCCCCCTTATGTTAGAAAAAAAAAAAAAAAAAAGACAAAAGCCAACACAATAGCCATCTGATGAAAATGAATCAAAATTATACCTACCTTTTTGTCAGATTGGGAAAAATATGTATTTATTGATGTGCCACAGAATTTTAGTAATTAGCTTATTTGTGCCACAGATGAGAAAGGTTGAAGGTCGCTGTCTGATCCCCTTCCCCGGGGGGTAGGTAGGCAGGGGGCTTAGCTGCCCAGGCCAGCACTGCACGTCTGTGCCAGAAACTAAAGAAAGATGATATCCAAAGGGTTCCTAGGGAAGTATAATAGTTTTCCCTTATTACAGCTTTTATGGTCCAATCCTCCAAGGTGCATAAAACCAGCACATTGAGGAGGGCAAATGAGTCTAAGCGTCAGATCTCAGCTTTCCTGTCTCACAGTACACCCCAGAGAATACCTGAAGCTCTGTGTAAGTCAACACCAAGGTTAAAAAAACCTCTCTCTGTCTGGCTGGGGGAGAGCAGGGCTGCACCTGGAGAGGGCGCTCGGGCCACGAGCCAGGCCTGCGGGGCCAGGGACCTTGCTGCAGCCCACCTCACGCTTCCCCAGAAGCACGGCGGGGAGCCTTGAGGTATCATCACAGTTTCAGAAGGCTTGGGAAAAGCTTTCCCCGGGGAAAATGTCTTCCCTCCCCCCATAACCAGACGCCTGGAATTCTCTCACTGACAGATGCCTTTAGCTGAAGACACGTGAAAGGGCTTCTCTTCCCAAGAAGGGTGACGTTACAGATCATTGTGTTAAACAACAACAACAAAACTTACACATCCTTCCAGCAATAGCCCATACACATCCTGGCATCCATGAGGTAGATGTGCCCGTGTGGTCCCCTCCTTGGATTTTTACCCACATGTGAGGAGACATCGTGGCTCCTTGCTCCCCCGCCTCCACCCCAACCTGCCCTCCCAACTTTTCTTTTTTCTCTCTAGCTTTCTTTATATATGTAATGTTAATTGATCATTTAGGAAGAAAGAAATGGAGAAGGAGGGAAAGAGGGAGGGAGGGAGGGAGGGAGGGAGGGAGGGAGGGAGGAGAGAGAGAGAGAGAGAGAGAGAGAGAGAGAGAGAGAGAGAGAGAGAAACATTCATGTGAGATTGACCATCAATCAGCTGACTTCTGCACAATTCCCCCGACTTCAGGGGTTGAGCCTGAAACCTGGGCATGTGCCTTGACCAGGATCGAACCAGAAACGGGAATGGAACTGGCATGGGGTGATGCCCAACCAACTGAGCCACACCAGTAACGCTTTTCTTTTTTGTAAATGATGCCCTGGCCAGGGATGGACCCTGCAACCCTGGCACATTGGGAGGACTCTCCAGCCAACTGAGCTAAGTGGCCTTTCCACAGAGTGATGTACACAGAGGGCAGCTTAGCACTCGGAGACGGAGCGCATCCTCTGAGCCCTGCCCCGTGCTGCATGAGCGCCATACAGAGGGCAGCGCTGACCGGTCCAAGAATGGTCCCCAAGCTCTGCATTTCCTTGAACAGAAGAAATGGCCAAAATCACATATGGTGGCTCCTTTGAGTCAGACCCAGGCTCATAGGACAGATTATTTGTTCAATAAAACATGGTAAAATAGTTAGATGTTGGGGTAAAGTTTTGAAACTTGAAGCTCTTACATAAACTCTGAAAGCATGGTAGAACGCCAGAGGTCCAACCTTCCTCCACCTTGATTTGTTGTTGCTGCTCTTGACTTGTCACCCTGGGGCAGGGCTGAGGGGGAGAGCACGTGGGAAGTAAATGGACTGGACTCCGACCAGAACCAGCAGGGCCAGGGTAGGGTTGTGAGTCAAAAAGTGGAATTAGATCCATTTCCTAAGAGGAAACAGGCATGTTTCCTGTAGAAGTTTTAAATATTCTGATTTCTTTTGTGCCAACTTTTTCCCAAGCCCCTCAGACCACATGTTTGTGACTTATGAGAGTCTACAGACAGAATTTAAGGAGATTTCCGTTCATGTGATCAGCATATAAGTAGATTTTGTGTTTCATGAGTTAAGATAAATGTGATCTGATTGAGCATTACCAGTTGATAAAGTGTGAGATTTTATAGGTCGTTGTCATTTATCTCATTCAGCTTTCCTGTGGGATATTTTCTCCATTTTATAAAATATACTGAGAATTGTGGCACATTAAAAATGTTTGGCTTGCCCTGACCAGTTTGGCTCAGTGGATATAGAGCATTAGCCTACAGACTGAAAGGTCCCAGGTTCGATTCCGATCAAGGACATGTACTTTGGTTGCAGGCACATCCCCAGTAGGAGGTGGGCAGGAGGAACTGATCGATGTTTCTCTCTCATTGATGTTTCTAACTCTCTATCCCTCTCTCTTCCTCTCTGTGAAAAATCAATAAAAAAAAATAATAATAAAAAAAAAATACATATATATATATATATATATATATATATATATATATATATATATATTAAAATGTTTGGTTTGCACCTAACTTTTATTTATTTTAAAATATGTTTTGTTTTGTTTTTTTTGTTTTTTGTTTTTTTTTTATTGATTTGAGAGAGAGAGGAAGGGAAAGGGAGAGAGAGGGAAACATTGATGTGTGAGAGAAACATTGGTCGGCCACCTCCTGCATGTGCCCTACTGGGGAATGAGCCCAAAACCTGGGCATGTGCCCTGACTGGGAATCGAACCAACAACCTTTTGGTACATGAGAGGATGCCCAACCAACTGAGCCACACCAGCCAGGGCTGCATCTAACTTTTAGACCTAATTCTAGGTTATAGGGAATTTAAGGGACAGAAAAACAAGCTAAACCACATCTGGAAGTAGCAGTCAGACACACCCACACATTTTACAAGTCAACTGACCGATGTCTACAGGGAGTCAATAGCATGAAAAAAGGCCACTGTTGTAGAGTAAGAGATGATAGGGATATAAAAAACAGATACAATCTATGGACCTGTTATTAGATCCTATTTTAGTTACTATTGTTGGCAGCATTACATAGGTCTTCCTTTGTCCCCTCCCCTACCCCATTTATCTCTTCCAGCCCGTTCCCTAGATCCTATTTTAGACAAACCAACTATAACAGACATTTTTTTTTTTTTTTAAATTCTGGTTTATGGTTCAATTCTGGTCAAGGCACATGCCCAGGTTTATATATATATATATATATTGTTGTGTGAGGATTTAATTCACAGTGGTTATATATATATATATATTGTGTGTGTGTGTGTGTGTATATATATATATATATATATATACACACACACAATATATATATATTATATATATATGTATATATATATATATAATATATATATTGTTGTGTGAGGATTTAATTCACAATGTTTCAATTCAAAAAAAATATATATATGGCTCAGTTGGGGTGATGCCCAACCAACTGAGCCATATATATATATTTTTTTCATTGATTTTCAGAGAGAGGGAAAGACAGAGAGAAACACTGATGTGAGAGAAACACATCAATTGGTTGCCTCCTGCATGAGCCCTGACCAGGGCCCGGCCGGGGAGGAGCCTGCAACCTAGGTACGTGCCCTTAGCTGGAATCGAACCCGGAACCCTTCGGTCTGCAGGCTGATGCTCTCTACCCATTAAGCCAAATTGGCCAGGGCATGGACAATTTGGGAGAATTTGAATTTGAACTGGAAATTATATATTTAAAGAGTATAATTAACCCTAATTGATATATTCTTTAATATATATTTAAAAATATGTAATTATATAATTTATCTTGGTTAAATATGAAATGTTACTTTGACTAAAAAACAAAACAAAACAAAACAAAACAAAAATACCCCAAAGTTCTTATTTTAAAAAAATGTACATTGAAGCCTTGGCTGGCATGGCTCAGTGGTTAAAGTATCAGCCTGGCACCGAAGGGTATTGGGTTCGATTCCTGGTCAAGGGCACGTCCCTGGGTTGCCAATTTGATCCCCAGCCCTGGTCAGGGTGCATGCCGGAGGCAACCAGTCAATGGAAAAAATATCCTCTGGTGAGGATTAACAACAACAAAAAGTCGTACACGGAAGCTAAAAAATAAACAGCCAACTCTTCCCTTCCCCATCCATGAGAACTTTCTGAGTCCTTAAAAAGAAGGTTTTCAAGATCAGGGTAGGGTCTTAGGGCTGTGCCATGTTTTCATTTTCATTGTGGTTAAAAGCGAGCATCCTTGTTGACAACTGGGGGAGGGGCGTGTAGGGAGGAAATAACAGCGACTCAGAATGTTTGCCGCCCTGCGTGGCTGCCCTTCTTGAGTTGCCTCTGTGTGGGTACTGAGCTCTTGTCTTGGGCTGTGCCCTGTCAGCACTCGGGCCATGTGTTATCTAAGCCAGGCGTTTTGCATCACAGTATTCAAGCCCCCTCACTCACATCCTGTCCCATCCCGCTGCAGAGGAGGCAAGAAGCTCCAAAGCAATGCAATCGGCCTGCCCCCAACACTGCTGCCTGTGCTCTGGGCCTCAGCACAGGGTGGGTCAAAGTGAACTGCATGCACTCAGGTTGGGAGGGAAGGCAGAGGTGAGTCACATGGGCCTTCAGGGCCCTCTCCAGCCTCCAGACTTCAGAATCATGCCCGCGCCTCTACATTCTAAGGCGTCCTTCCTCAGGAGGAACCATGGAGAAGAACCACCTATGATCTGGGCCCTCTCGATTCCTCAGACTCCCCCAGCGACGGCTTCCCTCAGTGGCCCCAACCTGGGCCTGGACCAGAAACTCCAGAACAGCTCCTGCTGGAACGGATTCTCTAAGTGCATCCCTGTGGGTCCTGATATCTCTCAAGCCTGGGCCCCGGGGATCCCTGCTGCTCCTGGCTGGCTCTGAAGGCCACGGCCTTGCACACAGCCTTCCTGCCTGCTGCTCTGCAGAGTGAGCCGTGCGGGTGGGGGTGGGGGAGTTTCGGGATGCCAGGCCAGGGCTGCTAACTGAGTATTTTAATACTGGTGGGGAGCTCTCTGAGCTGGCACCGCCATGCCCATCTGTCCATTAGCAGCAGGCTATGGATTAGGAGTGGCAGAAAGGGTATCTTTAAATAGATTTCTTTGTTTGTTTGGTTTCAGGCCTAGTGATTGAGGTCACTCTGGGAGAAGCGGCGGGAGCAGCAGGAAGCGCTGGTCAGAAGCTTTGGGTTTTACAGTCTGTGGCCATCCCCTCCCACCCCCGTGGGGAAAAGAAAAGGTTTGCCGGGTGGGGTGGTAGAATGAGGAGCAAAAACTCTCAGTCTAGGAAAATCAGAATATAGTTCATTATTAAAACACACGTCTTAACCATTGCAGGGAAGGTTCAGCTTAGTTACTCAACTCCATCGGGCGGACCTCGGTGCCCACACCAGAAATCAACCTGGATTCCTGCCCTGTTGAGCCCAGTCCTTCACAGATAAAAGGCAGGAGCTTAGACGCTCTGTGGAAGGAGTGGAGGGAGGCCTGGACTCATCCAAGTCTGGTTTCATTTTTCATTTTATTTATTTTATTTTTTTTAAATACATATTTTATTGACTTTTTACAGAGAGGAAGGGTGAGTGATAGAGAGCTAGAAACATCGACCAGCTGCCTCCTGCACACCCCCTACTGGGGATGTGCCCGCAACCCAGGTACATGCCCTCGACCGGAATCGAACCAGGGACCTTTTAGTCTGCAGGCTGAAGCTCTATCCACTGAGCTAAACCGGTTTCGGCCAAAGTCTGGTTTTAAATCCTACCTCTGGCACTTGATGGCTGTGGTATTTTAAACAAGTCTCTTGCCCCGTCCTGGCACCCAGCAACTTCTAAAAGATATCTGAGATAACTCAGGTCTTAGACTTCGATGGGAGCAGTTCTGGGGTTTGAGAGAGAAAAAGAACCGAGTGGCGTTCCTTCCAGGCTCACAATTCTAAGAAAAAAACCACCACCAACAACAAATAACTGGCAATCGTCTTATTTAAAAATTATTGAAGTTCTTATACTGTTCCTGATTTATTGTTTCTCTGTAATTCACTCTTTGAAAGGTAGAATTTGCAGGTCACCTTTGTTATTCTGTAACAATGGGGCATCGCATCTCAGCGGAGGTGACGCCTCACGCTCCTTCCTGACGCCCCAGGCTGGGGTGGGGCCAGGGAGGGGTAGGCAATTTTGCCTAAAAGCCTTACATCACTGTTTACAAAGTTCTTTTCTCCAAGCTTCATCACTGAAGTGCCCATAAAAATGGCATCTCCCTGTAGGCGGAGGAGTGTCATTGTTTTACCTCCCTCCCAATGTTCAATCTCAGCTGTTTTACTTCTGGGTTTGTTTTTTTTTGTTTTTTTTTTCTGATGAGAAACTGGTCAAGTGCTGCCACCTACTGGTCTAGGTTATATATAACCTAGCAGCCGTGCTATGGAAAATGTTAAAACAGGTTTCTAAGACAACCTGCTGTGTTGTTTCTTTTCACATTACTCTGTTAGCAACCAACCTATGAAGCAAAGAAGGGGTCCACACCTGATTTTCAGGAAAAAAATGAATCTGAACATACTTGTTTAGATCAAAGATTTAAAACTTTTTTATGTTGAAATAATTTTAGGCAGAAAAGTTAAACAAATAATATAGGGAGTTCCATTTACCCTTTGCCCACCCCCCACCCCCTAATATTGACATCTTACATAATTATAATGCAACTGTTGAAACCAGGAAGCTGACATTGATACAATACACTACAAACAGTACAAAGGGTCTGATACGAGCTTCTCCTCCTCTACACATTTATTTGAATTTTGACCGTTTTCCCACTAATGGTCTTTTTCTTGTCCAGGGTCTGGTCCAGGATCTCATATTGTCTTGTCTCCATAGTCTCTTCTAAAAGTGACAGCTTCCAAGGCTGTCTGTCTTTCTTTCTCTGTCTCTTCCTTCCTTCCTTCCTTCCTTCCTTCCTTCCTTCCTTCCTTCCTTCCTTCCTTCCTTCCTTTCTTTCTTTCTTTCTTTCTTTCTTTCTTTCTTTCTTTCTTTCTATATATTTTGTATTGATTTCAGAGAGGAAGGGAGAGGGAAAGAGAGATAGAAACATCAATGATGAGAGAGAATCATTGATTGGCTGCCTCCTGCACATCCCCCACTGGGGACAGATGCAGTCCTGACAGGGAATCTGAACTGTGACCTCCTGGTTCAGAGGGCATGCTCAACCACTGAGCAATACTGGCCGGGCTTTCCCGGTCTTTCTTGACACTAACACTGGTCAGTTATTTTTGTATAGTCCCTCAGTATGTCTGATACTTTCTCATGATTAGATTGAAGAAATATGTTTCTGTCTTTCACCAGGCATCCTCGTGGGAGTGACATCGTCTTTAAACCCTGTGTGGTAATTCCTGACGCACTGCCGAGATGCCCAGGGAAGACAGGGTGACTCGGGCATGAGCCCTGGACTAGAAGCGAACATGGGACCCTTCAGTCCACAGGCTAGCACTCTCTCCACTGAAGCAAACCAGTTAGGGCCCCATCACTTTCTAAAATTATTTTTTAAAATATTTTCATTAATTTCAGGAAGGATGGGAGAGAGAGAGAGAGAGAGAGAGAGAGAGAGAGAGAGAGAGAGAGAAAGAAACATCAATTATGGGAAAGAATTATTGAATAGCTGCCTTCTGCACGCCCCCACCAGGGATCAAGCCTGGTAACCAGGTATGTGCCCCGATTGCAAATCAAACCATGACCTTCTCATTCATAGGTCGATGCTCAACCACTGAGCCATACTATCTGGACACTTAGCATATTCATTAAGGTTCATTCGTGTTGTAGCATGTGTCAATTCTTTTTATACCCAAACTAGAGGCCCGGTGCACAAAATTTGTGCAGGGAGGGGGGGTGTCCCTCAGACCAGCCTGCACCCTCTCCAATCTGGGACATCCCTCTCACAATCCAGGACTGCTGGCTCCCAACTGCTCGCCTGCCTGCCTTCCTGATTGCCCCTAATTACTTCTGCCTGTCAGTCTGATCACCCCTAACCACTCCCCTGCCAGTCTGATTGATGCCTAACTGCTCCCCTGCCAGCCTGTTTGCCCCTACCTGCCCTCCCTTTCAGGCCTGGTCCCTCCCAACTTCCCTCCCCTGCTGGCCATCTTGTGAAGGCCATCTTGTGTCCACATGGGGGCAACCATCTTGTGCATTGGAGTGATGGTCAACTTGCATATTACTCTTTTATTAGATAGATAATAGCCCAGTATATGGACATACCACATTTTGTTTATCCATTAACTAGTTAATGAACATTTGACTTGTTCCCATGTATTTGGCTATAATAACCAATGATGCTCAGTACATTTGTGTGCAGGTTTTTATATGAACATATGTCTTTATTTATTTTGTTATATACCTACAAGTAGCATTGCTGGATCAAATGGTAATTCATGACTAACTTTCTGAGGAAATGCCAGACTGTTTTCTAAAACAGCTGAACCTTTTTTTTTTTTTTTTTTTTTTTTTATCCTCACTAGCTGAATCTATTATATTCCCATCAGCAATGTTTGAGTCTTCCAATTTCTCTGCATCCTTGACAAATAAAAGATAACAAGTGCTGACAAGAATGCTGATCTTCACCTGAGGATATTTTTCCATTGATTTTTAGAAAGAGTGTAAGGGATGGGGAGAGAAAGAGAGAGAAACATTGATGTGAGAGACACATCAATTGGTACTACCCCGACCTGGTCCAGAGATGTAGCCTGCAACAGAGGTACTAGTACATGCCCTTGACAGGAATCAAACATGGGACTTTTTAGTCCAAGGGTTGATGCTCTATCCACTGAGCCAAACCAGCTAAACTAGAGCTATTTTTTTTTTAAAAAAAATAGCTATCCTAGTGGGGATGAAGTAATATTTCCTTGTGGTTTAGATTTGCATTTCCCAAATGACTAATGACGCTGAGCATCTTTTCACGTGCGTATCTGCCATTTGTATACTTTATCTTGAATTTCTTGCAGTTGTGGTAGGCAGTTAGACAGACATGAGCAGGCAAGGGCATGGACCAGGTACAGAAGGTCACTAGGGTGAAGTCCTGGGTGCCTAGCAAAGGACAATTGCAGGGTGGGACCTTGCCCCCAGGATGACCTTTCCTTCCCTAGAGATAACATCTACTAGTAGGTCTCAGTTGCATTTCAGCTCCTGGCCCAGAAAAGTAGCAAAACCAGATAAGTGACCCCACGACTGACCTCAGGTCCAGCTGCATTGGATAATGACCCTTTGCCCTGGCGCTGACCAATCAATCAGTGGAGACCTAGTCCCTGAAAGGACACACCTGGAAACTACTATGTATTCTACTGCAATCTTTCCCTGAGGCCTTCCCTAAAATCTCCGCCCTTAAAACCCTTAGGACTGAGGACCCACATCGCTCCCTCCAGAGATCATGCCTGTGCCTTTCCTTTCCTCCTTCCTTCCCCCCAAGCTCTATCCCTACCCCCAGCTCCTTACGTTACCTTCCTCACTCCCAGGCTCCTGGAGCTCTTCCTTTACCCCTATAATTTGTTTCCTAAGCTCATTTCTTTTATGAATGACTCCTTTCACCTCTGTAATTTTATAAATAAACTAGTGGCCTGGTGCATGGATTTGTGCACATTGAAAGAAAATTAATTAGAATAAATATTTTAATATCGCTATTCACCCTTTTTCTTTTTTCTTTTAAAATATATTTTATTGATTTCTTAAAGAGAGGAAGGGAGAGGGATAGAGAGCTGGAAACATCGATGAGAGAGAAACATCGACCAGCTGCCTCCTGTACATCCCCTACTGGGGATGTGCCTGCAACCAACGTACATGCCCTTGACCGGAATCGAACCTGGGACCTTTCACTGAGCCAAACCGGCTTCGGCTATTCACCCTTTTTCTATCATAAAAGTGTCAGAGATGAAAGAAAATTAGTAAAATGTATATGAAAATAGTATAGAAATTGATTAATAAATAAACAATAACAACACAATATAACAAAAACAAAGACATGATGTAAAAACAACAAAAATATGATATAAAACAACAAAAATATGATATAAAACAACATTGATAAAAACAATGATGGATAAATTAATTAAACTTATTCTAATGTCTCCCTGTATACCACATTAAGAGTAAAAACACTTTCAGAATGCTTGCCTAATTTCCCTTGTGATGAAGTATGTCACATGCTCTTTGAACTCAAGAGAAAGCAACATATAACTGACCATGTCTGAAAATGGGTTCAGGTAGGAATATCCCTATTTTGTCTAGAGTTTGTCCTTGTGATTTATTAATAGTCATCGCATATGCTGGCATCATGGGAAACTGTCTTGGAATTAATTTAAATGGGAGGCCAGTGTCAGATGGGGCCAAATCAATTCTTGGAATCAGAACAACCTCCCCTTCCACAGATCCTGCTAATATTTCAGATTTGATTATGTTAGGTCTCAATCTTTTGATAATAAATCTAGTACCATTTACAAACACCCCATTTACTATTAATATTTCTCAGTAGCATGATGATTGTATCTACTTTCAATTTTAATTTATGACAAAGCCTTTGCAAAGGAGTAATACTGTTAAGAAATTCTATGAGAAAATTTTCCTTTTCAGCATTATCCATTGAATTGATGGAATCATCACTCAAATAGGTGTGAAAATCTCCATCAAGTATACTCAGAATGTCAACAAAGACAACCAAATTCTTGATGGACAATGACAGATCAAAAAACATACATGAAATTGGCACCAGAGAGAGCTTTATATGTAGCACATGAACAAGTCAGCTTTTATTTTTAAACTAGAGGCCCAGTGTACAAAATTTGTGCGTGGGTATAGTCCCTAGGCCTGCCCTGTGACCAGGGCCATCTTCCCCGGCTGCCTGCAGCCAGTCCCACCCCCTGCCACCACCCACCTCTAGTTCACTGTTCACCATTGAGTGATATGTGCCTGATGGCCTGGGGAAGGGACTGAGAGATTGGCTGTTTCTGCCTGCTTGCTGGTCCCGCCCCCATTGCGGGTCACCCTCTGTGTGTGGGGTGAGTGGTGGGGTGGGGTCCTAGGCCTGGCACCACCCACATCCCCCACCACCCACCCCCGGTTACCCATTCGCCATCAGGCAATTGAAGCCTGCTGGCTGGGGAAAGGGACCAAGAGGTGGTTAGTGCACCTCACTGTGACTGGTCCAGTGATTGTTCTGATCTTTCTGCCATTAGGATCAATTTGCTTATTACCCTTTTATTATATAGGATAGAGTCCTGGTGTACAGGTGGGGGACTGGCTGGACTGCCCTGATGGGGTCCCTGAATTGGGGTGGACGACCCACTGAGGGGCAGGGATGGCTGGGGCAAAAGGCTGCAGTCTTTCTGGTCTCTGGTCATTCTGGTTGTTCTACATTTTCAGTCACTGGGCTTTTATTATCTAGGACTAGAGGCCCAGTGCATGAAATTCATGCATGGGGGAAGGCTCCCCTCAGCCCAACCTGCACCCTCTCCAATTCGTGTTTAGGGCACATGTGTCAAACACAAGGCCCGCGGGCCAAATCCAGCCCGCACCGCGCTGTCATCACTGCACTCCGCTGTCAGTTTATGACATTGTCAGTTTATGACTGTTTAGTAAACCATTCGGCCCGCGATTTAGGCTGGATTTTAGATTTTGGCCCCTTCTTTGATTGAGTTCGACACCCCTAGTTTAGGGGATCAGGCCTAAACCGGCAGTTGGACATCCCTCTTACAATCTGGGATCACTGACTCCTAATTGCTCACCTGCCTGCCTGCCTGATCACCCCTAACTGCCCCCCTGCCAGCCTGATCACCCCTAACCACCTCTGCCTGCTGGACTGATCACCCCTAATGCTCCCCCCTGCCAGCCTGGTTGCCCCACAAAGCTTGCCTTTGAGTCATTTGGTTGTCTCTCACTACCCCCCCTGCTGGACTGATTGCTCTATGCAGCCTGCTATTTGGTCATCCATCCAGTTGTTTTGGTAGCAACAGCCCATGGCTTTTTATATATTAGGACTAGAGGCCCAGTGCATGAAATTCATGCATGGGAGAGTGTTCCTCAGCCCAGTCTGCACCCTCTCCAATCTGGAATCCCTCGAGGGATTGGGCCTAAATGGGCAGTCAGGCATCCCTCTCACAATCCAGGACTGCTGGCCAACTGCTCGCCTGCCAGCCTGCCTGATTGCCCTTAACCGCTTCTGCCTGCCAACCTGATCGATACCTAACTGCTCCCCTGCCAGCCCAATTGCCCCTAACTGCCTTCCCCTGCTGGCTTGGTAACCCCCAACTGCTCTCCCCTGCAGGCCTGGTCCCCACCAACTGCCCTTCCCTGGAGCCTGGCCCCCCCAACCACCCTGCCCTGTAGGCCTGGTCCCCCTCCACCCCCCCAACTGCCCTTCCCTACAGGTCTGGTCTCCCCAACTGCCTTCCCTTGCAAACCTGGTTACCCCCCAACTGTCCTCCCCTGAAGGCCTAGTGTTTCCCTCCCTCCCCCACAACTGTCCTTCCTTGCAGGCCTGGTTCCTCCCAACTGCCCTCCCCTGGAGGCCTGGTCCCCCTTCAAAGCCCCCACCCCCCACCCCTTGCAGGCCTGGTTGTCCCCAACTGCCCTCCACTGCAGGCTTGCCCCCACACTTCTGGCCTTTCCTGCAGGCCTGGGTGCCCCCAACTGCTCTCCTTTGCCGGCCTGATCTCACTCCCAATGGCCCTCCTCTGCCGGCTGATCTTACTCCCAACTGCCTTCCCCTGCTGGCCTGATCTTGCCCCAAACTGCCATCACCTGCCATCCTGATTGCTCCTAACAGTCTCTGCCTCAGCCCTTACCACAATGGCTTTGTCTGAAAGGAAGTCAGATGTCCAGAAGATGGCTAGCTGGCCTGGTCTAATTAGCATATTACCCTTTTAATAGTATAGGTAGATGATATAGATTATATAGTATAGGTAGATTATATAGTATAGGTAGATGATATAGATTATATAGAATAGGATTGCTTAAATGAGGGGGAAAAGCTTTGTTCAGCAGGAGGAAATGCTCTTGGCAGACAAAAATACATAATCCCTATATCTGGACTGATAGCCAGCCATATACGTTATATTGCCAAACCGGTCATTAAAAAATTGAACTATTTTCTTATACCTTACACCCAAAAGCTGCTGCCCTTAAAAGCCCTCCTCAACGCCTACCTTAGGTTCTGCCTTCGCAGTTCACCCAGATTTGATTCTGATTGGTCAGTTTTTATGCCAGTCAGTGTCAAAAGCTCTACCTCCTAGGCAGCCATTGGCTCCTCACACTTCACCCAGATTTGTTTCTGATTGCAAGGTCGGTTTCTATGCCAGTCAGCATCTCCAGGCCTATCAACGGGCCTGACCAGAGAGGTGGGTCTGATCAACAGCCCTAGGGAGGCCTGAGAGAAAGAGAGATGCTGCTGCTGGCCAGGCCAGGAATGAAAGAGAGAGGCAAGTGCTGATCAACACCTGCCACAAGGCTACAGATCAGACTCTGCTTCTCTCCAGGCCTGATCTGCATCCCCCTACAGTCAGTGCTGGGTTGGGGTACCTGCAGTGGTGGCAGTCAGTGCTGGGTCACCATGGTAACCTAGCACTGACTTCCGGTTGTTTGAGCCTTTGGTGGTTTTGGATGTTACAGACCCTGGGTTTTTATATATTAGGATGTTCTCTTCCAGTTTGAGTCTTGGGGAATTCTTCCCAGGCCAGAACTCAAGTCCTGAGGATGCTGAACCCAGGTCTGGTCTGACCCCATGGGTCTAACACCTGGTGTCATTCTCACTGCCTACAACACAATAATGTGTTAGAGTTTTCACTTTACAAATCTTCCACCTCTCTTGTTAAATTTATTCCTATTTTATTCTCTTTGATGCTAACGTGAATGAAAGTTTTCCTCTTTCTCTCTCTCCCTTTTTTTTTTTTTTTTTTTTTTTAAATTAATCTCAGAGAGAGAGAAAAAGAAACATTGACCAGTTGCCTCCCGCATGCACCCTGACTGAGGATGGGACCTGCAATCTGGGTACATGCCCTGACTGGGAATCAAACTTGCCATTTTCTGGTGTGCCGGATGATGCTCCAACCCAGGGCAGAGTATCTTTTCTTTCTTTTTTACAGATTGTTCATTGCTAGTATATAGAAAGATACTTGATTTTTGTATAATGATCTTGTATCCTCCAACATTGCTGAATTTCTTAGTTTTTCGTAGATCCCTCAGAATTTTCTATATACAAGATCATGCCATCTGTGAATAGAGATGGTTTTACTCTTCCTTTCCAGTCTGGATGACGTTTTATTTCTTTTTCTTACCTAATAGTTCTGGCTAGAACTTGCAGTGCAATTTTGAATTGAAGTGGTGATATTGGACTTATCCCCAGTTTTAGGAGGAAAGCAGTCTTTGGCCATTAAGTATGATGTTAGCTCCAAACTTTTTTCTTTAAATCTTTATTGTTGGCAGTATTACGTATGTCCTCCTTTTAACTGAGGATTTTTTTATAGATGTGTTTTTATCACATTCAGGAAGTTCCCTTCTATTTCTACTTTGTTGAGAGTTTTTATCATGAAAAAACACTGAACTTTGTCAAATGCTTTTTCTACATCTTTTATGATGGTAATGTGGATTTTGTTCCTTGTTGTATTAACATGGTATTTTACATTAAATGATATTCGGATGTTAAACCAACCTTGCATTTTTAGGATGAGTGGATTATTTCAGGCAAGGGCAGCTTTCCTGAGGGGAGTGCAGGGATTTTATCAGGCAGATTACCTTGCTAGTGCTGACCAGGAAACTCTAGACTGATTGGCTTAAAATTCCACTCCTGGGAGAGGCTGAAACTACAGTGAGGTTAGGGATTAAATCTTGGTAGGATTTAACAAAAGGGATTCCATTTTGTGTCTCTTGCTTTCTTTTCTTTTTTTCTTTTAATTAAATCTTTATTGTTGAAAGTATTACATATGTATAAAAATAGAGGATTTCCCCCATTGGCCCCTTCTACTCTGCCCTCACCCCCCACCCCAAGCCTTCACCACCCTATTGTCTGTGATATATTTTAAATATATCTGGAGATATATTTAAAAAATATATTTTATTGACATTTTACAGAGAGGAAGGGAGAGGGATAGAGAGTTAGAAACATCGATGAGAGAGAATCATTGATCAGCTGCCTTCTGCACACCCCCCACTGGGGATGTGCCCACAACCAAGGTACATGCCCCTGATTGGAATCGAACCTGGGACCCTTCAGACTGAAGGCCAACGCTCTATCCACTGAGCCAAACTGGTTTCGGCATGTTTGTGCATATATTCATTCAAGTTCTTTGGTTGATCCCCCCCCCCCCCCCCCCCCGCCCCTGTCCCCGACCTCCCCTGCCTTCCCTTTGAGATTCCGAAGTCTGTTCTTTGCTTCTATGTCTCTGGATCTCTCTTTGGCTCATCAGTTTATTTTGTTCATTATCTTCCACAGCACATACTCTCTGAGATTATTCCTTACAAAATATCTGGCCATCACCGCTCCTTCCTGTTTTATATGTTTACAGCTATCTATGTTACATCTCCAGTGAACTGCCCTAAAGACAACTGCAGAGTGGAAATGTCGGTTGGCTTTCTCAGGAATCTCAGGTAACATCCCAGGAGTTCTCAATGTGTGAGCTCAGAAGAGGGTATGTGAACCCTCTTCCCTGATCACCGTGCACTGTCCCCAGTCCAGACCCTCAGGACC
The DNA here is from genome assembly GCF_964339955.1 of Pipistrellus hanaki. Lineage (NCBI taxonomy): Eukaryota > Metazoa > Chordata > Mammalia > Chiroptera > Vespertilionidae > Pipistrellus > Pipistrellus hanaki. The sequence continues at coordinate 52,873,808 of NC_140503.1, read as the reverse complement.
TTTGTGTTTTACCCTGTGGAGAAACAGACTTGGCATGACAAAAATAACCGCGGTTATTTTTGTCATGCCAAGTCTGTTGAAAAACCAAGCCATTATCTTCCCCAAACCAAGGACACTTGAGAACAAATGGTTAGAAAAGCCTTGTTAAGGAGAGAATGCAGGAAAAGAGCGAGGGGGGGAGAGGAAAGGGAGAAAAAAGGGCAGTTTTATTTCACTCCCTAAACAGAAAAGACAACAGTCTCGGGATTTGGCAAGATGAAATTGCCAGGGCGCTTCTCACAAATTCTGGAAAGGCCACAACAAAGGAAAAGGGGGACCTTGAAAATTAATCTGTACCAAGATATTCAGCGGAGGAATTTAAAAATCTATAGACAGAAATGTATATAAGGTAGAAACTCTCCACCCCACTTGCTCCTCCGATTAACTAGTGAGCAGGTCCATGCTTTATGTCGGATGATAGATTTGTTTGCCTTGCTTCTTTAATAAATTTGTATGCTTTACTTTCTTTATAAAAATATTTTTTTTATTTTTTAAAAATATTTTTTATTGATTTCAGAGAAAAAGGAAGAGGGAATGAGGGAATAGAAAACATCAATGATGAGAGAGAATCATTGATCAGCTGCCTCCTGCATGCCCCACACTGGGGATCCAGTCCACAACCTGAGCATGTGCCCTGACCAGGAATCAAACCCTGACCTCTTAGTTCATAGATCAATGTGCATGAGCCCCAACCAGGATGGGGATGGAACCTGCAACCCAGGTACATGCCCTTGACCCGGAACTGGACCCACCACCCTTCGGTGCACAGGCCAATGCTCACATACTTCACTTTCTTAATAAATTGACTTTATCACAATGCAATCACCTGGAGTCACTCATTTGAATTCATTCAGAGGAGAAGACAGGAACTAGGAAGGGACAGCACTCTCCCTCTGATTCAGGCAGGGGGCTGTCTGATACACCTTTCCAGGTGTGTTGGTTGCCTGTAACACCTCCAACTACCCATTGCCTAAGGCAGACTGACAGACAGACACCCACCCCCAACAACACAAACCATTATTTTACTGGAGAGGACTTCTTAAGGTTATATTCTCTAATAATAATTTTCTTTCTTCCGAGAGTCAATCAGTTTAATATCAATGGCTAAATCTACAAATAGAACACCGCACTTACATTTAAAAACTTCCTCGAGTTCCACTAGAGAAGACCTTCTTCTCCCCCATCCCCACCCCCACCTAGTTAACCTTCTTTATTTTATTTATTTAAAATATTTTTATTGATTTCAGAGAGGAAAAGAGAGGGAGAGAGAGAATCATTGATCAGCCACCTCCTGCACGCCCCACACTGGGGATCGAGCCTGCAACCCAGGCATGTGACCCAACTGGGAACCAAACCGTGACCTCCTGGTTCATAGGGAGATGCTGGCCAGGCTGTCACTAGCAGCATCTCTTTAAAACATGGCCTTGGCTTTAGTTTGCAAGCACGTTGCCTTCTCAGCTTCACCCTTCCTCCAAAGAAAGTCCATTAGTCACTCCTGAGGTTTACAAAGAGAATAAAACAAAAGAAGACAAGGAATTGTCTAAATTTAAAGTGCTGGAAAATCCAACATTTTATTTACTACATTTTGGTGACTACATAAATGCTGAAACATTTTAACACTGAAAAGCATGATGGCATCATCACTTGCTTTTTTTTTTTTCTTTTTTCTTTTTTTTCCTCTTTTTTTTTTTTTTTTGCTTAGCAAACACAGCAGATGATATTGCACGGCATAAAGGGAGAACAGTAGCGAAGCTTAAAAAAAAAAGAAAAAAAAAAAAAGAAAGGAACCTTAATGCAGTACAGGAAATACTCATAAACAAACCAGAATAACGCCTAATGCATTACACGTTTTGTTGCTACACACAAAAATACAGAAGAAGCATTGGACACAGAGAAAGAGAGAGACAAAATATTAGCGAACAACCATAACTGGGTACAATAATCATTTCATCTGAAATGTAGATGCAACGTAGAAACTACCACTGCTTTCTAATTGACAAAGAAAATGACAGCAACATTTGTTTTTTTATAAAAAATCTAAGCCCCTCATGGTTAGGTTGTTAAATCAATTTAATCATTTATTTACTTTTTTCTTCCTCCCTCCCTCCCTCCCCATTGCTAAGGAAGAACTCCCTCTGCTCTTGGAAGATTTTCTCTACTCTATTGACCTTTTTTTTTTTTTTCCTCCCCGTTATTTATATATATATTTTTTACCTGATGATTGTCTTAGGCACCCTCCTTACATAATAAACCATCAAGCTAACTTGAACAGGGAAAACGAGTCACACTCAAACAACAGCTGAAGTCCAAGGGGGGCTTTGAAGAGAGAAGAGCGGGAAACGGCGGCCTAAGGGAGCAGCAGGTGGGCTGACTTCGGAAGGGATGAGAAAACACGGGGCGATATGAAGACGATCACCGAAGCAAGTGGAAGACAATGCTTTAAAGTTTATTTTGTTAAAAAATACTCATCACGTGGTTCCAAAGGCATATCTAAAATGAGTCCACAATGATTATGTAATAAATGCAGAACATCCATACAAAAAAGAAAAAAAAAAAGAAAAAAAATCGAGACTAGCACAGAAACAGGAAACACGACCTTGTGCATACCACTCTGCTCAGCGTTTCCCCGCTGAGGGTCCGAGTCTTCTCCCGCCACCGCCCTCCTGGCTTTCTGTAACTCACTGCCCCGTGTCGGCAGGAAAAACACACCGTTAGTCAATGCTGACCAACAGAGCGCTGAAGGGTCCTGCGACTCAGAGCAGACCTGTTGCCCTACTAAAATACACGAGTACAAGGATGCTTGTAAGAAAGTGTAGCATTTGACCCAAAAGCTAAGCCCTCCCTTTCCTTCCCCACCCCAAACACCCCTGCAAAAGAATGTGAATTTCTTGTATTGAAATTACAAGAATAAGGAAAAGTATTTACATCTATGGATGTGTGCCATGTAGCCGAAGCAACTTAACTTCAGCAACGTAGCGGGCGGGCACTGGGCCTGCTGAGGATGCCGCGGAGTGGCTGAGAAGTCTGCGTGTGCTGACCTGAATGGAACAGGGGCCAAGTATCTGGCCAGCCTGGGCGCAGGGGCCAGAGGCAGGGGCCGCCTCCAGTGTGTGGAAGCGAAAACCAGAGGCAAGATGAAGAACGAGAGGAGACAAACTCAAGTAGGCCTGGCACACTCGCCAGGGGACTCCGACACTTGAGGAGAATTGGTTAGGGGTTGTGAGTAGCAGATTCCAAGAAACAGATGTGGGTTTGGAAAATGCAACTGTGACCCATTTCCCTTAACCTGGCCTAGTAATTGGGACCGAGCAATCCTGTTTTGCTTCTTTTTTCATGAGTCAGGGCCAGGCCCCTGCCCTCAGCCTGGACTTGCTCTGTCAGGGCGGGAAGCCATTGTACACCCCTCTCAGCTCTGCCCCTGCCTTGAAGCCATTCAGAAACTTGGGGAAACTGAAGAGGATTTCCAAATTCAAGTTAGCTTGTCTCTTTGAGTTTCTATACTCTACTTCTCAGACCCGTGCGAATGGAAAAAAAAAAAAAATAGCTAAGTATCTCACAAATGCCAGTGCTTTGGAACATTAAACAAGTCTTAAATTCTTTGGAATTTCAGGTCTAACCTGCAAGGTAATCTTTTCTTTAAAAAAACCAACAACAATAAGTTAAAGGAGGATCACAAATAATGCCTTTCTTCTTTCCAAGGGACAAAAAGGACTGCCTTGAAACACTCACTTTGGCATGTACAAGTCTTCGGAGGGGGGACGGGCAGTGTCCACAGCACACGCTGAGGTGCCTGCCAAGAGAAGCTGAAGCTGCACCCTGCCTTCAGCTCATCTTAGCATCAAGAACAAAAAGATTGTAACACAAAGCTTTGGCCGTTTGGGTTCTACTATATACATTTAAAAAACTACACAGTCATAAATTAAAGCAGTGATTAAATAAGCTCATATAAAATGTACTTAAATTAAAAAAAAATCACAGCACATTATAGAGAAAATAGAAACCAGTTTCACAAGAAAAGAGATTATATATATATTTATATATATATATATTTTTTTTTTACCCTGTGGAAACAAATTTTTACTACAGAACACAAAACTATCTAAGTAACCATCCAAATGAAAAAGCATTTCTTATTCCATTCTTGCATTTTTCTTTTTTTTTTTCTTTTTTTTTTTTTACACAACCCTTAACCCACGTGGGGGGACGTATCCAGAAATTAACTCTTCCTTGAGCAACAGAGCAGTTCTGCCAAGAAAATCAACCCCAAACGGAAGCAAGGAGGGGGCGGACATCCCAAACATACAAACTACAAAATAAATAAGAATTATAAAGGTTTGTGTTTTGTTTTGTTTTGTTTTTCCAAAGTAACCTTAACAATTATCAAACTAGTAAGTTCTGCCTTATCACATAGACTCTCTATACAACGTAACCCTAACACGTTATTACTATGAGGTATTTGGAGGAATTGGTAAAAGTGATGCACGGCCTGCCTGGTGAAGGGACTCGGTGAGGTGGGGGGGACCTCAAGAGGGAACGAGGAGGAGGAGCTTTGGTTTCTCAGCAAGAAATTGGGGGGGGAAGTCATCCTTTGGTATCAAAGAAAGTTTCATTGCATGGTTGCACGGAAAAAGCACCACGGTGAATAATTATTCCTTTTTTTTTTTCCTTTTCTTTCCATTAGTGGCCTTTCTAAGAGGCTGAGGTATTCAAAGAGTATAAGGTGAGAGAGGTCAACAGCGGTTTAACACTTTGGTTCAAGCAAGGCACTCGTCCTAGGAGTTTACAAAGTTTGCAACATGTTTGCCTAGAGATTTACAAGGAGAACTAGCAGTCATAAGAGTAGTATTTTCCTAATGTTGTCGTTGTTGTGGTATCATTATTATTAAGAATGAAGACAAGTTTACACACTGAGTGAAGAGTGAGGAGGGACGAGGAGGTGGGAGAAGGGTGGGGTGGAGTTCCCTCGGCAGACGGAGGCCGTGCATGAAAATATCTTTGGTATTCTTTGGTATCATATCAATGTGATTAAAATCACCAATGGAAATCGAGTGAGGTAGCGTCTTTGGTTCACACTATAAATAGTAGATCTTTACACTTTTTTTTTTTTCCTTTTTTTTTTTTTTCTTTCCTTTTTTTTTTTCTTTTTTTTCTTTCTTTTTTTTTTTTTTTTTTTACACGTGGAAGTAGCTATTTCTTACCTTCTGCTTCTTTGTCCTTCCTATTTAGGAAATAGTTACCCAATGCACTGTGAAGCTAACCACACCACAAGAATAATCCAGAAGGCCAATCGCATCTCAAAAACGGCCTCTGGTGTTTGAATGCACCCTAAACAGCTAGATAGGAAAGGGAGAAGTGCTTTCTCTTTGTTTGCTAAATGCATAGTTTTCATCCTTTATGTACAAAGAAGGGAGGATCTTTTTGAGGGAAAACGCCTTTATAAGCTCATGTGAAAATGTCCTAGGACTCTTTGGTATAGTCAAGTTTGCATTTAACCTGCAAAGATGGGTCATTCGCCTGGGGTAGCAATGGGAGAGGGGGTGGGGCAGGGGTGGGGGAGTGGTGGGGACATGAGTCCAAACATAGCATAGTGCTTTTACCTTTGTTCCTGGAAAATTAATTATGGTTTTCTGAGGGAAGGAGGCAGAGTGAGTGACATGTTCAGTTAGAACTTCCCCACACATTTTCTTTGGTTTTGGGGGCCTATTCCAGCTGCATCCAGGGACCGGAACACTCAGTTCTCAGCACCCAGAATTTTTTCACCTGAACATTTACGGAAGTCCGGGCTTTTGGGGTGTTCAGAACTCCCACTCTTTCTCTCGACTCCCTTTCAGGGAGCGTTTGGTCATGAGAGGACATAAATGATTTTTGGCCAAAATCAGTCTAATTTTCATTCTATGAAAAACCCCCCAAAATGTGTTATTTGAAGTGCAGTTTTGGAATATATATATATATATATATATATACACATACATATATATATATACACATACATATATATATATATATATATATATATATATATATATATATATGAGTTTTTAGGGGAATTTTGTTCAAGGACTGGGAAATGATGGGTGAACAAAAGTGTGTGATCTGCGTAGCTATGTTGGGTTTAGAACCTGAGCCGTAAATTAGTGAGACAGGAACGGAGCGTTCCCTCTCTGTGACAAGTCAGAAGCAGAATAGAACCAGCCGTACTTGGTGGGATAAGTGTATTGCTGTGAGAAGCTGAGTTTGTCCATTGTGATTTCTCAGAAGCAGAGGTTGTGAAGATGTTTAAACAGTCAAGTAAAAAGATTGCTTTTCAGGCTTGGATTTGTGCATCTGTTTGTGAGAAAATATATCTCTAGGCCCTGAAATTGCATAATGGGTGCACATTCAATGCTGGTATGAAAATTATCTTTGGTGTTAGCAAATAGAATCACTGGTTATTTTTCAAAAAAGCATGGTGAGAATATTAAAAATGTAGTAATATTCTTTGACACTGTGTCTACACAGTATCAAAAGAATTGGTTGAAAACTTAAAATGTGGTTAGATTAACTGGGCAAGTCTTGTAGTAAAATCAAAGCAAAAAAAAAGTGGTCATCTGAATTCTACTTTTGTTTTTCCTGGGGCATTGACTTTGGTAAGATTGGGTGTAGAAACAGCTTGAACTTCCCTGCTTTTAACATTCTCTTGTTTTAAATAAATAAGGCTTTCCTCCCTCCTAAATTAGATTATGTAGCTGTAACCAGGGTCCCCTCTATTCATGGAAAGAGAAAACGTTAATCAGTTTTTTTCCTTTTAGTTTTTGTAATTGACAAGATTAAATTTTTAGCAAATCTTGGAGGTGGCCATTTAAATGGTATCTTTTAACAGCTGAATTGTAATGTGCCATGTTTAGAAGGGAAATTTTTGAGCCGGAATTTGGGGTGAGAGAAAGAAAATAGACAGCATGTGTCAAGGTAAATACGTTCTTTCATGGAAGGGGACCTAAGTATGCCAGCTTCCTTTCCCCTCCAGCAGACATGGAGGAGACAGGCTGGTGTCTGCCTCTTCTAGACCTAGACAAGATGGTTTAATTTTTTAAAGCATTTTAATGACTCTCAATAAACAACTTATTGTTGCCATAACATTTAATTTTATATTTCTAGTTAGATGTGCTAATTAACCAAGACTATGCAGTTCTTTACCCAATAGTACAAAAGACATCCGATTATATGAGTGATAATTCAATGGAATTCAGAGAGAATTTGGTGGGAGGAGGGGGGAGAAGAGGGAAATCAAATGATGCACTTGGGTACTACTAGGACAACTGTATTATCTTTGGTTTTTGTTTTGTTTTTTCCTTTTTGCCTTGATTTCTATAGGCCTAGTTAAGGGATTTGAGAAAATAGGAATTTAAATGTTTACTTTTGGAGGTTCAGGTCTAGTTTTTATATGTCCCTGTTAGAGAGTGGAATCTATGTTATAAAATTTCCAGCTTAATGCAGCAGCAGGAAAGAAGTTGGTATGCTCCGGAGGCTATGCTGAACGAAGTAAACAGTTGAAGGCCGGTAGAACTCCCATTTCTGGGTTGGACCTGCTATTTTTGCTCATGTCCAAGTCATAAAATGTTTGGGATGGGCAATAAAATAAGTTTGATTATATTTTTAGGATTATTCAAATATTGGATAGTTCATTTTAATAATAAAGTTGGTCAGCTCCATTTTAGTTTGTATTTTTGAAATGTATTTGGTGTCAAAGACATGCAGCAAATTTGTCAAATTAACCTAAGTATGGAGTCTTAGTTCCATGGTCTTTTTACCAAAAAGCATTACTTTAAACAAATTTTCTAATTCAGTTACCTGCCCTGTGTAAACTTAGTTTTCTAGTTTACAAATGGGATCCTATTTTGGGAGCATCCCCAGGTTTTCCTAGCTCTAAACAGATTCTGGAAACATGTCATATGTCTATCTAAGTGACATTTACGGGTCCCGAAAGGGAGTGTGCCACCTGGGCGTACATGCATACTGCATCGACCTCTCTGTGATGGTAGCAATTGCTTCCCTGAAGCAACATTCTTTCTTGCCAGTTCTGAAAACAAATATTTCAAATGCTTTAAGAGTCATAAATAAAAGTCATGATTCTACATGGCATGTGTGTTACAGCTAGATCAGTTCTTATGTATAACTTTACATAGTATCTTGTGTAAAAATAGCTTTGGTTATTAAAATCATTGCAATAAAATACCTGCACTATAATATTAAGTGTGTTCTTTGGTACCTAGGTGATTTTTTTTTTTTAATGGATGGACTCTTATTTCATTTCTTAAAAAGTATCTGAACAGTCCTTAACAAACAAAGAGAATGCACGAGTTTAGGTGTCATTCAAATTTTCTTTGCTGGGTTTGAATCTGCATTTAGGTTGCAGGCTTGGCAGGTTCAAACAATAGGCTAGGTGAGCGACATCACATCCCAATCCAATGAACTCAGACAACCCCACACGGATGGTTGCTCTCCTACCAGTACAACCCTCCCTGAAGGCCCGCCCTACCTAAGTCCCTGACCACTGGTGGTGGTGGTGGTGGTGGTGGTGTGTGTGTATGTATGTGTGTGTGTGTGTGTGTGTACACGCACCCACACGCAGTACTGAGACACCATACACCTTTGTGGCGCAGTGGAACAAATGAGAAAGTCTGATCTTAACAGATGTCCACTCAATGGCTCAAAAGCACTGCTCCAAACCACGAAACAGCCAAGCACAGCGAGAAGGGTTATGGGTCGAAGGCGTGAGATCCAGTGGTGTTTTCCTGCCCCTAACTCTTCTTGCCAAGTCGTCGACCCGCTGAAAGGTGTGTCTCCGAACAAAGTCAGAATGCAGGTGAACTAAGTCTTTGGTTTCTTTGGACTATAAATAACACTTTTTTTTTTTCCTTCTTCAAATATTTCTAAGTATAAACCTGCTATGTTGAGGTCCTGGTCTTTTAAAAATTTCTTTCATTTAAAGCTTTTCCACCGAGGTTTTAGTTTGTGGTTATTCCTTCATGCTTTGGTACAAGTGCTTGATGAAGATGAGTTGCCTGAATTGGAGCTGCCCTCGTCCTGCCATTTGTCCAGGCTCCTCCTCCGCGCGTTCATGAAGAAGTTGCTGACGGTGCTCAGCTCCAACCCCAGCTGCTGGGAAATGGTGATCTGCAATTCTTTGGACGGACGCTTGTTTTCCTTGAATATTGCATGTAGAGTCCGGCGCTGGACGTCTGTGAAGACCAGCCTGGGCTTTTTGGGGGTGTTGCCTCTATCCTTCCCATGCTCTTGCTCTTTCCTTTTGCACGCTGCAAAGAAACACAGAGGCCGTTAGAACACACTGCCTGGGAAGATCCAGAAAGGCACAGCCAAGAAGATGTGTGAGCCACTCCACACGCCTGCTTTCTGCCTGCTGCCCTCTGGTTTTAGCACCATGGCGGGCTGGAGAGAAGTGTAACAAAATGATGGAGAATTAGGAGGAGGTGGAGTTCTGGTAGTCCTGCGCAGAGTCCTGGCGTTGAGGCTTTGACAGTATCTGCATTTTATCTGTCGTAAATCGGTTAATCCTACCTGGACCTCACAGTCCTCATCTGTAGAATATAGGGCTTGGGCTAAACAAACTTATTGTTTGAATTTTTATCACCATCTGCAAAATGGATATAAGAATACCTACCTGGCTGGGTTGTGGTAAGGATGCGGGAAATAGTATGTAGGGTGTTCCCAAAATATGTATACCCACACTGTGAATAATTATAAAGGTAATGTGGCGTCTGGCTCGCTATCCTCTGAGATGAGCTCCAGCCGCAGTGCCAGCCAGGTGTGCCTCTTCCCCGTGAAGGTAGGGACTGTTGTCCTTTCATATCCCCTCCACCCTGCAGTGGGCTGTCCGGCCTAGTGCCGCCTCCCGCCCCACCTCCTGGCTCTTTGTAGAGCTATTGAACCTAGAGCTCTCTAGGTTCTCAATTCCTTACGAGATGGCTCACCATCTCCGACTAGATGCAGCCTCTGTGCTCTCCCCGGGTAGCCCTGCTCCTCTGCCCGCCCCTACCTTTCCTTCCTAACTACTCCAGATCCCGGATTTCAGAGTTACCCTAAGACCTTAAGTGCCCATTAGCACGCATTAGCTCAGCAATCAGATTAGCTGGAAAGCTACTGGGAGAAGGCTGAAGAAGCTTCCAGTCTTTGGAGCCCAATCTAGGGGTATCCAAGTATTTTTTTAACCATATGCTACTAAGTAAAAAAAATGATTTGAGTGTAGACTCCCTAATACTATTTATTTATAAATTAAATGCATGTATAGACACATGTATATACTATGTTATGTGCATTATAAAGCACATATAAAATATACATTTTTAACGAGGTAAAATAAGCATAAGGAGACATAGGAATTATTTTCTACAGATGCATCAGCCTGCCCATGCCTTAGAGTGCATTCATTCCCCTGAAGGAACCACTGACCTGGCCAGAATTTCAGAATGAACATGAGGGAGAGATCTCAGTCATAAGAGATAGATTTTGGGGCAAGTCAGGCTACATGGTACCTTTCATGACATACCCCGTAGGTCACTTTCCCAATATAAGAGAATAGCATCAACACAATGGGAAGTATTTATTAACTGCACAGAGCTATATATACCAAGCCGGCTGCATTTCCACAGAGTCCCTCCCACACAGGCCTATTGCCTTCATTGGACAAGTGGATTAAGTACTTGCAAAATCAGCTGCATAGACCAAAAATTCTAATTAGTTTGAGTCAGTCCATGTAGACACAGCTGTATACAATACTGACGCACATGGCTGATTCATTCGCATTCAAAAGTGAATGTAACACAGGCTTTGCTCTTAAGGAGGTCAGTCACATAAGCATATAACTCCAAGAGTAGCAGAAGGGTACACAGGAGATTAGCTCTGCTTGAGGATATTAAGGAAGGCATCACAGAGGAGTGGGTGAGTGTACTGGGCCCTACAGGATGAATAGGAGCTTGCTAGTGAGAGAAGTGGGACAAACTCATACAGCATCCATGAAGGATTGATAAGTTTTAGGAGACTGGTATTCGTGGGGCAAGAGTGCACGCAGGAGGAAAGCTGTGGGAGACAAGGCTTCACAGGTAGACAGAGATCAGAATTGTATTATCTTGTAGGTGAGGAGGAGCTATTGAAAGGTTACGAGTAAGGGTATAGTGTGATTAAACTTGGGTTTAGTAAAAATCCTCTCGTAGTGTCATGGGGAATTGAAAAGCAATAAGATTAGGGATAGGGATGCTGTGGTATGCCACCCTCATCCCCTCAGAGCTAAGGCTTCTGGGAGAATTGGTGGCTGGCTGCTCTTAGTTGAGGTTCATTCTGGCCAAAGGTTATGTCAACCTGAGGTGGGGTAGGGGGCTGCCCACACCCAGTGGGGATGTGGAGGAAGAAGGGTTGGTGTAGATAGTAGAGGTTGAAAAGAGTGGAAATGTGTTGGTTTGAGGTCATACAACCTCAGCCCCTTGTATCAAGTTGGGACAACTGTGAAGGGTCACCCAATTCCAGAGCACCCTGTAGGAATGATTGAGGCTACTCATGTAATCACATTGACATTCAAAGTCTCCCTCTGTTTGGTCTTACATCTGACACCTTCCCCCCCCCCCCCCCCAGGGGTGGCTCCCCATAGCTCTCTCCAATAGCCTTCTGCATGCACATTGCAGAAAACTAGATCTTTCCCCCCAGAAAACCTAGCCTAAGATGGAAGCCATTAGAGAACCACTGTGTTGAGGACCCCAAATTAGATAATGCAGTTGAGGGAGCAAATAGATAATAGGGAGAAAATCCAAGAGGACTTAATGACAACTTGGCTGAGAGGATGGTATTCAGAACACCTTCCGGGTTTCTGGCTGTATGGTAGTAAGGAGACCATTAGGCGATGCAAATGGGGAAATACTTTTTACAAAGACAGTAATCACTTCTGTGTGGGACAGATTTGAAGTGCTTACTGGACATTTTGTTAAAGATCTCCACTAGGTGGTTGTCCTGGCAGTGGTCATCCGAGGACCACTGGTGGTACGTGAGGTCCGAAAGATTAGCGACCGCTGGCACAGGACAGGAGGATATATGGGGTGCCTAGCTAAGGGGAGAGATCTGGGCTAGGAATACAGACTGAGATGGTAAATTACACACAACACATACCTGGGGGAAAGTAAATAACTGAATATTGGATGCAGACTCAGCTTACTTGTCATTCAAAAGGCAGAGTGAAGGGAAAATCATGTAGATATCCATTTCCCACCTAACCAGGATGCATGCTTGAATGACTTCTATGTGGTCCTTGCACTTGGAAGCACTGAGCAGGCTGAAGCTACTCCGAGCCAGCATTTCTCCAAGGGCATCAGAGGAATATCTCAAACAGGACTTCCTTGAAAAGGTGTTTGCAGGTCGAGTACACTTACAAAAACCTCCTCAAAAGTCCTAATACATGTTAGCACATGTAATTCTGTTTCCGAGATGTTCTTAACCAGAATTCTTTTTGGTGGGGACTGTTTATTAATGTCTCACACAACACTAATGTTGGGCAAACAGTTTGGAAATTCCAGCCTTGAGCTCTCAAGCATTGCACACATCATAACATCAGAAGTTGGGAGTAGCCCTAGCTGGTTTGGCTCAGTGGATAGAGTGTCAGCCGGCAGACTGAAATGTCCTGGGTTCGATTCTGGTCAAGGGCACATGCCAGGCTTGTGGGCTCAATCCCCAGTGGTGGGCAGGCAGAGAGGATCATCAATGATCCTCTCTCATCACTGATGTTTCTATCTCTCTCTCCCTCTCCCTTCCTTTCTGAAATCAATAATATATATGGTACCTGGAAGCAAAATTCCCCCAGAGCAGAGAGCCTGGCTGACTTGTTCTATATTCCAGGGCCTCCTGGCATAGTGCCTGGACCTAAGGGGAGCTCAGCACCATGTGGGTACCGGAGGGGGTGCCTGTGACTAAAAGCATGTGGTATGTGGTATACCTGGAAAGAACTCTGAGTGGAAGTTGGAGTCACTGAACAAGAAAGCAGAGATATTGGTAGAATAAAGAGTGGACTAAAGCTTGTTGAGAATCCCTGGTGATCTCAACAAGGAGGCTAGGAGGAATTACCCTCAGAAATAAAATCATACTTCTAGAAACTTTACAGAACTATAGTTGCTAGGACTGTTAAGAGAATATAAATGAGAGCAATGATTTGGAATTTCCATAGAAAATTACCTGTTATAAGATGGGACAAGTCAGAAGAGAAAGAGAGAGAGAGAGGGGGGAGAGAGAGAGAGAGAGATAGATAGGTAGAGAGAGAGAGAGAGAGAGAGAGAGAGAGAGAGAGAGAGAGAGAGAGAGGTGTGAGTGGAACATGACAAAAGGTACTGCTGTTTAGGGAACAACGATATGTGTTTTAGGGGAAAGTTACACTTTTTGTGTGGGTATATAATTTTGATAAAAAATAGACAAGCATTTCCCATAGAGCTGGGTTTACATGAAGAGGATTCCTCTTGTTTGTGAAAGGTAATACTGAAGAGGAAGATGACCTATCATGAGTCACCTCCGTGAAGGTGGGCAAGCAAATATATTTTCAAGATGCAGTGGCAAAGTGTGGTGGGAGCTGTCTCAGACAGATTACTGTGACTTTCTTTTCTTTTTTAAAAAAATATATTTTATTGATTTTCCAGAGAGGAAAGGGGAGGGATAGAGAGCTATAAATGTCGATGAGAGAGAAACATCGACCAGCTGTCTCCTGCACACCCCCTACCAGGCGTGAGCCCTCAACCAATGTACATGCCCTTGACCGGAATCGAACCTGGGACCTTTCAGTCCACAGGCCGACGCTCTATCCACTGAGCCAAACCAGTTTCGGCTACTGTGACTTTCTTTATGGGTGACATCAACCGCAGCAAGTCCTCTGTGGGAAGCATAAGTAGGCATGGATATTGGTAGAAGGCAGAGTATGCTATAAACAAAAGAGTATAAAGAATTTTTTTAAAAGGTCACTCATGAAACCACCAACAAAACAGCAAGAAAGCCCATTGCATGGGAGAACATATTTGCCAATGTTATATCTGATAAGGATTTAATCTCCAAAATTTATAGGGAACTCATACAACTTAACAAAAGGAAGATAATCCAATAAAAAATGGGCAAAGGACTTAGATAGACATTTTTCAAAATAGGACATACAGAAGCCCAAGGGACATATGAAAAATGCTCAAAGTCACTAATCATCCAAGAGATGCAAATCAAAACAACAATGAGGTACTGTCTCGCACCTGTCAGAATGGCTATCATCAACAAATCAACAAAAGACAAGTGCTGGAGAGGATATGGAGAAAAAGGAACCCTTATGCACTGCTGGTGGGAATGTAGATTGGTGCAGCCACTGTGGAAAAAAGTATGGAGTTTCCTCAAAAAATAAAATGAAACTCCCATTTGACCCAGTAATCCCAATTCTAGGAATACATCCCAAGAAACACCAATCAGAAAGGATATATGCACGCCTATGTTCATAGCAGCACAATTTACAATAGCTAAAATTTGGAAACAGCCTAAGTGCTCATCAGCAGATGAGTGGATTAGAAAACAGTGGTGCATCTACATCAGCGTTTTTCAACCGCTGTTCCGCGTCACACTATGTTGCCTGGTGTGCCGTAGGTGCAGACAAGACAAAAATTTTATAATTTTTCACTATTTTGTTTACTTAATATTTCATAATAAAGTAATTATAAAATACTTTCTTTGTGTTTATTTGATTCCTATTCAAGAGAATTACTTTATATATAGTCAATATAGGCACAGAGTTAAATTTTTTAACATTTTCTAATGGTGGTGTGCCTCGTGATTTTTTTCATGAAACAAGTGTGCCTTTGCCCAAAAAAGGTTGAAAAACACTGATCTACATAATGGAATACTATGCTGTTGTAAAAAAAGAAAGAAGAAAGAACTCTTACCATTTACAACAGCATGGATGGAACTGGAGAGCATTATGCTAAGCGAAATAAGCCAGTTGGAGAAAGATAAATATCACATGATCTCACTCATTCGTGGAATATAATGAACAACATAAACTGATGAACAAAAATAGATCCAGAGACACAAACAAAGCATCAGACAGACTATCAAACCTCAGAGGGAAGGTGGTGGTGGTTGGCAGGGTATTTTTTGTTTTTTTTTTTTTTAAAGAGATCAACCAAAGGATTGTATGCATGCATATAAGCATAACCCATCGACAAAGACAGTAGGGGGCTGAGGACATGTGCTAGGGGGGGGGTTTGGACAAGGAGAGGGCCATGGGGGAAAGGAGACATATGTAATACTTTAAACAGTAAAGAATTTAAATTTAAAAAAGAAGGTAGCACATGAGCCCAGCCAGTGTTGATCAGTGATTGAGCACCAACCATTGAACAAAGATATCCCTGTTCGATTCTTGGTCAGGGCACATGCCGGAGTTGCAGGTTTGATCACCGATGGGGGGCATGCCACAAACAGCCTATCAATGATATCCTTCTCCTTTCATCTCTGAAATCAATAAAATATATATATTTAAAATGTTCGAAAAGAAACACATGAGGGTGAGGGCAAAGGACAGAGGCTTTCATTTCAGGCATACCTGGGGTCTGGGTTTTATCCATGTTGGTAAGACAGAGCCAATGAAATATGGAAATATATTTTATTGATTTTTTACAGAGAGGAAGGGAGAGAGATAGAGAGCCAGAAATGTTGATGAGAGAGAAACATTGACCAGCCACCTCCTGCACACCCCTCCACCAGGGATGTGCCCGCAACCAACGTACATGCCCCTGACCGGAATCGAACTCGGGACCTTTCAATCCGCAGACCGACGCTCTACCACTGAGCCAAACGGGTTTCGGCGAGAGGTATTTTATTTCATGAACAATGAGTTTTTGAGGTCAGTGAGTTTGGGAAAGGCTTAAGTAATTGATGATTAAACAAGCTTCTTCAATGTAGGACTTGTCAGAATCTCCAATATACTAATGTGCACGGATACTTCCTAGTTTATGGAGTCTCTCAAACTTATCTGACTAAGGAACTCTTTATCCAGAGAATCCTCTCAGGAATGGCGTTGCTGAGAACAGTGTTTCTCGGCGGCGTGTGGTTGGTCGATCCCCTGCTGGTCTGGGAACTGTTACTAACCAGAAGCCAGATCAGTACAGAAAACGGAGAATTAGCAATTAGAAAATTTTGTGGCAGTTTGACATTACTGCAACGTTCAAGTATGTGATTGTTGTTCTAGTAATACGTTTTTATTGTATTATCAAAATTATTGGTCCAGGACAGATGGAAATGAGAAACAAACTAGTCCTTCACTAGATAGAGCATGAGAAGCCTTAGAACACATCTTATAAAATATGGTATACAATAACATCCTAGACTTAACTCTCAGCCTAGTGTTTGTGTAACCAACTTATGTCCATTTCCCCAATTTAATGACATAAAAGACTTTACAACCTCTAAAGTGCTGATCGTGCTCTACAAAAGTCTGCCAAGCACGTGTCCAGGAATTTGTGGGCACAGGCATATTGGCCTGGAAGACATTATAAAGCCAGATAGATTTATAATACAACTGCTCAGATGAACCTGGACTCAGAGGATACGAGCTCCAGTCCCAGCTCTGTAGGCACTGAGAGATGAGTAATATTGGGCAAGCCCTTCATCTCCTGTGAGCGTCAGTTCACTCAGCTGCAAACAGAGGGAATGGCCTTCTTTCCTCACAGGACTATAATAAGCATTAAGCAAGATAACATAAGTTGAAGTAATTATTAAAACTCTAAACCATTTAGGAGTAATCTAGTTGTTTGCAAATTAATTTCCTGATGCTTTCTTCCTTTTTTTTATTATAAATATTTTTATTGATTTTTAGAATGGAGAGAAGAGGGAGAGATAGGAACATCAATGATCAGCTGCCTCCTTCACCTAGTGGGGAATCGAGCACACACAACCCAGGCATGTGCCCTGACTGAGAATGGAACCAGGGACCTCTCGGTGCATGGGTGGATGCTCAAGCCACACTGGCAAGGTGCTTTCTTTCTTCTTTAGTCAAGGTGCAAATATACCTAATGAATTGACAACAGCAGGCTGGCACCTTTGCTTTGTGTCCAGTCTGTGAGATGAACTTGGGTGCATCACTTGGTCTCTTTCTTGGCATCCTTTTTAAATGAACAGGCTGTGCTCTAAGTCCCCTGAAGGCATGAGTCGATGAATGCATGGTTTCAGTCTCTCTAGGTTTCCAAAGTTTATTAAAAAGTTTCGAAGGTAGCCCTGACCAGGTGGCTCAGTTGGTTGTGGATTCCATTGCTGAGCAGGGCACATACCTAGGTTGCGGGTTCGATTCCTGGTCAGGCACGTACAGTAAGCAGGCAACCGACCCATGTTTCTCCCGTCTCCTTTCTAAAATGAATAAACATATCCTCAGTTGAGGATTTTTTTTTTTAATTCCAAGGTAACTGTAGTCTGTCTTTAAAATATATACCCACACGTTTACTTTTCCACTGCATCTTCTCCATCCTTACGGCTTCTCAAAAAGAGCAGGTACTGGCTCTGCAGGAACATCAGCCAGTCCTGCAAGGAATCCAGATCCACATCCATCTGCATGACGGTGATAAAGCATGAACTCACATTCCTCACAGTTGCTTTCACTTTCTGAGTTTTTGAGCTTTATAGATGAAAACATTTACAAGTCCACCCAGACAGACCCTGCAAACAGTAAGCATTTGCCTTCCTGAAGGTGCTCTGCCCCACAGGCCTCTGAGCCATTGAATAGGACTCTGAGCCATGAAACAATAATTCATTTGTATGTTTAGCAGGTTTCTACTTCTTTATTAAAGTTATAGGACAATGTCTTTAACTTGTTTGTCCCTGCGCTGGCTGCCTCACAGAGGATGGAGCCATGGCTCCGAGGGCAGATGTCTCCTTGGGGCAGTGGAGCTGTGATGCTTGCGCACGCACTCACCACAAGTGCACTGAGGGTCCAGGTGTGGTCGGAGCATTCTGCACACGCCTGGTCTCTGCGGGTGGAAGCTTCTGCACTGGTTGTCAGAAACTCTGGGTTATGGCTCTGTCGTTAATTAGTTGAATGACTAGATTAGACCCCTTAATCAAACGGAGTCCAGCTTCCTTCCTTGTTAATGAAGGGATTGCACTAAATATGACCAGATGTGTGCAAACACTTCCAACTCCGAGGGAAGTAGCAGGTGGTACAGACTCCCCAGGACTATTGGTTTTGCGTCCTAAACGGGCCCCTGAAGTGTGAGGGGTGCACTATCCATTCTAGGGATGGCTGAGCCACCCTTCCAGTCCACGCCCCTCTTTTGTCAGATGATCCAGGTGCCACTGACGCTATCTCCCTCCTGGCGGGCAGAGATGGGGTGGGCCTGGGCACAGAGGCCTGTGGGGCAGAGCACCTTCAGATGAGGTCGAGTGGGGGACAAGACCTCGGTGCTTAGTAAGCGGTATAATCAGGAAATTGGACTTTGTAAATTGAGTTATTCTTAGACATAATTTATAAAGGTCCTTTAGAGAACTCCAGCTTATGTTCGTTACACGAGGGAGGGATAGGAGACGTGTGGTTTTTGGGAGGGATGTGGATGCACATCCAGACAAGGGACAATCAGTGGTCAGCACGCTGCTAGAAGCTGTGGTATCTGATAGAACAAGATAGAAATGGAGCAAAATGAATGGCATGTCTGTTGAGTCCCCAAAGACCCTCTCTTGAAGCTGCTTTTCAAAGTAAACTCTACAGGACAATATATAGGGAGGAGCAAGCATGCAAATAAGACAGATTTCAATAAATCGAAAGAGACAAAAAGGGGGAACAGTGGAAGTGAGCGTGGCCGATCTGCCCCTGAGCCCATCTCGCAGGCCAGTCCACACCCGGCGAGGAACACAGAGCCAGAGGGCGGGCCAGGACAGCTGCAGGATTAGAGCTCAGACTCCAGGAGTCCAGGGTCATAATGTTATCTGATCCACCTTGAGTTATTTTGCTGTACTGGCCATACTTTTATAAGATCGGGCTCCTAATAGTTTTGGGGATGAGGCAGCTACTAAGTGGCCAATTCAGAGGGCACAGCGCAATGCACAATTTGAAAAGCAACTCCAGCAAGACTAATGGATACGGCGAGGGCGGCCCCTGCCCGGGAAGCAGACTCTTGTGCAGACTGTCCGGAGGCTGAGATGCCAGCAGAAGGAGACAAAGCCAACACCGCCTGCTGGCCGCATGCTTGCTTTGCTCATGTCTGTGAGTATGGGAGCCAGAGCACTGACGGAAACTCTTCTGGGCATGCACACGAAAGGCCTAACCAAACCCGAAAAGAGCAGTCATTCACAGTCAGGAATGAGCACAGTAACCCATCCCTGAATCTTGCTTTACTTAAAAGCCCTCTGTTAAACCTCCTCCTCCAGTGGGGTAGAAATGGGTGTTATTTCTTTTTTCTAAAGATGAAGAAACCATATAAGAGAGGGCAGGTCACTTGCCTATGGGAGCACAGCTGGTTGGGGGGGGGGGACCTCCAGATCCACTGTGCCCTGGAGGAAATGTCAGCATGTGGATGAGCATGCAACCTTTGCGCAGGACGGGGAAAAGGCAGGAGCAGCAGGTGGAGGGAGTCCAGGGAACCCACAGCCACAGTATGCAGAGCAGGAGCCAGGGACCTGCAGGCACAGGCTGCCTGTCAGTCAGACCCGCGCCTCTGCAGTTGCCCATCCGGGAAAGCAGGCTGCATGAAGCTGAGATGGAAGTCAGTTGGACAGTGTAAGGGACGGCTCACTCACGCTGGCCTGGTAAAGGGACGAGAGGGAGTCCACTTTCAGTAGGTCAGCAGAGGAGCAGGATATAGGCTTTGGGAGGAAGCTGGAGGAACTGCTGACTCAAAGGAGAAGGAAAGGTCGGGGGGAGCAGGCTAAAGCCAGGACATGTCTGCTCCATCAAATTCAGGTGGGAAAACTCACCCAAACCTGTCACCACTCCAGCTATTTGATCCCCCCCCCCATGTGTTTTTATTGATTTCAGAGAGAGGAAGGGAGAAGGAGAGAGGGACAAAAACATCAATGATGACAGCCTGCAACCTGGGCATGTACCCTGACCAGGAATCAAATCAGTGACCTCCTGGTTCACAGGTTGATGCTCAATCGCTGAGCCACACCAGCCGGGCCACCTATTTGCTTTTTTTTTTTTTTTTTTTTTAACAGAGCTATCTGTCTAGAACAGAGAACTGCTTCCCCATGCGTCTGCTGCCTGTAGTCCTTAGAGTCAGCAAATAAAATAATTCCATCAACCTCTCTTCTCCAGGTAAAGCTGTAGCCCAGGAGAGGGGAATCCATTGGAACCTGAGAGCACAGGAGGGCAGAGGCTCCTGGGTCTGGGATGGTGGAACACGATCAACCAACACTTATGGCTGCTTTCCCTGTGCTAAGCCCATGTGTGTTGTTACGGCAACTATGGGAGGTCCGAACCATTATTATCTCTAATTTCAAATGAGGCTCAGAGATGAAGAGACTGGTCCAAGGTTATCCTTACAGGAAGTGGTGGAGCTGGGATCAGTCAGTGTAGGTGGGGCCTAGGGATGGTATTGGAGGAGACCAGGTGTGGCCCAGGCGTTCCTCAGCACAGGTTGGGGGAGGGAGGAGGGAAATCAGAGACTCATACATAAGTCCTCATTGAACTTCATCCATAGGTTCTTTGACTTTAAGTGAAATGACTTATAATGAAGCCAATTTTACCATAATCTAATTGCTATAAATAGGAGTTACATTCCTAGCATCTCATCAACATTATAATGAAACTACTTTATTGGATGATTTGCAGTATCAGCTTTCACTTTGTGTGGTCCCTCAAACAGCCCTTTTTATGTGATTCCAAACTATCTTAGTTCTCACAAACCTTGTCTTCTTTCTCTTTTGTTTTGTTAATCCTCACCTGAGGATATTTTCCCCATTGATTTTTAGATAGAATGTAAGGGAGGGAAAGCAAGAGGGAGGGAAAGCAAGAGGGGGCACGTTAGAGAGGAGAGAGAAAGGAAGAGAGAGGTGAGAGAGACACACTGACTGGTTGCTTCCCCACAAGCACTCAGACCAGGACCAAGGATAGAACCAGCAACCCAGGTAGGTACACGTCCTTGATCTGCAATGGAACCTGTGGCCCTTCAGTGCTCCAGGCCTAAGCTCCAACCACCGAGCCACACTGACCAGGGCTGTCTTCTCTCTTTTTTTTTTTTCTGTGTACAGGCTACATCTGAGACAGATAAGTGTGTTGGAACTCCTCAATGAATGAATGCATTTTCATACTCCGATGCTACTTGTATTGTTGTCTTGCTGACCATCCATGTTTGCATGCGTACATTCTCCGCAGCACAGGTTCAAGCTTTTTGATGCTGACAGGAAGAGACACCCACCACCTGACCCTTCCTTCCACAGAGCTCTTTCCCTGCACTGCAGCTTCAGAGAAACCAGTGTGAACAGAAGCTGCTGTCTTGCACCTGCTTGTCTAGTCAGTAACAAAAGGTCATGTGACTTTTCTGAAAGATTAGCTCAGAAATTCTGATTTTGTTGTTGTTGTTGTCCTCACCCAAGGATGTTTTTTCATTGGTTTTTAGAAAGAGTAGAAGGGACGGGGAGAGTCAGAGAGAAACATCTATGTGAGAGAGACACATCAATTGGTGGCCTTCCATATGCACCCCAACCAGTACCAGGGATCAAACCTGCAACTGAGGTACATGCGCTTGCTCAAATCAGAACTGGGACCCTTCAATCCATGGGCTAAAGCTCTATCCACTGATCCAAACCAGCTAGGGCAAAAAATTCTGATTTTTAAATTTCTAAACTCCAGTTAATGCCTGAGCCATTGGAATTTTATTACATCAATATCCCTCATCTTGAAGAGCTCCTTAACAGTTTGGACCCCAATAATTAGAAATATATAATATTGATGCCCTAGTTATGATGTTGATTCTAGAAGACAAAACAAATGACACACCTGATGAATTACATGCTTATTGTGCACTATTTTCGCATATAAGCCTACTATGAATTGTAAATCTTAGTTTCATGATCCAACTTCTTTAATTAATAGCTGTGTAGAATACCTTATAATAAGCAATTAAAAGTTATAAAATGGAATTCCTTCCAAAATAACCTACAATTTTGATTTTGCACTGTCAGCAGACATTTTCCACAAGTAATTTCAGATTAGTGGTTTGCATTTCTGGAAAGCTGTCGGTAGAGTCCAATTGTAAATGCTATCCTCCCAATGACATGTATTACACAACTAGCCTTACTGGGGTCTCCCAGGAGCTTGAGATGACAGGCCTTGAGAGGAAAACCATGATCTTCAAGGATCTTGACACTGACTCCAACAACCTTCCCCACCTCATTTCCCACAACTGCCCAGCCACTACCCCAGTGATCCAAACCACTCAGAAGTCAGTTCTTCATACATGTGACCTTTCACGACCCCATTTTTTTGCTCAAGTTGTTCACCCCCACCAAGATGTCCTTCCTTCTCTTTCTTTTCCTATGTAATCAAGACCCAGCCTAGGCATCTCATTTTCTGCTAAGCCTTCTCTGTCTCCTCTCCCATCCAGAGCTGCTCTCTCCTGTGCTCATAGAGCCCCCTGGACAATTAGTTACTTACCTACCCATCTCTCTCACTAGGTCATAAGATCCATAAGAGTAGACCATGGATTATTTCTCTGGCATATTCAGCATCCTTGCTGCATAAATAAGCTGGATGTGGCCCCATAGAAAATGGAGACACCCAAGACACCACGTCTTTATAGTATCTTTTAAAAATGTGTACACAGAATGCAATACACACTTTCCTTAACCCTTATTATTTTGGATAATTATTTTGAAGTTATTTTATGGCACTCTGGGGGATATTTCTGAATTGTTATTGACAAGGCAGTGAAAGGGGCTGAGACCTTGTAAAGAAAGCTGAAGGTTCAGAGGGGCTGAATTTGGGCTGGGGCACTTAAATGAGCTTGGAATATGGCAACCAGCCCTGCCCAGATGAGGTGCCCAGGTCACTGGGTCCGAGGAGGAAGGGGGATGCCAGCTGTGTCTGTCCTTGCTAACTCTGGGTGGTGATTGATCCATATGTACCTTAGTCAAATATAGACTTGATAAGGATCCAATGTATGGATAATGTCAGCAAATAACCACACAGAGTCTATGTGGCGGAAACCATACAAAAAATTAGCAAGATGACCCTCAGGGAAATAGTTTTGGGGAAATTTAAGTTTAAGGGATGAAGGACATAGGTAAAGAATGCTTTACTAGTATGGATAAGATGAAATGACATGCCATTTGTTTCTTCTTCTTCTAGTGACTGTCATGCCATTGGAATTTTTGAATTGGTGCCTTGGGTCCATGGGTGAGGGTGTCATTCCTTCCCCCTGGACTTCACGGCTGGCCTGAATTCTGCAGTGGGAGAGGCTGGAGGGACCCACACAGTTCTCATCCGTGTCTATGAATTGGAATCCCCTGAGAGTTTTGAAAGCTCCCCAAGTGATCCAAACACCTATCCAAAGCTGAGAACCTCAACTCTACATTGTTGCTTCTCAAACTTGAACTTTAAAAAACTGGAACCCCTTGGGGATCTTGTTGAGATGAAGATTCTGATTGAGCAGGTCTGGGCAGGGCTCCAGGTGTTGCCCAGCTGCTGGTCCAGCACCCCCCTCTGAGTAACCAGGGCTCAGGGCTCAAAATGCACAGAACGCCCTCCTATCGCTACTGAATTAGACTCGCGGATAGTGGGATTCCCGAACACACACTTTAACAAGCTTCCCGCCAGGTCATTTAGAGGGCCGATAAAGTTGGAGAGCCATTTGCTCCTCGGCTAATATTTCAAAACTTGCCAAGATCCAAAGAACACGCCCCACACTTGTCAAAAATGCAGATGGATTGAATCAGAATTTTAGGAATGGCCAGGGAATCTACTCTAAGAAAGAAACCAGGGAACGGCTCTGATTTCAGGCCTAGGAAAGGCTGCTTGGTGGAGTTGGGGAAGGTCAGTTAACTCTCCGCCCTCTCTCCACAATGAATCGGTCAGTGTCAAACGCAGCTCCAGGGACTGTCATGGACAGCCTGCAGAGGAAAAGGGATGTGTGGGGGCTGGGGTGGGACCGCAGGTGGAAGAGTCCATGGGGTTCAATGCTGGAGGCAGAGGGTTTTGTTCTGATTCTGAGGAGAGAGGAAGTTGGGTGAGAACAGGGGGGAAGGGTCAGATTAATGGCTGTGAGTTTTTTAACACTAACAGAGCTTCCTCCTCCACCTACAGTTTGCTGCACATGTCTACAGGGAGGTTGGGGGCTGTGGAACAGGAGAGCACCCCGATCCCGTTAAGAGCACTCCCACCCCCGCCCCTTCCTCTTGGCTGGCACCTGGAGGAGAAACAAAGACTGGAGGGTCTGTTTACTTGCACATCTACACCCTTGCACCCAGGCTGTGACTACAGAACCCCCATTAGTCTGCACTGGCCCTGTTTTGTGTGTTACATTTCAAATATGTTGAAAGTATTATGTTACATAATAATACGTGGGCACATGGGTACACGCATATATCTATATCATAAAGGCATGCTGCATATTTCAGGCTGTGCTTCTCAAACTTTAGCCTGCATTAGAATCACTTTCAAGGGCTTGTGAAAACGGATTCCTGGGTTCTATGCCAGAGTCTCTGAGTCAGTAGGATTTCTAACAAAGCCCCAAGTGAGGCCTGGATGTATATGTGTGGGAAGAACTGCAGATGAGTCCTATCTAAAAATATTTTAGCAGGTTTGTTTATTTTATGGGTATGGGCTAAGCAATTTTGAAAGTATTTTAGATGTATTATTTAATTGAGTAAATGAATAAATGCATGTTATAATAGAGAGAGAGAAAGAGAGAGAGAGAGAGAGAGAGAGAGAGAGAGAGAGAGAGAGAGAGAGAGAAAGAGAGAGAGAGAAATGTTATTGGGTGCCAGATTATCATTATGGAGGAAGTGACATATAAATATGGAATGGAAGAATGCAATAAAAAATCC
Source organism: Pipistrellus hanaki (assembly GCF_964339955.1). Lineage (NCBI taxonomy): Eukaryota > Metazoa > Chordata > Mammalia > Chiroptera > Vespertilionidae > Pipistrellus > Pipistrellus hanaki. The sequence continues at coordinate 52,848,752 of NC_140503.1, read as the reverse complement.
TATGGGGATATATGGCAATGGAATATGGAGGTACTGGTGCAAACTCATGATTTTTAAAATATGTGCTTAAGCCCTAGCCAGTTTGGCTCAATGGATAGAGCGTCAGTCTGTGGACTGAAAGGTTCCAGGTTCGATTCCGGTCAGGGCATATGACCAGGTTTCAGGCTCAATCTCCAGTAGGGGGCATGCAGGAGGCAGCCCATCAATAATTCTTATCATTGATGTTTCTATCTTTCTCTCTCTCTCCCTTCCTCTCTAAAATAAATTTTTTTAAAAAGTGCATAAGAATATTTATGTGCACATGTGTATTATGTATGTATCAGTGTGTATGAACATTTGTGTGTGTGTGTGTGTGTGTGTGTGTGTACATATACATCCTTATTTTTCCTGATTTGTCTGAGAGGGCCAAAAACAAAGTCACACTAGAAGCCCTGAGCACATCTACCCGTGTTTCCCCGAAAATAAGACATCCTCCGAAAATAAGACCTAGCGCATGGAAAGATAAGACATCCCCTGAAAATAAGACCTAGCGCAACTTTGGGAGAAAAAATTAATATAAGACACTGTCTTATTTTCGGGGAAACAGGGTAGTTGCCCTGATCACACCTAGTTGTCCTGATTGTCTTGTCTCTAATACCATACCCCACCAAAATAAACCAGGGCTCATCAAACAAGGGGCAAATTCTAGGGTTGGGGCAACAGATGAGCTTGAAATATCTTGTTATAATGCCAGAAAGAAAAAAAAAAAAAAAGTTGGAAAAACACAGAAGCTGGACTAAATCTGGGACCGCTAGAGCACTGAAATAGTGAAGTAGAGTAATGAATTATAAACCACTGGGGGGAAAGGAATGCATGAGTCTACACCAATGATAAATGGATATGTAAATGAGAAGGAGGGGGACTCTTGCTCACAGTAGAAAGATGAGAACTGACTATTAAATGGACAGGAGTATTGGAGATGGAAAATCATTTTGAAACCATTGTGATAAAGACTAGATCAGGCAAGAATCAATAGATGCTAAACCAATGGGGAATTTTGATGATGAGGAGGAGATTTGCATGGTTTTAAAGAGTATCCCCAAAGATTGCTTATTAGTTGTAAGGGATTTGGGGGGAGGGGGGGAGGGATGTCCCAGAGATTATACAACGGAGAAAGTAGACAACACTGTGACTGGATGATCAAAATGAACTCTCCAGTAAATAAGGAACAGATAGACTTCATGGGCCTCCAAATGAGATCCCCGGGGAAGGACACACCTCACCATGCAGCTCTCTGGGTAAGAATCACCTCAATCTATCTGAGGAAACATCAGATAAACACAAAATGAGAAGTATCTTTTTTTTTTTTTTTTTTTTTTTTTTTTTTTTTTTAATGGAGATTGTATTCTTCTAACACGTCATTGCTATAAAAGGTAAAGAAAGGCTGTGGAAATGTTTCAGATTAAGAAAAAGGAAGATCTATGACAAACTAATATTTGACTGAATGGAGGATAACAATGCCATGGAAGACTTTACTGGGTCCACTGACAAAAGTAAACGGTGGCTACTGAAGGGAAGGGAATGCCCCATACCCTTGGAAATACACTCAAGTGCTTAAGGATAAGGGGCATAAATGTTTGTAATTTACCCTCCACATATAGAAATCCAGGAAGAGAGAGAGAGATAGAGAGAGAGAGAGAGAGAGAGAGAGACTGTGAACAAGCCAATGATAAAGCAAGTAGGGCAAAATGTTAACAATTAGTCAAAGAATATATGGATGTTCTTTTATCATTTTATTTTTATACCATTGAAAACTTTGAAATAATTTCCAAATAAAATTATTTAAAATCATGTTTTTAAATAATATTTAATGACATTGACCTTGCTGGGTAACTCAGTAGGTTAGAGAATCATCCTGATACATCAAAAGTTGTGTGTTTGATTCCCATCAGGGCACATACAAGAGTCGACCAATGACTGTATAAATAAGTGGAAAAATACATCAATATTTCTCTCTCCCTTCCTCTCTCTCTAAATCAATTACTTTTTAAAAAATTTTAATGACATCAAGGTATGTTCAGTTTTAAATTCTCTATGAGGTCAATTTTGTGAAAATTAAAAAGGTATTTTATTTATGTACTTTTAAAAAGCTGAAAGGAAACAAACCAACATATAACCAGGCATGATCTTTGGGTTATGAAGTTATAAGTGTTGTAGTGTTTATAATGTTTCATATCTTCCAAAGTTCTACACTGAGCAAGTATTACTTCAATAATTAGAGAAAAATTAGCTTTCAAAGAGGAAAATAATATTTCAGTAAAGTTTTATGTATAATGTTGCTGACATTAGTAAGAACAAAACCAAAATAAAACCAAACCAAAATCCTGAAATCATTGAAATCTCCAATGATAGGGAAAATTGTTGGAGATGTTGTGTAAATCATGATACTAAAATATTATAAAGTCATACAAATTTATGTTTACCCAATCAATTTATGAGCCAACCTAAGTGCCCCAAAATAAGGGATTGATTAAATTATGGCATAGCTATAAAACAGAAAATGGATAGATTTTCTGACATGGAGCACTCTGCTATCTTCCAAATTGTGAAACTTCTGTCTCTACATATATGTTGAATTAATGTATGCTACTTATTAGGTATTTGGGAGTGGGCAGGGATGGTGGAATTACCAGGGATTTTTATTGTCTCCATTCTTCTTCTTTGTCTTCCCTTTTTAGAGAAAGTGTGAGGGAGGGGGAGAGGAGAGAGAAATGTCAATGTGAGAGACACATCAATTGGTTGCCTGCACTGGCTCAGCCAGGGCCAGGAATTGAGCCTACAACTGAGGTACGTGCCCTTGACCATGACTCTAATCTGTGACCCTTAAGTCTTCAGACCAATGCTCCAACCACTGAACAAAACCAGCAGGGGTTCCATTATTTTTTTTAATGTATTTTCACATATTCTACCATAAATTTAGTAACATAGAATTTTTAAATTTAAAAATGTTACAAAATAATATGTATGCATCATCTCATTGAAGAAAGATTAGAAGGATATTCACAACTAAGGGGGGTTATCTCTGTGTGGGGGTGTTAGAAGTGATTCTTGTTTTCTTTTTCTCTTTTTCAAAAAAATATTTTTTTATTGATTATAGAGAGGAAGAAAGAGAGAGATAGAAACGTCAATGATGAGAGATCATTGGGGGATCAAGCCCACAACCCGGGCATGTGCCCATGACTGAAATCAAACCTGGGACCCTTCAGTCCACAGGCCGACACTCTATCCACTGAGCCAAACCAGCTAGGGCTTGTTTTCTTTTTTCTTGATTAGTATATTATAGTGTTACAAGAATAAGTTATTTTTAAAAAAGCATTGAAATAAAATTTTAAAATAAGATACAAGATATTGGACATGGTAAGTGTGCAAAAATTGTAAAAACAATTTAGTAGGGCTATGTCACAACAAAAGCAGCATCCAATATTATATATGCAATATTATATTATAATAATTCACTCATTGGAAAAAACCTTCAACCTTGTTTTGAAGGCCCTAAAGTGACATAGTAGTTGTGTCTGGGTATTGCATTACTTTAAAATAGGGAGGCTGGGTGGTGGATAGAATATTCTATATAATAAAAGCCTAATATTCTAAGTGTCTGGTCATCTGTTCAACCAATCAAAGCATAATATGCTAATGAAATGCTAAGGCTGCTCAACCACTTGCTATGACATGCACTGAACACCAGGGGGCAGATACCTTGACTGGTAGGTTAGCTTGCTGCTGGGGTCTGGCCGATGGGGATTGGGACTGAGCAAGATGGGCCAGACATGCCCTGGAGCCCTCCCGAGGTCCCTCCCTGGCTGGCCAACCTCTCATGTCCCTCCCTGGCCCCAGTTATGTACCAGTGGGGTCCCTCAGCCTGGCCTGCACTCTCTCAAAATCTGGGACCCCTCAGGGGCTGTTGGAGAGCCAGTTTTAGTAATCCCACAGGCCAGGCTGAGGGACCCCATTTGTGCATGAATTCGTGCACTAGGCCTCTAGTATTTTTATAAGCTTAAGTTTTGGACCACTTTGGTATATTGAGTTGACTTTCATAAAAGAGCTGGATTAAGCTCTTTTATGAGACAATTTTTGACATACCCCGAAGGGTGTTCACCCTGGGCTAATCCTTTAATTTCAATGCTCAGTTAATAGCAGTGAGTAGCACCTTGTCAGGAATGTATACATATTTTCAGGAAGGCAACTGTCAGTCAAAAGAGCAGTCTTTTGCAAGAGGAAGCAAGAGGCATTCACTATTTCCCCGAGAGTGTTATTGTCTGGGAGATGGAAGAGGCCCTTGATTTTTTTTTTAAATATATTTTATTGATTTTTTACAGAGAGGAAGGGAGAGAGCTAGAGAGCTAGAAACGTCGATGAGAGAGAAACATCGACCAGCTGCCTCTTGCACACCCCACACCGGCAGGATGTGCCCGCAACCAGTGTACATGCCCTTGACCGGAATCGAACCTGGGACCTTTCAGTCCACAGACCAACGCTCTACCACTGAACCAAACCGGTTTCAGTGGCCCTTGATTTTTTTAAAAATATGAACACACACACACACACACACACACACACACACACACAATCACACACTTGAAAAGCCCTATCTCCAAAGGATACACAAGAAAATGGTAACAGGAATTTTTTCTAGGGAAGGGGGACTGTGTGACTAGGGAATCGGTTTGGAGGAATGTGTTTTTTTCTCTGTATACCTTTTCATGCTATTTAACTTAAAAAAATTGATGTACCCATAGTAGGTACTCAAAAATAAATATCTATTAATTAAAAACAACTTTTAAAAATTGAGGTTTGTGAACAACCATGAAAACAACTAGAATAAAGTAAAATTTTCTTTTGTATGAGAAGATGCTTGACTTTGGGCCATCCCAAAGTGGCCTGAAAGTGACAAAAACTGAGACTTGCCAACACTTGTCTGTGCCTCCAACATGTCTGTGCTTATATCTTCTCTCCTGTTGCCTTCACTTATAGACAGAAGACTCCTGACCCACAGTTATTGGAGATTACTTCTGTATCTCTACCAGCAGGAATGGATTGGGACTAACCTTTACCCTGGTTCTTCATAGTTATTGTATGCCCAACAGCAGGCAGTTGGCTAGAATTAGAGGGTCTATCACTGCCCACCAGCACTGGGCAGTGAAAACCAGACCTCAAGGGCTGAGTCCACAATATTTACCTCATTAGCATCACACTAACATCATTAAATAACATATTCTGGTGAGGCATAGACAATTGAATTTACATATAGAATCTGTGCAGATTGAGAGTGTGGATTATTCTGGAGTGTTATAACTTTATATTTTCATTACCACAGCCATTCTATGGCTAAAGATCTGCCCAAGCACTCAGCTTCCCTAGAAAGAACCACAGGGGTCAATTCCTCTTTCTTTTTCACTCTACACAATGTCTTCTGGATTTTACTTTAGAAATGTCCTCAAATTCTGCCCACCCATTTTCTCCGCTTGTGTTGGCAATGACATATAATCAGACCCTCACAGCTACTCCCCTGCTACTGCCTCTTCTATTATCTCCTACAGAAGCTTGCTTTCAAGATGACAAGTCTCAAAACTTCATTCCACAAGAAAAACAACTTCTTTTAGCTCCTACCTTTATAGGCCCAAATCCTTTAAACCACAAATACTAGGTTCTTTGTAGTCTCTTTTTCAGCCTTCTTTCCACTTTCCTTTCCTGCTCCCACAGAACCTGATTCTTACCAGAATCATAGCACTCATCAGAGACATTGTAAGTATTTATTAATCGACATCTTCCCTGCCATCTCCTCCAGGATTTGACACATTGTTCCTCTTTTCAGCTCCAACACTTTGCCCAAGTCCCGGCACATAGAAGGCACCCAAGGCCAGGCCCATAAGAGGCACCCAGCTAATGTTTTGGTGAGTGAAGGAAAATAGAACTTTTGGATGATGTGATAAGACCCTCCATGGAGCACCTGAGACTTGAATTTGCACATAAATCTCCAGGGAATCTTGTCAAGATGCAGATTCAGATTCAGTAGGTCTGGGATGGAACCCAAAAGTCTGCATTTCTCTTCGAGCTCCCTGAGAAGGCCAGTGTTGCTGTGTGGGAATCACACTTTCATGTGGGGAGGACCGAAAGAACAGTGGTAATTTTTTAGATTGAGGAGAGTATGGAAACAATTATTCTACAGGAATCTTGAATTTTTGAGTAAATTTTTATCAAAAGAAGAGATCAAAAGAAGTGAAATATTATATAATGATATATAACATTATGTATTATGTAATAATAATATTATACAGGGCGGGGGCAAAAGTAGGTTTAACATAATTAATAAATAATAAAAAAGAACAAGAGTTTATTCTTGTTTTATTATTTAATTACAGTATTATTTTCCCTATGAACAACTGTAAACCCATCCCTGTATTTAAGCTACGGGATGATAGGTTATTTTAGAAAAAGGGTAAAGTAAATGATAAAGGGCAAAAATAAAAGTCATTTTCTCTTAAATTCCCAATGTCAATATTCTAATTCTCAGCTTGGAGTTATATTAGAATCATAGGGGAGGCTTTTTAAAAATATATATATTTTATTGATATTTTACAGAGAGGAAGAGAGAGTTAGAAACATAGATGAGAGAGAATCATCGATCAGCTGCTTCTTGCACACCCCCTACTGGAGATGTGCCTGCAGCCAAGGTACATGCCCTTGACCAGAATCGAACCCGGGACCTCTCAGTCCGCAGGCCTACGCTCTATCCACTGAGCCAAACCGGTTTCGTCATAGGGGAGGCTTTTTAACCAACATGTATTCTCCCTGACCTCTCCTCCACCAATCTGATTTGCTCCCCTAGAAGGATATGAAAACCTCTGCCCACCCTTGACCACCACTGAGAACTACAGACTCGGAGAAGCCTCCTGCTATTGACGGAAGGGGACTGTGTCCTCAGCTGTGCCAGGGAAGGAACAGGCCTCCAGGTCTGTGAGAATTCAGATCCTGGAAATCTGCAAAGGGATTTCAGGCGGGGCTTCCACACATGCCATGGTTCCCTCTGCCTGGAGCCTCTTGTTTGTTTCTGATCCAAGTCCTGCTCATCTTCCAGATCTCCAAAAAGTCACTTTGTCATCCCCTGAACCTCTTCTCGGCACAGAGAAACGACCAAGAAGAAGGATGTGAATAGTGATTTCTCTCTCTTTCCCAATAGACTGTGTTGCAAGGGACTAGTCCACTGTACACACCATCCCCAGGACTAAGCACAGTGCTGCTGTAACAGCTGCTCAGACGAATAAAGAATGTCTCCTCTTTCCATCTCTAATGACATTTCCTCTTTCAATTTGTACAAAATAGGCCGAATATAATTGTGGGGTTTGTTTGGGTTGGGGAACCAGACGAAAACCATCTTTCTCCTCCCCAATGTTAAAATTAAGTAACCTATTGTATTGCCTACAAAACAATATGTATCATATATTTAAGACAGGAAGCATAATAACAAAATAAATATCTCTGATGAAGGCACTCAACAAAAGAACTAGAACATCAGCTGCCATGTGATCACCTGGCTTTCTCCTACCAGATGTAACCATGCTCCTGAATTTGTATTCATTATTCATTTGTTTTTTTTTTAAAAAAAACAATACTTATGTATCTCCCAACAATAACTTATTTGGCATTGCTTATTTTTTTATTTTATTTTATTTTATTGATTTTTTACAGAGAGGAAGGGAGAGAGATAGAGAGCTAGAAACGTCGATGAGAGAGAAACATCGACCAGCTGCCTCTTGCACACCCCCTACCAGGGATGTGCCTGCAACTAACGTACATGCCCCTGACCGGAATAGAACCCAGGACCTTTCAGTCCGCAGACCGACGCTCTACCACTGAGCCAAACCGGTTTCGGCGCATTGCTTGCTTTTGATGTTTCTAAAAATGGTATTATTCCGGTATGATCTTCTTCATCTTGTCTTCTTCTTCTTTTTTTTTTTAAAGCAATATTGTTCTTAAGATTCAACTATGCTCTTGTGTGTAACTGTGGCTCATTCATTTTCATCACAGGATACTACTACATTATATAAATACATCACAATTTATTTTTTACTAGAGGTCCAGTGCACCCTCTCCAATCTGGGACCCCTTGGGGGATGACCAACTGCTGGTTTAGGCCCAATCCCTGTGGGAATTTAAGAGAAAATTACTTTTATTTTTTGCCCCTTTATCATTTATTTTATCCTTTTTCTAAAATAACCTATTATTCCATAGCTTAAATACAGGGATAGGCAAAAGTAGGTTTATAGTTGTTTAGGCTGGATCAGGCCTAAACTGGCAGTTGGACATCCCTCTCACAATCGAGGACTGCTGGCTTCTAACCACTCACCTGCCTACCTGCTTGATTGCCCCTAACCACTCTGCCTGCCAGCCTGATAGCCCCCTAACCACTCTCCTGCTGGCCTGATTGACACCTATCTGCTCCTCTGCCAGCATGATTGTCCCCGACTATCCTCCCCTGCTGGGTTGAGGGGACTGGGGGATTGAGGCTGGGTGAGGCAGAGCTGAGGGGACAGGGGGACTCCAGCTGGATGAGGCATGGCTGAGGGGACTGGGAGGTTGAGGCTGGATGAGGCAGGGCTGAGGGGACTAGGCGCCTCCATCTTGTGGCTGTAGGCACCACCATCTTGTGAGGGCATGGCAGTCAATTAGCATATTCCTTCTTTATTGGCTTTGGGCACCTCCATCTTTGTGAGGGTGTGATGGTCAATTAGCATATTCCCTTTTTATTTGATAGGATTTTATTTATCTATTTATTTATTTAAATATCTTGTGACATTTTTGTCTGTTTGTTTGTTTATTTATTTCCCTCACCTGAGGATATGTTTATTGATTTTAGAGAGAGTGGAAGAGAGAAACATTGATGTGTGAGAGAAACATTAATTGGTTGCCTTCCTGTACTTCCCTGGATGGAGGTTTGAACCTGGGTATATGCCCTGATTGGGAATTGAACTAACAGTGGTGCATGGGATAAGGCTCTAACCCAGTGGTCAGCAAACTGGCTCGAGAGCCACATGTGGCTCTTTGGCCCCTTGAGAGTGGCTCTTCCACAAAATACCACAGCCTAGGTGAATCTGTTTTGAGGAAGTGTCATTAGAAGAAGTTTAAGTTTAAAAAATTTGGCTCTCAAAAGAAATTTCAATCGTTGTACTATATTGACATTTGGCTTTGTTGACTAATGAGTTTGCCGACCGCCGCTCTAACCAACTGAGCCACCCAGTCAGGGCTATCACAATTTATTGATGCATTTCTTGTCAGTGAACATTTGGGCTTTTTTTTTTTTTTTTTCCTCTCCCCTTTTTCTTCTTTTTTCTTCTAATGAACAATGTTGCTAACAGTGCTGCACGCATTTCCAGGAACATCTGTAAATTTATTTTGAGTCTATACCAAAGAGTTGGAATTTCTGGATAGGGGGAGATTCAGGTTTATAAGATAATGTCACAACTATCTTTTGAAGTAACAGTGCCAACTTATATTCCCACCAGCAGTGTATGACTTCCTGGTGATCCATATCCTTGCCAACAGCTTGTACTATTAGGATACAGGAACTGCAATCTCAAACTGCAGCATTTTGTGTGCTAGAAGGCAGCTCTCCTGACTGGATGGACTGTTTCCTCCTGGCCATCTGACAGGAGAGCCTGGTCCTTAGACTCTGCCCAAGAGATGGGCCCCTGGCCTTATATCCTGTTGAATCCTGACTTTGGGACAGAGCACTGAACTGAGAAAACAGACTTTGCTGTGGATGTGCAGTCACCGTAGAAGGCAATCGATCATAGAATGTGAGACCTGGAAACACCCTAAGGCCAAATCCTTCATTCTACATTTAAGGAGACTGAGGCCCAGAAAGGCTCAAGGACTTGACAAGTTCTCAGAGCTAATTAGTGCAAGAAACTGTCTCTAGGGCTCTTGATTTTTACTCCAGTGTTTAAAAATGTTTGTTTTAGTAATCTAAAGTGGCATAACATGTTCTATTAAATTAATAACGACTCTAAATATTCAAATAACTTTCCATTTATTTTTAAAAGGAAAGTTATTTGACTGATACATTTGATAACATTAGCTTCTTTGCTTATGAAGTCAACAGGGTAACACTGAATTTCAATGAGATAAAGGCAAGCTCCACCATTATGGTTTTCAATATGCAAATTTAACAGTGTTAAAAGACACCTATCTCCTGGGGAAAAGAATCCCCAATTTTCTGACTGACCATTTTTGTTTCTGAATCATCTCCCCCCATCCTAACCCTCCTCCCCCCAGGGAAATGCTAGGCACTGCCTTAAGCAGTTTTGTAAGGAAGGCAAACGTCAAATTTAATACGTTTCAATTCATCCTACTCTTAATTAAGCTATGGCAAGAGGCTGGGAACCATGTACTCATTATGGCAAAATAGTCTCAGTAACTTGATGGCTTATAGTCTCATCTCACATGGCTTTACATGTGAATGTAGAAAAACACTGAAAAGGGGCCAGTTCACAGCTGCCATGCACCTAATAATTAAACAGAGCATGATCCTGGGCAAAGGAATCTGTCTCTAGGCATCGAAGGCAGTAAAGTGGGACTAGGGAGGGGGAGAAGGACTGCTTAACAGCAAGGGTGTCTGCGTGAAGGAATGTGGTTCAGAAGCCTGCAGTGGGTATTTTAACTCAGGAACAACCCACCCTCCAATGCAGACGACAGACAGACTCACTTCCCTTCCTCATGTCTACCCCAAGAATTTATTTACCATTTTAAAGTATCTTTTGATTTAACAATGTCTATAGGCTGGCAATAAAAGATTTCTGTGAGCCCATCCCTCTTTTAACATCAGGAAAAAACTCAGGAGCTGTTTGTTGCCGCGGGATGGGAGAGAACACCCAGTAACTTTGTGAGGAATGCTGCGCACACGGTACTGAGGTACTCCTGGTTCAGGTTTTCCTCCTAGCAGTCATTTTAATCAGCACTTCCCCTGTTTAATGAGCTTGTAGTGCCATTACATAATCACCCAGCTCACTAGATTAATGATGAAAAGAGGAACTGATTTTTCCAGTTGCATCATTTGAAGTAAATGTTAACTTTCTTTCTGAGTCCTTAGTTAACCGCATTAGTGTGACAAATATGTCTTTGTCTAGCATAAGTAATTAGAATGTAATCACTTTAACTGCATCTTAATTACCCCAAATGAATTGAAGGGACATTTAATAGCAAAGATTAAATTGCCTTAATGAACGATTTTTGTGACTCCATCAATACTTGAATCGCGTTAGCCACTCCTCTCACGCACTTTACCTGAAGTGAGCACGAGGGGCCACTAGGTGGCGCGCTTCGCTGGTTTATTTATTTGATTCCCCCTCTTCCCCTCCCCCCCCCCCCCCCCCAACTGATCTGTTTTAGAAGACAACAGGAAAAAGAGAAAAGCACATAGTTTGTTGTGTTTCTTTGATAATCTCTCTTTGGGACTATGAGCTCATCACCAGATGTGAAAACGAAAGCAGTGATATCAGCAACTCGATTCTGAGTGCTCTATGGCATATGCAAAGGGAGATGAGAAATACATGGATAACTGGAAACATACAGTATTTGATGCAAATTGTAAGCTGCCCTCTGGATGATTGCCAACATATATTCAGAGTTTTAGTCAATTTGTTATTTTTTAGTGCAGAGTCCTAAAATACGAATAATAGGCAAGCTTTGGCATAGCAAGGCTGGCATTGATGTGAAGCCAAGAAATGTAATTGCTGTGCAAGTGCAGATCAGAAGACCAATGCCTGAAAGTATGGGAGGCTTGGGCGTTTGGGCCTTCCTCCAGGCATGGGTCCCAATGGGCCAGTCCTACCCACAGAACACATCTAATGAGATGGGTCTTGCCCATCAATAATTGTTTAAGTGAACAAATAGACAGGGAGACTTGGGTTCCACATCTAGTTCTGTTATTGCCTTACATTCCCTCTGGCTGATTCTTCAAAAGAGAGCAACAAAAAGTCTCTCTGACAAGTCTTGAGTAAAAAGGAAATAAGTTCCCAAAAGTAACTCTCTTTGGGAGTCCCAGAGAGAAGACACACCCCTTAACTCCAAGGGTGAGTCTTTATTACGCAGAGACTTTACAGATTGGGTGTTTATGACAGAGAATCAGACGTTTCTGCATTTTGGGCCAATTAACCTGGAAGACCTGTACTAGTAATAGAGGCACAAGGAGGAGGTTAAGAGGGTTCTGGGCCATGCATCAGTGATTTTCAGCTGTGCTACCTCAGATAAGTTATTTAATCTCATTGTACAGAGAAACAGGGTGAGGGTGGTAACTAGCACATAAATTAGTGGCCCCCAAATTTTGCTGCACATTGAAATCATCTCAAAACTCTTAAAAATCCCAATGCCCAGATTATACCCTATTGCAATTATAACAGACTATCTAAAGTTATAGCCAGGAATCATTCTTTTAAAGATCACTAATGATTCCAATACTTAGCACAATTTGGGAGCCACTGGCATAGACAGTGAATATTCAATGAGAACATCTATGTGCCTAGCATATATATCTGACAAATAGAAAGTGCACAGCAGACATAAGCTTCTTTCTTATCAATTGCCATGAAAATCTGATGGGTTGTACTTCAGGGTCTGGTTCTGTTCAGCTGTTGTCTTATCAAATTGTCTCACCTAAATGAGAAGAAAATTTCTAGAAGCTAATTTGTTCCAACTTTATGACATTATAACATCTCTTGGGGGAAATATCATGTGATCACTTTATAGCAAGACCCTGTGATAAAACACAAATCTTTGTTCATATCAAAATAATCAGATTGTCTTGTGATTGGTCATCTAACCCAATCTTATCATTTCAGGAGGAAATAAAGCTTCATTCGTATTAGCATGTGTGTGTTAAAAGTAAAAACCTGTACAAATATATTGATAGAAGGCAGGAATTTATGATTGCTCACTAAATTTATTCATATTACAAATAAGTCTTTTTCTTGTAACTGAACGCTTTCCATGTGGAAATAACATAACTTTTCTCCTCCCACATGTGATTATTCATCTTATTCAAATAGATACATAACAAAATAGTATTTAATGAATACTTGTTGAATGCTTTTATCCAGAATTATACAAAATCTACCCTCTAACTACCATGATTTCATTAAGACCCTCTTTCTGTTGCTACCCTATGGGATTTTTTAATTTTACCAAAAGAGTGGAAATTCTACTGTTTTAACAGGGTCTGCAATGAAACTAGTCATTTTCCACCCAATCCAACAGGCTTCTTGGTTAATTTACACATTAAGTTGGTGTTTATTCTGATATGTGTAGTTTAAAAAAACCACTGAGCACTGTTACTTGAAGGGCAAGGCTTCTAACTGGATTCCGAGGAGCAAGACAGCAACAACCTCCCTGCTAATTACCTACCTTCATCGGATTTCAGGATTTTCTTTCCTTCAAGAAAATCAGCATTAAATTTTACCGATATGCTTTGTAAGAACTGTTTCTTTTGAGCACTTTGGGCAGCAGTATCTGTTTGATTAGCTGAACTTACCACAAATGTGGAAATGATGACATCAAAACAGCCCGTGTAACAACCTCTTTAAAGACTTCATAGATTAGAGATGACTATAGATTTTCCCCAGCATGGATCAAAGGGACTGAATTGAACGTTTTAGCCTAATGATCCAACCCCTGTCACACCCATAGGGACTCGAATTCCGATTTTATAAGCAGGTGTGCACTCAGACGCACACAGAAAGCTGCCAGAGAGGGAGGTAAAGATCAACCACCTGATCGACGAGAATAGGTTTGATCTTTACGATTACGTGATTGTGATGGTGTATATTTCTGGCGGGCTCTTAGGATCTCTCACAAACGTCTGAATAATAGCGGTTAGCTTTCCTTTTCTCGCTGTATCCCTTCAAAGACATCCCAGCCACCTTGCAGGGGCAATGAGAAACTGGATCCACCAGGCAGCACGCCAGCAGGGCCCTGTCCAGGGTCCTGACGCTGCACCAAGGCTCCAAGCCGGTGGGCCTGCGGACGCCTTTCCATCCACTCAACAAGGGACCAAACAAAGACCTTCAAGCTCAAGGCCTCCTCCGGCAGCCTCCCAACTTCCATCAGCTGGAAGGGGAAACAACAAAACAAAGGAACCGCTAACCTGCCCTCCAGATCCTACAGCCCTCAGCCCCACCCTCCTTCTTCAGACAGCCAGACTCACCTTCTTTACTCTGACCCTGAGTTTCTCAGATAAAAACATGCCAGCAAAGGTATCATTCCACCAGAAAACCCAAACTCGCGTCTTGTTCGGATAGGTTAGAGTTGGTGTGTGGGGTGGCAATTCTGTGTCATCCCTGGGGTGATAGTAAAGCATTGTTGGGGACCAAGACAGATCCACTAGCTATCCTTTTCTTTCTCCTCCACATTCTCTTCCTCTCAAAATAGGTACCGTTTTTTGAAATCCCTGAAACAGTTCCGTGCAGGTTGAACCAGGGAGGATTGCTGAGCGCCAGGCCGGCCGCCCGCAGGGGGCGCGCTGCTATCGCAGCACAGCCCAGGGAAGGTGAGCCCGAAGGAGAGCGTCCAGCTCCCCGCGGCGCGCCCACGGCTGGGAGCTTGAAGATAAAGTCGCGCCCTGGGTTTTTAGTCACTCTGAGGCTACAACACAGCCTGCGATGGGATGGCACAGTCCGTCCCAATTGCCGACTGCAAAGCAGCGATGGCAGGGCTGGGTCTCTAGTGACCACAGCAACCCTGGGCCAGGCGGGTAGCTCAGCCAACCCCTCTCCCCCCACCCCCAATCACCCTCCCGGTGCTTCCAAGGGGCTCGGGGCTGCACCGCAGGCAGGTCAGCCAGTCACCCTTTGAACAGGCCCAGGTGTTTACTTATCTCAGGTGGCCATCCTCACCTGAGTGGCCACACAATAACTGTCAGGCCTCCTCAAGCCCCCAAAGCAGCCCCCCCCCCCCCCCCCAGTCACACCACATGCGCTCCTTTCTCTCCTCACCGGGATGTTTGTGCTCCCTGGTGGGGACAGTAAGAGGAAACTCTTGTCTCATATCCTCCAGGATTCAGACATGGGCTGCAAGAAAGGCTCACTTAGATTTAGAACCTTCTGCTAACTCTCCCCAAGAGTGAGGCCTTTTGGTTTCCTGCTGTGCTGGTATGTGTGGGGTCTCCGGCCACCGTTAGGCCTAAGGGTGGGGTGGGGGTAATCCCTGTCTGACTACTGGCCCGGTCCCCAGCCACTCAGGGAGGAGGCCCTCCCAGGCCTTCAGAATAGGCACTCCTCACGGGATCCAGCCCAGCCACCTCCCAGCCCTTTGTTTGAGTGGCGGCTTGCTGGGAGCAGCTGCACTGTGCCCCGGAGACCTGGGGCTGGAGGGAACCAATGCACTTGGTGCCTTCTCTTCCCACACTACGACCCAGGCACTCCCCACACCCAGTCCCGGCTTTTCTCCTGGCTCTGGCCCGAGTCTTTGAGGACGGGGAAGTGGGGTTCCCAGAGCCAGCACCGCACTCCTGCTGGGCTCCCGTGGCCCCAGGAAGCATGAGGACAGTTGAAATGTCACCCACCGGGATAAATATTAACAAAAAGCAAATGGACTTGCGCAGGGGCCTGTTATCAATCAACCAGGCCGCAAGGCCACTTACGGCAAACACAGTCCAGGTTGACCCGGGCCAGACTTTCTCATGGCCACCTCCTGGCCTGACAGCCCCCCCCCCCCCCCCATCCACCCCTTACCCCCAGGCCCTTTTCTAAGTCACTCTGGAACAAATTCTGGATAGGAAGGGGGCGCAGTCCGGGTTCCAGGCGATCCAGCCGGCTCCGTGGCATTTGGAGGTTTCCTTGCCTCCAGGTACCAAAGGGTCCGAGGGGCCCAGCACACACCCCTGCCCGAATCCCGTGCCTTCGGGCCTCGCCTCCCAGTCCCGGGTGCTGCGCCAGCTGGCGGGTGTGCTCTGCAGCCTCTTCCTGGGCTGGCGGCTCCCCTAGCGTGGTGGACGCCTTCTGGAATCTTTAATTGGAAACTAATCTCCTCACATCTTAATAGGCGCCCACGTCAGAGGCGGGACGCCCACCCACCCACCCACCCACGCAGCCAAGACCTCCCACCCCCACCTGGGACGAGGGAGGAGCGGTGCGAATCTGGTTGCGCTGCACTTGAATGGGGGCAGCAGCAAGTATTGCATTGAGGGAACATATATTGATTTTTAAAAGGTAGTTAATTTGGTGAGAATTTCCTCCTGTCTCCCTCCCGTCTTCCACCAGCAGATGTAATTTCCTAAGGAGAAGGCACCTCCCCAAACACGTTGCCACGTGTGGAGAGGGCTTGACTCTCACCAACTTGCACCGAGCCTAGGGCACAGGGAGGGGCATAGAGAAACCACTCTCCTGCCACCTCTGGAACTGATGACCGCTGCGGTGTGCCCCGGCCTGGCGTGGGGTAGGAACTAGGCTGACAGGTCTTTGAGTTCAACAGTAAGCACAGCCGCCAGGAGCTTCTGGGAGCCCGGGGAGTGGTGGTGGGGAGGAGGCAGCAAGGTTGCACAGCCGCAGCCAACAAGCCTGGAAACCCGTTTTGAGTCTCATGCAAAGCCCAGTCGGAAACAACGCTAACAGAACGCCTCGTAGTTCTCCGGTGATTTAAAAGTAGATCGTGGCTTTTGCAGCAAAATGGTATTGCTCCCGGTTCCCTCCGCACCAGCCCTTGTCCCAGCCATCCTCACCCCTTTAAGCTAAAGAAAGGGAAATGAAAGGGTCAACGTTCCATGCGGGTCTTAGGATGCCTAGTCCGTTTGGGATTAGGGGTTCAAACGTGTGTCCTACCAGAATCCTCAAACCGCCTCCCCCTCCCCCCCAAAAAAGACTACGTGCCTGGGGCGGAGATGACAGGGCACAGGCTGCTGGTACCGGCAGGGGCCCACTCGATAGCCTCCTCTGTTCCACGAGCCTCAGCCAGCACGCTGCCCGCGCCTCCCCTGTTCGGGTCGCAGTATTCGGGCCTCCCCTAAACAGCACCGGGGCGCTCAGGCATGGAGATCAGAGGGCGCTCACGCAGGGCAGGGCCCAAGACCGGGTGTCCAGGGCTGGGGGCGGTGGGCGGGGGGAGGGGCGATCGTCTCTGAACAGAACCTGAGAGAGCCTGTCCTTCCAGGCGGCAACAGGAGGCAACGAGGGAGGAAGGGTCAAGGAAGTCCCGGAGCAAGCGCCTACACCGGGTGGCGGGCGGGCTCCCTGGGGGCACCCCTCCTTTCCCACCAGCCCTCCACCCCCACCTCCGCCGACCGGTGCGGGTACTGCCCGGGGAAAGGTCTCGGAGCCCGGCTGGAGTCTGGCGCGGGCGTGTGAACGGGCTCTGAGGACCTCAGGCGCCCGCATGGGTGGAGCGGGCCGGGAGAGGGGCAGCCGTTTCCCCGCCCTCCCTGGGACTCCAGCGGCTCCCGGCCCTCAGCCGGCCCGCGGGGGTGGTGGAGGGCGGGAGAGGGCGATGCGGCGGCAGCAGCTCGCGAGGCTGGCGAGGGGAATCGCGGGAGCCTAGAGGGCAGCCACTCAGCCCCTTCCTTCCCGTCTCCCTGCGCCTGCCTTCCCCGCGTGGGGTCTTTGCTGGGAGCGAAGGAGCGGCGGGTCTCTCGGGAGGGGAGGCCGGAGCGCCCGGCCCCGCAGGTGGCTCCGGGCCGCCGGCCGCCGGAGTCGCGGGCTCGGGGCTCGCCGGCACCTGCCTCCCTCCGGCTCCTCATTGGCCCGCGCGCGGTGGGGGAGGGGGCCCCGGCCTCCGGCTTTGATTTTAGTCCGTGAAACTGCTCCGTGCCCTCGGCTTTGAGCGGATTGACTGTCTCCCGTTCTCCAGGGACGAATTAATGGAGAACGATCAGTTAATTAACAAACCCGCATATCGGCTTTTACCTTTCTCTTCGCCGGGACTCGGGCCGTGGCGCCCGCCGGGGC
This sequence comes from Pipistrellus hanaki, assembly GCF_964339955.1. Taxonomy (NCBI): domain Eukaryota; kingdom Metazoa; phylum Chordata; class Mammalia; order Chiroptera; family Vespertilionidae; genus Pipistrellus; species Pipistrellus hanaki. The sequence continues at coordinate 52,830,786 of NC_140503.1, read as the reverse complement.
TAAAATTGGGGGGTTGGGGTTGGGGGTGGGGGGATGAACCCAGGAGTCACTCAGCTCAGCCCGGGTCTCATCAAACCGAGTCCGCCCGAGGCTAGCCCTGGCTCTGCTTCCCCTCGCGTCCTCCGCCCTCGGAGGTTGCAGAAGCCGCACCAAATCCTCGGCGCCATCCAGCCCCGTCCTCACCTCGGCCGAAGGAGGCGCGGGGAGCGCGGCACCGGGTCTGTGCAGCGCCGCCGAGACCTTCCGGCTCACCTCCCAAACGCTTCGGGGTCTCGGGTCCGGGAGACCTTGGCTCGCAGACTGGGGGCCATTCCCACACCCCCACCCTTCCCTGCATTGGGATTTAGCCGGAAAAAAAAAATCATGCAAAGGAATAAAATGAAAACGAGGAGTCCTAGGCGAAGCGGTCTCTGGGCGGACCAGGACCCCCGCGCCGTCGGTCCCGCTCTTCCCTCCACAGCCCCCTGCAAGCGCGCGCGAACCCAGACTCCCCGCCACGCACCCGCCGGCTCCCGGCTTTGGAACCTTCTGCCCTAACTCTGCTTGCGGGCCCCTCCCGCCCCAACGGAGTTAGTGCGGGAAGGGGGGTTCCCGTTACCGCATCGAGTTCAGATCAGCCCCAGTGTCCGACCGAGAAGCCACGCACAGACGGGGTCTCCCCAGGTGTGGGTTTTTTTTTCTCCGCCTCAGGCAGTGCGGGTTTCCCGCGCTGTCTCCCCAGCACAGATGCGCCCCGAAGTCAGCTCTCAGAGCCTTCTACAGCCCAACGCACCAAGTCCTGGGGGAGGAGGTCTGCTGCCTGGAGCGCCCCCCCCCCCCGCACTGGCTCTTCCAGGCCCCAGGACCCCACCTGGGGGGGGGGCAAGGAGGAGGGGTGAAGAGGCCCAGTCCTCTCTTCTTCCCACCCTCCTTGGGTTTCTAGGCGCCTCCGTTCCTTCTATCCCCGCTCGCCCCACTCCTTGGCCGGCGCTCGCTCACCTGCTAAGCGGAGCGCGGACATGCGTTGGAACTCCGGCTCCTGCAGCCACTTCCACATCCTCCGGAACGTCTCCCGGCCCGACTTGAGTTTGCTCCACGGTTTGGGGTTGCGCAGCAGGTCCGAGAGGGTCCCCTGGGAGCGGCAGAGCACCCTCTGCGCGAAGATGGCCTGCGGGATGCTGTAGCGCTTGAGCTCGGTGGTGATGCGCTGGGCCACCTCTTTGGTATTGATCTCTTCCATTTGTCCCGAGTTACTTCCACTGCTGACCTGCGCCCCGGTCACCGAGGGGTTGGGCTCCCGAGCCGTGCCCAGGAGCTGCCCGTGGCCCTGGGCGTTGAGGTGGGCGTGCGGGTGGTGCGGTGGGAGGCCGTTGATGGGGACCATGCCGGCCGAGGTGGGCGTGAGGTGCTGCTCCCCGTGGCGGCCCAGCATGGCCGGGTGGTGGGCTTCGAAGCCGTTGGGGGTGAGCATCTTGTCGGCGGGCATGGCGGCGCCGGGGTGAGCGTAGTGGGGGAGCCCTTGCTGGGAGTTGTGGATGCTGCCCAGGCCGGAGCTGGAGAGGGGCGAGAGGCTCTGGCCCATGCCGGCCACGTCCTTGTGGTAGGGGGTGTAGAGGTTATTCATGGAGGCCAGCCCGCGCTCGTCCCGCATGAGCGTGAAGCTGCCGCTCACGTTGCCCGCCAGGCGCTGGTGGTGGTGCGGGTGGTGGTGGTGATGGTGGTGGTGGTGGTGGTGATGGTGGGGGAACTTGTCCGACACGGTGGAGATGGGCGGCAGCGGCTGCAGCGGGGTGAGGGTGGTGTAGGTGGTGGGCATGCTCATACCTGGGGGGGTCTCGCAGGCCATGGTCATGGTGGGGTGCAGGGGGCCGGCCAGGCTGTGCTCGGGCGCGCGGTGGTGGTGGTGGTAGTCGCCGCCGCCGCCGCCGCCGCCGTCCAGCAGGGATGCCATGCCTATGGAGCGCGGGTGCGCGGGGGGCAGGTGGCCGCCGCGGTGCGCCACGGAGCTGCGCGCGTGGGGGCTGCCGCCCAGCAGGTCGGCAGGGGCGGGCACCGGCTCATGGCTCACCCCGTGCAGCTCGCCGATCGCCTCCATGGTCAGCTGCGCGTTCATCGTGATCCGGGCGAGCGGGCGGGCGGCGGACACAACATCGATGAGGCCGGACAGCGGCGGCGGCGGCGGCGGCGGGCGCGCGGAGTCCGGTTTTCACATCGGCTGCCTGCCTGCCGGCCACTGCTGCCTTCCTGGCTTCCTTCCTTCCTTTTCCTCTCGCTGCGGGGCTCTGTCTGCCTCTCTGTGTGTATCGCCTTCCCTCTTGCCCCCGCCTTTTTCCTCTGCGTTCGCTTCCTCTCTCTCTCTTTTTTAATATTAATTTTCAAAAAGGATCTTCGCCGTTGGGTGAGCGCTGTGGCCCCCAGCCCCCTCGCCCCCTGGCCCCCTCTCGGCCCTCTCGCTTAGAATCGTGAGCTCCCCGGCTCCCCTGACGCAGGCCGCGCGCCTTCCGCGGCCGCCGCCTGCCCGCGCCGCTGGCCAGCTCGAGCCATGGCTGGGTCACTGGTGCAGACTCTGTGGCCGCGGTGCCGCCGCCGCCGCCGCCGCCGCCACCGCCGCGGCCCGCCCTCCCGCCCGCCGGGCGCAGCGCGCAGGCGCGGCCCGGCCCCGCCCCCTCGGACCCCGCGCGCGCGGCCCGTGACGTCCCCTTACAAATGCGGGCGGGGGTCCCGCGCCTCCTCCGTGGCGCCGGGTGGCCGGGTTGGCGGCGCGCACGTGGGAAGGCCCAGCATTCAGGGCGACCTGGGCCGCCGCCACAGCCCTGGGAGGAGACCCGCGTCCCTCTCGGCTCCCAGGCTCGGGTGGGCTCTCCTCCCCGCTCCCCGGCTGCACTCGCGGGGCTTTCCTGCCGGGTGTTGCGCCGAAGAGCCGTGGGCAGAGCTCTCTCTCCAGCTGCTGCCTCCCGGCGCAGTTTGCCCTGGATGCGGGGGCTGTCACCGCTCCTTCCACCTGGCCCACTAAAGTTGCATTTTCGGAGGACTTCTGGGACTCCACGTTTGCCCCATCCGCAGGGAACACAGAGGCCTGGGTTAGCTCTGTGGCTGTTGACCCAGAGATCTCGGACCTCCTGGATAATCCTCTGCCCACCCCTCTCTCCTCTTCCACCATGTGGGAGAGGAGCGCACGGTGCCCAGAGTCCCAGCCTGGGCCATACCTGGCTGTCTCCCGCCGGCTGGCTCCTTCTCTGGCTCAGCGGACAATTAAGTCGGGCGCGTCTGCTTCCGAGGACACGAGTGTGTGTGTGTGTGTGTTTGTGTGTGTGTGTGTGTGTGTGTGTGTGTGTGTGTGTGTGTGTGTTGGGGCGGGGAGTGTCCTGCTGGGTTCCCATGCTAACTTCTGGGTGCTGGTGGGCCGTTCCTGTGACTTCTTCTTGGCCCTCCTGCTAAGGCACCTCGGAGCCACTGCTTGCAGGAAGGACTGATCCCCCGCAGGGTGGACCCGGCGCTCCTGTCTCTGCTTGGCCCGTAGGGATGCCCTCTTCCTGTCCATCCGCGTGAGAAGCCTCCAGATTTGAAAATCAATTCAGCTTCGGGGCGTAATTGTCGACTCCTCACAATCACACTCCAATCTGGAAACGAACTTGGGCCTTGAGCCTGGCGGGGACGCGTGGGGAGGCCCCCAGTGTGGGATGTACACCCGGCCGCCACATGCCGTGGCTTTCTTTCATTTACAAAGGAAAGGGGAAAAAATCTGTAACAAAAGGCAGGCCGTGTCCGCTTAGGTGCTTTCATCCCTCGGAGAAAGGACAGATGTGCCCATTGTCAGGCTCTTGGCAGTTACGACCGGGTCAGTGCCAAGCCTCAGCCCGGGGCGAGAGGTGGTCACAATGGGGGCCTGCCTCTCAAAGCCTGGGTATCTGGGCCCGGATATGGAATCAAGTGTGTGTGGCCTGCCCCAGTTCAAACTCAGATTGTACTTCTCTTTACTGGGATGCCCGGTCAGAGCCCACCAGTGGTGTTTCCACTGATAATGCTCCCAGACCCAGGAGACACCAGGGCTGGGATGGAAGTAGCAGAGGTGACTGGTTCCCCTATTCAAAAGCTTGGGGAGGACCACCTTTGGGGGAACTTCCCACCAGCTACGGCATGGGCAAGCCCATCTGTTTGCCTAGGTTCCTGCCACCACCAGGACATCATGATCCAGGTACTCAAGACTGGTGGGTACAGTCAGTCAACCTGACTTCCTTGAAAATGGCCCTGACCTGAAATTGGTTAACCTGGCTCATTTGATCACCAGAGACACTCCTATCTTGTCCAAACAATGCCTGTGGAGGCCCTGGAAATGGGAATCTGCTTCAATGGATTTAGCATCTACTTGCACAGTGAACGTTTAAAAATTTAAGGTCCCAGAGAGAAAAAAACCTTTGGGTGAAATACATTGACATAAAGGAACCCAGAAAACAAAACTACTCTATTGAAACTTTTATCCAGATTTATCTATTCAGAGAAACAAGCATGAAGTATATTTTCTGCCTAGTGGCTCACAATATGTTAGTGGGAAGCTGCATTCTTGTTTCCTTATTGCTTCTGTTCTTTTTTTGTCATAGCTGAGAGTGTGTGGATCTCATATGAGAGCAGACAATGGGTTAACGTAGCAGGCAGCTTTTGAGCTACTAGTAAACTATTGTCCCCCCCTCACTCCCATCTTTTAATCCATTGGAAATTATTGACTTGACTGTATGACAAGTCTTTTCCCAAAAGGCAGTTTGTTAAAAGAAAGAAGTAAATTGTGCATGGTTTTCTCTTTGTGTATCTAATTAGGGACTTGATCTTGGAAACCCTCCCTCACAGGAAGCTTCTGGCTGAGCCCCTGGAGGCTACCTGAAGAGGGCTGGGATCAGGCGAGCAAAACTCCCCTCTCCCTTTGTGGAAAGGGGGACTGCTTCAGTGCTGGTCCCTAGAGGAGAAGCAAAGGAAAGATTTAGACAAGCATTATATATGTTGAGCTAATATTAATATGTGTGCAGGACTTGCTTTGGTTTGAAAATCTCCCTAATCTTTCTTGGTTATTCATGCTGTTATATTTAACCATGGTTTTCCTATAGTTGACTGAATTACAGTGATTTCTTAGAAACATTTTATTCTTACTTGACTCATTGGAAATTTTTCCTCTATTAAGGAAAGTGATGGATTCTCTAAGGCCAGATTAAGATGAGAGAGAGAGAGAAAGAGAGAGATTGGACAGATTGCCAAATGCTGAGATAGCTTTTTGTCATTTTGTCTCTCTCCTCCCTTCCCCCTTCCAGTGCTCAGCAGAATACCTGGCACCCATAGGTGCGCTGTGGGGGAATGAAACAATTAAAACCCAAGGAGAAGTTCCTTGAAACTACTTGGTTGATCAAGTGTAGTATAGTATGCTGCACAATTCTTTATGATAGCCAAGAAGTTTGAGAGGAGGGCTTATTGGCAACTTGTTAGATTTTGAGTAGCTACAGGGAACTAATATATATATATATGGTGTCAATCATCATCACAAAATTACATGCATGTATATAGTTAAGAAAAAGGGAAATAAGACTCTTGACTAGATGCTTGTTGCTGGTAATATTTTCAGTATGGAAACAAGGATTTCAGACTGCTTATTTTGTAAATATTGGGGGGGGGGGGCGGTGATGGTGATTGGGCAGGTAAAATCTCTCCCGTGTGGAAGCCAGAGTTTGCCAGGTGACCCCATTAAACTTAGAAAAGAGAATGAACAGAAGTCCATTCCTCCAAATGCTGGCCACACAAGCTTTTCTGAAAACTTACATCAGTTTCAGAGCTCCTGCTTTAGCTTTCTTTGTGAGCAACAGAGAGCTAACATATGGCCCCTTCCCAGCTCTTTAGCCCCTCTGAGACACCAAATGTTTACTTCTCATTTGTTGACATAAACAGCAAGCCCGGGTGTCAAGGTCCAGTAAGAGGCTGACTCCTTGGCCAGAGTTTCGGAAGGTAACTCACCAGTGTTTCTGATGCTGGAAGTAAGTCTAGAATTAAACTCCTGGCGAGGAACCATTTCTTTGGTGTCTGGCAACAGTGTACTGGCCACAACTTGATAACTACGGGAGGGGTGAAGGATTTGGTGGTGTTTTCTGCCAGGCTCTCTTGTCTTCCTCCCACCTTTGGAGAGATTTAATTCAGAAAATTGCTGTTGGCTTAGAATAGAACACCAAGAAATTCAGAAGGGGGTGGTCTGGTGATTCACATTGAAAACCATTTAAAAAATTAATCAATGACTTCGCTGTACTCTCCAGAGGCCAAGGAAAGGGTAACCAATTATTTTTAGTCCTCTTCATCAATCTTTGATCTTCTACTTAGCATATAGTTTTTAATTCATCGGTTCAGTTTTTTCCCTTCTTTAACCTGAATTAAGGGTTTTGCCCATGACAATATGTATAATCTATACTCTGTGTTTTTGTACTCTCCTTTGTTTTATTGCCTACCTACCCTCTCCAAACCCAAAGAGAAGAAAAGGTGCTCTGGTGAAAGGCTCTCCACAGCTGGTGCCAGCTCCAGCTGAGGGCGATTTGGACAGCCCTGTCAGGAACTCCCACCCCTGGTGAGCATCTCCAGCTACCTTATCTCCTGGGCCATCGGATAAAGGAGAAGTGGCTCTCTTGGTTTAAATCTGTTCTAGTGGTCCCAGTTCAATGAGGACTTTTCAGGGCCTCAGGCCCAGTGCGCTGAAGGGAGAAGGAGTCCTAATATCGTGGAGGGGTCCGAGGCTCCCTGGTGAGGCTTCAGCTGCAGAACCCCACGCTGCTTTCCTCAGCCACTTGGATTCTGGGGGAACTGGCCTTTCTCTTGTCAAACTTTCCGTGGATTTTTCTTTCTTTGATCTTTATATGGTTGAAGTACATTGCAAAGGAGGTCTGTCGTGGGGTAAGTGGCGAATTTTCCAGGTTTGAGGCGGTGGTTAAGGATGCTCTTCTGGTGCCTAGAATGTAGATTAGGAGGTGCCAGGGTAGAGTGCCAGGGTTTGGGGTTAGGAGGACAGGGCAAGGGGCAAGGGGCAAGGGGCCCTCTTGCTCAGAGCAAAGAGGGCAGTGGGAGACCAAACTGGGCTCACAATGGTCTCCAGATGCACCTTCCCGGGCTTTGTAGGACAGGAAGGAAGGACGCAAGTCATGGGTTGCAGCCCAGCCCCAAGCGGGGACAGGACCAGTTGCACCCCCCACCCCACTCCGGGGCCCCTTGGGACTCTGCAGTCTGCGCCTCCAGGCCCCCTCGGCAAACTCCCCCACAGCCCCGCAGGATGGCGAGAGCAGCTGCACTTGGGAAGGAAAACTCTTTAAACAAATCATTTTGGTGTCTAATCAATTAGTGTTTGCGCAGTCAAGTACCATAGATTTAACAGAATAATCGTTACCGCCCTTGTCTTTATTTGACACGCGGACACCTAGATGATTTAAAAATGAAACGCCCGGTGTTCCTGGCTCCCCACCCCTTTTACTGCGCCTCCCTTCAGGCCTGGCGGCCCGCCGGCCTTTTGTTTCCTTCGGCCTCGCCTCTTCTTTCCTTCCTTCCGCCGGTCCTTTCCTCTCTACACTTGGCACACTTCCCCTTCTTTCCTTGCCCACCCTGTCCCGTCCGCGGTGCTTGTCTCGAGAATGGCTCTGCCTTTGGCCCCAGCGCCATCCCCATCCCCGCGCATGACGAAGGACGATGGAGTCCTCCAGCGCCCAGAAGCCTTTTCCGGGGGACCCTCGTCCTCTAACTCTGATGCTCACCACCCCCCCCCCCCTCCCGTGAACCATCCAAGACCTAAGTGGCCGGTGCTGCCCTTTAGCCTCGGGCCGCTCCGCTGGGAAAAGACCTTTCCCAGCGCGGTGGGCTGCGTGCCTCCCAGGGTTTGCCCCATATGTGCGGTGACATGCGCGGTGACGTGGGGCGCGGATGGGGGCTGAGATGAAAAGCTGAGTGTGGCCTTGGTCCCCAACCCCTGAAGCCTGGCGAGGAGTCCGCGCCCCCAGGAAGGAAGGAAGGTGGAGTCCCTGGAGGCCGATGTTTGAGGATTGTGTTGACGCTGAGGCACATGAGGCACACTTCTCTGGGCCAGCGCCAGCGCCCAAGATCTAGGGGCCAGAAGGGCCCCAGGAGCTCCTGAGTAGATGCTCCTGTGTCTCCCTCCGCACCTCGTGCCTTTTTTTAGGGCGGGGAGGGAGACATCTATGTGTGTGCATGTATTTGTGTAGAGGCGCTAGTTGTGCACCCTCGGGGTCTCAGGCCACCAGGCCTGGGAAGTGGGAGCCCCAAGAGGGTTGTAAGGATGGCCGCTCAGACTCAAGAGACCTGGAAGCAGGGCTGGGAGGCTGTGGGGACGATGGGGCGTGGGGGAGGGCGCAGTGAGAATTTTGACCAAGAACACCTCCGCTCCCCAATTTCTTTCATCATTTAACCCAGCAGAGAGGCCGAGCCTGGTACATCTGGGGAGTGGGTTGGAGACATACCAGCTGTAATTCTAAAGGCGGGGGAGAAGGAATGAGCTGGAGGTGAAGCCCTCCGCCTTCACCACTGCCAGCCCCGGGGAGCTCAGAGGCCCCAGCCTGAGCCTGGAGGGTGTCAGAGCCCCTGGAACTGCCTCCCAGCGCCGGTCTCAGGCACTCACCTGAGAGGCTTTGCTCTCAACAATAGATGATTACAATGTACCTGACTAACGTCTGTATTCTCCTGTTTAACATACATTAATCCAAAAGTAACAAAAAAATCAATATTGCTAACAATATTGCAAACAAATCCTAGTCTCTCTCGTACAAAAACCTCTCAGATTTTCAGTCACTTCTCTACCCACTTGAATTTTGTTATTTCTCCTAGCCCACTGGAGCTCCTGGCTCTCCAGGAATAGCCTTCTCTAAAAGTCTTGATTTTTTTTTTTTTTTTTTTTTTGCCATTGGGGGGGAACCTGGAACCCTCAAAATCCAAGCCCTCCTCTCTCCCCAAAGCCCTTTGAGGACTCCAAGGATTTACCTTAAATTCTGTCCCTTTATGCACCAGTGGGTACCCAAAGTCACTGCTCAGTGACTTTAGATTTTGTGTTCCCTCCTCAACAAAACCCCCTATATGGCAGCCCTCAGCCCCTCCCTGCCAATCCTCCTCACCTTAGCCGCCTGAAGCTAATCACAGCCCGAGGTTCTTGTAGGGAATTTATTATGATTCTTTTTCTTCTTATTTTTTTTTAAATTGGTGTTTTCCACCTGGAAAAAACAAACCAGAGGGGCTGGCTAATGAAGGAAGTTAGGTTTGCAAAAACACTGTAAATAATTTAGTATTGTATTTCAAGGAAAAAAAAAATAGCTTTCTTAAATCATCCCCGCAAATATAAATTGCAGACTTACAGTATGGTCCTGGTAAGTCTAAATTTTTAAAGGAGCAATATTCAAAGAGACATAGATGTCTGTATTAATTATTTATTCGCTGGTGCCTTCCTTCGTTTCTAACTTATTATTAATTAGGCGCCTCTAGTCTTTCGCAGAGCGCTCCACTGAGCCGGTTGCAGCTTTAAATATGAATTAAAAGCAAATCCAAGCTACTGTAATGCGAAAATTATTCCGTGTCTTGCATGGCAGAGATGAATAGCCGCGCGGATCAATACCGTGAAACTCGGCTCCGAACGACAGGGTTATTGATAGCTTATATTAATGATGTTAATGACGGAGAAAGGAAAACAAGGGCCCACCCGACTCAGAAACTTTTTGCCGCTGAAACCCCCGCAATAATAAAACGGGAAGGGGGCAGGACACGGGCTTAAGTGTAATAAGAAAATTATTTATGAAACCGGATAAATGACTTCAGAGCCTTGATGCATTTGAACCTAACGCTCGGCTCCTGGCGGCCCTGGCTCCAGCTGGGGAGACCGCGAAAACCCCAAGCGGCTGGGAGCTGGGGGCCGGGGAGGGGGGCGCTCCCCCACTCCCGACAACTCCCCCCTGCCCAGGCAGCCTCCGGTTTGCCGCCGCCTCCCCCTGCGGGAGAACCCCTGGGGCTTTTGGAAGTTGGTGGAGTGGGGCGGCTGGAGGCTGGTCCCTGCTGAGCGGAGGAGTAGGTCCGTCCGCGGTCCCTGCAGCCTTTGGCTCCTTCGCTTCTTCTCTAATGCTCTTGGCACCCGCTCCGGAGGGGAGTCCAATGCTTGGGGCTTGAGCGGGACACAGACCTGCTCTGCACTGTGGCCTCCCACCCATCTGGCCCAGGCTTTCAGGAGCTCCAAAATGTAAACGGGTAGCTGGTTTTTGGAGGTGGGGTTTTGGATGAAGAAAAACTGCTCTAAGCAGGACAGAAAAACTGGCAAAGATGCCCACTTTCCTCCTTCGTGCCTTAGTTAGGGCTCTGCCAGGGTTTAATTGGGCTTTGCCTGCCAGCGCCTGGCGAGTGTGGGATCCTTGAGACTCAGTTCCCCGCCTGCGGAGGAGGGAAAGGAGCGCGCTGGTTTGGGCTGCCCCCGCCTGCAATTCCGCCCAGGCGCCGCCCCTCCCCCGATGGTCTCAAATATCGACCCACTCTCCTTTTCTCACTCGCCGGGGGCCCCTGAGTGGCTAGGGAGAGTGGGGGGGTTAGGGTGGAGGAACAAAAGGTTAAATACTGACCCTCGAGGACAGCAGGAAAGGTCAGAGCCCCAGGGTCACCGCCAGGCGCTGAGTAGCTTGGTTCCCTCCCCCAGCGGGGACCCTTGGCCCTAGGAGGCGCCGAGTGAGGCCAGGTGATGCTAGGTTAGCGGGTGGGTGCCCGCGGGACTTCCAGGTCAGGTCACCGAGACTAGTCTTTTGGATTGGAGTAGGAAGTTGGGGGGCTTTTAATTTATGCTTAGGACTGCCTTTTGTCCTGCATTTCAGGGGGAGGAGAAGGCGCCTGCAGCTGCAGTAAAAGGCCCAGGTAATCTACGGGGCAATCAATCACAGTTTTCCTCCCAAGGATGGGTAATATTACGCATTTTCTTTATTAAAATCTGCTTTTCCTCCTTCCTTTCCTTCACTTCATCATTCTTTTCACTTCTCCTTTCCCCTTTCTTTTCCTCCTTCCGTTTGTTCTTCCCACCTCTCATTTCTCATGATCTCTTTCCTCTTCTTCCCCCTCTCTTTCTCTCCACCTCCCCCCCCCCTAACGTCTCCCCTCCCATTCCCTTCCTCCTTCTCTTCCTTCTATAGGTAGGTGGAGGCCTGGCCGACCTCTCTGCGCCTTGAGACGCATCATATTAAAAGTGCAAACTCCATTTGGCATTGATATAAAATGATTTTATTTTTGACAAAGGAAAGAGGCAAACGAACACCAGAGTGTGGAGGGAGCACGGGTGCCTCTGGGCCCTCTCACTGTGACCAGCACTGCTCTGCTGGGCCTTTGCAGCCGTGGGTGTCCCAGGGCTCAGGGTCTGGCTCCTTTCCCGAGCCTGGGGCTCAGGCTGGGGGTAAGGGGAAGGGAACCGGGAGAGTATCCTCCTCTTGCTGAGGCTCCCCATCAGCCCTCTCCCCCAACATCACCAAGATTTTTGAGTTGGCTTATTTTTATTTGACTTTATTCTGAAAAAAAACAATTTAAACAAAGTGAATCGCTGAGGCCATAGTTCCTCAAAGCACCTGCAGATCCTTACAGCTATTCTAGGGCACCAGAGGTGGCCCAGTTGAAACCATCATCAAGAGACGAGTAGACAAAAATAAAATTTCCTGCCACCCAGCAAGAGCCTCCTGTCAGCTACCCAGCTTTAAAGTCTGCAATCAACCGCAGTGCGTGTTTCAGAGGAGCCCCGATGCAGACCCGGCCACAAAGCCACACAGTGTGCCATCGAAGGCCCTTCCTCCGAGAGGAGCCACAGCAGACACTGTCCAAAATCACTTGATTCCGGGGGAAAAATCAATAGCGAAATTAGGTTTATTGTCTGTTTATATGATTAAAAATGACAAAGTGTTGCCTTTTATTTTCATAAAAAGACAGAAGGCTGAACAAAATAATTTACTATCGAGTTCTGCTCGTTTCATTTGCCTGGCAAAACCTGGAGGCGGCCGAAAGGGCAGCTGGAAAGCAGTGGCCGCTCCATGCCTCCTCCCCCCAGTGCGTCCCGCCGCGGAGGGATGCGCGCTCGCGGTGGCGTGGTGGGTGGCGTGGTGTGGAATACATTTCCTAATCCTCAGGCTCCAGCCACGCTGGTCCAGCGGGGCGGTCTTCGGTTTTGCTGCGTCCCAGAGAGATGCTGGCCGTCTGCCCCCAGCCCCTTCTTTAACGTAAACCCAGCTCCCAGGTCTCCTTCTCAGAAGTAATTCTGAGGCTGACTCTGCTTTAGCGGTTGCCTTCCTGGCTCACGCAGGTGTGGCCTCCTGGACCCCCATTCAGCCACCCTGGATCGTTGATCCTACGAAGCACTGCCTCGTTTGAGCGTGTGGGTCGGGTTGCTTGACGGGGATCAAGGGGTTCCGAAACCTCCGTGGGCTGGATTCTCCGATTGTGACGGCCGATGGATGATGGATAAGGCTGTATGGGGGCACGCGCTGGTGACACCAACGCAGGGGTTATTTATCTATGTTAAAAACAAAAAGGAAAACCAGCCAAACAAACAAACAAACAAACAAACAAGCAGGCACCATGTGATTCTCATCTTAAACCACCCCTCCTACCCCCTCACCGCTCAAAGCCCAGTTAGAATCTCCCCTCCATCTCCCCTGCCGCTCTTTGCTCTTCGGGGAGAGCCCAGCGAACGCAGACACGCTCCCCTCCGCTCCTCGCCTCGTTCTAGAACAAGGAAGCCCCCCAACGCTCTGGCCTCCCGCGCACCTTTAGGGGAGTAACTAGCGGGCCGGCCCCTCGGAGCCCCTGCGCGCGCCTTCCCCTTTGGAAGCGGCGCCTTTTCTCGGGTTCACTCGCCTCACACTGGCTGGTTAAGGACGTTAATGGGTCCTCCTTTTATTCTGCACCGGAGGGGGCTGATCTCCTGGTGGTTGCGGAAAATGAATCCAAGCAAACCGTCTCCCCCACGGAGTCCCTGGGGCGCAGCTCCCCCGACGCCTTCTCTTGGGCCGAGGACTCCAGGAGACGCGGAAGTGGATGCCTTATTACTTGAAAAATCTGTCAGGCCTCCAGGCCAGTGGTCCAGCCCCGCCGGCTCAGCCCCACTTTCGGCTGGACGTCTTTGCGGTGCCGCGGGGCCAGGCCACCCTCGCGTCGGTGCAACTTGCCAGGATGCCCGACGGGAGGCGGCGGCTAGGGCGCTCGGTTTCGAACAGGCAGGCTGGCGGAGGTCGCCTTGGGGTGGAGGAAGGCGGCCTGGGCTTCTGCAAGGGGGCAGCTCAGGCTCCTTTCTGCATAAAGGCAGATCCAGCCACCAGCTTTCTCGGGGAACAAACCCGGCCTCTCCTTTCCTCTCAGGTCCCTCTCTCCAGCCTCTTCCCCCTACCGGCCTCCCTCTCTAGCCTTTCCGCCCCAAGCAGCCAGTCCGAGGGTCAAAGGTCAGGGCTTCACTAGGCCTGCCCTCTTCCCAGCACTGCTGCTGGCTCCGTGGGTCCAGAGTCGCCTAGCCTCTCATTTCCCGCTGACCGCCCATTGCCCACCCAAGAGCGAACAGAAGCAGATCTCAGAGCTCCCTCCTCCTCTATGTAGTCGTCTCTGATGACCGACCCGGAGTCTCGGGCGGGGGCAGGTTAATTTAGGACATTTTGTTGAGAGTATAAAATCATTTGTGGTTATTTGAGATGAGGGAAGGGTTGTCTAATGATTTCTGTAAGTATCGTTACAGAAATGACCTGGGGTGGTTATCAAAACTGGTGTGGTTATCATTTCTGTTGGCCGAACCCAGGTCAGAGCTGGAAAGAGGTTGGCCAGAAGCAATCTAGAAGAGACAAAGGAAGCCCAGCTCTCCAGATAGGCGGATCTCTTCCTAAGGGGTCGACCTTTCACGTGAATGGGGGCAAGGCCAGCCGACTAAAAAGCAGATTTCTATGCATGTTCACGTGGCCCAATGTAATGAACACATCTCCATCAATTCCTGGAGGCAGAGGGCTCGGTTTGTTTTGTGTTTAGCTGAGACTCTCCTCAGCCTCAGCCCTGACAGACTACAGGGCAGCCAAGTAGTTAGAATTCTCTCTCGAATGAATGTGATGGTCAATAGAACTCTCGGTATCAAATGAGCAATAATTTGCTGTGGCTACATGCTGGATAATGAAAGATGTTAGCGGGATCAATAAAAAATGAAAACACTTTTACTTACATCTTGAGTTACTGTTTTAAGAGCAAGAGGGATGCAGCAAACCCGAAGCTAGATGCAGAGCCTTCCCGAGCCCCCTCAAACCCACAAAGCTCGGTCCCTATCCGACTGCAGCTTCTTGCCACCAGGCCTCTACCTGCCTCCCTCCCTGCTCAAAGGCAAGTAGGTTATCTGCATCCACATTAACCCATTAGAAACCAGTGATAATTTAACTATCATCGTTTTTTTTAAATTTTTTTCCCTTTTTCTCCCCTACAGACATAAGTGAATTTCAAATTGTTTTTCATCAGAACTAAAGGTCATCTAGTTGGTTGTCATTTACAAAAAAAAGAAAAGAAAAAAAAGTAGAGAAACATCCTAAAGCTGAATTGTCCTTTGAATGCCTCTAAATGTACACTTCCTGAGACAAACAGGAGGGCCTATGCTTTTTGGTTATGCACACACAGGCAAAGAAATAGGTTTAATTCCTTTTGAACGTGTGGCCATTACGTTAAAAAATTCAGACCTTTAAACGTGCTCTTTCCAGGTTAATTCTCTTATCTTCTTTCATAATCATTTAGTCAGTTCAATTCCCCCTCCCCCCCCAATTTGAGTTGGGTTTATTTGTACTGCTTTCCTCAATCAATCACCAAACCCTCCCCTACAGATCTGGTCCCTAGGAAACCTATTGTAAAACCACCGGAGAAGCATTGTATGCACACATATTTTTTCTGATATCGAGACTTTTTAAAAAAAATGAGAAAATATCTCGAGTGCTCTGCATAAAACAAGAGCAGCGAAAGAGCTTACAGCCAGATGGCTTCTGGCACCGAACCAAATAAGCAAAGAACATTGGGAAATATGTTTGGGTATTTCAGTAGGCTTCTTAAGAAGCCTACATTTTCTCACACTTAAAAAAAAAAAAAAGACACGCATTAATCCATCCGCAGCTTTATGTCAGCCTGACCAGAGGATCTGGTTCTGCCACCGATAGCGATCAGCGCTGCAAGGACAGTGGGCTGTGTGGTCATCTTTAGCATGTTTGGGCGGATCCGGAGAGACAGCCAGCAACCTGGGAGGTTTAGAGAGCGGGAACCAGCCTAGGGAAGCCTGGACGAGTTCCAACGTGGGCATTTCCCCGGGCGAGGGAGTGTGGCCGGCTTGCCACTTTGTACAACACGCACGGACACAGGTGTGTGCCTGGCGGGCGCCGCACGCTGCTTTAGCGGGAGAGCCGCGCACAGACCGCGGACCCGTTCTCCTAACGGCCTCCGCGCTGGGCGCACCCAGGTATTTACACCCTGTTGGGGAGGCCGCCTCCCTGCCCTCATTTGCTACTTTGAACTCGACAGGAGGATCCGTTACTAACGGTTAGAGGCCCCGGCTGGCCTGCAGGCTGGGAGGGTGGCGCCCCCGCTTGGCTCTCCGGCTGCCTGTGACGCCGCCGCTGCCCTCCGCCCTCTGCTCCCTCCCCGTGTGCGTGGAACAAGCTCAGCGGTGGACCCGCGTGGCCGGGCTGGCGCAGCCCCTGCCCTGGCGCAGCCCCTGCCCGGGCCCACAACCTCCCCTGCCCTGGCCCACCACCTCCCCTGCCCGGGCCCACCACCTCCCTGCCCGGGCTCAGCACCTCCCCGCCGCCGGCCTGCGCCTGCGAGACGGGCTTACCCCAGTGGGCGAGTCGCAGCGCATTAGCGGATTTCATGGCAAGTGGCTTCGTGACGGTGGCGAGCGGGCAGGTTTCCGTTTGAGGATTTGCCCCCTAGGAGGGAGGGAAAAGGAGAGTCAGTCTGCATAATTTCAAATGAGAAATAAACCGCAAACGGGGACCCTAATTTCAAAAGCCCTAATGCACCCTTCCCCCCTAACCTGCAGCCCCTACCCCCCCCCCCCCCCCAAGCTCAAGGCACAGTAAGAAAAAGGAATTCGCACAAGTCACGGGTGGTACCTTTTATTGCGCTCATGTTAAAGACAGGGACAGGATGGCCCCCTCCACGAAGCCTTTGTCGCAGGCAGCCCGGGGCAGGTGGGTGAGCCAGGCCGCTCCGGGGCCCGCGGGTTCCTGCAAGGTCGAGAGGTGAGGGGCGAAGGGCAGCACGGGCTCGGGCTCGGTGCCAAGCAGCCCCCTTCGGCGCCCGGGGTCTGAGCCAGACGCACGAACCCCAATTCCCTCCAGCGCCTTCGGCTCCATCTTTAAGTCCAAGCAAAGCATCAATTCTCCCTCTCTCTCGCTCGCACGCATTTGCAGCCGTAAATAAACAGCTCCCAGCTAAATCAGGAACGAGAGAAGAAAACAGAGAAGAAAGGAGAAAGAGAAAGACGAGAGAGACGGAGCGCGGGTCCCGCTCGCCCAGGCGCCGGCGCGCCGGAGGGACGGCTCTTTTTGGTCAGGCCAGCCCTGCATTTGGGGTTGCAACTTGCATTTGAATAGCTGCCTGGGCTCGTTATGGACCCGGGAAGGCTCTGAAAGGGAATCACTATGCAAATTGTCCCAGTTACAATCGAAAGGTTCGATCTCCAGGAGCTGCCTGACGGAAGTGGATGTCAGCTATCTGTGCATTAGGGTTGCATTACCGCCTTCGCCTCCCTCCTCACCCCCGCTCGCGCCTGCCCGGGAGGCTTTTCTTTTTTTTCTTTTTCTTTTGCTTATGTGTATATTTTCCCTCAGTAATTAAAAAAAGGAAAATAGAAAAAAACCCCAACAACAACAACTGCACACACACAAAAGGTCGGAGGTGGCGGCGTGGCTGACTCGGGCCTGAGGCCCAGGGCGGAGGGGAGGAGGAGGTAGGGCTGCTCGGGCGGGGAGGGTGTCATTCTTTGCAGCAGGTGCTGGTGGTGCATTTGAAATAAAACATTTAGAAACGGTATTTTTTTTTTTTTTTTTTTTTTTTTTTTTTTTTAGCGCTTTGCAGGACGAGGCTGCGGCGAAGGGCGGGGGCGCCGATGTCTGCCTTAGCCCGCCTGCTTGATGATTCCACAATGCGGGCTGCGGATCAATACCCGCTCTCTGTAATCCCAGTAATTGTAGGGCTCGCAGCTTTTATTTTAAAGAATAGGACGCCGGAGTGCTGGCGGGCGGCGGAGGCGGCGATGCCTCCGGGCGCCTTTTGGGGCGCCTTTGACCCTCCAGAGTCCTCCCCACAGCGGGGTGTTTTTGCGGCCGCAGAGCGCGTGCATGAGCCCGGGGACCACGAGGCTCCCGAGGCTTCCCGCCGGGAACGGGCCCCCGCGAAGGCGCCCTGGGCTCCTCCGGGCATGAGGCGTGCGGCGGGGGGGATGGGCAGATTGGGGCCGAACAGGCCTTAGACCTCGACCCTCGAGGCCCGAGGATGCTGGACCCTGGACCTTCCGGCAGAGAAGGCGAGAAGCTTTGTCCGTCTCCAGCCGCCTACCAGGGCCCGAGGCCGGGCTGGGCTCGTGGATGCCCAGGGGACACGGAGCCACAGGCCTGCGCCGGGCCCGGCCCGGGGAGGTTGGCAGAGGCGCTGGGATCTGGTTTCCTCTCTTGGTGCGGGCTGCTCGGTGGCGGAGGCCCGCAGACCCCGCCGCCGCCACCGCCCCTCGCCGCCTGCAGAGCCCTGGCAGGACCGCTGGGGCCTGGGGCCGCAGCCCCCCGCGCGGCGGGCAGCCAGCAGCTTCTGGCGCCCCCCGAAGATGACCATCTGTCATTCAATTAAGGTTTCAGGGCAGCTGATGGGGGAGCCAGGGTCAGCGACCCCAGGACAAAACGGCCTGCTGCCTGGGATAGGAGAAGTTCAAATGTTAAATGCAGAACATTGTGGCCTCTCCCAGGCCCGGCCCCCGCCCGGCCGCGGGTCTGGCCGGTGGACAGCAGCGGGGTGAAGGGCAGCGGTCATTAGCACTTAGATTTCAGCTCAGGGCCCGGCTCCTTCTGTTGGGTCATTTTGACCGGAGAACCTTTAACCCTTTCATACCAGCCCTCCCTCCAGGGAAGGAGGGAAGATAGAGAAGGGAGATCAGATGTACCCATGTAATGAGGGATAAAACTATATTTCTGGTCACTTCTCCGAAGGAGAAAACTTACAGGAGAAGAACAGTCAATTACAGACCAAACAAAAAGGTCTTTACAATTTTTTATTTTTATTTTTATTTTTGTTTTTGTTAAACCTCGAACTAGGATATTTTTCCCATTGATTTTTACAGAGAATGGAATGGAGGAAGGGATGGGGAGAGAGAAAAATAGAAAAAGAGAGAGAGATTGATGTGAGACACATTGATTGATTGCTTCCCATAGGTGCCTGACCAGGCCTGATCAAACCTGAAACCCTGGTATCAGCCCTTGACCAGAAATTGAACCCTTGACCCTTCGGTGGATGGCTGGTGCTCCAACCACCGAGCAACATGGTTAGGGCAAAGTTTTATTTTTATATTTTAAACAATCTTTATCGTTGAAAGTATAACATGTCCCTCTTTCCCCGTCCCCCACCCCATGACCTCTTCTAGCCCATCCCCACCCCTAGGTCTTCATCATCCTAATGTCTTTCTGTGGGTTATGCATATATGCATACCAGTTCTGTGGATGAGCTCTTCCCACCCACCAAGAGTTTTATTTAAAACATTTTTAGTTTTGGGGAAGAGTACATTACTAAATATGATTATGGAACTAATGGGCCAATGTGGGAAGAGTGGGTTTGTATAAAATTCCAGATTTTCCTCCCATTATGAAGTTTACTTGCCCAAATGTGTATGAGAGGTGATGAGTATCCAGCTACAGACAACGCCATTAAACGTGTTGGTGGTGAAAAATCTCCGGTGCAGTCAGCCTCATCTGCAGTTGAAAATAGTTTGGACAGTTGGTCTTTCCCTTCTGGGATTTTCCCATAATAAAATGAGGTAACACATTTTTCTTAACTAATGGAATTCATAAAATGCGTTCATTGAGCATCCACAGGCTGTGGACATTTAGTTGGTAATAGTTTTGGCTTTCCTGTACTAGACAGAGGGAGAAGCAGTCACACAGCAGTTTTCAGTAGAAGATCCAACTATTCTTCTCAGTTATTAACTGTGAAGCTTGGAAGCAAGATATCATTTCAAGGCATGGACAACTAGGTCCTTCAGCAGGCTAGTGAGTGATAGAAGGACCCAGGGCTTCTGGCTTCCAGCCCCAGTTCTCAACGTTAAGCCTAGTCCCTACTTTTTAGAAGTAACTATCAAATCAATGAATCAATCAGACATTCAGAATTGAAGCACCTTAGCAAATTTTTCATTGGATAACAATGAATAATGCATAGACATCTAGTATATTGACTGTGGTAAATGATCTTTAAAGTAAGGTGCTGCAACAAGTACCTTTAAATAAAATCAAAATAAAAAGTTTACCACAATCATAATAAATTGTTCAGTCATCTTCCTATTGACTCACATAAGCATCTTTCTTCAGGGGCATTTGGAGTTATTTTCCCCCCTCACAAACAGACCAGAACAAATTGATGAATTGAGCTTTCACTATGCTAATTTAGACATTATAAATATTTAATTAACATCCCTAATAGCCAGTCATAGAGAGCCCCTTCTCTACTTTACACTGTTCTTAATCTAAAGTAAATGCTTTTCCCATTAATAGCTTGATGCCATATTAGCAGCTTCCTCTGTAAAAGGGCCCCATTTAGTTCAAAAGGAGGGGGGCATTGAGTAGTCTGCATTAGACAGGGGTTTATTCCTGTTTGTAAAGGAGCCTAGGAAGTCTCTACAAATTCCACCTTTCTCAGTTCCTGCTCAAGTGAGGCTATCCTAAGGACAGGGGGAGCCTCTCAGTTCCATTTCTCTAGACAAGGTAATCTTCTGGGATTGTACTAGAATAAAACATATTTTAGTAAGAATTATTAAAAAAAATTGATTCATAGATAATGGCTGACAAGTTTTCAACCATGGATGTACTAGTATTTTCAACAGAGTGGTGCAGTGAAAAAAATTCTGAACCAGGAGTCAAAGGACCTCAGTTCAAATTCTGTGGCACTCACTATCAGGGGGATCCTTGGAATGGATTAACCCCTTTAGAAACTCAGTTTTCTCTTTTAATGTGGATATAATTAATGCCGATGCCACAAGATTACTCTAAAGATTAAATAGGAGACTATATATGATATTGCTTGGCATATAGTCAATTAATATTGGGTTAGATCCCAAATGACTGCCAAATATTCATTAACCCTCATTTCTACACACACACACACACACACACACACACACACACACACACACACACTAGAGGCCCCGTGCATGAAATTCGTGCATGGGAAAGGGGGGATGTCCCTCAGCCCAGCCTGCACCCTCTCCAACCTGGGACCCCTCGAGGGATGTCCGACTGCCCGTTAAGGCCTGATCCCAGTAGAATCGGGCCTAAATGGGCAGTCAGACATCACTCTCACAATCCAGGACTACTGGATACAACTGCTCACCTGCCTGCCTTCCTGATTGCCCCTAACCACTCCCCTGACAGCCTGATTGATGCCTAACTGTTCCCCTGCCAGCCTATTTGCCCCTAACTGCCCTCCCCTGCAGGACTGGTCACTCCTAACTGCCCTCCCCTGCAGGCCTGGGTCCCCTCCCCCCAACTGCCCTTCCCTGTAGGCCTGGTCACCCCCAACTTCCTTCCTCTGCTGGCCTGATCACCCCTAAGTGCCCTCCCTTACAGGCTTGATTGCACCCAACTGCCCTCCCTTGCAGGCCTGGTCCCTCCCAACTACCCCCCTCCCTGCTGGCCATCTTGTGTCCACATAGGGGCAGGATCTTTTACCACATGGGGCAGCCATATTGTGTGTTGGAGTGATGGCCAATTTGCATATTATTCTTTCATTAGACAGGATAGAGGCCTGGTACACAGGTGGTGGCCAGCTGGTTTGCCCTGAAGGGTGTCCCAGGTCAGGGTGGGGTTCGCTTGGGACATGGGGCAGCCTGGGTTGAGGAGCCTTTGGTGGTTTGCAGGCCAGTCCGACCCCTCCCCCCCTCTCCGGTGACCCAAGTGGAGGCCCTGGTATCTGGGATTTATTTATCTTCTATAATTGAAACTCTGTAGTCTTGAGTGGAGGCTTGGGCCTGTCAGGGTGTGCAGAAAGCTTGGCTTCCTCCATTTCTGGGGAAACTCAAGCATCCTGCTCGCTCTGTGGCCACAGCCATCTTGGTTGGGTTAATTTGCATACTCACTCCTGATTAGCTTGTGGGCATGACTTGTGGGGTAGCAGAGTGATGGTTAATTTGCATATTACTTTTATTAGATGGAATACTAGAGGCCCGATGCATGAAATTCATGCAAGGGGCTAGGCCCTTGCAGCCCCGGCTACCTTGGCCCATCACAGCCCAGCTGCCTCGTGGCCCCAGCTGCCTTGTGGCCCTGTGGCCCTACCCACTGGTAGTTCTAGAAGGTCAGTTTGTCATCTGGTCTAATTAGCATATTAGCTCTTTATTATATAGGATATATATATATAGTGTTCTATAAAATTATCTTGTTATAATCTAGCATTATATTTGCAAATGTTATTTTCTCATCAATTCTGGGAAGTGGGGAGAAATTGGGGAGCCTAAACCCTAAGAGGCAATGTAAGAACAGATACTGAAACTGAGTTTCAAAAACTCTGAGTCATAATCTCAGATCACTGAAATGTCCTTACACAACAGACCTTGTGTGGTTTAGAAAGAGTCTAGAAGCAGCATTATATTTCCCAGGAGGGCAGGAATCAGGCCAGAACTGAGAGTTCAAGAAATTGGAAACATTCCAGGCTGATCTAACTCTGGGGCTACAATCTGCAGATACTAAACATTAGAGTAAAAGCAGAGGAAAGGAAAATAAACTCCAGATAATTTAAATCTAAAACATTGGAAAGATAAGCCATCTTATTTTGAGAATATTTTTTAAAAATTTGAGGAAAAAACTGAATTGACTTGTTAGATGTTGCTGGTTATAGAGACAGAAGGAACCCTGAATTATTCTTATTGCAAGCACAACATAAATAACTAGAGGTCTGGTGTATGAAATTCGTGCACTCAGAGTTGGGAGGTGGTCCCTCAGCCAGGACTGCACCCTGTCACAGTCTGGGAGCCCTACTGTGCTAGCCAGGCATGAGCCCAACTTCTGGCTGAGTGGCACTCCCCCTGTGGAAGCACACTGACCACCAGAGGACAGCTCCTGCATCGAGCATCTGCCCTCTGGTGGTCAGTGCATGTCATAGCAACCAGCCATTCTGCTGTTTGGTTGATTTGCATATTAGCCTTTTATTATATAGGATACTTACTGTAATAAAAACATTAATATTGACAAGACAGATGTTTATCTAGATAAAGTAAAGATCATAGTAAAATCACATCATTTTTACTTTTGGAGCAAACCAAATTTTCCTTTCTATTTTTGGTTAGCAGCAGAAAGACTCAGATAGCAAGATTAATGTGAAAGAGGCAAAAATTTGGCTGGATGATTCCTAAGTAGCAGGGAGCAGTAGGAGGTATGGTCAGATGCCAGTTGTTTGCTCTGCTCTTCCTTTCTCATTCTCTCCCTCTAATCTGTGATGATCCATGGAAGAGAAAGGGAAACATTTTTACACCTTTGCCCTCATCATTTTGTTTTGAGACATCCATGGGGAATATTTTTGACAGATGGCTCCTAAGGATGTACCCCAGAGTGTTACCTCCTAAAGATACCACTTGTTCTATGGAAATGCTTGGTGCGGTCTTAAACTCTGATTTTCTACTTCTTGGTTCTCCTGAGTGAGGACAATGGGTCTCTTGGCGTGAAGCTACGGGGGAGTTGCCCTGAAGCGCTTAGAAACATGGGGGAAAGTGATTTACATGAAAAACTTCATGTTTGCTTAGCCATCTACTGCCCACTGTGAGTCAGGCACCTCGTTGGGCACTGGAGTTAAGAGGAAATAAAAAGTGGTCCCTGTTCCTAGTCTGAGGGAAGTGACAGATATTTAGATGCTCTTTCAGAGATCTGAGGAAAGCTGTGAGAATGTGGGCAGCTGCCCAGGGCAGGGAGTTTGTCACTGGAAGCTTTACCCAATGAGGCTTCCTCTCAAACTGAAGGCAGATAGGAGTGGGCAGACAAAGATTAGGCTGGGGAAGAATATAGAGGCAAAGACAATGAGTAATGTGTGCAAGGGTATTACGGTCTGAATGTGCAACGTAGCAGGTGTGCGGGTACACAGCTCAAGAAGAAAGTCAGCTAGGGCCTGTGAAGGGCTTCTGTTGCCAAGGTGGGTTTGGATTGTATTATTTACTCAACAGGGAGGTAAGAAAAGTTTTTAAGCAGATGAATGAGATGATCAGATTTATTGCTTAGGAAAATTAACTGGTGGCAGAATGAGGAGATTGGAGACAGGAAGGCCAGTATAAAAAGGAGAAAAACAGCAAGCAAAAATAAAAGTGGTATTCATACTATTGGTGTATATCAAACAGGTCAAATAGACAAGGTTTAAGTTTATGTGGGCCGCAAAAAAACACACACCAAGTTTCAATTTTCATAGAAACATAGGTTTATTTCTGAATACAAAGGGCTGAAATATCTGAGTAATCACTAACATAAAACAATAGAATATAATATAGAATATTTTAATAAAAATAATATTTTTTATTGAACATAAACTTACCAGACACTGTATAATTGTACAAATGAATAAGCGTTATGCAAATAAACCTATTATTCTTGTTCTCTGAAAGCAAAATATTTCCTGTGCTCATACCAAACAAGTCAGTCCAAGGCTAATGATGTGGCAATTGGCTGTTAAAATATTCACTGCTAGTGGAGAGAAATGGTGCGCCTGCCCAAGGAGTGTAAAGAAAATGAATGCAACACCATGATAGTAATCAGTCATTAGCAAACGTTGTAGTTCATTATTAATAATTATGTATAATAGGATATTGTAAAAATTAAGTAACAAAATTTTAATTAAAAATGTTTCTTACAATCTGTTATTTTGGTTGGGCTGCAAAAATATTCATTGTAGGCTGCATGCAGCCCGTGGGCCGAGAGTTTGATATGCTTGGTGTATATAAACCCTAAATAATTCATTAAATGATTTTCCAAATCTGAATTTTTAATTTAATCACAGAGAAACCATAGTATCAAATTTATCTGAGGAGAATAAGTGTGATTTTTTTTTTCTGTTCACGATTACTTTTGGTTAATTTTCCCTTTTATTACAGTAAGTACCCCATTAGCTTTGCCTTTGGCTATGTTCTTGTTCTGGGTTGATTTGCATGTTTTGGGTGGACAACCATTGTCCCTGGTCTTGTCTTCAGTGGCAGTGTGAATTGCTCATATTCACACAAAACACAAAGAAACTCAAAAAGCCTTCAAGAATGAAGTGAAGCTTCAAGTCTCTTTTTGACAGTGTCTTAACACCTGCACTTTCTTATACAGCAATCCACATGCTACATTCCCTAAAAAATTCACCTTTAGACATCTCTTAATCCCCCCTCAAGTCCCATTCCTTCTTCCTTAGTAATTAGACTGCTATATTTTTGGTGTAGCGATACAGATATGGAACTGTATCTCCCAATCTCTCGTGCAGGGGGGTAGTGGTCTAAGGAGGTAAGCGGTAAGCAGGTGTGTTGTGGGAAGACTTCCAGAAAAGTACTGAAAAGGAGGTTGACTCAGTTGGCATGTACAAGCATTGATCTTTGCCCATTTATTTTTCCTGTTGTTGGGATCATGGACACGATGGTTGAAGCTGCAGTGACCATCTTGTAACTAGGAGGGGATTTTGAGAATAAGAGCTATGTTTTAAAGATGGTGTAGCAAGCAGAAAGGTAGAAGAAGCCTGGTTCCTGATGATAATGGTGCCATGATGTCAGCACTTAAGTGTGTACCTTTGGATTAAAAAAAAAAATAAAAAAATTATATATATATATATATATATATATATATATATATATATATATATATATATAATTGATTTTTTACAGAGTGGAAGAGAGAGGGATAGAGAGTTAGAAACATCGATGAGAGAGAAACATCGATCAGCTGCCTCCTGCACACCCCTTACTGGGGATGTACCATGGTACATGCCCTTAACTGGAATCAAACCTGGATCCCTTGAGTCCAAAGGCCGATGCTCTATCCACTGAGCCAAACTGGTTTCGGCTGGATTTTTTTTTTTTTTTAAAATAAAAGAGAAAGAGGCCTTTATCATATTTAAGTCAAGTTTATTTCAGATGTGTTACTAGAAGATGTATTTCTAAGTGATAAAACCTGCACAACTTTGAAAGGAGATTCTAGTCCCGCCAGTCTGGCTCAGTAGTTGAGCCTTGACCTATGAACCAGGAGGTCACACTTTAATTCCCAGTCAGGGCACATGCTTGGGTGGCTCAGTCCTCTGTGGGACGTGCAGGAGGCATATGATCAATTATTCTCTCTCATCATTGATCTCTCTTCCTCTCCTTTCCTCTCCCTTCCTCTCTGAAATTAATAAAAATATATTTTTCTTTAGAAAAAAAGAAAGGAGATTCTAAAATCTGGCTATCCTGGCAGGGGTGCACTGACATTATTAATCAACCCTTTCCCTCTCCCCCCCCCCCCCAAAAAAAAGGTTTTGTCATTTTGATGTACGTACATATGTGCTTTATGTTTCTTTTTTAAATTTTATTTATTTACCACAGGTAAAGGCCAAGAATTATCTTTCTTTTAATTTTTTTTTCTGTTTCACTTCATTACTGCTGTGTATGTGCTCCATGTGAGTGATGTAGGTGCTTATGTAGGTGGGTTCTGACTTACAGCGAAAATCACTATGTTGCGCCATAGGAACAGATCTCCAACATAACCTGAGCACCTACTGTAATCAAAACAATATGGCATTAGCTGAGGGATAGACACATGGATCAAAGAAAGAGAATAAAGAGCTCAGAAATAGACCTAAACAAAATATGACCAACTGTTGTTTTTTTTATTTCTATGTTTGGCATATTTAACTCTGTTTTTTTATTTTTTATTTTATTTCATTTTGTTTTTAGAGAGAATAGAAGGGAAGAGGAGAGAGAGAGAGAGAGAGAGAGAGAGAGAGAGAGAGAGAGAGAGAACATCTATATTAGAGAGACATATTAATTGCCTCCCACCTCCAGGGATCGAAACTGCAATCCAGGTACGACACTTCAGTCCTCAGGCCAGTGCTCTAACCACTGAACAACTGGCCACACCCTGTTTTTGTTGTTTCCAGGCACAATATTTGCAATGACTATGAGTTTTAAATTTCTAAAATACAAAGGGGGAGAAAAATAGATGTCAAAAATCAGATTCAGCATTTTCATGCTTCAGTATTTTGTTTTAGGAGCTTTAGATCAAGTGAGCCAGAAGACACTGGCCATTATAATGTGTAACTAGGCACCGTGCTCTGTCATAACAATAAAAGTCAGTAGTTTGAAGCCAAATGCTCCAGTGCTAAGACAAAAACAATAACATAAAAAGGCATATGAAAACAGACTTCTGCAGATTTGGGGATTTTGTTATTTGTACCAATAAATCTGAATGGAGGAGTGTATATCTCAACAGGAAAAAAAATGCTATAAGTTTCAAAGGAGACAGGAATAGATAAATCAAACTCAAGCACAAGAGAAACCTTTAATTGCATGTCTTGCGGACAAGGTCATTTAGGACAGCTTCTAACTAACCAATGCTTCTTCTTTTTTTTTTTCAGTAGATGAATAATACTATCTCCATCACTGTAAGCCCCACCTGCATGCAGGCCTGCCTCAAGAACCAGCCTCTGTCCACCTGGGTAAGCAGGCATTTGTGCAGCCTGGCTCTGGAAGAGCATTGCTCAAGCCAATCAGAACCAAATACCCCCTTTATTTACAAATATTTTGTTATGTCTCCTTTACTGTTCTAAAGCAAAATTAATAACATAACATACTAGCACACATATTTGATATGGCTCCAATAGTGATGTTAATAAGAAATAAAATATAAGCAATTCATCATTTAAAAATAAACATCTCAAAATGTAAATGCTCAAGCTTAAGTTCACGAAAGACCTAAGAGAGTAATTGAAATCTTAGAACTATCAATATTGAATAAGTTTGGAGTAAGAAATATAAGAAAATCCAAAGCCATTTCATAGGAGAGTCAGAGATAAATAAGAGGGCATATGAGTAGGAGGACATAGAATAAAAACTAACATTAGGGTAAATAACAATAAATCAAAATGTACCTGCATGCCACAAGACAAAAAGTGAACTGACCAATATGTCTTGACAAGTTACAAACGTCGAAGTGAAAAAAATGAGGAAATTGCTGTGATATTTTTTCAGTTTATATTTCTACCAAAGATGACTGAATATTGTCAAAGGATGGTTGATGGTCTTTGGCAATTCAACTTCAACGGGAATCCCCAATGTGGGGTGTTGTGAAGAAGAAAACTTTATTCAGTGCAAACCGCTCAATAGTGCTACAGAGTGGCTGTGTAAACAGCAAGGCTCTGAGGCAGCCCTGGGGGCGGGTCCCTCTTCAACTAGGCAGCTCTCCTGGGCTCCACTCCAGACGGCCTGCCTCTCTGCTCAAGCACGTGCTCCACTCTGCTCTGGAGAGACATCTTAGGTGCTTCAGCTCTGCCTGTGAGAAGCAGTCTTCAGTCTTTCATGGAAATAGAAAGTGCATTTCTGGAGCCAGAAGTCTTATAAGTTTTATTTATATGGTCAGAAGTCTCCGCCCCTGGCCCCTGATTGGTCTGTCCTCATGCAAATACGGATTCCAAAATCCTTGCAGTTTCACTGTTTTAACAGACACTGCTTTGACTAGTCAGAATAGAGCCACTCTGATTGGTCAGAGCTACTCAGCTCTGATGGGCTGGGGAAAGCCTTATCCAGTTGGTTAAAATAGGATTCCAGGAAACCTTTATAAGGTCTAGCTCAGATGGCAGAAATTCAGGCTTGAGTTCCATACAAAGGCAGGCAGTTCAGAGTAGACTTCTCCATGAAGTGCAGTTCACGTGAGAGGCCCCTGGGCAGAAATAGCTGATAGGCTTTTTAAATTTTTTTTAATTTTTAAATTTTTTTTTATTAATTTGAGCCCAGTTAGCCCCACTAGGAGCCCCTTTTAGTAAGTGTTACTCCTCCCCCTTTCTCCCCCCCCTCCCTCGCAGGGTTCAGAATATGTTGCCCTATATTCTGTCCGACATATATTTCTTTCAACTTAATGCTGTTTATTAGTCTGATATGTAAAAAGTAGTATTTCACTATTAGTCTTTTTACATTTTTATGTAATCAAATTCATCTGTTTTTTTTTTTTATTATGCATTTTGGATTTATAGCATTTCCCAAAAGCTAACCTTATTCTAACTTTATAATTTTTTTTTTACATGTTATCAGATCCTCTTAAGATTTAATTTCTTTTTAGACCTCTGTTAACACTTCATGAGTTGGTCTTCCTAGATACTGCTAAAATATTTTTGACAAAATACACTTTTCATTTGATATGTTCATCTTTTTCTGTCAGCTTAAAAACAATTTCCATTATGAAGAAATTATATTTATAATAACAACATCTTAGGCAAATGAAGATAATCATTTAGAAAAATATATTGCAGGTATTGTTAGAGCTACAGCATATTATGTTGAGACATAGATTTTTGAGTCAAAAGACCTGGGTTTAAGTACTGGAGTGTGTGGCTTTAAAACAGTAGATTAATTCTGCTGGACCAGAATTTTTCCTTTGTAAAATGAAGGATTTGTACCAAACAATCTCTACATTTCCTATTTTTCCCCCCTGCACATCTTTGAATCTATGTAGATATTATTAAGTTCTTAGGCTTATAATTACAAATGGTGTAGAAAATTTGAGCATATTTGCCTTTCTCCAATTCAGTATTTAATTTGATGATGTGAAGAAGTGTAAACAGTTTTTTAAACATTGTAGTACATATTCTCCAGTACTAAATACCATTATATTGCTAATTAGAAATTCTGCATACCCTGTACCTAGAAGGAAACATTCCAAAAGAGGACAGATTGATCTACATAGTAAAGATTTAGGAAGTAAGGTGGGAGAGAAGAGCAGCATCAAACAAAACCTAGGAGGAGATTTGAAGTGAGGTGTGGTTCTAAACACCATTATATTGCTACTATTTTGCTAATGTTTTTGTTGTCTATTGTTCTCACAAAATTTGACAATTCAATACAAAATCAGTAGAGTCCACAGTTTACACTTTAAGCCAAATCATCTTATTTTCATTCTCTCCATCCCCTGGATTTGAGTAGAAATCACTTATTTGAAATGCCTGTGTACTTGTGGCTTGGTACTTAAATTGATGAGCTAATCTCCTAAAACACATGTGTCCACAGTGGTCTGAAGAACATTTCGATTTCAATCAGCTGATAGAATGAATGTCTTTTATATAAACCAGCAATAAAATGCAAACAAGTAATACTTGCTTCATTTGATCACATTGTTTACAACACAAAAATAATTTGGCAGAGGTTGTTATCGAACTCAAGGAGGTGAACGCTTAAGTGGGTACAAGGTCTTCAAATGGGAAAATTTTTATCTCTGGTAATAAAGATCCACAACTCAGTTTCTCTACTTTTCATAAGAATCACATTGTATTTGTTTCTTATGTGATCCTTACACAGCAAGCACATATGTGGCTCGTTCTTGGAGTCTGACAAATAAACACGCTTCAGTAACCAAAAGCCATTTCAGGATAGCTCAAATACTTTACTTGTGTTTGGCAAAAATGTGGAAGAGATTCACATATATTTTAATAGCCCGCTGAAAGACTTAAAAAAGTCTTTTCTTTCCTACCTAATTCTTTCATAATCCCCAGCTGCTATAGGGCATTTTGTTCCACACCTCACTTCAGATCTCCTCCTAGGTTTTGTTTGGTGCTGCTCTTCTCTCCCATCTTATTTCCCAAATCTTCACTGTGTAGATCAATCTTTCCACTTATGGAAGGGGGGGGGGGGGTGGAGTGGGGGAAGAAGCTGGGCTGGAAAATATAGTACTGTGTTTTCTTTGGCAGGGTGGAGTTAGAGAAAAGGCTCCGGACACTCCTACATTACCTTTTTTGGTTGCATTATATTAACAATGTAGCACAAACGAAATGATCAGTAAACATTTGTTGAATAGGTGAATGAACTCTGGTAATTCTCATATCTCAGAAATCGCCTTGCTTGTTTAACAGGATAGAATGAAACGGCTCTGTCCTGTTATCATCTTGGAGGGAAACAGATCTTAAATTAACTTAACTGTAATAACCTTGACTGGCATCTTAGAGTTTTCTTCTAGGTGCAGAGCATGCAGAATTTCACTAACCATGCCATTTTACTTCCAGGAACAGAATATAAAGTGGCTTAAATAGTGGCCGAGTTGAATGTCCATTGCTTTTCTTAAAGTAACTGGAGCCCCATCCCAATGAAATACTTAGACATAATTGTAACACTATATGGATAAGACCTACAGCAGAAAAACTACTCTGAAGAATGAAATAAAATAAAACCCTAAATGAATGGAGAGATATTCCATGTTCATGGATAGAATGATTCAATATTGTTAAGATAACCAGTTCTTCTCAACTTGATCTATAGAGTTAATGCAATGCCCAATCAAAATCCCACAGTTATTTTGTGGGTAATGGCAAACTGATTCTAAAGTTTATATGGAGAGGCACAAGACTCAAGATAGCAAACATAATATTGAAGGAAAATAACAAACAAAAAAAAAATTGGAGGAAAAATACTACTCGACTTCAAGACCTACTATAAAGACAGTGTGATATTGGTGAAAAAATGACAAATAGATCACTGGAACAGAATAGAGTCCAGAAATAGACCCCATAAGTAGACTCAATGATATATGACAAAAAAGCAAAAAAAAAAAAAAAAAATTATAATGAAGCAAAGACAGTCTTTTCAACAAATGGTACTGGAAGAACTGTATGCCCACATGCAAAAAATAAATTCAAACTTCATATCCTTCACAAAAATTAACTCAAAATTGGATCATCTACTTAAATGTGAAACTGAAAACTATAAGACTACTAGAAGATGACATAAGCAAAAACCTAGATGACCTTGCATGTGGTGATGCTTTTTTAGACATAACACCAAAGGCATGATTCATGAAAGAAATAATTGATACGCTGAACTTCATTAACATTTAGAAACTTCTGCTCTGTAAATGGCAAAGTCAACAGAACGAGAAGATAAGACATAGACTGGGAGAAAATATTTGTAAAAGGCACATCTGATAAATGGCTGTTATCCAAAAAAAAAATATGAAGAACTCTTAAACCTCAACAATAAGAAAACAAATAACCTGACTTAAAAAAAAAATGCGCTAATGACCTTAACAAACTCCCCCAAAGAAGATATACAAATAGAAAATAAACATGCAAATACACTCTATGTCATATGTCATTAGGGAAATGCAAAATAAAGCAACAATGAAATAACTTTACACTATATAATAAAAGCCTAATACGCAAATAGACCAGACAGTGGAATGACTGGGTGCTATGATGCACACTGACCACCAGGGGGCAGATGCTCAATGAAGTAGCTGCCCTTGTGGTCAGTGCACTCCCACAGGGGGGTGCCACTCAGCCAGAAGCCAGGCTCATGGCTGGTGAGCCCACAGTAGTGCTAAGGAGCAGCAAGCTGAGCAGTAAGGAGCAGTGAGCAGGTGGGCAGTAAGGAGCGAGGGGTCCCAGACTGTGAGAGGGATGTCCAATTGCTGGCTTAGGCCTGCCCCAGGCAGTAGACATCCCCTGAGGGTTCCTGGACTGTGAGAGGGTGCAGGCCAGACTGAGGGACCCCTCCTCCCACGTGCCCTGGGCTTCTAAGTTAAAAATAATAAAAATCTAGAACATTGACTAAACCAAATGCTGGCAAAGATGTGGAGCAACAGGAACTCTCATTCATTGCTGATGGGAATGAAAAATGGTACAGCCACTTTGGAAGACAGTTTAGCAGTTTCTTACAAAATCAAATATACTCTTATCATATGATCCAGCAATTTTGCTCCTTGGTATTTACCCAAAGGAGTTGAAAATTTACATCCACACAATAACCTGCACACAGATATTTATAACAGCTTTATTCATAATGCCCCAAATTTGGAAGAAAGCAAGATATGTTTCAGTAGGTAAATAGATAAGTAAAATATGGTACATCCAGACAATGAAATATTATTCATTAAAAAAGGGGGAAACTTAAATGCATATTATCAAGTGAAAGAATTCAATTTAAAAAGGCTACTTACTGTATGATTACAACTATTACAAATAAACCACGTGATCAAATGCTGGTGATTGGTGGAGTGGTGGGGGTTTGGTTCCTAGGAGGGGTGAGTAAGTGGTTTTAGGACAGGTAAGGCTCTTTATTGTTGAAAGTATTACAGATGTCTCCCCACTTTCCTCCCTATTGGTCCCCATCCCAAACCCACCCCTCCCAGACCTTTACCACACTATTGTCTGTGTCCATGGGCTATGCGGGTAAGTTCCTGGGTTAATCTCCCCATCTCCAACCCCGCTTTCCCTCCAAGATTCTTCAGTTTGTTCCATATTCTATGTGTATGGGTCTATTTTGTTCATCAGTTTATTTTGTTCATTAGATTTAAAATGTTACAAAATATTTAAGATACACCAAACAGTATAATAAATAATATAGTTAACGTCCAGTTATATAACATCCTGCTTAAAGAAAGAAAATATCCATATATACTATTGAAGCTCTCTCTCTGTGCCATTTTCCTGTCACACCTCTTCCCCTGATGGATGCATCTTTTATCTATATGCATCCATCAAGTAATGTAAAATATTGCTTTACATGTTTTTAAAATTTACATAATTATTTTTATATGCATGGCATTTGGCATGTAATATTAGCAATGTTGATGTAGTTCTAGTTCCTCTATTTTCATTGCTGTATATATAGTATTTCTTTGTGTGACTTGACTATCATTCATTCATTCATTTTTTCATGAATAGAAATTAATAATTTACTATAAGTTGTTTTCATAGTTCTTTTTTTTAATAAACAGTAAACTTTTTTTAATGGTTGTCTCTTTATGTACATGTAAAAAATTTCTCTTAGAAATATAACCAAGAAGAAATTCTTCAATTTTACTAGATATCAACACTTAGGGCAACACTTTCCATTATTGTACAGCCTCACCAACATTTGGTATTATTAGATTTTAAATTCTGCTGATCTGATGAGGTGAAATGGTATTTTATTGTAATTAGAAAATTTATTTTTATTGATTTTAGAGAGGAAGGGAGAGGAACAGAGAGACAGAAACATCAATGATGAGAAAGAATCATTGATTGGCTGCTTCCTGCATGTCCTACACTGAGGATCGAGTCCGAAACCTGGGCAGGTGCAATGACCGGTAATAAAACTGTGACCTCCTGGTTCATAGGTTGATGTCAACCACTGAGCCATTCTGGCCAGACTCACTGTAATTTTTATTTGCATTTTCCCTAGAGAAATTTGGCCTCTATTTTTATGTATAGATTCTTATATCATCCTATATGCACATATTTTTGTATATTTTCCCACTTATAATCAAAACATAAGTATTTCCTCTTTTTACATGCTCCCCATAAATAATTTTTAATGGCCATATTATGTTCCAACATGTGAGTGAAATAAGTGAAAGAAAACATTTTGCTATTATTTGAAATTCAGGTTGCATCCATATTTTCACTATTATAGATGAGGCTCTGAATGAATTTGACTAGAAAGCATTTTATATATTTTGGATGATTTACTTAGGTTGGCTTTCCAGAGGTGAATTATTGGGCCAAATGATATGCATGATTCTAGAGTTCTTGCTATGTACATTGCCAAATTGCTCTTCAAAAGGCTTGTACCAATATTCTTGCCAACTAGCCGTATGCAATTTGAACTTGGAATTTGAAAGGTATTGCAAATGTCTTTTCCTGATTCTGGGGAAAGTGGTTCCAAATACTTTCTATAAGCAATTTAGAGCCTGTCCTGGGCCAGAGGACAGAGGAGAGATGGGCACTCAAGAGAAGAATCAGAGGCTTAAATATTATAGTTTCTAGTGTAAAGGAGAGGACTGCTCCTCCTGCTTTTTCAGGAATGACTGGCTGCATGAAGGGGCAGGTGAACCACTAACCTGTATAGCTAGCTGCTCAGAAGGCCCCCTTATTCTCCTTAGTATCTTTCTTCTGCAGATAAAAACATATAGAGTCTGAAATCACTTCTTCTATTGCTTTTATTTTTTTAAATATATTTTATTGATTTTTCACAGAGAGGAAGGAAAAGAGACAGAGAGCTAGAAACATCGATCAGCTGCCTCCTGCACACCCCCCACTGGGGATGTGCCCACAACCAAGGTACATGCCCTTGACCGGAATCGAACCTGGGACCTTTCAGTCCGCAGGCCGATGCTCTACCACTGAGCCAAACCGGTTTCGACTCTTTTATTGCTTTTAATCCTCACCTGAGGATATTTTTTCCATTGCTTTTCAGAGAGAGTGGAAAGAAGAGAGGGAGGGGAAGAGGAAGAAGGAGAGGGGGAAAAACATGGTTGTGACAGAGACACATCAATTGGTTGCCTCCTGCATGCACCCCTACTGGGGCCAGGGATCAAAGCTGCAACCTAGCTATATGACCTTGAATGGGAATCAAACTCCTGACCCTTTGATATGCAGGCTGATGCTTTAACTATTGGTCATATTGTCAGGGCCAAAAATCACTTTTCAATAAATCAAGTCTTTATTTTTCTTGGAAATAAGATAGTATATTATCTATCATGTTGTGTATAATACTCAATTCGATTCAACAAATATTAGGCACCTCCCATATCCCAAGCTAATCTCTGGGGATATAATGGTGAACAAAATATATTGTGATAGTTTATTATTATTAGCACAAACTCTAGGGTAGTATAACTTAGTAATAACCACACTGATTGTGGAAAATAATAAGTTATTCTATTATCAGCAAAAATACTTAAGATTACTATAGTGACTACCAGTGCCTGAGAATTTGCCATTATGAAAAAGTGTTATTCCAGGAAGTCCTGGAAATAAGGTGTTAAGAGTGTAGGCAGATATTTTTCCAGAGTTCCCATATCTTTAATAGATGAGCATGTTGGTTGCCAGATCAGTTGCTTATTAAAACTGGCACAGTGCCCTGCAGGGCTAATGTGTTAATAATAAGTAGTACTTCTCTGGGCACAGGCCCTGCCCCTGATTAGCCTCTCTTAGGATCTGCTGCTGTCACTTGGGTCTCTGTTCTGCTCCCAACATTGCACTGAGAGCCTCCAGGAGTGAGATTTCAGTGCTGCTTATACATCATAGGTGACTCTTTAAAAAGGGACCTTAGAGATGGCAGGATAATTTAATAGTCACATGTTACATTTGTAGCTCCAGAGGCTAAGCTAATGATGAAAGCAATGAAACCCTGGGGTCCAGAGCAGGGTTTTTTCATCAGGTAGGTTGAAGGAGGCACCTGGCAATCCTTTCACACTATAGAAGGTTTTTTTTTTTTTTTTTTTAAATTTGTTTGTTCTTTTTTGAATGTTCATGTATTTGCTAATAGGTCATGGAGGAAGAAAGGAAATAGAAGTAGATAAAGAGGGAATCATGGTATTTTGAGTTGGTATGATAGAGTGAATTCCTCTGCCTGGAGGAAACTAGAAGAGGAATGACCTTCTCCACAGACCTGTGCGAACCTGGCTACACAGCTCAGTCTGTGAATCTGTTAGTTACAAATATCATGTTTCAATTCTTCACAGGAGGACTTTCTTAAGCTATTATCTTGAGAAAGCTATACTTTGAACTCTAAGGATAGTTTTTAATTCTTCTTATGCATACATTTCCAGAAAGGATTTATCAATCTTCTTATATTAGTGGTTGGCAAACTGCAGCTCGAGAGCCACATGCAGCGGCTCTTTGGCCCCTTGAGTGTCCTAATGCCACTTTTTCAAAATAGACTCATGCAGGCCGAAAACCGACTTTTGCGCATGGGCCATGAAGTTTCAATCGCACTGTATGTGCGCGCCCGCACATGTTATTTTGTGGAAGAGCCACACTCAAGGGGCCAAAGAGCTGCATATGGCTAGCAAGCCATGGTTTGCTGACCACTGTCCTGTATAATAGAGAGGCAATATGCAAATTGACCCTTATACCCTTGCATCACAAGATGGCCGCTCCCACATTGTCACAAGATGGCCGCCTCCACATGGTCACAAGATGGGTGCCCACATGTCATCACAAGATGGCCACCCCCATGTCATCATAAGATGAACACCACAAAATGGCTGCCCCACATCATCACAAAATGGCCACCACAAGATGGGCACCCCACATTTATCACAAGATGGCTACCCTTATGTCATTACAAGATGGCCACCACAAGATGGCTGCCCCCACATCATCACAAGATGGCTACCCCAATGTTGTCACAAGATAGCTGGCAGGGGAGGGCAGTTGTGGGTGACCAGGCCTGCAGGGGAGGGCAGTTGGGGGGACCAAGCCTACAGGGGAGGGCAGTTGGAGGTGATCGGGCTGCTAGGGGAGCAATTAGTTGTCAATCATATCAGCAGGGGAGCGGTTAGGGGGCTGTCAGGCTGTCAAGCAGGCAGGCAGGCAGGTGAGTGGTTAGGAGCCAGCAGTCCTGGATTGTGAGAGGGATGTCCGACTGCTGGTTTAGGCCCGATTCCATGGATCAGGCCTAAACAGGCAGCCAGACATCTGCCGAGGGGTCCCAGATTGGAGAGGGTGCAGGTTGGGCTGAGGGACAACCTTAGTGCATGAATTTCATGCACCAGGTCTCTAGTATAATTTATGTAAGTATAAGATTTAATGACATATTTATTGCAATGTTTCTGCTTTTGCTATTTGGCAACACTTTCCAATAATAATCCTGGGGTGGGGGAAGATTGCTAAGAGCTCACATTGTAAACTGATTATCTAAGCCAATAGAATTTAAACACTTGGATAAGATTTCTCAATATAAAAAAATTATGTCTGATCTATTAGTTTTATAAGCATATTCATTATTATTACCATTACTAAAACTAATGAATTCAACTTGGCCTTGAATCACCATATAATTAGAGAAATAAAATTCTCTTTCTGAATGCTGAAGTCGTTGGGAGTGGGTAATTTGACTACTCCAGCCAGTCCTATTATTAATTTCAGGGCTATTCAGTTTAGCTTCAATTAAAATCAAACATTTATTTTATTACTTTCAATTTAATTGAATTATCTTTGAATAGGTAATGTGGGTAATATATGTACAAGGTATATGCAATGGTTATAAAATTCAAATAGTATGAAATGGCCCACAGAGAAAGTAAGGCTCTGTACCATCAATAACTTATGTATCTGTGGCCTCTGCAGTGGCAACCACTATTATCAGAAGGGGTGTATGTGTGTGTGTGTGTGTGTGTGTGTGTGTGTGTGTGTGTGTATGTGTCCTGTGAAAGATATATCTGAGATCAATCAATCAATAGATATCTCTATATATCTCTGTGCATATCTAATTTTATTTTAAATAAATGACAGCATGGTATAATTTTCTGCCTTTGCTTTTTACTTAATGCTATACAGTATCTCGTTCATAGTTTCAAATCTGTTTTGAATGGTGCCTAGCATTTCACTGTAACCCCAAAATGTATGGAGTACCTACCAGGTAATAGGTGTTGCCTGGGAAGCAAAGATGAACAAGACAAGCATCTGTCTCCCAGAGCTCATGTTCTGGTAGAGGAGAATGTATATAACTTGGACAACTATAAAAAAAAAAATAGGCTGTAGGTATGCTGTAAGAGATATATGCAGAGTTCAAATAATGAACATAGGAGGAATAAATTCTATTTGGGGGAGTGTGAGAGGTTTTCTAGACTTTGAAGATTTAAACAGGCATTAAATAATTGATGTATCTCTGACAAGGCACAGAGATGGGATAAGGACATCCAGGCAGGGAGGAATAGAAAGGGCCTGGTAATTGTGGTATGTGGCTGGGAGAGAGAGGAGAGGAGTCAGTGGAGATGGAGGAGGGAAGGCTTTTGTATAGGCCAGATGCAGGGAGGGCCTGCATTAAAGCAAGCATTGTGGGAAGAGAAAGGAAGTGATGAATTCCTGAGACATCACAGAGCTAATTTTGAATAAGTGTTGGCAGCTTTGTGTTATCATTAGCCATTGTAAATCTACTAGAGGCCTGGTGCACAAATTCATACACCAGTAGGGTCCCTCAGCCTGGCCTTCAGAATTGGGCCAAAACCGGCTCTCCAGCATTTCCCGAGGGGTCTTGAATTGCGAGAGGGTGCAGGCCAGGCTGAGGGACTCCATTGTGCATGATCTGGGCCAGGGAGGGACAGTGAGAAGGTTCCAGGGTGTGTCTGGCTGGTCTCACTCAGTCTTGATCAGCCAGACCCCAGCACCAAGCTAACCTACTGGTCAGAGAGTCTTCCCCCTGGTGGCCAGTGCATGTCATAGCAACTGGTCGACCTGTTGACTATCTGCCCCACCTGTTGACTATCTGCCCCCTGGTGGTCAGTGCATGTCATAGCAAGCAGTTGAGTGGCCTTAGCATATCATTAGCATATTATGCTTTGATTTGTTGAACAGCCAACTGGCCGACTAGACACTTAGCATAATAAGCTCTTATTATGTAGGATTCCTGATGAACATGGAGTTTTGAATTCCTAATTAGGACAATCTGACAACCCATTGGGATAATATAACTTAATAGAAAAGTCAAACACACTTATCTTAACAGACATGCAACACCATTAATTTGCAGGAGAAAAATAATTGTGGGGTGGCACCCCTTGCTGTGCAGCTATCATGGACAGGGCTTATTGAAAAAGCCAATGAATGATTGTGTGTGTGAAATTCTGAGTTGAAACTGGCAGCAGATTTCTATGCTCAATTGTGCCACTACTTGCAAAGGTGATTTTTGTACAAGGAGAAGAACTAGAAAATCTTTAAAGGGCAAAAAATGAAGGGAAATAAATGCTCCAGATAACCTTAAGAGCAAAGTATAAATGACACTTTGCAAGCCAACTTCATTAGCTTGTCTCCAGCATAAACTCCACAGTGACAAATGGACATTACTTGTTTTTCATCATTATTTGGGATTTCTCATAATTCCAAGTGGTTCTCTGTTAGGAAATGGGGAACCTAGATAATAAACACAAGATTTTGTCAAATTCAAATTGAACAGATTCTTAAAGTATCATACTTAAAAAAATTATAGATTCCTTTTAGCCCACAATAGCTTTCTCTTTTTCTTAAAGACAAAACAACCCCCAAACAAACCAGAAAACAAACCTAGACCTCTCCTTGCTTTCCAAGGACAAATACATGCATGTAGCAAAGTAAGTGAAATTAATATCATTTTCTTTGTGACCCTAATAAATAATTTCTTGACCTGAGCAAGTGGCTATTTGTAAGACCTGTCAAATATTTTATTTTTATTTATTTAAAATTTTTATTTTATTATTTTTATTTTTTAATCTTCACCTGAGGATATTTTTTCCATTGATTTTTTCTTCTTTTTAAAATATATATTTTTATTGATTTCAGAGAGGACAGGAGTGGTTAAAGAAATAGTAACATTAATGATGAGAGAGAATCACTGATCAGCTGCCTCCTGCATACCCCCTCTGGGGATTGAGCCCACAACCTAGGCATGTGCCCTTAGCCAGAATGGAACCTGGGACCCTTCAGTCTGCAGGCCAATGCTCTATCCACTGAGCCAAACCAGTGAGGGTCCCAATGATTTTTAGATAGAGTGGAAGAGAAAGGGAAAGACAGAGAAATATCGATGTGAGAGAAACACATCAATTGGTTGCCTCCTGCAGGCATCCTGACCAGGGCCTGGGCCTTGGAGAAACTTGCAACCGAGGTATGTGCCCTTGACCTTGGATCTGCAGGCTGACATTCTATCCACTGAGCCAAACCAGCTAGGGCCTGTCAAATATTTTAAATTGCCAGCTGGAGAGATGTTCAGGTGAATGATCCATTGCTTTTGTTTGGCACAAGCCACTTTAAAAATTTAAAGTAGTTGGTAAGGCCCAAACTGGTTTGG
Source organism: Pipistrellus hanaki (assembly GCF_964339955.1). Taxonomy (NCBI): domain Eukaryota; kingdom Metazoa; phylum Chordata; class Mammalia; order Chiroptera; family Vespertilionidae; genus Pipistrellus; species Pipistrellus hanaki. Next base: position 52,790,609 of record NC_140503.1, on the reverse strand, counting down.
CTCAGTCGGCCTGCGGACTGAAGGGTCCCAGGTTCGATTCCAGTCAAGGGCATGTACCTTGGTTGTGGGCACATACTCAGTAGAGAGTGTGCAGGAGGCAACCGATAGATGTTTCTCTCTCATCATTGTTTCTAACTGTCTATCCCTCTCCCTTCCTCTCTCTCTCTTAAAAAAAAAAATCAATAAAATATATTTAAAGTAGTTGGTAAGTCACATCAAAGTTACCAAGAGTCCTGGTCATACTATGGGCTTGGAATTAGAGGTTCTGTAATATGGACAGTAGTGACTATGTGGAGTGAGGACAAGTGGTTGGAAGTTGGCAAACTTTATGCTCCTTAGGGGTCAGGGTGGCCAGAAGTGGCATTGGAGGGCACAAGCTGTTGGCTGGATGGGTTATTGCCTAGCCTCCAAAATAAGGCAGAAAGGTTCTCTGTAGCTTTCTTTATCCCTGATCTTCCTCTGAACATGCCCAGAGTCAGATATGTCCAATTGTTAGAAGGTTCTGAAATTTAGAGTTGATTTCTGCTTCTTTATGACACATTTGCCCTAGCACTGTTGGGAAAGCAGAAATTTAGGATGCATATAATCACGGGGTGCTTTTTCTTTTTATCTTGAATATTTTTATCATGTAAAATTTTAAATACAATACAATAGTCAAGAAAATTGTATACAAAAGCTATTCCTTAACACCCACTTTCAATAGTTATCAATATCTTGAGAACATTATTTCATCTATCTTTTCTACTTTTTTTTAATGGAGTAATTTAAAGAAAACCTCAGTCATCATATAATTTCATCTGCATATACTTCAATATGTATCTCTGCCAGATGACATTTCTTTTGTGCATTCACAATGCCCTTATCAATAATTTCCTAACACTAGCTAGTACTCAACCCATTCATATTCTCCTGATTATCTCTTAAATGCCCTTTAAAGGTGGTTTCTATACATTATACATTTCAATGGATTTTATATTTCTTAAGTGTCTTTTAATCTATGACAGTCTCCACTAATTAAAAAAATACCCTTGATTTGTTGAAGAAACAAATCATGCATTCTGTAGAATGTACTACATTCTGGATTTGGCTGATTGTATCCTTATTGTGAACTTTAATTAACTTACCACTATTTTTCATTCATGGATAGCCACTTAGATTTGAGACTTGTTTAGATTCAGTTCAACTTTGGGGGGCAAGAATGCATGATGTCAAAGCAGGAGGAGTTACACTTTCAGTAATACTGAGACCTATCCACAGGCTTAGCTGTATGATCCTGAAAGTTGTGGTTCATGCCTGAGTCCAACCCAGATCTCTGAATAAGAATCTCTAAGAGAACAGCTCAGGTGATTCTGAGACAGGTGACCCAGGGACCACCAGTGTCTTAGAAACACTGGTGTAGGGAGGCAATTTTGGGAAATACTGAGTGGAATGGTTAATTTTATGTGTCACCTTGACCAGAACATGGGGTGCCCAGATATTTACTCAAACATTATTTCTGGGTGTGTCTGTGAGAGCATTTCTGGATGAGATTGATATTAGAATTGATAGAATGAGTAAAGAATATTGCCTTCCTAATTTAACCTACTATGTGAAAAAGGGTAAATAAGCCACAGCAGTCATACAGATAGTGAAAATACCAAGCAATAGATGCTATTATAAATTTATATGCAAAGTGGCTTAGTTGCAAAACTATAAGAGAAACTGACTTTGATCCACGGTTAGGAGAAAGATTTCACAAAAGAAGTGAAATTTAGCCCTGGCTGTTGTGGCTCAGTTGTTTGGAGCATCCTCTCATGCACCAAAGGGTCTCGCATTTGCAACTGATCAATATTTTTCTCTCACATCAATGTTTCTTCATTTCTTTTTTTTTCCTCTCTCTCTCTCCTTTATTCCCTCTCTAAAATCAATAAAAATATATCTTAGGGTGAGAGTTAAAAAGAAAAAAAAGAAGTGAAATTTAGTGTGGGTCTTGAAGGATGTGTAGGAGTTCACTAACTGTGTAGTGGAGGGAAGAGGTATCTATGTGTGTGATGGAGCCAGCATGTCTGGAGAACCAATGGGATACCATAGACATAGAGCATCAGGTTTGTGATGGAGCGACAGGTAGGAAAGATAGGTCAAACCCAGGTTCTGATAAGTTTTGTAAGTGATGTGACGGTGTTTAGAACTTTATTCCGACCAAAAGCTTTCAATGACATTGTAAACTTACTAAATGGGGAATAAACATGATGATCGCTGAGTTTTATATAAAGCTCAAAATTATACTACAAAAAGAGGTAATAGAAATAAATGAAATTTAGTTGCATTTACTGTGTAGAGACCCTATGTAAGCTACTTTGTATTCATTATTTCATTTGATTCTTACCATCACAGTGGGCATGTGGTGGGATGAATTGTGTCTTCCCTCACAACATTTATTTGTTGAAGTTTTAACTCCCAGAATCTTAGAATGTACTCACATTTAGAGATAAGATCTTTAAAGAGGGGGCTATGTTAAAGTGAGCTGTTGGTGTAGGTCCTAATCCAATCTGACTGGTGCCCTCAAAAGAGAAGGAAATTTGGACACAGAGGGATGTGCAAGCACACACACACAGAGGACACAGGGGAAGAGGTGTCAGAATGAAATCAACCCTGCTGACACCTTGGTCTCGGACTTTTAGCCTTCAGAACTGTGAAAGGGAAAAAATGTTGTTTAAGCCACCCCGTCTGAGGAATTTTGTTATAGTACTCCTAGCAAACTAATACAGGAAGTCTGTTATGTCTATTTGAGTCCTGGTGATCAAGGCACAGAGATTTTTCATTATGGCTCAGCAAACCCATGGCAGAGATGGGATATGAGTTCTAAGTCACTATACCTCAAGGCCTTCTCAGAGTCCTGGAGGGGCCCACAGACTGAGTAGAATCTATTAGTCCACTTGGGGTTTTAAAGGTGATAACAAGGGGTGGTTGAAGGATGAGCTTGAGGGACCCTTGCTTAAGGCTGTATTTCTCTGACATTTCTTTCATTCAGAATCATGATGTCTAACTTATTTTTTTTTGTCTGTTTTATACTAGTACATCACAAAAAAATCGTAGTTTTTCTGAGAATCTGGAGGTGTATTTTAGTTTGTATGTTTACTTATTTATTTAAAATCTTAGGAAATAGCTCATATTAAGGTGATCAAGAAAGATCTCTGAGATTGCCTTCCTTGCTGTAAATTGTGTACTTTAAGTTAAAAATGATTATTGCCATCACTCACATGACAGTTGCTGGTGACCATCATCCCACATCTGCAGCCTATCAGATCATCCAGCTGTCAGGCTGGTTTTGCAGAGTACACAGTTTTGGTTTTGCAGGATATAATTCAGTATCAGGAGAGTTTATGTGCTGCTTAAACACCTGCAGCCTAAAGATAGGAAAAACACTCTTAATGCAGTAATTATAATTTTAGAGTGCTGGGTTTGTGCTAATAAAACAGAGAGGAAAGCTGGCAGGATTGGGGACAGGTGCTAAAGACAATAACATCAAGAATCTGGCCTCCCACTTTCATGCTCGGCCCACCCAGATTCCTGCAAGGAGGGCTAGGGGCCTGTATGTAGCAGGGGAGCCTGGCATTCAGAATCTGGACACCCAGTTACTTGTGAATTTCATGTCTTCTTGTCTCTTTTCATGAAACAAGGACATTTACAAAAGCCTTCTATTGCTTATGTTCGGGAACCACTGGAAATAGGACAAAGATTTATGAATAAATATTCTTTTTTAGTGTCTCTTTCTTTGCCTCCTCGTGCTACTTCCTACTCCTTTCATGTAATTCCCATTTATCTTATGAAAATAAATGATAAAATGATGGGAAGAGCTAGGCCAGTGTGGCTCAGTAGTTGAATATTGGCCCATGAACCAGGAGGTCACAATTTGATTCCTGGTCAAGGTGCATGCCCAAGTTGTGAGCTCCATCCCCAAGAGGGCTGGGGGTGGGGGCGGGGAGGGGGGGGAAAGGTGGGTATGCAGGAGGCAATTGATCGATATTTCTCTTTCATTGAAGTTTCTATCTCTCTATCTAAAGTTATTAAAATATATTTTTAAAAGATATGAGAAGAAAAAGTTGTAATATTAGTAAAAAACATGCATGTAAATTGAGGAGAACTGGGTTTTAGTTCTGAAGTTGCCACTAATTGGTAAAAGGCGAAAGATTTATGTGGTCTGAAGAGAAACCAGAGCATGAAGTTGCCACTAATTGGCTGTGACTTTGGGAAAACCATTTTAGCAATCTGAGCCTCCATTTCTGACTATAAAACATAATTGTAATATTTGAAATATTTGATGATCCCTAATTCTCTTAGATATGTGAAAGAAAGTTGAAATAAACAAATTGGAGAATACCAATTGTCATGCGTTGTTGGTGTTGCAGTCAGACCTGAGAGAGTTCTTTGTTTTGACTGTCTCTTTCCTCTTACTCCATTTCTCCATTTATTCCATTTCCTATGGTTCCCACTGGTGGTAAGGACCTTACATGTGTGTGTCCCATGGACCATGCGTCAGACATTTCTCAATCATAAACTTGTCCATCAAACCTTGCCAGTTCTGGTCCCTATTCCCCCAGAGCACTTCCATGCAAAAGAAACAAAATGGATAAATGATTTCATAATTAAGTGTAAATGATTTATTTTCCCCAGGCATCATTTTCAGATGCCTATGACCTCTTCCATTCAATGATCTCTTATTGATCACCCACTATGTGCAAAGCACTATGTTATTGATAACAGAGATTTAGATAAATACGATATGGTCTCTACCCTCCAGAGCTCACTCTTTAGGGAGGGACACACACCACTGACTGTGATGTAAACTGGTCGTCAGGAGAGGAGGAAAGCCACTGTGTTGAGCTGGGTTTTGCTGCTTGACAGGCTGGATTTCAAAAAGCAGCAGTGAGTGGAGGGAAGGGAAGGTCAGTTTCAGGAAAACTTTAGCATAAAGGCCCATGGCAATACTAAAAAATGGCAAGTAGTCTGGGATGGGTGGGTAAGGAGATGGGTGTGAGGGGATGGGAGAAGATAAGATACGATAGAAGAAGAGTGACATGGGATTTGAAAGCCATGCTGAAGAATCTGGGCTGCATTGTGTAGGTGGTTGTGAGCCATGGAAAGTGGGCTGGGTCCTGGTGTGAGCTGAAATCGTGTTCTCCCTAGAATATTTGCAGGACTAGAGTGGGAAGTGTAGACCCAACTGTGTTCTATTTGGATGAAGGATTCAGAGTCCTAGACTTCGGGAGGCACACAGGTGCTACTTTTGGTGCCAGCTCTGATGGGAGACACCTCCTATAACTCTGTGTGATAGGGATAGGGGACATTGGTAGCCCAGAAATTTGGTTTTGGAGCACCTATGAAATGCCTTTAGGGCTTATTGGATGATTTGGGAGGAACTGAAGGGATCTGTAGATTCTGCAGAATAGGTGGGGGTAGAGTCAGAGAATTGTTTTTGTTTGAATGTCTCTATCTCCCTGAAAAGCTGTGGTTAAGAAAAGAGGATGGGCCGAAACCGGTTTGGCTCAGTGGTAGAGTGTCGGTCTTTGGACTGAAAGGTCCCAGGTTCGATTCCGGTCAAGGGCATGTACATTGGTTGAGGGCACATCCCTGGGGGTGTGCAAGAGGCACCTGGTAGATGTTTCGCTCTCATCGACGTTTCTAGCTCTCTATCCCTCTCTCCTCCTCTCTGTAAAAAATCAATAAAATATATTAAAAAAAAAAATAAAAAAAAATAAAAAAATAAAAGAGGATAGGGATTCTGAGGGCAGTGAACTAGAAAAGAAGGCAATTGAGGGCCAATACTTTATGGAACCATAATGATGGAAATGTGGGGGTTGTTATACTCATTTGGTCTTAATACAAGATCCATGTTAAACAAGACCTTCTATGCCTCCAAAGGTGGTGGCAGGGAGCCGTGGGGGGGCAAGTACAGTGACTTCTTTGCTACTTTTGACATGAGCAGCACCATTGGTCTAGTAGCTTAAATATATATATATATATATATATATATATATATATATATATAATATTCTTTGGAATCTTTTAAAGCCTAGGGATTAGCCAATGAGCTTTCTCAGGTCACAGAGAAGACTAAGAAAGATTTGAAGGAAGAAGAGCTGCCCTTTCCACCTTCCTCTGCGGTGTGCTGAACAAACAGGTCCTGGGAGCTGGCTTACCTGCCCTTGCCCCTGGTACCTAAAGAGTTAGCACAGGGTAAGTGGGAAGACCCTTTACTTCCTGTTGATAACTACAGAGAGATGTGGAGAATGGGTATCAAAAGGCGGAGGGCTTACTTCATTTGAGGTAGAGTGGCCTTTCACATTTCAACGCCTCCTGATCTTGCATTCTCAAAGCAGCACCCACTCAGATACTCTCAACACATCCACTTAAGTAACTCGATTACTCTCAGGGACGCTTTTACATGATGCACCGCCCATCAGGTGTGCATTGTGTGCTCAGTCATTCAGCACAGAACCCAGCATCTCTCCTCTAATATAACTTTACACGCAGCTAATGAACATGGTTTCCCAATGAGTGACTGCACCAGTCAATAAAGAACCGAGCAATCCAACCTGCCTGTGCTGCCACTGCTGCCTCTGGAGCCAATTAGCCCGCTCCTTCCCAGGTGCTGCGGGAATACATTTCCCAAAGTGATTCTCCTGCTCACCCTGGGGTTATCTTTCTCTCAGTCTCCTGCACAGAGGGCATGCAAAATAGGGAAGGCTGTGGCAGTTCCATTGACAGGCTAGACAGCTTAGCGCTGGGAACTGGGGACATGATTTAAATTCACCATCCAACTCCAATGCCTTGATCCAAGCAAAGGGATGTAGGGTGATTTGGGGATGTGAGGAGCCCTCTCCATTCCTGATGCTCTGAAAAGCAAGGAAGCTGCTGTAAGAACAGGATGATATTTATCTCAGGCCTCTCATGGTTTAAATGCTACCTGACAGGTACAGATCCAGAAAGAAATGAAAGTACATGTCTGGTTGGCATTTGTCCTTTCTCCTGCTCACCCCTGTGGTGAAATCCCAGTGAGGTGTAAAGGAACGGTCCCTGTGCTGTGAGTCAGGATGCATGGGCAGTGTCTGGTTGGGTAACTTGAGGCGGAAAACTCACTAAGATTTTAGTTTGCTCTCTTGTGGAATTTATGCTCTGCCTCTCTTCCTGGCCTGCCGAGAGGACCAAATGATAAAATATCCGTGAAAATACTTTGTAAAGTAAAGCTCTGCACAGATATATAGTGTTGAGTGGATAATGTGGTAAAGTGGGAAACATCATTGGCCGGCCAGAAGTAAGCAGATTAGAGTCCTGAATTATTTTCTGCTCAGCTCTGCCACTTACTAGCTCAGGGACTATGGACACATCACATCAACTACATGGGACTCAGTTTTCTCATGAAGAAATTGGAGAAGATAAAGCCTACTTCATAAAATTGTTTGAAAATTAAAAGAGGGAGTGGGTGTGAATGTTTAGAAAACTGTGGTGTATTATACAAATGGAAGGAATTATTTATTATTGCCTATATTGATTTAATTATGGCTTTAATCCAACTCTCCCTGGTCCTTGGGCATTTCATTTGCATTTTATTATTTTCCACTAGTTTTTATGCTGCCTTTTCTTTAGTTTGAAAAAAATGCCTCTTCTGTTTTAAGTCTTCTTAATGAGACAATTGCTTCTCAGGCAGAGACCGCATTGGGCAGGCCTACAGTGGCTTTTTCAATCACAGCTGAAGGATTTGTATATAGTCAGTGCTTAATGAATTCTGCAGATCCATTTGAAGTCACTTGAACACTCAGGTAGACCTTCTGAGTGTTAGCTAATTTCCAAGAAAGATGCTAGAGGTCCTACTAAAGGAAAGAAAAAAAAAATGAACCCAGAGAGTTATTCTTTGACTGTCTCTTTCTTTCTTGACATCCTTTTTCTTTGATTCAACAAATGAATCTGGTTCCTTAAGCCAACTGTGTAAGCCAGTCTCTCATTACAATTCTCTCCTAGCAAGGGAGTCAAATATTTAGTGATGGAGCCTTGTTATAACTAATGGAATGAGACTGGAGGAGCTATCTTTTGAGTTAAAGTCTCTGTTCTAGTCTAATATACTATCTTCAACTGAAAGATTCAGTGGGATTAAAATACCTTTATTTCTTCAGATTGGAAATATCAATGCTTTAGTTTCATATCAATGAAATGTTAAGACTACAAATCATTGCATTTATATAGTTTTGAATAGGATTGATTTCCATATGTACTAGCAAACAGTGAGTGTTGTGCCTGGTGCGAGCCTGCTAGGAGAAACTCTCCTTTTCTATGTCTATTAACTACTATTGCTTCTTAGCTTTGTGGGAGACTAAAGAAGCGGGGGAGATATGGTCCCTACTCCTATCCACATAGGGTATGCATTCCAGGGGCATAAGATTGCTGAAAGAATGTTATTTTGTAATTATTAATGAATGCTTTATTTTAGTATGCAGGGGCCTAGAGTCAAATCCCATGACTTTAGGTCTCCATTTTTTTTTTCAAGTAACCCAAACCTTGGTACAGAGGATCATGCTTCTTTTCCTGTTTCTTCTACAATTACATTGGCCACAATAATATTTGTTAAATTTCTGGCTTTTCAAGGAATCTCTGTGATGGCTGACAGCATCACTGATATTGAGAAATTATGAATGAGAGAACAGCAGTAAAAGGGGGCAGGGGTGTTAAGACCAGGCAGAAGCTAATGTGATGGAATCAAGGTAAAAATTTTTTTTGGATTGAAAGTAATTTATGTAGTCTTGATAATTTAAAGCAATTTTCCAAGACTGTGCTGATGTACTTTCCCCCACTCCTCTGCTCTCTTCCATCTCTAATCTATTTCATTAAGTCACTGGGTAGAGGCCTGTGAATGCCCTTGGATTCACTATTACAAGCTATTAGATTGAGACTCCAATGGTAAGTAGATTCAAAAGTTCGAAGTTATTTCAAATGTTCCCACAAATACACAATTTCTTTAATTATAGAAGCCAAACTTACTCAAGTCCCTTGAGAGAATTAACAGGGAAAGAGCTGAAGCTCAAAAGCCAAACCACACTCTGAATGCATATTGTAAGCAAGTTTCCATTTGGATCTAATGGTAGGTTTCCTTCCTTGTGATTAATATGCAAACAAACTGAGTGCCTGCACAATTAATGGTTCATGGTGTGTGTGTGTGTGTGTGTGTGTGTGTGTATGTGTAGAGGAAGACACAACACCAAGGGAGAGTGAGAATTGGTAACATGAATAAACTACTGATGAGCCCTATAAACTATGGATGAGCTCTAAAACTATATCTGATTAAACAGAGTATTGTACATGGGCAGAGTGTAAGGGCTTTTTAATTTTACAAATTTTAACAAAGGAAAACACAGCATAGGCTTATTTTGCTGGAAAGTTTCCAGTTTGCTATTACTAAAAGATGTATGGATAAATGTGCATGAAGCACAATGTGATTTCCTGGTCTGTTCCCCACCTGGTATCTTCAGTGAAGAGATTTGGGGTGGTGGTGGTGAGGGAAGGACCAGCCTACCTCTTCATCCCCAGAGCTGCTTCACAGGAGATAGGGGAAAGGTTATATTTCCAACCTCCTCAGCCTCAAGTGTGAATTAGTAAGGTTTCTTTTAAAAATGAACATTTTTTTCTAGTATAAACAAAGGTCAGAGAGTAAGTAGCTTAATAAGCCCTCATGTACCCATTGGCTTCAACAATTACCAACACTTGCCAATCTTATTTCGTTCATGACAACCCTCCTGCCCCATCTTTGGGAGTATTTTTTAAAGGAAATTCAAGACATGTTGGTAACTTGTTAACACTTTGAATGCATGCATTTAAACTAATAACTTAAAAAAGTTACATATACCTCATGCCATTAATACATCCATGAAATTCCAATAAATAATACTACCTAATACCTAGTTTATATTCAATTTTGCTAATTGTCTCCAAAATGTCTTTTTAAAAGTTGTTTTCCCCAGTGAAAATTCAAACAAGTTCCAACCAGTGCATTTATTATAGTTGATTATCTTAAAATCTTTTAATCTATTTACTTTCCATGCCATTGATTTGTTGGAGAAACCGGCATTTGTACCCCCAGTGGGTAAAAATGGTTTTTGGTGGGAGAAAGACCACCGAATAGAGGACAAGGTAACCCCAAGGCCCAGCTGTGATAGTAATTATCAGTTTAACCCTGGGATACAGAGTTGACCTTTCTGAGTCTCAAAATAAAAGCATTCAACCAAATTGTTTTTTTAAACAGAGGAACAGGACAGAAATGGCTGCTTTTCTGTGTGCCAGACTCTCACACTTTCAAACTCCTACAAGGTAGATATTGCTACTATATCTGAGAAAGACAATCAAACAGTCAAATCCGGCCAGACTGAAGAAAGCAGACCTTGCTGAGCCAGTGGACCTGCTGACTTGAAGCCTTTCTGAAAGTAAAGGGTGAACACACACCAGGAGGCCTGGAGAGGCGTTATAAGTGGCCCATTGGGTTATTTATTTCTTTATTCAAACCTCCCTCCCTCCTTGATTGCAGCTGTTCATTCCTCGCCCATGGACAGAGCATGTAATGTCTGAAGTTCCTTCATTCTTGTGCAATGCATCACGGTGTAAGTGAGCAGATTCCAGGGCCATGGAACAGGAGAGCCGGAAGGGACCTGAGCAGATACACATGTGGTGAGCAGATCACCAAAGCACTCAGCCTCCAGTGGAGGCACCTCACAGCTTCCTGCGGCAGCGCCTTTCAATGCAGGTGCAGGCGGGCCACAGAGACATCTTCCTTCCTCCAGGTTTTGTCTTCTGAAACCCCCACTGTTTGGGCCTTGCTCTGTTTATTTAATTTTTATTTCTTAAAAATATACTTTATTGATTTTTTTTTACAGAGAGGAAAGGAGAGGGATCGAGAGTTAGAAACATGGATGAGAAACATTAATCAGCTGCCTCCCGCACACCCGCTACTGGGGATGTGCCCGCAACCAAGGTACATGCCCCTGACAGGAATCGAACCCAGGACCCTTCAGTCCGCAGGCCGATGCTCCATCCACTGAGCCAAAATGATTGGGGCTACTTACCGTTATTTCCCTTTTCTGTGTCAGAGTCTGTGGAAGACTAGCTAAAGACCACTGAAGTTGTTCCTACTGGGTTGGTGGCCCGGGTGGAGGGGACGAGGACCAGTCCTCTGTCTCCCGTGGGGAAGCCTGGTGCCACAGACCAGCTTCGGCCTCAGTGGAGTGGCAGTAAATTTGGGAGCCAGAGCGGTCTCACGCTGAAATTCCCTCTAGGATCAACCATTCAGGCAGCGGCCTGCTCTTCCTTTTCAGTCGCTTCCGCATCCCTGCAGCCGAGACATTGGCCAGGACTTCCCGTGGGTGTTCTCGCGAGAGCGGGGCGCACCAGCGCACAACGTGGGCCGCGTGCCCCACTTCAGACCCAGCGATCATGCTCCCTTGTTGTTGCTGCTCCGGATGGCAATGTCCGCCCGGGCCAGAGCAGGCTGGGTTACACCACTAGGGGAGGCAGGTGATGATGGAAGGCGCCCCTGCGAGGGGCTGGTGGCCACCCAGGAGCAGCAGTTAGGGAGGTCGCGGCTCCCGGAAAGCTGCTTGGCTCTGCTTCTGGAAGCTTCCAGGAACCACCCGGCCTGCAATAGGAGTGGCTCTAGCGCAGCAATAGCTTCAGCACATCTGGCTGGCTGGTATTCCTGGAGGACAGGACATTGACACCAGCGGGGTTTTCATTGGTAACGAGGGCACGAGCTGCCTGAGGAAGCTTCTTCTCGGTTCTCTTCAGATTGATGATGTAGATGCCATCACTCTTACTTTCGGAGGTGAACTGTTCGATGTGGAAGTCAACGTTGGTGCTACCTAAGTGGGTTTCTGTTGCAAAACATTGGAGGACACCCTCTTTAATTTTCAGGGCGTCCATGGCTCCGCACATTGTGAACATTTCTCTTTAAGTTACAAGGGGGAACCGGAATGGTGCTGTAAGGTTGCCTCTATGGGTATTGCATAAAGGCGTTGCTTTTTTTTTTTTTTTTTAATAAACATTTCTTAACTTTCACACGATAACTCTCCTACTGATTGAGACTGTACTTAATCATCTTCTTGGACCAATGACCTTCAACCACACACGGTGGTGTTATCGACTCCTTAGGCTCCAGCTGCTTTCCTGTGAATGCACCCCGCTGGTCAATACTCCTTGTGAAGTGTGGCTTCCACACTTGGACACAGTATTCCAGGTGAGTGACCAGCGTGGGGCAGGGACTCTTCCCTGACCTTGTTCTGTACATTATATCTAGGTACATAGCCCAAGATTCCTTAGATGATCTTCATGAAGATGTTTATGGAAGGGAGGTGGTTTCAGAAATCAAGGACATAGGACCCTTAGAATATTAATGCTAGAGTCTTTTAACTGGGGAAATTTTCACAGGACTGACTAAAAGCCTCCCATAAGAACACTATAAATGTGAGTTTATATTTCTTTGGGCTTTTAGGTTGCAATGTCATCCTGAAGATTTTTTTTCTAACGCTGTTATCCCAGACATTCCTTGCTTATATAGAATTCCTTGGACTGACCTTTGTATTTTCCTCTTAGAAATTTACCCAATTCTTCCAGCTCAGAAAGTCTGGGTTCTGCTATTGTGATGGTTTTGGAGTTGGCAGCTCCATGGCATTAGGTGAAATTCTCCTGAAAAATGCAGCTTTCTTCTATAAAGGAGAGGAATGTGGGTGGAAGTTGGAGGATTAGAAGAGCTCAGAACCAGAGTGTGGGGGTGTCTTCAGGAAACCATGGAATGAATGAGGCTATCATGAGATAATGGGAGTAAAAGCCACAGACCGGTGTGGCATTCCATGAAAAAAATGAAGAAGCAGCATTGTGAGCAGGCTGTTGCTCAGTATCGTAGGGCCGGTGGAAAGAAGCACTGCATTCTGCTCTTGTTCTTATAATACGGAGTCCCTGCAGTGTTTCCTCTTTGCCCTACTCTAATCCTAACTTAACAAATTAAGACGAGCTGTTTACACTCCAAGCTATGTTTTTCTTGTTGCTACAATTATTTGACTAAGAATGACTGTAACTTTCTCTCCATGGTTCTTTCAACTTCTTCCCAACTTTCAGAGAGGGTTTTGGAAGGGTGTCTCTTAGGAACTGGTGATCTTTATCACCTTTGTGTGGCCTCCAGATGTGAGGATGGGGACATCCATCTAGCCTTGGACCAGATTCCTTGAATGAATGCCAACCTTCCCTTATCCAGTGTGGAGCTGCCAGATGCATTACATGCCTTCTCCCCCTGCCAGTGGTGGCGTGGTATAGGGGAGGGATATAGGGTACAGACCCTCTTTCTTTTCTCTGGAAGGGTAACCAGGGAAGGTTGATATGCCCTTGGACACACTGCCAAAACCTGCTTCCCCCATAAGCATGGAGCCAGGAGAAGTACACTGGACAATTTGGGGGACATCCAGAGGTCAGACCAACTCACCAAGTCCTCCTCCTTGAGTGAATGTGATGGTTTCACTGAGACCAATGTAGGGAGAATACTTCCGTAATGGCTGTGCACTCAGTAGCTTCTAATTCAGCCGAGCCAAACCTTCAACATAAATCATCCTTTGCTCCAGACATTTGCTTTTTACTCAGAGTCATCAGATTCTCCACCTAAAATTATGCAAGGGGAGTTTTAGAGGAGCTCGGTGAAACAAGTTAATTTCCCCCCATTTCTTCCCTCTGCACCTCTGCAATCCCCATTGTTCAGCAAGGAATTCCTGAGCAAACCAGGCAGCCTCTCTTTCACTCCACAAAGAAAGTTAGCAATCTCTGAGGCTGTGTCACCTTGCCAGCAGAAACACTGAATGGCAATAGCGCTGAGAGTCAACACTAATAGCCGACACCAAATTAAACTGCCAGACTCGGTGTGATGTAGCTCTGTCACCTCTTGACACTTCTGATGTGAGTACAGGGGCTTCTGCAGGAAATTCATCAGTTGTAGTTCATGACGCATCATCTTTACATATCTGTCCATCTACATTTGTCAGCAACAGGCAAGCCTCAAATGACTTCAGTGATTGGTATATAGATTGCACCACCTCCAGACATAGTAAACGGGGTTTTAACTCTTAGGGCTCCTAGCTCTGCCTTCCTCTCTGACAAGGCCTGGTTACTGGTGTAGCCATTCTCCTTGTGTTTTGGGTAGTGATTGACAAAGGCTGATTAAGAAGGTCTCCTCCCCCCCCCCCGCCCCCCCTACTAACCAGTATCTCAAATGTGTCTCTTCTTTCTAAGTTAGCTGTTCTGCTGACACACATTCTCTTTGATGTGTATTTCTAGTTGTAATCTAAATACATATATATGCTCATTCATGGCTTGATTTACCATTGCTCTGATGGGGGACATTAGAATTTTAGTACAGGCTCATCTTGCTAATCAAACTTGTTTGCTTCACTGTGGAGAATGTCTCTGACTTTTCTATGACTTCCAAAAAGATCAGTTTTGTAAAGTAATAGCTGCGAATGTGCCAAGATCAGGAGCTTGCTGATTTTAAAATATTTTCAGATCCTTAAACTTTCCATTGGTCATTACTGCCTGAGGTATTTCCTTTGCACATTTGTCAACACCCTCAAGCTCTTACACACTCTAGGAGTAAATTAAATAGCTTTCCAGAAATTGCAGCTGTTTTTTCCACCTTGCATCTCTTCCTAATGGGATTTCAGGAAGAATAGTCTCTAATATATAAATAGTGGTGAGGACATGAGAGTCTGATTTTGGTATCATATTACAAACTATATTTAAATATTTTTGGGGTTTATTGCCATGATATCAGTCTCCATTTGCATTTCTGTAGAATGAAAGTTATACTTGTTCACAAACCACCTATGTGTTTATTGTTGTTTTTAAGGCTACTGATATTTTCTTTTTTAAAAATTTTATCTTTATTGTTGAAAGTTTTATAGATGTTTCCCCTCTTCCCCCCTCTTGACCCCCTCCGCCCAACTCCTGTCCCTCATGCAAAAGACTGAGGATTCTCAGAGGGAAGGGGGGCAGGAAGAGAACTTATATGCATACTAGAGGCCTGGTGCATGAAAATTAGTACATTTGGGGGTGGGGAGGGGTGTCCCTTAGCTGGCTTGTGCCCTCCCGCAGTTTGGGACCTCTTGGGGTATGTCCACTGCAGCTTAGGCCCACTCCCCAGGGGATTGGGCCTAAGCTGGCAGCCAGACATTTCTCTGGCAGCCCAGGGAACCCTGGGAGATGTTCGACTTAGGCTAAATGGAGCTCTCCCTGTGGGAACACACTGACCACCAGGGGGAAGCTCCTGCTTTGAGCATCTGCTGCCTGGTGGTCAGTGCATGTCATAGTGACTGGTTGTTAGGCTGTTGGGGTCAATTTGCATATTATAATTTTATTGTATAGGTTATGCATATCCCATGGATGCAGGCAACTGAGCTTTTCTAGAGCAATGATGATGTTTTCTTGTTTTCAGTTCTTTGATAAATAGAGTACTTGATGTTGTTATCTTAGTGACTTGGAAATGCTGTCCTATGCTGGCTCACGGAGGCCAGTCTCAGGCCATGGGTAGTGTTGTCCCTCAGGCTTTAAGATTCATCTGACAATTGTTCTTACTTTTGGCACCCAGTCACTTCCTTGAATTCTGGGCCACTGATGGATTTTATAGTGTGTTTGAAGATAGCCCTGTGAGGACATCGCTGGTGGCTGTCATCAGATTGGGCTTGTGGAGGGTCATAGGGGTGTAAGTGTGCAGTAGGGTGGGGCCCAATGCCCTAACTGGAGATGGCACTCCATCCCAGAATGGGCTCTCTAAGGCAGGTAAAAGGCCTGTTTAAAAATCTTGAAATAATTTGACTTTAGCTTTAAAATAATCTATGGAGAGGTGAATGGGTAGAGGTGATGATGGTGAACAGAGGTAAAGTAAGATTTTCCAGGAGTTGATAGTTTATAGTGTTGAAGCTGGGCATTCATGGGGTTCATTAAACTATTCTCTCTTCTTTTATATATGTTTGACAATCTCCATAATACAAAGTTAAAAATAATACTAAATTTCTTGAAACATTGGATATGGCTCTGTGAATTGAAATGACACTGAATTTGACTATTAATTAATATTAATTTTGGATATCAAAAAGGATTCAATGTGGCCTCTATTAGTACCTTTTGGACTTACCTTGTTTCACAAACCACTGGTTTTGATATCAGACTTAAGCTTAGGTCAGATCCACGCTGTCCAAGGAAAAGCCTGATATTTGATATACTTACCCACGGTATTGACTAGCCTTTCAAGAATATAAGGCCTCCCCCTCCTCAGCCTTCCACCCTGGAATTCTCCTGACAATTGTGGCTGTGAAGCAGGGCTGGCGGAGAAGGGAGGCAGTACTTACAAGATGGTGTCCACATGAATCATGTTTTTACACATATATCATCCCATTTGAGATTCATTCCTGTTCTTCAGAACGTGCTCTCGATTCAAAATGCAGGAAACCCATTACTTTTAATCAGGATGGCCTATACATCAAGGCAGATCATGTCAAGTAAAGGTTTATGGCATTACAGTAAGATTAAATATCTACCACAGTCCAAATTCCACATGGGTTTCATGAATTAACAAATATTAAGGAGAACATGCTTAGGGTGAAGTAACAGAGCACAGACCTCACTGATTTACATGCAGGACTAAAATCAAATATAGCAGAGAGCAGAACAAACTCCTGCTTCCTTAGATTCACTGTGGTAAGGTCAGGACTTTAGTGTCCGGAGCCAGTGGAGAAAAAACAGGGAACACGACGGGTGGAAGAACATGCTTCGAATCTGTCTTATAACTCATATCTTGGAACCCTTTGGAACGAGAGTGTTTAGAGAGAAGGTTTTTGTAAAATTATGAACATCTCAGCTAGGAGACAGCTATGAGAATCTCCTTTAATAGGGGACCACTCCCCTTGAATATACCTTTGAGATGCATACGCAGCATTGAGATGGTGAGAATAAGTCATGGGGTAAAAACAATTGAGACTGGCCACTGAAGGCTATTTCCAGAGGCTGTGACTTGAAGTGGCTGAGGTAAACACTTAGCACACTCAGCTGGGGATTATAATGGGCACGCTGACAACCCTCACTAATTAGGATGCTCTCAGGCAGTTCTGTAATAGCTTTGGGGAGCTGCTGTCAGTAAACAGTGTTATATTCCGGGGGTCATTGCATCAGTGTCTCTCTGCATCGCAGAGAGTTCGCTTGCCTCGCTCCTAGCAGTCTGTCTCCCTTCCAGCCTTCCCTCTGACACCTCAAGGATCTCAGTGCCCTCCAAGAATCACAAAGGATTCTGAGCTTACCCACCACCTCCTCCCAAGGCAGAGGGTGAAAGATGATACCTGCAAACACACAAACTAATTATAACCCTATTTAGTTCCTGTGGGTGAATCTCTCCATCATCCCCTTTGCCCTTTCCCACACTTAATTCCTATTTGGTGAGGAGGGCAGGATTATTTCTGGAAACCAGCCTTTCCTTCTAGCTCTCTCCCAGCCACCAACCACCAGACAAAGGCAGTCATCCTGTGGTAATTAACAATCTCATCTTGAGGAGTACTTTTTATGGTCCTCTTGGTCAGGTAAATTCTAAATTAGCCCAGTTAAAACGGGTCATAAGACACAATGCTGCCATCCCTATTAGCTCCTGGACTTCCGCCAAGGCACCAGACTATTTCGGGAGCTGGGCTTCTGGCAAGAGGAATCATTACCCAGAGATTATGTACAGGATGAGTGGTGTGGAGGATATGCAGTAATGGTGGCCTTCTCTCCTCTGGCTTCACGCTCAAGTTCTGGTGTGATAAATGAAGGGTTAGAAGGATTGATTGTGGGGTGGACAGAATATGGGATGCTGAGGGAGTGCTCAGGGACCTGTCACTGAGGTCACTGTCTCTGCTGTCACTCAGAAAGCGGTGATGCTTGGGAAAGACTGATGCCAGGTTCAGTCTTGGGATTCCCAAGAGGATAGATGGGATTTCCTGAAGAGGATAGATGGCTTTCTAGACACCGCCAAGAGTGGTTTGACCACCTCAGGCCATATATGTAGAGTGGACTCAAGTGGAGAGAGGCTGGGAGCTCCAGTCCCTTCTCAGGCACAACCTCTGGATGACTGTCAACAAATCACTTTCTCCTTTCTTACCCTGTTTCTTCACATATCAGTTGAAGAGGTTGTGCAATATTACCTCTTCCAGTAACAAATACCTTGAGGGGGTTGCCCTCTGTGCTCCTGACTTGTGCTGGGAGGTGCATGCTGGAACTCTCTGCAAACCAGTGGAGTCCTCCCAGGATGTTTGCATTCTAATTAGTGAGGGTTGTCAGTCTCTGTGAGCTTTGTGGGCCCAGGTTGGGTGCCCCTTCTCAGGGTGGTGTTTAAGGCATAGTTGCCTCTGGTTCTGAAAATACATCTTTCTAAGATTTTTTTACTGGCCACTTTTTATATTCTGAGCTCAAAGGAAGGAAAGGATTCAGCACAAAATAACCCACTGTGTTCTGAAAGCAGAGAGCAGAACACAACTTTAAAAATGATATGCACCAGGCCCGGAGCAGCGGCTGCCAGGCTGGGAGCGGCCAGGCCCGGAGCAGCCGGGTCTGGTGCGGCCAGGCCAGGAGCAGCGGCTGCCAGGCTGGGAGCGGCCAGGCCCGGAGCAGCGGCTGCCAGGCTGGGAGCGGCCAGGCCCGGAGCAGCGGCTGACAGGCTGGGAGCGGCCAGGCCCGGAGCGGCCGGGACCGGAGCAACCGGTCCCAGAGCAGCCGGGTTGGGTGCGGCCAGGCCTGTAGCAGCAACAGCCAAGTCCAGAGCAACTAGGTCGGGAGCGGCAGTGACCAGACCCGGAGCAGCTGGTTGTGGAACGAACCAGAGCAACAGAGGCCAGGCCCGGAGCAGCCAGGCCCGAAACAGCTTGCTCCTCGCCTGTATCTGCCCACGGCTGCCTCTCAGACATGGCTGGAAACTTTTGCGGGAACTTGAGGGTCTGCTGAATCAAGTGATGAAGGCTTAGATCTGGATGTGTTGAGTTAGTATAGCGCTGGGGTGTTGATCTGTGAGTGCCTTGGGTGGGGCCTGGATGAGGCTGGTTGACCTATTTGAAAATGTCTTTTGTGTGAAGTGTATCATTGGGCATGTGGAGGTATTATTGATATGAGAAAATGCTAAGTAACAGATCTACTATCTGAAAAGGGATTTACTATCGGGGAAAGGGAGGGAGGAAGAGACTGAACATAAACTGTGCACCTATGGATGAGGACAATGGGGGATGGGGAGGGGGCAGAGGGTAGGGTGGGAACCTGGTGGAGGGAGGAAGAAATGAGGAACCTTTGTAATAATATGAACAATAAAGATTGATTTAAAAAAAAAAAAAAAAAAATAAAAATAAAAATGATATGCAGACAGCCCTGGCCAGGTGGCTTAGTTGGTTGGAACATTTTCTGTACACTGAAAAGTTTTGGGTTTGATTCCTGGTCAGGGCACATACCTTTGTTGTGGGTTCAATTCCCAGTCGGTGTACAAACAGGAAGGCAACCAATTGATGTTTCTCTCTCTCCCTCCCTCCCCTCTCTCTAAAATTAATAAGCATATCCTCAAGTGAGGATTAAAAAAAAAAAGATATGCAAACTAGCTTTTGAAAAAAGGATAATGTGCCAAAGCTGTTTGATAATGTGTGTGTATGTACTGTGAGTAAGAGTAGGGGATAGGTTACTGCCATGAACAAAATATTCTCTCTGCCTTTAAGTAGCAACCTAAGGGATTATAGTATGAATTTAAAGAATTCAAGGGAATAAGAAGAGTTTGAGTTTGAGCTGAATTATCCAGCAGAAAACTTTGAAATTGGAATGACTGTGGAGAAACTTTTTTTTTTTTTTTTTTTTTTTAAAACATAGTGGTGTTAGTTATGGTACTATCTAGATCTGGGATGGGGGCATTTGGTGGCCCTTACTTTGGGGCACTGGTATCACTAAGGATTGCACAGCTTTACTTCCTCTGTGTATAATTTGTTAATCAAGAAAGTGTGAGAAACAAAAATTAAGGCTCCTGGACTTGATATACAGTGGGGGAATGGGAGAATGACTGTAGGAGTGAGACTGAAACAGTGCTTCAAGTGATAAAGAGCTTGAATTGGATCTACAGAACAATGAGAATCCACTTTGGCACATTAAAGTGTGGGCTGGTGTGCTCATCACATCATTGGAAAAAAGAACTTTGGCAACAGTCAGAAGGTTTGATGGAGGAGATAGTCATCAACACATGAGTTTGATAAAATGATGGCAACGGCTCAGATCACAGAAAATAAGATATATAAAACTTGGTGAAATTTTGAAGCCAGGAGGCAATATCTTATTTACATTAAAATTTATAAATAGTTTGTTTGAAAATAATCATCGACAGATGTAAAGATGCACAGTTAAATTAAGAACAAGAAAAACAATTGCTATTATTTACTGAATTTTTATTATATGCCAGGTATAGTTTATTTTATATACTATCTCATTTAGTCCTCAGAATAATCCTATGTGGTAGGTATTATGATTCTATATATATTTGAAGAAACTAAGTCTGACAGATATTAAGTGACTTTAGCCTTTTCTTATCTGTGAAGCTCTTTATCTGACCTTCAATTCTGAATGATAACTTTGCTGGGTAGAGTAATCTTGGTTGTAGGTTCTTGCTATTTATCACTTTGAATATTTCTTGCCACTCCCGTCTGGTCTGCAGAGTATCTGTTGAGAAATCAGCTGACAGTCATATAGGTACTTCCTTATAGGTAATTAACCATTTTTCTCTTGCTGCTTTTCATATTCTCTCTTTGTCTTTTGCTCTTGCATTTTAATTATGATGTATCTTGGTGTGGTCCTCTTTGGATTCGTTTGTTTGGGGTTCTTTGCGCTTCTCTGTAAGTCTATTTCTTTCACCAGGTGGGGGAAGTTTTCAGTCATTATTTATTCAAATAGATTTTCAGTATCTTGCTCTCTCTCTTCTTCTGGCACCCCCATAACTCTGATGTTTGTATGCTTGAAGTTGTCCCAGAGGCTTCTTACACTATCTTTAAATTTTTGGATTCTTTTTTCTTTTTGCTTTCCCAGTTTAGTGTTCTTTGCTTCTTTGTATTTCAAATCTTTCACTTGATTCTTGTGTTCCTCTAGTCTGCTATTGGGTCTCTGTATGATATATATATATATATATATATATATATATATATATATATATATATATATTTATCTCAGTCAGTGTATGTTTAATTTCTAGTTGGTCTTTTTTCATATCCTTGAGGATCTCACTAAATTTACCCACCTTTTCTAGGAAATTCTTGAAAAACCTTATAGCCATGATTTTGAACTCTATATCCAGTTGTTTATTTTCCTCCATTTCTTTAGTTTGTGATTTGTTTCTTTGTCTCTGCATTTTTGTTGCTTCCCTGAGTTGGTAGGATAGCTTTGTGTGCTAGGTGTCCTATAGGGCCTAGTGGGTTGTCCTCCCCAGTTAACTGAGGTGGACACTCTTGGTGCAACCTTTTGAGAACTGTGTGTACAGCCTTGTTATAATTAAGTCTTGATTGTTGTTGGTATCACTGGGAGGAATTGACCTCCAGGCCAGTTGGCTATGAGGATCAGCTCTGTCTACACCGGAAGAACTTCTGTGCTGGAGACAGCCTTATGAGACAAAACTTGCAAAATTGCAAAAGCCTTTGGATGGGGCAGAGTCTCAGGGCTGAGCAGACAGTCTTGGCTTCCCATCAGCCCTGCCCTATGAGGCTCCTGGGTCTCAGTGTCCCTTGGTAATCGCTGCAAGCACCTCTGAGAGAAAGCCGCCCTTAAGTTTCACCCACTGCCAGACAGTCCAGTTTCTCCTCCAATGAATCTGGATTCCCAGATTCTCCCCCGTAACTGCAGTTCAGCACAGTCGGGAGCTTCCAGTTCCCTCCAGCTAGAGAAAGCCAGCGGCACACTCAGCAGTCAGTCCTCTCTGCATGCACTTGCTTGCGTTCCTCCAGACCCCTGCCCTTCTCGGCTCCCCTGAGTTTCTGCCTGACAGTTCAGATTCCCCTTGTTAGAGCCTGGTCTCCAGGGGCTTGCCTGGAACTGAGGTTCAGTGCAGTTGAAACTGGTTTAGTGCAGTTGGGAGCTTCCCACTCCTTCCTGCTAGGGAAAGCCAGTGTCAACCTCAGCAGTCAGTGCTCTCTGCACGTACACACATGTGCACCTCCAGACCCCTGCCCTCCGTGGCTCCTCCATGTCTCCGTGTGCCTTTCTTTCTACTTGACAGTCCAGACTATCCCTGTATGACCTGGGTCCACAGGATCTCGTCTGGAATTGGGGTTCAGTGCATTCAGAATTGGGGTTCAGTGCAGTCAGGAGCTTCCTTCTCCCTCCTGCCAGAGAAAGCCAGCCAGGCACTCATCCGCCCCTCCTCTCTGTGTGCATATCTCCGTACCTCAGCCCTTTGCAGCTCCTTTGATTCTCTGTGAGCTTTTCTCTTTCCTTATAGTTGTGGAATTTCCACTCAGCCAGCTTTCCTGTGGTTCTGGATGATGTCCATTCTGTCTTTTAGTTGTAGTTTTGAAATTGGTGTGCGAAACAGCAGTTTAGGTGCTTACCTATTCTGCCATCTTGGTTTATCCTGCTTCCTTGTCTCTTGGGTGGGATAAACCAGAGGCTCTTGTTTTTCACTGTGCACCAGAGTTTTTCCATGGGACTAAGCCCCAGTTGCCCACAGTGGTACCTGGCTTGACATCTGACCTTTTTATTATTTTCTTCCTTTTTGGGTCACACTTTCTCACTTGGTGAGTGGTGTTTTCTCCTGTCTCTCAAATATTCAACCTGTATCTGTCATAGGTCCACTTTATAGTAAGACGACCTATATTTGCCATAGATGCTCTCACATTTATTATGAGTTTATGCTTTCATTGCCATCATGCAATTGTGTTTAATGAAGAAAGCAGGACTCAGTTACCAGCATGGGTGTAATAGAAGGCTTCTTGCTCATTCATTCTGTAAACTGTCTTGGGGCTGATGCTCCCAGGGAGGTCCTTGAATCCAGGGCTTCAGGCCTGACCGCAAAAACCCTCACAGTTTCTCTTCCCTGCCCCAAAGGGCATTTCAGGCTACAGAAAATTGCTTCTAGAATGTCCTCTTGCACATATTGCTGCTAAAATACTTTTAAAGCGTTCAGCTCTTCTCTGTTCCTTTGAGGTGGCAGACGCAAAAGGGAGAGGGGTAAATTAACATTTTTGAGCCCTTGCTCTGAGAAAAAGTGTAGGCTTCTGCCTCCTACAACTAGAGGGAGGTTAATTTCCACTTGGCCGAATAAAAGGAAGTAAAGCAATCACCACTCTGTCAGTTTTCTAGCTTGGAGTTCTTCTAGGTGATTTTATATCTAGGGTGCTGCTGTTGAAAGAGCCGTGGCTGGATTGAGCTACCTGCAAACCTTTCCAAAGTTACCTCCACAGGTGGGAGCTCCTTTCTCAGAGAGCCGGCATACAAAGATCAGACAATTTTGTATTTTTTTTAATAGAATGTTACAGAGTTCCAGGACCCATTCAAAGCATGCTCTCATAAGAGTGGCCTTAATGCATGGAAGAAAGAAAGAAGTCCCTTTTCAAAAGGTGCACTTTTCCCACAGGTTTCACTCTCCACCTGCTCCTGCTTCGGCCATCACTTCCACCCATCCATGTGTATGTGGACTTCCCACACTCCTGTCCTGTGCTTTTCCAGACATAAAAGTCAAACACTCCTACTGCAGTACCTTTTCTCTGAAAACACTTGACCCAGGAGTTCCACAAACACTCTGTTTTCAAGTTGTGGAAAATGGAGGCGCAGAAGAGAGAAGTGCTGTCTTTTGAGTTACTTATGATGTGGAGGGAAGGAGAGCTGCCTCAGAAAAAGCTCCCTTAAGAATAGACAGAAAGCCTTTTTTTTTTTTAATGGCACTTAGTGCTTGAAAAGAACCACTAGAAGGGACCAGTGTGGAGGACTTTTGAGGACGAATTCAACAAATGTAGCGGAATATAAGGTTTCGTTTTATTTTTTCCTTCCTCTAAATTATCCTTTGGAAAATAAAAGTTGTCATATAGCCAGCTAGTTTTTGTTGAGTGCCTACTATGTGCTAGGCAATGCCCTAGACCAGAGGCCAGCAAACATCTTTTGTAAAGGTCCAAATAGTAAATATTTTAGATTTTCCAAATCATATAAACTGTCAGAACAGTTCAGCCATTATAGAGAAAAATGGCCACAGACAGTATGCAAATAAATAGGCAGAAGTGTGCCATTAAAACTCATTTATAAAACCTTTTTTCCCAAATTTGGCTCCCTGGCCATATTTGCTGATCCCTGCTCTAGACACAGGGAGACACAGAAATTAACAAAATAATATCTCTGCCTTCAAGAAACCTACATTATAGTGAAAGTGCTGCTTTAAAATCAGAGTCCTTGTCAATGGGTACTTGTGGCTTGATATTAGACATTCAGATACAGCATTATACATGGGGTTCAAAACAGGCCTAAAAGGAAGTGGAGACAGCATGCTCCGGAAATTTGTGTGAAGTGACTCTGAAAGAGGCTCTAAAAGACACATATCAAACGTGCTTGTGATGAGTTAGAGTAAAATTATGTAACATGAGATTGACAAAAGAAATACTTATATATTAATATTTCTAGATTGATTTTGTAGATGTAGTTTAAATGTATATGTGAGTACAATGAAAATACTAATGTTATAAGTAGAAACTTGATTATTAACATTCTAGAAATCATGTATTCAAGTTGACCAAAATACATTTGGGGAAACTTTTCTGTGGGAAAAGGGGAGATCACTTTCTGTTTAGTTCCTGCAAGCTGTCATCATCTCCTCACTCCTTGATCCAACTTTCTCCCTGCTTCTATTCTTTCTCTCCAACCCACATGGACTACTCTCTGTAAACCTATCAGAGTGATTATCTTAAATTGAAAATAAAATCATGTGACTCTTCTGTTTAGGACCTCCCAGGAGCTTTTCTCCACTTTTTGAATACTATCCAAAGTCCTTTCTGGCCTTTACATCCCTCTCCAGCCCCATTTCTCACCCCTTCTCTCCTCCCTCACTCTGATCCAGCCTTACTGCCTGGCTGGTCCTTAGCTTTGGGCCTTGCATTTTGCCCTCTTTCTGCATGAAGCTCTCTTAGATATCCATGTGTCTGTCTCCCTTCACTTCATCCATGTCTCTGCTTGAATGCCATTTCCTCACAAAGACTGCCCTATCTAAAGAAACCCTTAGTCACTCTTCATCTCCTTCATTTTCTTCACAGCACTAGTTGCTATCTGACTCTATTTTGTGTGTGTGTGTGTGTTTCTCCCACTTGAAAGTGAGCTTCATGAGGGCTTTGACTTTTCTCTTTAATACTAAATTGTCATTGTTTAGAGTAGTGCCTTGCACCCCACCTGGTTTGGCTCAGTGGAGAGAGGGGTCCTGGGTTCGATTCTGATCAAGGGTACATGCCTGGGTTGCCGGCTGGATCCCCAGCAGGTGGTGTGCAGGAAGCAGCTGATCAATGATCCTTTCATCGTGGATGTTTCTCTCTCTCTCTCTCTCCTTTCTCTGAAATCAATAAAAAAATTAAAAAAAGAATAGTACCAATTATGGGCCAGATGTCATTCCTGCTTCTTCAGTGTATAATATAAATGTAACTTTTTGTGTATACATTAGTCCACATGTGATACAGAATGAATAGATCCTGCTTTAGTGTGAATTGATCACAAGTGTTATTTAAGAGTATAAAATCAAGTAAAAGAAAAAATAAACTAGTCTTGTAAGCCTCTGTTGAGCTCCTCTCTCTTCTCTGGGGGCAATAAAAAATTGTATGACTTCTCCCTTTGCTTCCTGTCTTCCATTTGAAGAACCCATTTTCAGCCACCTTTGTAGAATTGAAATTTACTTAGAATACTTTTCAGGGATTTTACATTGGGTTGGATTCCCAGGATTGGGCAATTCCATAGTGACCAAGCCCAAACTCTGGTGTGATCCCTTTTTTGAAAAAGAAAACCCTTTAGATTGCTAACCTGTGTTTCCTAAGCTAATCTTTACATGAATGTGTGCTATTCTTTTTTGGTTTAAGACTCAGACATATGTCATGAATTTACTGATTTATTTTATTTCAAAAATTCTTTTAGTATCTATATTGAAGTGTGGTGATTTGGAGTTCTCAGTCAAAAGCTAAGACCTTAGCTAAGAATTATTACAGTTACAGAGCTCAAAAACTGGAAGATAATTTATTCTCTATCTTGAAGAATTGTTGGCCTGGTGACTGAGTCCCTTTGTAAAGAAGGTAGCACATGGTATGGTGACCTCTTCATTTGATATTCTTTTTTCCTCTGCCCCTATGCTCACTTCATCCTTCATCTGGCTTGTCCCACTGACAGCTCTTCCCATCTCACCAGTGACCTTTGCCTTCTCCACGTGTTCACTTTGAATGATCACATGGACTCTCCATTGTCTTCTTGTTTCCAGGCATTGTTTTGTCACCTTTAGGATCATTCAGGTATTTCCTGTTGATGCTTCTATCTTCCAAATGATACTTCATGCCCACTGTGCGAGTTGGCATTAATCTTAATGATGATACCCAAGTCCATGAAGGATTTCTTTCACCCCCTGGGCCAGGCCATATTCTAACTCTATAACTTTCTTTCTGAGAAGCATATAGCTTTAAACTCTTTTATATCTCCTTTAGTGTGAGCTTCAATTGTTTGGATACTCCAATCCAATTTCTTTTCTAGGTACTCTCAGTAAATAGCCCACAGATGAGGTTATGCGCTCTTTGCACACAGATACCCCTTCCTTCCTGATTTAGCTTCTAGAAGATGTGTTTCTGGGATGAAGTGAAATCCTCTATGCCATCCTGCTTGTCTCTGGCTCTTGCTAAGATTTTTCCAAAGGAATATTTATGTCTCTGTGCTCTTATCAAGATAGGTGGCTTGGGAATAGACCAAAGAGATACAACTCTATGGATTTTAATGCTGACTTGGTCATTGCTCTTCTCTGCAGTTTTTGAGAGGTAATGTGTTTGTGGCTGAATTAGCTTCTTAGTAAATGTGCCATTAGAGGGGCACATTTAAGTTTGCTCAGTGAAGATTATTTCCTTTTAATTTAATTGTTACCCAGGATCTTTCTTAGAGTTTGTTTGAAAAATTATGAATATTGTAGCAATGCTTTTTTTCAGATTTATCATAAGACGGTAAATGCTTCTTGCAAGAAATCTGGGACATACAGAAATATATGAAGCAGCAGCAGCAACAGCAACTCATCTATAATTTCACCAGCAAGAGGCACTCTTAATATTTTGGCAATCCCCCTCTTTTTTCTAGTCTGAAGCTAGGTTCAGTGCAGCTGTTTCTACCAAAAGTTAGAAACTCACAAAGGATATAAGACCACAGCAAAAACTTCGAAAGATTTGTGATAGCCTATCATTTTAAATACACAAATCACTTCTATTATAGAAGTAGTAGATATCAGCACTAGAAGGGATCTTACTCACCTTCCAGTTTGACCACTTCTGATTGATACATGAATCTCCAACAGTTTTCTAAAAGTGTCATGAAGTTTCCTTTTGTTGGACTCTGACCTTTTGCTCTGCGGCTCTTCCCTGGAATGAATCCTGGGAATTCATTTTTTGCAAGTTTAGGTCAGTGGTCGGCAAACTTGTTAGTCAACAGAGCGGCAAACCACAGCTTGAGAGCCGAATGTGACTCACGAGCAGCAGTTTGCCTACCACTTGTTTAGGTGATCCCTCTTGTGAGTCCCTTTTCTGAAGCCTTACTTAACCACTTTAACATGAATACTTTGGTTTACTCTTTCATTCATTTATTTATTTATTCATTTCAGTAGAGCAATACTGTGAGTTTAGAATACAGTACCTGTGAAAGCTTGATGGTTAGTAAAACTCTATTTCAAAGATAATAGCAGTTTTTCATTTTTCAGAGGTAGAGATTTTATATTGTGGAAGGTGGGAAGACGGTTCTCTCTCTCTCTCTCTCTCTCTCTCTCTCTCTCTCTCTCTCTCTCGATCTGGGGACTCTGACATTTTACTATGCCTTTGGTAATGCAAAGAGAAAGTGCAACTTCTGCTTAGAAAGGACAGTTTGAGATTATGAGGAGGGAACTAAACTCAAAATGATGTAGAGTGTTGTTTGTTGTGACAGTTGAATCTCTGCAGTGATTGTTTCAATAATGATAGACAAAGGAGAGAGTTCCTCTCCCAGCTGGAGTAAAGGGGGTGTGAGGTGTTGGTTTCTAGGTGGGAAGCTTCTGTCCATGGAGGTAGTAAGTTGGCTTGGAAACACGGTGGCTTGTGTACTAGGGGACTAAGGAGAGAGATGTCTTCAGAGGCATGACTCTATGGGCTCTGGGAGCAGTGATTACTCACACCAAGTTTTGTGGGTCTTCCTTGTATTGTAACTTCTTTCTGGTATCCTTAAGCCTTTAGTAGAAGTGCTGAACACACAGATTGCCTAAAACTGTGTGTTGGAAAATCAAGGAAAAGTCAGTGTCCTCACTTGGGAAGAATTGGTACTGAGTGTTCTCAGGTGACATGGAGAAGCTGGTTATGCCAAGCAGTGAACCTCGGAGAAGCCTAGAGTAGTATCCCAGATCTACACCTGACAAGTGGCAGCTAAGATGACTCCTGTGATACCCTAGAAATACCTGGGGAGAGAAACCAGAGTGCAGACTGGACTTCGCAGAAAGCAAGATAAGGTGGAACAATGAGCCCATACCGTTGTTTTAGAAACAATGGAAACAAAAGGAAAAAAAACAAACAACATTCTCAGGGCTAGAGAATGGAATATGGCTTGGTTGTACATGTCTTCAAAAATGTTTGTTGAGTATCTATTCTGTGCTGGCACTGTTAGGCATGGGAATACAAAGATGTTTAAGATGTAGTCCCTGTCCTGATAAAACTCACAGTAATATTGCACTGCATGATCTTGATGGGAACATGGAAATACAATACAACAGAGCAATGTGTGGTAACACCACCACTTAACTATGAAGGATGGGGTATCTGACTCTGCCTAAGAGGGTGGGAAGGCTCAGGAAAAGTTAAAGGATGATGTGATGTTTAAGCTGAGTCTTAAAATATGAACAGGAGCTTAGACAAGATGGTGGAATGAATTTTGGGCAAAGGGAAGAACATGAACTTATATAGAGGTGTGAAATAGCATGGCTTTTGAGGAGAGTAAACTAGTTTAGTAGATGAGAAGGGTAGAAGGAGTGGTTGGAGTGGGAAACTTGGGACAGGTGGGAGAAGTGACTGGAGAAATAGGCAAGAGCTTATCTGAGACATTAAGGTCTTTTGTCATATGTACATAATGAGGTATAAATTTTAAAGATGTATGCTGAGGAGTTCCATGATCAACTATATCTTTGAAAATAAGTTATTTTGTGCCAGTGTGAAGGATATCTTAAGGTCAGATTCCCTAGAAGCAGAGCATCAGATGGGGATTCTTGTATAAGTGATTTACTGAAGGGTGCTTTCAGAGGAAAAATATAAGAGCATGAGGGAAGTGAAACAGGACAAAGGAAGAAGCTGGACAAAGATGTAGTTTCAAGAAGAATCTTGCTTGATATAGGAGGGAAGGCTCTAGAACATGAACTACAGAGATTGTCCTACTACACTCCCAACCCCCAAGGTGTCTTAGGCATCTCCAGGTAAAATGGCTCCATTGGCTGTCTTCCAGAAAAGGGGGTAGGTGTGAGCTGTTAGCAGCCCAAGACTGCAGCCTCTGAGGGATGAATGCATCAATCAGTAAAGGGACCTGGGTGGCTATCCAACAGCATTAACTGTAGATGATGAAACAGAGAATCATCCCACTGGAAGTGGAGAAACAAGAGTTGTCAGGAAAAGTGTTATTTGTAGCAATGAAGAGAGGAGATGGATTTAGGAGATATCCATGTGACAGGATTGATGGAATTTGGTGACTAATTGAATAGGATGGTGGTTGAGGAGGAGAGAGGATTCCAGGTGTCTTCTCAGTTTGGGGTTTGGATGACTAGGAACCTATTGTTAATTTCTAATCTAGGGGTCCAGGTGAGGGGTAGAATTGTGAGTAAATTTCGAACAAGTTTGGACTTGTTTTCACCAAATTAGGGTTTCTTAATGACCATACAGGAAGTGATGCAGACGAATAAAAAATGGCATTATGACATTTTTAGAGCTCTATTGAAATCCAGCTCAGGGGAGGCATAAATTACTGAGATGCTCATTCTAGTTCCCAGATCCAGTTTGCCATCAGACTTTTTTGACAAAGAATTAATGGATTGAAATAGCAGTGTTGCATTTCTTGAAATTGAGACTTGGAGGTTTGTTGAGTGAGAGACATAAGTAGTCTATTTTCTTTCTTTCTACTTCCAGCCTGAGGTTTAAATCAGGAGTCTGAGTGCCAAGTCTTTGAACTGAGACCTTATCTATCTCTTCCTCTCAGCATTGCTGTGTAGGATCCCCAAAGGGGTGTGCAGGTACCTTCATGGACCTCCTCTTCCCAGGCACTTTGAATGGCTCTGAGATGGAGGCATCTGAGCAAATCTTTAAAAAGAGTGGAGCAATGCTTTTACCTATACAGTTCTAGATACTTTACCCTTAGGGGTAACAGAGCAAGAGAAATTTCTTCTATTATCACCAGTCTTTGCAGTCTTCAACCTGATAGATTCCCAGGGGATTTTTGGGGTGCCACCAGGCTGTTCCCTGGTAAATCAAATGGGCAAGGCAAAAACATCTGGGCCTCACATTTCAAATTTACCAAGTAAATATGGAAATGCACTTAGACAAGGCTCTGGTAATACCACATGTTTGGGCTATGGAAGAGCAGAGTTCCATGTTGACTCAAAACCCTTGCCTTCTTTCTCTAGTACCAGACTTGCGAACTGAGAGTCCACTTGATAGTGCTATTGCCTTTGACTTCTAATGGGTTAACGAATGCTCCTGGAGGATCATACACTCTGGGCATGTTCAGTGTTCCACAGCTCTACCTCAGGCAGCTGACAGGTGGTGATTTATACCACGAAATATTGACATATTCTGATGAAGTACCCTGTTATTGAAATATTTTGGCAGACCTAATATTTCCATCTCTGTGTAACAGAAAGATTTTTACTGACATTTTTAAGTTATGCTGTTCTGTTGTGAAAAATGGCATTTCCCAGCTCTATTGAAGTGTAATTTACATGTAATAAAATTTGGTAGTTCTATATGTATGGTTTGATGAATCTTGATCACAATATCCTAAAAAGTTTCCCCCTGCCTCTTTGTAGTCAGTACCTTCTTCTCACCCTCAGTTTCAGGCAACCACTGGTCTGCTCCTCCACTATCATTCACCTTTTTAAGAATTTAAAAATGGCAATATATAAAAGGAAAAATTTGCTCCTGTTAAGTTAGGTGCTGGTGCTAGACAATCTGAATGCTGCCCACTAGGCAAGTTTTTAGGCAGTGCTCATTTCAGCGACATGCAAGTACAGGCTCGGCACATGCATGACACAGAGAATGAGTTCTTTCTTAAAATTTGCGCTCTAGATGGCTTGTTTACTTTATTCTAGTCTCAGCCTTGGTGGAAATTTATAAATCACAGAAATGGCACACATTTCATTAGGATCACAGCATTCCACCCCCCCTCCCCCACTTGACAAATCAAGCCTGCTTCTGTTGGCATTGGCATGTAAAATAAACTGTAATCAGCTGTCTTGGGTCTGATTTGAACATATTAGTTTTCCTGAGGGACATGTCAGCAGGTACAACCCACATGCTAGGGACTGGGGAGATAGCGGCAATGATGCTAATTTGAAAATACTTCTGTGGTTCTTAGCAGGGTGTGACTTTAATTCATTTTTTGTCCCTTGATAATTATAAAGTGCTTTCAGCCTGTGAATATCCCTTTTTGACCAGCATGCTCATACTTCATCTGGGACCACATTTAATGGCCATGGTGTTGATGGGTCCACAGGGGAATTGTGTAAGGTACAGATGTTTGCTTTGTGGAGAGAAACATGCCACTGACACTAATTCGTGTGGCTGTTCTGTACAAGGAACTGGAGATCTGAATACTTGCCTGTGTACAATGATTGTGCACACAGGCACACACAGAGCTGGTATTTGCATAGTGCCATGGGTTTCTCTGGAGTTTTATTAGCACTGTTTAATTTCTTTCTTGAAACAATCCCATAAAGTTACTGTAGCTGCTTAGTGTGGTGGAAAGAGTATAATCTGTGCCAGATTGTTCAGACTCTGTCTTTGCTGCTTCACTAGCTTTGGGATCTTGGACAAGTTACTTAATTTCTGAGCCTCAGTTTCCTCAGTTGTAAAATGGGGATAATCATGCCTATCTTACAGGGCTGTTGGGGGGATTAAATAAGAAACACATGCACAGTGCCTCACACAGTACCCAGTATGTAGAGGAAACTCAATAGATGTTGGTTCTTTCTATCCCATGTCTTAGACTGGGGCCAGTGCTCCTGTCACTAGAGCCCAGGTGACGCTGTCTTGACAATCACTATGAGTTTTGAGGGTCTGATTATTTAAATTGTTATCTCACAAGCTTGGTTTTCAAGTAACCCAGGGTAAAAGCATTTTACCCTGGGTTACTTGTCCAGAGGGCTTGGGAGGGGATGTAGGTGAGACCAGGGCACGCGCCCAAGTTGAACCCCTGGGCAGTCTCCTCTCCTCTTTCCGGCCAGTGCCGGCAACAGGCTTACCTGGAGGAGAGGCAAATTGCTTGTCTCCTGTAGCCACCCTGTGATTTCTGGTGGCTCCTTTCTGTGAATAGACAGTCTCTGTTTTTCTTTCCTTTTTATTTCTATTTCTTTACCTGGTACCAAGGACCTTCCAACTGCTTCCTGATAGTCCTGACTTTTCCTGGCAGCCCTCTACCCTCTAGTACTTGTGGGCATAAGACGCTAGTTCTGTACCTCTTGTCTCGTAAATCACCTCACCTCACCCAGGTATAAGAAACACTGCTGGTTTGCTGCATCCAGAGAAGACACTGGTGAAGCTGTTCTTCAGCCCCAAGGGCATCAAACAGTGGGAATTCCCAGCACTGGCTCAGGTTGATTAGGGATTTATTTTTTAGATTGAAAGAGCTTTCCACACTCCTCAAGCAGACTATTCCTGTCTCTGGGATGGCTGGATGTGGAATTAGGGGGAAAGGGGGTCAGAGTTCTGTCCTGGCTCTGCCATTCACTAGTTTAGAGCAGCCATTTAGTCCAAGTCTCATCTCTCTCATAGGTTAAATGGGAGGGTTAATAACAATTGACAGGATTTTAATTCTATGTGAACAAAGAAAGCAGGTGGATGAAAATGAAGGCTTTAATATTATAGGCCATTGCATCTTCCTTCAATTGTCCTCATGCCTAGTGAGTGAATTTTGGTCAGACTACTCTGGACACACTCTTGGATGCCAATGTTTTTTCCTCTCTTCAGGATTTCATAGGATCACCTACTGTATTTAGTGGGCATGTGAACATCTGCTCATGGACATGTGTGCACTCTTTGCCTCTGCTGCTTGCTCTCTGCATGGAGGCTTATGCAGAGGGCTGGCCACGGGAACTTCCCTGGGGATTCAAACATTCTCTGGGGTTTGAAGGGACTCTGCAGTGGAGGCAGTAGGGGGTGGGGCTGGAAGTGCAAGGAGTGACTACTTGCAGAAGGAGGGTAGAGAGACATTGAGGGCAGCGACAACATCTCTGTGAGTCTGGATTTAGTCTCTGTTATTCTAGAAACTCACCAGCCACCACTGGGGAATTACTAGGCAGGCCTCTTAAAGGTTCTTATTAATGAATGAGCCCAGTGACTAAGAGATGCAAGGCATACTATTCAAAATGTATTGTTCCAAACAGATAAAAGCTTAGTTGTTACAGGCAGAGAATTCAGCAAGATCTGTTCTCTCTTCCATGACATCATCTCACACATTTCTTCCTGTCCTTCCCACTCATGCCATCTTCCTTCCAAACTCCTTTCTCTCTCTTTAATGATCGAAGCTGCTCCTGACACCTCTGGGGAGATCGCAGGAAGTAGTCTCCCCTGCTGCCAAATCCAGCCTCTGGGTCATTTATTACCTCAGAAGATGCTTTCCTATTAAAGCACCATGGCTCATGCTTCCCTGTTTCCTTAAGGAACAAATTCCATCATAGTCAAGGCCACACAATTAGGTGTACAGGAGCAGAGCAAACACATGATAAGACAGACCCTCATTTAGCGGGAGTTCTGACAGATGCCAGTGATTGCCTCTTGAAGCAGCAGTCAGTGCAGTATTGCATTTGTTCCTTCCTTCCTCCTTCTCTCCTTCCTTTTTTCCTCCTCCCTCCCTCCCTTCTTCCCCCTCTTTTTCTCCATTTCTTCTTCCTTCCCCTTCCCTTTCCCCTCTCTTCATCCCTTCTTTTTCTCTTCCCACCCCTCCTTCTTTCCAGCAGACATTTCTCCTAAGCATTTGGAGACAGAAATTTTCTGGAAAAATGTAAGGAGCAACAGATTTCCTTTCCCCCCCTGTAAGTATAAAATGAGTTAAATAGGGTTATTTTGAAAGGTGAAATGATAAGAAAAGGTAAGTTTATTCATTTTATTAGATTTTAGGTAGCACTCAGTTAAAACTGCTAGAATATTTGGGGGCAATTATACTTTTCCTTCATAGTATTAAATAATTCTTCAAAATAGAGCTGTTATTCATTATGCTTTTCACTTTACTCTTCAAGAGGATTAGAATTATTTTTACAACTGGGCACAGAGCTCACTAGCATGGCCAAAGGAGCAAAGAAATTGTAGGCATACTCTCCCAGGATTTTTTTTTCCATACCCACACCATGACCCCTGTGAGATTTCCATGGCTGCTCTGTGCCCTTACTGACTTGGTCACCAGGGATGGGTCAATCAAGGCTCATGCTGTCGTGGGGGTAAAAGGACCAACTGGGAAACCATTTGTATATTTTACAGAGAAAAGGGTTAAAGAAGGGAAAAGAATGAGGGCTTCTTAAAGAAGCTTGGGGGAGCATTACACCTGGTACTGGTACCGTGCCTGACCTGGCCTATAGCTTGAGATCTTGCTGGATACCATCCCTCTTCTTATGACAAAGCCCTATTCAACTAACCATCCTTTTTAAAAAATTATTTAAAAATTTTAAACATATTTTATTGATATTTTTACAGAGAGGAAGGGAGGATAGAGAATTAGAAACATCCATGAGAGAGAAACATCAGTCAGCTGCCTCCTGCACACCTCCTACTGGGAATGTGTCCACAACCAAGGTACATGCCCTTGACTGGAATCGAAGCTGGGACCTTTTAGTCTATAGACCCACGCTCTGTCCACTGAGCCAAACCGGTTAGGGCTAAACACCCTTATTATAGTAATTATCACGGACATTGTATTTTCCACTCACCCTTGCTCTTTGTGTCACCCTATTCCTGCAT
This sequence comes from Pipistrellus hanaki, assembly GCF_964339955.1. Classification (NCBI taxonomy): domain Eukaryota; kingdom Metazoa; phylum Chordata; class Mammalia; order Chiroptera; family Vespertilionidae; genus Pipistrellus; species Pipistrellus hanaki. Next base: position 52,755,165 of record NC_140503.1, on the reverse strand, counting down.
TTATGCAGCTCCTGACCTTTTCTTAGCTTTCTTCTGCATTTCTGGGATCAGTGGATGGATAGGACTTTCCTGGTGTTGACATTTGGCACTGCTAGGGCTGGCTTGTTCTCTGGGTTGGCCTCAGGCTGGTGGTTCTGATTACAATGGGCCAAGACTCTCTTAGCATTGGTCCAGCCTATCCTGGGTGTCCATGACAGGCAAGCCAAAGAGTGGTGCTTTTAATGTTAACCATTGCGTTTTTCTTTTTTATAGTGACTGGTCTGCTCTTAGGAACATCCACAGGGATTTCAACAGTGAGCAATATTAGACTGGATGACTGTTCTTGTATTTCTGCTGTGTTTACATCATATGAACCCATGAAATTAAGGGTTTGTACTTCTAGCTCTCCCAGCATCATTTTGCCTGGCAAATAGCTACTAGATCAGATCTAACTGCTAAGACCTCAAACTCAATTAAAATAATAATCTTCCCAAATGTTGCACCTTTCTCCTACAGTTTTTGCAGGAGGCTTTTAATTAATAAGTGAGGTGTTGGTAAAACCGATTTCTCTCATTGCAGGCATGACAAGCCATAATTCCTAATAACGGAGTTACCTTTCCCCACTTGTCTCAGCCTGGAATGAAGGGGCTCTGCTGTGATTTATTACCTTGCTGCAAAACCTTTGATAAGTGGCCACCAAATGGCTCCTCATTACTCAAAACTCTTCCAGATCCTTAAACCAAAGTCCTCCCCAAACCTCACACAAGCCACTTGTGTTCTAGGAGAAATGAATCAGGGACCTTTCTCACTAAACTATTTTGGCAAAGAAAAAAAAAATCATAAATGAGAGAGGAGAAAATCTTGTTTGCTAAAGGGCTGCTGGGTGAACTGCCTCTTGGCCTTTTGATAGCATCTTTGAGATGGAAATGGCCAGCTGCCTGACCTTCTGTTCAGTGACCCTTTTTGTACAAAGTCAAATTGCAGCCGCCTCACAGCAACAATTCACCTATGGACACAAACAGGATTTCCATTTTTTCCCTCTAACCTTTCTTTTCTTTCTTTTTTTTTTTTTCTGGTGCATTTGCTACCGTGAACATTTTTTAAAAACTATCTACATAAAAGACATCATGGTTAAAAAAGAAGCCCTTTGTATCAAAAGGATTGTAACTCATAAAGATTTCAAAATACTAGGGAAGTGTCTATCTTTAATTCAGCTCTCTATTTGAGCCTTTAAATGTATTGTAATGCAAAAAAGCCAGCAAAAAAGACTATATTTTGGAACAGTTTGGGGTTGTTAATGTTAGTACTCTTTTCTTGCATTTGAAGAGAAAAAATAGTCTTGGCTATATTAAATAGGGAAATTACCTCACCTCACAGTGAACAAAAGGAGAAAGGAAAGGCTAATTGTATTGATGCAATGTTGGTGAATCTAGGAAAATAAATACCTTTATGTGCTTTCTGTAGAGCAATGCTGAATTGGAATTAGGAGTCAGTTTTAAAAAGGGACCAGAACCTGGTGGCCCTGTCCCTTGGGACTGGAAAACCTGTGGCTGAAGTGGCTAGGATGGAGAGAAAGAGGGAGCCTTTTGACAGTCCAACTCCACTTCCCCCACCCTCCCGCCCCCCTTATTCTCTCTTCCTTCCCTCCCCACATCTTCTTTCTGCTCTAAATGGGTAGAGCTTCTCATTCAAAGCTGTGTGTCAGCACACAGATGGGCTTAGGGAATGCTCAGGACCTGCAACCCAGGGAAGCTGCGATGTCCAGGGCTGCCCTGACTCAGACCCCTCCACCCCTCAGGCTGCTGTTCTGCCCAGGTGCAAAGAGGCCTCCTGCCACCCATTGGAAGCACATGGGTGTCTGTCTTCCATGGGACAGGAGGGCAGAGGCTCACTCAGTGGCAAAGGGGAAACCTCTCCTTCCTGGGTTGGTTAAAGTAGTTGAAGAAACTAGAGTGGAAGCACATAGAATTTTGATGGTAACAGGGCAGTTCTCATTCAACAAATATTTATCATTCCCCACTGTGAGCCTGCCCTATAAGCTAATTTAATTCCAAGGAGGTTATATGCAGAGAGAGAAAGGAGCAGATTCGAGACAGACAGTTCTCAAATGCTGGATGCTGGCTTGGCCACTTCCTAGCTGTCTGACTGTAACACATTATTTACCAGTATGTCTTGAAGCCTCAGTGTATCACCCATAAACTGAAGGCTAATACTTGTCTCATGGGCTGATGTGAAGATTAGATGAAATGATGTATGAAAAATTGCCGAGCCCAGAGCTTGATACATAGTAAGCACTCAGCAAATATTCCTTCCTTCTCCTTCTTCCCACTTAACAATCAAGGATTCGAAGGGAATGGCTAGATAAGCATTTGAATCCAGATTAAAAAAACACTCCCCAGGCCCTCCTTGTGTACGTGGACCAAAGGATGTGAAACTTCACCAAGTCTTAAGTTTCAAATAAGTGCCTTCTGCTTTTTTTCCTGGCTAAAATTGGATAGGTAACGATTACAATCACACAGACAAAGGGAAATTGTAAAAGTATTCTATTCTGTCACCTGCTTACTGTGGGGACTATTTTACTCTACCACCTTGGGTTCACACACTGTAAAGAAACTAATTATCCTCCCCTCTCCAAATAATCCACACTGTAGAAAACTGAAACATGTTCCTTCTTCCCTACTACTCCTTAATCCTTTCATCTTGATACTTTATTGTTTACTGACAGCAACATGCCATTTACATATCTCATCTTCCTGAATGCAAACCTGTTTTCATGCCTGACAGGTGTGGTTCAGTGGTTGAGGGTCGACCTATGAACAAGGAGGTCACGGTTCGATTCCCGGTCAGGGCCTTTGCCCAGGTAGCAGGCTCAATCTCCAGTGTGGGGTGTGCAGGAGGCAGCTGGTCAGTGATTCTCTCTCATTATTGATGTTTCTATCTCTGCCTTCCTCTTTGAAATAAAAATATATACATACAAACAAACAAACAAACACATTTTACAAGTCATAATCAGAGCATTTGTGATAGTTTGCATTCTCTTATTAATATCAATATTATATCATCATCATTTTCATGTTGCTGTCTAGTCCGCAATAATTTTAATTTTTATGATTGCAAATCCATTTTATATAATCTATAAAATTAACATGAAATTCAGTCCCAAATTTGTATAGGTTATTCATGTATAACAAGAATATTAAAAATACCTGTAGCCTTGGCTAGAGTGGCTCAGTTGGTTGAGTGTTGACCTGCACACTGAAAGGATTCTGCTTCAATTCTTGGTCAGGGCACATACCAAGGTTATGGGTTCAATCCCTGAACTCCTGGTTGGGGTGTGTGTGTGTGTGTGTCTCTGTCTCTCTCTGTCTCTCTGTCTCTCTCTCTCTCTGTCTCTCTCTCTTTCTCTCTCTCTCTCTCCCCCCCTTTCTCTCTAAGCATGTCCTCAGATGAAGATTAAAAATAAAGAATCCCACACAAGCAAAATTCAACTCCCCCCAAACCTTGTAAATTGTGACATTTAGTCACAACTTTAATACTGGTAAGTAAATAATCCTTCATAGTGGGTGAACAGAACAAGGAGCCTGAAGTTTGTGCAAAAACCAAACTATAATTGCAAGTTTAAGAGTTGGAAAGCCCCAGATAATCTTTTCCTTTGCTCTTCTCTTTTATTCGACTTTTTAAAGCTGACTCCAGGCAGATTGCAATAAAGACTCCTTGCCTACTGTGGCTCATCAGCAGTATCTAGCGCCAGAAGTCCTGTTTTCATACCGATAACCAGATATCAAAGGGGCTTGAATTTGTCTGGCTGTTTCTGATAGAGATCTGAACTTTCAGAGGCCTCACTGAACTAAATGTATGACCCTCAGGAGACAGGGCCATTGTTACTTGTGGAACACAATCTTTCTGATCCCACGTGAGGAAGCATGTTCCTTTCAGAGAATAGGTAGGCATCATACCTTTTGTGTGCTCTTTCCCTGTGTAAAACTCAAATCCCTATGGCTACTAGAACTTTTATACTCTGACATCATGAAGGCAAATTATTTGATGAAAGTGAATTCTTGTGGAGCTTTGGACTAGCTTTAGAAAGCTGGAAAATGTTTTTGAATTTCCACAAATATGAATGAAATTTCAAAACTTTGTATTTTACCCATACAGTCAGACTTTTTACCTAGTCCTTGGATTTACTAAGATCTGAGTTTATACCAACTCTTCTCTTTGTCCCTGTGTTTAACACTTAGAATGACAGCCAGTGCATGTTTGTTGAATGAATGAGTGAAACTAGAAGTCTGGAGAGGGATTAACTTCATAGATTTGCTGGTAACTCTTCCATGTACTTATTCTAGTAGTTATGGATTTAAAAACTTTTGAAAAATTAGAAATGCTGAAACTTGGGAGTATGTGGATTTAGGTCCCTGCCTTGCAAATAACTCCCTTTAGAACTGTGGACAAGTCATTTCAATTTGATGGGGCTCCATTTTCAAATCTGTAAAATGAAGCCAGTACCCTCTCTCACTGGCTCATTCTGATACATTTCCACATGACCAAGCAGTGGCACTGGATGCACTTCATGTCTTCTTCTAGGATCCAGATTCTCAGGATGGGCAGGAGCAGCAAGGACAAGTATTCTTAGTGTAGGTAGGCATTTGGGTAGATGGCTCTGCTGTGGGTAGATGTCCGGGCTGGGCTGGGATAATCAGCTGGTTCTTTCTTGAATCCATGATCTTCTGGAGGACACCTTTGAGACTATGTGTAAGTTCATGCATTGATTGAATATGCCAGCAAGACTGATTTTATTTGTCCATCTGCCTACTTAATAATTTTACTTGGATCTGCAAATATTTTCCCCAAAAAACAAAAGACAAAACCAAACCAAAAAACATACGCGTTCTTCTTTGATGTTCACTTTCTTAGTTAACACCACCACCCAAACCCTGGCATTATCCTTGGCCTCACCCTAAATGCATCACTATATCCTCCTTCATTTAAGCCTTCATAGATCTCTGAGTTTTCTCTACTTCTCCCAGTCTTAAAAAGTGCCTCTCTAATCTGAGTTGCTACAGTTTTCCTCTTTGTATGTAACTGGTCTTCTCATCTCAAACATTGTCTTCCCCGAAAATAAGACATCCTCTGAAAATAAGACCTACTTACAAATTTCCTTCTGAGTGAAATATAAGGCATCCCTCTGAAAATAAGGCCCCCCTAGGCTAACCATGAGAGATTTGGTCCACTGATTCTGAAAGAAATGGAGTCACAAGAAATTCACCAGGAAATTCAGGAATTGGATTGTTATGATGATGTTCCAGAAGATGATGACATGATTGCCATTGAATAAATGAGTAAATTCTTGATACTGTAGGATTCACAGATTGTCTGGTTTGTGTTGACAACTACCGTACTACCGTACCGTATACAGGTAATAAATTTCCTTTATTTTCATTTAACAATAAATGTGTACTATATTCTTCTTCATGGAAAAATAAGACATCCCCTGAAAATAAGACCTAGCACATCTTTGGGAGCAAAAATTAATATAAGACACTGTCTTATTTTTGGGAAACAGGGTATGTATCACCATTGGAGAGACAATGGTAGTGCCCTCAAGATTCGAAATTTATCTTAATCTTCACTCTGCTTTATCCTTTGTGTGGTCAACCATGGTATTTTGGATAATGACCAAAATTCTTAATATGTTCTAATACTCTTTTGTAGTCTGTGTACTTGCCTGATGATTCCTTAATCTTTGTCCTTTGCCTTCAGAGACCCTCTCTCATGCAGCATGCTCCTCTCTGAGGTGAGAGTACTCCCATCCTGCCCATTTCTCAGCTCAAGCACTCCCTCATCCAGAAAACCTTGCCTGACCCCTCTCAATCCAAATGTGTTTGCTCATCCTAAATTCTTGTAGGAACATAGGCTTTTTCTCTGAAGAATAGCTTAGAGCACATGTGTCAAACACAAGGCCCGCTGGCCAAATCCAGCCCGCCAGGCCTTGCAATGTGGCCCGCACTGCGCTGTCATCACTGCACTCAGCTGTCAGTTTATGACATTGTCAGTTTATGACTGTTCAGTAAACCATTCGGCCCGCGATTTAGGCTGGATTTTAGATTTTGGTTCCTTCTCTGATTGAGTTCGACACCCCTAGCTTAGAGAGACGTGTTAATATGTTCAAAATTAAACAACTAATAAGCAGTGAAACTGCTGATAGAACCAGGATTCAGAATTCTAAATGCTCTACTGGTAACTACTATCCAAGAGATATGAAATAGGTGTCACCTCACATGGTTATTTTGATTAATAGTGCTGTATGCAGTACTGTGATGAAAAGGATTCTGAGTTTGCATCCTGATGCAGGAGAGAAATGTATCATGATTGATTAGTGATGCCTGCCCAGGTGAAGGATTGGAGAGTGAAAGTACACAAGGTAGGTACTTGTCCCATGCAAATGCAGTGATATGTAATGTAATACTATTAATTAAAAAAAATCATCAATAGAATCTCCTTTAGGTAAAAAAAAAAAGAGGAGCAGAACTCAAGCCCTATTAAAAGGGTAGAGAACCTTGAAACACTCTGTTCTTGAAGGATGCCAATCAAACAGTTGTGAAAATCACTTCCATTTCTTACTGGAATGGTCTCTTTTCAAACTTCTTTATCCTATCTGCTATCAAGACAATTTTGATTAGCATGCTTCTATATATTCTTTATAGCAGGAGGCCAGGACTGTCAGAAGCAGATGGGGGAGATAGGAGCATGCTCCACGACTTTCTCAGGCACACATCTCCAAGAGGCCTTTTAGCATATACACAATGGAAAACCCAATTCATTTTTCATAGTGAATTCCAGGAAGGTGAGGGTGTAGGTAATGTGGGGTGAGACTTCTAGCCCCGCATTTCAGGATTATGGTTCAGCTTTAGCCACTTTCTCCTCAAGTCCATTTGACTGGCATCTCTTTGAAGATCTGTATGTATCTATGCAGCTGCCCTAATGTAATCAGTCCAATATTTGACCCACATTTCATAATGATTTGATGCACTTCAGTTGTGGAAGGACTTTCCCAGGCCAAGGTATTGCCTCTTCTCCATCTAATGGGTTCTTTACCCTGCTCTTTCCAGTACCCAGGATCTTGTACTAGGTATTTGCCATGAGTGTTTAGGTAACTACTGTTGTAGTTGAGAGCTTTCTTTCATCTTGAGCAAGAGGCTACACCAAGAGCGTATAAGCACAGTCAACCTACCTCAGCTCTGAGCAGGCACATGCATGTGGATCTGTGCCCCATCCTGATATCCAGAAGAAAGGAACAGAGACTATACCATTTCAGGATTCTGGTTCAAGATTATGTGTTCCCAGTTCAAGATTCTGGCAGGTGAGGATATGAGTTCTTGTTTGTCTCTTTAAATCTCTTCTGCTTCCATGTTGGTATGTGATTTCTCATCAATATTTTGTTGTTGGATTCTAAATGCTGGTGTGCTCCTGCGGACAGTGTTCAGTTTATGTCTTTTTGCTTTACTAGTTGCCTTATTTAGTCCCTTTTGATGCTGTTAGAAGCTGGTGATTCCAAATTTTATATCTTTACCCTTAAGAATTCTCTAAAGCTTAGATATTTATATTTCACCACTGCTAAACATTTCCATCCAGGTGTCTAACACAACGTTTTAGATTTAAAGTGTGCAGAACAGAAACTTTTATTTCATTCCAAATCTGTTTCTTCCTCAATCTTCTGTTCTTAGTATCATCAGGTCAAAGATCTGTTTTCCCTTCACATTTCATGTCCAGTTCATCAATAAGCCTGTCTGTTATATCTTCAAAATTCTCACCCTGTCTCACTACCTCTTCTACCACCATCTTAGTACGAGCTTCCTTCATCATCTCTTATCTAGACTAGCAGTAGCCACCTCACTGATTTCCTTAATTCTACTGTCATTGGCCTCTATTTTCTTTTCCATACAGTTACCAGAACAATCTTTAAAAACAAAATTTTTTTTTAAAGAAATAGACTTTGTTATTTTTTAGGGCAGTTTCAAGTTCACAGCAAAATTGAGAGAAAGGTACGGAGATTTTCCATACACTCCCTACCCTTACACATGCATAGTCTTCCCCATTATCAACATTCTGAACCAGAGTGGTACATTAGGGTTTATTCTTGGTGTTGTACATTTTATGAGTTTGGACAAATGTATAAAGACATGTATCTACCACTAGTGACCTGGTGCATGAAATTGGTGCATATTAAAAGGGGATTAATTAGAGGAAATATTTTAATATTGTTATTTGGCTTTTCTCTATAATAGAAGGGTCAGAGATGAAAGAAAACTACTAAAATGTTTATGAAAATCTTCCTCCTTTCAGAGTCTGGGATGCGCTGTAGGACCCAGAGTCAAGCCCCACTCACCAGCGGTGCATCAAAATTGTGCAAGACTCACATCCAGCTGACCCCAGCCTTGTCAAGCCCGCTGAGCGGGTGGGGGGGAGGGGGTGCAGCCTCAGGTCCCCTGGCCTTGCTCAAGGGTGGGCTGCGCAGCCTGAGGTCCCCCAGCCTAGTGTGCCTGTGTGTGTGGGGGGGCAGCGTGCCTTGGGATCCCTTATCAAGCCCCACCAGGCAGGGGGCGTGGCCTCAAGTCCCCTGGCCTGGCGCTGGGGTGGGGGGCACTGCCTGAGGTCCCCTGTCGAGCTCCACTGGGGGGTGGGGGGGCGCAGCCTTAGGTTCCTTGCCCCAGCCCAGTGCAACGTAGCCTAAGGTCCCTGCTGATGGCTCATTAAGGCTGGTTACGGGAACTCAGCCTCTGCTGTGGGAGCAGCCATCTTGTGTTACAGAATCCTGTCTTCGCTGTGGGTGCTGCCATCTTTGTGACAGTATGACTGTCAGCTTGCATATTCCCTCTTTATTAGATAAGATTATAGTGTCATACAGAGTAGTTCACTGTCCTAAAAATCCTCCAAGCTCTGCTTGTTCATCCTTCTTTCTTCGCAACCCCTGGAAGCCACTGATCTTTTTACTCTCTCCATCATTTTGCCTTTTCCAAAACGTCATGTAGTTGGAATTATACAGTATGCCAGTATGCAGCTTTTTAGATGGGCTTTTTTTCTCTTGTAATGTGCATTTAGGTTTTCTCCATGTCTTTTCCTGGCTTTATAGCTCATTTCCTTTTATTGTTGAATGTGCCACAGTTTATTTTTTAATATTGCTTACTGAAGGACATTTTGATTGCTTCTAAGTTTTGGCCATTATGAATAAAGCTTTTATAAACATTCATGTTCAGGCTTTGTGTGTACATAAGTTTTCAGTACCTTTGGGTAAATACCAAGGAGCAGAATTGCTGGATCATACAATAAAGTAGTTTTATAGGAAACTGTCAAACTGTCTTAAAAAGTAGCTGTGCCATTTTCAACCCCATATAACCATGAATGAATTTCTATTACTCTTTAGTGAATGATCTTTTAAAATTGTATTAAAATAATGTCACTCCTATACTTAAGATTCTGCAAATAGCTTCTTATCACACTTAGATTGAATCCAAAAGTCTATCATAACTTACCTAGCCCTGAAATTATGGTCCCTTTCTGCTTCTTTAAACTCGCTTACTCTTCATTCACCATATTCCACGGACACCAGTCTTCTGTCAGTCTCTTAAGCGTACTAAGCTCATTGTTGCCTCAGGACCTTGGCACTTGCTGCTACCTTTTTCTGAAATATTATCTAAAGTAGCATGCCAACCCCACCATTTCTTTATTCCCTGTATTCTTCACTGCACTTACCTCTACTTGAAATTATAGTATATATTAATGTATTTACTTGCTTATTTTCTTTCTCTCCCATTACATTATAAATTTCATGAGGTTAGGGATTTCATCAATTTCCTCATGGCCTAGAATAGTGCTGGTATGTATTAGATGATCATTAAATATTTACCAAATAAGTAAGTGAATAGATTTGTAGTCCACAGCTCATTTTCTCTCTCTGGATGGCAGTTTGCCCATCTGGAAAATAAAGGATTGAATTAGATGATTTCAGAGGACCTGTTCAGTTTTAAACACACCAGGAGTAATGAGAAATTAGCAACTTGGTAATAAACTTCATTATGAGAACAGGAAGAATATTTTAATAATTACCCCCTTTCCTTATTTATATTTTATTAGTTTGATCAAAATGTCTTTAAGGACCAATTGTGTGCCCAACATGAGGTTGAGAAAAAACTCTGAAACCTAAAACAGATTTTAAGTGCTGGTATTGAAGCCATTCAGAGTTAGGGAAAGACATCTGTAAATTGGAGAGTTTTATAAAAGAGGAAAAGTCATGCTTTGGCCTAGCTATTGGGTATAGTAATAAATAATGTCGTTTTTAAACATTCGTTTAAAATCTTGCTTGGCGTTGACTTGTTTTGACATAACCTTCAAACACGTGGTATCTACAGAACGTGTGAAGTGCAATTAACAAGTTTTGCTTGTAAAAGTTTGTGTTTGGTTTGGTTTTTGTTGCAAAACTAGGGCTAAGAAGATGGCGGATGAAGAGCATATTCGGCACTGCATGCTTTACGAGTTCCAATTAGGAAGAAAAGCAAATGAGGCTGCAAAAAACATCTGTAGTGCTCTTGGTCAAGATGCAGTTAGCGCCAGAAAATGCCAGCGTTGGTCTGAGAAATTTCGCGAGGGAAATTTTTCGTTAGATGACAAGAGTGGTCGAGGCCGTGTGTCCGATTTTGATCAAGAAGCTCTTCAAGCTCTTTTGGTGCAAAATCCTCAAATTACCCAACAAGAGCTTGCGACAACTTTAAATTGTTCACAAAAAACAATTTCCAATCAATTGCGTGCACTTGGCAAAGTCCAAAAGTTTGGAAAATGGGTTCCTCATGAGTTGACCGACAACAACCGTAATCAAAGAATCACAATTTGCAGTTCGCTCCTCTCTCGTCAAAACCGTTTGCCGTTTTTAGAGCAAATTGTTACTGGAGATGAAGAGTGGGTGCTGTATGTTAATTTGAAAAGGCGGCCTCAATGGTTGGACAAAAACGAGGCTCCGCAGCCCATGCCAAAACCTGACTTGCATGCAAAAAAAGTGATGTTGTGTGTTTGGTGGAATTTTAAAGGAATTCTTCATTATGAACTTTTACCATCTAACCAAACCATTTCAAGTGCAGTGTATAGTGCCCAATTGGAAAGGTTAGCCCAAGCTTTAAGAGAAAAAGAACCCGCGCTGATTAATCGGAAGGGCGTAATTCTTCACCACGATAACGCACGACCGCATACTGCAAGAATCACTGCTGAAAAACTGCGCCAGTTGGAATGGGAAGTTCTCTCTCAACCTGCATATTCTCCTGATATTGCCCCTTCCGATTACCATTTGTTTCGTTCTTTGCAAAACTTTCTCCTTGGAAAAAAATTTAATAATGAAGAATGCCTCAAAAATGCATTGACCGAATTTTTTGCATCAAAATCACAAGAATTTTACAACAGAGGGATTAAAATGTTTCCTGAGCATTGGGCACAAGTAGTAGAAAACAACGGCAACTATATTGTTGATTAAATTTTGTTGTATTGTTTAAATAAATTCGATTTAAAAAAGTATTAGAAAACGACATTAATTATTACTAGACCTAATAGAAGGTAGATTGGTTTTATATTTGACCTAACCTTTAACTATTATTAAAAAGGAAGTGACATGCTAAAAATGTACTATTTGGGGAATTATCTGTAGACTCTTAGAATTGAGCTTCCTGAGCTCAGTATAGAGGTGTGTTTTTCCAACTTTATTTTGAAGCACCATTTCTAGCATACCCTAGATGCAAGAGGATTATCCATTGGATTGTGTTAGAAGTTGAGCCTGAAGGGTTAAGAGGTGGAAGACTAGTGAATATTGCTTGTTGCACTGGCTTCTACATACTGTCTCATGATGTGGGCAGCTTCAGTATCCTTACTGGCTGGGAGGAAACAAAGATGGGTTCACAGCTCAAATTCTGTAGTCAAAGCATGGACTTGAATCCAGAGCATCCTGCATTCCATGATGGCTTAATGTGAGAGGACCTGGTTTCATAGCCAATATATACATTCAATACACAGACATGCTTATATGCCATCCCCTTCCTGAGTTCATAATTACAGCATAATTCAATCGGAAGTTTTCTCCCGTAAGGAATCAGTATTCTATTTGGTAGCTACCCAGATTCCAAACAGTGAAAGCTAACCATCAAGAGCTTGATTGAATGACCCACCTGGAATTGTTTGTACTTCATTAACGCTTTTCATAAATCATGAGTTTGACAGGTTACTGGCATGGACTTTCCAAATCTCATAATTGTGTTTTGTTTTTCCCTTGCTTCATCAGTTTCCTTTCATAGGCTAACAGCTTAGCAAATGTTACCCGAACTACCAGCTAGTACAGTGACTACTTCTGATGTGAGCACCTACTATCTGCTTAGCACTATTGAAGGGTCTAAATCTTAAGGCTGTATGCAACCTTGGCTCTATGTATTAGCTGGATGACCTTGGCAGATCTCAGATACTTTCCATAAAGTATCATACCTGTAAAAAAAAAAAAAAGATAATATATGTCATGGTAAGTATTTCATAAGGTTGTTAAGAGGGCGACATGAGATAATAAGAAAAAAGAGTTTGGTGCAGTGTCTGACACACAGTATGTGCTGAATAAAAATGCTCATGATTGTAGTCCTGTTATTAGTAAGCCCCAAGAAGACTTGAGCATTCAGAGCCTGGAAGAATCTCAGGTGACCAGCCCCTAATTACAGAACGACAGCTTTACCCTTATGTCTATCCATAATAACTGATTTTGGGAAAAACAAAGAACTTGAATTGATCTATGTCATTATTTGAATTTTTTACCTTTGTTGGTTGGGAAGTCAAGCCAAGATTATGGGCTATCATGAAGGTGTTAAGAGGATTGGTGCTTCCTACCACTAGGTTCTAACCTCTATGAAGGCTTGTTTTTGTATTCTCAGAACCTACTATAGTGGCATTTAACAGAGGTTTTTACTAACTCTCTGTTGAATGGATAGAAAAATGAGGCAAAATAGAAGATAATTCCATTGTTTACATCATGCTTTTCTACGTGTGTGTGTGTGTGTGTGTGTGTGTGTGTGTATATATATATATATATATATATATATATATATATATCTGACTAGAAAAGTATTATTTACTTTAAAAAATATATTTTATTGATTTTTTACAGAGAGGAAGGGAGAGAGATAGAGAGTTAGAAACATCAATGAGAGAGAGTCATCGATCAGCTGCCTCTTGCACACCCGCCACTGGGGATATGCCCGCAACCAAGATACATGCCCTTGACCGGAATGGAACCCGGGACCTTTCAGTCCCCAGGCCGACGCTCTATCCATTGAGCCAAACCGGTTTCGGCTTATTTACTTTTTATAAAAATTAAATAATATCAAAATATATGAAGAAAAAAAGTCTCCTAATATGTTATCCCCAGAAGTAACTATTGTTAAGGATTTGGTTTCTATTTTTCCTGACTTAAAAAATGCATATACTAACATATATGTATTTTAAAAAATGGGTTCATACTTTTAATCTGTTCTATAATTCATTTTTAAATTTAGCTGCACCTTAAAAAATTTTTCTGAATTAGTTCCTATTAGTATTCTTTTCTTTTTAAGTGTTGTACAGCTTTTATCACATGATTACATCATGCATTTAGATTGGTTATCATTTTTTCACAAACTATACTTTACAATACTTCAAGAAATACTCACATTCATATCTCTGCCTCATTGGGAAAATAGTTCTGAAACCTTAAGAGTGGAACTGCTAGATGGAAGGATCTACACTTTTGGAATTTTGATGTTGTGAAATGTGGATGAATTGGGAAACATGGTCAGTGCCAGCCTTGCATTGTGCCTGCCTGGAACAACAGGATGATCTCCTTATCCCAGTGCTCTTCCACTTACACAGTGATAAAGGATGCTGATGGGGGGCTCATAGATGTTTGTAGGTTATAGCTGAAGATTTTATTTTATCTGGGCAGCTCTTTCTCTGTGACCAAGTAGCTTTATGGGGCAGATGTATGCGGAGGAATGAGGAAGGGAGTTGCTCACTTAGGAGTCAAATGAAGTAAACAAGTTGATGAACAAAAGAGCAAATATCTCCTATAAAGTAAGTCAGCCTGGTGTGGTGACATGTTTCCATAAAGTATCAATATCAGAGTTGGGAAACAGAAAACATATTCCCCATTTGTGGGACAAAATAGTTATGAACTGAGCAACTACCCCACCCCCCCAGCATCCTTTTCCTTATCTGTCCCCGACCCCAGCCCAAGATTGTGAAGGTTTAGGTCTGGAAGGATGAATGCTTCTTCAAAATCATTACAAAACTGAACAATGAAGACTTTCTTATTGCGGTTAAGATTGAGCGGGGGAGAAGGAAGGGCTGGAATCAGGATGGCTTTACAGCACTGGCAGGGATTTTCAGGGTGATTTAGTGTGGATTGATTTGCAGTTTATTCTGCAGCCATTGTTTGTAATGTGCTTTGCCAGCTCATGTACCCTGAACCTTAATTGTTCTAAATTAAGCTATAGGGACCAGGCAGCACACATTTCAATCAAAACGACAAAAAATTGCACCAAATCCCATAGGGATACATCAGCCTCTGCTAAGATGGGTTTGCACATAAGGGAAGAGTAAAAGGAGCTCTCAGGAGGACAATATGCTAAGTTGTAATCACCCTTTCCTTTTTCTTTACCTTTTTAAAATTCTTTATCTAAAGTATTACAAAAGTAACTTTCCCCCTAATCCCTTACTTTTTTTACCTTAATATTTTATCCTTAATATATAAATAGTTCTTTTTTAGCTTTATTGACATATAATAATTGGTATACCAAAAATTGCACACATTTAATGTACACATTTTGATGAGATTAGACATACGCATACACCTATGATATTATCAATACAATCAAGGTGCTAAACATACCCACCACCTGCAGAAAGTTTCTTGTGTTTGTGTGCATGTGTGTGTGTGTGTGTGTGTGTGTGTGTGTGTGTGTACGTTTGTATGTGTTGGTAAGAACACTAAACATGAGCTCTATCCTCTTAACATGTTCTAAAGTGCACAGTAGCCTACTTTTAACTCTAGGTACTATATTGTACAGCAGATCCCTACACCTTCTCTTCTTGCCACCCTCTGCTCCATCTGCTTTTCTCTAGAGCTCTGCCTCCATCTATTCTGTCTGATCTACAGACTGATCTCCTTGCCTCTGGCCCTTACTCTTTATTACCTGTCAAATACACACTTGCAAAGTAATTTTCCTCTGGCACCATCTTAATCACATGATGGTGATCAACTCTATTGACTTGATCCAAAAACTATTCACAATTTCTCATCTTCAGAATAAAATGTCTTTTAGATAATTACCTCTACTAGATAAGCTGGTCTGCATAATTTCTCCTTCCTCCCTTGATCCCTCAATTCTTTCCACTCTCAGCTCCCTTGCTGCCTCCTTTATCTAGTACCTAACAATCTGGTCCACTTAACAGGGAGATTCTTACATAGTGTTGACAAAGCCTTCTGAATCTATCGAGGCTGCTAAACTATACTCCAGTACGAATCACGTAATACCTCTACATACAGGAGATATTGAATTAGTAATTAAATTAAATTATTATTTGCAGTTGTCCATTGTACCCTGTTTGTCCATGTAAATGCAGACTATTGAGATCATAATCTCTTCGGTGCAGGAATAGTGACTGACTGGTTTCACAGTGCCATTTGCTTTGTGGGGTTTTAATAGTCTCAAGATACAGGCATAGTGCTATATGTGAAATTTGTAGACCAGCAAAGCTTTATGGCTCTTGATAAATTATGAGAGCAGCAAATGGAATTAGGAATATAAAGTCTCCTTGGCATATTTGTTCTCATCTTCAATTGATGAAGCAAATAAATGTGACTTGGGCTATTTTTTGAACTTTGCTAATGAGCTTTCAGGATTCTCCATTTAGAATAACTTAGGTCACAAAGAATGCATTATGCATGTTTTTGTGTTTATTGACCTTAACATGGTACCTTGCCTGCCTAGAATAAATCCCTCACTGATATGACTGCTTGTTTGGATTATTAAATTTAAGGATTACCAAAACTAACATGGATTTTAATGGGTATGATGTTGAGTAAACTTTAAGGGTAGTATGAATTTCTTAGATGCTTTAATGTCCAAGAAGTTTGTCTACATGTTATGTCAACTATGCATATACCAGTCCTTCCCTTTTCTCTGTCTATTCCTCCCTCTCTCTCTCTTTCTATTCCTACTAGACAAGGAGGCAGAGTTTGATATCTCTACCCCTTCTAGTTGTAAGGGTCTTCCTGGCCTTGTGAGTCTTCAAAAAAGCATGCTATACATATAAGGACCTTGATTATAAATTCATTGTAGATTGATTTGGGAGCTATTTACATGTGCAGTTCTATCCAACAGAGAATGTTGTAGGAATTTCATATATATATGACCTCAAGCATACATTCTCCCCAGCTCACTTTTTTTATTAAGGTACTAGGGGCCCAGTGCATGAATTCATGCACCTTGAAAGGAACTGTGGGCTGCGAGGCTGCGGTAGGCATAGCATAGGGTGGGTCTTGGCCCATCCTCCGCGTCCCTGCCTGGCTCCTCTTGCCATGGCCCCTGGTGCCCTGTCTGCCCAGGCAGCCCTGCTCCTGCTGCTCCCATGTGCTGACAGTGCTAGTCCTGCTTGCACCTACTGATGGTGTGGAACAATTGGGGGGCGTGGAGCAATTGGGGCCAGCACCAGCAGTGGGTGTGAGTGGTGTGTGCTGCCCTGATTGCCCCTCAGGAGCAGTGGGAGGTAGAAAAGCCCTCAGGGACGATTGGGCTGGCAGTCACTCATACCCACTGATGGTGCTGAGTGATTGGGATCAGCAGATGTGGCACCAAGTGGGAGCAAAGAATTTTCAGTAACCACCAGAGGCTCACTCCAATGACAGCGACTGGTGACCAGCCTTGGTCTGGTGCCCTCACTCACCTGCTCCACCATCCCTCCATGGCCAAAGCCTGGCATGTTTTGCACACTCCCCCTCTTGGTCAGTGCACATCATAGTGACCAGTTGTTCAGTTATTCGGTTCTGGTTGTTCTGCTGTTCGGTCTATTTGCATATTAGCCTTTTATTATAATATATAGGATAATTTACAAACAATAAAAATTTCCCTTTTTGAGTGTATAGTTCTATAAGTTTTGACTAATGTATAAGTCATGTGACCACTACCACAATAAAGATATAAACCAGTCCTGACATTCAAAAAAATTCCCTATTCCTCTTTATAGTCAAACTCTCTTCCTGACTCCACAGCTTCATAATCACTGATCACTTATGTGCCCCTATGGTTTTGCCTTTTTGAGACTGTCATGTAAATGAAATCATACAATATGTAGGCTTCTTTAATTTAGCATATTGCATCTGAGATTCACTCATGTTGCTGAGTATATCGGTAGTTCTTTCTTTTTTGTTGTGCAGTATTCTTTTATGCTAGAGGCCTGGTGTACGAATTCATGCATGGGTGGGGTTGGGCCAGCCTGCCCCGATGCGGGCTGATTGGGGGTGGGTCTGGCCAGGGGGAGAGGCTGCCGGTGGTTGGCTGGCCAGCTTTACCCCCTGGTTGAACTCCCGGTTGAACTCCTGGTTGAGGGGACAATTTGCATATTAGCCTTTTATTATGTAGGATGATATACCAGTCTGTCTATTCATTCTGAAATTGCATTTTCAGTTTTTGGAGATTATGAACAAAGCTGCTATAACTATTCAAGTACAGGCTTTTGTATGAACATATGTTTTCATTTAACCTGGGTAAATGAAATGCAGTGATATTGCTGTGCTATACAATAAGGTATATTTAACTTCATAAGAAACTAGTAAACTGTTTTCCAAAAATGGTTACACCATTTTGTATTTGCATCAGGAATGTATAAGGATTGTAGTTATTTTGAAACCTTACCACATTTGGCATTATCAATTAAAATTTTTAAAAAAATGTATTTTATTGATGTTTTACAGAGAGGGAGAGAGATAGTTGGAAACATCAGTGAGAGAGAAATATCGATCATCTGCCTCCTACACACCTCTTACTGGGGATGTGCCCGCAACCAAGGTACATGCCCTTGACCGGAATTGAACATGGGGACCTTTCAGTCCACAGGCCGCCGCTCTATCCACTGAGCCAAACCGGTTAGGGCAGTGGTCAGCAAACTCATTAGTCAACAGAGCCAAATATCAGCAGTATAACAATTGAAATTTCTTTTGAGAGCCAAATTTTTAAAATTTAAACTTCTTCTGACTCCACTTCTTCAAAATAGACTCACATAGGCCATAGTATTTTGTGGAAGAGCCACACTCAAGGGACCAAAGCTAAATGTATGTGGCTCACAAGCTGCAGTTTGCCAACCACTGGATTAGGACAATTAAAACTTTTTAAAAAGCTATTCTGATAGTGGCATTTCATTGTGATTTTAATTTGCTAATGACTAATTATGTTGACCATTTTTTAATATGCTTATTTGCCACCCATATATCATCTGTGGTAAAGTGGTGTTTAAGTCTTTTACTCATTTTTTGTTTTCTTATTATCATTAAGTTTTAAAACCATTTAATATTTTCTATATATATGTCATATATTAGATATGAGATTTGCAAGTACCTTTTCCAAGTCTGTGGCTTACTGGTATCTTTTATTCTTGTCACAGTGTCTTTTGAAAAGCCAAAATTATTGACATTTTAGATGTTCAATTTATCAATCTTTTTCTTTTGTGGATCATGCTTTGGCTATTGTATCTGAGGAATATTTGCCTAACACATGTCACAAAAATTTTCTCCTTTATAGTTTTAGGTTTCACATTTATGTCTGATTTATTTTGAGTTAATTTTTTGTGTGATATGAGTGGAAGTTGAAGTTTATATTTTTGCTTATGGGTATTCAAATGGTCCAGCATCATTTGTCAAAAAGCCTATATTTTTTCCCATTGAATTACCTTTGCACCTTTGTTCATGATCAATTGCTTATATGTAGTAGTAGAGGCCCGGTGCACGAAATTTATCCATGGGGGTGTGTGGGTCCCTTATCCCAGCCTGCACCCTCTCCAATATGGGACCCCTCAAGGGATGGCCAGCCCGTTTAGACCCAATCCCGGTAGGATCGGGCCAAATGGGCAGTCGGACATCCCTTTTACAATCCAGGACTGCTGGCTCCTAACTGCTTGCCTGCCTGCCTTCCTGATTTCCCCTAATCATTTCTGCCTCAGCCTGATCACCCCCTAACCACTCCCTTGCTAGTCTGATTGGTGCCTAACTGCTCCCCTGCCAGTCCGATTGCCCCTAACTTCCCTCCTCTGCCAGTCCGATTGTCCCCAACTTCCCTTCTCTGCCGGCCTGGTCACCCCTAATTGCCCTCCTCTGCAGGTTTGATTGCCCCCAACTGCCCTTCCTTGCAGGCCTGGTTCCTCCCAACTGCCCTCCCCTGCTCGCCTGATAGCCCACAACTGCCCTCCCTTGCAGACCTGGTCCCTCCCCTGCTGGCTATCTTGTGGTGGCCATCTGGTGTCCACATGGGGACAGGATCTTTGACCACATAGGGGCAGCCATCTTGTGTGTTGGAGTAACGGTCTATTTGCTCTTTTATTAGATAGGATAGAGGCCTGGTGCATGGGTGTGGGATGCTGGTTTGCCCTGAAGGGTGTCCCGGATTAGGGTGGGGGTTCTCTTTGGGAGTGGGTGGCCTAGGTGAGTAGCCTGTGGTGGTTTTCAGGCTGTCCATGACCCCCAGGACCCAAGTGGAGGCCCTAGTACCTGGGATTTATTTATCTTCTATAATTGAAACTTTGTAGCCTTGAGCAGAGGTTAGGGCAGGCCAGGGCAGGCAGAAAGCCTAGCTTCCTCCATTGCCCGGGAAACCCAAGCCTCCTGCTCTCTCCCTGGCCACAGCCATCTTGGTTGGGTTTATTTGCATACTTGATCCTGATTGGCTGGTGGGCATGACTTGTGGATGATCAATTTGCATATTACTCTTTTATTAGATAAGATGTAAATTCTCTATTTTATCCTATTGATCCATATGTTTATCCTTCTGCCAGTACTACACTCTCTGGATTGATGGTATATCAGATAGTGTGAGTTTTCTATTATGATTATTTTCAAAATTATTTAGTGCATTCTAGTTCCTGTGCCTTTTTATTTAAATTTTACAATCAGCTGGTCAATTTTTAAAAAACATACTGCTGGAATTTTTACTGGACTTAAGTTAAATCTTCAGATCAGTATGAGGAGAATTAACATCTTAACAATATTGAAATTTTTCAATCCACACTGTATATTTCCCCATTTATTTGGTTTCTTCTTGTTTCTTTTATCAATGTTCACTAGTTTTTGTTGCACAAATCTTGCACAAATTTTGTTAGGTATATGATACAGTATTTCATATTTTGTGTGCCATTTTAAATGACATTATGTTTTAAATTTCAATTTCCAGTGGCTCATTGATGTTATAGAAAAATACAATTGATTTTTTTTGTGTGTATTGATCTTTCCCAACTCACTTACTAGTTCTAGTTGCTTTTTAAAAAATAGACCTTACTTTTTAGAGCAGTTTTAGGTTCATAGCAAAATTGAGAGGTAGGTACAGAGATTTCTCATATAACCCTTGCTCCTATACATGCATATCCTTCCCCATTATCAACATCCTCCACCAGAGAGGTACATTTATTATAATTGAAGAACATATTTTGACGTATCATTATCACCTGAAATCCATAGTTTACATTAGGGTTTACTGTTGGTGGTGTATATTCTGTGGGTTTGGACAAACGTATAATGATATGTATCCACCATTATATGTCATATTGTCTTAAAATTTTCTGTGCTCTTAATATTCATCTCCTCTTCTCCCCAAATCCTGACAACCACTGATCTTTTTTGCTATCATCATAGTTTTTCCCTTTCCAAAATATTATATAGTTGGAATCACATAGTATGGAGCCTTTTCAGATTGGCTTCTTTCATTTGGTAATATGTATTTAGGTTTCCTTCAAGTATTTTCATGCTGTGATAGCTCGCGCTTGTGCTCTCTCGTTCCCTCCCTCTCTCTCTCTCTCTCTCTGTTTCTCTCTCACTCTCTCCCTCCCTCCCTCTCTCAGCCCTCTCTCCCTCCCTCCCTCTCTCACCCCCCCTCTCTCTCCCTCTCTCCCTCTCTCCTTTTCTCCCTCTCTCTCTCTCTCCCTCCCTCTCTCCCTCTCTCCCTCTCTCCCTCTCTCCCCTCCTCTCTCCTTCTCTCTCTGAGATGGAGGTTTCCCCCCTCATTCACATTCTCTCCCAGCTGTAATAGGTCTTCACCTATGCTCTGAAGGTGACTGAGTTGCCCTTTCCCCAACAGCTTAGAGTTTTTATTTCCTTTGGAAAAAAACTATTGGTAGGAATTTGTGCTTTTCCTGTGATGGCAACTGCACCCCCTTCCAGGCCTATACCACCGAGGGTGGGTTTTTTGTTTGTTTGTTTCTCATGTTACCCCTGTCTCTCCTGTGAGATATGTTGAATGGGTATGGATTTCTCTGTGTCTGTGTCTTCCAGGAGTTCTGTGATCTCATGCTGACTCATTCTCAGCCTTTAGCAATTGGTTAAAAATTTTAGCTGAATTTTCCTTTCATGCTTGCCCTATCTAATAAAGAGGGAATATACAAGGGAGGGTATTTGGGGGTGACCAGGGTATCAGGAGATGGCTGTTGGGGACAATCAGGCTGGCAGGGGGATGGTTAGGGGGTGATCAGGCTGGCAGGCAGAAGAGGTTAGGGGCAATCAGGAAGGCAGGCAGGTGAGCAGTTGGGAGCCAGCAGTCCTAGATTGTAAAAGGGATGTCCGACTGCCTGTTAGGCCCGATCGGACAGGCATTCGGACATCCCTCAAGGGGTCCCATATTGGGGAGGGTGCAGGCTTGGCTGAGGGACACTCCCTCCCATGCACGAATTTCATGCACTGGGCCTCTAGTTGAAATATAATAATTGAATGTGGAAAGGGTTAATTTATATATATGCTAATTTGTTTCTTTTTCTTTTCTAATTCATTTCTAAAAGAGCACAATTTCTATTTATCTTTTCAACATATGCTGAAGATATTTAGCTGCAGTGTAATGCTTTCTGTTTTCAGAAGATGCCAAGTTGCTCAGTGAAGTGAAGTGGGTTTCTGCACTTTTGGATACAGAGGGATGGCTGTGTGACCTCTGGAAGTCACTTTGGTTAAGCTCCATGTTTTAATGATTCTTTGGCTCAGGACCAAACTCACATAATGTTCTGACCATAAGCCACCAGCATCAGTTTTAAATTTAGCCCAGACTTATGGAGTCATTATCATCCATTCCTCAAAGCTACAAGCTATAAGTCCATGAAGCCAACAGGGACACAATTTAGTATTAAAAAATTAAGACCACCAAATTATTGTGATATGCTAAATGATTTGTGCATTCAGCAGTTATGTTTAGTTGGGAGGAAGTTCACTTCTAAATAGTATAATTTTTGAAGTATTTCTTTTTTCTTCTTTGATAGTTCTTTATCCTAGAGCCTAGACTTTGAAGGTGTAGAAAATGGAGTTTTCTTCATGACTCTTCCACTCATTAGCTATGAGATAATCCTTTATAATAAAGAGGTAATATGCAAATTGACTGCCACGCCTTCACACAAGATGGCCACCACAAGATAGGCTGGTAGTGGAGGGCAGCTGTGAGCGATCAGGCTGGCAGGGGAGAGAAGTTGGGAGGGACCAGGTCTGCAGGGGAGGGAAGTGGGGGGGGAGTCAGGCCTTTAGGGGACGGTAGTTGGGGGCGACCAGGCCAGCAGGGAAGGATAGTTAAGGGTGACCAGGCCTGTAGGGGAGGGCAGTTAGGGGTGCCCTCCCCTGCAGGCCTGGTCCCCCACAACTGCCCTCCCTTGCTGGCCTGGGGGCCCCCCCTTCCCCCAACTGTCCTCCTATGCTGGCCCAGTCACCCCTAACTTCCCTCTCTGCTGGCCTGATTGCCCACAACTGCCCTCCCCTGCTGGCCTGATCTCCCCAACTGCCCTCTTTTGCCAACCTGGTCTCCCCCAACTGCCCTCCCCTTCTGGCCTGATCACCCATAACTGCCCACAACTGCCCTTCCCTGCAGGCCATCTTGTTGTGACCATCTTGTGTTCACATGGGGGCAGCCATCTTTGACCACATGGGGCAGCCATGTTGTGTTTTGGAGCGAAGGTCCATTTGCATATTACTCTTTTATTAGATAGGATTCCTCTTAACAACTTTATGAGGCAGGCACTTATATTATCCTCACTTTACAGATGAGGAAAAGATGGCTGAGAGCTTACACACACTCCCTATGTTACACTGATCCGTGGTCAGAATAACCTTGCCCCAATATTCCTGGGTAAAGAGCAGCTTAAAGCTAGGTAGCAGAACTGAGTTAAGAACTCAGAATTTGGAGCCAGATTGCCTGGAATGAAATTTTGTCATAGTCATTTACTAGGTGGGAAAGTTACTTAAACATTTTGTGCTTCAGTTTTTGTATCTATAAAATGGGGATAATAAGGATAATAATTTTACCTCTTAAGTAATAAAGAGATTTGGTTGAGAGAACAGTTTTGAAGAGCCAAGAATCTAGTATATGGGACGTTTCTAATAAATATCAGCTACTGTTGAAGTCACACACCACAAGGCTGAAGAAGACAGCTTCTGGGATTGGTTACTAGAAGTTCCAGTTGAATCTAGAAACTTATTTATACTAAACTGTGAAGGATTTATAGTGAATCAGTTTTTAAGTCTATGTGGACTGAGAATATACTGTACACCTGCTTTTTTGTGTTATTGTCCTTCCTGTTCAGGACACCATTTGCCAACAATTCTCCCCCTAAGCTGGTTCCATAGACCCCTAGCTCCTAGAAGCTGGCGCTTATAGAGAGTGGCCAGGAGAAGGTGGGAGGGCATAGGTGTAAGTGAGCTTGAACAATGTCTTTCAGAGCCGTGTGCTAGGGTCGTCAGGATAGAGGGATAAAGTGAGAGTTACTCTCTGTGTCTTTATTAATGGATCCATATTTCTGGGTTAATAAAGGCCGGGGCTAAATGATAGTGTCTCCTGTTTACGACTTGACTTAAAGTTTAGAAGGAAACCAGAATGCGTGGTATCCAGAGCCAGGCAAGGCCTATGAGTGTGATGGGCACATTTCCCTCTCCCTCTCTAGGAGACTCTGGGCTGCCAACCTTTATTCTCAGCATCCTTTTCTGAGACTCTCCTCTCCCTTTCCTGTATCAGGCATTAAAGACTCTGCTTAGTCCTCTGGCTACTTTCTTGGAAATGAACAGAACTGATGTGGGCCACTTTCCATGTCCCTGGAAGTGGGGCAGAGGACAAGGAGAGAAGAATCTGAATGTAAAAAAGACACTCTTCACAGATTTCAGGACATTCTTAAGGATGGTCTGGAGCCTTCCTTTTATGCATTGGTGGGAAATCTTAAGGTCTGTTAGAGTACAGCTGTAGAGCAGGGCTTCTCAATCTCAGCGCTATTGCCCCATTGGGCAGGATGCCTATTGTTGGGGGGGATGTCTTATGCATGCAGGAGAGTTAGCGGCATTTCTGGCCTCTACCCACCAGACGCCAGTGGCACCTCCAATGGTTGTGACAACCAAAAATGTCCTCAGACATTACCAAATGGCATAGATGGAGCAATAGTCCTTGATTACTGAGGTTACAGTAGTTCAGCATAAAATGGGCTGACTCTGTCTGATTCTGAGAACTCTCTCAAGTCCATTCATTCAGTAGTATTTACCCATATATTCTGCTTTCTGCACATAAAAGTTTGTCTCAGTCTAAGCATTTGTATATGCAAACGTGTGTGTGTGTGTGTGTGTGTGTGTGTGTGTGTGTATGTATGTGTATGTAAAATGCATGGCTCTTTCTGGGAAGTATCTTCCATTCTGAGGCGTAACATGGGAGCACAACTAGAGTTTTCCTACCAACCCACTTGGCATTGGATCAAATGTGGAAATATTCCTGATGGAAATTGGTAAACAAAAGAACAACCCACACATAGGTGTCACCTACTCAAATTAAGGATTGCATCATGAACACATTCTTTTCAGTACTGGGCACCAGGTGGGCAGTGCTGCTGTCAAGTCTGGCCACTTCCACTAAATGCAGATTCTGTTTATCTTTGCCAGGAAAACAGTATCATGGTCTTCCTGTGACTTACAAGGTCCCCTACCTTTGATCCCAAAACATAGAGAAGCTAGTCTTCCAACAGCCAGAGAACCTGCCTTCACATCCTTGGAGTAAAAACTGCGGTGTAGCAGTTCTGTCCTACTGGCTGACACAGTGGTTCAGGGTGGGTGGTGTGGCCAGGAGAGGGGTCGCCAATTTCGATAGAATCCTTTGGTATAAGCTGGAGGTTTGCTTGTGGCAGGCACCCCCAGTTGTGTAGGGACAGATACGACCTGAAAAGCATTAGTCAAGGGGATTGCTGTCCCAGTTGGGTCTATGGGGAATGCAATTCCAAGGAGAGGGGCGGCACCTAGTATAGAGGGACTGAAGATAAGTACAAAATTGCTCAGAATTAACCTGGTGCTACAAAATCAAATAGTGCGTTCTGTCTTGGGGCTGAGGGCTGGGGAAGCTCTGACAATATTATTCCAATGTTGGAACCAGGAAAATGGGACTGAAGGAAGAGCCAGGAAAAGTGGAGGAGCAAGAAACACCTGGGTGATTTTAGTTAATTGGGACAGAAGGCCAACCAAAACTCCTTCCTGTTGGGGGCAAAATGCCTGAGTGTGGGTGTGATGGTTGGTCTAGAGGCCCAGAGATGGGCCAGGGAGACATTCAGAAAGAGAAGGTGGAGGAGATTTTTCTGCTCTGACTTTCATGGTAATCCTTAGGAATATGAGGCCCTCATCTAGTCAGCCCATCAATTATTCATTCAGCAAACATTGGTTATCTACCGTATGTGAAGCACAGAGCCAGGAAACTATAAGAAAGTAAAGACCTAAATTGAGCAGCTAGAAGTCTGGAGTAGAAGGTGTGGCATGCACACAAATCATGACATAGGAAATAGAAGGTGTTAGGAGGAGGGAAAAGAGATTAAAGGAAGCATATAAGTAACTCACAACAGGATTAGTGATTATTTGAAATATTTATTACCAATGAAAAGCCCAGGAGGATGGATAGTGGGTGAAGGTAGCTTGGTTAAACTTACTGAAGCTCAGATCTCATTTCTATTTCATTTCTTAAGCTAGACGGAGGTTCATAGTTTGTCCGATTTCTCCTAGCTTTGGTTGTTGGTTGGGACTCTCCAGAAGGCATTGGCTTCCAACAGCTACTGATGCTTGTGCTTCTTTCTTCTCAGTGAATATTCTTTCTTTCTCTGTGGTATACCTTTGAGGGAAGCCCCTAGAATATAGAATGTGTGGACAGCCTGGGGTTTTACTCAGAGACCAACCTGGATGTGCTTGAAGATTCTGTCTTGGCCCTCTGTACTCCCCACCCCCAGGGACACATGCTTTGTACATGGACTGCCAGAGAATTGGATTAAACCCTTTCTCTTGGCCCTCATTCTTAAGAGCATTTGTCTAGACTTCTCCTGCAATCTCGCCACAAAATAACAAAAATATCGACAAAAATAATGGAAAAGATGGCAACTATCCTGCCAGTAACCCCTCCCCACCTTAGGTTGTCACCACAGCAGATAGAACCTGTTTTATGGGAGACGGACCTGCTACCACAATTCCTAAAGCAAAGTTTATTTGCACAGAAAAATAAAGGCAACTTTTTGTCACCCCGCTGAGAAGAAATATGATTCCTGTCCCCTTGTTTCATATTAGCCTTCCCTTTTCCTGCACGTTTTCATCCCGTGGTGTCTGATCATTTTACAGAAAGGAGGATTTCTGCTTTTGACTTCACCTCTCGCTGTTGTAACATTCCAATTTTCAAATGGTCAGTCACCATTCGCTATTTTTTCAGCGGGGAGGGGGGCATGTTTCGAAGCTTAAGCATACAAGACTGGCCCACATTTTAAAAAGCTTGCTAGGTTTCCTATGACAGTGGCTCCTCAGGAAAGCTATTCTTTCATGCAGCAGCCGCACCGGCATTGATCAGTGGGAAAGTTCAAGGCGGCAACTCATCAAGCAGGGCTTCAATACCAGATTCCAGACAAGGTCTGCAATAAATAAGAGCAGCGACAAAGAATCATATTTCCTTCTCACACAGAAAACTGGCAATGACATAGTTCTAAACTCCAGGGTTCAGGCATGGTGTCTTCTCCCTGCACCTCTGCTGAAAGGATGACTTTCTTCTCTGAGAAGCTGCATCAGCATGCATTTTAGCCTTCCTGTCCTTAATGTAATTTTCAGCCCTGCAGGTTGATTGGGAATTTTTTCAACTTGTACATCGATTATCATCTGGATTGCTCAAATACAAGTGGCATTGTTTAAAAAACGTGTTAGATTTCCTCACATTAGTTTTAATTGACTCATCTCCCTTTTCCTTCTAACCCTTCTATCCCTAAAAATAATGTCTAGATTTCCATGTGAACACACAAAAAGAAGGTTCTTTTACTGTAAGTAGATAGAAATTTTTTTTTCTTTAAATGGTAGTGCGATAAAAAAAAATACCCACCCTCCGAGTCCCTCACGGATTATTGCTATTGATTTTTTCCCCTCTGAAACGTGGAAATGTTACCAGATGGGGTGGCAGGAATAGGTGTGTGGGTGCAAATGCAGTTTATTGCTTGTTGGCTGAAAGTCAGTGAAAACCCTCACCATTTGTGTGCTTGTGTCGCATGTAAAGGTGAATTTTAATCCCCAACCAGTCCTTACAGAAAGCTTCATGGGATGTGGTAAATGGTGATATAAGGAAATAAGCTTAAAGACAGACTCAAGATTTCAAGCATTTGTCTTCTCTGGCTTATTGAAACACAATTTTTGTTTTAAGTGAATGCAATCAG
This sequence comes from Pipistrellus hanaki, assembly GCF_964339955.1. Taxonomy (NCBI): domain Eukaryota; kingdom Metazoa; phylum Chordata; class Mammalia; order Chiroptera; family Vespertilionidae; genus Pipistrellus; species Pipistrellus hanaki. The sequence goes on along the minus strand of NC_140503.1, from coordinate 52,727,229 downwards.
TGAAATTTACTTATTGCACTCAGATTTCTATTGTGTCTGTTTTCAGCTCCACTCCCTCTGCAGGCTGTTCCTTTGAGCTTCCTCTGGATCTCCTGTTCAGGGGAGTATGAATCGAATTGCTGCTGGCTTCTGGAAGCTAGGTGTCTGTGTGTAACACGCAGCCCCTGAGCCCTATCCTGAGGGACGCACTCACTGGAAAAAAAAAAAAAAAAAAAAAAAAAAAGGCTGACCTTCTGTCACTTTCCTTCTCCTCCCTTTTAATGATTCCTTCTCTATCCTTTTGAGAAGATCTTTCCAGCCCTTTGACCCCTGTTAGAAGAGGAAGGCTTAAACAGCTAAAAGTACCCTCAATCTCAAGGCTTGCCAAGGAAAGCTCAAGAGGCCTTTTAGGAAATGCCAAGACAGGAACCTCGGTTTTCAGTGCATTTAGAAGGCAGATCCCAGCACCATTTCCATCCTCATTTATTTTGTAGCAGTAGCCGGTTTGTGTAGGAGGAGGCCCCAGCCTCCCATCCTCACTTGTCAATGCCACTGGAATCGACACATCCAGAGAGCGGCTGCCTTTTAATGATAGCCCTTGGAGAGTATGAGAGCCGTTGTGCAGTTTGAAAAAGAGCAAGGAAAATGTATGTTTGGCGAGGGTCTCTAGATTGCTACTTTGTGGGCTCCAGATTTGGGTATAAATTTTCATGGAAAACAACCATGGCTGGGTAGGTTGCTGCCCCCAAAAGGTGAGATACAGTGATTTCTGAAATGAGGACACTGACAATTACGGGTCTTTTTTTGTGCTTTCTGATGTCTTGATTCATGTAAAAATGGCAGCCAACACCGATAATAGGATGTTCTCAAGTGGTAGGCATTGTTCCATATGACATGATACATATATTCAGAAACTGAATTCACACTACAACTCTGAAGTTAGGAATTGGAAACGGAGGCAAAGGAAAATAAGTGCAGTCTCACCATAAGGAACTTGGTGTTAGAGTTCATATCTGCCACTTATTAGCTCTTTGACTTGGGTAAATCACTTAATCTTTCTGAGCTTAAAGGTTCTCATTTGTAAAAAGGGGATTGCTGCCCTGGCCGGTGGTCTCAGTGGTTAGAGAGTCAGCCTGCACACTGAAGGGTTGGGAGTTTGATTCCTGGTCAAGGCACAGTACCTGGGTTGCAGGTTTGATTCCTGGCCCCAGGGAGGGAAAGTGCAAGAGGTAACGATGTGTCTCTCACGTCGATGTTTCTCTCTCTCTCTCTCTCTCTCTCTCTCTCTCTCTCTCTCTCTCTCTCTCTCTCTCCCTCCCTCCCTCCCTCCCTCCCTCCCTCCCTCCCTCCCTCACCCCTCCCACACTCTTTAAAAATCAGTGGAAAAACTATCACCAGGTGAGGATTAACAAAAAAAAAAAAAAGGGGGGGGGAGCTGTTAATTCCACCCCTAGTGTTATTGTGATAATTAAAGGGATACAATAGAGCTTGGGACCGTAAAACTTCATGTCCTTTGCATTCTCTCATCTTATTCCTGACTCTTCTCCAGGTGCCCATCTTTCAAAAGTACTGATGAACAACAGCAAAAACAGGGTGAATTTTAGGCACTATGGCCAGAAAAAGGGGTGATTTTCAAAGGGAGGGCTTACTTTTTTCCTTCTGGGAGAAGCTATAGATAATCTATTATCTGAGTCACAGACATGAATTCAAACCCAGTTGCATCATCAATTACAGATAAGTTGGGAGTGGCTAAAAGGATTATGTATTTCACTCCATATTATAAGGTACTTGCTGTCATCTCTGCTCTAGACTAGGGAGGAATAAAAGTAGTTTATAAAGGTTCACGTCCTTAATTAGATTAACCAAGTGACCACTTCTGTTCTCTTTATCTTCAGTATTCAAGCACATGTCTGTGTGAATGTATTCCTACACAATACACTATATGTTTTTTGCATTGATACTAAATTTACAAGTATAGCATCTAAAGAGCTTAAAATATTTCCCGATTATAAAAGCAATGAATGTTTATTGTATAGATTGAAAATGTAGAAAAACATAAAGAAGACATTAATTTCCTCACCAGCACACAGAGGTAACCATTATATGCAGTATATTTTGGTGACTCAAAGTTTTTTTTTCTGTATGTATGTGTGTATATATATATATATATATATACACACACACACACACACACACACACACATTTAGCCTATAGACTACTTTGTTACTTAATATTATATTTGAACATTTCTGTTTATCATTCATGTATTAATTACTTATAATAAACTACTTTAAAATCCATGACATAAACACCAGAATACTTATTTCCTTTTCTTCATGATTCTAGGAATTGACTAGGCTTGGCTAAGTTGTTCTTGCTCAGGATCTTTTCTGCACTTGTCCTCTGGTGGTAGATGGGGCTAATTATCTAGCTGAGCTTTGCTTATTCACATGTCTGGCACATGGGCTGGAAAGACTCAAACTGCTGGAGGCTGGAACAGCTGGGTTTCTTGGACATTTCTTTTAGTCTCTAATGTGTTCTCTCCAGCATGGTGGATTCTGGGTAGCCAAGCTCCTTACATGGCAGCTCAGGGCTCCATAGTTCATGCCTGTGGAGAATGGCCGGGCTGAAGCCAACTCACCTTCATGACCTAGTCTAGGAAGTCTCACAGCTTTCCTCTGCCATGTGCTGTTCACCATGGCAGTCACACAGCCCCTACGGCCCACAACCAGCTCTCCCTTGACTCAGAGATCCATCGAATGGTCTGCATTTCCTATCCCCTGGTGTCATAAATTCAAAACAACACAGATTTATTTTCTTGCAGTTCTGGAGGTCAGAAGTCTGAAATGGGAGTCACTGGGCCAAAATTAAGGTGTTGGCAGGGCTGCGTTTTTAAGAAGGCTCTAGGAGAGGTTCCATTTCCTTGCCTTTTCCAGCTTCAAGACACAGCCATCATTTCTTGGTTTATGGCCCCTTCCTTCATCCTTTAGGATAGCAGCCTAGCATCTTCAAATCTCTCTCTGACTGTGCCCCTCGTGCTCATTATTACAGTTTCTACTTTCAATTCTGATCCTTCCTCCCTCTTACAAGAGCCTTCGTGATTTCACTGGGCTCAGCTGTATAAATCTAGAATAATCTCTCCATCAAGATCCTTAGCTTAATCACATCTGTACAGTTCCTTTTACTATGGAAGGTAATATATTCATAAGTACCAGCAATTAGGACATGGAATCTTTTTTGGTTTTGTTTTGTTAATTCTCATCCAAGGATGTTCTCCCCCACCCCCCCTTTTTTTTAGAGAGAGAGGGTGGAAGGGAAGGGGAGAGGCACAGAAAGAGAAACATGGATGTGAGAGAGAGACACATCAGTTGATTGCCTCCTGCATGCACCCAGTTGGCCAGGAATTGAGCCTGCAACCAAGGTATGTGCCCTTGACCGGAATTATACCAGGGACCCTAATGTTTTGCCTTGTAATTCCTAACTCATGCTTCAAGTCTCAGTTTAAATGTCTAATCTTTAAGAGGTCTTCTTTAACTACTTGGGATTAGTCAAATCCTCCTGAAACACCCCACCCTCACAATTTCGGTTATATTAATGGTTGTGACATTAGATGTTTAACTATTCTGCACAAATGTGAGCTCCATGAAAGGAGATCCATGTGTATCTCATTTACTATTGTCTACTTAGTGTTTGGCTGAGAGGGGGTGCTCAGTAATGTTTACTGAATGAATTAAGAGGAAGCCCTTAGGAACTGTTGAATGAATGAGGAAGAATTAAGGGAAGCCTTTCCCCCTCCAACATGTACTTATGATTTATTGGACAGAGTGGCTTGTTAAATCTCACTCTCTGGAAGTCCTTCCTCTACACTCTCTCATAGCAGCATTCTATTTCCAGAGCCTTCAGTTGTTTTATGGTTTGCCTGACCTGCCCCTCAGAGTGAAGGCTATTGTTTCCCTGAATATTGGTGCATTGCTTTAGGAAATCACTTGTCCTGAATACCCTAAAGGCCTTGGTAGAGTGGAAAGAGTATGGCCAGATGATCCAGAAGACCTTTGTTTGGATCTTACGTTTGCCACTTGGTGTCTCTATGAACTTGGACAAGTCAAGTACTCTGTTTCCTGAACAAGGGGTTCCTGAGAGGATAAATACAATAGTATAATGGATAGTGCTCTGTGAGTTGTAAAGTCTTTATAAATGTTCATTATTTTAAGTGGAAGAGGTAATGAGTGCCTCTTCTGATTGACTGGAGCAGGTTTGGGAAGCTCTCATACCAACACCATTATATGCTCTTTTACATGGTTTTATTGTGTCAGCTAAAGGGTTCCTGATCTACAAATCTGATGAAACTACCTAATTTGGCCCCATTTCCAATGACAATACTGAAATCTACTGAGTAATGTAGAAAGGACATCAATGAGGAATCACACAGATACACTGAAGCTATTAACGCAATTAAGATGTGCCTGCTCTGAGAATGTGGTACCAATAACAGTCTAAATAGATATATTAATGGCAAGCTAAAGAGTTTTTGCAATGGAAATATACTCACATCTTTTAATTCTCTGAATATATGATTATTTTATCTGGGAGATTTGATTCTTCTGAAGTGGAATAGTTGCTTTGGGAGTTTTGTGCAATGGAACATTCTCAGGTTTTGGAGTTATAATTGCTAAGTCTGAGTGTTAAGTCTGAGTAGGTTTTGGAGTTAGAGCTGTTAAATCCAAGTGACTCACTAGCTGTATAATCTTCCTGAGCTTCAGATTTCTCTTATGTAAAATTGGAGAATGATTCTTATTTTGCAGGGTTCTGTGAAAATAAGATGAGGTGATACATGTAAACATATCCTTGCACAAAGCTCAGTGAATGATAATTTTCATCCTCTCCCTATTCCCTTACTCATTCATGAAGTGCTAAAAGAGTTATAAAATATTTATTGAGATATCCCAAATGTATTTTAGATTTAGTTTATTTAGTACTGAAGTGCTCTAGTTCTACTCTGTTTGTTACTCTCTGTTGTCAATGAATAATAAAAAGCTTCCTAAAGAATGCTAGTTTTAGTTCTGTCTTAGACAATGAAATATTTCTACTTTCTCAGGGAAAAGGGGAGTCAGAAGGCTAATATATGGAAATAAGTGCCCCATGAATGATTCTTATCATTTAGGCCAATTAGTGTTCCATGATTACTGTGAAACAGGCAGAACATAGCACTCAAAAATCACTAGACAGATTAGAGAAGCACAGGCATGAACAGGACAGAAAGGGGTTAGTGAGAGTTCATGAATGAATAGCAAGTAGATGTCAGTATTTAATGCATTCACATGCCCAAATTCAATAGTACAAATACATGCTGAAAAAATTCTTTCTAAAAGTAAAACACTTAGTGAAAGGAGGGAAACGGCCCTTGTACCTATAATGAGCTTTGATTCCTGCAGATTTTACTGTTAGTCTTGAGCAGATCTAAGAAAGTAGATATGGGAAGTTGCTATTGAATTCCATCTGTTGATGTGGTTGAATGAGAATTCTGAGGGAGCCAATGAAAATTATATGCAAACATTATGGCCATTTGTTATCATTATTAAACATGATAATGCCATTGCTGGCTTACCAAGATGATGACCTGAAAGACCATGACATTATGACATTACATTTTATCAATAATGAAAAATCGCTGCCTTTGCATGGTAGTTGGTGAGCTCACGTGGCCATGGAGGGGGCTACAAGCCTTTTTGTTTTTCCCAGACTGAAAGCAAAAACAAATCAGCAGTTGGAGATTCATTAGGCAGCTGGGGATGGGGGCGTGGGGTGTGGGGTGTGGGGAGGCATTTTTTCTTACTCTGCCAGGGAAGCAGGAGGACTTCATTGACCCAAGGAATTTCATATTCACTAGTGAGAAGTTGCTTCCAAGCTGCTTAAATGATACTGTAGGTGCCTTAATCACATGTTTAAAGGCTTGAGGGAAAAAGTGTTACCCAAAGGAGCTGTGATGTGTGGGCATCACCAGAGAATGTACCTTTTTGGAAAGGGATGCAGAGACCTAGAAGATGGGCTTCCATTGCAGAAATTTGGAACAACTGATGTTAAGACATCAATTAGCTTATTAACTTGTTCTTAGATGGGAATTAGGAAATAGGTTTTATGGCTGCTAAAACAGTTTGTGAAAATGTATTCAGTCTTTAGAGGACTTAATGGGGACAAAAGAGTAATCCCAGATCATTCAAAATTTCACGTAGCATAATAGCTATGTTTCTCTGACCATGAAGGGTAATAAATCTGTTATCTGTAGATGAGCTAAGAAAAACTTGAGCCCGCATGCCATGGCTGAATGGTCTACAAAAGCTTTGGCTTCTCAAGCCTTCCTAGTAAATCATGCAGAGTTTGAGGCTTTGGCGAGTCTTAGAAAAGATATTATAATTTTCACAAAATATGAGGAAGGGGCAATGTGGTAACTCTTCTGCTTCCCCTCCTCACATTTATTCTGTCAGAGAGCTATAAAAAGTGAGCTACATATATAAAACACCAAGTTCAGGCCCTGATATGAAAGCTTGAAGGGAATGTAAACTCTTTAGATTTGGGGTATAAAATAGATTTTTTCCCTTTTCTCTTTTATACAGGTGTTTCATGGCAGACACATAAAATAACTATTTATTTGTAGCGTTTTTATTTTTTCTTCCTATCATTCTAGGCTTCTGCTTAGGATTGGGGGAGATCATGTCAATATCAATTTCTTTAGAGGGAAATAAATTTTCATCTATCTCCTCTCTTCTATGCGTATTTTGAGGGGTGTGCATGCACACGTGTGTGTGAGTGTGTGTGTGTGTGTGTACATGCCTGTATGCACTGATTCCTCCAGCTCAACCCCCTTGGTGAGGCTCGTCTAGTCTGACTCTGACTCTGCAGTGTCAGTCAGTCACCCTTTCCCGGTGGGAAGCTCGTTCCAAGGGCAGTTGGCTGACTGGCTCCCATTCATTCCGAAGATCTCAACTGTAGCTTCACCTGCTCACCTCCCTGAGCACGATATGCTGATGTCTGTTTCCTTCATCAGATTTTTCTCAAAGCCTAGCATAGCATTTGGCACATTGTAAGAGCTCAGTACATATTTGAAGCTGAGAGCTACCCTGAGAATGTCTGCTAGAAATAAACCTATTACCGCCCTTATTCATTCCAAAACACCAAGAATCCCAGCACATTCTTTTTCGGCCCTGGCAAGAAGCATTAGTTGTCAAGGTGTGGGTCTCTGGACCAGCAGCCTCAGTATTACTTGGGAACTTATTAGATATGCAGAATCAGAAACTTTGATTTTAATAATCTGTGTTTTAACAGTTCCTCCAGGTCATTCTGCTACAGGCTCAAGTTTGAAAGGAATATTTCAAAAATTTTCTTGTTAGCACAGCATTATAGGGCAATTTTAAAATATCACCTATGCATGGGAAGTAATTGTTTTATTTTCTAACTGTTTAACTATGGTTTTTATATCCTTTTTTTCCCCCTGAAAAAATCTGGAAGCGGAGGTACAGCTGTGTCTAGTTTGGCCTTCCTGTTTTGTGTTACTTCAGACAGGTAAGGCCTCGTCCATAGGTGGAGAAATGGTTATTTGGTCCAGCAGAATTTAAAAGGACACAAAAATATCTCTCCTTTTTTCCCCCCCAGAAAGGTGATGCCTTATGTTCAGTCTTTGGCTATAAATTCCTCTGGCTTACATACTATTAGATGACAGAGATCCCTGGCAGGGATAATGCATTAACTTGTTAATGAAGTATATTCTATTAAAAGTGGGTTGGTGGCAGAACTGGTGTTCCAGGATTTACCATTTTAAGCTTCAACGACTTGCAAATGATCCCAAAGACTCAGGACACTGAGTTAATTGTGCATTTTGCAGCGAGAGCCAGTTATACCCCTCTCTGGTGAGGGAGCCTAGCAGATGACCCAGAATCTTTATCTTAAAGCAGCTTAAAAAAATCTTTGCCATTTTGTTGTTTTCTATAAAAAAAGGGAGAAGGAATAAAAGGCATAAGTCTAATGGGATTGTTATGAAGACTAAATGAGTTAATATATGTGGAAGACCTGTTAAATACTTAACATGTGAGGTATTATGAAAATTGCCTCCTTGTTTCTTTAATTATAACTCTTGTTAGAGTTTATCACTATTCTATTTGAAGAAATTACAGCTATGGATTTTGAAAATTGGCTACAGGATCTATACACTTGAAGAGTCCATATTTTGAGGCAGACCAAGGTCTTATCAATATCAACAGTGTGGATTCTGGTCAGCTGCTAGTTTGAATGGGCAGGGGGAGGACAGGACAATCTGGGTGCATGGGAGTTGGGTGTGGAAGATGGGATGTTACCAGAAATGGGAGGTAGGCCCTGAAATGAGCTGTGAAATGAAAATGAGTGTTTCTGCTGAAGATAAATTTTGCCCAAGTGAGACAGTATTCCTGCCTTTTTGGGAAGAGTTCAAGTGGTAATTTTCTATGTTATCAGCTAATATAGTTTTAGCAGAAGGAAGTGTCAGATGAGATGTATGTAAAAAAACAAGCACCGGCCTAGCATTTTAGGCTAACATATTTAAAATGGGGCCCAAAATAGGAGATTTTTTTCCTGTTCATTATAGTTAAATACCAAGGTTGCATGGATGCTTTTTATATATGCCCAGAATTCTTTAGTGAGCTTAGGATGGCTTGCAGAATTCCTGTTAGGAGTAGAATCCCAGGACATCTGCCAAGATGTATTACTTAATGTTCTTTGTTCCTCAAAGGTTCAGTAAGCAAAAGGGGTTATTCTGAGCAAGCTGCTGGGATGATGACAGGAACAAACACCTTGATGTATAAATTTGAGACCTTTAACCTCTTAGCTGTCAAATTTCAATATTTCTGGTCACAATGTTAAATGCTCTCTAGTATCCATTTCAGAGAGCTCAGATGGAAAAATCAAAGTTCACTTTTTTATTTACACACTGTTAGTAAGTTGTTAAAAGAAGAATAAAACAAGGTGACTGCTGGCCATATTTTGTATTTGTAGCTTTATTGCTTCAGCATAATAAACCAGAACCTCTGTTTTCTCTAGAATTTACCATGCATGCTCAATGACTTAGTGTTATTGCCAGTTCCACATCTCCTACTTTTTAAGAATGATAAACACAGCATGCTGAATGAAGGTAAAATTCAAAACCAGGACTATGAAGGGTAGAGGGAAATGTGGGGAAAAACATGACTTTAAAGCCTTTTCATTTAAAATAAAATGTGTGTGGATGCATGGGAAGGACACAGAACATGCCTGCACAGTTTATCTCTCATTCTTTCTTACAGTCATGTGTATAATAATAACCTAAGGCATACTACTGGGATGGCCAACAGGGACCTCTTATTCCGTTATGTGGATGCATGGTTGCCTTTCTTTTAGTAGTAAAGCCAGGTGTGTGTGTGTGTGTGTGTGTGTGTGTGTGTGTGTGTGTGTGTGTTTTGTCTTGTGCAATTCTGTAGACACGTCCTCCATCATAATGACCTTTCTGACAGCAGATGGGCGGGGGAAAAATGGTTTGAGAAAACCATTTTCCTTTCCTGCAGTAAGTAATAATTACTTGCAGTGTGTGACAACGATGGAGTAGACACACTTACCCAAGGACCTGTACTGGAAACTTCCTTTGGCGCTCTCATTTTATTCTTAGTTAATACTTTTGTGCCAAATGCAATGTTTAAATGTTATCTTTTTAGAAATTTGTAAAGCTTGGAAACTATTCAATTCCATAGATGTCTTTCTGGGACTCACTAGGCTGGATTGACCTGAGCCCAGGCAGGCTCCATGCATCTCCATGTTCTATGTCTCTCTGTCCTGCCGGGCACTGCAGCCATGGCACCATGGCAAGAGCCACTGTGGGCCACTGCAGAGAGTGGACAGTGACAAAGGAGCTTCCCATCAGATCGTGCATCACAGGACCCTAGGAAGGTGAGTAATGACCATGTGCCTGTTGGCCCAGGGAGCTGCCCATTCTCCATCCATACACATTGGAAGACTTGTCTATTGACAGAGATGTTCAGCTTATTTAAGTCCATTTCAAATACTGGTAAACTAAACTTTTAGATAAAAAAATCATTGTGGAAAATGTATCCATATTTGTGACAGTAGAAAGTATCCATGCACATCATGCCACTCAGAGAGAGGTCGCATGGTGGGGACAGCTTCTAAGTTTGATTAAGATTTATTTATTTTATACACTTATTACTCTTGGGTATTATATCATTTCCTATCTATTAATCTTCCTTTAGTAAATACAGAGTTCAGTGAAGGAGGAACTGGTAGTTAAGTATACTTTTAAAAAGTATCATAACTTACAATAGTGCTTGGCACAAAATTGACATTTAGTATACATTTGTTAAAAGAACAAAGTTATGTTAAATGTCTAAAATACTTGAGACTAGGTATACCTAGTTATAAGTTAACCTTTAAGATTTTCCATATAGTCCTTTCTGTTGCAGTTTTCAAATAACATTTATCTTGGTGACATCTGCTTGCTTTTCTGGAATTTCTTTATTTGCATATTTCTTTATGGAACAGAAGGATAACATTTCATTAACCAGCATTCTTCTTAGGGCAGTTGTGTTATCTATTTGAGGGAAATGCTTTTAAAAAAATATATATTTTATTGATTTTTTACAGAGAGGAAGGGAGAGAGATAGAGAGCTAGAAACATCGATGAGAGAGAAACATCGACCAGCTGCCTCTTGCACACCCCCTACTGGGGATGTGCCCACAACCAATGTACATGCTGTTGACCAGAATCGAACCTGGGACCTTTCAGTCTGCAGACCGAGGCTCTACCACTGAGCCAAACCGGTTTCGCCAATTTGAGGGAAATGCTTTTATAGAAGCTTGAGGTACTGAAGAGACTCCCAGAGGGGCCCTGAAGGTGGGCTTGTCTGGTCTGCATGAGAAGAGGGGAATATCCTGTCTGTTGTCCTGGAAGAAATAGAGGAAGAGAAAGAGGGAAAAGGAGGGTGGAGGCTCTAAGGGACTGGCTGGAAGGCTGTACATTCTCTGACATCAACTCTTCCTCTGATTCTATTCCAAAACATTTTTGCAATATTAATTCACCAAATGCTTGAGTTTGAATATTTTTGTGTGTGTATAAACTGCCTCTGTGAAAAGTTATCTTTGGGAGAGAGTTTCACTACAATAAACTAAAAGTGGGAACTGAGGCAACATGTACAGCTGCTGATACACAGAGATAAAACGATGCTTAAGTAGAAAGTTCTGGTTGTCCCCTGAAGCCACAGGGGTGCTTTAGATGGTCAGGAGCTCAGGGATAGATGTCTGGTCAAATTTAGCTAGCTTTCCGAGGGACAAGGAGGATTTTACATATCTTGTGTAAAGATGAGCATGCACTGACTGCTGTAGACATTCTCTGAGAGTGGATATTTGGGTGACTGAAGAGTGCTTCCTGGGGCAGAGTCGCTCTATATTTTCACATAAATCAGGGAGCTAGTGAGTGAAATTGTCAAGGTGTGCTTCCAGGGATTGGTGATAGTTGGATGTAGGAGCCACTGGTGCAAAGCACACTCTTCTCCCACGCAAAGGTGCTGCCCTCTCTCTAGGATACTACACCAAGGTTCACATGCCTCCAGGGCAGCCACCTTGAAGCACTTTACCAACGTTCACATAATAATTTTTCAGATGTCTATTATTTTTAAATTTATTTATTTTAAAATATATTTTATTGATTTTTCACAGAGAGGAAGGGAGAGAGATAGAGAGTTTAGAAACATCGATGAAAGAGAAACATCCATCAGCTGCCTCCTGCACGCCCCCTACTGGGAATGTGCCTGCAACCAAGGTATGTGCCCTTGACCGGAATTGAACCTGGGACCCTTGAGTCTGCAGGCTAATGCTCTACCCACTGAGCTAAACCGGTTTTGGCTCAGATGTCTATTTTTAAATTGGGATGAGTGCTAGTTTTTCTAAATTTAGCAGGAAGGTCTAATTTTCTTGATGACTCTTTTTATGTTGGCTGCTAAGATTAGAATAAGCTCTTTATTTAAGAACTGCCTTCAGTGAGCCAAATTGGCATATTTCTATCTAGGGATAGGCTTTCCTAAGGCCACTGAGTGGCAGACTCTCCAGAGTCAATTTAGAGGTCATAGAACATTAAACCATAAAAATATTTAGGCATAGATTCCTCTTTTTGCACCTTCTAAAGTTTTTGCTCTCATCTCTACTGTTGTAATTACCATGTCATATGAAATTATCAGACCCACCTCTCCCAATTTATTGCAAGCTCTCAAGAGCCAGGACCAGACCTTATTTATCTTTTTATTTTCAGCACTTTGGACAGGGGTATGGATCCTGAAACCTGCTCATTAAATTTGGGTGGAATGAATGAATGGATGGATGGGCCTGATCTCCTTATTTTCACATGAAAACAGTAAGACTTTCCTGAAGATGCAGAGTGAGCTGGTGGCAGAGTTAGGACCAGAAAGAAGTTTTCTGACGTAAGGGTTCTTTCTTAACTTTCCCTGTCAAACATTTACTTGGAACGAGGACCACACTTAACACAGGAACAGAGTAGCACCTGCTGTAATTTAGGCTGTACCTAAAGAGGTGGGGCCACTTATGGCCTAGGTAACTGGAGAAAGATAGGGATGTGGTGATACTTGTCTATTGGCAGCACTAGCCTTACCTAAGGATCCGAATTGTGACTTTTCTCATTTATCCCTGAAAAATATCTTCAAGGGAGAAGTATATTAAAAGAAAAAATGCTTCTCTAAAGCTGAGTAGTGAATATTTTAGAACTTATTTATGAAACAAAGAGAGAAATGTCTTTGGGGTGAGAGCCAAGGGAGGCAAGAGGCTCCCTGCCTGTGTCTGCTTCACTGGGAGATGGGAAAATTACTGCTGAGGCTAGTTGCCCCCCTGACACTGCTTTCTGCACAGCATTCTTCAAAATCACAAGTGTCTGCTCAAAACCATGAAATGGCTTCATCAGAATAAAACCTGGGGTTTGACAATGGTCCACAAGGCCCTACTTGATGTAGGGGCAACTATCCTTCACATATTACTACTCCAACTTTGACTCTTACAATGCTGCCCTTGCTGATGTATTTCAGCACAATGGTCTCTTGCTATTTATTGCACATCTCTAGCGCACCATTTACTACCTATGTATGGACAATCTCCTCTTTCTGCTGTGCTGTGCCCCCAGGTATCTGCATAGCTTGCTTCCTAACTTCATTTAGGGCTTGGTTAAACTATTTCCTTATCAGAGTCTTTCTTTTTTATTAATTTAATTTTTTTTACTGTTTAAAGTATTACAAATAGTAGTACATATGTCTCCCTTTTCCCCCAATTGATCTTCCCCCAGCCTCTCCTACCCCCAGACACATGCCCTCACCCCTTTCCCAGTGCCTGGCATCCATTGGTTATGTTTCGGTTAATCTCTTACCACCCCACCCCCAACCCTCCCCAGTCTTCCTGCTGTAGTTTGACAGTCTGTTGGATGCTTCTCTTCCTCTGTATCTATTTTTGTTAATCAGTTTATAATGTTTTTTATTATTCATAAATATCAGAGTCTTTCTTGATCATCTTATTTGAAATAGCAGCTCCTCATTCCCATCACCCTGTTACTCTATTTATTTTTCTTTATTTAATTGATCATTCTTCTTTCCTTTCTCCCTTACCTTATTGTGTAGCTTACTCCATTAGAGTAAGCTTTTATAAAATCAGAGTTTTATTTCTGTTGTGAACTGCCAAATTCCAAGCATCTAGCACAGTGCCTGAATTAAGTGAATAACTTTGTATGGGTTCAGGGAAGGCAAAATAATTCAATAGAGCTAAAATTTAACATTGATAGAAGGGTACATCTGTTTCATAGAGTTTGGCATTAGAAAGCTTAAATTTAAATGCTGCTGGCATGCACTCTCCTTGGCCTTTGGCATGTGTTCGTCTCTGAATATGGATGAGTGGCATTGAACAGACTATTGTAGAATTATTGTTGGGTTAAGCCCTCTGCACAGTTAATTTTAGGGGTAGAGGTCACTGAAAGCAAAGTTGAATGTCAGATAAGCCTTAGTCTTCATATACCAGCAGCATCTGCAGAAGATGAATGATTTACCTTCTTTTTTATTGTAAATGTTTTTTTGTGCCTTAAAAAATCATTCTGGTAGAAAATGTCAAGTAGCAAATGCCACTCCTGACAATTTTCTTCATATACTGCACACCAAGCTGCATGGCTGATGGAGAAGAATTGAGGCCCCAGGGAAAGCTTGAAGGGAATGGAAACAAATAAGAGCAGGATGGAAAACAGGTTTGTAAAGAGAAAGTTATTTCATTTCTGTGCCATTCATACCTGAAGGAGCTACAAAGGAGAAGGAACTGCCCAAATTATGTCCTCTCTTCTTATCCTCCACTTGGTTCCAGTAGAGAATCACCCAGTTTTAAGCTTCCATAGCTGTCAGGCCATGTGGCTAAGTGGTTGTAAAGCTCTTGAGGAAGCCTTGGGTGGGGTGGTAGCTGCAGTGTACTCAACCTCTCCAGCTCACCCAGACTGACTGAGCTAGGATTTAATGTTGCAGACAGTGCTACTTGTCAGGCCTCATTAGGATTGCTGGACAGTAGGTGCTGGCATTCTTACTCTCTTTTTTGCCTCCACCCATAAAACCTAACCTAGGTCTCTTCATGAGATTTATACCAGTCTAGTTTCTAGTGCTTTGTTGGGCTCATTCTGTCACTCATCAGTTAGATTTGGTCTTCACATATGATCATAAGAGGCTATTATTCAAGGGCTAGAGGCCCAGTGCACAAAATTTGTGCACTCTTGGGATAGGGGTCCCCTCAGCCTGGCCTACACCCTCGCACAGTCTGGGCCCGCCCCCCACAATGTAACGCCCATGCAGAGAGAGGCCCCACCCATGCACCACCACGGGGTAGCCTAGGCCTCCCACTTTGGGGTGATTGTGGAGCCCCTGATTCATTGCCCCGTCAGCTGGTGGCCTGGACCTCCCTCTGTGGGATGATCATGGGGCAATGGTGCCACCTTCCCCTCCCCCAAAACCAATTGCATCGCACCCGCCGTGGCTGGCCTGGCACCAGTGGGTATCATAGCGTGGGCGTCCTAACAGTCATTCCGCTGTTTGGCCATTTGTTCGATTTGCATATTACGCTTTTATTATTATAGATAGTTTAATCAATAGTTTTCCATTATATACATAAATCAAGAGTTCTGTCACTCAAATTTATTTTAACAAACTGTAAGTCTGCTGAAACCGGTTTGGCTCAGTGGTAGAGTGTCGGCCTGTGGACTGAAAGGTCCCAGGTTCAATTCTGGTCAAGGGCATATATCTTAGTTGTGGGCACATCCCCAGTAGGGGGTGTGCAAGAGGCAGCTGATCGATGTTTCTCTCATCGATGTTTCTAGCTTTCTATCCCTCTATTCCTCCTCTCTGTAAAAGCTCAATAAAAATATAATAAAGATAAAACAACTGTAAGTTTTTAAGATCACAGCATTTGTGTGATATATCCAAATTCCTTAGGCAATTAAATTCACAAGTTTTTGTTTTATTTACCCATAATATTTGTGTGTATATTGCTATTACCTATGAATACCCTCATTTGACAAAGGGGTTCAGAAGTGTCCTGAAACTTGGTGTATCCACCTATGTATTCCTCACTAGCATTGGTTTATGCCTCCTTTGTACTTTTATTCTTACCATCTGTTTTTGCTTGGAATGCTCCCTTTCTCTCTTTTTCTTTGCCATTCAATAGAGGTATATAAACAGTTATTAAAATTATACTTATTTTTTCAAGACCTAGCTTAAAGTCCACCTCCTTTGGCAAGCTTTTCCTGGTATTCCAAGTTGGTAATCTGATGAGATGCTAGGACCATTCCCCTTCTCCAAGGGCTGCAGGAAATTTAATAATGTCACAAGGTTGACCAGTGGTAAGAATCCTGAACACTGTTTTGAGCAATGAACAAAACAGGTGTTACCTGCTAGGTCTGAGGATAGTCTATGGTCAAACAGTAGCTTGGTCTCAAAGATAAAGTCATTAGGGCTCCAGGTAGGCTAAGGGGAGAGGAAGATCAGCAAGTGGCTCAGCTAGATTAGTGAGAATGCAGCCCCTCTTGGGAGCCCACCCAATCCTTCTACATGGAGCTACAGTGCTTGTGATATTATAGCATTTTGTGCCTCAATCACAAGATATTTAAGCTTCAATTTAATATCTTTCCCAGTGGATTATAACTCCTTGAGAAAAGGGATAGATTCTTTTAAAAAAATATTTTATTGATTTTTTACAGAGAGGAAGGGAGAGGGATAGAGAGTTAGAAACATCGATGAAAGAGAAACATCGATTAACTTTCTCTTCCTGCACACCCCCTACTGGGGATGTGCCCACAACCAAGATACATGCCCTTGATCGGAATCGAATCTGGGACTCTTCAGTCCCCAGGCCAATGGTCTGTCTACTGAGTCAAACTGTTTAGGGCAAGGATAGATTCTTAATGTTTTTCATCTTTATAGTGTTTTCTACACAGTAGGCACTCAGTGTTTATCAGTATGAATGTAAATAAAGACAGTCAGGATCCAAGGGTCTGTTGAGATCCTTTTGTGCCCCTGTTGGAGGGCTAAGCACATCTGTCCTGGGCTGGGTGTTAATAGGTAAAACCTGGGAGTCCTAGAGCTGTTTCGGTGTTGATCCTGGGGAGGCCAGCTGATAAAGAATAGTTTTGTCTTTATTTTTAGAAGCTCAGCTTCTGAGGCTGTATCTTTGAGTTTGAGATAGGGTTCTAAACAGGAATTGGGGCTCTGTCAAGAGTGAAAAAAATCAATAATCTAATCAAGCCTTAGAATAGACTTAAGACCATGAAATGAATACTAGTTCCAAATATAACCTTCAGGCACCTTTAATGAAGTAGTTCTAATCTCTTGGACATATTTAAAGAGACCTTCTATAATAGAGAGAACATGATGCCCCATTTCTTTTATGACCCTGGACACCCTGTCACTGAAGCTCAGGTCTTCCTGTTCTCGAGTTAGAATTAGTTACTACCTCTTTTGCTTTTCTTTACCTACTGATTCTGTATGCCCTTTTCCACACCCACCATTGATTGTAGCTCAAACCTGCTGCTGATTCTGTATGCCCTTTTTCACACCCACCATTGATTGTAGCTCCTTTAATAGTCCTCTCCATAAAGTCCTGGAAGAGACTCCAGTCCAACTCACTGATTTTATGGGAACAGATGATTTGCTTAAGGTCAGGAAGCATCTGAGATCAGGACCCAGGCATCCTTAATACAAATTCTAATTTTCTTTTTATTTTCTTCTGTTATAGAATAAATTTTTGTGTCTCCCCAAATCCATATGTTGAAATCAATTTCCAAGGTGATGTTATTTGGTGGTGGGACATTTAGGAGGTGATTACCTCATGAAGGTAAAATCCTCAGGAAGGAGTGTAGTGTTCTTATAAAAGAGACACCAGAAAGCTCCCTCACCCTTCACACCATGTAGAGGCACAGCAAAAAGACAACTGTCTATGAGCCAGGAAGCAGGCTCTCACCAGATACTGAATCAGTTGACATCATGGTCTTGACTTCCCAGCCTGCAGAGCTGTGAGAAATAAATTTCTGTTGTTTATAAGACATCCTATGGTGTTTTGCTTTATTTGTTAGCCCAAGTGGACTAAGAAGTCCTCTACTATGGACTTATTTGATGCTCTTATTAAGGTGTTGTTCTGAAGGATCTTAGGCCTTTAAGTCAGCCCATGTGTAATTATTTGACATGTGGCCTTGGATAAACTTTTGGAGTCCTATGTTGGAAGAGGAGGGACAGATGAGAACGCCTCTTACTAGACAGTCTCAGGAGCCTGCAAAAGAGAGGGCAATGACTGCAAAGTCAAAATATGACTTTGTAAAAATCTTATTTAATTAAAAGTCAGCTACTGAATACTTTATACATAAGAATTAACTTAATTACAATAAAAGAACTTGTTGATTCTTTAGTGCAGTAAAAGTACAATAATATTACTTTGTTTTTATTTGAATCACGAATAAAGTATTTATTCATGCTTGGCAAGGTTTTACCGAGATTGTCAGAAAGGCCAGTTTCTCTAAAAATGGGCTGTATTTTGTAGGTAGTCTTTGCCATATAGATAGACATTTTTTTTGTGTGTGTGCCATGCATCCGTGTACATTTGTTTTTTTGAAGATAACCCTTGGACAGAGTTGCTTCCTGAGCATATGCATTTAGCTGAAAAGATAGATGTGTGGTCAGAAGCTCTTGCCCATGTCTGGTTAAGAGTTTTTGTTAATGGTGTTCCAGGTATGGGTCCTGTCTGCTTCAATAGCTCTTACCACTATTTTAAAATGAACAGCAGTTGGGCTTTGTCCGTATGGAAAATGCAGGCTTTTTGTGATGAGTACATTTGGGACTAAGATGCATCTTTATCACCTTCTTTCTTTCCCCTTCTTCCTTTAATGGCTCATTGAGGTGTATTAGCCCATCTCTTTAAGACCACCAATAAAGTTATTCTGGACTGCTCTCCCACTGTGGGCTTCTTTGAACCTTTCTGTGGGCTCCTATAATTGGATCAGACACATTGCTAAGATCTCATGTCTTTTCCTCTCTAAAATGCAAGGTATCCTAACACTCAGACACATATTTACATGTGTGTATTGATTGATCAGCTAACTGGGAGTATAGCTAAACGACCACAGGAAACAAAGTTTGCTCTAACATCCAATTTGGAGAGAAACCCAGGTAGAATATGTGGGCCTTGTTATGTTATAAATATTCAGAGAAAACCAGGTAGAATATGTGGGCTTTGGCATGTTCTAAATATTCAGAACATCTTATCCTTCCCAAATCTCTTTTCAGAATTGAAATTATACTCAGAGGAGAGATTACAATAAGAAAGCTTTTGGAGAAAGGCTCTCAAAACAATAATTCAGAGTACCTGAAAAGACACTTCTTCTAAGAAGACATGTAAAAGGTCAACAGATACATGAAAAGATGTTCAACTTCACTAGCTATTAGGAAAATGCAAATCAAAGCTACATGAGATACCATCTCACACATGTTACCAATAAGACAAATAATAACAAGTATCGGATAGGTTGTGGAGGAAAAGGAAGCCTCATTCATTGCTGGTGGGAATGTAAAGTAATACAGCAACTATAGAAAACAGTATGGAGATTCTTTCAAAAATCAAGAATAGAGTTACTTACCATATGGCCCTGCAGCTCCTCTTCTGGGTGTCTATCAAAAAAACTTGGAAACACGTATTTGCAAAGATATATGCACCCTATGTTCACTGCAGCATTATTCATAGTTGCCAAGACATGTAAACAACTGAAGTGTCCTTCCATAGATGTTTGGATAAAGAAGACATGGCACATATATACAATGGAATTTTAGCCATAAAAAAGATGAAATACTGCTATTTGCAACAACATGGATGAACCTTAAGAATATCATGTTAAGTGAAATAAGTCAGACAGAAAAAGTCAAGAACAATATAATTTCACTCATATGTGGGATATAAAGATAGAAGTAGCAAGCAAACAAATAAGAAAAACAAACATAAACTCGTAGATACAGACAACAGTATGGTGGTTACCAGAAGGAAAGGGATTTGGGATTTAGTAAAGGGTAAAAGGGGCCACGTGTATGGTGATGGAAGAAGACTTGACTTTGGATGGTGGACACACAATACAATATACAGACAATGTATTATAAAATTGTATACTTGAAACCTATATAATTTTATTAACTAATGTCACTCTAATAAATTTAATTAAAAATTCTTCAACTAATTTTAATTTTAAAATACATATCACAATTGCTCAGCTAAAGGCTTTTCATTCTAATGATTTTTGAAAAATTATACTACACTTTTGGATCTTCCCCTTTTTGGGGTGTGTATGACGTTTTCATCTGTATATACACTACATAAATGCAATATAAAAAGTGATATTTTCACATATGGTTTTAGGTAAAATTCATTTACCAATGTATACAACACAGCAGTTTCTAGTGAGAAGGAGTAAATTTGAGTTGCATACCATGTTTGGATGCACTCAAAATGTTTTGCTTTGTGTGCAAATGCCAAGTGCTAGGGGATGAAGTGTTGGCACCTTCTTGTGACTATGCAGCAATTGCATGTATGAGCTGGTTCTAGGTTTTGAAGTGTTTTCTTCCTTAGATTTTATTTTGCCCAGAGGGTGATTTTCTGTGTTATAACTTTATTTTCAAGTGCAATTTAAGTGCAAGATAACCACGAGCCCCCAAAAGGTTGAAAAATTGATGAAGAAAATGATGCAGAAAGAAGGAAGAATGACTATAATAAACTTTCATCACATTCACATTATATTTTATGTGCAAACTGTATTTATTTACTTTCACATTGCTGTTTATTACCTATATACTTGTTTTCAGTGTTCAGCTGCTATACTTTTTTAAACCTGGGAAAATAGTTTGATAGTTTGGATATCTTTACATGGGAAGGGACAATCACATTTTTTTTTCTATTCTAATGAATGATTTAAATTTTTTTTTTTTTTTTTTTTTTACTTAATGGCTTTTTACTTTACAGATTTTCTAGAAATAAGCATAAGTCCCTAATAGGGATCAGTGTAGCAATCTGTTCACCAACACAAAACCTGTGTATGGACTAGATTTGGCCAGTAAGATACTAGTTTGTGACATTTAATGAAATGATGGCTGCAAAAGTACTGTAAAAATGTTAAAGTGCTAAACAAGCATGGGGAGGATTATTCTAGGACCTTCAGGGTTGGGGGTTCAGAGCAGTGCTTCTATTCCTTAGGAACAACCTTTCCCATGAATTTTTCCAGCCCTCCCCTTCATGATGCCCTGGGTCTAGAATAAAATTTGGACTTTCTGTCCATTTCCTTTTGAGATCAGTCAGCTTCCTGAGCCTGCTGGTTAAGCTAAGAACCTGGACGCGGGCTTGTTAATTGCCTGGGGATTGTGTGGGACAGTGGAGAGGACAGAGAATTAGGAGTTAGGAGTTGGGGTGGGCTTTGGCCTTGTTGCAGTTTCATTGTTTGACTTTGCCAACACTTGTTCATATGTTTATGGAAGGCCTACCGAGTACCAGACATTGTTTCTAGGCACTGAAGGTTGAACCGTTAGCAGAACGGTGAGTTCACATTCTTGTGGTTGCATCAGAGATAATCTTCCCTCCTTGTTTAATACCTGCTACTGCCTGGATAAATGAACTCAGATACTCCACAGGAAACCACTGAGTATTAGGGGAAGAAGGCATTCTCAGTGGCATACAGGAATTAAAAGGAAGCATAAAATTTTAGCATGAATTATATGGGCTGGTGGGTGAGGTTGATTGGGAGATCTAAGACACCAGCTTTGTGAATTGGTTTGCTCTTTGATGGTGTTTACAAGATGCTGCTGTTCATGCATGAACAGCTAGCTTCAGACCCAGAGCCATGTTGTAGCAGACCAATGAGTTGGGTTGAAGGATAAAGTAGTCATGTGGATAGCCAGATCTGTAAGCTGCAACTAGTCAAATCACGGAGAAATCAGTAGTGTAACATTTATAGCTGAATATCTCTAAAAGATATCCATTTTCTCCTTTTCAGGGAAGCTTGGCAAAACACCTTTCCTTGATGAAAATGGCTCCTCCTTACTCTGGCCTTTGAGATATCTTGATTTCCCATGTGGACTTTACATTTAAAATACTTTCCACACATTTATCTCCTTATAATCCATTTTCTTCTTCCTCTCCTTTTTCTTTTTCTTCCCCTCTTCCTTTTCTTCCTTCTTTTTTCCTTTTCTCTTTTCTTCCTCTTTCCTCAATTAAGGTAGAAAATGATTACAATGATCTGTGATAAATTACTGTTCCTATTGAGGATTTAAAAGACAACTTTTATAAGAACCCCCAAGAAAACAAAGCGAAGGTGGCTTTGCCATCAAGGAACCTGGGCTTCACATCTGCTTTTCTAAATAGAAAAAAGACCTCAGATGCCTTGAAAAAGAGCTGATAAATACTCCTGTGTTGCTTTAAACCAGGTGAATCCTGTTTAAACTAAAACAGGTAATTGCTTACCACACCCTGAAAGTGGACTAATCATGAGAGAAAAATTAGTTATAGCAATTGGGACTGTCTTAATGGACCATTGTCAAGTGGTTAGAGAAGGACAACAACAAAAACAACAAAAAATGATTACGATTCATTGTCAGGAATTTGAGTGGAAGCTGTAATCAAGAAATAGCAGCCACTTAGTTAAGATCTCTGAGGTGAGTCAATTGGATCTTATCTTTTCCTTTGTAACTGTTGATGTACCATTACTTTGACAAGGTTTCTCTATGCTTTTTATTAATTAAATTCTTTGAGGCCCTCTATCAGAAATGCCCTAATTGAAATCACTCCGACATTTTACCCTAAGGATCTATTGCGAACATTGGGACTACATCCTTCAATGTCTCCTCTATGAAATCTCATGTGAAAAATATTTTTTCTTCTTGTTGAGTGCTTAGAAAGGCTTTATTTCTTTTAAAGAGCTGTTTTGTAATTTTTTTTATTGTTTGAAGCATTTCAAATAGTAGTACATATGTCTTCTTTTTTCCCATCTTGACCTCTCCCCAAGCTTCCCCTCCCCCCTATATGCCTTCACCTGCCCCCCCCCCCCATGTCTTGTATCCATTGGTTATGTTTATATGTATCATATAAGTCCTTAGGTTGATCTCTTACAGCCCCCCCCCCAACCTCTCTTCCTTCCTGCTATAGTTTGACTATCTTTTCAACGGTACTTTATAACTATTTTTCCTCATTTCTTTTCTTTGAAAAATCTTGCAACTGCAGACTAGAAATAAACATATAATAACAAAAAACATTTGAGCCCCAATTTCAATGTCCAACAGTTCTGAGACCCAGTTTCAATGTCAAATAGTTCCTTATGTGTACATGTCAGCAATGATATCTGGATGATGGACAGATGGTGGCAATGCAAGTCTGACCCTCTCTGGTTTGGTCCTGGGCAACCTGCAGCAACGCATAACTGCTGACTGCTATCGTGGCCAGGTGTCGTCAGCGTCTTCCATCTCTGGACTGTTTCTCCTCTGGTCTTTGTGGTTGGAGCAGACCTGACAACTCCTCTAAAGAGCTGCTTTTAAGTATTTTATGTTTTTGGTCTATTTGGACAAGAAGAGCTACTCATGTCTCTACTTTCCCTTCGGTTTCCAGGAGAGTCAAATTTGATAGTCAACCTATACCAATTATGTAGATCCTTATGCCTTGCATATCCATTTACCATCCTTAGTCTTTTCCTACTCTTACTTGCATTTTACTTCTGGTCTGGATTTTTAAAACCTCTTCCCTCCCACCCCTAACATGTTGCTATGTTTTCCCAGGGGAGAGCCTCAAGTCTTCTGTGAAATTCCCTTTTTTCTACTCAGACTAGCATTATCTGAGCTCAGGTTCTCATATTTCTCAGTAGAGTTTCTGCAACAATCTCCTATTTGAACTCACAGCCTCCTGACTTATGTTCATGATATCCATTCTGCTGGAGTTCTCTCTTGAGAATTCAGATCTAAGCACAATGCTCCCATGCTTAAAACTCTGCCTTGACTCCCCTTCTCTATGAAAGACACACACAAACAAACAAGTTATCTATGTTCTGCCTAGCTAATGTAAGGTCCTTTTTATATGCTCCATACTTCTGTAAATTTTGTTGAATGAGCAACAATATAATTATTACCGTTTTCACTGTAGCATTAATTTTTATATCCAATAGCATGGGGACTTAGTAAATTTCCTTTATCAAAAAGTAGTTGAGTACCACATTCATCTACCTGAGATTAAAAGGAGTAAAAAGGGTATTGAAGGATGGGAAGATTGTCACTTGGTTGAGGCCACGTGGCAGCAGTCTGGCAGTTTAGTAATATCCAGAAGCTAATTAACTGTACTAACCACTTGTCAACCTAAATATTTTCTAGGCTTCTCCCTTAATCCAGAGGGAACCAAAAATATAAATAGCTCCTACCAACCCCATTTTAAAATATCAACTTCTTCTCTAAATCTCTTTGCCAACTACCAACTTCTTTGGTGTAGAAGCAAGATAGTTTTACATATTATAGTTCAATTGGAGTTTAATTTTTTAATATTCTCTGCATTAGCTAACTATGCAATCCTGAGTAATTTCAGTTTTAGAATTCTGGATAAGATGAGACTGCTAGATTGGATTATCTCAAACCATCCTTCCAGCTCTCTGGATTAAGTAGAATGTTCTTGAAAAAGAATCAGCAAATATACAGATCTCCTAATACATTTATTTACTAGCAAATGTTTATTGAGCACCTATTGTATGCCTATGGCATACAGAGAAGATTCAGATTTCAAGGAACAACTGTTTTTCCATCATGGAGTTTTAACTTTAGTTAGGGATTTCATAAATATCCTCAGCACAAGATAGTAATATGTTGATGCCATTAGAAACATGCAGACCATAGTGTTATAGTGTTGGAGTGAGTTAAACTCAGGTATCATCTAGTCTAAGCATGTCAAACTCAAAGCTAGTGGGCTGCAAGTTTGAAATGCTTGATCTGGTCTCTGCTTCTCAAATTATGTCCATGGGCCAGCAGCTTCAGATTCACCTGGGTAGAATCTCAGGCTCTACTCGAGACCCACCGAATCAGAATCTTCATTTTAACCAGATCCCCAGGTTATTATTATTCTTGTTAAAACTTGAGAAGCAGAGATCTGGTCCAAATTCTATCATTTTACAGATGAATAGGCCCATACACATGCCCCACCAAGAACAGCAGTTGTGGGTTCAATCCTGACTGAACCAGCAAAGTTATCTCTTCCTTCAATTGCAAAATATACCTGTGAACCTAAACTTTGCAATTCAAGCCAGATTGGCAGATTCGGCCTCATGTTGCCTATTGTACCTTCTTAGATCATATTAATTGCTGTTTCTCACTAATAAAATCAATGCCCCATTGGGGGGGGGGGGTAAAGACACATATGTAATACCGTAATAAAGAAAAAAAAATCAGTGCCATGTCTCATCCTTACATTCTCTTTGAAATGCGAAAATGTTGGCATTCCTCAAAGGGGAGAGGAAAATTCCTGCTTCTGCAGAAGAAATTCCAAGAATAGATTAATACTTTATCATTAGATCTATAACCACCAATGGGAAAAACCCCTAAATACTTCCAAACACACACCCTACTGAGAGAGGGTCATGAAAATCATCTGTCTACAGGTGCAGGCCATGGAATGAACTCCTCCAAATGGGCCCCGTAGGCCAAGTGGAAATCATGAAAATGAAATGAGATTACAGTTTCTCAGTGAGCCTTTCTATGTTCTAACAGGTAGAAACAGTACTGCCCAGCTTCGGTAGAGAATTCACAGGGTTAATGACTAAAGAATGGAGTTCTTGTAATCAATATAGTCCTCTGGCTTTATTGATTAGAATCACCTGCTTATTTTGCAGCTAAGATTTTTTTTTTAATCCCATTCAAAACAAAGACACCCTAGGGGACCATTAAGTAAATAGGCATTTAAGACTTTTTTCATTGCTAAGAAAGTAGTTAATTATTATTAGTACCTAAAAGTCTCAATTCAGACAGAACACCTGAATGAACACACTGCCAAAATGGTAGTGACATGTCAGCTATAAATGAATGCCAATTTGTAGTTTATTGAAAAAATGTTGCTTCCTCGTTAGAGTTGTTGGGGAGGGGTGTGCTTCCACATTAACTCCTGAAAAGAAAAAAAAAAAAAAAAAAAGGCTTGGCAGAGCACTTCTTCAAAGGAACTGGGGAGAACACTTTTCCCAAATGTCACACACGCCTGATGGACACCGTGTTGCATGCACAAGCAGTTTACTCCAGAGCCCATCTGAAGAAACAGATTGCCAGCATGGAAACCCTTTAAAGACATCAGGTCTTTTTTATTTTATTCCGAGAACACATTGTTCTGCTTCAAGAAAAGAAATCAAATGAAGACTCATGGTATTCATTGAGTAACTTGCTTCTCCTTGCTTGGGACAATACTCAGGATTTAATACCACTTAATGATCTATTTTTTCCTCCTGGTTTGTTAATTATACAAATCAATCAGCACACACATGTTTATGGAGCATCTAATGGGTATAAGCAATTGTGCATAGTGCATTTGAAGTATAATGGTGATACCTAGAGTTTATTATTATTCTTGGGTTTATAAAATACTTCCATATTTAATCCTCATATAGTTATGAAATTCAAGGTCAGGGGACTACTCATCAGATTTTACAGATAAAAAATTCTGTGAAACATTGAGTTGCCATATGACCCAGCAATTCTACTCTTTGGGATATACCCAAGAGAATTGACAGCATATGTTCACACAAAAGCTGGTACATGCATGTTTATAGCAGCATTATACTTAATAGCCTAA
Source organism: Pipistrellus hanaki (assembly GCF_964339955.1). Taxonomy (NCBI): domain Eukaryota; kingdom Metazoa; phylum Chordata; class Mammalia; order Chiroptera; family Vespertilionidae; genus Pipistrellus; species Pipistrellus hanaki. The sequence continues at coordinate 52,700,846 of NC_140503.1, read as the reverse complement.
AAGTGGAAACAACCCAAAAACCTCAAGGGGTGAATGGATAAACAAATATGGTATATACATGCAATGGAAAAATATTTATCAATAAAAGGGAATGAATTACTGATGCATGCTTCAACTTTGAAAACATTATTCTACATGAAAGAATACATAAAAAAAACACACACAGTGTATGATTCCATTTACACGAAGTATCCAGAATAAGCAAATCCATAGAGATAGAAAGTAGATAGATTAGTAATTGCCACAAGTTAAGGGTGGGGGTGAAGAATTGGGAATGACTGCCAACAAGTATGGAGTTTGTTTTTGTTGTGGTGAAAATGTTCTGAAATTAGATAGTGGTGATGGTTGCAAAGCCTTGTGGATATACTAAAAACCATTGATTTGTAGACTTTAAAAGTGAATTGTATGGTATGTAATTAAATCTCAATAAAAACATTCTTACTAGTGACTTACCCAGTGGCAGAAATGTGGCAAGTACTCACGTTTTTTGGAATGCCAGACAATTGTTCCAGTTCTGTCACCACGACTAATACACATTTCCTGAATTAAATGAACTTGCCTTCAAGGACCTTGTATATATGAACATGAAAAGAATAAAATACTGGGGAATAAATGACAGGTCAGAATGAGTGTTATGAATGACAGGTTCTCAAAGTGGGCTCTTAAAAGTGAGATATTTGGGACCTACTTTGAGAAGTTTGGATTTGATAAGCCTGTGGTATGTTCCTGGGATTCTATATATTTAGTTTTATTTTTGTCATGTTGAATTTAAAATTTTTTATTGAATTTATTGTAGTGACATTGGTTAATAAAATTTACATTTTAGGTGTAAAATTCTGTAATATATCATCTCTATGTTCACCACTCCAAGTCAAGTCTCTTCCATTACCATTTACCCCCTTTTATCCTCTCCTACCTCACTCACCCCCTTTTCCTCTGGTAATCACCATACTGTTGACTGTATCTATGAGATTTACTTCCATACCTTATTTTTAAGGTATGGAAGAGACTCATCAATGACCTGCTTTCTTCTTCCTTGCCATTTTGGAAGATTATACTTTCTTAGCCCCTTCTACAATAGTTGGGTGGCTGAATGGTCAGAAAGTTGAGGGGGAAGTAAAATATATCACTTCTAGCATAAAGCATTTAATTACTAGCATAGAACTTCTAGCCTTCTCTTCCAGTGTTGTATTAATCAAGGAGATCATATATTTGAGGAGGTTCAGGTCAGAATGGTGGAGTTTTTATTAGCCTAGATCTCTGAATCACTGTATGGAACAAATGGCACTAAACATTTCCCAGACCTGCAGTTGGCTTTGCATTGGCAACAAATAGAAATTTGTTGTGTTAAGCCATTGTGAGATTGAAGTTTCTGTTACCATAGTACAATTTTGCCTATCCTTAACCACGGGATTTTGATGATCAACTAGGTTCGGGAATCAGTAATCTACACTAATATAAGAGAAAGATGCAAATTGACTGTACCTTCATGACTCCCATCAGCCAATCAGGAGTGAGTTCGCAAATTAACTCAACAAAGATGGCAGGTTAATTTGCACATGCAGGTGCTGAGTGGCTGGGGCATTGCTCACCATTGCAACAGCTCTGGGCCTCTGGGCAGCTGGGAAGGCAGAAAAATGACTCCGAGCCAGAGCAAAGGCAGAAATGTGGCTCCAGCCAGAGTAAAGGTGGTGCTGGCAGCCAGGATTTTGCCCCCATTAGCCCTTCCACCTGATTTCTGCCCCACCCCAGGCCTTCATCACCCTATTGTCTATGTCCATAGGTAATGCATATATGCATATAAGATCTTTGGTCAATCTCTTCCTGCCTCTCACCTTCCCCCTTCCCGCTGAGATTCATCAGTCTGTTTCATGTTTCCATGCCTCTGGCTCTATTTTGTTCATCATTTTATTTTGTTCATTAGATTCCTTATTTGTTTATTTTGATTTTTAGATTAAATTGTTGACATATATATATGTATATATTGCTCATGTTTTTTATTGTTTCACCCCTTTTCTTCCTCCTCCTCTTCTTCTTAAAGAATACTCTTCAACATTTTATGTAATACTGGTTTGGTAGTGATGAACTCCTTTAACTTTTTCTTGTCTGTGAAGCTCTTTATTTGATCTTCAAATCCCAAATGATAGCTCGGCTAGGTAGAGTAATCTTGGTTGTAGGTCCTTGCTATTCAGCTTTGAATATTTCTTGTCACTCCCTTCTGGCCTGCAAAGTTTCTGTTGAGAAATCAGTTGATACTCATATGGGCTCTCCCTTGTAGGTAACTAACTGCTTTTTTCATGCTGCTTTTAAGATTCTATCTTTGTTTTTAACCCTTGGCATTTTAACTATGATATGTCTTGGTATGGGTCTCTTTGGGTTCCTCTTGTTTGGGAATCTATTTTTTTCACCAGATAGGGGAAGTTTTCTGTCATTATTTATTCAGATAGGTTTTCAATATATTGCTCTTTCTCTTTTCCTTCTGGCACCCTCATAATGCGAATGTGGGTACACTTGAAGTTGTCCCAGAGGCTCCTTACACTGACTTCATATTTTTGGATTTTTTTTTTTTTATGTTCTGATTGTGTGTTTTCTGCTTCCTCATATTCCAAATTGTTGAATCCCTATAAATTATTCTTTATTTCAGTTAGTGTAAGCTTAATTTCTTACTGGACCTTTTTTATGTCTTTGAAATTCTCACTAAGACCATTGAAAGTCTCACTAAGTCCCTTGAAGCTCTCATTAAGATCCTTGAGCAACCTTATAACCATTGTTTTGAATTCCATATTCAGTAGTTTGCTTACTTCTGTTTCATTTAGTTATTTTTCTGGAGATTTATTCTGTTTTTTTTTTCATTTGTGACATGTTTCTGTATCTCCACATTTTGACTGACTCCCTTTGTTTCTATGTATTAGGCAGAGCCTCTGTGTCACCTGAAATTGGTAGAGTGGCCTTGTGAAGTAGGTGTCCTGTAGGGCCCGTTGGCTCAGTCTTTCCAATCACCTGATCTGGGCACTCTAGGTACACCCCTTTGTTGTAGTTGAGCTTTGATTTCTGTTGGCATCACTGGGAAGAATTGACCTCCAGGAAAATTGGCTGTGAGAACCAGCTGTGACTATAGTGGAAGAATTGTTGTGCAGGAGATACCCCTATGGAGCAGTGGGGCTTTGGTGCTCACTGAATCTGCCCCTTGAGTATGCACTTGTGGTTGTGTAGAGCTGCAATCTGGTATGGTCTAAAGCTGGTTCGGGGCCTCTGTGTAAGTTTGTATGCTGGCCCTTTAAGAGGAACTCCCTGGGAGGTGAAAAGTCAGCTATTGTCTGAGGCCATCTGGAAAGAGCTAAAGAGTGATCTGTAGGTGGCTGATACTTGTATTGGGATTGGAAGTGCCCAGGAGAGGCCAACCTGTGAAGCAAGGCAGGCTGGTCCTAGTGCCAGGTCTTGGGTTTCTTATTGACAGATAAGGGTGAGACCAGCTGCTGCTTGTTTGAGAGATTTTAGGAATGTCTGAAGCCTGAGCCAGGACAGGCCATTCATATGGAAAAGCCCCTGTAAACAGCTTGGGTAGGGCTGCAAATTGGATGGGGTAGTGTCTCAGAGAAACACCAGGATGGACCAAACAGTGAGAGCCAGGCTAATGGAAACCCATATATGTCTTCCAGTCAGCTCTGTGACAAGGGAGATCCCAGCATAAGAACAATGACCCCTGTGAGCACACCTCTCTGGGGGGAAAAATTCCCCCGAGATCTTGTCCCAATGTCAGAAAATCTATTTCCTCTCCGTATGTCCCTGAATCCCCCAAAGCTGCTCCCCAAAGCTCAGAGGGAGTGGGTTATGTAAATTGGTGCACTGGCCCTTTAAGAGGAACTGCTTTCATGTCACTCAGCCATAGTCCCTGCTGGTATTTACAGCTGGAAGTTATGAGGACTTCACTTCCCAGTCCTAAAACCCTGGGCTTGGGGTCTGGTGTGGGGCTCGGACCCCTTGCTTCTGTGGAGCTATCCCTTCTGATTAAAAACAAAAAAACAAAAAACACATGTGGATGTTGGACCAGCTTGTTCCACACCCCCGCCCCTCATACCAATCTAGATATACTTTCTTCTTTCCTCTAGTTGTAGGACCTCCATTCAGCCAGCTTTCAGGCATTTATGAATGACATTTGTTCTGTATTTTAGTTGTAATTTTGAAGTGGTTGTGGGAGGTGACAAGTACCAGTGCTTATCTATGTTGTCATCTTGGTTTCTGTGCCATATTCTCTTCTCTTAAATGATCTCTATAGATCCTAGAGAGAGGATGGAACCTGTTAACATTCATATAAAATTCACCCATACAAGGGTGTGCTTGCACTTCTGAATGCTGGGTAGCATCTTGGAAATTCTTACCCTGAAGGTTTCTAAAAGTAACCAGTACAAGAATAATACTGTAAATGAAAATTATTACTCCAAAATTATTACTCCAAAATATTTACTCCAAAATATTTACTGTGTTAGAAATATAGTATTATTGAGTAGATTTACTCCTGTGACTCACATAGGAAACCCACAAGGTTTTTGAGAATTTTATCCCAGCAGAAAAACTGCCAGCTTGGATTGGAAAAGTCAGAGAGAATACAATGAGAAGGCTGTTGGACCACCAAAATTCTATAGGAGAAGGGCAATTCTTATTAGGAGGATAAGATGTATCAGGAGGAAATATGAAAAATTACACACTCTTAGCCCCAACAGCTCCAGAAGCTACATATTTGAAAACAAAAATGTTTATATTTTTATGTAAATAGTCAAACTATGAGTTTTAGTCTTCTCTGCAATATTGTTATTTAAGGCAAGATTGGGCTATATTCTTCAGAGAATAGCATTCTCCTCATTCCTACTATAATCTTTAGTGCCTGAAGGGAAAAAAAGAAAAGAAATGTAGTATTATTGACAGTAATTCTTTATTCAATTTTAATGTATCACATTGTATCACATTTTGGTACCTTACCATGCCTGGCATGATTCATTCTTTAGATGACTTGAAGTCTTCTGTAAGTCATGAAAAGCCACATCTGTATGTCTGGACACACACAACAACAACAACAACAACAACAACAACAACAAAAACCCCAACACATTTCTGATAGCCCTTTTTTATTTACATGATTCCATCCAAACATTTTTCCTCACCAAAAAAAGTTTTTGTTGTTGTTGTTGTTAAATTTACCAATTTAGTCAGCGAAAAAGATAAGCAGAACTGTATTGGCGAGGTCATCTATCTCTTCAAACAGCTGATGTTCCTGCAAATCAGAATTGATTTGAATTAAGGTGAATGATAATCGTGCACTGTCAGACCACCTCCTGGGAGTGGACTGGCTGGGTTATCAGGGTGAATTTTCTTTGTCCTCATGGCCTTAGGCTGACTCTAGCTCTGCCTCTCTCTTTTCACCAAAGTGGACTTTACCGCTTCTGCCTCATCTCCTATCTCATCCCATTCCCATTTCCAGCCACTAGGGCCAAGGCTGAACTCTCCTGTGCCAGACTCAAGCCTAGTCACTCTGAACCATCACTGATGTACCTTGTCCTTCCAGATACCCCATCAGGCCATGGTCAAAATTCCAGTTGCCTACTGAATGAGGTTGAATGTATGTGGAAAACTTATAGGGGTTTAGAACCCTGAGATTCTGACCTGTGGATATTTGACCTCCCCAAGTGCATGTGTTGGAAGGAACTACTCAGATTCATGCAGCACAGAGCTGGGGAGAAATTATAGGTGTGTGGCTTTTGTTCTCACCTCCCACCCCACCTCTTCCTGAGCCCGGAAGGTTTCTCTGCCCAGCACTGTAACCTGTAAGATGTTCCTCTGAATAGCTCATGGACAACTGAGGAAATGAGCACAAGAGAGTGTCCCTCTGGAAATTTAAGAACAAATTTCCTCTCGGCTTCAACTTCCATTGCTCTAGTCTTATACATTCTTCAAAATTCATCCCAGAAGTGCATTGGGGAGCATTTTATGGCCCATGCCCCTTACTCTAGATGCAAACCATCCTCTAGCCTCTGCGGCATAGGCATGTCCTCCATCATGGCCGCTGTCGGCTGAGTCTTGACCATTTGCTTTTGTTTCCCCCAGGAAGGCAGATACACTGTGTCTGATATGTCCTGGATATTAGAAAATGCTTGTTGAATGCACATTTCCCAGGGCCAAAGGTAGAACTGCATAGAGTACTTCCTGCCCTGAGTAATTATAATATCCACTTTGCATAAATTACCTAAGAATAGTAGACCCTGGAATCAAGAACAATCTAAATTGACATATGTTCCTAATGTGAGTAATGGCTTTTACAAATTGACTGGGTCCTTTTTTTGAAAAAAACAGCAGGAATGCATTTTATATGTATTAGCATTTTATAAGTATTGCTGTTTAAGCTTATAATTCTGGCTTGGCCATTGGAATTATGTCATATGCTGAAAGTCAAACAGATGACTCACTGCAGCCCAAATGCAGAAAAATGTTAAGGGGCATTCAAAACAAACTTAGGTGTCAATAAACGTTGAAAGAGATATTCTCTTGAGATTTAAAAATAAACAAAGAAACAAAATGAAGAGGATATCCTTCCTAGAGGACAATTTGAAATTCAGAGAGGATCAGTGAGAAGCAAAGATGAAAAGCCTTGCTTTCCTCTCCACTCCAGCACAGGGAGAAGATCGAGGCATTTGACACGTGGAGTTCCCACTCTCCTATGGGTTTCTGCATTCATGTCTTCTGAAGCTTGGGGAACTATAGATAATAGTTGCAGGTAAGAGACTTTGAATTTCACGTTAGTTGTTCTGAGCACTGTTAACCAAAATATGTCATGACTCCCTAGCTCTTAGCTTTATTCACAAAGAAAAACCTGCTTTTGCAGTTTGCTTATGGAAGAACCTGAGGCAGAGCTGACTGCCTGACTGATTGGAGCACTGATTGATTGATTGACAGACATTCATTAAGCACCTATTATGTGCCCTGAATGAATGCAAAATAACAGAAGGCTTCTCCTCTCCAGAAACTTTAATGTCATAGAGGTAGAGAGGTGTTTAGTCTTTAAAAACAGCAGAAATCAAAGATATCCTTGTACTACTTGGTACCTTCATCTACCTATAATAAATAAAACTTACTGGCTATACTTTGTAATATTTTTAGGTTTGGGGGCGCTTAGATTTAATGTTTCAGACAAATAACAATGTGTGTTATTTTTTGGACATCCTAGGGGGTTTCATAACATTTAAAATGGTATATACTATTTTAAATTATTTTTTAAAATTAGGCTAATTTGAAAACAAATAAATATATGCATGACTTTTGAATGGTCCCAAACTTGAACAAGGAAAGGGAGCTGTTTGGCAGACAGATCTGCTTAAGTGCAAACCTCTACTGCATACTAATTATGTATATAATGGAATACACATACTAACATATACACACAGATAGTTATTGATCATGGATTAAAGAGTCTGAGTTTTAGCAAAGACCTAGTTCATATAGTTAAAGCCTTCCACTTCTAAAACCTACTACTACAACTAATGATATTATCTTGCTGTAGCAGTCATTTTGTGCACTTGCTACTCATGCACTGTGCATCAGGCATTAGTTTCTATGAAGGCAGAAACTTGCTGCTATATCCATAGTGCCTATCTTAATGCCTTCATATAGTAAGTAGGTAAGTGCTGAACTACTCATGTTGCACAAGTAATGGACACGTGCCTGGTTCTTAATGATACACTTTGCATACATTATCCCACTGAACCACCAAAACTACTCCTGGTATATATTACTACCTCTATTCTGCAGATGAGAAAGAAAGACTGTCATGTGTTCAGGGCAAATGGTTTGTTGTTATTGGAAGAGTGAGGATGGAAAACTGGGTCTTCTAACTTCTCACTCCAGGATTTTTCCCATTAAATATCCACTGTCTCTGTGAAGATGGTCTTTTGTGTGTGCTAACGATCAAACTTGGATTAATGTCTATAAACAAGGTATGAATATCACCAAATTAATTAGTGAAGGTCATATTTACATTTCACCAAGTGTCAACTTGAGTCATTTGTTTGAGTGAAGATTTCTTCAATTTACTGCAGCCAGTCATGGCTACCCCTTGGTAATAGATAATGTGCTTGAATTTCACAAGTTTGTGTGAATTGCTATCTTGCATTTCTTAGCAAAGGCTGAGCCTCAGTCAATATTTTTACAGTAGACAGTTCTTTGTGAGACTGTGGGTGTTACTTAAGCTAATAAATGACTATCCTTCAAACAGAATTACAAGCAAAGCCCAAATTAATGAAGGTGTTTAACAGTCACTCTGTTTACAATAGCCCCATTGCACAAGTTGGTCACTGGCTGGACCATCTGAGTCCCCAGTGATTTACGAATCCAAAGGAAAGGGAATAACACATAAAATTTATTTTTCCACAATTTGAGGCATGAGCTTCCCTAGCATTTCAGAGCCCCTACATTTCTGTGATGGGCTTTGATTCAATCCAGCCTGAATGAAAGACATTTCATCACCCCAGAATGCATTTCTTTATTTGTCTTGGATCTATGATTCTGTCAGTATTGAGAGAAAAGAAAAATCAATGCTGCACTATAAACCTCAGGCTGCCTCTGGCCAACGTGGTCAGCATGGTGTGAGCAAAGGAAATGGCAGGGGAAAAAATTGACCGCTCAGCAAGAGTGTGGCCAGTAACGGACACAGCTCAGGGCTAATAACAGCTTGCAATTACACATGGAAAGCCAAAGCGTGTAGGGCATTCAGTGCAAGGGGGATGTAATACAATTTATTGAACACCAGTTAGAGTTCTGCAGCTTCTCAATAAAAAAAGAACATTGGGCCCTATATTCCTTAAAATGCAGACTTACATGGTGCCGACAGGAAAAGGAGACTTGGAAAACTGGAAAGCCTTATCTTAGTTGGAGAACATTCAGGAGAATATGACTATTTACATTTAAAATTTGGCCTGTAGCTAGATACCTACCTATCTAATCAGATTTGACACACAGAGAATTTTTGGTCCCATTACAGTCAGTATCAGTATGTGTGTGTGTGTGTGTGTGTGTGTGTGTGTGTGTGTGTCTATGTGTCTTGTGTATATACTAGAGGTCTGGTGTATGAAATTCGTGCACAGGGAGGAGGGGCGTCCCTCAGCCTTGCCTGCATCTTCTCACAGTCTGGGACCCAATGGGGGATGTTGGGCCTAAACTGGCAGTTGGCCATCCCTCTCGCAGTCTGGGACACTGCAATATGCACCAGTGACAATATTTTTCATACAGGTGAAAGGTATCTTGCTGTTGTATGGGCAGCTACATTTTTTGCCCTGATTATAAAAAGTAGTATCTAACATGATCCTTCTGAGGCAGTAGTACCATTTCCCCCATTTTATGGGTGGAAAAACTGAAGCAGAGAGAAGTAATTGGCTGTGTTACACAGTGTTAGAATGAGGGCTGACTACAAAATGTGCAAGCCAGAGTCCATGCATGTCATTGCTGCATGCATCATCCTGCTTTTTCAATGTTAGAGTAGTCTTGCCAGGCTTTAATTTTTAAATCTAAGAGACTGTTCCAATATATAGGATAGGGTTCCTAGGCCTGGCTGGTGATCAGGGCCATCTGTGGGGCAACCAGTGGACAGGGCGATCGAGGGGCCCCAATGGCAGACGCCTTGGCTGGTGCCTGGTGCTGCCTACTGGCCAACCCCAACCCTGATTGCTGCCACCGGTCACCTCCCTCTCAGGAAGCAGATGCTCAACACAGTCTGCTGGTCAGTGCACATCATAGTGACTGGACATTCCGCTGGTGGTTCCACCATTCAATCAATTTGCATATTAGATTTTATTATATAGGACTAGAAGCCTGGTGCATGAAATTCGTGCATGGAGTGGGGGGTGTCCCTCAGCCCAGCCTGCACCCTTTTCAGTCTGGGACTGCTCAAGGGATGTCCCTCTCACAATCCAGGACTGCTGGCTTCCAGCTGCTCGCCTGCCTGCTTTCCTGATTGCTCCTAACTGCTTCTGCCTGCCAGCCTGATCACTCCCTAACCACTCCCCTACCATCCTGATTGATGCTTAACTTCTCCCCTGCTAGCCTGTTTGCCCCTAACTGCCCTCCCCTGCAGGCTTGATCGCCCCCCAACTGCCCTCCCTTGCAGGCCTGGTGCCTCCCAACTGCCCTCCAATGCTGGTCATATTGTGATGGCCATCTTGTGTCCACATGGGGGCAGGATCTTTGATTACATGGGGGCAGCCATCTTGTGTGTTGGAGTGATGATCAATATGCATATTACTCTTTTATTAGATAGGATAGAGGCCTGGTACATGGGTGGGGGCCAGGTGGTTTTCCCTGAAGGGTGTCCCAGATCAGGGTGGGGGTTCCCTTGGGGTGTGGGGTGGCCTGGGAGAGGAGCCTGTGGTGGTTTGCAGGCTGACCACTCCCTCCCCGCCCCCCCGCCCGCCCTGCAACCCAAGCAGAGGCCCTGGTATCTGTGATTTATTTATCTTCTACAATTGAAACTTTGTAGCCTGGAGTGGAGCCAAACCTCCTGCTTGCTCCGTGGTGGCAGCCATTTCTGTTGGGATTTATGTATCTTCTATAATTGAAACTTAGTAGCCTGGAGTGGAGGCCAAGGCAGGACAGGGCTTCAGAAGCTTGGCTTCCTCCATCATTGGGGGCAACCCTAGCCTCCTGCTCTTTCCAGTTCTGTGACTGCCGCCATTTCTGTTTGGATTTATTTATCTCCTATTATTGAAACTTTGTAGCCTAGAGTGGAGGCATAGGTTGGCAAGGGCAGGCAGAAAGCTTGGCTTCCTCCATTGCTGGGGAAACCCAAGCCCCCCTCCTGATCTCTCTGGCCACAGCCATTTTGGTTGGGTTTATTTGCATACTCACTCTTGATTGGCTGGTGGGCATGGCTTGTGGGCATGGCTTCTGGGTGTAGTAGAGATATGGTCAATTTGCATATTACTCTTTTATTAAATAGGATATATCTCTATAAAATTCCAGTTAAAGGTTCTGTTTCTAACTATATCTAAAATCATGTTAATGATAATGAATGAAGCAAATACATGGATGGTGACTGTATTTGTTTTGTGGTAAAGTGTGTGTGGTTTTTTCTTGCCATGCTAAGTACCTAACTATCAGTGCTATTAATATATTTCATCCCTGTCATCCATTTTTTTGACTCTTTGTGAAGGGCTCCTTTCTTTTTGGTCTTGTACAAGCAGTGATTCAGAGAAACAGATCTCAGAGTGACTAGCAGGTTCTGATTAGCCAGGAGAGTCCTCTGAGCAAGTAAGAAGGACTGAGGCTGATGTTTCCTTTTGCATTGGGCTTTGGTAGGATTCATGGTTGTTGGGTGTTGAGTTCTCCTGCTGGGGCGGAAGTCCCTCTCTGGTATGAAAATATTTCCAGAGCCTGCTCTTCTCACTGGCTTTCCTGTCTTTGCTGTTCTGCAAAGGCCCAGAGAGCATACCACAAGCCTCTGAGTGCTCCTATCTGGGGCAGTGGCAGCAGACTTAGTCTTCCTCAGAGCTCCACCAGGTGCTTGCATACACAGAATTCTCCTGGGTCCCAGACTTCCCTTACTTCGTTTTAACAAGTAGAGATTATTGAGAACTATATGGAGCAAACATATACTAATTAGAGGACATTTCTTATGTAGATGAGTTTTGTGCATATTACCAGGAGAGATTTCAAAAACCCCAGGTAGACCTCAGACCTTCTGCTATGGGTCTGTGTAGATAGCATTTTCGAAATTAGGCTCTCGTAGCCATGAGAGAACTGTTTACTTGGCAATGAATGAGCATCCTTTAAGTATTCTTTCTGTTGAGATGGAGAATTTAAATTGATGCCAGCTCCAGGAGGGCTAGAATAGTTTCCCAGTAATTACATGGAGGTGGGGTGGATACTCTAAGCTTGGGAGTGAATACCTTAATTGGGCACATTTACCCTAGACATAGTACTGAGTGGGATAAGCCAGTGTCAGCTTTGGGTTGGGAAGGGGGAGGGAGGGCGCCAGTGAGTGGGCAGAGAGCCATCTGTGAACTCCACATTTTGCTCTGGATGGTTAAAGGCTATATGAAATCAATTGAACCAAACTAGGTGACCTGTGAGTGCTCTGTCCCCCTCATAGAAAGTCAAATGTGGGTGTGAGTAGGGCAAGAAACAGGAAATGAAGTTCTTATTCCAGGTCCTGGCAAGTGTTAGAGTGTAATTTCTATTGTCCATAGGCAGACACAGACACACCTTGATCTTTAAGAGCAAAACCCTTCTTTTCCTTGATTCTGTTCAGCACAATCAGTCTCACCTCGACACACACACACACACACACACACACACACACACAGCCCACATATCTTCTTTTCTCTCTTCTCCATGGCATCAGACTAGTGGGGGTATTCACATACATGCACACCTCCCCCCTACCCCTCCCACCACACACACAGCTGCTGACCTAGAGGTGTTAGCCACTCTGCAGCTGCTGTTCTTCTCACATTAATCTATAGGAATCAATGGACATTTCATTAGAGTAATCAAGTGCGGATGCATCCTGCATTTATATTCTGTCTCCCTCCCTGCTGCTTTCACAGACTAATTGGTCCTACAGCCAAGAGTACATGGATATTTTTCCCTATAGATGAATGTCAAGAACGGTTTTTTACTGCTGGTTGAAATACCTATCAATACAGAGTCTGTATAAAAGCCTTTGCCCATCAAAGCCACAGAGCTGTTGATAATACATTATGCACTCTTGGTTCTAATGCATCTCGCTTCCTCTTTTACACCTATTGCACATCCACGCGCCATTTATGTTTGTCTCATTCAAAGAATTAAGTAGCTCTGGCTGTCTTTGTCTTAATGTTTAGCCCCAGAAATACCGCCCCCTCTTTGTGTATGTTGTCAATCATTGCAGGAGAGCTTTGGCAAGGGCTGAAAAGGGAAGGGACTTGGTGTGCATGTGGGGGCTACCTTTTGGCTCTATTTCTTCCTACTTCGCCATTAAATGCACTTCTTGTCAGGGCCATATGCCAGGTGAAGGGCACAGAGAACATCATTGTTCTGAGGAGACTTCTTGTGACGGTGGTTTAATAAAACAGACAAAAGAGGTTCCTGCTTCCCTCTTTTAGAAACAAAGAGTAGGCCTGCTAATGGTCAGAGGATGATGGCAAAAGAAAGGTCAAACAGATAGAGTCTTGGCTTTAAAGTGCGCACACAACTGGAGGCGGTGGCTGAGCTGTGTAGTGTGGACTGGAATGATGCCTCAGGGCCATACTTATACCTAACCTGCCTCCCTAACCATGCCTGCCATGTGACATGACCAGGAAAACACAGAAAAAAGTAATTGTAGGAATTTGTTCTTGGAGAAATCTGGAAAGCTTTGCTGACTTCCAGAAAGTAGGGAGGTGTAAGATTAGCCAACAGCACCTTTTCTGAAGCTTTAGTTTCTTGGAAAATGGAAGGAAGGGGTATTGGTGCTTAGATAAGTTGTAGGATTGCCCCAGGGAACAAACAGGAGTCCAGTGAGGGGAATGTCAGAGTCAGTTGTAGGGAATTGGAGTAAATGAAAAATGGACACCACAGGACCAGGTTCTAGCAGATCTCTTTGTTCTACTTCATCATTATTCTTACTTATATAGTTTTTAAAATTTCTTTATTGATTAAGGTATCACATATTTGTCCTCAACCCCCCATTCCAATCCCCTACCACTTCCCACTCATGCCCCTACCTTACTTCTATTTTTTCTACAAGGAAAATATTTGGAACTTTGGAGGAAGGTGACTAACTGCCCATGCCATTTTTGCTTTGACCTGAGAGGTTACATGTCACTGTCTCCAGATACTAAGTACAATGAGCCAAGAAGTCTATGACTAATTTCCCTATAGAGTTAAAGTTCCCTGAGTTCAGGACCTCTTCTAGCATTTTGTGTGTGACCGTGAGCATGCCATTGAATTGTTTTGAGCCTCTGTTTCATCATTTGCAAAATAGAACCAATAAAAATGCCCAACCTTAGAACTGTTGCAGATACTCAAAATTGCTTTATGAAATGAAATTTAAGGTATTATGATTAACCTATACTAATAATAAAGAACTATGCAAATTGTCCAGGATGCCACCACATAACGGCCAATCAGGATGGGGGTGGATCATGTTGGAGAGCTTTCAGCCCGCCTGTACTGCCAGGGGTCTGAAGGGCACTGAGAGGAAGGGAGAGAAGATAGATAGTTAGGGGAATCAGGCCAGGAGGGGAGAGCAGATAGGCAGTTAGGGGAATCAGGCCGGCAGTGGATAGCAGATAGGCCGTTAGGGGTATCAGGCCAGCAGGGGAAAGCAGTTAGGCAGTTAGGGTGATCAGGCCAGGAAGGGAGAGAGGTTAGGGGGAGCAGGCAGGCAGGTGAGCAGTTAGGAGCCAGTGGTTCTGGATTATGAGAGGAATCCTGGATTGAAGAGGGTGCAGGCTAGGCTGAGGGACTCCCCTTCACCCCTGTGCATGAATTTCATGCACTGGGCCTCTAGTTATAATATAAAGGTTTTTTTTTTTTTTTTTTTTTTACAGTTCAAATATGCTCTTAATCCATGTGTGTTTGGTGTATACCAAGTGCCACATGCCATGAGACTTCCAACTCTACTTCCTCATTAAACCCTCACAGTAGCCTGTAGATGAGATGTACTAGTCATTGCCCATATTTTGTGGATGACAGTTGAAATCACCCAGCTTCTATAATGTGTTTACTGATTCAGAATTCTTCCTATGGCTCCTCAGGTACCTCCCCAATCTGTGCCTTGGGCAGTTGCTTCCAAACCCTGCTCTCATTTGCTCTGCAGGAGGTGTCACCAATGGATTTGCTGGTGAACCCTCAGTCCAGGGTCAGATCTCCTTCGGATGGTATTCCATGGGGCTCCTAACCACAGCACCACCCCTGCATATCTTCAGTGTATCTCTGCTTTAGGGAAGGAGTCAGTGGGAGGCGGGTTGTCATCATCCCAAATGGAAGTATAATATAAGATGAGCTCAGGTGGCTTTCACAGGCTGCCTGGGGAACCCAGGAAATGCAAGTTCTAAACCACTTCTTGAGGTCTCTGTGAATCCAGCCGGATTGTAACTTGGGGTTTGCATTAAATAATAAATCAGAGAATAGTTCAAAAGACTAGGGTTCTGGGCTAGTGATGACCATGGTGGTTGAGGCCAAGAGACTAGTAAGGATCCAGAAGCTTTGTTTTTGAGTTTTCAGTGCAGCAATGCCTATTTGGATCACTCTTTAAGTTGTTCGCTACCCTCTTACATTTTGGCATTTGTAAGCTCTACCAATTTGGAGTCAGGGCTTTCTTGGAGGTCAATACAAAACAGCCTTTGCCGTCTATCTCTCAGATAAGTATGTCTCTCCTAAAATGTGTGTGCTGTATTTGGATCTTCTTGTGCTGCTCTCATTTCCCAGTCTCTGCTGAGTTGAGCCCCGTGTTGGGAACTAGATGTAAGGATACTCCTAATTCTGCAGAACTCAGCCTGCCTCCAGCAGGAGGTTGTGATTTGCAGAAGTGGAGGACATTATTTCCTCTTATGTATTTTTTGTGCTAGTGGGATTGCAGAAGTGAATGTGAAGAGCAGAAGTGACCTCCTGTGTGTACAGTCTCAAAGCCTTGGATATCCATGGATGCAAGATCAGTAGATAATATAGGAGCTAGGTTTTTAGAATGCATCCCAAACTTTTTGAAATTGACATTCTTAAAGATAACCATGTGCCCTATTGCCTCATGATAGTGGAGCCACCATGATAGTGGAAGATTGTGGGTGAGAAACCATTGGACTGCCCCCATGACAGTGTGGGATTCCAGATCCAGTGGTTCCCAGGGAGCTGAAGGACTTTGGGCAGATTATAGAACATTTCAAAGCCACAGTTTATTCATGAGTAAAATGGGGATAAAAATTGCACCTATCTTATAAGGTATTGTGAGGATTGAACAAGACAATATATTGTTGTCAGTATAGTGCTCAGAATATTGCCTCAATATATATTGCCACTTATTATTATTCATAAGATTTTATTAGGATTAAATGAGATATTATATAAAGCACCCAGCTAGCTCTTTGCATACAAAAGGCACTTCTTAACTATTAGGCAGCTTCCCTCAAAGAAGAGATAATTAAAAAAATTCTTATAACCATTTCTGTATGAACTTTCCCCTCCAAAATATTTATAGTTTTCCCAAGAGGGAAATGGAAGATGATGCCTCATTTCCCCTGACATCTTCTGAGACAGATTTCTCTCCCTGCACCTTATTTCAATGTCTGTGCAACTATGCACTTAAGTCTGTGTACATTACTGATCAGTTTCTTTGAGAGAAATTGGAGCTGAGGGAAGGTTCTGGGAATTGCACAGTGCTTGGGCAGGAGAATTCCAAAGGGCTTTTCTCTAGTTTTAAAGGCAAACATCATTGGAACTCAGCTGATTCCTGTGGGCTGTGGGGGTCTGTCTAATTTTCTTCTGGAATTGGACTGAAAGTTGCTATGAAATTCTCAGTTCAGTGTCTGGCCTGTTCTCTTCTGGCAGCTTGACTTAGTAATGTGATGATTAATTTATTCACTAAATCCCTTGAGCAACTGTTATCTATTGTTATTCAGAAACAAATTCCTATTTGTTACCATAGATGTTGCGGAGACGAGGGGAAAATAGGAAGATATTTGGAGGATGAAATGTGGGGGAGAAACTCCATTTCTGGAGGCTCTGAGAGTGAAACAATAACATTGAGGAAACTGTGTTGGTGGGGGCTGAAAGGGGGGGATGTTAGGGACCAGCAAAGGCTTTTGAAGGAAGAAATTCTGCGAAGGAACCATTATGGAGCATACCGCTGCAGGAAGAGGCCTAGCAGAGAGGTGAAGAGGTGAGGGGCTGGAGCACGTCGCCTTGCTGGCTGGGAATGGATGGCCAGGGGACAGACAGTGCTGTGAGCCAGGCCTTTGCACAGGAAGTAGCACCTGGACCTGCCCTGTATTGAGCACATACAACAATCACTTCCCATGTTGTATTTCCTTTCTTCTGTATTACTGTCTTCTAAACATTAGATATATTCTTAAGATCATAAACCCTTATAGCAGAAGCTGTTGCTGTTCCACTCACACCCCTTCAACACTCACAGTTTCTGGAAAGGTTGATGGTTTCCGGTTGCCAACTCCTATAACCCACTATGTGAGGGTCATCTGTGACTGTGGCAGCATGTGGGAGCTGCTGAGGAGTGAATGCCCTGTTGTGATGGATGGACGTTGGTAGATAGATATCCTGCTTCCTTACCTCTTTGTGGAACAACCCTGAGGCTTGTTCTCGCTGTATCCCACAGTCCCCTGTGGAACTGAGCCCCAAGTGTCCTCAGTAACAACCTATTAACCAGCACACTCTATATGACATTCTTTCTCTTCCCTCTCTTATTTCCCCTCTCCTCTGTCACTGCTTCCTGGCATCACTTCCAAAATAAATTATGTTTACTTAAATATTTGTCCCTGGATGTCTCTTATAAAATCTAGCAGAAAATAGCCCTCACAGGTAAACTTTTGTCCATATGTCTATTCTTGTTTATTGACATCTCAGGCTCTGTGGTAGATGATGAGCTGGAAGAGTTTCTATCTTGTCCCCATGCCCTCACTTCCATGATCACTGCCACCACTGCCACTACCACAGGACATAGCCGAGTGCCTGGATCACAGGAAGTGCTCAGCGAACATCTGCTAACAAAACGAAATGAAATGCTTCTGTGCAAGAGCACTGCAGCACAGGTCTGGGGCTTCCTCATCAATCTTAGTCATGTTATTGTCTCACGGTGTGACCTGGAACAAGACACTTTGCCTGTGTGGGTGTCAGTGTACTCATTGAAAAAGAGGGGGTTGAATGACATGCTCTCTAAAGGGTAGGAATATATACACTAATAGAGTATGGAGTATGTATGGTCATTCTTTCTCAAACATGTGTGTCTTCATTCTTGTGAATAGAAATTCCCATACTGTGTCTGTGGTTTGGTTGAGTTTAGATTTTTTTTTCCCTGTAGCAAATCTTTTACATCAAAGATAGTAGAAAAACATAATACAATAACATTTTATTTGGAAACTAAATATTCATATGGCATTGGTGTTACAGATTCTTGTTTTTCTAATTAGGATGGTGAATTGAAAGTTGATATACATAAACGGGTGGCATTCACGACTGGGAGTCTTCCTTGCCAGGAAAAATGGAAATAAATCCTGGATAAAACCCCAGCCCTGCCTTTTATTCTTTGTCCTGGCAAAGGTTATTGTGGAACAGTGAGATGGATTGATGTCCCAGAAAGTGATGAGGGAGATTGGGGCCTGGCTTCACACATCGCAGGCAGTGCCCTCCACTCTGACCTGGAGGGCGCCACCTCCCAGGGCAAGGGGGGCTCCAGTGCCACATCCATTAACTCCTTGGCTTCTTGTTTGAAACTGACAACGAGGAAACAAGGGCTTCTACCTACATGGAACAGGACAGAGACCATCAACTCATTCCACATGGGCCATTAGACAACACCTAGAGGTAATAACATTCTGTCAGTAGTGACCTGGGTTGGATTCAAATCAGTGATTTAGGGGTGAAAGGCGCTGGATTCTATTATGAGGTGCCCTTAGCCATGTAGGAGCTGAAAAACCACCCTTTACCACAGTTAATGTCCGAATCAAAAAAGTCAATCTTGTTCTTTTCTTTCTTCTTTCTTTTTAAGAATTGAATACATTTTTAGATTGAGCTAGGAATGAATCCACCAATAGAACATGGTGGAGAATATTGGTTAGTATGCCTCAGTAAGTATATTTCACAGTTTGTCCTTTTTACATCTTACCTTCTTCCTTTCTTAGCCAGAAGTTTTCTGAGCTGAATATAACTATGACTCATTGTTTGAATCACATTTTCCCCCCTTAAGGCTAAATTAATGAACCGCCAAAACAAACCTCCAGTTTTGGGATTTATAATGGACTCCCCAAGAATAGGGCATTCCACATGGTCAGTCTCACAGAGCTAGTGCTTCCAGAACAGAACCCCAAAGCTGTTCAGCCTAAGCCAGGACAGGAGAATTGGATAGACCCTAGACCTCGGGATGCCGCAAAGCTAAAAGTGAAGAGACCATTCCTCACATCTGTTTGTTTTACCTTCAGATGGAATGAAATGCATGCTTTGCAAACAAAACTCTTACTAAAGATCGAGATGTTCATTTCTCTTCTTATTGGCTTGCTTCTTTTTCTTCTCCCCTGCCCATTTGAATCTTATCCTTGTAACCAATGGGCTGATTTTGAAAAGAAATGAACAATTCAGCTAGGACTGCTTACAAATTAAGATAAAATAACTAGAATAACAGTGGCTCTCTTTTAGAAACCAGAAGCCAGGACAGTAATAATGTTTTAAACTGTACTGTAGGGCTTTGAATCCTTTTATTCTTAAACTATACAATCCCCTTAATCTGAGGGGTTCAAAGGCTTTCTTAGATAGGCTCCAGCTGCCTTGTGCAAGTTGCTGTGTGGTCAAGATGACAATGAACATCCTCATTTTCCAGATGAATGTGGTGGAGTTGGGGCTGGAAGTTGGCTCTCATTCCCAGCTATTTTACCTGCCTTATTGCTCCAGGGCCGTGCTTCCCAGGGCTCCTGGACCAAGCATTGTGCTCAAGACAATTTCCAAGTCAGCCCTCTGCATAGCTGTGCAGAAAAAGCTCTAGCCACAAGGGATTATTCTGGGGGTCCACTATAGAACAGAAAATGTGGTGACCTCCAGCAGGGTGGGATGTTTAGGAATGTCAGTCAGAAAGGTGTACATTGCCCTAAGTCCTTTCTGGAATTCCATCCAGAGTTTCATCTCTTTGATGTTGACCCCAATTAAAATACAGCTGAACCCAAGAGAATGGTCATATATCTTACTGTGAATGAATGGTCTAAGGGGACAAAATTAGGGGAGTAAGGATGAAGACAAAGAATAAGGGAACTCGTTTTGGACACCAGCCAAGAAGGAAGATAGTGGGTAAAAGCTCTGGAAACCTCCTTGGCCCAAGAAAATGTACCTACTGTACAATTTTGCCCAAATAGAATTGAGGTCAATTGGCTCTGCCCCCATTGGGCTGGTGCACCCGTATTATGAGGTTCCCAAACTGCTATGTGGGTACTTTCAGACCATTCCTTTAGGCTTCTCTGTCTACTGATTTAACCATAAGTTAGCAAAATAGCTTACATGTGAAATGCTGGCTTACACTCGGCTCTCTTTGCAAATGAGTCAAGACATAACATAGAGCTGAGAAAGATTGAATAGCAGCACTCAGGCATTTCAATGATGGAGAATGACTGTTATTTTTGAAGGCTAGGGAGAAGGCATTTTTGCTGGGAGCTATTTGTAGATAGGGATTCACTGTGGCCATTTCTGTAAGCCCCATGGTGGGGTGCATACTCTTGCCCCACCTCTCTCTATCCTTCTCTCACTTTTCCAATCCGTCATTTATATAGTATGTTCAATTCACAAAGCATAAACATTCATGATCTAATTTTAGCTATACACAACTTCCCTACAGAATTTCAGAGAGATTTAACAAGCAAGTATACATAAACGTCCCTTTCCTTTTTGCTTTGTTTCCTCACAAAGAGACGATCTATCTGTTCAGAGCCAAATGGATATAATTAGGTGAAGAATTGCTTTCTCTTCGTATCTGAGCAAATATGTTTTGCAGCACACCAATTTCTCAAGGGCAGTGGGCTGGGACGGCCAGTGCCTGCTGGGGGATGGCTGCTGACCTTCAGGCCAGGCCGACTATAATTTGCAGAACACTGATGGTCCCAGGAGGCTTTTCAGGCTGGGCCACACAATCACAGTGAACCAGCAGCCTGCTTCTGTCCAGCTGCACCCACCACCATACAGGACATGAGGATGTAGCTAACTAGACATCAGCACGGCACAGACTTTGGGATTGCAAATTGGGAAATAAAGCACCCTATATTGGATCCTTTATACTGGATCCAAAAAGCCTTGTTGTCTCAGTGGCATCCCTTTCCAACTATTTAATAGGAGGGTCTCGGCAGATGTAGCACATACATTCCAAGGTTTTTTTTTTGTTGTTTTTTGTTTGTTTGTTTTTAAAATATGGAATGCTTCATGAATTTGCATGTAATCCTTGTGCAAGGGTTATGCTAATCTTCTCTGTATCATTCCAATTTTAGTATATGTGCTGCCGAAGTGAGCACTGCATTCCAAGTTTTGACTAGTTTATGTGCTTATTTCAAAAAGTGATGGTTTAAGTGAACTTGATAATTGGATCCCAGTTATGTTAATGGCCTGAAAAAGGAATGCTGTCTACAATAATAAAGTCTACCTTAGGGTTGCAAAATTTTTTGACATGGGAGACTCCTGCCATCTCTAGATGAACAAAGTTGACTGTCTGCCAGCTGATCTGATTATCACAGCTGTCTTAATGACTAGGCTGGGTCACCACATGATCAGTCCAGTTGACTGCTGCACAATCGATTGAAATGATGAAACATAATAGTAGATTGACTGGGCAGGGGTAGGTTCAGTTATGGTACCCAGACACCTCCTTTGTGTGTATACATGTGCTTGTGTGTTTGGGTTTGTTTGCATATGAAAGAGTATGTACTCTGGTGCTGAAATTTTGTTCTCAATCCAGAAAAGTTAAAGACAGACAGCAATTGAGGACAGTTACAGCTTGTGGGCCAATTTAAGCCATGTGATGTTCAGGCAATATAAATGTCAAGGACAAAGTACTATAATCATTGCTATCACATATGGGCAATTAGATTAAATGTCAATGAAATATTAACTTCCCCATGTTTGTAGATTGGAATTTAAGGAAGAAAATTCTCTTGGCTCTATATTACATATAGACAGGAATGTAAATAAAAGGCAGAGTATGATTTTTGAATGAGCTGGTTCTCAAACACAGTAACAATGAAATCATCCTTTGCACTATTTTTCCTGTCTTGTGTGTAGGCACTTATCTTACTAGACACTGATATTCTTGACCAATAACAATGTATTTTTTTTAAAATAACAATAGTAGCTAACAGAATACTTGTTATTGCCAGGCATTGTTTTACAGAATCAACTCACTTGACTTTCACAACAATGCTATGAGAAGAGTACTATTATTAAACCCATTATATAGTTGAGGAAAATATGCACAGAGAAGTTAAATAATTTGCTTAAGGTCACAGAGCTTGTTAGTGATGAATCCAGGATAATGTGGACAGGCTGTGGAGAACCAGAATAATAAATCTTCTGTTGATATAAGCTCATAACACTTGCCTTTACACTAAACGTGTTGATAGTGATTAATTTTCCATTTTTTTCTAATTTTCTTTTTCACTCTTAAGAGATTTGATGTGGCTTATAAAAGTCTTACAATAAAATGTAATTAAAAATTAGAGTTACCCCATATATAAAGGCAATAGAAAATAAAAGGTAAGTGAAAGCTAGGTCCCAAACAAGCAGATCATTCTATATAATAAAAGGCTAATACGCAAATTGACCGAATGGCAGAATGACCGGTCTCTATGATGCTCACTGACCACCAGGGGCCAGATACTCAGTGCAGGAGTTACCCCCTAGTGGTCAATGTGCTCCCACAGGGAGAGTGCTGCTCAGCCAGAAGCCCTGAACCAGACTCATGGCTGACAAGTGCAGAATGGTGGCGGGATCTTCTCCTGCTTCCACAGCAGTGCTAAGGATGTCCTACTGCTGGCTTAGCCCACCCCCTCACCCATGGGCCCCAGTGTATGTGTCCATTGGTTATAGCTCTCAGTCAGACTTCCCCCCTCTTCTGCCTTCAAGGCAGTGCTAAGGATGTCTGAGTGATGGCTCCCAGACTGTGAGAGGGTGCAGGCTTGGCTGAGGGACATCTTCCCAGTCCCTGTGCATGAATTTCATGCACCAGGCCTCTAATAAAATTATAGTAAATATACTTGATCATTGAAGTTGAAGATTCCTGGCAGCCAATGTAAAGAGATACCTGCTTAGTAACATGCTGACATTGCCCATAGATAGGAAGTATTGAGAGTGGAGAGGGCAGAAAAAACTTGTTCCTTGGGGGAAACAAAGTGTTTTTTCTTTTCCATATATGACTGAAATACTTCTTATATAACCCGAGTTATCATTTGTGACTGAAAACATTTTACACTCTGTCACCTGAATTATCATTTATGACTAAAAACCTTCTTTAAAAAAAGATTTTATTTTTCAATTACAGTTTACATTCAATATTATCTTGTATTACTTTCAGGTTACAGTATAGTGGTTAGTATATATGCTTTACAAAATGTCCCCCCCACAGATATTTCTAGTAATCACCTGACACCACACTTAGTTTTAAAAATATTATTGATTATATTCCCTCTGCTGTACTTTACATTCCTTTGACTGTTTTATAACTATCAATTTGTACTTCTTAATACCTTCACCTTTTTCACCCAGCCTCTCAAACCTCTTCTCTTCTGGCAACTATCAGTATGTTCTCTGTATCTATGAGTCTGTTTCTATTTTATTTGTTTTTGTTCTTTAGATACCACATATATGTGAAATCCTATATATTTCTGGCTGACTTATTTCATTCAGCATGATCCTTCAGTGCTGTTGCAAATGGTCAGATTTCATTTGTTTTTATGTCCAAGTAATATTCCATTGTGTATATGTTCTGCAACTTTAAAAAATATTTTATTGATTAAGGTATTGCATATGTGTCCATATCTCCCCATTGCCCCCCTACCCTATTCCCATATTCCCTCACCCCTCTGCTGTCTCTGTCCATTGGTTATGCTTATATGCATGCATATAAATCTTTTGGTTGATCTCTCCCCCTTATTCCTCCCCTCCCCTACTTTCGCTCTGAGGCTTGAGCATCTGATAAATGCTTCTCTGTCTCTGGATCTTTTTTTTTGTTCATCAGTTTATGTTGTTCATTATAATCTGCAAATGAGTGAGATCATGTGATACTTATCTTTCTCTGACTGGCTTATTTCACATGGCATAATGCTCTCCAGTTCCATCCATGCTGTTTCAAATGGTAAAAGTTTCTTCTTTTTTATAGCAGTGTAGTATTCCATTGTATAGATGTACAATAGTTTTTTAATCCACTCATCTGTTGATGGGCACTTAGGTTGTTTCCAAATCTTAGCTATTGTAAATTGTGCTGCTATGAACCATAGGGGTGCATATATTCTTTCTGATTGCTGTCTCTGTTTTCTTGGGATATATTCCTAGAAGTGAGATTACTGGGTCAAATGTGAGTTCCATTTTTAACTTTTTGAGGAAACTCAATACTGTTCTCAACAGTGGCTGCACCAGTCTGCATTCCCACCAGTAGTACATGAGGGTTCCTTTTCCTCAAACGTGATGTTTATAGTCTTTTTAAAATTGAAGAATAATTGACATATAACATTTCATTAGTTGTAGGTGTATAACATAATGATTTGATATTTGTATATATTTCAAATTGATCACCACAATAAATCTAGTTAACATCCATCACCATAAACAGTTAAATTTTTTTCTTTTAATGAGATATGGAAAAAACCTAAGTGTACATTGATGGATGAATAGATAAAGGAACTGTAGTATATAAAATTATAGATAATTTCTGCCCTGAAACTACTTGGTTATTTCCTCAGGACTAGTAGAAGTCTTATTATGGCTTTGCCAAAATTTGTCCAAATAGATGATTTTAAAAAATAATAATTTAGAGCAGCAGTTCATTGACATATCTAAAGTCTCTTGTGATGGAATGTGTATAACTGAAGCCATTATTTGGGTAACAAGTAAAATATGATTTTGAGGAATTATCCTGGAAATTTGGTTAAAATAATATTTTTGGTTTGAATTAAAAATATTTCCTTCATTTACTAAGAGGGTGTCATAAAAATTGGTTTCTTTAAAACTGGATTATGAACATAATAGTTATAGCTTGACATTTCATCATACTAGCCTAAAAGAACATGAAGATGATGCCTTGTACTGAAATTAAGTATAATAAATATAATAATAGTTAAGATGAATATAAACAATACATCAGGCACAATGCTACGCTCTTTTGCCTATTATCTTAAGCCTAGTAATCATATAAAGTAGTTATTATTCCCATTTTACACAACCCTCTTCCTGCCCAGAAATTAAATGTTAAGCAACTTTCAAAGTCCTCATAGTTGTAAATGACAGAGCAGAGATAGAGCCCAGGTTTGCCTGACCCAAGAGTATCTAGGGCTTAACCATTCTCTGCATGACCAGGACAAAAGTCAAATCCCCCAGAACCAATAGTTTTCCCAGAATCTATTTATGTTTCTCCTAAGGATGTTTTTCATGAGGAATATTCTGTTTCTTAGAGTATTTAAACTAGAATGACTGGAAGGATAATTTAGATTAGGATTTTCATCCTCATGTTTCATCCTCATGTTTAATATATATATATATATATATATATATATATTTTATCATTGCTCCATTGTAAAAATGAAAAAAAAGGCTTTTGAGAAAAATTAAAAAAAAAAGTATTTTGCATCCAGGCACCTGGGCTCATGGAAAAATGAGTTGTGATGTGAGAAACCAATCCAGCCATATTCAAGGCTCACAACCAAGGTTACAGCATATCTTTATTTTCACCCTTTAGCCACAACACAGTGTCAGCAACATAACATCTTAAACTCTCAAGATATGGGGTAAGTTGGGGGTCTTTGTTCAATTTCCATGGCTGCAACTGATGCATAATGGAACCCATCACATGTGGCCTTCCTCTGTCTTGTGTCACCAATATAGAGGGGAAAGCTAGATGCCGTAGATGTCGCTGTTATAGAAAGCAGACATTATCTTTGTAAAGGTTTTGAAGTCAATACAAAGTTTCTGTTAAAATATATGCAATTCTGCTGGTTTATAAATAAAGCTCTGGTTTCTCTCTCTGTCCCTCAGAACAAGAGTATCAAATTCTTTCCCTGTGTCACACCTTTCAGTATGTTGATTGCCTCAGAAACCCATAATCCCAGAGAGACAGGTATATGTTTGAAATATATCTGTGAAACAATGGCATACATTGAAAGCCATTTTTGTGGTTGGATAGAAACATTTTGAAGAAAGGAACAACAGACTTTATTCTTGTCCCATTTTATAGACACATCTTTGCCTTAAAAAAGGTATTTGTGAATGGAAAAGATGAACATATTTGTAACCTGGGATCCTCTAAGAGGCTCTTAAGGGGCCTGGTTAGGAGCAAATGGATCTGGTTCCTTTCATCTACTCTGACTTCTCTTGTTCTCTTGTGAGTGTGAGGGGTTGTGAATGTACTAATAGCAAGAGGGCAAGGTTCTGGGAGACGCAAGAAATAAGCTGCACCTTAATGCAGATACACTTAGGACTGGAGTGACATCTCAAAGGCTGCCTTGGATAATAAAAACCTTTTATAGAGGGCTTCTATGGAAAATGCACAATAGAGGAGGCAACATATTACTTGTTTCTTTAAAAAAAATCCTCTTAAGAATCCATGATGTCCATTTTAGCTCTGAAGTGGTCGGAGCCTTGGAGCAGAGGGGAAGGACATGTAGCCTCTCACCTCAAAGCAGCATGGCGCTGATCACCATCTTCTCTTCGGTGGTCGCGTGGGCAGGACCCTGGCCTGGGAAGAGATAGAGGACTTAGTTTTCAGGCTCATTTCTGGTTGCTAGTGACTGTGCTGCAACTGGTTTCTTTCCTTTTGTAAAACCAAGGGTCTTTCCAGTGATTAATTGGATATGGAAGTGGGGATTATGCATGTTTAGTGGCAGATGTTCTCTTTCCAATCGATATTATAAATGTGATAGATATATAATAAAAAATGCTCATGGCTCAAGGGAAGGCCACCTGGTCTCCCCACTTTCATATATATATTCCCAGAATATGAGTGGATGGTGAGATATAGGAAGCCGAGGGGGATGAGTTGTGAGGTAGACTCAATAAAAGGAGGCAGCCATGTGATCTGAGGACTGCCTCTGTTTGGGAGCTCTTCCACAAATCTGTCCTCTTTTCTCCATGCCCATGGTCACCATGCCACCTAGGCTACCACCATCTCATGCTTGGGGTACAACCTCAGCCCCCTAAGTCATTTCCCAGGTTTTACCTTCCCCTTTCCAAACACATCTCTTTATTGTAGCCCAAAGAGCCAAACTGAAAGCTCCCAGCTGCCTTCTCCTTGCATGTAGAAAGAAGTTTAGAATGCTTACTGGCCTTGCAGGCTCAGAATTAACTATTTCTCAGTCTCAACTCTTATGGATTCCTCCTTGTTTTTGTACCATTTTGCCTTTGAGGACATTGCTCAGTTTCTCAAATAGGCCATGCTTTCTTTTATCCCAGGTGTGTGCTGCCTCTTCGTTCAGGAATCATTTTTATTCCTTTGAAGCCCCACCCACCTTCTGGCCCAGGTAACCTAGCTGACTTCTACTTATTCTTCAGGACTCTGTTTAAAACATAGGATTTTTTGTAAAAATGAAATTATTTATTGTTTAAAGTATTACATAAGTCTCTTTTCCCTCCTCCCCCCCTTTAACCTCTCCCTGCTGCCCCCACCCTCCATCACAGGCCCTCACACTCCCACCCCTGTCTGAGTCAATTGCTTATGCTTATATGCATACATAGAAGTCCTTTGGTTGATCTCTTATCCTTTCAACCTCACCTTTCCTCATAGGTTAGACAGTCTGTTTGATGCTTCTATGTCTCTGGTGCTATTTTTGTTCATCAGTTTATGTTGTTCATTATATTCCACAAATGAGTAAGATCATGTGACATTTATCTTTCTCTGACTGGCTTATTTTGCTTTTCATAATGCTCCACAGTTCCATCCATGCTGTTCCATTCATGCTTTTTTACAGCAGTGTAGAATTTCATGGAGTAGATGTACCACAGTTTTCTAATCCACACATCTGCTGATGGGCACTTAGGTTGTTTTTCCATCCCTTCACTCAGTCTGTGTGAATCCTTTGCTTTGAGGTGGGTCTCTTGTAGACAGCATATATATGGTTCATGTTTTCTTATCCATTCAGCCACTCAATGTCTTTTGATTAGAGCATTTAGGCCATTTATGTTTAAAGTTATTATTGATAGGTACTTGTTTGTAGCCATTTTAATTTTTTGTGCCTGTGTTTATTCTTTCCCTCCCCACTCCCTTCTTTTTACAGCAATCACTTTATCATTTCTTGCTTTGATGGCTTGGTAGTGATAAACTCCCTTAACTTTTTTTTTTTTGTCTGTGAAGCTCCTTATTTCCCCTTCAATTTTGAATGATAGCCTTGCTAGATAGAGTATTCTTGGATTCATTCCCTTGCTTTTCATCATTTTGTATACTTCTTTCCATTTCTTTCTGGCCTGATGTGTTTCTGTTGAGAAATCATTTGATAATCTAATGGGAGATCCCTTATAGATAACATTCTGTCTCTCTCTTGCAACCTTTAAGAGTCTCTGTCATTAACATTTGCCATCATAATTATGTGTCTTGGTGTGGGTCTTTTTGGGTTTATCTTGTTTTGGACTCTCTGTGCTTGTAGACTTTATATTTTCCCAGATTAGGGAAGTTTTCTGACATTTTTTCAAATAGGTTTTCTAAACCTTGCTCCTCTTCTTGTAATTCTGGCACTCCTATTATATGTACGTTGCTTCATTTCATGTTGTACCAAAGCTTTCTCAGGCTTTCCTCTTGTCTTTTTTTTTCTTTTTCTTTTCTCCAATTGCAGTTCAGATTTGATGTGTTTTGCTCCCCTATCTTCTAATTTGCTAATTAGGTCCTGTGCTTCTCCTAGTCTACTATTGAAAGCTTCCATATTATTTTTTATTGTAGCTATATCACTTTTTATTTCCCCTAATTCTCACATAGGTTGTTGATTTTCTCATCCATCCAGTTTATATAACCCTTATGCTGAATTCTTTCTCTGACATATTGCACGCCTCTGTTTTATTTAGTTCTTTTCCTGACAATTCCTCCTTTTCTTTCCTTTGGGGGTTGTTTTCCTGTCTCCCCATTTTTGTTCTCACCAAAGGATCTAGGTGTCAAGTCGCAAGAGGTCTGTGGCTGCAGCAGTGGGCTTGGTGGTGGATTGTGCAGTGGCAGCTCCTCCTCAGGTGGTCATGGAGCAGCTGCTCCTTGGGTGGTCGTCGGGCAGCTGCTGCTTGTGGGATGGCCACTCCTTATGCGGTCATGGAGTGGCTGCTCCTCGTGTGGTCATGGGTGGTGGCTACTACTTAGGGGGTTATCGGGTGGCTGCTCCTTGTGTGGTAGTGTGCAGCAGCTGCTCCTCTGGCAGTCATGAGTGGAAGCTGTTTGTGGCGACTGTTCCCAGCATGTTTGTGGGTGGTGGCTGCTCCTTAGGGGTAGTGGGTTGCGGGGCAGCTGCTCCTGTGCAGTTGCAGTGGTGGCTGTTCGCACAACTGCTGGAATGGCCGCGGAGCTTGGGGCTGCTGTGTAAGGCTTAGCTTTTTGCTTGTGCTGTTGTGGTGCCTGGGGCTAAAGCATCTGGCTAACACGAGGGGAACACCCTCCGGAACTCACAGAAGCCCTCAACTGGGGAAGCTGGAGTCCCAGTGTTTGTGGGTTGGCAGCTGAGGCTGCAGGTCCCTGGCCTGAGTGGCTGTAGTATCCTTGGTGGTGTCTGAGAGCACCCTGGGTGGAGGTGAGGCTGGGCTTCCAATCACAGCAGCTCTGTTCTTCAAGATGGCGAGGCCTCTGCAGCCATGTAGGAAAGATTATAGCAGTAGCAGAGGCTGCCCTGCTATGTGAGCCTGGTCCACCAGCCCCCAAATGTCCTGTGAGATCTAGCTGTCTCTCTCTCTCTCTCTCTCTCTCTCTCTCTCTCTCTCTCTCTCTCTCTCACACACACACACACACACACACACACACACACACATACACCACTTGTCCATACACTCTCCTTTTGCTCCAATACTCACACTCTTACACTGCCATCCTCCTGGCTGCCATCTTGGAATCAAATGATAGGTTCTTGAGGACTGCTCTGCAGGCTAGGCTGGGCCTAGCTGGGTGTCTACAGAAATTTTTACTTCTGGGGGTCCTGCCATCACAGTCATAGTGACCAGTTTAAAGTCTGTCTTTCCCACCAGCCTACAAATTTCTGAGGACAGGTATACATCTGTCTTGCTCCTGCATCTGGCACATCATGAGATGCTCAGTAAATATTTGCAGCCTCTCTGACCTACTCACCATGAAGGCAGCATCTGTGATGTTCTGCTGCTGATCTGTGAATTAGCACTGGTTCAGCCTTTGTCTTCGTAAACTCTTTTTTTGTTATATGTACCCCTGATTGTAGGGCTTGCTTGAGGCACAAATGCAGCTATGGTGAAATTGGCAGAATTGTAACTTTGGCTCATTTCTTATGAGGCATGAATAATGGCTTTCCTACACCTATTCTGCATTGTAAATTTTTGTGTCACCAGGAAAACTAGATAAAACGAGTCAAACTTTCTAATTGGCATAGTGTAAGAAAAAACACACATCATTCCATTTAATTTACTGAATTTATTCCTTAAAAAAAACAAAAACAAAAAACCCCCCTGAATTCAGGCAATCCAGTTTGTGTAGACCCAGTGAGACAGAGATCAATATCTGGTTGCCGAGAGATGAGACTGTATGTACTGCAGATTCAAAACTAAAAATCCATGCAGTTGGCTGTGATTCAAGGCAGCCCCTGCAGAGCTGTAGGTCACAAAAAGAAGGAGCCGTCTACCTGAACCAGTGTCCCGGTTCTTTGTTAGAATGGAAAATGGAGAAGTGACTTCTATATTCTCTTGTAACTGGGAAATTAAAGAAAAGAGAAGTTACCCATGGAACAGATTTCATTAATTCCAGCATGAACAGGAAATGGTTTATTCATTCACAGTCTTTCTAAACATCTGTTTTGTAGGTCACATGGTAAAGACAGGGAAGACCACTCCTTGTGACCAGGCCATAAGGAATAGCTCATTAGCAGGCAAGAGCAGGATGTGAACCAGGAGGGGGAAAAGTGGGACTCTAGGGAACTGGGTGTCTGGGAAGGAAGGATCTCTGGGGAAGGTGATTCTGCAGCTTCTCCCTACAGGGGGATGGCATTGGTAGAGAATAGGAAGGAGGGGGGTGACTTCTAGCAGAGGGAAATGTGTGCATAACCTTTAGAAGGTGGAAAGGGGTGTGTGGTAGGTCATATGAATGGGGATCAGTTTTCCCTTTAGAAAATGAGAGTGTCAGCCCATGGCTGTTTTAGGCACAGTCAATCTGGATTCCTGTTCAGGCTGACTATATATTCTCCCATTGACTGGTCACACTCATGCATCCATGTGAAATGGTGGTGGCACACACAGCCCAGGCCTCTCTACTTGCCTTTTCAGTCTTCTGCTGCCTGCTGTTCAAACCCCAGCAGTCTATCTCCTGTAAGTGTGGGGAGTGCATCTGTCCTTTTCCTTCTATAAAGGTAATATTGGGACTGCTCTTCTGCCCTTTATTTCCCCCCTGCCCTTTATGAGAGTATTTTCAGGAAGGAAAATGGTGGGAGTTTGGCTGGAGGGAAGGGGACCCAGCCTTCAGGGAAAAGACTATTTCTGTAGCTGGACAATTAGGAAATTAGTAGCTATCACAGACTAATTTGAGGACTTACTATATACATCCAGGGTCTGAATGATATGATTTAATCATTTCAGTAATCCCATGGGTTAGTACTGTGATCCTCAGATAATAGAAAGGAGGCACTGAGATCTGGAGGGTGAAGTGTCTTACCAAGGTCACAAAACTAGAAAGGCAAAACTAGGACTTGAAACTGGATTAGCTTGATACCCAAGCCACACACCTAACACAAAACTCTACTCTTATAGGAGTTTCTCCAACCCACTTTTCAATATGTTATTTCCAAACTTTATATTTTAGAAGTAACATATGTTGATTTAGGCAAGTTGGAAAATATAGAAAAATATAAAGGAATAGAAAAAAAATTGTTATCTTAAATCTGTTTACCCTACATTTCTCTAATATATTGTACAATGTTTCATGTAGTTGAATTTATACTAGTTCATATCTGTGTTTTCCTTAATGGTATAAAATTAGCATTTCCCTGTACACTTAGTCAACTTGAATTTAGTGGAAAACATTTTATTATTTAGATGTGCCATATATTCTCTTAATCATCTTAAATTGAAATTTTAGGTTGGGTCCAGTTTTTTTTTCAAACTATCATAGATAAAACTGAAATGAACATACACACCAACATACAAAATGTGCATGCATTTTGAAATATACTTTTGTCAGATAGATTCCTAGAAATGGTCTAATGTTTAAGGTTCTTGATGGGTATAAACAAAACATACTCCAGGAAAATGTTTTCAATGTATATTCAATTTTTTGGGACATTTAAAAAATATATTTTATTGATTTTGTACAGAGAGGAAGGGAGAGAGAGAGTTATAAACATCGATGAGAGAGAGAGTCATCGATCAGCTGCCTCTTGCACACCCCCTACTGGGGATATGCGCGCAACCAAGGTAGATGCCCTTGACCGGAATCGAACCCGGGACCCTTCAGTCCCCAAGCTGATGCTCTATCCATTGAGCCAAACTGGTCTCAGCATTTTTGGGACATTTTGATAATCAGTTTTCCCATCCAGAATACATGTCCATTTAGTAAAAAATTATGTCTATCAGTATTGTGATGTTCTTTTTATAGGCACATTTTTCTTGTTTTAATTTTCTGTATATTCAATATATATATTTTTAATTTTGTGAAAGTGATTTTTCCCATTTTTGTTTTTTACCAGGTACATATTTATCTTCTTACTGTAGTTTACTTGTTAGAAGAGGTTGACGTAAAATAAAGGGAGGTCTATGGAAAAATGCATTGATAAATGAAGCTTCCCTTTAAATTAAGGAGGGTCTTTGTTTCCCCAAGAACAAAATGGGAAAAGCCAGTGAATGTTTTCAGCAGAGGGTAAGGAGGCAGTGGAGAAATTTGAGGACTGATTCCATCTCTTAGGAATGGATAGGTGCAAAGATGGGTGGAGGGCCAGAAAGTGTGAGCTGGGTAATTCCAATTTCAGCAAAGTAAACCAGTGACTGAGAGGGTAGAGGAGAATCGGGATTGGGAATGGGAGAAGAGTGTACAAAACCACAATAGCCATTGTGATTAAAGACATCACCAAGATCCCCTCATTTCAGCTTCCTGCAATTTATATCAGATTGGAGCCTGCCCAGTGCCATCTACTGTTGAAGGTCTGACCCCATAGCTAGCAACAACACAGTTGATTTTTAATGAAAATAGAACTTGGAGACCAAACACAAGCCTGCATCCAAATGCATCTAGATATTTGGAGGGAAATTGAAAAATTCATGCAACCATGAGAATCCTTTAAATGGTCATTTGTTAGGCAAGTTCAGCATAACCTAAATTTGTCATTTTCCTTTGGGGCTAATGGTAGGAAAAAGAGGCTTCTTTAATTTTTCTCTGATCATGGTTCTGACTTTTGCAAATCTTTGAACAAGGAAATAACTGGTCAATGTAAAAGCTTTCATTTGTGGTGAGTGGCAACATCCAGCACCTCAATATTTAATCTGTATAATTTCTGTTAATGTTTTATTCATGTTCACTAGAGAGGTTATGAGGGCATTGTAAATTGTATAATTTTTCCTTTGCCTAAATATGTACACTTTGTTTCTGACTTGTAGAATAACTGATTCTTTGTTATTTTCCTTTTCTTTTTCTATTTTTTTCTTTATTTTAGCTTTTTCAGTTTGGGCTTATGTCTTAGAATTAAAATCTAGAGTCCATTAGGCGTCATTCATCTGTGAGATGAATTCTATATTCCATCTATTGATTCTATCATGGATGAACATTCACAGGATTCAGGCAAGCACTGGATAGTGCCATAAATAGGACTTATATTATTCCTTCAATATAATATGAAAATGGAAGGAAATATCTTCATTGACACAGCTTGGGGAAAAATATTTGTATATTAAGAGCTGCTATATCTAATAATACCTAGAGTTTTCTGATATGTGAAATGAGTATAAATATTCTCCATGATATTGAGCCAATAGTATATATTTGAAAATTCCTAGCTCATTTGCCTTTGAATCATGCCTTCTGGAGTGTAGATATTTTTCAAACCAGGGATATTTTGTGGGTTATAAATAGCATATAGACATATTTTGTGTAGTGAGTTTGCTAGAAATTGTGGAAAAGGTTTTAGGGAAGACTGTGGCTCCATCATAGCTCTTAAAAGAATCTTGACAGCCTCTGTCCCTGGTAATATCTGTCTTATTTAAATGGCTACCAATTATTAGTAAGCTGTCTACTAATCAATCATCTTTTCATCAATAAATTCCCTGACTTTTGCTCAGTTCCTATCCTTAGTTTCTCTATGCATTTTACTCACAGCCTCTGCTGTCTGTGACTTTGCACTATCCTAACCTTATTTTTTCTCTTCTAGTTGTTCCCTCTCTGTCTCCTTTGATGGCTTCTTCTGTTCACTAAAAGTGAGTGCTGCTCAAGGACCAGAGGTGGCCTTCTGCTTTTTATCCTCTTAATTCTCTGCCTTCATTTTCTTGGCCACTTTCAACATCTCAACCCCAGGCCTCTCATTCCACACCTCTGAGGAATTTCCTCTTGGATTTCCAAACTCCAAAAATGGTTGTCTTCTCCAAAATGATTTTCTTTTCTATGTTTCTCTTTTGTTTATCCTTCTTTTGCTCACTTAAACTTCAATCTTATAGCCAACTCTGGTTTCTCTCTTTTCACTATACCTCCACGTCTAACCAGTCACTATTTATTTTTATTCTGTCTCCTTATATTCTCTACAGTTGCCACTCTCCTTTCATTTTCAAGATATTAAGACCTCATATTTAAATGGTTTCAGTAGCTATAACACAATATACTGAGATAATAACCTCTTTCTCACTGCTGAAAGGAATTTTTCTTTCCCTGTAACAAGATGGCAACCTCATTTTTGTGTCTTCTGCCTGTGGAAATTTTGTGAAGGGGAGTGGATATGGCAAGAAGAGGTTTCCAGGCAATACCCAGTCAGGATTTTGTTTGCAGAAATGTAAGCTCATTGAGATGAATTATTCTGGATCATTCCAGAGAGTAAGGGCAATAGAGGTGAATGACTGAATTTGGGAGGTAGAAGTAGTCCAAGCTAAAGAGAAAGAAGGTT
Organism: Pipistrellus hanaki; assembly: GCF_964339955.1. Lineage (NCBI taxonomy): Eukaryota > Metazoa > Chordata > Mammalia > Chiroptera > Vespertilionidae > Pipistrellus > Pipistrellus hanaki. Next base: position 52,665,678 of record NC_140503.1, on the reverse strand, counting down.
TCTTTAGATAATTTCTTTTGAGACAAGGAACAATGTGGTCCTGGGTGAGTTTCATGGAGTCAGGAACACCACTGTGATCCCTTTCAATGGAGTTGTTGGTAATTCTGATGAGTGAAGTTGGGGTGATGCATGGGCCAGACCTTAAGAACTGTTGCCCTAGGACCAGCAGGTATTAGAGTCACCAGCCCACTGTTGCTGTCCTCTAGGAACCATCCATGCAGGCGTGGATGGTGAGCGCATCAGTTGTAGCAGAGCAGTATAAAGATTGGACAGTTACTTCCTAAGCGCTATGTACCCAGGACTCTGGCTTGACTTTAGAGAGGACATGCCGATTAAGGTGTGGGCTCAGCCACTGTAGCATAGAAACCTCAAAATATGAGGCTCAAAGACATTAGAAGACAGGGTCCGCTCGCTCGCTCGCGCTCCCCCCCCTCCCCCCCCCCCCCCCCCCGGAAGTAAGTGAGCTGTCCAGGTCTTGTAAGCAGCTCTGAACCACAGGACATTTAGAAGTTCATGTTTTTCCTCATCTAGATATCTTATAATCATCCACAACATAATTTTAAACTCTTATGCTATAGCTCTTTTGGTAATATAATAAAGTGTGTGGACTCTTGTCTAAAAGTAAAAATACATAGGAGGGCCTGGCTGACATGGCTCAGTGTTTGAGCATCGACTTATGAACCAGGAAGTCAAAGTTCGATTCCCAGTCAGGGCACATGCCCGGATTGTGGGTTCTATCCCCAGTGCAGGGCATGCGGGGCATGATTTTGTCTCATCATTGATGTTTCTATCTCTCCCTCTCTTCCTCTCTGAAATCAATAAAATATATATTTTAAAAAATACATAGGCTTATAAAGGAAGTAAATTATAATAAAATACAATTATAATATTTAAAAGACAGATTTGTGATGTACTATTGTATATACTTCCTTATTAATTAATAGTAAGATACTGTGGTATATCCAATAAGTACTGTAGTTTCAAAATAGTGATGAGTACCGATATTCATAATATCTGAATAAATATAGTGTGATATGAAAATATCTATGGTTTCTGAGAGTGACAATGTCATAGACGCTATGAATATTACTATAGTTTGTTGCCTACATTCATAATTAAAGAAAATGCTGAATTTTAATAGGAAGTTATTGAAAATAAAAATGAAACTTCCCATCCAAATTTCTGGACCCCATAAATTCTGTTTTCAGGCACCCTTTGAAGACCTGCCAAGCCTTGGTGAAGGATCCTGTTTAGAGTGTTAAAGATGCCTCACCTCCGTGTCTATGTTCCAGCCCTAACAAAAGAGAAAAAGAAGTCCGGAGCAAGTGATCTTGTCTTTATGGAAATAAAATTGTGTTCATCACTTCTCACGTCCCATTGACTTGAATCTAATAATGGCCACATCTAGTTTCAAGAGAAACTGGGTTGGGGTTCTATAATCAGGTGGCTCTGTGCCTAGCTAAACCTAAGAATTTTATTACTAAACAGAAGAGCTACAGTGTCATTAGACCCATGTCTGAGGGTGCAGAACTAGTTACTAGCAGAGCTTAACTAAAACCTAGACAAGTACTTAGGACCCACTAGTAGCATATAGGACTCCCAAAAGTATGCCTGAAATTCAGTTTCTCACCAGCCAGGCTCAGAAGAGATTGCATGATTGTGAGGATTAACTATAGTGTGTTCAAGTGGCTGGTAATGTGTAAGTGCTCAATAAATATTCACCAGAGCTAACTTGTAAGAGACCAAGATTTGTTAGAAGAATAAACTATGGGAGATAATATGTGGTACTTCCTGGTATGTGAAGGGTCAAAGAAATTTATGTTTAGATTCATTCATTCATTTCTTCAACAAATATTTACTGAGTTAAGAGTATATGCCAGACATTGTTTTAGTTGCCAGAGAAATGACAGTGAACAATATAAAGTTCTTGCTCTAGGAATCTTTCATTTTACTCAGGGAAAATAGAATAACAAGTAAACAAATCACCTGGTGAGAACAAGGAATAGAAAAGGAGATGGAGTAAAGGTTATGGTAGAATGCTGTGATAGGTAGAATTATTATATGCTTCCCAGGATTCCTACCCCTGGCTACCCTCTCTGTATAATCACTCCTCAGCCACACCCCAAACTTAAATGTGACTCTGATGGAATACCACTCCTATAATTTGATTATGCTCTATGGCAAAGGTGGAGAGATTTTGAAGATGTAATTAAGGTCCAAATAAGTTGATTCTAAGTTAATTAGAAAGGAGATTTTCCTGGATGGATCTGACTTTTAATCATGTAAAGTCCTTAAAAGAATAACTGAGACCTACCAGAGTGAGAGATAAATTTTCTTTCTGGCTTTGAATAAGAAAGCAACCAGGTTGTGAACTGCCTATGGAAAGGGCTACATGGCAAGGACCAGAGGGCATTCTCAGAGCCCAGAGCACCATTCAATTTTCAGCTAGTAAGAAAATAGGGATCTCAGCCATAGAGCCACAAGGAAATTAGGTCTACCAAAAACATGAATGAGTTTGGAAGCAGGTTCTTTCCTGTCAAGCACTGTGGTGAGAGTAGAGCTCAGCCAACCTTGATTATAGCCTTGAGAGACTCCTTATGGGGTTCCTATAAGACTCTTGACCCGTAGAAACTGTGAGAAAATAAATGTATGTTTTTTTCAGCCACTAAATTAGTGGAGGTTTATTAGATAGAAAAAAAAGAATATAAATACCATTTTAATAGTATTATTAGGAATGGCCTTTCTGTAAGGAGAGTTTAAATGAAGACTTGAAGTAAGTGAGAAATAAGCTATAAAGGTACGTGGGGGTAGGAGCAGGGAACCATTCTTACTGGTGTGTGGAGAATAGCTCATGAGTGGGCATGAGTGAAGGATGAGGCACCAACTAGTATGGAAAAGATGGGCATTATGGACATATTTCGTAATTTGCTGAAGGATTAGATTTTGAGTGTGAGAGGAAGAGGATGCAAAGGAAAACTCCATATTGCAGTTGCCATTTACTGTGACGAGATGACTGGGGTGGGATGGGGAGAAGGGGGTTTAAGGAGAAGGGTTTGTGAAGTTTGAGATCCCATCCAAGTGGATTTTCCAAAAACTAAGTTATATATATATCAGTCTGGAGTTGAAGTGGAGGTTGGGGAATGGAAATACAAATAGGAAGTTCCAGCATATAGGTGGTATTTAAACTAAGAGAATGGAAGAGATAACCCAAGATAGAAAAAAAAATCATAGAATAGTGGACTTGAAAATCACCTTAAGAGATTATCTTTTTATAGGTAAGGAAACTCCAGCCCAGAGAGCTACAGTGACATTAGACCCATGTCTGAGGGTGCAGAACCAGTTACTAGCAGAGCTTAACTAAAACCTAGGCTTCTTCTACATCCAACATCATATTCATTGGACAAAAATAAAACCATTTCATCTAAGAACAAAAAAGAAACAGGGATGCCCACTTTCGCCACTACTGTTCGATGTAGTTCCGGAAGTACTAGCCATGACAATTAGACAACAAGAAGAAATAAAAGGTATCCAAATTGGAAAAGAAGAAATAACACTGTCCTTATTTGCAGATGACATGATACTGTACATAGAAAACCCTAAAGACTATATCAAAAAAGTATTAGACTTAATAAATGAATTTGGCAATACAGGATACAAAATTAATGCCAAGAAATCTATGGCATTTTTATACACCAATAGTGAACTTACAGAAAGAGAGATTAAAAAACAATCCCATTTACCATTGCACCAAAAAGATTAAGATACCTAGGAATAAACTTAACTAAGGAGGTAAAAGACCTGTACTCGGAAAACTACAGGACACTGAAAATAGATATAGAGGAAGCCATAAACAGATGGAAGAACATACCATGTTCATGGATTGGTAAAATCAACATCATTAAAATGTCCATTCTACCCAAAGCAATCTATACATTCAGTGCACTCCCCATTAAAATACCAATGGCATATTTCACATACTTAGAATGAACTCTCCAAAAATTCATCTGGAATAAAAAAAGACCCCGAGTAGCTGCAGCCATCCTGAGAAAGAAGAACAAAGTACCCTGTTTCCCCGAAAATAAGACAGTGTCTTATATTAATTTTTTTCTCCCAAAGTTGCGCTAGGTCTTATTTTCAGGGGATGTCTTATCTTTCTATGTGCTAGGTCTCATTTTCGGAGGATGTCTTATTTTCGGGGAAACACGGTAGGTGGGATCTCAATACTAAATTTCAAGCTGTATTACAAAGCCACTGTTCTTAAAACAGCCTGGCACTGGCACAAGAACAGACATATAAAACAATGGACTTGAATAGAGAACTCAGAAATCAACCCAAACCACTATGCTCAATTAATATTTGACAAAGGAGGCATGAACATACAATGGAGTCAAGACAGTCTCGTCAATAAATGGTGCTGGGAAAATTGGAGAGATACATGCAAAAAATGAAACTAGACTACTAACTTATACCATACATAAAAATAAACTCAAAATTGATAACTTAAACATAAGATGGGAAAATGTAAAAATCTTAGAGGAATACACAGGCAGTAAAATCCCAGACCTATGCCAAAGCAGTATCTTCACCTAGGACAATGGAAACTAAAGAGAAAATAAACAAATGGGACTATATAAAATTAAAAAGCTTATGTACAGCAAAAGAAACCATCAACAAAACAACAAGAAAGCCCACTGCTTGGGAGAATATATTTGCCAATGTTATCACTGATAAGGGTTTAATCTCCAACATTTATAGGGAACTCATAGAACTTAACAAAAGGAAGACAGACAACTCAATCAAAAAATGGGCAACAGACCTACATAGATACTTTTCAAAATAGGCAGAAGGAAGGCCAAGAGAAATATGAAAACATGCTCAAAATCACTAATCATCTGAGAGATGCAAATCAAAACGACAGTGAGGTACTATCTCAACACCTGTCAAAATGGTTATCATCAACAAATAACAAGTGCAGGAGAGGATGCGGAGAAAAAGGAACCCTCATGCACTGCTGGTGGGAATGCAGACTGGTGCAGCCACTGTGGAAAATGGTAAGGAGTTTCCTCAAGAAACTAAAAATGGAACTGCCATTTGATTCAGTGATCCCACTTCTAGGATTATATCCCAAGAAACTAGAAACACTGATCAGAAAGGATATATGCACCCCTATGTTCATAGCAGCACAATTTACCATAGCTATGATTTGGAAACAGCCTAAGTGCCCATCAGCAGATGAGTAGATTAGAAAACTGTGGTACATCTACACAATGGAATACTACACTGCTGTAAAAAAGAAGGAATTCTTACCATTTGCAACAGTAAGGATGGACCTGGAGAGCATTATGCCAAGTGAAATAAGCCAGTCAGAGAAAGATAAATATCTTATGATCTCATTCATTTGTGGAATATAATGAACAACATAAACTGATGAGCAAAAACAGATCCAGAGCCAGAGAAGCATGGATCAGAGCATCAAACCTCAAAGGGAAGGTAGGGGAGGGAAGGGTAAGGGGGAGAGATCAACCTAAGGATTTGTGTGCATGCATATAAGTCTAACCAATGGACACAGACACCAGCAGGGTGAGGGCATGAGTTGGGGGGGAGTATAAATGGGAGGATTAGGGCACATATAATACCTTAAATAATAAAGAAAAAAATAAATAAAAAACAAAACAAACAAAATTTCCCCCTCTCCCCCAGGCTTCTTGATTTTTAGCTAAGAGATTCTTTTCACCAAGGGTTCTTTTTCTTCTCCTTCCCTAGGGTATTTTCTACACTTTGGAAAGAGCCTGGTAAAGTCAATAAGACTTGGCTCTTTTCCTTTCATGGGGTTGCTAGTCCCATATCCAGACCTCTGAGCCATCCTCCCCCACCTTGGCTGTCACCTCACAAGATTCTGATTAGATTTGATGGCTGTGGGAGGCCAGGTCTCAAATAACAATGAAAATGTATGCTGAGATATCTATAAACCTCATCCCATCAAATTAATAATGAAAAGCCTCCCATCAAAGCCCTCCTTGTGCTCAATAGCCTGTGGCACATTTGGTCTCATCAATATATGTTCAACAATATTACAACTTGTTTAAATCTTAGTAAAGTAGTGTTATGTACTATTGTTATTGACTTCCCTTTTCTAATTACCACCCCAAGGTGACGGATGATATAGCTCTAATGACCACATTCCTGGAGCGGGAGTGGCTTGGGATTCTACTCATTGTATTTTACTGTTCTGAAGGAGGAGACCTTCAGAAAAAGCAGGTCAGATTTAGCAAGGCCACCAGATTAAAAATGAAGTTACTCAGCCTGGCCAGTGTGGCTACGTAGGCTGAGTGTCATCGAATGCACCAAGAGGTTGTTGGTTTGATTCCAGGTCTGGGCACATGTTCCAGTTGTGAGCTCTATCCCCTGTAGGGGGCGTGCAAGAGGCAGCCAATTGATGTTTCTCTCTCATGGGTATTTCTATCTCTCCCTCTGCCTTCCTCTGTCTCTAAAAATTAATAACATTAAAAATAAATAAATTAATTAATTAAAATAATTTGGAGCTTTCTGGCTTGCTCAGTTCAGTGTGGGGCCATTTTGAAAATCTGTAATGAATCAAGAATGTCATATGCTTCATGCTAAAATTGCATGAGAAGTTAGTCTTTATCATTCTTTTGACTCCATTAAAGTTGCTTGGTGATAACTAAGTGAAACAAAATGAAAGTAGAGTTGGAAATTTAGAAATTAATGTTTCCTATGGAAAATTTTGATATATAATACTATTAACCTCTCTTAGTTGTCTGACAACATGATAAATCAGGCTTTTTGTTGTTGTTAGATATTGTGTTGAGTATATTTTACTTTATGGACATACAATTTCCTTAATGTTATAACAGTTTCATCTCTTTGATTAAACTTAACCATGATCCCTTGTACAACCTTACATTTTGTTTACTTTATTTATAGCATTTATTAACCTGTCTTATCTTCTACATATTCTATCAATTGTTACCAAATTTTAGCCATTCTGTTTTTAAATGTTAGTTGGATTTTCTTTACTCTCTCTCTCTCTCCCTATTGCCATTCTTCTAGTTCAACCTCTGGATCTTTAGCCTATACTATTGCATTAATGTCCACTGGGTTTCATTCATTCATTAATCATTCATTCATTTTTTTTCCTCCCATGTTTATTGATTACTTACTGTGAACCCAATCTCGGGTATACAATAATGAATAAAACATGGTTTCTCTTCTCAAGGTCCTTATAGTTAACTGGATAAAAAGAAACAAAAATAGTGTAGCATAATATGAAAAGGGCTTCAATAGATGAATGTACAGGGTATTTTGGGAAAGCTACAGGGTGAAATGAATTCTGAGTGGGAAGTTAGGGAAAGCTTCATAGAGGAGGTGGTGTTTGATGGTATCTGTGAGGAGGGAAATTTTTCACTGCATGTGCAAGAATTGCAATTCATGGAGGAGAAATAACTTGAGTAAACCCAGGGAGACAAAAATAACCTCCTCTCTATTTCCCATCTGTGATACATGGCAGATATCCACTCAAGTTATTCTTTATGAAGATAAATTAGATATGTGATTTGCTGTTAAAACTTTTAATGACTGCCTAGTGTTTCTTCAGGACAGGACAAATTTTATTATCTTAAAGTACTCTTTCCAGTTTTCCTTCATTCAATTGTGCTTTGGGTTTATGCTCCACTGATCTGTTCAAGTAGATACTATTTCTTTCTCTGTATGGCTCATGGTTAGAGTTGCTCAAAAGAATTTGAACTTTGGGAGGTAGGAGAGAAGCAGCAGTCATTACTTTCAGAAGTTTGTTATAGTCAGATGCAGACCCCCATAGATTCTGCTGGTCCTTTCTCTTCTCCATCCTGTGTTTTTAGTTCATTTACTCAATTGCTACCATAATGGTCAACAGTGGCTTCAAGACTCTTGACTGTGGGCGTGCAGAGGTATTGGCTATTTAAGAGGCAGTAACCTCCCCACAAGTAGTCTTCCCCACATGCCTCTCCTTTGTGCTCATTTTGGTGGTTGCCTGGATTTTTTTTTTTTTTAAATATATTTTATTGATTTTGTATAGAGAGGAAGGGAGAGAGATAGAGAGTTAGAAACATCGATGAGAGAGAGTCATCGATCAGCTGCCTCTTGCACACCCCCTACTGGGGATATGCCCGCAACCAAGGTACATGCCCTTGACCGGAATCGAACCCAGGTCCCTTCAGTCCCCAAGCCGACGCTCTATCCATTGAGCCAAACCAGTTTCGGCTGTTTGTTTTTGTTTTTTTTTGCATTTCTAGTTTGTCCTCTCTTACAGGTGCTCTAGCGGAACTACCTAATGACTTTTCTCTGATCCCTTTGCTTTCCCTACTAGGCTTCCTTTCCCCTGCTCATGCCTTTTTGTGTAAGGTCTGATCCTGAATATAAAACCCTCACTTACACAATACTCATGGTGGTTGTGAATTCCAACTGATACAGGGAGGTTTCTTGAATAGGCCACAGACTTTGACTAGAATATTTCCTTCTTCTGACCCCATTTCTATCATCAAAAAGTCTTGTGTGGTTTTCGAAGTTCAAATTAAATGTGTTTTCCATTGTGAAAACTTCTAGAACCTTCTTCCTTGTAAGTCTCACACAAACAGTGGTCCTGAAACACTTTGGATACTGTTTATCTTCTTTCTACTTGTATTACAGTTTAGTATTTGTTCACTTGCCCCCACCACTTGATTGATTGTTTCTTAATGTCAAAGAAACTGTCTTGCTGTCTGCCTGTCTCTCCCTGTTTCTCCACCTCCTTCCTGGAACAGAGCTGTGCATAGTGTCTGTAATGTAGTGGAGCTCACTGACTTACACATGCAACGTAAGAGTTGCCCACAGATAGGTGGATACATGGTTGAGAATCACATGATCTTACAGTCAAGAGTTGGGGAACTGAGGAAGTGGATCACACACACACATACACACACACACACATACACACATACAATATTAACTATTTAATGAGATGAAAATAAAGCAGTAAAATTAACACATTAAATAAAGAGAACACCAATGAGATATTAATCATTATTAGCTAGTTATAAAAGTTACATCATAGTTAATTTCTATTTCCCTTCTTTGATTACTGAGAACACCAATGAGATATTAATCATTATTAGTTAATTATAAAAGTTACATCATAGTTAATTTCTATTTCCCTTCTTTGATTACTGCAGGATATTTAGAATTTTAAAACGACCATTATTTTTAACACTTAAAAATTAATTAATGTCTTTTCTCTCACCCCAACATTTATGTGGGAAGAATTTTTCTTTGTGTCTTCCCTGTTATTCAGATAAATTTAATGCCTTCCCCCCATGCAGATTCTCCCCCCCCCCCCCCCCCCTTTCCCACATGATTCAGGGTTCAGGTTCAGGATTCAGGCTCTGGAGGAGGTCACACACAAATGAAAGACTAGAAAATATTAATTTGGAAATATTGGGGGCCAGGTGGGAGCCCAACTCGAGGGGAAGGACTCCACCCCGCCCTGGCCTTGCTATCCTTTTATTAAGACTATGGGATACACCCATAGCCTTAGGCAGGCAATTCCAGAATAGCCAATCAGCAAGAATTTACATAAAACTAGAAGGTGGATGTTGCATAAGCTACCATTGTCTCAACTAGACAGTGGGTGCTTGGCTCTGATCTTTCAGAGCTACAAAGTTAACCAGCCTTCCAGGTTCCTTGTCCACACCTCTCTACTAGGGAAGACAATAGATGGCTTAGGTTTATAGTTGTTGCCATTCACCTCAGGCCCTAGTCATTCTTATTCAGAAATACAGAATGGTTTGGATACTAAAGATAGATAGAAAAAAAGAGAGAGATACTTACTAACAAACAAGTAAGCTCCAAGTCTTTGGGAAATTTTTATTTAACCCATTTGCTTTCTCAGAGTAGTTATTTCTCTTTTCCTCTCCCTAATGCACAGATACTTGGAGCCTCTCTCTGCCCAGGCCCCATGCTCATATCACTGTTTCCTTGCCTTCAAGTACACAGGAGTGCAGTTCTGAGGCCAGGTTTTACTTCTTTCAATGTCCTGTGAGAGAGGGAGAAAAACATAGCAAAAACTCTCACTTGTGTTCTGCTCTCTTTTTTTTCTCCTTTTCCTATTTCTTATTACCTCCTCCCCCCCTTTTTTTTTAAATTATCTCCAGTTGGAGGGACTCATAAATCTTATATAAGACAATGGAAAGTGAAATTCTTATGTGCTGCAAAGTGAATCCACAGATACTGGGATTCTGATGAAGTGATGCTCATGGCCAGAGAGGAATACTCTATCAGTTCCCATATTTGTGTGCTCATGGACTTGCCTCCATTTGATATCCTAAACAAAGATAGTGATTCCTCATGAAATCTCCTTGAACTGCTGTTAGAAAGGTGAATATTATTTAATTATTTTAATTTAGGAACTTTGGGCAGATCTTGATAAGGAACCTGACTGGCTAAGGGAGAAAATTGTTGAGAGACCAATCAAACAGCTTCATATTTAGAATTTGGTCATTTAAAGATAGCTCACTTGGAATTCATGAGAACCAGATTTTGAAATGATCAACCATTAGATTTTGTTTCAACAATGGAATGGGTTGGTCCACTGATTGCCCATTTATTGTGACAGCCCAAAGCATCGTGACCGACCAGCATCAGGCTAACTCAGTTAACCTAGATACTCAGGACTCACTGATTGCTCCGTGAACCTCAAGGGGAGCTTGAACTGCCAAGGTCTTTGTCACATGCCTGTTTTGTTTGTAGCATTCTTATTGTGAAGAAAATTCACAGCCCACCTTTTTAATTTCACAGTGCCAGGCAGGAAAAACAAAAGTGAAAAACAAAAAAACCCTCGATAATGTTTTTGGGCAATTTGGTTTATTAAAGGGATGCTTTATTTATATCTACCCTAATAACCACAATAATTCTAGTGCTATTTACATAGCTGGGTTATTTGGTTTGTAGGTAAGTTAAAGGTTCTCTAACCCATTAGTCCTCCAAATGTGGTCCAAGAGCAGCAGCAGCAGCAGCAGCAGCAGCAGCAGCAGCAGCAGCAGCATCACATGGAAACTTGTTAGAAATGCGAAGTCCAGGGCCTCGTTCAGATCTATCTACTGAATCAAACACGTGGGGGGTCGGTAGGGCCAGCATCCTGTGTTTGAACAAACCCTCTAGGTCAGTTGTCACTAAACCTCAGCTCGCAAGTCACAATCGGCTCTTTGGCCCATTGAGTGTGCATGCAGCTCTTTGGCCCATTGAGTGTGGCTCTTCCACAAAATACCATGGCCTGGGAGAATCTATTTTGAAGAAGTGGCATTAGAAGAAGTTTAAGTTTGAAAAATTTGGCTCTCAAAAGAAATTTCAATTGTTGTACTGTTGATATTTGGCTCTGTTGACTAATGAGTCTCCTGACCACTGCAAAAATTTGAGAGCCTAGGTAGCTGCACACTTATTGGAAAGAAAGCAAATTATTGCCTTTGTGTCTCTACACGCTCCTCCCTCCCTCCCCCCTTTCCCAGCATCATAGGGGAGAGGTGGGACAGCCCACCTCAAAAATATTTAGAACAGTAGCCTGGAAGTTTTAAGATTTCATTCTTGAAGAAAATTTCTACTGGTTTTCTCTATGAGACTGATGTGATGGAAGTCCACATCCCACCTAGAATTTTCAAAGACCCATTGCATTGAAAGATGCATAGCCATCTATGCTGTATGTGAGATTTCAGGAATCAGGAAAATGTCAGTTTGCATTGTTGCTTAAACGTTGTATCTCCTGTTCAAAGGCTCGGAGATAGGAGCAGGGAGGTTTGAGATCTAGATTCATTGGTCCTAACCAACAAAGTTTACTGGAACCAAATATGTTGAAGAAAAACACTGTGCTGTGGCATTTTTTATCCCCACTGAAGCTGCTTTCGATAAAATGTGGGTGTCATTTGAAAAGGGCATCATTTTCAATGAATTCTAAAAGTGTCACACAGGGTATTGATTGATCAGTCTTGCCGTCAGCATGACTGGGGCCAGCGTGGAACTGTCCCTGTGATCCAATTTTCAGAGCTCACAGACACCTTCACTCCCTGGCAAATAGCATCAGCAAGTGGCAGGATAGGATGGGGGAGGCAGAGGTATGGGGGTGTGTGCAAAAATAGTCTGGCAGAAAGGAGGCAAGAATGAATGATTTTGTATCATGGTCAGTTTGTGTAATCAGTACATGCTGAAAGCTGCAACTATCACACCCTAGGTGTATTGAGTGATTAGGAGCCTGCTTTATTTTCTTTAACAAGCAACATTAAGCCACAAATAAGTCAAAAGTAAGTTCTAATCAAGGAGAAATACCAGTACCATTAGTGAAATCACTTTAAGGTAACATTAGTGTCTACATTTATGTTTATTTTTGTCTTGCAAGTGTGTATGCACAGTGCAGATACGGGGAGAAGTACCCACCCAACTATTTCCTTTGCAGTATGAACCATGGCTATACTTAATACAAGTAATCCTTAGAATTACATCTACACAGTCTAGGCAAGTGACTTCTAAGAGTGCCACTCCCTCATGCTAGAATTGCCTGTATGAATGGATGCATGGATACATATGATAGGTATATCTATGTTGGCCCATGTCACAAAGAGTTTGTAGGTTGGCTGAATGATTTTAGGCAAGATGTGGGCTCCCATTTTTCAATTTATATTTTTTCCCCCATAGGTTTTGCTTCGGGCAAAAAGATTGAGGCAGTAGAATAGAGGGTTGGCTGATGGCTCTCTGCCTCCTGTGAAAAAAGTTTCCTGGTGTGTGAACTTTGGACTACTTGATAAGAAAAATAAGCACCACATTTGCAGCTGGGTCGGTCAGCTCCAGGGTTCTTCCCTGGAGATTCCACTTCCCAACTCCTGGCTCTCTGGACCTCAAGGAAAGGACTGATGTTGCTGAAACCGTGCAGCTGCAGGAACTGGGCAAGAAGTACTCATAGGAATTACAGACACCCTCCTTTCTGAACTGAAGGTCCCAAGGGTCTTTGCTTCTCCTTAGCACTCCTATCAGGGACCCTCAGGGTACACTGTAGTGGGAAACATGCAAATGTGTTTCTTTCACAAGAGAATACATGCGGTGATTTACCTTCTCTAATTCTTATATACTGTTTCAACTTTGAGAGCCTTCTACATTCTGTGCTCATTTTCTCCTTGTGCTTTTTCCAGTCTGGCAGCCTGTGTCCAATCATGGATTGGTACATTTTTACACAGCAAGATCTAACAGGGCTGCTGGGAGGTTAAATCCTGCACAGCATCACAAGCTAAGTTTGCAGCATTGGTCATTATTTCCAGTGGACTGCAAACTCCTCAGACACCAGGATAGTATCTATTCTATTTAGCATTCTCTTTGCTTAGCACATTGTGGAGCTTAATGAATGCTAGTTCAATAAAGAAAGCAGTTCAAGACCTGCCTCTATAGTTATTACAAGTGACTCATCCTCTGGATTCTTAGAGTAGTTTAGGAAAAAGCATTTGTATTTGTTAATGGCAAGGAGAATGGTCACTTAGACTTCTTCCATTTTTGTTGACAGTGTGTTCATGTGGTGCTTGGATCTTTTGACAGTGATTCTCTATCAGAAGAGAATCCAGGTAGAAAATTCTGTCCAACTTTTGACTTAATCTTGTTAAAGGTATACTTAGCTTCAACCTTTGTTCTCTTGCTAGACACCTGGCTTATAGTTCACTTTTGTTTGTTCCCAGATATAGGCAGGTCAATGGACTGGCTCAGCCTGGCCTCCTGCCACACCCCCCTGGAGGCCTGTGCCATTGGTCATCACCTCCCTTGGCAGGAGGCCTCTTCACCATCAGCCTGGATGCATGCAATGGAAATAGGGACAGTCATCCTGCCACAGGGGTGAGTGACATCTATACTGGCACCATTCTAGATGATGAAACTTAAGGGCTACTTTATAAACTAGCCAGTCCAACCAGAAGAAGGGTAAAGAAAAATCAAGAAATTATTATTTTAGAGGGGAAGTGAGAACTGGAACTTAGTGATGTCAAGTATTTTGCCTGGTTTTCCAGTGTTCCATCATACTTTTTAGTATTTTGATTAGAAGTGATTTTATCTGTTTGGATGAAAAAAATACTGAAGTGTAAAGAAGTTCAGTGATCCACCATAACCCCTAATCCTATATAATAAAAAGCTAATATGCTAATTAGACCATATGGTGGAACAACCTTCCAGAATGACCAGTGGGCGGGGCCGGAGGGCCATGAGGCTGCCTGGGCTGTGAGAGCCCAGCCCCTTTGCATGAATTTCGTGCATCAGGCCTTTAGTTGATTAATGATTGTATGGGGTCTAGAATCCAGAGCAACTGACCTAAAGTTTTTGTTTCTACTGCACCACACAATCTTCAGATACCTAGTCATTTTGTCTTATTGTTGGTTTGCTGACGCTGCTATTCACCTCTGAAAAACTTTCTATCACTTAATGGGAGAAAAGTCCAGCTACTTTCTAAATCATTTTCCCAAATAGGCCAGTCCCTACCTTTGCTCCACTGGTGACTCCTCAGTTAGGAAAATCAAAATGCAAACATTTCATTATACTTGGAGAACTATCCCAAATGATTTCAAAGGTAAGTTACTGTTCCATTTTTTTCCACATTTTTCTGTTTATTTTTTCCTAGAGACATTATATATGCAAATTGAAAAAACACTTGGGTAAGAGAAAAAAAATGATTATAATCTCTTAATTCCTACCTGACATTATTACTGGCCTTTAGAAATTTTCTTTCCAGTATATTTTTTTCTGTGTCCATTTCTTTCCATCTAGTCATAATGATATTTTTGATAATATCTGCTAGTCCCTTCTACTTAATGTTAGAGTGGAGGAATTTCTCCTTGTTACATATTCTTTATAACCATCCATGCTTTATAATGGCTCATTACCTTGAGTGACTATATGCAACTTAATAAGTTCATATTTTTAAAATTTAGACTTTTTAAAATTTTCTTTTGTTTGGTGCTATTTTCATGGACCACTGATGTGAACCTCTTTAAGCATATTTTTCATTATTTAAAATTATGTCTATAGATTATATTAAAAAGATATATTCATTCTAACGACTATATATATATGATGCTCAATTATTTTTTTAAAATGGTTTTTAAAGTAACTTACACTGCCTATGGGATATTCATATTACTGTATTTCATCAATCATGAATTACCATTAGTTTGTTTTTGCTAATTGATAAAAATAGTAACATATTTTAATTTGTAGTTTTAATTTTGTTTTTAATTGCTGTTCCTTTAATTATTTATCACTGGAATCTTGAGTTCAAATAAATTAAAAAAAAAGATTAAGTACAAGTAATTAAGAAACACTAAAAAAATCTGTGATATAGTTAAGTGAATAAATAAGCAGATGAAAGCATAGGAGCTAGCTTATATTGGTCAATTAAGTCTTTTGGATAACTGATAGCTCCAAGTGGAAAGAGAACGTTTTTTGGAGGAGGATTAAAATGGGGTTACGAGGGGCTCACTCCATACAATTTTAGAAAAATTTTAAAACACTGAGACTGGATAACAGACATTTGAAGCAGCCTTAACTTCCATCTTGTCTATTTGGGAAATTTTGCTCTTGTAAGAACAAATTTTTTCCAGGAAAACAAATTATTTTTTTTAGAAAATATATTTGTGAATAATATGTGACCTGGGTATCCAGTGTCCAGATCAATGCAATATTTTACTCATAAGACTCCATAGTCATCTTTTCATCTAATTGCTACCAGGAGATAAATGATTTCTTCTGCTGAAAACTTCAAAGGCAGTAAAGAATGAGGGATCCAGAGGTGTGATTTGTAGATCTGGTCTGAGATGACTTGAAAGTAATTACTGCTAAGCATAGCCTCGTGTCTGCTTATAACACACACTAGCTATTGTTCCAATGATTTGTATTGTTGCACCTTATATCTGGCAGATGTGTGTTTATAAGGATTTTGTACTTTCTGTCTCTTCCTTAAAGGGATTTGTTCATAGGCACTTTCTTAACCTTGCTCTGCTGATTAAAAAGTGTAAGGACCACATTTTATGTCTTGTGAATGCTCATTCATGAAATTCCAGGAGGGATGAGTATGTTGAAAAAGAATTGTTTCTCTAGAAGAGAAAGCAATGCAATCAGAATGACTCAATTAAATTATAAATGACTCAAAGCAATTGAATATTGCTTATTCAAAAGCCCAGGATGAGGAGGAAGTATTGTTTTTGAACATAAAGTGCTCACCTGTAATGGGATGTGACAGCAAACAGGCAACAGGGAAAAAGAGCATGCTAGTTCTCCTAACCCTCTTTTGTGTTGGATTTAAGAATTATCTCAAATAATGGTAAGAGAAAAGACAGACTAACAAAACAAGAATGAGTGAGGGACCAGTATTTCAGACAGTTCGGGACCGAATGAAGGTAAAAGAGAAAAGGAAAGAAAAGACAAGTAGACCAATGGGAGAGAGGCACTTTCACCACTGGTAAATTGGGCTCCTGCATGCTCTAATTCCTGCTGCTTCCTGGACTGATAACACGCCTTGATAAAGAGGAGAAAAGAAAGGAGGGGGGAAAAATCCATGCGGGAGGCTGTGAGTGTACACAGTCTGTTCTGAGCTCCCTCCACAGGCAGGCACGGATCAATAAATCAATAGGAAATGTTCACTGGCTGTAAAATGGGTAGAGAATCCATCGTCAAGCTGCTCCAAGATGGATGGACAGCAGGCTTGCTGTCTACCGAAAGGCCAGAGGTGACTATCACCTTGAGATACGATCAGTGACCAACAGCCTAGCAGCCCTTTGAACTCAGAGTCTATGATTGAGGACCTGGGCCAGGCTTAAAACAGTTCCAGTGTGACCTACGGTGACATCCCTTCCACTTTGTGCATCACACCCAAACAGACTCACACCTCGTGGTGGGGCTGATGGTTTGCCATGCGGAGCCTGGCTGCTGTCTGTCCCTGGCCTGCTTTGCTGTCATTGAAATAAAGGCTACAGGAGACTGAATCAGAAATTACTAGGTGCCCTAGTGGTAGGAAGCATCGATCGGAAAGGGCAGGGATTTTCTGCACAACAGTTGGATTTCTCCTTTTATATAAAGGGGGTTTAACATAATACAGGCAGTGCTTTCTCTTCACAGCACTGGATGTTAACCCTTGCTTTCGTGGACTTAACCTAAGGTTGCCATAGGGGTGGCTGCAGCCAGTCTCTCTGAAATTCAGAAAAGGGCTTTCTGTTTGAAGGGCAATTGGGTCAGGCCAGCTGGCTATGTGGGATGGCCACTGTAGCCCTCGTGCTGTGTGGGGGCTCTATTGGAGCAGTGGGTGGCTTTTCTTATGCTGTGCCTGGGCCAGCGGGCTGCAGCATGGCTGGGCTTCCACACAGAGCGGTGACAGTCTCACTCTGGAGTCCCTGCTACTTTGACAGGCAGGGGATGGTGTATTCCTTGTCCTCTCTGTGACCCCAACTTATTCTCACTTTTGAGGACACAGGGCTCCTAACCTTTTATAATGAAGACCAAGTACTCACTTCAGGTTCAAACACTGTGCCATCTACCTCCTGTTCAGTTCTCAGAATGTGGGCCTGTCCAGAAGACAGGATGCTTATCCTGGAGAAAATGTAAAAGCAAATTTTGGGTAATATTTTAGCTTAGCATTTACCAATATCTGGCCACATGTACAGTATATGTATCTTATTAACTTCTTAAATTATTTATTCAATAAATGTTTTAAAATTTTCTACCACTTGCCAATCCTACTATGTGCTAGACAATGGGCAAGAAGATCAAAGAAAGCTTTGTTCTAGCCCTACAGAAATGAGGGGTCCCTGAAAATAATTTAGAAAACTTCTGTTTCTAGTATATCTAGAAGCTCTTATTTTTTAAAAAGACGTTTTTTAAAAAAATCTGTTAGTTTGTTTTTTAATCAATGTTTCTCAATAGACAGAAAATGCAGTTTTTTGGGATAGTCAGAAAAAGTAAAATGATATATTAGATTCATAATTAAATAAAGGCTGCCTGGTATAATGGAAAATTCATTGGAGAAGATTTATTCACTCATTCATTCATTCTCTCATTTCTCTACAAATGTTTATTGACTATCCTGTGCCTGGCAAACTGCTGATATTGAATTGCCTGGTGGATAGCAGACATTCAACACAGAACCCTACAAGCAAATATATGACGGTATAAAGCATTATCAGGGCCAGTAGGAGGAGGATTTAATTTAGATGGGGTGAAGGTAAAGGAAGGCTCTATGTTGATAACTAAGGAGGAGAAGGAGTTACAGTGAAGAAAAATGGGACATGGTCTGGGCTTCTCATCCTGGTTCTGTCACCAACCAGATGTGTGACTGTAGGCAAGACCCTTGTCTTCCTGGACCTATGCTTTCCCATCTGTTGAATAAGGGGTTCAGAATAGATAATTTGTATGAGTCCTTTTGGCTCTGAAGTAGTATGATCCCGTAAAAAAGTCCATGTATGTGAAGGCTAAGTCGATTAGAAATAGCATTCTCTGTACATAATTATTATCTTTGTACATATACCATTGTACAAAGATAATAATTTAATAAAAAAAATTAAAAAAAAAGAAATAGCATTCTCAGGAGTGATTCAGATATTTCTAAAAGAACAGAGTTGTTGGTTGTTGCTATATAATCTCAGTGGAGACAATCATCTGGAAAACAGTTAGGTAGTGCTCTTTCCCAGAGCTCCTTACTATGGCTGTAAAAAAGATGGCTTGAGTCCTGGTCCAAATAACTCTTGGAGCTATGTAGAAAGACTGTGATCCATCAGATTGTATGTGATTCAGACATGAAGTTTGACTACCACACTTCAATTTCTGGTTAAAAAAAGAAAAAAAATGGATGATAGGCTGCATTTAAAAGCACTAACAGGCCTGGCCATCATGTTAAGGGCCATCCTAATGGATGTGAGGTGTATTCAAATACTATTTGCTCTTTGTTGTTGAGTTGTGGGCATTCTTGATATATTCGTGCTATTAAATTTATCAGATAAATGTGATTTGCAGATATTTTATCCTAATTCTGTTGATTATTTTCCCTTTGCAAAGAAGTTTATAAGTATGATGTATTCCTATTCTTTCTTTTATTGCCTATGCTTTTGATATCATACCCAAGAAATAATAGTCAAACCTAGTGCCATGAAGCTTTCCTTTTAAGTTTTCTTCTAAAAGTTTTATGTTTTGGTCTTCAATCATTTTGAGTTAATTTTGTATCTGGTTTAAGATTAGGTTCCAACTTTATTCTTTTGCATGTGGGTATCTGATTTTCCTAACACTATTTTTTTTTTTTTTTTACTACTGTAGCTTTTAAATATATTTTAAATCAGGATGCGTGAGGCCTCCAGCTTTATTTTCTTTCTCCATGTTGAGATATTTAAGAATCAAGTATTTGTCTTATCCAGTTGCCTGCCAACTGATGTTATTTCCATGCAACTCCGAAACTCAAGTTGAAGATGGCAGAACCACTGGAACCCTGTGTCTCTGAATGATTGGATAGAACACAGCACCATCCACTCCACCTTCCTCCCACCTGGGCCTGTAGTGGATGATTACATGATCAAGAAATGAGCTTCTGCATTGTTAATCCATTGAATCTTGAGGATTTGTATGTTCCAGATGTTGGCCAACCTTACATAATACTGTGCATATAAAGAAGTAATGAGAGTGGGAGCAAAGGGAATGCAGTTTGGAGTTTCCCCAGCTTCTTTGTTTCAAGTTGCCTTTGTTACTGTAAGAATTACAGAGATGAGGAAAAGGAGCTTCCATTCCATGCATGATAATGAACATACACGCTGATAAATGAATATCTTGACGGCTCATCTGAACTGGTTTTATAACCAGAGCTAGAAATTAATATTGAAATTATTTTTGATTTTTTTTCTTTCCTTCATGGGAAGAAAGTGTTAATGTTCGGACTGTTCTTTTCACCTAGTATTTTCATACACATGACTCTCTTTTATCTCTGCACAGCCCTGTGAGGGGATGGAAACTTATTGATTTGGGGCTTGGAGAGGTTTAGTGAGTTGCCCAAGGCCACATAACTCCAGATTCAAACTTAGGTTTTCTGAATTCTAGGCTTGTGGTACCCTGTGTGTATCTATAAAGTCTCCTTTTCCATAAGAAAAAAGCAATTTGAAGAACCCTATCCAGGGAGTTTTTCCCTTGCAAAGATGAAAGGAAGACTGGAGGCATGCCTGGTCATGCCACTCTGATCGGCTAGGCCTTTGCAGCAGGTCAGAGCCTCAGTCCAAACTTTCAGGTGTGAAAGAAGTTCACTTCTTAATTTTCTTGAACTAAAATAAAATCTTACTCAGAACCTTCCTTTTGATAGGATTCTGGAATATTCATACTTAATCGTTACCTAGACCTCTCCCCCATCTAAATAACCAAGGCAGCTATGTGGTGTTTGAGAAAGGAGAGCGTGTTCTTTTACATCCAGTCCATTCTCATTGCCACTGACACCCTCAGAGGACAGACCTTGACGTCAGCTGGCTCTACTTTTCTGCCATGTTTGGGGTATACATATTCATGGTTTCAACTCCTTAAATGTACCTTTAAAACCACTGAAATATTGCTACCTTGCTTAGAGGCTCCCTCACAGAGTGTGGGCCTCTGTTCTCCCCTCCGAGCACTGTTCCTAGAGGGAAATCTCTCTCTCCTATGATTGCCCTAAAAAGCTCAGTGTATCATCATATTGATGAGGTGTGGATTTTGCCATAGAAGGGAAAAATAATTATCTTCTGCACTTTGTGATTTTGCAAAAGTCCTGGAGGCAAGGAAAACTAAGGACCAGGGTTATACCTGCAAGAGGGGCATCTGAGTATATAGGTTAAGCACAGTCAAATTGGCTTAATATAAAATTTGATTCAGTTCAGATTGTTCATAATTGCACTGGAGACTCATTCATTCAACAAATACTGCTTACTTTTCTTTTGCCAGGCTATGATCCAGACAGTGGAGAGATGATAGTGGACATGGAACTTGTACTCTAATAGGATAACTTCTGATAATGACAGGTGCTATAATATGAAGGCCAGAAAACAAAACAATAAAGAGGGAGTGAGGGATGATGGAACCAAGTGGTGTCTCTGAAGTGACAGTGTTTGAGCCGAGACCTGCATCACGAAAACTTCATGGTGACATTGAAACCACACTATAAATAGGTCTGTCGGTAATGTATTCCTGGCAGTGGCCACACAGGTACCAATGCCCTAAGGCTATGGAAAGTAATTTGGATTTTATTCTAGTCCTGCAATAATCTTTGGAAGGTTTAAGAAAAATGGAATAAAGGCTAGACTTGGAGCATCAACTTCTAGTATTAGTCTCTGTATCTCAAGAATTTAGGACTAAACTGGAGAGGCAAAACTTATGCATGACAAAACTGCAGTTCAGTTTGCCATCAGAGTTTTTGATGCAATCTTTTTCCTATCATGTTTAAATCTCAAAACAACCTTATGAACTCAGTGGAACTGATATGGAAATTATAAATTATTTATGCAAGTCAGTCCTTGATTCTGGTCCTATTATTCTTACAGTACTGCCTTGGGTACTGCTATTGATTCGTCAGGAAGCTGATCCTGTCTGGCCACTGCTACAGGTTGAGCTATTCAATAGTGACCACCCCCCGCCCCCATGCCTCTCTACCTTGTATACACTTCAACAAATATTTTATTGATTTCAGAGTGGAAGGGAAAAGGAGAGAGAGAGAGAGAAACATCAATGATGAGAGATAATTTTTGATTGGCTGTCTCTATTCTGGGAATCGAGCCTGTAATCTGGGCATGTCTCCTGACCAGGAATTGAACTATGACCTTTAGTTTATAGGTCGATACTCAACCATTGAGTCATACTCGCCAGGCATTGCATATACTTTTAATTCTTCACTAGAGGCCCGTTGCACGAAGAGATTCGTGCAATAGGCCTTCCTTTCCTTGGCTACCAGCACCGGTTTTCCTCCGGCACCTGGGACCCAGGCCTTTGCTCTGGCTGGAGTCTGCCGCCTTTGCTGCAGACTGTGGCCATCTGCCACCTTCGTCTTCATTGCAGACTCCAGAGTCTGTAGTCTTTGTCTTCACTGTGGCTAAAGTGCTGCTCCTGTAGATCCTCCCTCCCCCTGCTTCGCCCTTCCTCTCATTGCAGGCATCCTTCCCTGCCCAGCCATTACATGCCTGGAGCAGCTGGGTGGTCACCATCTTTCTCCTAATTTGCATATTTCCTCCTGATTGGCTGGTGGGCATAGCGGAGTGATGGTTAATTTGCATGTTTCTCTTTTATTAGTGTAGATGTCTTTTGAACATGAAGTGACAAAAGCACAGTCTTTAGTTGTGTTTTTGACTTCTTTGTGCCCTAGATGAACAAAATGGGCATTCAGGTGTGTGTGTGTTGAATGAATAAATGTGGCTGTATGCCACTAACTTGTGAAAGGAAAACAAGATGGGCATGGATTGTCAAGGTGGAGGAGAGCCTCATGGACAAAGAAACTAGAGTTTGCTCCTGGAAATGAGGGGAACATTCCCGGCAGGAGACTGAGGGGAGCAGAGGCACTTCTTGGCTTCTATATGTACTGAGCATGGTGTATGTGTGAACAAGGCAGGTGACAGTCAGTTGAGAAAAAGTGTGTCCACAGAGTGATATGACTGGAGCATAAGCTGGATCCACATGGTAAGGGTTACAAATGCCAGGCTCTGGAATGAGAATTATTGGGTAGACTGTGAGGGGATCCAGTGAAGGTTTCTGAGGTGGGACAATCACATGATTACGCTGGTATTTTAGAAAACTTGCGCTGACCCTTGAGGACCTCAAGAACAAGAGAAGCCAGCATGTGTGAGAGAAGCCAGGGGGGATTTTTTTTTTCCTGCCACAATTTTGGCTTCATGTAATAAGTTCTTGGGAGAAGGTGGTGGGAATGGACGGGAAGGCATAGAGATGACAGAGCATTAGGTGGGCTCCCATGCCAAAGGGCGTCTTCACTGCCACTGAAGAAGTTGGTATGATGTACCTGCAAATTCTGATCTTGGTTCTGCCACTCACTGGGATGTTTTGAGGGTTGAGAGAAATAACATACATGAAGTACCTGAACGATGTGTGTTGAGCAAGTAGCATCTCTTGCCTATCTCCAGGAGTGAAGGTCTAAACATTTCTGCAGCATCTTGGTATGAGAGTTGCCAAGGAAAACACAACATGGTAAACACAATATGGATGGAACAACACTTTACTCCCATAGAAAGGAGATAGCAAGATCAGCTTTAGTAGTGGGTGTTGGTCCCCCACAGCCAGTGGAGCCCTCTCAGTAGGTGATGCAGGAATGCTGGCCTGCATGCACCTCCTTTGTGCTGCAGCAGAAAGACCCCATACCCTCCCTGGAGGAGTGGGTTGGCCTATGAGACACACCCTTAAGCAGAACAAAGGAGTACACACTGAGCCTGAACAGGGAAAGATAGTCCTACATAAGGTGGTTAAGTCCAGCACAGGCTGTGAGGGCTCCGTAACTCTTGGTAAGGAAATGTTCTAGGACTCAGAAAGGCTGCATACATAAGACTGCCTTTCCCAACAAGGTGAGCCATCAATATGCACCTGCGGATGGGTTGGTGTAGAGGATAAAAGCATAGATTTTAAAGTCAGACTTGGGATTCAGTCTAACTCATAGCCTTCACAAGAATAGGAACTATGTCTGCTTGTTCATTATGTCTCTCCAAGAGGGCCTGCCCCAGGGCCTGGCCTGTGGTTGGTGATGCGTAAGTAAATGAACTCTGGCTACATGGTTTACTAGCTTTATGTCTTTAGGGGAAGTTACTTAATCTCAGAGGCCATCTTTAAAATGGGGAGAATAATAGCAGATAACTGATAGGTTTTTGATGAGAATTAAATGAGTTAATAAATGTAAAGTCTCACTTAGCAAAGTGCCTTGTACACAGCTTAATATTAACAGCTTTATTATTATTAATATTATTTCATAATCAGAATAAGCTTTGGGGTTTATGGAAAAGAGAAAAGGAGCTAGCTAAATCAATTTAAAATATATATATATTTTATTGATTTTTTTTTTTTTTTTTACAGAGAGGAAGAGAGAGGGATAGAGAGTTAGAAACATCGATGAGAGAGATACATCGATCAGCTGCCTCTTGCACACCCCCTACTGGGGATGCGTCTGAAACCAAGGTACATGCCCTTGACTGGAATCCAACCTGGGACCTTTCAGTCCGCAGGCCAACGCTCTATCCATTGAGCCAAACCGGTTTCGGGACTAAATCAATTTTGCTAAAAAAAAAAAAAAAAAAGGCTAATCCCCATTGAAATAGAATATTTTAAACATCTTCATGACCAATGAGTCACTGAGGCTTGCATGTCTCCCCATTCGGAAAACATTTGGGATTCATATGTATACTGAGTTTTACTTGCAAAAGATAGTCACAGATGATCTAGTCAGAGCTATAAAAGGTCACTCTGTTTTTTTTCACAATGTTGATAACTTCCCAGCCACAAATAATGGATTTTTGTGACAGATATTTTGGTAGCAATTGGACATGTTTGGTTAGCTAATTCAAGTAGTCATCACATTTTCCTGGGCATGTTGAAAGCTTTCAACATCATAATTACCTACTCATTTCAATCTGTAGTGCTTCAACAATCACCCACCATGGTAACTATTTCCAGGGAATTTTAAAAAGAGGAAGCACATTGTCCTAAGTCCTGTGGGCATTTTGTGGAAAAAAACACACAAAAAAAAAAACACACAGGCAATCTGAAGCATGCCATTTTATTGACAACCATTTGGGGAAAATATGTGAAATATGGCAGTTTGATATTGCAGAATTATCTAAAAAATTTGAAGGAAATGAGTCTTCACAGGTAATATATATTACATTCTGGGTTTTGACATACCACTTGCTTATGAACTACACATAGGATGTACTCATAATGTTTTTATAATGCACTTACCATGCATGGATCTTTCATTACAGTATTCCTTAACAAGAGGAATTATTGGGGATTGATTAATGAACTGTATCTATATAAATATCCCAGAATTAAAGATTCCTAATAAATGTATTATAATTGAGAACTTAATAAATTAAAAGTGCCTTTCATGCCCATCTGAGTATGACAGAATGACCTTTGAACTAAAGACTTGATCAAGTATAATTTTCTGATCATCCCAACTACTACTGATAGTTAATCTGATCATCTCCATTCCATCTAGGTGAATGAGTTAGTGGTGTAAATATCAAATCAGACAAAAATGGGTTTATGCCTTGGCTCTACCACTTAACTGTTGTGGCCTTGATCAATTATCTCATCTCCCTAAGACTTTTTCTCTTTTATAATGTGGGGATAATAGTATCTATATTGTAGGTTTGTTGTTAGGATAAATAAGATCAAGTTTGTTAAAAAAAAATCCTAATCACAGAGAGCATGTTATAGTAAATGCTCAGAAAAAAGAAGCAAGTATATGATTTATTACTAGAGACAGAAAAATACATAATTCATATTACAAAAGTGTGAGCATATCGAAGTATACTGGAGAGTCTGTGAAGTAAGGGTAGTAACAGTTTGAAGGTTTTTAGCTCTAACATAACTAGAACCTAAGTGTCCAAGATGGGTCACAGGATCTTATGGAATAGTCCCAGGGAATTGGACTGTCCACAGCTTTTCATCCTGCCAGCATGATTGCCTTTATAGAGTCTATGTCAATCTCAACAAAAAAACAACTAACAGTGTAAAAAGTTGGCTAATCAAATAGCTATTGAATGGATGCTTAGACAGCCAAAATATCCGATGCCAAACTATTGGTTTGGCAACCTTTTTATACTTAATTGACCTATTTTTGTGGGTTTATTTGGCTCTCATTATGTAAATGTAGTCATCAGCATGAGTATATAAGATATGTGTATTTAAATTTATGGTAGAGGGGCAAATTAGGAATTTAGAAAAATGATAGTTATTAAATTCACATCAAAGGCTTATCAAATAACAGACAGGGCATTGATATGGGGGAGGGGAACATAAGGAAATGCATTAATAAGTAAAATTGTTTGCTACTAGCCTAATTATCAGTCTATTGTATTTATATAGATTTTTGAACATATAAATCCATTCATTAATTGTTGTTATTGATATAAACAATTAAAAATGCTAATCGATTGGCAAGATGATTCTCTATGTTCAAAATTTTCTTAGACCAAAAAAGCAAGCCAGTGCTGGATAATTTCTGTTTATGTTATTCAGGGTCTCATGTTTCTTTATCATCTTCATTCCATATAGAAAAAAAAAGTGAAATTATTTTTGGAAATATAGCAGACTTAGCTCTGAGTACAAAAATAAATTACTGTTTAAGCGGCCAGAAGACAAGGTGATATTATGTGTTTAATTTGCTCAGTTATGAAAGAAGCTCCAGGATATTGGGATATGAAAAACAGTGGTTATTTTGAGAGAAAATGGAGCCAAATTGGGTGTATTTTAAACACTTTCCGATGTGTTTAGTATTGGATAGGACCTCCAGGTTGGGGTAGGGGGTGGGAGACTGTTCTATTGTTCGCTCTGTCCACTTTGGGGAAATGCTCCTGCCTCCGACTCTGTTCTGAACACAGGCATTTCTCTAGATTACTTTCTTGGAAATGGCAACGGAAAATGGGAGCAATAATAGGTTTTAAGGTGCTTGGCGGTGAATCATGCCATTTTATAAATTCATCTCCTTACACTTTATTTCTTTGCTGTGAGATAATTTAGACGAATGTCAGCAAGGGAAAAAGAAAGTGATTGGTGATTCCACCTCCCCCAATAAAGCAAATTCCTAATTTTCTGTCTTTTATCTTTTGCCATTCTTTTGTGCTCCTTTTTGGCCTTGTCAAAACATATCGTTCAGTTAGAGACTAAAAATATTTTCCCATCGATTGGGGTTATTGATTTTTTTTAATCTGTACTTTGGCTTGAAGAGCGCGGGTGAAGGGTGAAAGTTCACCAGCTTAGTCTGCCGTTTTATCTGGACAGCAGAAGAATGTATTGGCAGCAGATTTGATTTACCTTGTTGGGCAGTTGTAGACACTTCAGCCACTAGAGACAATCCTCTAGCATGTCCTGCTGCTGCCTTTGTGTGTGTGTGTGTGTGTGTGTACGCGCGCGTGCACCCAGGAACTCTTGAAAGATTCACATTCATATTGATTTCTCTGTTTCCAAGGGAGAGTATTTTTTTTTTTCTTTTTCTTCTCATTCTAGGATTTCAAATTAGGCCTTTTGGAGAGTTCATGATGCTTTATGGACACATGGTAAATAAAATAAGATGGCATGCATCTGCTGAGGTTTGGCCATTCTGCTCATTTAACTGAAGTCTCAGATCCTGTTCATCTACAGTGTCACAGCAGAATCATATGTGACTGAATCAAATTTGTTGAGATCCTGACTCCCCATCACTGCTGCTTAGACACAAATGCTTAGGACAGCATTTGACTCCTAATCTGAGTCGAAGGATGGGACCTAAAACTTCCTAAAGAGCACCAGGAATGTGGAAGGTGGCGCCACAGCCACCTACAGAGAAGAAAACACACACACAAAAGAGTGTCATGACTAAAGGTATGGCTTCTTTCTTGATTAGAATTTTGGCTTCAAGCCAAAACCGGTTTGGCTCAGTGGCAGAGCGTCGGTCTGCGGACTGAAAGGTCCCAAGTTCGATTCGGTTCAGGGGCATGTACATTGGTTGCGGGCACATCCCCAGTGGGGGGTGTGCAAGAGGCAGCTGGTCGATGTTTCTCTCTCATCAACATTTCTAGCTCTCTATCTCTCTCCCTTCCTCTCTGTAAAAAATCAATAAAATATATTAAAAAAAAAAAAAAGAATTTTGGCTTCCACACTTGCCAGCTGGGTCACCCCAGACAAGTTGCTTAGTTGCTTAGTGTTTTAGTTTCCTCATCAGTAAATTATGGACAGAAATTGTACCTATTTCCTCAGGTGGTTGTCAGTTCACATGAATAAATACATATAAAAGTTCTGGAACACTGGAAGTTTTCAGTTAATGTCAGCTATGATTATACACAAAAAAAGCTGAACTGGTGTAAGGGAGTGGTAAGAAACACAGGCAACTTTTACACAGAGGAAGAAAGAGAGAACTGACTTTCAGCATCAGAGCTTTTGGGTCCAGTGCCACAGCTGGCCTCCTGATTGCTGCCACAATTCTAACAACGTGGGCTTGGCTGCTTAGTTGTTTCCTTCTGGGATTGGGTGTGGAGGCTCTAGGGTGAAACCCGAGGTTGCTGACCAGTGGGGCTGCTGGATTCACCATGCTCTGTGGAGAATCAGTCTGGATTTTGAGTTCCTGCCTTTGTATCACTGGGGCACTTCACCCTTACTGTAGACTCAGTCCCGCCTCCACTAAGACCATCATTCAACGTGAAGCAAATGTACTTAAAGCCTTGAGGGCAGGCCTCCTTCTGAGAGGAAGTACTGTGATGGACAGTGGTTCTAGAATGCCATTGTATACAGAATTACCTAGACCAGCAGTTGCCTACCTTTTGGACCTCACAGACCACCAGTGGTCCGTGGACCACTGTTGGCGACCGCTGACCTAGACCCTAGATAGTACCTGATTCAGGAGTGCTGGGCCTGATTTTATAACCAGCATGTCATGTGGCTTGGACACATTTTGTCTGAGTCCATACTTAGAGAAATACTGAAATGGGCTATGGACCTGGACAGACTTGGGTTAGAACTTGCTTATCAGTTACGTTTATGAGGGCAAGTCATTTAATTCCTCTGAGCCTCTACTATAAAATGGACCAGTGAACTAATAATATATTGAAAGTGTTTGGCATAGTGCCTGACACCTAGGCTGTCCTTCATAAATGTTAAAACTCCCATCACCTTCCCTGATTCTATTTGCTGTCTTGGACTCCAGAGAATTTTGTATTCTGTTGGAATTAATTTTTCTTAATTTCTCCTTCCTCACTCATGCCTGTTGTTGATTTTCTGTCTGAACTGCACCTGATCTTACTATCCCCTTATAAACACTTTCTTGTTTAGATAAGGTTGACCTTATTCCTACAATTCTTTGTTCTTTCTTTTTCTTATCTGCGCTTAACACCATGCTGGTGGCATTGTGACATCTGGGCTGGCTCTGCAGCTTCAGGACTAGAATTCCTCTTGCCTTTCCTTGACCAGCAGGGCTTGAGGTCTAGTGATGCTGAAGGCCATATCTTGCCTTTTTCTGTAGTGTAGCTAATGAATCTCTTCCCTCAACATTTGGCTCCCAATGTTGGCATTTCTTGCTACCTGTCAATAACAGCCATGTGCTCCCATCATCTGACCAAGAGAGGACAAATTGGCTAACCACTCTTAGTTAACAAATATATAAGCTTGTAATGAGCCAATGGCATTTTTTTCTTACCCTTAATATCTAAACCTGGCTAGATAGTCAAGGCTGTGTTTTATGTGGAAGGGAAGGCATTGAATTAAACTGATGTCAAAGCAGTTGACCTGCTTGTTCTCTTCACTCAAACACATGATCAATTGTGAGTGTAGGGAAATGCCATATCATGTATTTGGTCAATTCAGTCCAAATGGTAGTTTTCTGTAAACATGATCTTTAGCTTTAATAGTCCAAAAGATCTATTGGCCAAAGAAAGGTAAGAGAAATGCTGGTCTTACAAGCAGATACTCTTTTGGGAATGCTGCTAACATGTCAGCTAGGGGGAAAAATGAAAGACATAAAGAAAAGGCTTGTAGGAATAAGATCAACACCACTAAAACAGGAATTAACTGTCAACTTAATGGAGAACTCGAAAAATATCTTGGAAATATGTTTACTATAAGTCATGGATAAAGGAATATGCTCTTACCTTGTATTAACAAGGGAGAAAATGATATCGATAGGTCATTTGATTTAGGGACTACATTAAATCTAGGACAATTTCACCTCAAGATTCTTAACTAATTATATCTTCAAAGACCCTATTTATTTCCCAATAAGATCACATTTTGATGTTCTGAGTAGACATGGATTTTTGTGGGGACACTATTCAACTTATTACAGCATACAGGACCAGTAGGCTTGATATAGCTCCAATATGTAATAAAAATCCAGAATCTGGGAAGTATGAGGCCATTTCTACCTGCCCCAGTTTCATTCTACTGCAAGAGCCTGAGGAGCAGGGACTTGTGTAGAGAGACTTGCGTGGCAGGGCTCAGCAAGTATTTTTTGAAAGAGCAAACTAGTGATGGAGGGTCAGGACCAAAAGAAATTCCTTAAGGATGAAGCCATTCTCAGAAGTATCCATTTCCACTTCTTCCACAACCATTTTAATGTGCTATGAACAGTCAGTTTTATAGCTGAATGGACCATTTGAATCACAAATATTTAATCCATTACAAAGACAGTTTCCAGGTTGGAGGAAGATAAAAACAGATGTGCACACAGTGTGTTGGTATTCTGAGAAGAGGGCACATACAGATGTACTTTAATGAAAACATGCAGTAAAAAAAAGTGTAGTGACATGTTTAAAAGGATGAGCTATGTCATTGAGCAGGGCGAGAACTAGTACGATTGGCCAAACTCATGACAGATTTAGTTGATTGGCATACTTGGGAAGGATGTTTAAAATGAATAAATTCACTTTCTGGTTTTTAACCCTTTAAAAACAAGATAGATCACCCACTCGAGTGGCTTAAGGCTATAGTCACAAAGTGACAAACAGGCGCATAAAGACAGAAGTATTCAGTCCATTTGGGTGTGGACCCTCTTACTAGGTCCTGAAAATTGACCTATTTTATTGCATCCTTTTTACAACCAATTCCAGGTGGCCGAATTGAGTATATTTTTCATTTTGACTTGTTGACTTCTGGCCCATTAAGGCAGCCAATCCAATTAGGCAGCTTTTCTCTTGGTTTGCCTCCTGACAGAGCATCTGATTGGCTCACAGCTCTTGCTAAGTGACAGGCCTTCCACAACTGTGAATTATCTTTCTTAAAGGGATCTTATCTCTGGTTCTCTCTTTTGAAATGCTTGCCTTTTTCCTGGTCTTGCTTAGGATTGGGTTTTAGGATGTTTCTCTTTCAAGTACGTACTTGAGTTTGGATGTTTGAAGTTAGAAACTAGGCTGAGTGATGAGCCAGCTGGGTTGCTAGAATGCACATTTTGACACAGTTCCTGCATTACCAATCATGATAGGCTGAATAATGCCCCTCTCTCCCCTACCCCCTAAGGAAAATCCATGTCCTAATCTCTGGAACTTGTGAGTATTACCCTACTAGCTTGGGGGCAAGGGAGGGAGGAGCGGGAAGAGGACATGGAAGATGTGATTAACCAAAGGATTTTGAGATGGGGAGATTATCCTGGATTGTCCAGGTGGGCCCTACATACAGTGACTTGTGTCCTTATAAGAGGAAGATTGAACACAAACACAAAAATAAAGCCATATAAAGGACGCTGAGAGAAGAATCAGAGAAAGAAGGGGCTAGGCCACAGGCCGTGAAGACAGAGGAAGGGGTCATGAGCCAAGCAATGCAGATCTAGAAGCTGGAAAGGGGAGGAAACAGATTTTATTTGAGAGTCCCTGGAGGGAGAGTGGCCCTGCAGACATCTGGGTCTGGGCCCAATAAAGCTGATTTTGGAATTTTGACTTCCAAAACTGTGAGAGAATAAATTCTGTTAATCAAATTTGAGGTGATTTATTATAGCAGCCACAAGAAACATACATCAAACAAGACTATCCTTGCCAAGACTAAATCCCTGAGTAATGTATGTTGTAGGCTTATGGACACCAGTTATACTATTTCTCATGTATTTGTCTATATTTTTGCTTTCAAGGATAATTTTGAGTATAATTTTTGACTTTCACTAGTAACCTTCATTTGAGCTACCGTGTTTTCCCGAAAATAAGACATCCTCTGAAAATAAGACCTAGCGCATTGAAAGATAAACATCCTCTGAAAATAAGACCTAGCGCAACTTTGGGAGAAAAAATTAATATAAGACACTGTCTTATTTTCGGGAAACAGGGTATTATCTGAAAAATTTGATGAGATTTGCTGGACTAAAATGAGAGACTTCATAAACCTTTTGTATAGTAATTCAGGTTCCTTGATCTATTAAAATTTTTTATATCAAGATTACCCAAACCCAAGGTTACTTATGGATCTTCATTTTCATTTAGCTATATGTACACCTAGCACTCACCTACCTGTTCCTTCTTCAAATTCTCTTACTCTTGGAACTTTATTCTTTGTATTAGGGTTCTACAGAGAAACAGAATCAATAGGATTTCTATCTATCTATCCATCCATCCATCATATACCTACTTACCTACCTATCTACCTATATCTATCTGCCTATTTATATTTATTGGTCTATTTTAGTTTCATATATATGCTATAAATATATTTTAATAAGAATTGACTCACATGATTATGGAGTTTGTCATATTCCAGGATCTGCAGTTGGCAAGTGGCAGACCCAGTACTGATGGTTTAGTTCTAGGCTGAGAAAGAGGTGATATTTTGATTTGGATCTGAAAGCAGTTTAAGGCAGTCAGGCAAGAGAACTTCCCTCATATTACAGGTTGTCTAGTATTTTTCTTTTAAATGTAAACCTTCAATTAACTGGCTGACGGGAATGACATTAGAGAGGGCCATCTGCTTTACTTAATATACAGATTCCAATGTTAATCTCATCCAGGAACACCCTCACAGACCTACTCAGAATAATGTTTGACCAAATATCTGGGTACCTTGTGGCCTACTCAAGTTTACACATAAAATTAATCATCACATTCTGTATTATCTGGTTTTCTTCCCATCTCCCAACTTTATTTTTGTTCTCATTTCTGAAAGTGGATAACCCTGAGTTGAAGTCACTCACTGCTATTCTTCCTCTCTAAGTGGAGAGCTCCTTGACACTCTTCATCCCTCACACATCTTCAGCTCCATCTCCACCCCTAACTCGCCACCGAGCAAGTAAAGTTTAGCCTTATTAAAATCAAACATCTCAAAATTGTAATAAATTTCCTACCCTTTAGATGTTCATAATTCTTGCAATGATATCACTGTTGTTCCAGGCACCCAGGCTCAAAACCATGAAGGCATCATTGAAACCATCTATTTTTTTTCATAGAAAAAACAAAACAAAAACAATTATTAATGTTTCTTCCTTAGAAGTTTTCCTCCCCTTGTTGCCTTTCTTCTTTCCCCCCATTCTTCCTGCCTACATGCTAATCCCTGCCACAGCACACGGCTATTGCTGCTGCTCCTACTCCCGACCAGATTTTATTTAATAAGCACTCCCTCTGTACTAGGTGCAACACTGTGCACTTTACCTGTGTTATCTCACTCATTTGTCCCCCAAAATACTTTAAAACAGGCATTATTATTCCGTATTTTACAACTGAGAAACTGAAATTTAGAGAGGTTAAGTGATCTGTGCAAGGTTTCCTAGCTGGTAGGTAGCAGAATAAGAATTAAAACACAGGCCTAGCTGAGTCAATAGCCTCTTTGGACTTTCTAAAATTTATTCCAACTCATGTTTCCACCTGGAACCATTCCCAGTGCCAATCACTGACAGTAAAATCTGGGCACACAATATTTGTCAGTTTCTTTACTGCCTCAAAAACTTTCAGTGGCTCCCATTGCACAGAGAAATTAAATCCAGTCAAGGCTTTTTTACAGACATTTCTCCTCATCCTTTCTGTTCCATTACATGCCTCCAGTGGACTCACTCAGTTTATTGTACTTCCATTCCTTGGTTCATATTTTCCCTTGTATCAGATGTACTTGTCCCTGCCTATCCCAGCTGATACATTACAGGGCATCCTTCCATATGTCTCCAGCCTGAAAAAACCCACCTAGAACCTCTATACTTTCATTTTCTCACTCATAGAACTAAACCTTTGTCCCATAACTTTGGTAAGAATGTGACTCATTGTGTTATAATTTAGTCACCAGTCTGTCTTCCTGATGGAGTAAATATTTACCTCTGACTTGTTGACAAGTTGAGTTTGACAAGGACAGGGCCAGCATCCTACTCATCCCTGAATTGCACCTCCAGATCTCCTCTCCCCTTGAGGATTAAATCAATCATTCATTTCTTTGCTGTGGGTGTTTCTGATGGACTGCACTCAACTGAGGCCCTCTTCTTGAATTGCCTTTAGCTGAAGACAGCAGCCCCCATCCAGTGATTGGTTTATGTGGGGTAGGTGTGGCCCCTTGCTTTAACATGGGACAACATGGAAGGGCCATTTCAGCACCAGGACATCCCATGGGATTGACAAGAGTCCTTTGTTGCCACTGCTTTGCTCTCCCACTTTCTCCTCTGTTCAGTCATGCTTCCTGCTTCCCTCCACAGGTGTTGATCTTGAGCGCTTCCAATACACTTTTTGCACATGAATCTTCCCTTCAGCATTTGTTTCCCAGGGAGCTTGACTGTGACAGGGAGGTCTACACCTGGTTGCCCACAGTATTTCAGTTAAGTGACAGAAGGTGGCTGGATGCTTACCTTTTAGGATGAGGACTTTTCCTTATTCTCCTCTGTTTTACTTTAGTGCTTTTGTCCTGCCTGTGTCACAAGTCTGGATTTTCTTTGGTTCTTTCTCCAGACAATAAACCTTTCAGTGTGGTAAGAAATAGCTTGGGAGGGAACCTGGAATCTAAATGCCTCATATACCAACATTTGTCCACTTGTCCTGTTTTCAGTTCCACCTACCCTTTATATGATGGTACTGGGCATCTCCAATTCCTGAGCTTCCCCAAGATGCTGTTGGGGAAACTGCTGTATTTCTTGTTCTTCTCTGCGGGTATTTAGTTGTTAAAATTTTTTACTTCTGTTAATTCCTCCCACTCTGTAAATTCCATTTTGTTTTTGCTATCCTTCATTTGCTGTTGTTTACTTCTCTCCCTCCTCCTCCTCCCTTTTCTCCTCCTCCTCCTCCTCCTCCCCTTTCTCCTCCTCCTCCTCCTTTCCCTCCTTTCTTCCTCCTCTTCCACCTTCTTCTTCTACATTTAAAGGCTTGTAATTTATATATTCTTTCACTCACGTTTTGGTGGAGTATCTGTAGGAACCCAGGTTGACCAAAGGTATAAAACACGTCTTTTTAAAACTAGGAATATGAGTTATTCACAGTTTGTTATCAATTTTGGAGCATCTTGATTTTATTTAAAAAATAAAGCAATGGTTTTTAATTAGAAAATATATTTTTATTTATCAGGCAAAAATTAGGGTGATATGTGGAGTACAGGGTTAAAGTCAGCCTGTTTTCATTCACCAGAAGTGAGAAGGGCATCACCAGCCTCTGTCTTGCCCAAGGACATGCGGGATGAAGGCTGCTGGCTGAGGTTGAGCCTTCCCTTCATATGCCTAGACACCCAGAGAAAAGGGAAACCTTTGATCAGTCACCTAGATGTTTTGCCTGCACGTTAAGAAACATGTGGAGGTGACTAAGTATCTGAATGTTTGGTGCCCTGTAGACAGTATATCTATAAAACTGCCTGAATTTTTCTTATCTATTATAATTCTGATGTTTGGCTTCATGGAGATACAACCGTAGGCTAACCAATTGCATTACTGAATATGTCAATTACAGTGGGATCTGAGGGTTGTAAATTAAAAACCATGTTTCCCTCCCCCCCCAGACTGTGTTTGATGCCTGCAGTCACATTTTGGTTCATATTTAGTCCACATTAAAAAAAAAAGATAAGGGCTAATTTCTGGAGAGTGGGCATGTGTACTGGAGGTGGTCTGCTATGGTGTAGCTTGCCAATCAAAATCTGCCAGCAATGTCATTCAAGGTCAGAGACCCAGTGAACTGCCAATCAAAGTCTGCAGGGCTGTTCATGTTCACTTGTCAGTGTTGGAAAGAGGTCAGTCTCTCTTTGGTGTGGCCAGTGTGTGAACAATGAGAGTGTTTCAGTGGTCAGAGCACATTCTGCCATTTACCCCCTGGCAATTTCAGGATGCTTGCCAAGGTTTTTTATCCTATGGGGATACAGGGCAGGGTAGTGGAAAAAGCCCACAGTATTTAAAAAAACACACTGAGTTATGGATTCTCTATTCTACAAGCACACATGGTGCCAAATTTAGTACATGGCTTTGTTTAATATTATTTGCTTAAATGTCTGTCTATAAGGAGGGATAACAAAGGAAAATTAGAATTATAATTTTAGATATCTAAATGAGATACCTTCTTTAAACATGTTGTACTTGATATTCAGTTTGTGTTCTTGGCTTCACTTAGATAATTATTATTTTGTCTAATTTTCACTGTGCAAAGATAAGCTTTGCATTTACAGGGAAAATGGCAACGTTTAGGATGCTTTAACATCACAGAATAAATCTTGGAAAATTTCAGTTTCAGGGTCTGGTAGACAATGATGGCAAAAATACTAAGTTTTGCATTTCAGTAGAATCTCAATGGATTTTCAAATCTGAGCTCTTTCTGAGACCAAAGAGATGATTAATCATAATCAAGATTATTTGTCATTCAAACTTATTTCAGCAGTAGCAAATTCTGTGGTGGGCAGTTGTTCAGAGTTCAATCAAGGTGCCTCCCTGATGGCAAAATCTCCAAATAAGCCATGCTCTGAATGTACTGCTTCTCATGGTAAAATATCCAGATATTTATGTATATCCACATTTGCAGCTTTATAGAAGCAGACTATTTTGTTAAACTGTTCAGAAATCATCTAGACATCATGTAATGCAAGTGTAAGCAGCTGCTTTTGACATAGTCTTATCTTATTAAAACGTGTTAATAAGATAAGAGTATCTTATTTCAAAAGGCCACAGAAATAAAACGCTAAAATGAGGCAAAGGCCACAGAAATAAAACACTAAAATGAGGCAAAGTGTATGTGTATACTCAGTAGAGATTTTTCTTCTAATAGAAGTCAGTGGGAAATGCATTATTTAGAATTGGCCACAGAGCCTTTAAGGTTAGCTAGTATGTCTTTGGGTTTCACTTCTAATTAAAAAAAAAAAAAATTATTGATTTTTTACAGAGAGGAAGGGAGAGAGATAGAGAGCTAGAAACGTTGATGAGAGAGAAACATCGACCAGCTGCTTCTTGCACACCCCCTTCCGGGGATGTGCCTGCAACCAACGTACATGCCCTTGACCGGAATTGAACTTGGGACCTTTCAGTCTGCAGACCGACGCTCTACCACTGAGCCAAACTGGTTTCGGCATTTAATTTAATTTAATTTAATTTAATTTAATTAATTTATTTATTATTATTATTATTATTATTTTTTTTATGTGGCATCAGAGGGACTGGTGGAAGAGGCATAACTAGTGGCAGAGGCAATCCTGGGCCTGCCCTTGCGTCTTGGGCTCCTCCTCCATCAGGCTTCTAATCCAACTGGGAAGGCTGTGGTAGAGGTGAATTTTCCTAAACTGCTTGTGGAGTGAAAAAGAGAGGCTTTGGGAACTGTTGTGAGAAAATGCTCAGCAGACGCACCGGGGCCACTCAGGTGAAGGGAGAACTGAGGGTTTACACAGGAGAGCCAGGGTCCTGGTGATGCATAAAGAGGAGATAAGAAAAGAGAGCATGCTCTGAATTATCCAGAGAAGCTAAGCATTCTCTTTAAAATGGGCTGTACCTGCTCTCCATCTGGATTAGAAATATTCTTTCTCATCAGGAGCAACAACTTTTTTTTTTTTTTTTCCTGTCAGTCCACGTTTGAGGGTACGGACTCTCCTTAGAAAGTACCTGCTTCCAGCCTTCAGCCTCGGCTGACTGTTCGATAGTAGAGTATGGGAGTGAGATGTGTAGGCAAGGAAATACAGGTCATATTTTCCTTCCCTTCCTCTGATATCCTGATAAACACCCGAAGGCTTGGAGGAAAGATTAAAATCCACGAAGACAAAGAGGAGTGAATCAAGCG
Organism: Pipistrellus hanaki; assembly: GCF_964339955.1. Lineage (NCBI taxonomy): Eukaryota > Metazoa > Chordata > Mammalia > Chiroptera > Vespertilionidae > Pipistrellus > Pipistrellus hanaki. The sequence goes on along the minus strand of NC_140503.1, from coordinate 52,627,789 downwards.
TGACCAGCTTCTTTCACAGATGTGAAGGGGGCTGGCCGAGAGGCACAAGGCAGCCAATTTTCAGCTCTGACAGCTGCCGAGGTCATCAGCTTCCTAACGGCACCCCTCAATTCCTCTGAGGCCAGGATGTCCTTTGAACTCAGTGGTTGTTATACTTCCAAAGCTAAGCTGAGAAGGGGAGAAACCTGCAAATTTTGCTGGCTCCTGAGTACACAGTTACCAGGCCATCGAGACCTTAGGCTGAGGACTTAGGGTTCTGTATCGCCTCTGACCTGAAAATCAATAGTTGCTCCCAGATGATTCATAATACAGACAGTGTGTGTGTGTGTGTGTGTGTGTGTGTGTGTGTGTGTGTGTGTGTGTATGTGTATGTGATGTGTGTATATTTGTGAGATAACAGAGGAAGGGAATGGTGTTTATATGCTAAGAGTTTCTAGGGTGGCAGCAGGAGTTTCTGAGAAAGCCCAGTGCCCTAGTTCAAAGGATCTTATAGTGGGAGAGCAAGGAGCCTGAGAAATGCAGGTAATCTTGCAATCTGGTTTTAAAGTGGGTTTTAGTACCTGGGAATATACTGGTCCAGTATTTGTGGGGCTTCAACTCCAGTAGGTGGGAGAGGGCTTTCAGTCTGGAGATCCACTGCTTCATACCTAAGCCACTTTGGCTTGAGGTAATGATGTGGGAACTTAGGCCTGGGAAGTCCATGTTGGTGGGAAGCTCTCCCAACCCCCATAGAAGCAACATGATGGATAAGGAAGGCACTTGGAAAACTTCAGTATAGTAGGATGGAGCATGAGGCATTATTTGAAACTTGTTCATAGAATTACATTATGTCAGCAATAAACAATGACCAATGAGCAACATATAAATAGTGTTTAGGACTATCATCAGATGAAACATTTAAACTACCACGAGTTAGAATTTTTAGAGTCCTTAATCTGCAACGTAATGTAGCTTAAGTGGATGGCTGTTCATTTAGCAATACAAAATAATCTTGCTCAATCGAACTTGTAATTTTTTCTTCCTTTCTTTGTTAATTTATTGTTATCTATATTTAACTGTGATACTAGGTGCAACTTGATGCTTATCCTATATTCTGGTCTCACAGAAGCAGAGGATGGATAACTGACCCATTCTTCCAAATGAATGAGCAAGTACAAATAAATGGGAACCATTATAAAGATAAAAGATGATATAATAGGCTTTCACGGAAAAGCTCCCAAATTATACTAGTGATTCCACAATTGTTACAGCAGAAGATGGAAGAACACTTGAAAATTATTGTTTCAGAGAAGATCAGAAATAATTGCCCATGTTTCCTTCTATGGCCTATCTCTTTCTTCCTTCTCTCCCTCCCTCCTCCCCGCCCTCTCTGTTTCCAGTTGTTTCCTACAGTCAGCTCAGCCCCTGGTCTTGAACCAAGGCCACAAATTCTAAAGCTGAGGCTGCCCTAGCTTTGAGAAGTGAGGCATTCTAGATGGAAATGACTATTTCCTAACTTGATCATGGATCACAGTTCTCTATCCTTCATCTAACACTAGCTACAAGGCTGGTGGATATCCCTTAAGACTTTCATTTATGTCTTCACAAGTAGATTCCAAGCTTTTGAAGAACATAGATCTGCCCTTTTAATATCTCAAGCATTGCCTATCCCAATGTCTTGTATATACAGGGCTTCATTCACTACCTAGAGGTTTGTGTGTTGGAGTGATGGCCAATTTGCATGTTGTCCTTTTGTTAGATAGGATAGAGGCCTGGTACATGGGTGGGGGAAGACTGGTTTGCCCTGAAAGGTGTCCCAAATCAGGGTGGGGGTTCCCACCAGCCTGGTTGCCCCAAACTGCCCTCCCCCCATCAGCCTGATTGCCCCCAACTGCCCCACCCTGCCAATCTGCTCAACCACCTGTGTTGCCCCCCCCCACCCTCCTGCTGGTCTGATCACCTCTTACTGTCCCCCCCCCCCCCCCCCCCCCCCGCTGGCCTGGTTTCTCCCAACTGCCCCACCCCCCCACTGGCCTGGTTGCCCCACACAGCCTGCTTGTTCAGTCATTTGGTAGTCTCTTACTAAGCTCCCTTCTAGCCTGGTTGTAGTCAGCCATCTTGTGAGGACGTGGGGCTCAATTTGCATATTACCTCTTTATTACATAGGATTGGAAGTTGTACCTTTGACCACCTTCCTCCAATTCCCTCACCCTTGGGATGCTCATATTATAACTGGTAAAAAAATGTTGCTGCTAAATTCAGCAAACAGAATGGAGTGATAATCAGGAATCAACAGTGTTTTTCTATTGGGGGTGGTGATGTGGGGATGTAATGTGGGACAGACAGGTGCTCAGGGTAACCAGGGATGGGGACCTTTGTATAATTTCTGAATTTACAACTGCAGGTGACCACTTTCTTTGGCAAGATAACAAGAAGGGTTTCCCTTTTGGATCATGTTTCACTTTCCTATGATATTCTTATCCCTTGCAATTAAATTTTCTTGACCTTTTGCTGCCTAAGTAAGGAATTGAATGGGAGATAAGGTGGACTCTTTTCCTCTTCTTTCTTCCTTCTCCCTCCCCCCCCCCCTGTTTTTGTTTTTGTGTTTTTTTTTTTTTAGTATTGTGGTTACTTTTATTATTATTATTATTTTTTTACTGTTTGTTTCCCATTCAACCCCCTTTCTTAGCTGGTTATCTTCAGCTTTTGTCTGCCTTGTCCTTTCTGGGATCATGATGTTTCCTGGGGCAGGTCGAGAAGCATTTGATTAGGTCTGATAGCAGCTGGCAGTGCACCCTGAGCATAGTCAGTTTATTTTAGAGTTTGAGTTATTTTGTTACCTACTCTGAGCTCTGTCTTTTTTTTCTGGAGAGAGTTCACGATCTCTATTCGCCGACTTGACATTTCCTTGCCCTTTCCTTCATTCCCAGCACTTCTTTCTGTCATTCACAACCCTGATTCCAGAGTGCCCTACTTGTGTTGGGTTTTTATTTTTGCACACTTTACAGTGACATCTTTTATTTTGATATACAGAATCACCGATCTTTAAAAAAATATCTCTTGTATTTCTGCCTGCTCTGTCAAATAAAATTCTCCAGCCCACCTCCTTCCCTCTCCTCACTTAGTCTTCTCATAAAGTCTCTCTCCTGACCCTGCCAGGAAGGAATGTTTGCATTTTCCTGCTCTTGAATGTGTGTCCACCTTATTACCTGGCATCATGCTACTTACTGCCTGCCATTCTGAATTATATGAGATTCCCTGGAAACACTATAGCCTTTCATGACTCTGAAAAGGTTATCTGTTTGCCTGGAATTCCTTTTAGGTTCCCTTTCTTCTGAACCTAAAAGATGAGAAATAATGTCCCTCCTCATCTGATCCCACTGGGGCTTGTCCCTATGTGTGAATTCTATGCAACCTGCAAGTCGGTTGTCTCCTTTGACCTATTATTTATTTTTATTTTTTTGGCTCTCTTCTTATGAAGTTATACTGCTTCCTTTACCCCTACTTTCTGGTATAATATATCTCTCTTAGTACTCATGCCTTAATATTTTAGTGATTTATGTGCCTATCTGCTTATATAGCAAGAACCTTGCCTTCTTCAACTTTGCACCTAGAAAGAGAGTTCGGAATGCATAAATGAACCAAAGTATCACGCCAGCTAAATCTGACTATTTTGATGACTTCCTAGTGAAGGGGTGAGAATTGTATGAGAGAAGACAGCCTTGAGACCTGGATCAACTTCTGTAAATTTCATGTGAGCATTTTTCTGGGGCTAGAAGCAAAAGTGTGTCTCTCTAGAAACAGACAACTAATTAAAAAATGAATTTGTTGAATCACATTGAAAAAAGTAGCAAATTGGTTAAAATTTTCCATGAGGACAAAAAAGAGAAAATTTCAGTTAAGTGGAGTTTTACATATTGACAGATTTTTGTGCACCATATAGATAATACTGCACTATTGTATATACTTTTAATAATAATTTTTTATTATTCAGATTAAGGAATTTCCAGGGGTTGTGGGCCAATTCTGTGGCTTTGAAGAATTCTTACAACTTAGTGTTGTAGTTTTAAAATATATTTTTGGCGCAGGAGAATTTTCAATATATGATCTAGAAGTTGGAAACATTGAAATCATTCTTTGGCCCTATTTCTGTTGAGAGATGAAATTTAAGGCCCAACAAGAATTGTATAATTAAAACAATTTCAAACAGGTAGAGATATATTTGAGTTTAAATGAGTTAGAGATTTTTAAATGTCCAAATTTAAAAAATGAGCAAAATGCTAAAAATAGATGGGAAAGACTAGGGCCTAACCCGACCTTCTGCTTCTCACTCCTGAGATAGACCCTGTGGCATTCCCGTAGAACCCAAGGGCTCTGGGCAGCCTAGCTTCAAAATCGGTGACCATGCCCAACCCTCTCATTTTACAGATGCAGAAACTACAGTCCAAAGAAGGCAAGTGAGCCATGATTTGAACAGGTTTTCTTTCTTGCGTGGCAATGATAGGAGGAAACCAGTTTTGACTCCAGACTCACTTTTTTTTTTTTTGAGAGGGAAATTGTGGTGTCATTATTTCTTTGGATACAAGTAAAATTATGTTTAAAACATTTTCATGCCTTTAGCTGGTTTAGCTCAGTGGATAGAGTGCCAGCCTGTAGACTGAAAGGTCCCAGGTTTGATTTCAGACAAGGGCACATGCCCAGGTTGTGGGCTCAATCCCCAGTGTGGGGTGTGCAAGAGGCAGCCAATAAATGATTCTCTCATCATTGATGTTTCTATCTCTCTTTTCCTCTCTGAAATCAATAAAAATATATTTAAAAATTTTTTCAAACCAGTAGAGATATATTTGGTTTGGAAATGTTTCAGGACCTTTTAAAACTTGAGTAAGTCTTGGATGCATGCCATCTTAGAGGCAGGAAAGACCCCAGTCATTGGTAAAGTACATCCTTGGGAGTCCATACACATGAAATTTGTGTTCAGGCTTGTTCTTAGTAAAACCCTATAGAGTAAAGTCATGTGAGCCATGTCACCTATCTGGGCCTCAGGGTCTTACTTTTGACAGGAAAGGGTTAAACAGTAGCCAAGACATGGAAACAACCTAAGTGTCCTTCAATGGATGATTGGAGAAAGAAGTTGTGATAAATATATACAATGGAACACTACCCAGCCATAAAAAAAGGACGAAATACTGCCATTGCAACATAGATGGAGCCTGAAAGCATCATGCTAAGAGAAATAAGTTAGATGGAAAAGAACAAGAACCATATGATTTCACTCATATGGGATAACAAAACAGAAAGCAATAAACAAACAAAACAAACTCATAGACACAGACCACAGAAGGTAGTTACCAATAGGAAAGAAGAGTGAGGGAGGATGAAGAGGGAAAAGGAAGGCAAATTTATGGTTTTGGAGGGAAACTAGTCTTTGGGTTGTGAGAACATAGTACAATATATGGATGAGGTATTTTAGAATTGTACTCTCAAAACTTACATAATGTTATTAACTAATTTCATCCCAATAAATTAAATAAAAAATACAATAAAAGGTTAAACTTCTAAAAAATAAAATAAGTAAAGTAAAATAAAATAAAGGGTTGTAAGATATCATTTGTGGGATCCTTCTGGGTTTGGCATTTCATGATGAGACATGAGACACTTTTTATAGACGAGTCTTGTCTTTATAAAGGTTCTCATTCCAATTCCTTAGCACAGATAGGTACACAACCAATCTTCTCATTTCTAGACTACTTTACACGGAGAGGTAAATTTTATTTGTTATACATAAGATTAAGAAAAATTGGTTTGTAAAGGAAGCATGGGTTTTATGTTTTCATCTTAGGCTTGTTATGGCATTCTCTGGGACTTGACTGATGCTTTCATTCATTCAATATATTTTGAGTTGATAATTGTGCTAGACTCTGGGCTAGGGACTAGGGGTTAAAGAGGTAAATAAGACTTCATCTGTGCCAAAGCCGGTTTGGCTCAGTGGTAGAGCGTCGGTCTGCGGACTGAAAGGTCCCAGGTTCGATACCGGTCAGGGGCATGTACGTTGGTTGCGGGCACATCCCAGTGGGGGGTGTGCAGGAGGCAACTGGTCGATGTTTCTCTGACATTTCATTGACATTTCTGGCTCTCTATCTCTCTCCCTTCCTCTCTGTAAACAATCAATTAAAAAAAAAGACTTCTTCTGTGATCCAAAGGAGTCCACATTCCTCTGGGAGAGACATTCTTATTAAAAAATATAATCCTTAGAATTAGGATAAGATATTCATAGGACAATGATAAAAATGACTAAGACTTTGCATGCATTCTTTCCTCAAGTACTCTCAGCTACCATCCTCATTAAATAAATGGAATAAAGATACTAAGGTTCAGAGAGGTTAGGTACTTTCCCAAGGTTATTACTAGCACGTATAATGGATTAATTGGGATAGACTTTAGGCACTGGGATCCTAGTACGGAAATTATTGCAAAAGTCTAGGTAGGTGATGATGTAGTTTTTAATTCAGCAAGAGACCTTGGGCATGATGGGTAGCACAAGCTTTAATATGCTGACTTGCTTACATTTCCCCTTTAAGGGGTTAATGCTATAGTACTCTTCCATATAAATAATCATACTGATATAGGCTATTGTCTGTTGAATCAAGAAAGGATGCTTAACATTTGGAACAACATGGATGAACCTGGAAAACATTATGCTAAGTGAAATGGGCCTGACACAGAAGTACAAAAACTACATGATACTGCTTATAAGAGGAATATAAAATAATCAAACTGAGAGAAGCAGAGAGAGGAAATGGTTGTTTTTCAGGAATTGGGAGAAATGGGGTAATATTAGTCAATAATAATAATTTGTTATGAAGGATGAAAAAGTCCTAGCAAGCTACTGTACAGTTCAGTGCCCATTGCTAATAATAATGTGTTAGATACTTACAAAGTTGCTGAGAGTTCAACTTTTGTTAAGTGTTCTTATCACACACAGAACAGAGACACACACCAATAATAATAATAATAATAATAATAATAATAATAAATAAATAAAGAGAGTGAGAGAACACTTTTAAAGGTGATGAGTATGTTTCTATTATAGATTGTGGTGATGATTTCACAGATCAAGTTGCATACATTAAATATATAAAATTTTTATGTGTCAATTATATCTCAATATAGTGGTCAAAAAAAGAATGGATGCTTAATCTAAGAATAGCCCATCTAGAGACTTGACTAGTGGCCAATAGAATAAGCTGTCACAAAAGTCATGGCCAGTAGGGGTGGTTGAACAATTAGATTTGTGACTTGCAGTATTGGAACTTGAGAAATAGAGAAAGAATTAAATAGCCAGAAGCCAGAGTAAAAGTTGAAAGGACATAGAGCAAAGCAAAATCACTCTGTGGTGAAATAGTTGGACTGTGATCAATAAACTCCTGATGGCAAGGTACCTTGGTAACTAGAGTCATGCTAGATCTTGAATGAACCTCTAGTTCCCCAAGCAAGTTCTGTCACATTGAGCCATGCTGTGTGGCCAAATTTCCATGGTTAAGATTTTCATAATCTTAATTCCTACATGTCTGAAGTTTTTTGTCTGAAGCAAACCAAATTATATCTTTTCCTTGAAACCAAAACAACTAATCTAAAATTGGGGTTGAGAGTAGGAACCAAATTTGGGAAGCTTACCTGAAGAAAAAAGCTGATGGGATTTTATGACCAGTTTTTATCACTATTGATTATTTTCAAAAGCTACAACTATTGGAAGAGAAAAGACCACTGCATTTTACAGCAAACCACACAAAAACAAATCTGACACATGTGGTTTCAAACCATTCAGAGTCTCAATTTCTAGCAAAATTAAGGAGATAATAGACTAAAGAAATATCAGAGGATATAATGACCAGAAGCAACATAAAATGGAAAATGCATCACAAGAAATTAAAAGAACTGGTATGGTTTGAAGCAACCATAATTGAACTCTGCTGGAGCTGCCTTTGTCTCTCGACCTTAGCATGTATTTGTTACTGCAGATTAATAGCGTCCATTTGGGGAAGAAATGGCCCTGGATCATTGTTCCATTTTAGGAACCACAGGTATTGTTGTACACATTCTGTTTATAACCATAGGCGTGAGTGAAAAACAACACTCAACCAAGAGAACAGCCACCACAAACCAGAATGAGCTTTGCCAACTTTTCCATCTTAATAATTCCTACGCAATCAGACATATATTAGTATGATAATGAGCACAAAGTTCACTGTCAACGTGGAATGCCAATTTTAAATAAGCATGAAGACTTGAGTATGTGTGTATGTGAGAAAGAATTAAAATTTAATGTGAGTAATCTACTCATGTCTTGCATATTAAGTAACCTTCTGAAGTCACCTCATTGAAGGGGCCACTCGTTTTGAAGAATGTAGATTAATAAGCCCTCTTGCTTAAAAAATGAGCTTCAATATTTGTGTGAATCATAGAGTCAAAAGAAAAAAAATCGATGGGTTATTGACTACTAGGGATGATCACATTCATTTTGCCCTTTGTGGTTGGTGAAATCCATGCTGCAATTACAGAGACATGCTGGCAGCAAAGAGCCTCAGTCGGGCTTTCAGCTCCACATTAATCCAAAACTCCCCATTTTAATGCAGATATAGATTGCCAGGAGTCAATAGCTGACTTCTTGAATTGTGAAGTAGCAGCTCCAGCGGCTCTGGCAGGCCTGCGCTTACAGTATATTTGGGAATTTCAAAGCTTTGCTGAGAGAACCAGCATAGCTAAGGCTTGAGGGGAGGTACGCTTGTGCTGATGCTGTTGAAAAGATCTATCTTTGGGATCTAAAACACAGATTATAGCAAATTCAAGGTGGGCGGGTCATAGACTCATAGATTTAGAGCTGGAAAGGACCTCAGAGGTCACCTGGTCCAGCTCCTTCCTTAAAGATGAGGAAATTGAGGTCCTTAGAGGTTAACTAACTTGCATGTGGTTACACAGCTAGTCAGCAGAGGACTTCATATTAGAAAAAGAGATGTATCCTCCTGGGCTTTCCACTACTCTACATAGGTTATATTAAAACAAAAGCAGAATTTGCTTTATATGCTTCTCACACACGTGAGCATGCAGTTAGTATGTCACTGAATAGGTTTCATTTAATCATTTTTTTCATATTCAACGACCCATGAAGTGGGGCAATGAAGAAATACTCATCATTGGGAATATGTATGCAGCTATGCCAACATAAAAGATCATCTGTTACATGCTACAGTGGAGAGAAAGGCAAGATCCTATGTTTGAAGCTTTAAATAGGACGAAACTTAAGTGCTTTGTAAGTGGTGAGGCTTTATACCTATGAGGGCTATTTTAAGGCACACTTTTTTGGGGCAGATTTCTATTTTGTGCAGTGTTTTACTTATATCAAACCTGAATGTGAAAGCATTGAGAATAAGAAATAGTATCTTCTATAATCAGCAAATTGCATGGTGCTTGGCATGTAGTAGTTGCTCAAGAAATGTGTTGAATGTTGTGTATCTAAATCCATATAATAAGACTTTGGACTCAAAATGTGGTCTGTGATTCAGCAACATTGACATCGCCTGCTAGTTTGTTAGAAATGCAGATTCTCTGGCCCCATACTGGACCTACTGAAGCAGAATCTGAATTTGAACAAGATTCGCAGGTATTTATCAGTCTCATGAAAGTTTTTTTTAAAAAAAATATATTTTATTGATTTTTTACAGAGAGGAAGGGAGAGAGATAGAGATCTAGAAACATCGATGAGAGAGAAACATCGACCAGTTGCCTCTTGCACACCCCCTACCGGGCATGTGCCCGCAACCAAGGTACATGCCCATGACCGGAATCAAACCCGGGACCTTTCAGTCTGCAGACCGATGCTCTACCACTGAGCCAACCGGTTTCGGCAGTCTCATGAAAGTTTGATGCCTTGCAATAAGCTTTGTAGAGCCAGGTTTGTAATCACTCAAATCTATTTGCAATGAGTTTAGGTGTAAAGTGTGCACATAAGGTGACAATTCTGAGTGATTAAAATTATCCCTAAATGAATGGCCCTAAGATCATCCACACACCATATGGGATTGGGAGCTGCGAGGGTTGTGTGTGTATGTAAGGGCGATGGGGGCAGCAGGTTGTCCATTATTTAACTGAGGGAATATTGGGTTTACTTCTCCCTTATCATTCCTAATCTGAACATGTTTTTAAAACACAATGATATCTTTTAAATAACAGTCTTTGTCCCTAACTCATGCAATATAATTCAAGTTAAGTACACTTATGATGAGACTCCTTTGTCCATGGAAAATATTTCTTCTAAGTGCAGTGACATGCTTCTAGTATTATGATCTGAATACATTGCCTAGTTCACCAATTTCAGCTATAAAAACTAGTCACATTGAAATTCAGGGTTTTCACCCAGTTATTCTGCACTTTACTAGAGAATCTATAATAATAAAAGTATAATATGCTAATTAGACTGGACAGCCGAATGACCTTCCAAAAGTCATTCTGGACATCCTTATGGACGAAGCCGAGGCAGCAGGGACCAAGGCAGAGTAGTTAGGGGTGATGAGGCAGGCAGGCAGGCAAGTGGTTAGGAGCCAGCAGTCCCGGATTGCAAGAGTGATGTCCAACTTCCATCACTTGAGGGTTCCCAGATTTAAAGAGAGTGTATTTGGGCTGAGGGACTCCCTGTCCCACCCCATCCTTGTGATCGAATTTTGTGCACAGGGTCTCTAGTTATAGTTATAAACATGTTCTTTCAGTTGGAATTTTAAAATAGGGCCATGGGCATGCATTGTTTGTGTCTCTCTCACAACACTCTTAATACCAGTGGGATTCATGGGCTATTTAAGGCCTGAGTAGCTCCCTGGCACCACACATATCTCAAAAGAGACAGAGAGTGTCAATGGCTTGTCCCAGGAAGCTCTGATTCTGCATCCTGTGCTGTTTTGTAAGTATCTGTAGGACCTGAGCTGATACCTGAATGACTAGACTTGGGCTCCAGCAAAAGAGCATTAGCATCAGGTTTTTCTGTCTTCTTGCTTGATCACACAACAGAAAATCCAATTTGAGCCAAAGCTGAGAGAAAATCTCCATAGGATGAGAGTGTACTCCTGCTTTGCTCCTGCTCTGGGCCATCTTCCATTCTGTTGATGTGGGCTTCATTACCTACACTGAAATACTTTGAGAAGACACATACATGAGTGGGGTTTGCCTGGCTCAGCAGTGGAACGATCAAATTCAACCACTGAAAAGGGACATCTCTAGCTTACTTTTACCGGCTTTAAAATGAACACCAGGATGCTCTAGGCTTCCATGGAGAGAAGTGAGTTTGCCCTTCAGAGAAACCACTGGAAGGAATGATTGGGAGTAAGAGGGATTCTTCAAGGATATTTCTGATCTCTTGGTGGCTGCCACCCTGTTTTATTCCCACCCCAGTCCTCCATCTCTCCCATGCTTTTTGCTGTGCCATTTTCTTTTTCAGTCTAATTTACTGTGTAAATTTTCTCTCTTGTCTTCCCTCATCATAAATGATTTATGTAGTCTGGGCTGAGCACGCTCAGTAGCTGTAGGCAGGCTCTGCTTGTAAGGGGGTAGCTTCAGCAGCATCTCTCTATGGTGTTACTATTGTTTACATGAAAGTAATTTACCAGATCAGCAAACAGGAGCTGGAAACCTCTTGCCTTATGACACAACAGATCAGTTCAAACTGAACAGTTTACTGGAACATATTGCCAGGCAGCCTTGCTTGGCTTCAAAGAAAGCTGCTTCTGTTCCCACTGGTGCTGACCAGTTCAACTCAATGGCTTGCTTTTAGACACCAGCATATATCCTGAAAGAAAAAGAAAAATTGGACTTGGCCTACACTATATTGCTTTGAAGCAACCATGACTTTGTGAGTGGACAGCCTGCTTTAGGAAAATGATTTGCCCCAAGTAGAATTTGGACATTTTTTTTTTTGATTGAAGCAAAGGCATTGCTACATAACAGCATAACTATAATAAACATTTTTTGTCTGTAGTTCCCATAAACAAGATCAATATCATGTCATTATTTGTTTCTTTATTCACATACTTTTGTAAAATTATAATTAAAAAGCAAGTTGTTTAAAATGGAGATATGAGTCAATTTAACACCTCCAACCCCAAATTTCCATGGAAATGGCCGAAGAAATCTAAAAATGGGACATGTGGCATGTGTGTCAATGCCAGCATTGGAAGTAAGAGAAAGGCGGGACACTTTAAGTAAGGAGCAAAAATTACCTTAAAGTAGCTGTTCAATGAGGCAGATACGGCCTCATTGTTATATAAAAATATGTATCAGACTTTTGGTGATTTGAATGACTTAAAACCAATCTGTTTTATCCTTAATCCCATTGATGCAGATTTTTAAGATTTATATAAAAATGTAAAACCTTGCCGAAACCGGTTTGGCTCAGTGGTAGAGCGTCGGTCTGCGGACTGAAAGGTCCCAGGTTTGATTCCGGTAAAGGGCATGTACCTTGGTTGCGGGCACATCCCCCGTAGGGGGTGTGCGGGAGGCAGCTGGTCGATGTTTCTCTCTCATCGACATTTCTAGCTCTCTATCTCTCTCTCTTCCTTTCTGTAAAAAATCAATTAAAAAAATGTAAAACCTCTAGAATAGTAAAAGCAAATTTGAAAAAGAAAGATAAAATTGTAGAGCTTTTACTTTCCAATTTTAAAACTTATTATGCAACTACAATTTTTAAGACAGTGTGGCATTAGGATAAGAATAGCTATCGCTCAATGGAACAGATTGTAAGTTTAGAAATAAATCTTTTATATTTGCAATCAATTATTTTTTTTTCCCAAAGGTGCCAAGGTAATTATTTGGAGAAAATGTAGTCAGTTCAATAAATGGTGCAGTGACAATGGAATACCTATATCTGAAAAGATAATTTAAACTCTCAGCCCATACCCTACATAAAAATTAACTCAAACTGAATTATAGACTTAAAAGCAAAAGCTTAAACTATAAAACTTTGGGGATTCTCTCTTTGTCTTTTGCCCTTGACATTTTAATTATGATGTGTCTTGGTGTGGTTCTCTTTGGATTCCTCTAGTTTGGGGTTCTGTGCGCTTCCTGGACTTGTAAATCTATTTTTTTAACCAGGTAGGGAAAGTTTGCATTATTTCTTTCAATAGGCCTTCAATATCCTGCTTTCTCTCTTCTTCTGGCACTCCAAAAATCCGGATGTTGGTAAGCTTAAAGCCGTCCCAGAGGCTCCTTATACTATTCTCACATTTTTGGATTCTTCCTTTTTTCCTGCCTCTCTGGTTTGGTGTTTTTTTTTTTTTGTTTCCTCATATTCCAGATCTTTGGTTTGACTCTTGGGTTATGTTGATCTATAGTTGAGTTTCTGTATATTCTTTATTTCAGACAGTGTATGCTTAATTTCTAACTGGTCCTTTTCTTTCTTTCTTTCTTTTTTTGTATTCTCATTAAGGTCCTTGAAGGTCTCTTCAAGTTTCTCAGCAGTTATTAGAAGATTCTTGAGTAACCTTATAAATGTGATTGTGAACTCTGTGTCGTCTAGTAGTTTACTTTCCTCCATCTCTCCCATTTGTGACATGCTTCTGTGTCTCCGCATTTTGGTTGCCTCCCTGTGTTGATGGAGTGGCTTTGTGCGGTAGGTGACCTATAGGGGCCAGTAGCTCAGCTTCCCCAATCACCCAAGGTGGTTGCTCTTGGTATATCCCTTTGTGGGTTGAGTGTAAAGTCTTGGTTTAGGTAAGCCTTGATTGCTGTTGGTACACTGGGAGAAATTGACCTCCAGGCCAATTGGCTGTCAGGACCTGCTGTGTCTATAATGGAAGAACTGCTGTGCTGGTGATACACTTATGGTGCAGGCCTTGTTTCGGTGGGGCTTTGGTGCTCACTGAGTCCGCCTCCCGAATGTGTCACTTATGGTTGTGAGGAATTGAAATGTGGTGTCTCACACTGACCACTACGTACACTGGCTTCTGGATCTCCAATGGGGTGCAGTTCAGCTACTGTTTGAGGCCACCCTGCAGGAGCTACAGCATGAACCACAGTCCTCTCCTCCCTGCTTGGAGCTTGGAAGCTTTGGAGCTGTCTGTACCAGGTTGCAAGTATGCTAGGTTAAACTGCAATAGAGAAGGCCATTCATATAGAGAAAAACAGTTAGTTACCTACAAGGGAGTACCCATACGACTGTCAGCTGATTTCTCAACAGAAACTGTGCAGGCCAGAAGGGAGTGGCAAGAAATATTCAAAGTAATGAACAGCAAGAACCTACAACCAAGATTACTCTACCCAGCAAAGCTATCATTTAGAATTGAAGGTCAGATAAAGAGCTTCACAGACAAGAAAAAGCTAAAGGAGTTCATCATCACCAAACCAGGATTACATGAAATGCTGAAGGGTATTTTTAAGAAGAGGAAGAAGAAGAAAATGGTAAGGATAAAAACTATGAACAACAAAAAGACATCAAATACATACCTACCAACAAGTGAATCTAAAAATCAAGTGAATAAAAAATCCGAAGAAAAGAATCGACTGGTGAATATAATTGAATCAGGGACATAGAAAGGGAGTGGACTGACAATTCTCAGGGGGAAAAGGGTTTGAGGGGTTTGGGAAGACATTGGACAAAAATCTTATACCTATGGATGAAGACAGGGGCAGGGAGTAAGGGCATGGGGTGGGGTGGGGAATCAGGTGGAGGGGAGCTATGGGGGGGGAAAAGAGAAACACCTGTAATAATCTGAACAATAAAGATTAAACAAATAAATAAATAAAAATTTACAAAGATATGGAAAAAAAACTTTGGGGAGAAAACAGAATAAAGTCTTTGATATTTTGAATTAGGCAATGATATTTTAGACATGACAGCAAAAAATATAGTGAATAAAAATAAAATATTGATAAAGTGGACCTCATTAAGTTAAAAACTTTTGCTCTTCAAAAGACACCATTAAAAAAATAAAGAGACAGACTAAAAACTGGGAGACAGTATTTGCAAAATAAATACCTAGTAATAGAATTTGTATCCAGAATTTACAAAGAACTCAGAATTGAGCAATAAAAAGACAAACTACATAGACAAAAATGGGCAAAAGTTATGAACAGACATTTCATCAAAGAAGGTATATGAATGTATAAAAAATGAATGAATACAAGATGCGCTTATCATTATTCATTAAGGAAATGATTTGTATCCACTAGAATGGTTATACTAATAAGAGAATAACAAATGTCACTGAACATTTGGTGAAATAGGAACCCTCCTACATCATTAATGGGAATTTTAAGTGGTGCATACACCTTGAAAACAGTAATTTTCTTTAAAAGTTAAACAAAAACAACTATATGGCCCAGCAATTCCACTCTTAGTATATACTCAAAAGAAATGAATATATAGGTCCACACAAAGGCTCACACACAAATATCCATAGCAGTATTACTGGATAAGAATCCAACATTGAAAACAGCCTAAATGTCCATCAACTGGTGAATGGATAAAGAAAATGTGGAATAGTCGTAAAATGAAATACTACTCACCAATAGAAAAGAATAAACTGCTATTATTAGGGGGATAAAAATGTTCTAAAATTGATTTATGGTGATGATCCTATCACTGAAGTTACTAAATATCACTGGATTATACAGCTGAAGTGGATTAAATAAAATATGCCTCAGTATAAAAGTTTAAATTGCTTTATTATGGGTAGATGAGAGAAGGTGATGTGGTTCTGGGTATGGGACTTGGTAGACATTGGAATCACCCTGAGAAGTGCATCTGTAAAAGCAAGAAATGAAGAAAATCCAACATCCACAAATTCTTTGACTTAAAATAACCCTACTTCTTGATAAAATATCATCAAATAAATGTATTCAAGATCCCCAAAGTGACAAAATGATGGCAAAACCAAGAAGTGAGTTTTGAATCCAGTTAAAAGTTAGAACCACGATTAAACAAGTGTGAAAGTTATGGTGGCTGAATAGGATGCCAATGTTATAAACTATGGAAAATGGAAAATTATAACTTACCCAAATTAGAGAGTCAGGCAGAGGGAAGGTGAAAGTGTAGGTGAAATTATTTCCTCACCTTTCATAGCAAGAAATCAGTAACTACTGTATCAAATTGAAACATGATAAAAATAAACTATGATGGTTCTAAACCTTTAAAACTATAGAAGATTCTTTAGAAGGCGATGAAAAAACATTCATCCAAAGTACAGCAATTTCCTCGGTTTCATTTCAGGTTCCTTTTCTTCGATTGAAGTCAAGTACAATTTCTCCACATATTTATCTATCTATCTTTCTGTCTATTTATATATTAATGGCTATAATGATTTTCACTCAAGGTTAATGATTAATAGATATTTCTTGGTAGTGAGACTTATGGTGATTTTTAAAATTTAAAATGTTTTCCAAAGTGGCTTGATTAAAAAAAAAAATAATGAGCAAGGCATCATTTTTTAAAAGGTCATTATATTAAAAAATACAAAACGAAACAAAAATAACTCTTAAGGATTAGGGGATGCTCTTAGGATTGTTATTCTTTTTTTATTCAATCCTCATAGAATTTAGTTGTATGTCTTTATGAAATTCTCCCATGTTGTTTTGTACCACACTTAGTCCTTATAAACTTGTCTAATTTTCTACTGTTACTGCTAGATTTGAGCTCTTTGAGAAGGAGTTACATAGGACATAGGAAGCACTAATTTGTACATATGGTAGGTGCACTTCTTGTGTTTTTTTACTCATATGGTTTGACGATTATGGACAACACATGAGACATCATGTTTAACTGACAGCCTTTTCTTAGAAGTTAAGCTGATTTTTCAATAACCCTTAAGGTCAGCAATCTTTTCAGCACTGCTCAGCTGTATATAAAACTCATAATTTAGGGTTCACAACTTATTTTTAGAGTACATAAACATTAGTTATTTCAGCTCTGCCACTATAGCGATGTATATTTGGGTAAATTACTTAACCAAAGCCTCAGTTTCTCCAGTGGTGAAATGGGGACAGTAACAGACCCCAACTCTTACTATTGTTGAGAGGATCAAAAGAGTGAATCTGGAAAACCCTGGGAGTAACTGTTGGTAAAAAGTATCTCCTCAATAATGGTTGGTTGTTTTTCTTTGCAAAAGAGAGCCTGGAGTGCAGTATAAAGAATGTTAATCTTGAGATTAGGGTTTTAGACTTAGCTCTGTCCATCAGTAGCTGGGCAACATTGGGAGAACCGATTCTCTTTCCTGTGTTGGAGTTTCATCTTGTTAAAAGAAGAAAAGAATGAAGTAAATGATCCTCAAACCCTCCTGAATCAGTCACTCTGCAAATTTGTGACCATGATAGTTAGTTCTGTTTGCTAATTAAAAGTTTAAGGTTGAAAAATTATTGATTTAAATTATCTTTATTGTTTATTGCCCACAATAATGGATGTTCCAGAATAATTGTTCTCCCTTATTTATTTCAACAGCATAAACTTTGTGTAAAACCATGTGTTTTTCTTTCTCTGTCCTTTTAGCCCTCCTTAACCCCATACGATTTTTCTGACCTGTTCATTTCATGTTTTGATCTTCTGAATTAGGATGAAATTTTGTTGCTCTGAACCTTGGAACCAATATGATGTACATCAGAATGCACTACTTTGAACAATCCCCGATTGGAATAAGAAGATCTTTATAAACCATGCCTTTTACAGTGTGTACATGGAACCTCATTCTGTAGATTTTCATTACTCCATGTGATTTTTTTTTTTATTATTAGTTCTTAACAAAATAGAAGGAGGAAAACAAAATTGTTATCATCCCCTCGGGCATTTCTTAGTTACAGGAATGGAAGTTTAACTATTGGTGGAGACTCCATGGGAATTTGAAATAGTTTTACAGTTTAACCAAACTATTTTCTATGAAAAAGGTAACTATTGCCATTGATTTAATAATAGTTGTTCAACTCAATTATGTAAACACTTGACACTTTTGATTCTTCTGGAGTATTATTAATTTTTAAAAATACTTTAGCATACTAAGGATAAAATGTATTCCATCTGTCTATCTAAAAACATAATATAAAGGTAAGAAATACTAAGATAGACTTTTTCTTTGAGATATGTAAACAATATAATTTTCACTTTCAATTATCAATGGCATATAATTGTGTAAAATAATGAATATAGATGAAGTCAGGTATGCTAAGCTCTTGCATACTTTGAGTATATTACGAATAATGGATGGGAGTCTCCCTCTATTGGAGTGAAATACCCACTGTGGTTACCTGCCATCAGGTGAATTGATATTTACTCTTGAGCTAAAAGATATTAACACAGAGGAGGGCCAAAGCATATTCATCTGCATTTTTCCTACATTAATATTTCTACAAAAATACTAATTTTAAAATGAAAAGAAATACACTTATATACTTAGAATCACTGCATAAAGAAAGTTCCAAAAAATGCAAACTCCTTTGTATAAATTTATCTGTGATCATTTTTCACTATAAAGAGTGAAGAGAGAGAACCAAGATGGCGGCATAGGTAAACACCTATACTTGCTGCCTCTCACAACCACATTAAAATTACAACTAAAAGGCAGAACAACTACCACCCAGAACCACAGGAAAGCTGGCTAAGTGGAAGTTCCACAACTAGAGAGGTGAAGAAAGCGCATTGAGATTGGTAAGAGGTGCAGAGGCATGGAAAGTGCTGCCACCTGGATGTGCTGCTCTTTTAATCAGGAGGGAGATACAAGCTCCCGATTGCTCTGAACTCCAGTTCTGGGCAAGACTCTGGGGGACCCAGACACACACAGGGAGAAACTGGACTGTCTGGTATCGAGACAGGAACACTAGAGCAGCTTTCTCTCAGAGATGCTCACAGTGATCATTTTTCCTGCACATGGGTGTGGGATTTGGAACCCCAGGGATCTCTCTGGTGCAGGGCTGACTGCAGCCATTGCTATTTGCTCAACCCTAGTGATTCCCAGATACCCCGCCCCACCCAATTTACAACCCCACCCAAGCTGTGCACATCGGCTTTTGCTTTTGAATGGCCTGTCCTTTCTTCACCTAAAACCTGCCAAACTGCATCTGGGTCAGAGAGCACCCGAGCTTCCAAAAGAAGGCCCTTGCTTCACAGCTGGGCCTCTTCTGGGCACTTCCAAACCCCATACAAAAAGGAGGAATCTGAAGATGTCTCCAGCTCCTGCTGGGCGGCCCCAGACAGTGATTGACTTTGCACCTCCTTGGAGATCCTAGAGTCAGTGTACCCAGTGGTCAGTGTGAGACAATACTGGATTACAACTCTTCACATCCATAAGGGACACGCTCAAGGGGCAGACTCAGTGAGCACCATTGCCCCGCTGAAGCAAGTCCTTCTCTAGAAGGGTGTCTCCTGCACAACACATCTTCCAGTGTAGACAGAGCTGGTCATCACAGCTAATTGGTCTGGAGGTCAATTCCTCCCAGTAATACCAACAGCAATCAAGGGTTAACTACAACAAGACTGTGCACGCAGCCCACAAGGGGTGCACCCAGAGCATCCACCTCATGTGACTAAGGAGGCTGAGCCACTGGGCCCTATATGACACCTACCACACAATGCCAATCTATCAACTCAAGGAGACTTAGCAGCTACCCAGTACATATAAACAAATGCAGGGAAGCAGCCAAAATGCAGAGATAAAGAAGCAAGTCACAAATGAAAGAAATGGATGAAAGCAAACTACTGCATATAGAGTTCAAAACCATGGTTATAAGGTTACTCTAGAATCTTCTAGAAACCTCGAAATTTAGTGAGACCTTTAAGGATATGGAAAAGGACCAATCAGAAATTAAGCATACACTGACCAAAATAAAGAATAATATACAGAGATTCAACAACAGACTAGAGGATCCCAAGAATCAAGTCAAAGATTTGAAATATGAAGAAGCAAAAAACACCCAATCAGAAAAGCAAAAAGTAAAAACAATAAAAAAAATGAAGATAGTGTAGGGAGCCTTTGGGACAACTTCAAGCATACCATCATCTGAATTGTAGGGGTGCCAGAAGAAGAGAGAAAGCAAGATATTGAAAACCTAGTTGAAAAATGACAGAAAATTTTCCCTACCTGTTGAAAGAAATAGATTTATAAGTCCAGGAAGTGCAGAGAACCCCAAACATGAGGAATCCAAAGAGGACCACACCAAGACACATCGTAATTAAAACGCCAAGGCAAAAGACAAAGAGAAAAACAGTTACCCACAAGGGAGTAACCATACAAGTATTAGCTGATTTTTCAGCAGAAACTATGCAGGCTAGAAGAGAGTGGCAAGAAATATTCAAAGTGATGAATAACAAGAACCTAACCATCAAGATTACCAGCAAATCTATCATTTAGAATTGAAGGTCAGGTAAAGAGCTTGTCAGACAAGTAAAAGCTAAAGGAGTTTATTACCACCAAACCAGTATTATATGAAATGCTGAAGGATATTCTCTAAGAAGAGGAAGAAAAAGAAAAAGGTAAAGATAAAAAAAATTATGAACAATGAAGTGATAACAAATACATATCGATCAACAAGTGAATCTAAAAATCAAATGAATAAAATCCTGATGAACAGAACAAATTGGTGAATGTAATAGAATCAGGAGTATGGAAAGGGCAGACTGATAATTATCTCGGGAAGGGATTGTGGGAGGTTCAAGAAGAGAATGGACAAAGAGCTTATACCTATGGAGAGGTCTGGGGGGTGGGGTGGGTGAGGCCTGGAGTGGTGGAGCATCCAGGTGGAGGGGAGCTAAGGGAGGAAAAAAGAGGAACATCTGTAATAATCTGAACAATAAAGATTTAAAAAGAGAGTGAATATCGTCTTAGGTACTTCTCTTTTTTAAAAAAATTTAAATATGTTTTTATTGATTTCAGAGCGAAGGAGGGAGAAAGAGATAGAAATATTGATGAGAGAGAAACATTGGTTGGCTGCCTCCTTCACTCCCCCTACTGGGAGTCAAGCCCACAATCTGGGCATGTGCCCTGACTAGGAATCAAACTAGTATCCTCCCATTGCATGGGATGACGCACAACCAACTGAGCAATACTGGCAAGACTAGTTTTCTTCTTTTTCTGAAGAAAGACCATCCAATTTGTTCCTAGTGGCCAGGAAGGTGCTTTGTTTCTCCTCTTTGTACTTAAGGATTCAAACTGTCTTAATTCTTCTTCCATGAGCCTTGAAATTAGGGCAGCCTTGGGGAAGAGAAATTAAAAGCTACTTGGGTTGTCTCTTTTTCAATGATTATGAATCGCCTTTCTCATAACACACCTGACTTTCCTTGGTTTGTCTTTTTTTTTTTTTTGAATTTATTCACTTTTGTTTCCCAATGCCTGATATCTTTGTTTTATAATCTCAATTCTTAAAGGGGATTAACATTATGATTATTTATTATTAGAATTTATAAAGTCACAATGTAGTTTGTCACCTGGCTATGCAGTGTTTTATTTTTGCTTTGTAGATATTCTAAATCACATGTGTCAAACACAAGGCCCGCGGGCCAAATCCAGCCCGCCAGGCCTTGCAATGTGGCCCGCACCGCGCTGTCATCACTGCACTCCGCTGTCAGTTTATGACATTGTCAGTTTATGACTGTTCAGTAAACCATTCTGCCCGCGATTTAGGCTGGATTTTAGATTTTGGCCTCTTCTCTGATTGAGTTCGACACCCCTATTCTAAATCATGAGGAGATGACTCTGGGGTAAGATTATGTTTTGAGGTTACAGTACCAACATGACAGATGAGTTGTACAATTAAAATTCTTTCTTTTGGAAATGTAATCCAGAATACATGGGCACTGAGGCAGAACTATCATAAATATAAAAATAAGGGATCTATTATAGGAATTGGTCCTTACACAAGTATGGGAGAACTGGGAAAGTGAGAGAGTCAGATAAACGGTCATTAAGGAGCCTACCTGAAGCACCGGTAAAGGCAGACAAATTAAAGCTGGTAGGGAACTCAGAGAGAACAACACATGTCAGGCTGTAGAGTGGGCTGTATAGGGGAAGTTTGTGGAGAATTCTATAGAAAGGCCACTCTGAGGAAGCTGAGGGTCATCAGCCATGTTCCTAGTAGTGGGACACTCTAAAACTGCTATTGGTCAAAAGGACCAGCAGCTGAAAAGATGAGTTAGAAATGTTTCAGAAGAGATCAAGAATATGCTGACTCCAATGAGGCACCCCTGCACAATGTCTGACAGTGATGGGTCTCCAAGAGCAATGGCTTCTACTTCACGTCTTCCTTCCAAATCTTATACAAGTCATACAAGTTCCTTTTTTTTTCTTTCTTCCCAACTCCAACTCCTACCCATACAAGGAAGGGAATCCTGGGAAATGTAGCTCCTAGCCTTAGCAAAGTTATAGTGCAATGTAACACAGTGATCACATGCCAAACTTTTGAGGGAGAAATAGCTATGAATAAGGGAAGTAGCCAGACCAACAGAGAGAGGGGAATGCATCATATATATGAAGAATCAAAGGATTATTTTTCCAATGAGAGTTGGCAAGAATGGCTCACCCACCGTGGTTCTCAATGATTTGTCAATTTCAGATCCTTTATGTTTGTAGAGTTAATCTGTGTTTTTCTGAAGTATTTGAGTTCCATTATCTTGCAAACAAAATAACCTATTTATCTAAAAATTGTCCCCCAAACAAAATTGGATAAGCAGTAAAGGGCTTTTAATTAGCTGCTAAAAGATTTGTCCTAATTGACTAGAAGATGTATAGTCAGGGTTTTACAGTGTATGTTAGCATATTGCTAGTATTAAAAAAGTATTTGCAGAATGAATGAATTAGCATATTGCTAGTATTAAAAAAGTATTTGCAGAATGAATGAATGAATGTGGCTATTCTATCATTTTTTTTGTACACAAATCAATGAAACTATATATGAGAACCTAATGCTTTAGATCCCCCATCAAACTAAGCAGGTACTGTGAGTTGATTTGTCAGGAACAGTAATTAACTTTACCGAGTCTTCTTTGATATTACTTGGTGTCCAGTGTCATGGTTTATATAAGAAGATATGTCAGAGTTAGGTGAGCTCTCTGGGGCCCTAGAACATTCTGAAGATTGTGGGTAGATATGACAGATCTACGATGGCATTTGATTCACTAACATATTACTTAGAATAGTTGAGCTAGTTTTTGTCTAGAATATTAAGTTTTAAATACTTTAACAAAGCTTTTTGTTGATTGATATGGCCTTTAACTCTAGGGTAATCAGTTTTTTAAGTGAAATTTTACTAATTAATTGGGAATATAAAATGTGAACCCATGTGAGCAACACACCAACTTAGAGGTATGCATTTACATATTCCTACAATTATTGAAAGGAACAGATTTTAACTCCTTATATTTTACATTTCTCCCTTTGTTATTCTGGACAGGCAAGGATAAGAGGAGTGAGGGTTGTTCCTATCTGGAATGGTGTAGAGCACATGTGTCAAACACAAGGCCCGCAGGCCAAATCCAGCCCGCCAGGCCTTGCAATGTGGCCCTCACCGCGCTGTCATCACTGCACTCCGCTGTCAGTTTATGACATTGTCAGTTTATGACTGTTCAGTAAACCATTCTGCCCGCGATTTAGGCTGGATTTTATATTTTGGCCCCTTCTCTGATTGAGTTCGACACCCTTAGTGTAGAGCAATGGTTGGCAAACTGTGGCTTGTGAGCCACATGCGCTTGCCAACATGTGCTTGCGAGCTGCGGTTTGCCGCTCTGTTGACCACTGGTGTAGAGAAAGATCTGCTAACTTCTTTATTTTATTGATTTTTTACAGAGAGGAAGGGAGAGGGATAGAGAGTTAGAAACATTGATGAGGGAGAATCATCGATCAGCTGCCTCTTGCACATCCCCTACTGGGGTTGTGCCCACAACCATGGTACATGCCCTTGACCAGAATCGAACCTGGGACCTTTCAGTCTGCAGGCCGATGCTCTATCCACTGAGCCAAACCGGTTTTGGCAGATCTGCTAACTTCTTTTTCTTCATTGAAGTCAGGGTGGAGGTTGGATAGACTTCTAGAGAAAAGTGATCCCAAATATAGGGCTGAAATAAAAATAGATTCAACTCTTCAATGTTAGACTAAAACTAACATTGAGGCCATGAGGGTTCAAAACACATTCATATAATCATTTAATCAGTACCTTGATCTGGAAATGGAGCATCACAGTATAGCTGAAGCCTCTTGTGGTTGCTTTTAGTCACTACCTTCCAAGTAGACACTTTTCTGATTTTTGACATTATCAATAATAAGACTTGTTTGTTTCTAAATTTCATATTGCCTGGCAAGAAACTGATGTTGAAATATTAGATCTCTTCTCTGAGCTCTTTCTTCTTCCTTAACACAACCAAGAAAGAAGATACTGCAATACTTAATGTGTCAGTGGCTTAATGAAGCAAGTTCTGACTATATGATCTCCATGAAAAGTGAACAATCCAGCTCCCTGACCAGCTGATCTTCCATGCATCTAGTCTTTGAGCTGTAGCTAAAATAGTTGTTTGCCTGATTGAATTGTTCACTCTCCATTCAGATATTTAGACTTTGGTTAGATACTCATCACTAAATGAGGCAAGTGTGTGCAAAAGCTTTCCGAACTGAGCACATACAAAGAAATATTATCCTTTAGTACCCATTTGATCCCCCTTTTTAACCCAAGAAAACATAAATGCAACAATAGATCAATTTGACTGTAAATATTATCTAAGTATGTCCTTTAAAAGCCAAAGGAATGTCAGATACAATTTATTTTCCACCAGTGCAAGCTGAGACATTAAGTGGCAATTCTACTTCCATTAGCTAAATCTGGCAAATATGCAACTGTTTAAAGGCATTGTCGATAGCCATTGCACAATTAAGTATTTGTACTGATGCTTTATTAAATTACCCTTTTCAAGTAGGCATAATAAACTAGGAGTTCACTATACAGATTTTCATGGGGAAAGTCAGATCAGTATGGGATTTATTTAGACAGAATTTAGTGCACAGAGTAATGAAGTAAATGTCATATGTTTTGACCAAATAAATCTTAATTTCCTTAAAGTTTTTTTTAGGGTCAAGAAACAGCAAAATAAAAATCCCTGCAAATATAATTGTCATGATTTGTAATGTTATCAAAGCAACTCTATAATTGCAATTGTCTTTTTAATAACAAAATCTATTTTGCTTATAACTGATAGCATTGCCCTATACAAGGATTTTTAATCTTCCCATAAAAAGCTGGTATTTTTCCCAAACTTTAAGATCCCTATTGGGGCTGAATGATAAATGGGTGAATGGGAAGGAGGATGATGAAGGACTGTCATGGAGGAAGAATTTGGACAAGGAGCTATGTAGAAGATTGTTAAACAACCAGCTAAAGAAGGCTTTGAGACCTACTGGGAGATCCTAATCTTCAGATAGAGCCTTCTGCATCTTTTCTCCAAAGCAATGTTAACTATAAAGTTCTTTATTTACTAATGCATTGATCTCCCTTTTTCTTTAGTCACTGGATATAGTTTTTGTCACACAATTTTCTATTATTGGTCAAGTTTTATTGAGAAATTATTGGTACACATCATTGTATATGTTTAAAGCATATGGCATGATCATTTAATTTATATATATTGTGAAATAATAATCACAATAGGTTTAGCCAACATCCATTTTCTCATATAGATAAAATAGAAAGAAAAGAAAGAGGGAAACAATTTTCTTCTTTTGATGAAAACTCTTAGAATTTGCTCTCTTAACAACTTTCCTATATATTATTTATCAGTGTTAGCTATAGTAATCATTTGTACATTATAGAACTTATTTATCTTATAACTGGAAGTTTATAATTTCTACCCACCTTTCTCCATTTCCCCCCTCTTACCTTCTGCCTCTTAATATATATATATATATATATATATATATATATATATATATATATATATTATTGATTTTTTACAGAGAGGAAGGGAGAGGGATAGAGAGCTAGAAACATCAACTAGAGAGAAATATCAATCAGCTGCCTCCTTATGCCTCCCACTGGGGATGTGCCTGCAACCAAGGTACATGCCCTTGCCTGGAATCGAACCTGGGACCTTTCAGTCTGCAGGCCGACACTCTATCCACTGAGCCAAACCAGTTAGGGCAACCTTCTGCCTCTTATAATCACATGTCTGATCTCTTTGTCTGTGAATTATTTCTTATTATTTATTTTTTTTTGTAGAATTTCACATATAAGTGAGATCATATAATATTCATATAGTATTTAATGTTTTTGATTTATTTCACTTAGTGTAATGCCTTCAGAGTCCATCTATGTTGTTGCAAATAATAGGGTTTCCTTTCTTATGGCTCAATAATATCTATATCTATCTATCTATCTATCATCTATATCACAACTTCTTTATTCATTGGTTGATGCTTAGGTTGTTTTTATGTCTTGGCTATTATAAACAATGCTGCTATGAACATGAGGGTGCATACATGTTTTGGGTTAGTCTTTTCATTTCTTTTGGATATATTCCCAGAAAGGGAATTGCTGGATTACATGATAGTTCTATTTTTAATTTTTTGAGGATACTCTGTATTGTTTTCCATAGTGACTGTACCAACTCACATTCCCACCAACAGCACACAGATGTTCCCTTTTTTCCACACCATTGCAGCATTTATCATCTCTTGTCTTCTTCTAACAGGAATGAGGTGATATCTCATTATTGTGGTTTTAATTCGCATTTCCCTGATTACTAATGATTTTAAGCATCTTTTCATGTTCCTGCTGACTTTTTGTATATCTTCTTTGGAAAAATGTCTCTTGAGGTCCTTTGCCATATTTTAATAGGGTTATTTATTGTTCATTTGCTATTGAATTGCATGATTACACACACACACACACACACACACACACACACACACACTAGTGGCCCAGTGCTTTAAAAAATATATATATTTTATTGATTTTTTTTACAGAGTGGAAAGGAGATGGATAGAGAACTAGACACATTGATGATGAGAGAAACATCAACCAGCTGCCTCCTGCACAACCCCTACCGGGGATGTGCCCACAACCAATGTACATGCCCTTGACCGGAATTGAACCTGGGATCTTTCAGTCCACAGACTGACCCTCTATCCACTGAGCCAAACTGGTTTTGGAAGAAGAAATATTTTAATATTGCTATTTTCCCTTTCTCTATAATAGAAGTGTCAGTCAAATTCATAATCAACAATGATAGATTGAAACATACTGTATTTTCCGGCATATAAGACGACTTTTGAAACCGAAAAAAAAGTCAACCGAAAATCAGGGGCAAAAGACCAAAATTGCACAAAAATTACCTGCAGATCTTGACGGCAAAGTAAGTCTTTTCTTTGAAGTGGGGGGTAGTCTTATACAGTGAATATAGGCCTAAACCTATGTTTTAACTGTAAAATTAGGGGGTCGTCTTATACGCCGGAAAACACAGTACATGTGCAATTGGCACCAGCGAGAGCTTTACCAGTGTATATATCGCACATGCATGAGTCAACTTAGCCTTTTATAGATATAGAATAAACTTGCTTAATTAGACCTGCTTTCTGACTTAACTAAACTTTTTCCACCCCAGTGAAGCACCCCAATTTCTCTTTCAAATAATTGTCAGCAACACAGCAGTAAATAGCAACATGAAGCAGATTATTGTTGTAGATCATGCATGGAGAACAAAGGGTAAAATATTTAACTGCAGCAGTGTTTGACTATATTCTGTGCAGTGAGAAAACCTGAAGTCATTTTCAAGGTTCCACCATTTCTTCTTTTCAGTCAGGTCTGTTTCTAAACTTTCTAAATCTCCATTTTCTGGCTAATGAAAAGAAAATAAGATTCCACCGAGTCTCCTATCTATCTACTACAGGATTTCTGTGAGGATCAAGTGAAATGAGGCATGGGAAAATGCTTTACAGACATTTGGTTACAGTGTGAAATGTTTGCACTTGGCTATAAAGCAAGTCATGTTCCTGGGCTGAAGAAAATTCAAGGAGGCTAGTTGTCACTAGGGAGAGGAAGCCAAGGGTTGCTATGTTACATTACCTGGCGCCCACAGTGACTGTTTCTGGGCTGTGGGCAGCATTTTGTGCCATGGGGTTTCAGCAGTGTTGGCTGTGATTTGGTGTGCTGTTGCTCTGGGGTGCTGGCAGGGCCTGTGTCCTACTTGGGGGAAGCTGAGTGTTGCTTTGTTGGTGCCAAATCTGCACTGCTGTTCCTCTGTAAATGGCCAGTGCGCATTAAGGCAGCTCCTGCATTGAGTGTCTGCCCCATGGTGGTCAGTGCACATCATAATGACCAGTCAGATGGGTGGAGAGACACTTAGCCTATTAGCTTTAAATATATAGACTAGAGGCCTGGTGCATGAAAATTCATGCACTTGGGGGGTCCAAGCCCAGCCTGCATGCTCTCACAATCCAGGACCCCTTGAGTAGGGTCCAGTCCCGTCGTAGCATGGCTCTGGTCTCTGGAGCCTGAGGGCCAGGGTTAGGGACCAAGAGGCCAGTCCGATGGCAGCATGGCTTCGTTCCCACAGCTCCCTCCTGCCCCTAGGCCATGGGCCGCTGGGACCCAGGACTGACTTCTGCCATGCCAGCCCCAATCCTAGCCTGGTGTTCGGTCATTTGTCCAGATGTTTAGGTTGTGACAGACCCTATATGTATGTATGATATATAATAAACCCCTTATCATTTATATGATATGCAAATATTTTTTTCCCATTCTGTAGGTTGTCTTTTCACTCTGTTGAGGGTTTCTCTTGCTGTGCAGGTTTTTAGTCTGATTAGTCCCATTTGTTCATTTAAAAAATTTTGTTATTTGTGCTTTAGGTTATCATATTAAAAATGTCATTACTGCCGAAGCCGGTTTGACTCAGTGGTAGAACGTTGGTCTGCAGACTGAAAAGTCCCGGGTTTGATTCCGGTCAAGGGCATGTACATTGGTTGCGGGCACATCCCCGTTGGGGGGTGTGCAGGAGGCAGCTGGTCAATGTTTCTCTCTCATCGACATTTCTAGCTCTCTATCTCTCTCCCTTCCTCTCTGTAAAAAATTAATAAAATACATTAAAAAAATAATTAAAAAAATAAAAATGTCATTACTAAGACCCATGTCAAGAAGCTTTATTCTTATGTTTTCTTCTAGGAATGTCATAATTTTATTTTATTTTTTTTTTTTTAGACTTCTTTTTTTATTTATTTATTTATTTATTTATTTATTTATTTTTTACATATTTTCTTGATTTTTTTTTATTGCCCCCCTCCCTCCCTCCCACACATCCCCTCCCTCCCCATAGTTTTATGTCCATTGGTTGTACTTATATGCATTTATACAAGTCCTTCGGTTAATCTATTATCTCCCCCTGATATCCCTACCCTCCCCACTGTAATTTGACAGTCTGCCTGTTGCTTTACTTTCTCTATATCTGTCTCTTGGTTCATCAGTTTATAAAGATCTTTATCATCCACCGATGTGTGAGGTCATGTGGTGTTTCTCTTTCGTTGATTGGCTTATTTCACTCAGCATGATGCTCTCCAATTCCATCCAGGTTGCTGCAAATGATGAGAATTCCTTCTTCTTTATGGCAGCATAGTATTCCATTGTGTAGATGTACCATAGTTTTTGGATCCAATCATCTGCTGACGGGCACCTAGGCTGTTTCCAAATTCTGGCTATTGTAGATTGTGCTGCTATGAACATAGGGGTGCATATATCCTTTCTGATTGGTGTTTCTAGTTTCTTGGGATATATTCCTAGAAGTGGGATTACTGGGTCAAATGGGAGTTCCATTTTCAGTTTTTTGAGGAAACTCCACACTGTTCTCCACAGTGGTTGCACCAGTCTGCATTCCCACCAGCAG
Source organism: Pipistrellus hanaki (assembly GCF_964339955.1). Lineage (NCBI taxonomy): Eukaryota > Metazoa > Chordata > Mammalia > Chiroptera > Vespertilionidae > Pipistrellus > Pipistrellus hanaki. The sequence continues at coordinate 52,597,947 of NC_140503.1, read as the reverse complement.
TGCACGAGGGTTCCTTTTTCTCCGCAACCTCGCCAACACTTGTCGTTTGTTGATTTGTTGATGTTGGCCATTCTGACAGGTGTGAGATGGTACCGCACTGTTGTTTTGATTTGCACCTCTCGGATAATTAGTGACTTTGAGCATGTTTTCATGTGCCTTTTGGCCTTCCTTCTGTCTTCTTTTGAAAATATTCTGTTTAGGTCCATTGCCCATTTTTTAATTGGATCATTCATCTTCCTTTTATTTAGTTGTATAAGCTGTCTGTAAATGTTGGAGATTAAACCTTTATCAGTGGTAATATTTGCAAATATGATCTCCCACACCGTGGGCTTTCTTGTTGTTTTATTGATGGTTTCTTTTGCTGTAAAAAAGCTTTTTATTTTGAAGTAGTCCCATTTGTTTATTTTCTCTTTAGCTTCCATTGCCCTAGGGGCAGTATCAGTGAAGAAGTTATTTTGGCATACGTCTGAGATTTTGCTACCTGTGGATGCTTCTAGTATTTTTATGGTTTCCCGTCTGATGTTTAAGTCCTGTATCCATTTTGAGTTTATCCTTGTGAATGGTGTAAGTTGGTGATCTAGTTTCATTCTTTTGCATGTGTCTGTCCAATTTTCCCAACACCATTTATTGAAGAGACTGTCTTGACTCCATTGTATATTCGTGCCTCCTTTGTCAAATATTAATTGAGCATAGTGATTTGGGTTGATATCTGGGTTCTCAATTCTATTCCATTGATCTATTTGTCTGTTCTTGTGCCAGTACCAGGCTGTTTTGAGAACAGTGGCTTTGTAATATAGTTTGAAGTCTGGTATTGAGATCCCGCCTACTTTACTCTTCTTTCTCAGAATTGCTGTGGCTATTCAGGGTCTTTTATTGTTCCAAATGAACTTTTGGAGAGTTCTTTCTAGGTCAGTGAAATATGTCGTTGGTATTTTAATGGGGAGTGCATTGAACCTATAGATTGCTTTAGGAAGTATGGACATTTTGATGATGTTGATTCTACCAATCCATGAACATGGTATGTTCTTCCATCTCCTTACATCTTCCTCTATCTCTTTTTTCAGTGTCGTGTAGTTTTCCGCAAATAGGTCCTTTATTTCTTTAGTTAAATTTATTCCTAGGTATCTTAATTTTTTTGGTGCGATGGTGAATGGAATTGCTTTTTTAGCCTCTGTTTCTGTAGTATCACTGTTGGTGTATAGAAATGCCATGGATTTCTTGGCATTAATTTTATATCCTGCTACGTTGCCAAATTCATTTATTAAGTCAATTAGTTTTTTAATGGAGTCTTTTGGGTTTTTTATGTACAATATCATGTCATCTGCAAATAAGGATAACTTTACTTCTTCTTTTCCAATTTGGATGCCTTTTATTTCCTCCTCTTGTCTAATTGCAATGGCTAGTACTTCCAGAACTATGTCAAACAGGAGTGGCGAGAGTGGGCATCCCTGTCTTGTTCCTGTTCTTAGAGGGAATGGTTTTAGTTTTTGCCCATTGAGTATAATGTTGGCTGTGGGTTTATCATATATAGCTTTTATTATGTTGAGGTATGATCCTTGTACTCCCACCTTTTTAAGAGTTTTTAACAGGAAAGGGTGTTGGATTTTGTCAAATGCTTTTTCTGCGTCAATTGATATGACTATATGATTTTTATCTTTCAATTTGTTTATGTGATGTATCACGTTTATTGATTTGCGGATATTGTACCATCCTTGCATTCCTGGAATAAATCCTACTTGGTCATAGTGTATGATCTTTGTGATGTTCTTCTGGAGTCGATTTGCTAGAATTTTGTTGAGGATTTTGGCATCTATGTTCATGAGGGATATTGGCCTGTAATTCTCTTTCATTGAGTTGTCTTTATCTGGTTTTGGTATTAGGGTGATGTTGGCTTCATAGAAGGTGTTCGGAAGTGTTCCTTCCTCTTGGATTTTTTGGAATAGTCTGAGGAGGATAGGTTTTAGTTCTTCCTTGAATGTTTGGTAAAACTCTCCTGTGAAGCCATCTGGCCCTGGGCTTTTGTTTGCTGGAAGCTTTTTGATGACGGTTTCAATTTCTTCCCTCGTCACTGGTCTATTGAGATTTTTAGATTCTTCCTGATTGAGTTTTGGCAGTTTGTATTTTTCTAGGAATATGTCCATTTCCTCCAGGTTGTTTAGTTTGTTGGAATAGAGTTGTTCGTAGTATTTTGTAACAATCTGTTGTATTTCGGTGGGGTCTGTTGTTATTTCACCTCTTTCATTTCTGATTTTGTTTATTTGGGTCCTCTCTCTTTGTTTCTTGGTTAGCCTGGCTAGAGGTCCATCAATCTTGTTTATTCTTTCGAAGAACCAGCTCTTGGTTTTGTTGATCTTATGTATTGTTTCTTTGGTCTCTATGTCATTTATCTGTGCTCTGATTTTTGTTATTTCCTTCCTTCTGCTTACACTGGGCTTTTCTTGTTGCTCTTTTTCTAACTCTTTGAGTTGTAGAGTTAGTTCATCTGTTACCATTTTTTCTAGTTTTTTGCAATAGGCTTGTAAGGATATGAACTTCCCTCTCAAAACTGCTTTTGCTGTGTCCCATAGATTTTGGATTGTTGTGTTTTCATTGTCATTTGTTGCCAGGATGTTTTTAATTTCTTCCTTGATTTCTCTGGTAACCCAGTCCTTGTTTAATAGCATGTTGTTTAGTCTCCATGTATTTGATTTCTTTGGATTATTTTTATTGTAATTAATTTCCAGTTTTATGCCACTATGGTCTGAGAAGATGCTTGATATGATTTCTATCTTCTTGAATTTGAAGAGACTTTGCCTATGTCCCAAAATGTGGTCTATCTTTGAGAATGTCCCATGTGCACTTGAGAAGAATGTATATTCTGTGGCTTTGGGGTGGAATGTTCTAAAGATGTCAATTAATTCCATCTGGTCTAGTGAGTCGTTTAGGATTGATATTTCTTTGCTGATTTTTTGTTTAGATGATTTGTCGAAGGGTGACAGTGGGGTATTAAAATCTCCTACTATGATTGTATTGCTATTAATCTCTCCCTTAATGTCCTCCAGCAGTTTTTTTATGTATTTGGGTGCTCCTGTATTGGGTGCATATATATTTACCAGGGTTATTTCTTCTTGTTGGATTGTACCCTTTAGTATTATGAAGTGGCCTTCATTATCTCTTGTTATGTCCTTCACTCTGAGATCTAATTTGTCAGATATAAGTATTGCTACCCCAGCTTTTCTTTCCTTTCCATTTGCCTGGAAAACTTTTTTCCATCCCTTCACCCTCAGTCTGTGTGCATCTTTTTTTCTGAGGTGGGTTTCTTGTAGGCAACAGATGTAAGGGTCTTGTTTTCTTATCCAATCTGACACCCTATGTCTTTTGATTGGAGCATTTAATCCATTTACATTTAAGGTTATTATTGATAGGTACTCATTTGATGGCATTTTTATTCTATACCCATGTTCCTTCTTCAATTCCTATTTCTTTATTTTTACAGTAGACCCTTTAGCATTTCTTGCATTGCTGGTTTGGTGGAGATAAATTCCTTTAGTCTTTTTTTGTCTGTGAAGCTCCTGATTTCCCCTTCAATTTTGATTGATAGTCTTGCTGGGTACAGTATTCTTGGATTCAAACCCTTCCTTTGCATGACTTTGTATATTTCATCCCATTCCCTTCTGGCCTGATATGTTTCTGTTGAGAAATCAGTTGCTAGTCTGATGGGGGTTCCTTTGTAAGTAACTTTCTGTCTCTCTCTGGCTGCTTTTAAGATTCTTACTTTGTCGTTGTTGTTTGCCACTTTAATTATAATGTGCCTTGGCGTCTGTCTTCTGGGATTCATTTTGCTTGGGACTCTGCGAGCATCTTGGATTTGTGTGGGTTTTTTCTTCTCTATCTCAGGAAAGTTTTCTGTCATTATTTCTTGAAATACTTTTTCCACGTCTACCTCAGTTTCCTTTCCTTCTGGAACCCCTATTATTCGAATATTATTTTGTTTTGTAATGTCCCAAAGCTCCCGTAGGCTCTCCTCCTGCTTTTTAATCTTTTTTTCTAGAAGCTGCTCTAATTGGGTATTTTTTTCCATCTTGTCTTCTAGCTCACTGATGCGGTCTTCCGCTTCATCTAGTCTACTCTTGATGCTTTCTATTGAGTTCTTCATGGTAGCGATGTCATTTTTCATTTCTTCTTGGTTCTTCCTCAATTCCTGATGGTTCTTCCTCATTTCTTCTTGGTTATTGTCAAATTTCTCTTCCATTCTTTTTAGCCAACCAATAATCATTATTCTGAACTCTTGCTCTGGTAGGCTGCTTGCCTCTGGCTCGTTTACTTCCTTTTCTGGTGATGCCTGCTTTTCTTTCATTTGTGGGGTGTTTCTTTGTCTTCCCATGGTATCTGTTTTCAGGATGTCTGGTTATGTGGTGTTCTTTCTCTTGCGTTAATTTATAGGTGCAAAATACAACACTACCAGGTATAACACGAGAGGCACTTAACAGGAATGTATTTACAATATTAATAACCTCTAATAAAGGTAACCCCTAGCGATAGGCAAATTAGGGTATAGGAGAGAAGGAAGGAAGGAAGGTAAAAATAAAATAAAGAAAAATTAAAAAAAAAAAAGTCAAAGAAGAAATAAAGTAATGACAAAATGAAGTTAGAAAACAGGGAGAAAAAGAAGAGAGAGAAAGAGAGAGAGAGAGAGAGAGAGAGAGAGAGAGAGAGAGAGAGAGAGAAGAAGCAAACTAAAAAAAAGGGAAACAAACTATATATATGTGGAGAAAATTGCCATAGATCAACCACTGAGCCCAGCCAATGCCGGTAACAATACTTGGAGATTAATACAAACTACAATACCATATCCACTATTATTAAGTAAGGTTATGATATACAGAAGTCAAAGAAACAAACAAAAACAGAGGATTTAAAAAAAAATACAAAGCAACAATAACAACACTGGAATAAGCATAACAATTTCACTGAAAAGCACAAATATTCACAATAATCAACCTTCACTCAAACAATGAGAAAAGGATAGAAAGTAGAACCGTTTTTTTTTTTTTTTTTTTTTTTTTTTTTTTTTAACTAGTTAATATAGTGCAGAGAGTGATATTTATACACTTGTATCAGGGGTTGGAACTTAGGTCTATGAGTATAGTGAGAGCTTTAGCAGGGGGTATACAGAAAGAATAGAGGAAAAACTAAAGCCGGAAAGGGATAGGATAAACTGGAGACTAAAAGGTTAAAGTTTAGTAAGAGAGTGATGGGGTAAAGGTCGAATTGAGATAGGGTTGAATGATGCTATAGTAGAGATTAAAATAGAATGAAGGTTACTCCCAATGTAAAATAAAGACGAAGTAAAATGGTACTGGGGAGGAAAAGAAAAAGAAAAAAAAATTGCAAAATAGCAGTAGTAATAGTGAAGATAGAGATTGAAAAATGTAATAATTGAAAAGGTAAAATCAAGTAAGGAAAAAAGAAAAAAAATCGTTTCTGAAGTAAAAGATGTAAAAAATGAAAATTAAATAAAAAATGTAAAAAATGAAAATAAAATAAAGAATAGTATAATTAGCATAAAATTGTCCAGTAGAGTTCAATCACTTCCTCTGTTATTGTATTTGGTATGCCTGGTTCTTGGATCAGAGAGTCTTGCAGTTCCCAGCTTTCCACTGCACCTCAGTTTTGTAAGGTAGTCCTTAATTTTAGGTAGGCTATATCTTAGTTATTTGTGTCCATTTATTTTTGATTAATTAAAAGAAAAAGAAAAAGAAAAAAGAAAAAAAAAAAAGGCAGTTTGTAGTTCAGCCCTTAGGTGTCAGTGTTACTGGTTTGACCTCCCAGACTTTGGTTGCTCTGGCCTTCTTTCTCTCTGGGGGCGGGCCCTCGCAGCTCTCCTGGGCTACAATATAGGCGGGGCCGCGGCTGCACTGGGGGTGGGGCCTCGCGGCGCTCCGGGCCGCGGCGTTCTGGGCTGCACTGGGGGCGGGGCCTCGCGGCGCTCCGGGGCGCGGTGCTCTGGGCCGCACTGGGGCCGGGGCCTCGCGGGAGCAATGTGGCTACCGCAGCCTGAACTCTCAGCCTAGCCACGCAAACTCGGACCTTTCTGTGGGTGGTTGAAGAGCTTCCTTGAATCCACGCGCTTGCTCCGATCGGGGCGCCACAGGTGCTCGATGGACTCCTCGGCTGTGGGTTTTCCAGGCCTCAGAGAAGCTGCTCCCTTCCTGGTAGGGTGGCGCCGCCTTTGCGCCGAGCCCGGAGCTCCGGGAGAAGTCGGGAGTGCTGGCCGCTTGGTCAGGAAAAATTGTCCAGCGGACACTTCCTTACCTTCCTAGAGTGATCCGCTGCCCCTTAGCTGCTAATCAACATTCCCTGAGCGACTCAGATGTTGCTTCTATCTGTTTTGGGACCCGGGTCAGAACAAGTCCATCTGTTCGGTCGCCATCTTCCCAACATCACAAGCCTTGATGGTAGCTATTTCTCATTCATGTAAAACAGGACAGAGCTGGAGATGCTGTCCTGCGGCTGAATGCTTTAGCTGTGCAGGAAGGGGCGAAGTCGGAATGTCATAATTTTAGGTCTTATACTAGTATTTAAGTTTTTAGTCCATTTTGAGTTAATTTTTGTGAGTGGTGTTATGATATGGGTTCAGCTTCATTCTTTTACATGTGAATATCCAATTATTTCAGCACCAGACTTTTTTTCCATAGAGTATTCTCGGATCCCTTATCAAATATTAGTTTTTAACATAATTTGAAAGCAATGATTATGTCTTTCTGGTATGGTACCATATAACTTCCATATAAAAATAATTCAGCACACATTTTCCTCCTTCACATCCACTTACTAAACTTAAACATATTTGAATTCAGGTTGGCCTTTAATTGCTGAGTTGCCAAATGCCAAATTTTCTAGCACTATGATTTCTTCATAGAAAACAGTGATTATTTCTTATTTTATATGAATGAAATAAGTGAATTTTTGAATTCTCTTAACATTTTAGATGATGGCAGTCTATGTGCCTTTCTTGTTGCTAACATTGCCAAGGAAAATGCTTTTGCTTTCCAACTTTTCATAATGTAAAATATAATCTTGGGAATAGTTGCTCTAAAGGAAAATTTCTATAAGATAAATCATGTTAGTGATACTTTAGGAAAGGCTCTTCAGGTAATTGTAGTAAATATTTTTGTAATGGAAAGAATAACTTCAATTTACCTCTCCTGGATACCTTTTATTTTATTTTGTTGAAGGTGAGAATATGTTTGTATTTTGAATTTTTTGAATGCTGATTTTAATCTTTAATTGTTTGTACTATGTTTATATGGGTTGATGACAGATAAAGAATCTGAGGTACCAGTGGATTTTTTTTCCAGTGAACTTTTGCACAAGCTAAAACTAGGATTGGATATCAAGATGGCTAGTTTTTAAGCCATCAAATCAATACTTTGTTACTCTGTGCCATATTTCTAAAAAAGCTGTAATTCTTTGAATTATGTAAAAATCTGCAGTCTTTTATAGATTTTTAAATAAATGGCATCTTTTTATATGTCAATATGTAGATTTTATTATTTTATTTTAGGTTTTATGTTTAAGTCTTTAGTCCATTTTGAGTTAATTTTTGTGTTATGATATTGGCTAGTTTTATTCTTTCACATGTGAATGTACAATTATTATCTCAGCACTATTTATTAAAGAGACTGTCTTTTTTCCCATGAGTATTCTTGGATCCTTTGTCAAATATTAGTTTTATTATTCCTACCACTTATTTTAAAAAAAATACTTCAGAGACAGAAAATGAGATGTGATAGAGGCAATTATTAGAAGATGGGAGATGTGTTCTCGTCTAAGATTTGCTACTAACTTTGAAAACTTGAGCAAATCACTTGTTTTTTCTGGCCTTAGTTTCCCCAAGGTAGCTAAAATAGACAATATGTTAAGAACAAGGAAAATTAAAAAAAAAAATTTTTGTCTTTTCAGTCTGTTCTGGGCCCAGGAACACAGACCCATTAGTCAGGGGCAAGTGTTGAAGTGGAAACCAAGAAAAACCACAGTCCAGTCTTTCTGGAAATATAGTTAGTGCACTATCTTTTAAACAATATAAATCCCTGGGCCTTATCATTTCAAGGTAGAATTTTCTACAAGGTGGATAGAGGTGAGGTGTATCTATAATTCTAACATGCACCTCAGGTGAGTCCAATGCTCACTGAAATTTAAGAATCACTTCTACGATATTAATAAACACATGGAATGAACATTCTGTTTCCCTGAAGACACTTGTTCAAAAATTAGTATTTCTTACAGGACATGGAGGCATAATCCCTAGACCCTTTCAGAGTGATAATGGTCAGTGGGTGCCTAGTATAGTCATGAGACCAGACTGGCCAGTGAGACCAGGGATAATGAAGAACTCTGAGGTTTCTCATGAGTTCCTGGAGGCTTCTGAAAAAAAAATGTTGCTGCAAATGATGAGAATTCCTTCTTTTTTATGGCAGCATAGTATTCCATTGTGTAGATGTACCATAGTTTTTGGATCCAATCATCTGCTGACGGGCACGTAGGCTGTTTCCAAATTCTGGCTATTGTAGATTGTGCTGCTATGACTTGCAGCAACCTGGATGGAATTGGAGAACATCATGCTGAGTGAAATAAGCCAATCAATGAAAGAGAAACACCACATGACCTCACTCATTTGTGGATGATAAAGAACATTATAAATTGATGAACCAAGAGACAGATATAGAGACAGTAAAGCAACAGGCAGACTGTCAAATTACAGTGGGGAGGGGATGAAGGTCTGGGGGAGATAATAGATCAACCGAAGGACTTGTGTACATGCATATAAGTACAACCAATGGACATAAAACTCTGGGGAGGGAGGGTATGTATGAGAGGGAGGGAGGGGGGCAAAAAAAAATCAATAAAATATATTAAAAAAAATGTAAAAAAATAAAAATAAAAATAAATAAATGTTGGACTTTGGAAAAAAAAAATCAGGAGAATGGAGTTTCTGAGAAGATGATGGACCTGAGACTTGGCTCAGGGAGATGATCTTTGAAGAGCCAGTGTGCAGTGTCTTAATACAGACTTAACTTGGAGAGTTAAGACAGACTAGCACCAAGTAGGAGGCTGGAGGAGACAGACCCAAGGCCAGGGACTTGGAAAACAGCAGGCAGAGCAATGCCAGTGGCAGCTTAGTTCTTTCCTGCAGTTAGAGCTGGCAATCTGGGTACTATAAGGAAGTCTTGTGGTCCCAGGAACCCTACAGCCTGCCAGCCCAAATGAGATTTTGCCTATAGCTTTGGCCAGAGTACTACAGACCCATCTAGTACCGTATTTTCCGGCGTATAAGACGACCGTCTAATTTTACAGTTAAAACACAGGTTTAGGCCTATATTCGCTGTATAAGACTACCCCCCCACTTCCGAGGCAACACCAGTTCTTCTTTTAATAGACTGCCTTTCTGACTCTGGCCAATCTGAGCAGGCTTTTTACTAGAATACAGTGTAGCTTTTGGTACAGAACATGTATAATTTGCATGCATAAAAAGCCTGCTTGGATTGGCTGAGTTAGAGAGGCGGTCCGAGCAGCCTTGCAGTGATTGGTGCGGGATCGAGTTGGAAAATTCGTTTAGCGGCATATCCAGACGATTTTCGGGATCGAGTTGGAAAATTCGTTTAGCGGCATATCGAGACGTTTTTTCGGGATATACTCTGCGTATAAGATGACCCCCGATTTTCGGTTGACCTTTTTTTTCTTTCAAAAGTCGTCTTATACGCCAGAAAATACAGTAGATGATGGCACAATACCTCCTGTGTCTACATCACATGGAGTTTGGTCTCTCTTTCCACCTTTACATGCATAGAGTTGCCCCTAAGTGTTGTTTTAGATGTTCCCAACTGATTCTTATTGTGGCTTGCACAACATTCAGAGTGAGAAATTTTCTTTAGGTAGAATAAATCAATAATCTCAGAACTAGGCGGTTCTCAAAATAAAAAGCAAAAGACACTATAGGAGCATCAAAATTGGGCCCCCTACTAGAAACTACACACATCAACCAGGAGCCTCTTACAATGTGACGGTCCAGAAGAGGCCTCTGGAGGGTTAGTGGTTGAGAGACTTGGCTTGGGAGCCCGACTGCTTGGGGCTCTCAATCCCACCCTAAACTTGTGTGAAATATGTGTGAAGGGCTTAGAACAGTCCCTGAGTGAATGTTGTTATGGTTAGCTATTCTCTGCCCAGAGTAACACAGGCAGTGATGTAGGACTCGAAGGATCCCAAAGCATCATGACTCCGGGTTATCAGTGGGGCCCCAACGTACCATTATGGATGCTCTTGGTTAAGATAGCAGATTCTAGAATGGTTGAGTATGATTCCAGAGGTTTACATGTGAAGTCATTACACTGTAATGCAGTTTGATTTTATCACACGAGATAGCCAGGCTCAGAGGGACTGCCCTTAGATTAGCATCAGTATGAGCAAATCAAGAAAGTTCCAGTAGGACATACCAAGGTGAGGACCTCTGTGGGCAGCCTGAATGATGCATTCAGCAAGAGGCGAGGAGGAGAGCATGCTTTCTGGTTTGCCTCTTCTATCAGCCTTGCCTGTGAGATAAATCAATGCTAGAGGTATTCTGACACTTAAACAGAATCTAGGTGGGTCTGTGTCCTGTAGAATACTCATGGTTTTCTCCCTTGGTTAAGGAATCATGCATCTCTCTGTGTTCATTAGGAGCTCTGTGCAGCGCTAGGCTGAAGCCCTCTATTGATCTCCAGATAGTACAGCCAAGCTCCCAGCTGCCCCGGCAGTGCCTTCACTCAGTGTCCAGAAGCCTGCAAACATTGCTGCCTTGATATTTACTGGGAAGGCCTCTTGCTCACACAGACACTATCCAATCCTGTACAATGTAATGTGGAAAAAAAATGGCTCCTGAACAAGAGCTTATAATTGTAGGAGGAGGAGTGGAGGGAGGGACAGCAGCCATCTTATCCAAGGGTAAATGAATTTAGGATTTATTTGAACCACTTAGTCCACCTCTTGTCTACATGATCTTCTGTCACATTGAAAGAAATGGATGCTTATTAATTTCCAATAATGAGCAGGATCTTGACTTTAAATCAGAGAATTTACGGAATCTCTTTTCATTTATTTAGTGTCTTTATGATTTCAGATAACTTATTCTTGACTATTATATGATCCATATCCATAATTTGTATATTTATATATTAAAAATTTATAACTTGGTATATTTACTTGGTTTATTTTGCATGCAGCATTTAAGTAGAATTCATTTCATTGACATACTATAAAGCCCCCCTAATATTCTTGTTATTGATTTTGTTATTTCAGAAGTATTATTTATGGTGACACCTACTGGGAAGCAAATTTTAGTTATATCAATAGATATTATTATAATATAGAAAACATTAATATTTGATGGTGACATAAGTATGACACAAAGGCAATAAACTCATTAATAAACACAGACTTGCCATTAATAAAATATTCTAAGATGGCAACTATGAATTTTCACCCCTTGTTTTTAAAGTTCACTATTCATTTATCAAGTGTATGTTGCATGTTGCCCATTGTTCAAAAAAGCTATTTTCAATAAGTGAGGCTAGCTCTTCTTTATAGTAACATACAGCTGAAAAATATAATGATAACATCGGTATGGAATTTACACATTTTTTAAAAAAAGATCTTTATCAAAAAATAACAATGCTTTCTCCCCCCCCTTTTCTTTTTCTTTTGTGTGTGTGTGTGTGTGTGTGTGTGTGTGTGTGTGTGTTGCTTGGCAACCATCATTGATCTGTCCAAAAAAAAAAAAAAATCACATGACTTAAGAATTGCTAGTGGCACTATTACTCTGTCATTTTTCTTTCTCATACTAAGCTGATGAGCATATTGCTAACTGAAATTCCTATTAATTGTTTATTCTTTCTTTAAAATTTAATTTCCATGTGTTTACCATGCATTGAAAATGGTTCTGCTAAAAATGCTGGCCTAGAAGAGATGGCTTGAGAGGGAGAGCTGAATAGAAAAGACTTCTTTGAGATAAAGAAGAACAGTCAGTATCACATTCAATTTTACATAATTCATCAGGTCAATCTTGCCTTCCCAAAAATCCAATCATGCCAAAATCTAGAGTCAGATACCTTAATTTTCCCTCACTTATATTTGGAAACTGTATGCCAGAAACCTGCTAATTGTATCCATGAGGTTGATGAGTGTGTGTGTGCCTATGTGTTTATTGGAACTATCTTCTGACTTGCTCCAGCATCGATGCACACATACATCAGTGCATCTTCCCATCAGTCTGGTGTGCCCTACTCCTGCCTATGCAGTTCAGATCCCTGCTTAATGCTGTCCTCCCTTCACTGGGGCACTCAGCTCTCAGATGAAATCTTTGATCTGCAGCCTTATTTTTATTTTATTATTTTATTTTTTGCTGAAAGCTGCTGCTAACAAAGCATGCGACATTTTGAGGCCACCCTTCCATTGCTGAAAGAGACCATATTTAGAATTCAACAAAACTCAGGGCTTGAACAGTGGGGATTTCACTGAACTCCATAAAATATTATTTCCCCATTTAATTTTATTATTTATTATTAAAATTTGTTTTTTTATGCTGTACTATTGATTTAAAACATTAGTTGTTGACATCTATATATACTACATCATGCTCACTACCAAAAGTCTAGTTTTTTCCCGTCATCATACAATTTACCCCCTTTACTTATTTTACCTTCCCTGTACCCTTTTCCCCTCTGCTAACCAATAATCTTTTGTCTGCCTCTGTAAACTTGTTTTTGTTTTGTTTGTTCATTTGCTTTTATACTCTACATATGTGTGAAATCATACAATGTTTGTCTATTTCCATCTGATTTATTTCACTTAGCATAATACCTTCTAGGTCCATTCATGTCATTGCACCATATATTATTTTTATAAAGTGTTTTGTTTTTCTTAATAGTTTCTTTTTCTTTGCCTTTTATTTTTTTAAGAATCAGCTTGGAAGAAATTGCTTTGCCTGCAGGTAGGGGGCAAAGAGCAATACCGATACACCAATCAAATGGTCAAAACTATGTCACAAGTAAATAGAAGTTATTTTCCTTTCCAAATCCTCTGACTTTTATCTACAGATGTTTGTGGGTTTTTTTGTGTTTTTTTTTTTAATGGCTTTGAAACATATTCAGCATCTGAAGTATATCCAGTTTCAAATTCTCTCTGTATTACATTCCCATGTTTGTGAGAATGGATGCTGTTTGCTCATATTGCTTTTGTGGCTTCACCCACTCTACCCCACCCCATGTAAGAATCTAACAAGGCAGAAGCTCTGAGACTCTTTATTGGCTAATACCTGACCCCTTTCTCTCACATTACAGCTCCTAGTGACCATTTTCAAGGCAAAAGGTCATCCTCATCCCCATCCCTTTGGAACCAATGTGCATCAACCTTCTAACCTCTGCCTCAGAGAGATGATGGCTGTTTGGGCTGCAATCCCTTCATTACAGATGGACCATATTTTATATTTAGTGTGGGAGGTCAAATTTAGGAAAGCAATTTCTCTTAAAGCTTGGAGTTCCAATAATCCAACATCTTCTATTGGCTTATGGGTGAGTGGGCAATAATGGGTTTATGGGAAGCGCCTGCTGGTCTGTCTTTTCCAGGGAGGGGATTATTCCTGTCAATCTAAATTTTTAGAATTGGTGAGCTCCCATTGTTTATTATTCAGCAAGCTTTTATTAGATTGTCTCTAAGCACAATGCAGCAAGTGGGGCATCCTTCTGAGCAGGCTAGCAGGCTGGATCAATATCTCTAGGCATTTAAAATCTTAGATAAAATAATGCTACATTTTCATCTCGGCTCCAGAAGAGTCTTGAATGTAGTTCTGTTGCAGAGACAACATGCAGGAAGATGCACAGTGACATTAGCACAAACAAAAATTGTTTAACGATGATAAAATTCATGGGTAGGATGGTGAATTTTTTAGGTAAATGTACATTTAAGATAATATTTTACTATTTTGTGACAGTTTAGTCTATATCTACCTGCCCCCGCCCCCAAGGCATGACTAGGTTATACAAAGGCATTTATGGTGCTAATGTCAATTAAAATGCCAGAAAACAGACAGTGGCATGAATTTTAAAATTAGCAATGTAAATGAATTTTGATTTTTTACTACATGTATATATGTATGGGGTATGACAGAGACTAGATAAACTCACTCATATGTAGCAGATGAATCAAATCGAGCACAGTGAATTGGGGCCTACAAGAAGCCATGTGACTCCAGGGCCTTTGGTTGTGCAAGCCACAGAAGGCCAAACTATCCTAAGGAAATGTGGGTAGGGGAGGTGGGTCACAACCTCCACGTTTAGGTTGAATATTCTCATCCTTAACGAGCAAAGCAAAGAAAATACTCTAGGTTTTTATTTTCAGTCATCAGGCTTAAAAATTCCTTATTCTCATTTTCCAATTTACCTGATTAGAAATTAGGCTGGGGTAGAACTGACTCTAGGAAGGAAAGTCCCCTGAGATTTAAGCAATCCTATAATAAAGATGTAATATTCAAATGGTCGTTATGCTGTGAAGCATAATGACCACATAATGATCAGATCACAGATCAGCAGGAGGGTGGGGCAGCGAGCTATGAGGGGGATGGGAAGGGGGGCGGAGGTAGCTACAGGAGAGCGGGGCAGCAGGTGGAGAACTACAGGAGGGCAGGAGCTACTGGCTACAAGCAGGCAGAGGAGAGCTACTGGAGGGGGCCGGGCAGAAAGCTATGAGGGAGGAGGGCGATAGCAATAGGAGGGTGAGGCAGCGGGTGGAAAGTTACTGGAGGGTGGCAGCAAGCTACTGGTGAGCTACTGGTGCACAGATTTGTGCACAGGGCTATTAGTGTTGAGATAATCATGGTCTCTTCACCTATTTGCCCATTCCCTCCATTGGTCATAAAGACATGTGGGGATACACAAGTGTCACAGACAAAATTAAATTGTATAATCAGGTTGTTCACCTGTGTTAAATAACAATAATAGGTTGCCCTGGCCAGTGTTGGTCAGTGGTTGGATCATCGATCTGCACACTGAAGGGTCTTGGGTTCGATTCCTGCTCAAGAGCATGTACCTGGGTGGAAAATGTTCCTGGGCAACCAATTGATGTTTCTCTTTCTCGTTGATATTTCTCTCTCTTCTCCTCCCTCCCTCCCTTCCACTCTATCTAGAAGCAATGGAAAACATCCTTGGGTGAGGGTAATAATAATAGTAATAATATATAATGATGGCAATGGTAGGTGCTACTATTATTACTTTCGTCATTGTTAACTATTTACTGTGTTTTAGATATTCCCACAATATTTTCTCAGAGTTTCATTTGAGACAAAACATTATTATTATCTAGTTACTTTACAATCAAGAAGCTGAGGGGCAGGAAGGATGTGAATGTTTGAGTATCTCTCTCTTATGTGTTAGGCAATATGATTAGAATTTTTTATATATTATTTAATTTTATTCTTAAAAATTTTAGAATATTAATTGCAATACATAGGTAAAGAATCTGAGACTCAGAAGAGTTAAAATAATTTGCTCCAATTCACAGAGCTAGTATGTGGTAAGTTGGGTTTAAAGTAACCAGGTTTGCTTTGTTCCTAAGTGTATGCTGTTTTCACTTGAATATGATGCCTGTGAGAAGGAGCAAATACCATTCCCACCCACATTGAGGTCCTTTGTCTTATTCTGTAGAGGTGTGTGTCTCAGCACTGCATATGTGCACTCTGACCTCAAGCTATTTGACCCTGAAAGTATTGGCCAGATGGAGATGTGAGAACCCATGAGTTGAAACCCCATATTATTACTCTGTGACTCATAGAGGGCCATAAAGTCTGGAATTCTCCAAAGATGGTCTAGTGTAGTCCTTGGCAAGCTCATTAGTCAACAGAGCCAAATATCAACAGTACAATGATTGAAAATTCTTTTGAGGGCCAAAAACCAACTTCTGTGCATGGGCCATCAAGTTTCAATCGTACTGTACATGCATGCCCACACGTAGTATTTTGTGGAAGAGCCACACTTAAGGGGCCAGAGAGCCGCATGTGACTCACGAGCCGCAGTTTACCAACCACTTGTCTAGTGGAATCATGATGCTGGGGTCTGGAGACAGGAAGACCCAGAGGAACTCAAGACGATGGTTTAATCCCAAAGATGTGTACACGAACTCTCTCTTTAAAGCCTGTGTTATAACTTTCATACCTAAAGCTCTTATTCAACACTGAGCTAAAGCCACTTGGCTCTTGTAGAGCGTTTCAAAGAATTTGTATTGCAGTCTTGACTAACCTTTCAATGGGTCAGGCAATTGCAAAAATCCGCATAGGAGATGAACAAAAGTACCCCGAGGACACAGAAGAGGTAGATCTGGCATCATTATGGATATCTGATTCCTGCTTCCCCTGCTTGAACAGCCTGAGGACTTATCATTGCCATGACCTTTGGGGGTCCTTCTGAAAGGAGTTTTATGGGAAAAATGGGCAGGTTTAGGAAATTTTAGGAATTAAGAGGTCCATGGGAAAAGCACAGGGTTGCAAAGCTGGGAGCTGCCAAAAGATACACATTTACAGAATAAAGAGAAGAAAACTCCTCATGCAGAGAGGGAAGAGGAAGACCAAAAGGAATAGAAAAACAATAAGGGAGAAGAGGGGAACCTCACGTAAGGTTTGAGCTCTGAAGCTGCTACAGTGACCAATCAGAGGGGATATCAAGATACAAAGAACTGCAGCCTTTATAAACCGTAGAAAAAAGGACTAGTGGGACTCTCTCCTCCTCCCCACGTTGGAGCCTATGCTTGTTTCTCAATACATTTTCACCTTTCCCTATAGACCACCTTTCCCTTTTGTCCATGGTTTCATTCTTCAACTCCACCTGGTCAAGAACTTGGGAAGCCATCCTATCCAGGGGAACACCATGCGTTCCACTTCTGTGCCTCAGTCCCTCACATTAAAATTAGGGTGATGCCATGGGTACTCCACAACCTAATTGATTAAAGAATAACCTGCAAAAAAGCAGTGGGGTCCTAATAATGCTTATCTGTGGATGAAGAGGGAGAGAACCCAGACCCGAGCACACCATGGAGAATCTGACCTCAGGAACACAGGACTTTGTCTCTGCTGTCCAAATGAGAGAGTGCAGGAGAGGCAACATTCAAACGTGACTAGGAAATACCAGGGAGAACACTTTGCAAAGTGTATGATTATCTAACCCACTTTGGTGTATATCTGAAACTAATACAAAATAATATTTAATGTAAACTGTAATTAAGTTAATTAAAAAGAAAAGTTTGTGACTAAGTTCCAGGCTGTCTGATGGACAAAATAGTTACAGAGGCATGGAAGCATGGATCAGACTGAGGGATCTCAAAGGGAAGGGGTTAGAGGAAATGATAAGATATTAACCAAAGAAATTTGAAAGAGCATGAAAGAAGCCTGTCTGATACTAATATGCTTGAAGGAGTCCATGAGAATAGCCAAAGGCAGTGACTCAGAGGGAAATGGGTTATTAGCACCTTCCCCTCTCATTAGCTCTAAAAAGATAGCCAAAGGAGGAAAAAAAAAAAATAAACAAATGGGACTACGTCAAAATAAAAAGCTTCTGCAAAGCAAAAGAAACCAACAAAATGCAAAGGCAACTCAACATATAGGAGAACATTTTTTTGCCAATGATACATCAAATAAGGGGTTAATTTATGAAATATATAAAGAACTCATACAACTCAATAAATGGAAGACACACAATCCAATTAAAAAATGGGTAAAGGACCTAAATAGACACTTCTCTAAAGAGGACACATACAGATGGCCAAGAGATGTATGAAAAGGTGCTCAATGTCACTAATCATCAGAGAAATGCAAATTAAAATGACAATGAGGTATCACCTTACACATGCCAGAATGGCTACCACCAATAAATCAACAAAAAACAAGTATTTGCCAGGATGTGGAGAAGAGAACCCTAGTACACAGCTGGTAGAATTGCAGACTGGTGCAGTTACTATAGAAAACAGTATGGAGTTTCTTCAAAAAATTAAAAATGGAACTGCCATTTGACCCGGATATCCCACTTCTGGGAATATATCCTAAGAAACCCGAAACACCAATCAGAATGAATGTATGGACCCCTATGTTCTTAGCAGTGCAATTTACAATCGCTAAGATCTGGAAACAGCCCAAGTGCTCATCAGTAGATGAGTGTATAAAAAAGCTGTGGTACATTTGCACAATGGATACTATACAGTTGTATAAAAGAAGGGTCTCTTTCCCTTTGAGACAGCATGGAGGGATTTGGAGAGTATCATGCTAAGAGAAAATAAATAAGACAGTCAGAGAAAGACAAGTATCACATGATCTCACTTATATGTGGAATCTAATGAACAAAATAAACTGATGGGCAAAATAGTTACAGAGGCATGGGAGCATGGATCAGACTGAGGGATCTCAAAGGGAAGGGGGTAGAGGAGGTGGGAAGATATTAACCAAAGAACTTATATGCATATATGCAAAGCCCATGGACACAAGACAATAAGGTCTGGGATGTGGTAGGAACTGGGTGGAGGTGGGTAATGGAAGAAATTGGGGGACATCTATAATGATCTCAAAAACAAAGATATAAAAGAGAGTACCTGTTTCTCTAGCACACTCCCATCTCTCCCCAGTGAATAGAATCCCCACTGCTTTTCACAGCCAGATGTTCTGTGGGCACCTCTTGTTGGCTCTGGTGCTCTGGGATGGGGAGCCTGGCATAAGGTTGAAATCCCAGCCATTTTGGCATTTCTGCCCTTCTTTCCAGTCTTAATGTGGCTTCTGTAAATCCTTTGTTATAAAACTTCTATTTAGCTAGGCTTCTGCTGGTTATTCAGGTTGATTGCTCATATTAGAGTTATAATTCCAGTTTGGGCCTGGGAGGAGGTGAGTATAGTTTCCACCTACTCCATGGCAATCTTGCATCTCCTCACAATTTATAAGGTTTAAGGGTTAAATTGAAGAACTGCATTTAGCACAATCCTTGGAACATTTTTAAAAAACTCCCTATAGAATAGCTATAATAATCATCATTTACTCTTAAGAAGAAGGCTAGGTAAAGCATGATGAACAAAAGTTGATGGTGGTCAGATAATTTTGTAATGCCTAGGAGTTTCTTTCTTTTTACAGTATTGAAAATTTGTTTTGCAAATGCTTGTAATGAGATGCATTACATTTTATGATATTATTTGTAGGAAAAGCACTAAAGTGACATTCACTCTTGCTTTCTCCAGCACAGATAATTGGTACTTTGATAGGAAAGGAGTTCAGAACAGTCTGATTATAAGGTAGCATTTCTCAAAATCTATGTTCAGAACACAAGTTCCTAAAATAAATCCTTGTGAAATTCACAATACTTGCTCTCATGTGAAAGGCTCTGCAAAGTCCCCAATAAGGTCATTTAATTTTGTTAAACTCAATATTTTCCAAACTTTTTTCCACAATTTACCTGTTAACATTTTCAAAAACACTTGGGGAAAAGTGAATCTAAGCCAAAAGCACTTTCTTCCCAGGGAAATCTGCTGGCATTGTAGGCATGGAACCCAGGAGGAAATACTGAGTTTTTATAAATCCAGAACTAAACACCCCAACATGAAATTACTATGAAAATATTTGCTAATAACTGGAAAAAATCCAGGGGGAAGGGGGGAAAGAGAGAGAGAGAGAGAGAGAGAGAGAGAGAGAGAGAGAGAGAGAGAGAGAGGAAAAATAAGAAATAAGAAATAAGCACAGTCTCCAGGGCACATTTAATGAGTACTTACATATTTATTAAGTGTTCACACTTGATGAAAATTTCTGGGTGGCACAAGTTGAAATCTGACAGTGCCATAGAACTGCTTGCTAAATACTGGTGGCTCATTTTGCTGAGTTAATAATAATTCTGCAGGAAGAAGTCACAGGGCAGTGAAGAGCAGGCCAGTGAGAGAGAAGAGAAACAGCTCCACCCAGCAGCCTGCTATATTTCCCTCTGCCTGGACGTAGAGTGCATGCGAAGAACAAGGAATCTGAGTATGTTGTCACTGAAAAAGGCAGCAAAGGCCTTACCTTTCCTTTAGGGGTCCAGAATTTGAACTTACCACAAACTGATTCTAACTTAGTGTGCTTTGTCAATCCTAATTCATACACCAATTGTCTTGTATATCAGATTTTTGTCTTCCAGGAAACAATGTTTTTAAAAAGTGGTTCATTCCTAACTACAAGGGTCTATTTCAGCTGTTTTCTCTAAGCTGCTAGGATCTCTTCATCCTAATCCTGGTAGTAGAAGTGAAAAATTTTACCATTTATCTAGTTAACAAAGATTTCCGCATTTGCAATGTACTGGGATGCAAAGATTAAAAATATTTAGTCCTCATCCTCACGGTGCTTACTGGGTCGGTGATATATGATGTAAACAAATAATTAGTAGACAAAGGAGCTTTTGAAATGGAAACAAAGTGCACTGGAATTATTTCTGGTTGCATAATCATGCGTTTGTGGAGGCGGCATGTAAGCTTAGCCTCACTGAAGAGGTAGAAATTTAACAGAGAAAAAGGGATGGGTACTTCAGAAGAAATGCTTTGAATTCACCTCTTAAAAACAATTACCAGGAGCCAGGCAAGGAAACGTATTTCTCATGCTCCACGATTTCCTCCTGCCAAGATCTCAGAGATGAGATAGTTTCTGCGGGTCTGACACAGCAGCTCTCTCCCTCCCTAGGATGTGCATAGTAAAACTGCAGTTAACAAGTCTTTGTGGTCCCAGAGAGAAATCTCTATTTGCTGATTGCACTGTACTGAAGTAAAATTACAAGAGTGCATTAAAATCCTTTGTAAAGAAAGTTGAAGGCATTACAAAAATGCATGGGCATCTTGGGCATTAATATTTGATTCAGTATCTTTTAGTTGCATATGGCATATTTTGATGGAAGAGGCGTGTGTAGATATAAATACAAATTGGAGAACCACCAGGGCCAGTGCTAGATGTCAGTAAGACTCCTGGTAGGCGGGATGCATTCGACCTCACCCCATAGAGCCTTTTTGAGGTCATCTCCTGAAGTAAAAAGAATGGAGGGAAGTTTCCCCCCGTTGTTTATTCCATTGTTTGAGAAAGGAGAAGCAGGGTGCGTCTTGCAACCAACAACCGTACACACCCAATGAGGATGGCTAGAGCATCTACTAAGTCCAAATACTGTGCTCAGACACTAACATAGTAGCAGAAGGTAAGCACAGTTTCTATTCTCCAGGAGTTCATAGTCTAGTGAGGGACAGACACATGCACAGCAAGTGAATGTGAAAACAGCAAAATAAGTGCTTGAAGAAGAGAGAAGAGGAGGATGAGACCCTGCAAGCGTACATCGTATGGCAAACTCTGTTGCGTTTCATTGAAAATGTTCTGCTCTGTTTCCATTCGTAAACCACCCACTTGAGACTTTCTGGATCATCACAGACCCACACAGGCATCGCGGACATTCTCTTCTTTTCTGTGTTGTTCAGCTCAGCCCTGATAGAGCAGCTCTCTTTGCTGGTGTGGAAGAGGCTTTACTCACTGCCTTTCTATCACAGGCTTCAGTTGTAGTCCACTCAAGTTCAGTTAAGCAGAGAAGGATTTATTACACAGTATCAGGCAGCTTACAGATTTTGGGGGGGCAGCCAGAGAACCAGGCTTGGATGCCACACAGCGGAAGTGAGCAGCCAGGAAAAATGCTCAATCATGCCACGGACTGTTCCCGCAGAAAGTCCACCGCTGCTGCCACCTGTCCCTCAGCACTCATACACCCACCACCTGAGCAGCAGATGAATGCAACTCCTTCAGGACCATGCTTTCTAGGAGCCTGTGGCCTCATAGAATTCACCTTTCTCTCCCAAGTTTCACCGGCCAAATCTGCTTGGTTGGAGCTAGTCACATGCAAGAGAGGCTTAAAATGAGTTTTTTGGATTCTGCTTGGGAAGAGCATAATCCACAATGTGGAAAATTACCAAAATGGGGGGATATGGGTTCATAAAATTATTAGCAATCACAAGCAAGAGAGGTCTATTGCATCACCCCCCAGACTTTTTGCCTTAAGAAAGTTTAATCACAGGTTTTAAAATTTAATGATATTTACAGATTGGCTTGATACAGAACAGCTTTTCAACATTTTACCAGGGACAGTAGTACAGCCTGGACTTTCTTGGAACATCTCAAAGACACGCAAAGATGGCCAAGAGCTGAGCTCCTCATTTGCGTTACTTTTGTCTTTTATGCTTCTGAACTCAGAGGCCCTATGCCAGGCACATTCCCGAATGACTAATAATTATGTCATTCAGGGCAGCCTCTAATGTGTTCAGAGAGTATATTAATTTTCTTTGAATGAACCAGGTAGTATTGAAGAGAGGCCAAAATTAAGCATTTTGGGGATTGTATTTCTATATAGTTGTTTTAATCAGAATTTGGTGTCAAGGAGTACAAATCTTCTCTCACTGATGCAAACTTAAAGGAAGTTTGATTATAATGATACTAAGAGACTCATTTAATGCCCAGGCCTCCAAAAGGGTAAGACCAGGGCAGCAGAAGTCAGTGGATTTAACACCGATGATATAAATCCATTGCATGTTCATTGGTTTCTGTTCTGCCACTACTTGTTTCCAAGACAGCATTCTAATTGGTCCAGCTTTCCTTTCTGCTCTAAGGCACAGGCTGCTAACCAACCTTGGGAAGCCCCCTCTTCAGGTCAGGGGTTTTGTTTGGTCTAAAAAACCGTCCTGGGTTGGGAAGGGGGCTGTGTGATCTATGGCCCTCTTAGCAAAGGCTGTGGGTAGCATCTGATTCCCCAACAAGGGACACAGTCAGTGTAGTCCATCACAGTTTGCTAGGAGAAGACTCTCCAAGGCTCATAATTGGCCCTTGCATATGTTTGGCAGGCTGTTAGGGAAGGGTGGCTAAAGGTCTGTTTTCATGAGGACCTGAGGGCCACCAGAGAGGGATCTTTTCTTAAGGTAAGAGAGAGCCAAGCATGTGGTACCTGACCATGTTGTGGAAATTGGAAGGAGGGGCAAACATTGTGATGATTGTCATTCACAGTCTTTTAGTCAGGGCCCTTTTGGAGAAGAAGACAAGAGTTGAAATTTAAAAGGCCTATTTGACATGGAATACAATGCAGCTATAAAAAAAGAAGGGTAAGAGACGTCAAGGAGAGACCTGGAGAGATTATGCTAAGTGAAATAAGCCACTCAGAGAAAGACAGGTATCACATGATCTCACTCATATATGGAATCTAGTGGACAAAATAAACTGGTGAACTTAGAAGCATGGAACAGACTGATGAATCTCAGAGGGAAGATAGGGGTCAGGAGGTGGGTGGGGAAAGATTAACTCAATAATTTACATGCATAGCCCATCGACAGACAATAGTGTGCTGAGGGCCTGGGGAGAATGTGGGTGGGGGGGCGGTCAATGGGAAAAAAGGGGGACATATGTAATACTTTCAATAATAAAGATACATTTTAATAAATGGCCTGTTTGAAACTCAAGAAACTGTTTTGAATTCTCTCCAAGAGAACATAATACCTACAGGGAGCCAGATAAGCAGATGCTCTTTTCCTTTAGCCTGAGAATATGGTGGCTCTTTGGTCCCCTGAGCATCGGCTTTTGCCAGCAAAAGAGGCCTGATTAGGATGATAGGTTGACTCATTGCACCTATTCTTAGGAGAACCCTTGGGATTCTAGTCACACTTAGGAGCATTTTCCAGGAGGCTGAGTTGTGGTGATGCGCTGGGAGCAAGGGCCAGTGACACATAGGATTATTATTAATGCAATCCTATTAGTATCTGTAGGCTAACAGGCTAATGTCATGTGGAGAGATATCGAGTGCTAAATTAGTTAAGTTATAGTTATTTATGAACAATATAAATCATTTATTTCAAACCAGGTTACTTTATTTTATAATTTCTACCGGTTTGCTATCAGATAATATTCCTTAATTGAGTTTAAATAGTTTTAAATATTTTAGGAGCTCAATATTATTAAAGCATAGGAATGATATTCTCATAAAAACTATATACATGCCGCCCTGGCCAGTGTGGCTCAGTTGGTTGAGTCATCCCATGCATGGAAATATCACTGGTTTAATTCACTGTCAGGGCACATGCCCAGATTGCAGGTTCAATCCCTTGTTGAGGTGCATGCAGGAGGCAACTGGTTGACGTTTCTCTCTCCCTCTCTCTCTCTCTCAAAAAATCAGTGAAAAATATTTTTAAAAAGTATAAAAAACACACTACTATATACATGCTGCTAATTAGTGAACTTGCTAAAGCAGTGTGTAGACAGTTAGGATTTCTTTGTTAGTATTCATTTATCTAAACTCCTGAAGGGGTTCACTAATTGCTGTCTCCAGCCATTGTCCAGCTTCCAAATACCATTGCTATCAGTCTTCTCTCATCACAGCTTCATGGCCTAGCCTCAGTTGAGTTTCAAATATTACCCATAGAACTTAATATTGAAATAATGATTGGAAAACAAAGCTAGGCAAACATACAAATGACAAACAGTAGTTTCAGATGAACAAAGCCCTCTGTACTTCAGCCTTCTCCCAACAATTTCTAGTCAGCTCCTGGGAGTGAATATATTCAGTGTGGGATTGGTTGATTTCTGATTGATGAATCTAACAGAATCTGATTTATATTTTCTCTCTCAAATTCTCTTATATTTGCAGGTTTACCAACTCAAGTGTTTTTTAAGTGGGGAGAGCTTAAGGATGTTGCCATAAAATTATTATCTTTGTAATTAGGATTAGGCTTAGAGGAAGGTAGACAAATACATCTCATACTTGGATTTAGGATCTAAATTTCCTCCTAAGCATTTCCCCATTTGCTCTTTTTATTTTCTCTTCTCATGTTTTGTTTTCTTTCTCTCCTTTATTTTTTTCTTGGCCTTGTAGCCCCCCCGCCCCCCCGCCTTCTTCCCTTCTTGATCCTTTCCCTTCTGTCTCCTCTTTCTCCCCTGTTTCTTTCCTTTCCCAACAACCCTATCAATTCTTCTGGAGTGTGGGGATGGTGGTGGAGGGAAGGTGATATTTTAAATGGTTTTCTTCCCAGATTTGCCTCTAAGGGGACATTTGACCATGTTTGGAGACCTCTTTGGTTATTCTATCTTGGGGGTTATGGGGAATAGCACTTTACACATCCCCCCGTAGAGGACACTGAGTAGGGGCCAGCAATATTGCCAAACATTCTAAAATGCACAGGATAGCCCTTTCCCCCTACACCCCCCCAAAAAAAAATTTTCAGTCCCAAATATCAATAGTGCTGAGGTTGAAAGACCTTACTTTACATAAAGATTACTCTGTATTCATAAAGAACATGGTGAGATGAGTGGAGAGGGGGCCTTATAGGGTTTTGCTCCTTTCTATCTAGCTGCAAATGCTGGCTCTTTAATTTAACTCTTAATCTATTATAGTGAGCATAAGGTTTATGTGCATAGACCACTTCTGCAGGCAGTAGTGACAGAAAAATCCATTAAAGTTGTGTATGTGGGAAATGTGAAAACAACCTTTATCTCTTTTTAAAAAATATACTTTTATTGATTTCAGAAAAGAAGGGAGAGGGAGAGAGAGAGAGAGAGAGATAGAAACATCAATGACAAGAGGGAATCATTGATCAGCAGCCTCCTGCACACCCTCTACTGGGGATTGAGCCTGCAACTTGGGTGTGTGCCCTGACAGGGAATCGAACTGTGTCCTCCTGGTTCATAGTTTGATCGATGCTTAACCAATAGCTACACTGGCCAGGCAAAAAAACCTTGCTCTTGATTTATTTTTTCAAAATGTGTATGTGGCAGAGGATATGCTAGGAAGAATACAGGTGAATAAATATAATTATGATATAAATGTTCATCTAGGCATTTTATAGGGCTGGGGAGATTATATATTTTCTGGGTTACTATGTCAATTGTGACAGATAGATTTAAAGGATTAAAGATCAAATTAATAAAGAGAACAAGGAAGTCTATAAATATCTGGTCTTATTGTAATTGAGATGGTTAACCATAAAGCAATGAAAGAAAACCCATAGAAAACATTTGGTTCACAAGTAGTAAAAATAGTTAAAATTTACATTAGTATTGGCAGGGAAATTTAGATGATAAATACTTGTAGTACCACTTCTAATAACTAATTAACTGTGGCCCAAATACCTAGATGCCATTGCATGTAAGATGTGAATATTAGTGGGCTGATTTCTCCGGGCCATTTGGCTATAGCGCAGAAGAAGGGCAATTGGCATCTAAAATTTATTTCCCTCCCTGATTACAAAACAGAACTACTAGCCAGGTTGTAACTTAACTAAACTGGTCAGTAAAAACCAATCAGTTTTATAGCATCTAAACTAAAGCTGGAAAAGATAAACTATAATTCAGCAGAAAATTTACCAACATGCCAGAAGAAAAAAAAAATTGCATGGCACTTACTGGTAACAGCTAACCTTAATAAAACTGCACATAGCAGTTGAGATGCCTAGGTCATTGGGTCTGATATTACTGGGGACCCTTGAGAAGCTTCTGTACAAGGCTAATGTGGGGAGAAGATGCACTGGGCTCCATACTTCTCTGGCTCTTGGCTTGTTTTGCTCCCTAACAGTATTACCCATCAAGTAGAAAACTTGAGATCAGTTAATTCAATCCAAGTCCAAGTTCTTGGACATCATATATATGCCATTACTAATCTTTCCTCAATCTGTTGTCTTCATATTTCTCTAGGGCATCTTCTCCTTTGATTCCTGGCTGAATTTCAGATCTCCCTCCCTATATTTTCCGTTGTGTCTCTGGTACTTCAGCCTCATCTCACAACACTCCTCCTTTCTGGAACTAACCATGACTTATTTCTCATCTGGCAACACAAATTGTCTTGTGTCCTAGATAAGTCTGTGCTTCTCTCTGTCCTTAGCATCTCTCACTCTCCATGGATTCTTTGATACCATCTCTCTTCATTCCCCAAACATTCTCCCTGATTTGAAGTCCACACAGTGGAGCTTGCTATCTTCCTGTCTATGTCCTCCTATTGCTATTGATATGCTCTCCTCCCCTTCTAATCCCCCTAGTGACACACAGACTTTTCTCCTCTCCAACTTCTATAATGTAGGCAGTTGGTACCCTCTTTCCAATTCCTTGATCTCCTCAACGCCAGTGGCCTTCATCTCTACTCCATGTTAACAATTCTTACCTACATCAACACCTTGCCATCATGCAGACTGTTCCATGCCTGAAATTTCAAGTTTGATGATTCCTCTTTATGATGGCAACTTCTATCCTCCCTGCTTTCTCTTTCACTCCAACACTACCTATTTGTCAAGCTTTTCAGTTTGTCAGTTTTCTTTTCTTTCTGTACCAGCCTGAAATTGCTGCTGTTCATTGCAACTATTCTCTTACCAATACCTTCATATCTCTCTCTGCTTATGTTTTTGACACATTTTTTACACATATCTAGCTGCACAGCCAATATGTTGACTACTGTTCGGGAAAGTCACAAATGATACATATTTGTGTCAGTCCAAGTTAATGACTTCTAGTACCCTTTGGGCTCAAGATCCCCTACCACTTCTCTTTTTTTGTCAGTGCTTTCCCTTCCTTCAACAGCTCTATTCCCTCTCCAATCCCTGTACTAATACCTCTCAGTAGATGGATGACCCTATATAGCTACTTTAAATCATGTATGGAACATAATGGTGTTTAATATAAATAAATAGCCTTGGTTTATACTTACAAGAAGTTTGAGATTAATCAGGAACTCTTTAATTTCTTGTCTCCAAATTTATTTTCCTGATTCCATTCTCTAGACTCAAAGGAGGTTTATCCTCCCTGTTCTGTTCCTCCTGTCTCATCTGGAACCTTAGCTGCATTGTCAACACTCTCCATTTTCTGCGGTGTCTTTAGCTTCTTTCTCTCTGCTCATTCCCTTACACTAACCTGTGATCAAGTTCTCCCATTCTAGGCAAAACCAGAACAAAACCTACTTTTTGTTGTATGATGGTTTTGAGTTTTTAGACAACACCTCCTTTTCCTATCAGAGCTCATGCTATTTACACCTCACAGTTGCATTTACTAAAACCACTACAACCTGGCCTTGGCCATTGATACTGTTCAGAGCAAGGTCTCTGCTGACTTCCATATCACAGACACTCTGAGGAATGTTCTGTTCATGTCCGATGTCAGCTTCTCTGCAGCAATTGACATTTGGGGCACACTCCTATTTTCAAGGCTCCCACATCCCCTTCTTCACCTCAGTGGCATGAAAGTTGTGTTGTGTTGACTTGAATGTACCAGGCGACTGCATCCATCTCTGCCTTGCACTTGCCCTTTTTTTCTAGTGGGGATGCTTTTTTCTCAGTTCCTCTCTGCCTGGCAAATTCGTTGTTCAAATTCCAGTTTAAGACATCACCTCCTCTGAGCTGCTGTGGCAGACTTAATTTCTCTGCATTGACTTCTTATTATTAAGACTGCCTCAGCTGAAGACCTCTTCTATAAGTTGAGTTCCAAAATAACCTTTTAGTCACAAAGTCTTTTATTTTTATATTAGAAATAGACAGAGGAAAACTTAGATATTCTTCATTGCTATCAAACCTTATTATGCATACCTTTCTATTTGCATGTGATGCCAGCGTTAACAAAGTATTACTGACTAGTCATTACAGTCTTTACCTTCTCTATTTTATTAATGCATCTTAATTAGCATTGACTCTGGTTAATTAGCATTGACTTCTAGCACTAAAGTTGACCCAGAAGAAGTATTTATAATGTTTGTTTCAAAACTCAAACTAACTTCTCTTTTTAAAACCTGAGTCGTAGGGAGGCCCTTTGTCCTTTCTGTAACAATTAGAATTATTTTTAAAAGATATGGTTTTCCTTATAGCAAGACACATGCCTGTGTTTTATAGGAGAAGCATAGTGTGCAGGTTTAGGTTAAAATATAAACCCAATTTTATTAGGCAAAAAACAACAACAATATTGTCATATTGTTATTGTGCAGGCCAAGAATTAACTCAAATATGAATTATTCAACACAACTGAGTAACATTCATCAAGAACCTTATATTAGGTTTTAGTTTTTACCTTTTAAGGGAAAAGTATTAAATAGGAAAATGGATGCTGATGATACGGAAGTCCTATCTATAATTGGACTGGAAAGATCTCTCTAGCTGTGCTCTGGGCTTATTCCTGTCTCTTCTGTTGCTTATGTACTAATGACACTGGTGTCACTGATACTTCTAGGCTCCATTGCCATGCAGATTGATGGCAAAAACAGTTCTGGCCAATACGGCTTTTAGATGTCGCCTGTCTAGACACAGTCATGATTACTGGAAACCTGTCTCTTTTCTTTATTTCATGGATGCTTTACCCTTTTGCACTTAAACTCAGTCTCTAAGGGGACAAACATAGCTTTGCAGCTTTGGTGTTTCACAGGGATGATGGGTTTTGTTTTATGTTATTATTAGTGGCCTGATGCACGGATTTGTGCACATTGAAAGGAAAATAATTAGAAGAAATATTTTAATATTGCTATTTGCCCTTTCTCTGTAATGGTCGCTGGTTGCCATCTGCCATCAGCCTTGGCCTGGCACTGCCCGCTCACCTGCTCTCCATCTACTGCAGTCCCACTCTCAGTCAGGGCCCATCAGGCCGGTATTGCCTTCACTACCAGGCGCTGCCAGCACCGAGTTGCTGATGCCTACCATGTTCCTCACTGTCCCCTGGTGGTCAGCACCCATCACAGTGAGCAGTGGAACTCCCAGTCTAAGGGACAATTTGCATATTAGGCTTTTATTATATAGGCTAGCTACATTTGGCTCTACTCTCTCCTCCCCAATTCCTCCTGACTTAGTGGAATCGATTTGAAAGATACCCTGAATATTTTGCATATTGTCATATGTAATAAGTGTAATATTTTTGAAATGACTCCATTCTTTGCTTCTTGGGTCAGATTTCTTTTTGTATCCCTCCAATGTTATAGTTGGGCAAAGTGTGTAATTTAAATGCTGCCTTTGAAGGAGGAGAGCAAGAGTGAGGGGAGTTCAGTGCCAACAGAGAGAGTGAGGAGATAGCCCACTGCTCCTGGCCCCAGAGGGATTGTGGGGAGAATGAGCATATCAAAAGTAAAGTGGGGGAGTCAGCATGTTCTTGAGGGGACCTCGCAGTGAAGGACATCCATGTGGGTGGTGGGAGGATGTCATGTGGGACTTAGTTGTCTCTTCTGCGATTACGTTTTCCTATACAGTGGCGCCTCGCATAAAGAACGCCTCGCACAACGAACTTCATTTCATGATTCATACAACGAACTTCGTTTCACACAACGAAGTCGCCCGAGCTTCCACGACCGCTTTGCCCGAGCTTCCACGATCGCTGCCGATGTATTGCATCCTTCCGCGCAGGCACTGCAGGCAGTCGTTAGTCACTGCGCTTAACTTAAGCACGTATCGCGGCAGTCGTTCTTCATTACGAATTAAATCACGCACGTAGTATCACGGCAGTCGTCCTTTTAAGTTAAACTCAATATTTTTTTTATATCATGGCTTCTAAAAAAAGCAGGAAGGTTATTTCTGTTGAAATGAAACAGGAAATAGTTAGAAGGAGTGAATGTGGGGTAAAACAGTGTGACCTCGTCAAAGAGTTTGGCCTCAGCAAGACCACCATTTTCACCATTTTGACAAATAAGGATGCAATCAAATCAGCCAAAGTAGCCAAAGGAGTATCAAAACTATTTCATGAAAAACATAGGTCTTCAATCCACGAGGAAATGGAGAGGCTATTAGCGATTTGGATTAAGGACAGGCAGGTGAAAGGTGACGTAACAACCCAAGATATTATCTGTCACAAAGCCAAGAGAATTTATGACGATCTAAAGAAAAATGTCCCTGGAAGTAGCAGCAATCAAGATAATGAAGAAGAATTCAAAGCCAGCAGGGGGTGGTTTTTTAGATTTAAGAAAAGGTGTGGAATCCACAGCGTTACTATGCATGGTGAGGCTGGCAGTGCTGACAAGAAAGAAGCAGAAAAGTTCTCTATTAACTTTCAAAAATGTATTAAGGATGAAGGATACTGCCCACAACAAGTGTTCAATGCCGATGAAACGGGTCTTTTTTGGAAAAGAATGCCGAGCAGAACCTTCATTACAAAATAGGAGAAGAAATTGCCAGGACACAAAGCCATGAAGGACAGACTTACCCCTATGTTTTCGTCTAATGCCAGCGGAGACCTCAAGATCAAACCTCTATTGGTTTATCACTCTGAAAATCCAAGAATTTTCAAGAAAAATAACGTTATTAAGTCCAAACTGCCCGTCCATTGGAAGTCCAATCAAAAAGCCTGGGTGACCCAAGTTATCTTCAACGAATGGATTCTGGAAACCTTTGCTCCTGCCGTGAAGAAATTCTTGCTGGAAAAAGAACTGCCGCTCAAAGCCCTTCTGATACTTGACAATGCCCCTTCTCACCCAAAAGACCTAGAGGAAATATTGCAGGAAAATTATCCTTTTATCAAGGTGCAGTATTTGCCACCAAACACCACATCCATTCTTCAGCCAATGGATCAGCAAGTTATTGCGAACTTTAAAAAACTCTACACTAGAGCCCTCTTTAATAAGGTGTTTGAAGAATGCGAGTTTGGTGGAGACAATATGACTGTCCGAAAGTTTTGGAAGGAGAAATTTGATGTCCTTATGGCAATAGGACTTATATAGAAGGCCTGGGAAGAAGTGTCACAAAGGACCCTCATTTCTGCTTGGAAGATGCTTGTGCCTTCGTGGACCCAGGAAGAAGCAGTAGTTGATGACACAGAAGTGGTGAAGGACATCATCACAGTGGCCCAAAGGTTGGAATTAGAGGTAGAGGAAGAGGATGTAGAGGAGCTTATTGAGGAACATGAAGAAGAGCTGACAACTGAAGAGCTCCAAGCATTTCTGGTCCAGCAACAGGACAATGCTCAAAGGGAAGCGTCATCTGATAACGAGGAGCAACAATCAAACAATCAACCAATCCCAACTGCTGACATCAAGAACATCCTGGTCAAATGGAAAGCAGTTCAGGAGTTTACCAATGCCCACTATCCAGATTCAGCTGAAGCAAACAGGATCAACGATCTTTACTCCGATACTCTTGTCCGTTATTTCCGGCAGATGTTGGAGAAAAGAGAAAAACAAACGACTTTGGACAGGTTTTTCATGAAACCATTGGCCAAAAAGCAGAAAATGGATGAAGATGTGCAAGATTCGGTAGACTCTACTTAGTCTGTCTTAAAATTAAAAAAATGTGTTTTTTTTTTTTTTTAAAATTATGTTTTTAGATGTATCTAAATAAAAATAATAACAAAAAATTTATCTTTTTTATGTCATCTTAGCATATTTTATGCTACAGAACGAATTATTTTTTTTAACATGTATTGTTATGGGAAAACGCATTTCACATAACGAACTTTTCGCGTAACAAACTTGCTCCTGGAACGAATTAAGTTCGTTGTGTGAGGCACCACTGTATACCCAAGGCCATTTTGAAGAAGAGTGGAAGGAAATCTGAATCCTACATCTTTAAACCAAATGAGATTACTGAGATACCTAAAATAACTGTCCTTCTGAGTTCACTCAATTGGGCCAAATTTAACCACTATTAACTCTGCTGCCCTAGATGTTGTGGTCCTGTGAGAAAGATAAGTGCAAACATGAAAATTAGAAAACTACATTATTTCTTTTCACATAGGAGTACATTTTAGGTACATTGGGGACCCTGTTATATATAGACTAGTGGCCTGGCACACACATTTGTGAACATTGAAAGGAAAATAATTAAGAGAAATATTTTAATACTAGAGGCCTGGAGCATGAAATTCATGCACTGGGGTGGGGTTGTGCCTCAGCCCAACCTGCACCCTCTCCAATCTGAGATCCCTCTCACAATCTGGGATTGATGGCTCCCAACCACTCACCTGCCTGTCACACCCCCTAACCACTCCCCTGCCAGCCTGATTAATGCCTAACTTACTCCTGCCAGCCTGATTGCCCCCAACTGCCCTCTCCTGCTGGCCATTTTGTGGCAGCCATATTTAACCACATGGGGGCGGCCATCTTGTGCAAGTGCATGAGGGTCAATTTACATATTACCTCTTTATTGTATAGGATTTCTATTTGCCCCTTCTCTGTAACTGATGCTGGTTTCCATCTACGGTGTGATCAGCGGGGCAATTGGGTCCTGCTCGCACCTGCCTTGGCCTGGCGCTGCCCTCTCACCTGCTCCATAATCCTGTTGTGGTCCCACTTTTCTCGAGGCCCATTGAGGCCGACAGCACCTCCACTGCCACTTGCTCCAGTGCTGGGTCGCCAACACTGCCATGTTCCGCACCGCCCCCTGGTGGTCAGCGCACGTCATAGTGAGTGGTTGAGCTCCCAGTCAAGGGGACATTTTGCATATTAGGCTTTTATTATATAGGATGAGAAAGCAAACCTTTCCCTTTCGAAAGCATTGAGTCGGTGGTCATGAATGTAGGTGCCGGCACAGGGCAGGAAGCTCTTGTCCCAAGGTAAAACTGGTTAACACACCCTGAAAGTGGAAATAGCTCTCTGCGCATTAGGATTGGGGAAAATTCTTGGTGGGGGCAAGGCCCTTGTATGTGGGGATTGACCCTTGCTAGGGATAGGTGTGAGAGCTTCTTTGGCCATTTGCTTGTCAGATTATATGGACATTGTGGTGGGCTCACCTACCTCCATTCCATACCAGCTGATTATTAGTGCTAATTACAGCATTTTTTAGTCTATTGCCAGTAATCAGTTGAGGAATGGATAAGCTTACACTTCAATGAAAGGCAAGGAAAATCTTTCTTGGGCCTTCTCAAAAAGAAGTTCTGCTCTTAAGAGACAGAAGTGACAGTTAGCCTAATGATCTGCATGGTGAAGTGGAGAAATGATGGAACGGGGTTTCAGATGGCAGGATTGAACCACTGGATCAATGGCCCTGAAGCCTGCTGCACCTCTGGACTGCTTCTAGGATGAACTAATGTATTTCTTTGTAGTTTAAGTCACTTTTAGATGAGATTCAGTTACTTGCAGTGCCAAGCACTTGACTGAAATAGACCATTAGTATTTTTCTCTGTGACAAAGAGTGGAATTTCTCAGAGAGACAAACCAGTTTTACCACTGCTTTGATGCCAAGTACATATTCCACAGGACATTTTCTAAAAATCTACTTGTAATGCTTTCAAGTAGATGGGACATTTGTTACCTTGGTAGTTTGGACATTTGATTCCATTTCTGATTCTTGAAGTAACTAAGTGGTAAAGCATTTGTTTTCTTAGGCTTCTTTTTCCTCAGTTGTGGGTTGAAGGTGTTAGACATGAATCTCAATGATTCTTAGAGCTTAATGTAGATTTTTTTCTTAATGTACATTTTTAGCATTCATGCATGCACTGGGAGGAAGGGCATGGCTGCCCTGGCTCCTCGGAGGCAGCAGCAGCAGGTGGAGGGCCTGGGAAAAGAGGGACAGGGAGCTGTAGACTGTGGGCCCAGGCCTCACATTCTGGGTTTGAGAGAAACCTGGGTTCTCTCCTAGCACGGATCCCAAAATATTTTTATTGATTTCAGAGAGGAAGGGAAAGATATGGAGAAGTAGAAACAATAATGATGAGAGAGAAACAATTATTGGTTGCCTCCTACATGCCCCACAATGGGGATTGAGCCTGCAATCCAGACATGTGCCTTGACCGGAATTGAACAGTGACCTCCTGGTTCATAGGTCAATGTTCAACCACTGAGCCATACTGGCCAGACTAGAGGTAATTCTAATGCAAAGTGATTCAAAGACCACATCAAGGAAATCTGAATTAGAGACACAGTAAGATTCTTTCAAGTTAGCTTGGATTCCAATTCATCTTACCCATCAACAATTCTGATCTGTACCATGTCTGTACTTGATTCTTTCCGTTGTGAAGAAACCATGGGGTCTAACAGTGAAGCTTTATTGGGATGGATGACCAAATGTAGGCGGTTATAGAATCACCAGGCAGGAGGGAACCACAAGAGGTCAATGCAGTTCATTACCCTGCTTCTGAGTTGGACTCCATCAAAACTGCCCAGATAAATGGTTGTGTGCTTTTGTTCACAGGGATCTCAATAGAGTGGTGCCATATGTACTCTAGGTTGTTGCTTCATATAACCTCCTTCTAACAGATAGGCCCGGGAGTCATAGAGTGTGACTAGTCATAAAGTTTCATTTGAGGATTTTCATATTAGCCTGGTATGAGTACCTGATTGTCAAATAATTGGGAAATAAAACAAAACATTTGAAACTAATATTATCCTAGTACCATTTAATCATTGGAGTGTCAAAAAGGAATTCTTCATTTCATTAGGGTTATTGCTTGACCTGGCAACAATATAAGAAGGCTGGTTAAGTTGAAGTTCACCCTAGTGAGAATGCTAATAATGGAAGTTCTTCCTTATGGTTGGTTGGTTTAATTTCCTCCTACTGCGATTTAAGCTGGTTTTCTATTATACTTTTTGTAGAGTGGAAATAAATTCTGGTTACCATTCTCTCTATAACAATCCTTCATTCATTTTAAGAGCTATTAGCTTTCCCTTCATACTTCTCTTTGTAAGGAAAGTTTCACTTCTCTTAACCTTTCTTCACATTTCGTTTTTTAAACATTAATAATTTTCATTATATGTCCCTGGATTTGCTTCCAATTTTCCACATCTTTAAGCAGTGGTGTTGTAAACAATACCAGAATAAAAGCTCTGGCCCTTATAGGATCTAGTTTCCATGTATTTGCATAGAGAGTGCAGTGTAGTGGCATGGAGTATAGACTTGTCAGGCTGCCAAGGTTCAAATCCCAGGTCTGACACTTTGACCTGTTATTTAAGCCCTGAGCTGAGTTTCCTTATCTGTGAAATGGGTATAATAGTGCCTAACTCATACGTTATTCAAAGCACTAAATGAGTCTATATGCTTAAAGAACTCACAACCATACCTGGCATGTAGCTACTATCAGAGACAAGCTATGGAAAGAGAGAACATAAAAAGAGTATTAGCCTTCTAAAATACAACTAGCTTTATTCATAGCGAGGCCAGGTTATTTGTAAATGGCATAAGGATCACAATCTATGGGACAAGAACCTTCACCATTGGGAGTGAAACACTATAATGTTACATTAAAGTTTTTCACTCTGGCTTTTCCTACTGGCTCTCAGGGACAGGTTGCAAGGTACTTGGGTTTGGGGTTCTTACTTTTTAGCTATGTGACTCCCTCAAATGTCTTGGGATATAGTGGATGCATCCATAAAATAGGAATAACAACAACACATCTCCCTGAACTACACAAAGTTTTCAGTTACTTTTGGGGATCTAGTATGTGGATCTCCTAATACCAAAGTTTGCTTACTGGTGGTTGGGAAAATAAAGCCACAAATAATGACAAGTAACAATCTACTGAAAAAGTGAGGGAGGAAAGATGGAAATAAATGAGCCCCCCGAGCCTCCCCTCTAAATACCAAAATCCAGTAGCAGAACTTGAATCCATGTTGGTTTTAAAAGCATGTTTTTCTATCTTATTTGGAGATAATATAGTACTATGACTTATTGTGTAGGCACTGGCATTGACTTGAATTAAGATTCTGACTGCGGGATACTAGTCAGGTTACTTGTCCTCCTAAGCTTCACATTGGGGCTTCTCTGTAAAATGGGGATATTATGCATACCTTACAGGGTTGTTTTAGGAATGAAAATAGGAGAATACATGTAAAACACTCACAGAGGAACCGCACATTGTAAGTGCTCAACAGATGGTTCGTGGTATGTTAGTTCTCTATTTGGGGTACCAGAATTCAAAATACGGAACACTTCTTGAACTTTCTGAACACATATCTTTCTGAATGCTGTGCCTGGCGTTTACCTGTATAAGCCTTGGGTTTTGGGAAGTGAAGGTTCAAGAGATGACATAGGAATAAGGAGTGGGTTGGCATCATCTCCTTTCCAAATCCGAACACATTTGCTCCAGCGCAGTGTTAGTGGGGGATACAGGGCAGGGCCAGTGGAGATCTGAAGTGGGGGAGGCAGAATGGGAAGCCACATGTGATAATGCAAACCACATTTCCTGGCTCAACCACTTAGTTCTTTCCCTTGGGAAATTTTTACTGGTATTTTGCCTTACTGTGAGTCTTTGCACTTCCTGTCATGAACTGGTTAAGAAGATAATTATAACATGGTTATGGGAAATGGTAATGAAATATACCTTACTATACAGCAAGGGAACAAGTCTTCTGCCATTTGGGAGAGACAGGAAAAGCAAACCCCTTTTCTTAAAGCAACGTTTATTACTTTTTAAATTATAAAGTAATCTCATTTTATTTTTGACATTTCTGATAAACACAGATATATAAGGATTATTAAAATGACAAATGTTCTCACTATTTGGTGATAATTACAGTTTGTATTTTGTCAAGTTTTTATTTTTATTTTTTCAATCGTAAGTAATTATATATGTACTTATGCATATATTTTAAATACATCATATGATATTTAAATGATTCCTATTATATTTAAACAAAATCTGAATTCATATATACATATTAAAAATATACTTATAATATTTTGTAATTAATTTAATATTTATGTGTAGCTGTTTGGCATTTAGATTATTACCACATTTTTTGTTATAAATAAAACCACTATAATCATTCTTTCACAAAAATTTCTATGCACATCGGTGGTTCTGTCTTTGGGATAAATTTCTCCCTAAATATGTTAAGATTCCTTACTAGGAACATGGTGGCATATTATAGTTTGCTAGTAATGTGTGAAAGTTTTTGTTACTTCATCATCACAAATTAACATAATTATTTTTGAATCTTTGCTTGCTGTGTAGTCTCTCATTGTTTCTGTAATGTGTGTGCATGTGCTAGGGTGTGAAAAATTGGTGAATTTGAAAGGATTATTACTTATTTGTATTTAATTTATTAACTTCTATTAATATACTTTGGCCATCAATGGAATATTTTATTTATTTTATTATGAGTCCATACACATTTGTATATGTATATGTGTGGTTATATATTTGTTAAGGTTATAATGCCTATCATAAATATTACATTTTCTCTAGTTTTTTTCATTGGTATTTGTATTTTGTTTCTGATATCATTTGATATGACTTTCTCAAATTTAGTGTATTTAGCTCTAACTCTATCAATACTTTTCTTGATGTTTTTAATGCTTAGAAATTTTTAAGATCAGTGCACTGCTTTTTAAAAAATAAATTTTTATGGTTTATTTTTATTTGTAAAATAAAACTGTTTAATCCATCTTGAATTTATTTTGGAAAAGAGTACAAATTAATAATTTTTTTTTTTTTTTGCACAAACCCAAAGGTTTTTGTTTGTTTTCTGTCTTTTTGGTAAGAAACAAAAATTCCCCTAAACCAAGGAAAGACTGCAGAAACAAACCAATCTGCCTGAGCCACTGCAGGCCAGATGAGGTGAGACAGAAGTGGCAGTCACTGGCCCCTGGTTCTGGGGGAGTCTTCAGCCATGGGCCAGTGTTGCGATAGCAGAGCTGGCCTGTTTCTGTATTAAGGGAGAGGCATTTAGACACTCAGGCTCTCAAGGTTCCTCGTAGAGTCATAGAAGCAACAATCTTCTGTTGATTGAATCTTAACTTAATTTAATTTAATTTCCTTGGCAATCACAGATGGTGTCATCCAGCAGCTAGAGGCTAAGAAGGGCCACTCTACAAACGGAATGAAAGCATATTGAATTAGAATCAGAAGCACAAGCAAATGGAAGCACAAGTGTGACTAGCAACAGTGAGCTGCAGCATGAATTCTCAGTACAGCACAGGGCGGAGCTGGTCTCCATCAAGCGCCTTGTGCGAGTTTAAACACCATCAGGGATGTTGCCACCCACGGAAGACTCTTCTCAGGGTTAGAACCCACAAGGGAAGGCTCAGAAATGTTAAACAAAAATGATGAGGTAAAGCATTGCAGTGGACTTCAATGAGGAGAATCAATACAGTTAAAATTGCATTTGATTAGAAACAACAGAAATAATTTTTTAGCTAAGAGTAGAATTTTATCTCAGTCGAAAGCAGGGGAGGACAAACACCTTGGCTTTGTTGATGATGCTTCCACTCTGCCATATAACATAGTTATTGCAAAAAAAAAATGACCTTTTTATTTTTTTGATGTTTGACATTTTATGTTGCCCGAAATTATAAGGCTCTTCGTTTCTGATGAAAAGATAGGGCATGCGATGTGTCTCATGTGGGGAGAAGGCGATCACTCCACTGAGCTATGCAGGAGAGTCAGGCAGGAGGGGCCTCTGAATGGTTTTAGAACCGCTGCCTCCAGATGTGTTATTTATTCACCCAGTTAACAGCCATTTCCTGTAATCAGTAAAAGCTGATCAATCGCCCCTGATGAAGATGGAGCCAAGAGGTTTCTGGCCAGGGAAATGTCTGTGTCGCTTCTCATCTACCCACATGATGGAGTGGAGGGGAAACGGCTACACCCTCTGTGCTGCAAACACACACACACTGAGCTCTCACCCCAGCTGCTTGGTCCTCTTTATTGCAGGAGTGAAGCTCAGGCCTGGGCTGTTTTCACATGCAACCCCGATATGATGATGCTCTCTTTCTGTCAGTCGTGGCTGTATTTTGGATGTTTCAAGTAATATTTGCTGAGATATAAAGTCACCATTGTTCAATTTCTTCCAATCTTGGTGAATAAATGGCATGCTTTCACAAAAATTTGTTAAAATGCAACCCAGATAAGCAAGTAGATCTAAAGGTGGCTTTCAAATACATCCCCCTGTTTTTTAAATAGAAAACCGCCACTTTGAAATGCTCAAATTGTACTATTTTCTATACCCTTGTAACAGGTCAGGTGCCAGAGCTTGATGAACGAGATAGAATCACACAATGGGATCAAAGGGCCAGCCAGCCCAGTTCATTTCCAGAGGAAAAGCTTCCCAGTACACAAAGGAGAAAAAAGGACTCGGCTTGAAACCAATTCTTCCCTGAAGTACAAACATAAGAGAAAGGACATCACCAGGAGCAGTTATCCTTCTGGTTATAGTAGTCTGGTAAGCCAGGCCTGTTCACATAGAAGTAAATTATTTGATGAACCAGGAAATACGTGTAGTTCATTTGGATGAAAAGGAAACCCTCATTAAAACTAGATCTTAAAAATTATCTGGATAATTCAGGTGAAAGCAGCCTTTTCTCTCTCCTGAATTATTTAGGTAATTGATTATGTCCATCTGTTCCTCTTCAGAGAACTCAAGGACCAAATGCTTTTTTGGCATCTCCTTTTCTATCCTTCCCTTTTATGTGACAGTACTCCTGTCTGAAGCAGGAGGATCTGTGAATAATCACCCACCAGCTGTCACTGGTTCTGTTTTCACCTGTCCTATTTGCAAATCTGAGCAATCGCAACCTGCCCGGGTGGCATTCCCCAACTGGCCCCCCGAGTACCTAAACGGTTCTTTAATCACAAGATTATCCTATCATCGGCCACTTTAAAAGGTGTGATTAGTCTGCCTTTTGGATATGTGCAGTCTAATTGGTGTGCAGATAGAATTTTATTTGTGGAGAGAGCTTATTTCAGGGCTGCTTGTCTTGACACATGGAAATTCAGGAACCTAAATTCTGGCCAGAATAGTTATTTGTTGTTAAGTGGTAACTCCAGTCTCACCACAGCTGTTTTTTTGCCTGCTGGCTTTGGTCTGATTCCACATGATGGT
Source organism: Pipistrellus hanaki (assembly GCF_964339955.1). NCBI lineage: Eukaryota > Metazoa > Chordata > Mammalia > Chiroptera > Vespertilionidae > Pipistrellus > Pipistrellus hanaki. The sequence continues at coordinate 52,557,199 of NC_140503.1, read as the reverse complement.
GGAGCACTTTAATTCAAGAGAGCAAATGGGAAAGGGTCAGGATCTGGTTCCTGGAAATGGCCTGAGCCCCACCAGGGCACCCGCACAAGCTGAGTGCTAAGACCCCAGTGCAAATACGGGAGCTCCAATCCCTAGCTGAAATACATATATGGATGCAATGTTAAAAAGAAAGTGGGGGAACAAAAGGGAACATCTGTAATACTTTCCACAATAATGATTATTTTTAAAAAGTGTTCCTTTTGATGTAATTTAATTTTGTAGCCAAAACTATAAATAAGCTGTGTAGTTGATATGTAAATAGAAGATCTCTAAACTTGATATCCCAACCCTTGGGTTATCCCCTCTGATAATTATTAGGTTCATGGCATTAGATAAACCACGTAGGTTTTCTGAGCCAGGAGTTCTCCATTTGAGCCTCTCTGGGTTGACATGAGGTTTGAATAGGAACCCGAACACATCCAATGAACTGTAAATAAGCTGCAACATTACATGACAAAGGGGTGCCTGGTTTAGAATAATAACATGCATTGAGCACCTACTATGTGTCAGGCATTGTTATAACTTTTATATCTGGTTACTCATTTAATTGTCATCACAACCCCTGTGAAACAGGTACTGTCATTATTAGTTCCTTTTCAGATATAGACACTAAAGCACAGAGAGGTCAAATAACTTGTCTTAGTTAACCTGGCAGAGAAGATCCTGGCTCTAGAGTTTGAGATCTTAACTCTCCTACTTATATGCCTCTCTAAGAACAGTGGGATTTGTAAGTGGGTCTGGGTCTTTGAGAATTACCAGTCTAGTCCTTATTTTGACTAAATTGGCTGACTGGTTGGTCTTACCAATAACGACCTACTCATTCAGGGAAGTGTGAGGCCTCGATTATGTGGGACCATTGGGCATGGAACTTGTGGGTAATATGAGTGTAGCCACCTGAATCCCCTTCTCCTCCCTCTAGTCTCTCACTCACTCTCCTGGTCCTTCCAGGAAGCTGTTGTGAAATTATGGCAGGATGTGTAAGAGATGGAGGAATAGTTGAGGAACAGTTCCTCCTTGAATTTGTCCTTTCCTCCTCATTTTCAGGATTCAGCCACAATTATTGTCCCCTAGGGGAGCAAGAATCTGCATATCTTCCTGTACTCTACCTGTGATACCTACCACATTCCTTTTGTCTTCAAGACTTCAGGGGGGATTCTTCCTGATCAAATCCATGTTTGCCTTTTAGGGGCTGATCAACTCAAATCCAGGAGGTCCAGTGATTGATTCCCTGGACATTTTTTTTTTTTTTTGAAAAGATGAATCATCAGGAATTTTGAACATATGTCTCTTCAACCCATTCTACCTTGCTACATGCTGTATGTGAAATTTCACAGGATAAATCATGAGATCTTGGCAAGATTCTGCTTGTTTGTCAATGAATTTTGATTTGGCTTTAGAGCCATGGGAAGTGCAAATATAATTAGGTTTGAAAATTATTCAAGAAACATTTTAATGTTCCCACGAGATTGCTCTGCTAACCTATATGGATTTCTTTTCCCTATCAGAATTTAAGCACTTCAGGATGGTTTTTGATTAGGAAAAAAGATGTCTTTTAGATTTAGACCATTTGGAAATGGACATAAATTATTGGATAGTTGCTCATATTTGCTTAATGCTTTGGAGAGATATCTGAGATTTTAAATTTCATGTAATGTGACATCTGAAAACTTATCTTGATTTTCTTTATCAAATATTTCTTTATAAAATGTTAATAATAGCTACTATTTATGGGCCACCTTCTTTGTATTATAAACTTTATATAATATCTGCTATTCCTCCCAGCCATCTTTGCAAGCTAGAGGTGATAATATTTCACTTTATGCATGATAAAGTTTATTGTACCCTCAGAAAAGTTATGTAACATGCCCAGAGTCACAGACGTGGTAAGCAATGGAGCTGGAATTAAAATCTTAGACATTATAACTCCAACCCCATAGTATCTCAGACCTGCTGTCTCCTCAGAAGGAAGGGAAAGGTTTAGAAATTTAGTCTCACCCCCTCTGTGACATCACTAGTTAGTGACTGATGTCACAGCCTCATCCACAGGTTGAGAACCCCTAGCAGGGTCGCTTAAGACCATCGGAAAACACAGATATTTACATTATGATTCATTAAAAGTAGCAAAATTACAATTATGAAGTACTAACGAAAATAATTTTAAGGTTGGGGGTCACCACAACATGAGGAACTGTACTAAAGGGTCGCAGCATTAGAAAGGTTGAGAACCACTGCTCTAAGTGTTGGTAATACCACCAATACAATGATAACAAATATTCACATTGCACCTGTTGTGCTAAGCACTTTATATACATGATCTGATTTAGTCCAAAGAACAAACTAGGCAGTAGATACAGGTGAGGAAACTGGGACTTAGAGGGATTAAGTGGCCTCTGGTCACATGTTACATGAATGTAAAGCTATTGTCTGTCTTCATTACTGAGATATTTCAATGCTATACCCTCTCTGTTGTAATTACTTCAGGAATAAATTAACCTATAGGTCTAAATAAGAAATTCAGGTTTATGGCCATGAGACCTACAATCTGGTCTTGTTCAGGTTGCTGGGGGTGTGGCTCCTTTCTTGGATTGGGACCCAGCTCCCTCTCTCAAATAAGGGGCATGCAGCCCTGGGGGCATGGTCTGTGGGCTCAGAATTACATGAAAAACCCTTTCTTTTTATATTAAGACCGATGTGGAAATAGTATGGACACAGATGCTGAATGCATATACATATTAAAGAACAAACAGGAGACTTCAACAACATTTTGGGCTTTGGGGTTCTGTTTATGAATCCCCTAGGGACACAACCTTATTGGCTAATGCTATGAGGGGCACTTTGGTGGAGAAGTTTTGGAAATCCTGACTCAGCCAGTATACAAAGTCTGTTCCATGCTCTGGCAAATGATGAATGCAAAGATCACTGAGCTACAATTGCTTTTTGCAACTCATTCCAGCAAGAAGCTGTTGGCCATTGATTAGCAATGGGCACATTTTTCACCAAAGGCTTTGCCCTCCCCTTGCTCTGCTAATCCTGTTTGCAAGCATTTCCCCATAGAGATCGCTACTTCCTAATAATGAATAAGCTCGCACTTGTGAGTTCAGACTGGCAAATTGCCACCAGACATTTATTAGCTCTGGATTAATGGATCAAGACTCAAACTTTCTAGTTAAAAGAACAAGACAAGCCCTCAGGATTCAAGACTCTTAAAAAAAAATCCCCATTCACTTGGCATTACTGCTTTTTGCAGTCCTGGCAGTTAGTTTTCCCCCCTCTTTCCCTCCCTTGTAGAGTTTGATTTGTAAATAAAGTTGTGAAAAAGAGTTATTTTTCAAGCATTTTTGGAACAAGGAAAATTGTCAAGCCAGGAAAGTGTTCACATTATAGTTTTGAGAATTTTGAACAGGGCTGGTGTTCTGGCAGAAGTTATTGCTTAGTGGGTGGGATAATGGACTATATCAGGGGACTAATATGGCTGCTGCATATGAGCTTTAAAGGGCAGGAGGAGTCAAGGTGGTCAGCCTGGAGAAGAAAAGACTCCAGCGGCTATGTTGATTGTCTGAGGATTGCAGGCAGACTGACCTGCGGGAAGAAAGACATTCATTCTTAGCATTCCAGACAGCTGAACAGGGACCACTGGGTGGGAACCTTGGGAGACAGATTTTGATTCAAAAAGAGGATAGAGTTTCTAGAATAGTCAAAGAAGCTCACAGCTATAAGGGCTGCTTTGGGAAGCATTAGATCTTTATTCCAAGAGGAAAGGAGAGAAAAGGGGAAGGTTGCTTAAGAGAACACATACTATGAACTGGGACTTTCCCTGATTAACTCTTTTTATCTTCTCAGCACCACTACACAAATCTTTCACTCTCATTGTAAACAGAAGGGAAGAGTCTAAGAGCTGTGGTAGAGAGAAGACTGATGAGAGGGAGAAGCAGATTCACTGGGAGAGGAAGCTGGATGGTGGAGTGGGAGGGTGACCACGTGGCATTTCAGGTTTTTAAAATGAACAGATTAGCTAAAAGGTTTAAATGATGATATTTAAACTTTCCCATTGGCAGCTTAAATGACATAGAATTGAAGGTAGTTCAAATTGGAGTGATCAAATAACTGTGAGCCAGGGTCATCTATGTGGATGCTGAAGCCATCAGAAAGATGCAGAGAATTATGAGAACAGAGCTAAAGTCATATGGGAGAAAAAAAAAAATCACCATCCTAAAGCTTCCAGAATGGAGGCAAAAGAGTGGATAGTGTTGGCTTTAGAAGAAGAGAGATTATTGATATTTTGGCGAGAAACAATGATCTGAAAGCTGCCTCAGCAGTTCAATAATCTGTCTCCTTCCCACTAATACCCTAAACATTAATCACTGATATCCTAAACATTACTAATTGTTTAAATATGCAGAACTATTATATTTAGACTCAGTGTAGCCACGGATCTGCATTCTGATTGGGTAGACACATATTCATAAAGCAATATGGGAGTCTTCGGTTTGAAGAACCTTTTGTATTTTTTTACTTGAAAGAATTAGCCAACGGTGAGGTAGAGGGCATTGGAAATAAGGATGCCTCAAAGATTTCATTGGAGGGAAGTGGCAATACCACCCAGGAAGTGATTGCCAAGATGTGTTCAGAGGGTGGCCAATGAGTTTCCTGGAGCTGGTGAGTAGCATTGTCTGAAGGAGGGCCTTGAACCCTATTCAAATGAAGCTGAGAAATTTAAATTTAACCCTGATGCTGTGGTCATGGTCCCCAACGGAGGGGAAAAAAAAGATGGAAAGATCTTAGTCAAAGGATAATTGCTCATTAAAGTGCAATTGAAAGGAAAATTCATATTCTCTCAGTGTTTCAGCTACTATAATACTTTCTAGCAGATGACTTTCAAATGTGTATTGTTAATGCCCACATTTCCCTCTCAACCTTCACTACCTGTTTCAATGATGCCTACATTGCCAAGTCAAATGCCAACATTGTTATTATTCTTTCTTATAACACTCCTTCCATAGTTACATTATCCTCAGTGGCCCTGTTACGTTCTGATACTCTTTAAGAATGAATCATCTGAGGTTATCCCCAAACTCTCTCTTCCTGGTTTTGACATTTAATGGTTGATTATTGCATGTCAAGTGCTGTGTTGAGGAAATCAAGTTGAATGAGTCTTGGTACCTGGCCTAGAGGAGCTGCTAAGTCACCCAGAAGAAATAGTGTGGAAGGCACTCTTGGTTTTGGTGACAGAAACGTCTGGGGAGTGGCACCTGGCAGCCTGAGGTGAGGGAGGCAAGAAAGGTCATCTGAAGCTGACATCCAGAGCAAGGGTGAGGAGTTGGATGGAGCAAAAAGGGGAGAAAGGAGGATCATTTCAAAAAAAGAGAAACATACATACAAAGCACAGAGATGAGAACAGTGACTACTTTTGGAGCATCAGGTAAAGTAAGGAGTGTTTGGAAATGAGGCTAGTTGGTTAGCCCCCATCCAGAGATTCCTAGTCTGATAATTTCTACCCATTTCCCAGATATTATCTTAACAGAGCTGAATTATCTTATCAATTAGGCTACCCAGAAACACACATTTATTTAAGCTTAATTCTTTTTTTTGTTTTGTTTTAAAAATACATTTTATTGATTTTTTACAGAGAGGAAGGGAGGGAGATAGAGAGCCAGAAACATCGATGAGAGAGAAACATCAACCAGCCGCCTCCTGCACATCCCCCACCTGGGGATGTGCCCGCAGCCAACGTACATGCCCTTGACCGGAATCGAACCCGGGACCTTTTAGTCCGCAGACCGACGCTCTACCACTGAGCCAAACCGGTTTCGGCTTAAGCTTAATTCTTATAATACCAAATAATGTCATTGAAAGAGTCCCAGATCTGTTTTGAATTACATATAACTTCCTATTATTGTTTTAAGATACTTTTGCTGAAAATGCCTCCTCTCCCCACTCTGTGCATTATCTAGTTGTTAGCACGATTCCAGGTTGTGCGGGGTGAGGACTTTGATGAGGTCACCTTTTTGTTCTGGCTACTACACTTGCTGCACCACTACCCAGCTCTCACCCAGGACATTGATTGTCCCTCCTGCTGGCAAACCATGCCCATACCTTTTTTCCATTCCCATAGAAGCTTCTGCCTGGAGTTGATTTCTGCTCTTAGATTTTATTTTGAAGATTTGTTTATTTTTAGTTTTAATTTTTGTTAATCCTTATTGGAGGATATATTTTCCATTCATTTTTAGAGCAAGTAGAAGGGAGGGAGGGAGAGGAAAAAGAGAAAGAGAGAAACATCAATGTGAAAGAGGCACATCAACTGGTTGCTTCCTGCATGTGCCCTGACCTGGGTTGGGATTGAACCTGCAAACCAGGTATGTGCCCTTGATCCAGAATAGAACCCGAGATCCTTTGGTGGGCAGGTCAATCCTCTAATCACTGAGCAACACTGGCCAGGACTGAAGATTTACTTTTTAAAAATCCAAAAGAGCTCTGGCTCGGTTGGAGTTTTGAGTTTGATTCCTAGTTGGGGTGCCTATGGGAGGCAACTGATTAATATTCTCTCACATCAGTGTTTCTCTCTCCTTTCCTCTCTTTCTAAATATCAATGAAAGCATGTCCTCAGGGAGGATTAAAAAATCCAAAAGAAATATTATTTCTATGCCTTTTAAACTGCAGAAAAATATTTATAATATTCAATGATGTTTATATAATAGTCACATAGAATATCTTTTAGAAAAATGTTTCTCTTGATTAAGTGGGATACTTTCTTTTATCAGATAATGAGAGCCTTTATTTTTTCTCTTTAGTTTCTTTCTGGAAGCTGAGAGCTAACTTTGTTGTTTAACTGTAGTAACTATATTAGGCAGATTTTTAGCTCACTATGGTATATAGATCTTGTTACACATGAGGCTACTCGGCTGACTACCTCAAGTAATGAACTTAGCACTGTACAATCCAGGTTGGGGGACCACATGCCAGAATTTTTTTATTCCATATTTTATACTTAAATGCCTTCACTGAAAAGGACAGAGAGGGTAATAACAGCTCAAGTAGAAAGCAGTGGAGTGGAGATTTAAACCCACACAATATGGCTCCCTAGTCCTTTCTCTTAACTTTTATGCCACCCTGCTTTCCCAGGTGATCAAAGAGAAGGATCTAAAAGGATTAATGAGATGGAATGAAGACCACAGAAAGCAATTCTGTATTAGGGTATATATTTGAGCAAAAGTTTAAAAATATACTCTGATTCCCACCCTTTATCCTATATATTTAATGCTGTTAATCAAGTACCAGTCTTATATAGTGCTCCCCAGGGTCATATTTAGAATGTCTATATCATAGGTGGAATGCTCTGCTTTTGCAGAAAAATGAGAAAATTGACTAGATACTTTCTGGCAGATGATTTTCAAATATGTTCGTTAATACTCATACTTCCCTCTCAACCTTCACTAGCTTCACCTCTCACCCTATGTGTTACATTCTAAAATCCTTCATAAGTCAAGGCATTGATAATGCATTTTCCACATTATTTCATTCAGTTAGCTCAGCAAATGTTTCTTGAGAACTTTCTACATGCCAGGCAATATTAATGACACTCAGGGGTGCGGCAGTGAACAAAACTAACAAATATATCTGCCTGCATGGAGGTTAGACTGTATGGACTCAGGTAATAAATATTTAAGTACAACAAATGAAAATATGTAGCATATTAGAAGGAGGTAAATGATGTGAATACTGAAGTGGTCAGAGTAAACTTTATTCGGAAGGTGACATTGTGTAAAGACTTGAAGGAGGTGTGGGAGTAAATTGAGTATGTGGATATTTGGGCAAGGAACATGTCAGGTAGAGGGAACAACTAGTGCAAAGGCCCTGGGGTAGAAGCATGCCTGATGTGTTTGAGGGATAGCAAGGAGGTCAGTGTGGCTATAGCAAAGTAAATGAGGGGGCAGTGGTAGGGGATGAGATCAGAGAGGTAATTGGGCCCAGGTCATTCAGGATCTTGAAAGCCATTTTAAGGACAATTTTTACTCTGAGAGAAATTGGAGTCATTAGAGGGTTTGGAGCAGAAAAGTGACATAATCTCTTTCTAGTTGCTGTGTTGTGAAGAGACTGTTGGGGTCAAGAAGAGAAGCAGTTAGATGATTATTAGAGTAATTCAGGAGAGATGATAGTGGCTCCCACAGTGAGGTGTTAGAAGTAACCATATTCTGGATTTACTGTGAAGTCCATAGAATTTTCTGACAAACTGGATGTGGAATGTTAGAGAAAAAGAGGAGTCAAGAATGATTGCAAAGGGGGGAATACAGTCAACATTGACTAGGGTGGAGAACTACCTAGGGTTTGCTTTTGGACATTTTGATTTTGAAATATCTATTAGAACTAGTAGACAGCTGGTCACTGAGTCTGGAATTCAGAAGAGGTATGATAGTTGTTGGCAAATAGTAGGTGAATAATGGGATTTGATAATTTCAATAAGGAAGTATGGGGAGGGGATAAAGAATATAAAAGAACCAGTTCCTTTAGCATTAAAAGTTTGTGGAGAACTGAGAAGGAGCACCAGTTAACAGGAGGAAAACCAAGAGTTCTGAAAACCAGTTGAGTACAGTGTGTCAAGGAGGAGAAGGTAATTAACTATGTTAAATGCTAGTAATAGATCAAGATGACTACTGGATTTATCAATATGGAAGTTATGGTAACGACAAAATACAAGAAGGAAATATGCATAATGATAACAGGGTTAGGCAAGACTATTTTATTTAATTCTTAATGCATTTTGCAGCATAGCAATGCTATGCTACTTGGAGCCACATTTCTCATGGAAAATACGCTTAGCATTACAATGAACACCTAAGTATTTATTGACTATCTACTGTGTGTTCAACATTCTATGAAGGATTGTTGAGGAGGTTCATGAGTTGTGTCTTATGCTGCACCATACAATGGAGACCGTGGGAGAGAGTTATGGCTTAGTTGAAAAGGAAAGAAACAAGAATGTGAACTATTATCAGTGGAGAAACAGGAACTTAGCCTCAGCTCTCCCAGATGTGAAGAGCAATGCATCTGGGAAGATGAGCAAAACTAAAAATGTATTTCCCCCACATTCTTATTGTGTACTTATCCTTCCAGGGAAACATATTTGAACAGTGAGTGAACAAGCTCATGGAGGTCTTCTTGGTAGAGTAGGTCATAGCTGGCCAATTGTGTTTTCTTGGTGTGGTTAAGACTATGGCTAGGGGTGGAGCAGTGGTGGGAAAATCAGAAGATAGACCAGGACAGGAAAGTAGAAAAGACACACAATGGAGGTAGATATCCATGTAGTTTTTCAGCAGGAGATATTCTAGGGGGAAGTACAGGCATTTTAGGCCATGTCAGGAAGCTCTGATATAAGGCAAAAGCAAACATTTCTGAAAAAAACTGAAAAGATAATAGTGGGATATTGAACACTTAGGTAGCAGCCACTACAACTAAGTATTTTGATTTTTTTAATGCATTTATACTGATGTCATTAATCCTATGAGGAAGGTATTGTTAATATTCCTATTTTTAGATGAGGGATCTAAGGGATCAAGTGACTTGTCCAAGGTCACAGGACTATTAAGGGTAGAGTCAAAATTCAAACCCAGGTAATCTGGAGCATTACCACAATACGATATTGCTTTCCAAAAAGCTGTGTTTTAGCCAAAGTATCTCCCCAAATACCCTGGTAATATTATTTGAATACTAGAGGCATGGTGCACAAAATTTTTGCACTCAAGTGGAGGGGGCGTTCCTCAGCCCGGATTGTGAAAGGGCGCAGCCAGGCCCAGGGACCCCAACTGGTGCACAATTGGGCCCAGGAGGGATGCTGGAGGTTGGCCAGCCAGGGAGGGACCAAGGGAAGGCTCCAGGGCATGTCCAGCTCATTTTGCTCAGTCCCGATCGGCTGGGCCCAGCAGCAAGCTAACCTACTTGATGGAGTGTCTGCCCCTTGGTGGTCCATGCATGTCATAATGAGCGATTGAGCAGCCTTAGCATATCATTAGCATTATGCTTTGATTGCTTGAATGGCTGACCAGATGACTGGAGATTTAGCATATTAAGCTTTTATTATATAGGATTCTAATATATTGTAACTCTTTTTGTAAAAGGAGGAAAAGAGGTCAAGTGCATCACCACAGGTCACATAGTGGATTAGGAGGTAGAGTGGATGTGTGAGCCAGTTTTGTGATGGACTTCCATGACAATGGGCTGCTTCTAGCAGGAGAAGAACTGATTTTGGAGCTTCAGGTAGGGGCGGACCTGCAGATGACCCTGTCTACAAAGATTAGTGGTCAAGTGTGAAGACAGAGCCTTTACAATCAGACTGAACTGGACAAGAGTCCCTAGCTGCCCCTTCTTAAAGGCTTGCCCTTGGACACTTGAACTTCCTTGGGCCTCCAGGAACATCTCTTGAAAATGAGAATAAGCTATCCACATCATAAGGTTTAATTTTAAGAGGACATAGTGAAAATGTGCATAGTGAAAATTTCCTCAGTGGTGGATATTCTTATTTTATATCCAAATTGGCCCTGTAGTTCTGTAGACGTGACTACAGCATCCAAATTCCATACAATATCAAAGTCTTAGGATAAAGCCCATAGAGTTCTCTGAAATAGCTTTCTTTGTAACTGAACTTGATGTGGTAATTCACATGGACTTTCTGTGTTTTGTGTTCAATAATTTCAAATGCTAAGAATGGAAACAAATACCATATTTTCTAATAAAGGAAAAGATAAAAGAAGCCCATGGGTTGTTTTGCTTTTCTGAAGACCTGTTGTGATTTTCAAAATATAGCAAATCATTTGCTGTGGGAAATTCCAAAATGAAATTGAAATGATTAGTTGAGGACTCAGTGAGTTAAATACAAATTGATTGTTTTTGTAACCAGTCTCTAATTGATGGAAAATCATGGGTTTTGGTAGTGTAGGGGAAGATGATATCCCTAGCACTAAGCAGTGTTAATTTGGTCTTTGTGGGAGACTGGGGAATTGGTAATTCCATAGAGAAGGTATGATCTGGAAGCCATGATGTTGTTGCACTGGAGTTAGTTTGGACAAATGTGAGATTTATGGAAGGAGCTACTGCTACCTTCTTTTAAAGGGTAAGTAGAAGACTGTGTTCTTCTCCTGCCACAATATTTATTAGGAGAGTCTGTTGTGCTATCCTCAAATAAAAATGTTGACTCAAAGCTTTGGCATAAAGATTAGCGGCGTGGAAGTTTGCATGCTATGATAGCTTCAGGAGCTTAGGAAAGTCACTTTACTTCCACAAACCTCAGTTTCCTCATATGTAAAAGTGGTGTTATGTGTACTTGTTGAAGCCTTATGACAACCCAAACACAGAAATACATTTTTCACCTCCATTTTAGTAATTTCAATTTGAAATTTGACATCCTTCCCTGCAGCATATTTAGCTACAAGGGACTCTATGGGAAACAGAATTGCTTAATCAGAAAGGATTCTAGGGGCCACAAGGGATCACATTTTCCTATTTTAATGTCAATACCTTCATCTTCACTTTAATGCTTGTAGTGGAAGTGCCTTAGCAAGATCCAGTCCTTTGCATTTTTGTTTTGCTATTTATGCTGAGACAGTTGATCTTTGATTTAATGTGCATTTGAATAATGACCATAGTGCCATTTCTTTTCGATGTGTACCTTTTATATAATCAACAAATAAGTTTAATTTTAAACATTGTAGCTTACATCTCAAATGCTGTTAGCTTCCCTCTGCAGTTAAAGTGCTTACATTTTAATTTACAAATTGAGAACTCTAGTTCTCTTAATTAATACATAGATTTGGTGACATGTATTCCATTTTCCACATTGAAATCTTTTAAACCAGAAACTGGGAGACCAAAAGGCCTTGTTTATTATAATTATTTCTATAACTAACATCTTAATTATCATGAGCATATTTTGAGCCTTATACTCAAAGCCATAAGTATATTTTGAGCATCCAATAATTCACATATGTTATCAAATATCTATCGATAATCCCTGGCAGGGTAGATCAGTTGGTTAGAGCATAATTCCAATATGCCAAAGTTGCAGGTTCGATCCCTGGTCAGGGCACATGCAAGAATCAACCAATGAATTTATTAAATAAGTGGAACTATAAATCAATGTTTCTCTCTCTCCCTCCACCCTGTCTCTAAAGTCAATTTAAAAAAATCTTTTAAAAAAGTGTCTATTGATAAATGGTTAGAATCTGGAGCTTATAAGAATAAGCAATAATAGTATAATAATAATAGTAAAGGTGAAGCTAACACTGGTTGAATGGCATTGTGCTAAGTGTTCTATACAAATTATCTAGTTTAATTTAATCCCCATAATGATCCTCTGAGATTGTTATTGCCTCTATTTTACAATGGAGAAAGCTGAGGCTCAGAGAGGTAATGAGATGTGTCCAGGTTCACACACATCTATATGCACGTGGGCCTGGCTTGAAATACAAGCTATTGTTTCCTGTTCTCAGCAACAACCCTCCCAGGAGATTCCCGGTCCATTTGTAATCCCTGCTAACTTGCCCTGACTCTCTCTCTTGTGTGTCTCTGATCCCTCCTTCATACATCCCCATAGTATTTGTCCTTCCTCCCTTCCATGTGTATTATAAACTCTAATCCTTCCTCTTACTCTGTCTTAGAGGAATTTTTGATTCCCAAAACTATTTCAGCTCTAGGTTGGTGGTTCTGAAAAAGAGTTTGAACTACTCCTAGGACATCACTTACAGGCAAGAGGGCATTTTCCACCCAACTGATTAGTGTTTAAATATTTTGACTGCTCTTTTTCCTCTGGCAAGCCCTTTACTTCCTCTCTCCCCTAACCATTATCTCCTTCATCTCTGTTCTCAGGAAGAGTCTTGCCTTGTGTTTCTCATATGTCCTTCCTCTTACTGACTTCTCACCTGGAAAGCACTTCCTCTCCCTCTCTAACTATTAAAATTATATTTATTTTTCAGGCTCTGCCTGAAATATCAATATCTTCTAAAGTTTTTCTGTTTCTCCATTGGGAGCCCTTTCCTTCAAATCCTATGGTACTTTGCCTACATCCTGTATCTTATAATAGTAGTAGTGATGATGGTGATAAGGATTAGAAGGAGGAGGAGGAAGAAGAGCAATGATGAAGGAGGGGGAGAGGAGAAGAAGATAAAGATGAAGACAAAGAAGAAAGAAGAGGAGTAGTGGGAGGAAGAAGAAACCTGTGACATGCCATGTGCTTTACATATAATATCTCAATAAATCCTCAAAATGACCCTAGAGGTTATATGATGTTATCACCTTTTACAGATGAGAACACTGAGGCTTAGAAAGATCATGTGCATATCCATATGCTATTCCAATTAGGAGGTGGTCTCCTCTGTCTACTGGGTTATCTTTACTAACCGGTCTCTCAACACCTTTCACAGTGCCCTGCATCCAGTGGGTTCTCAATGATTACTTTTTGATTGAGTACAACAGGTAACTAACCAATTAATTAACAAGTGCTATACTCACATTACCTATACACAGGGGCTGCTTTTCCATGTTTTCTGTCCCTTCTCCTGACCTTTCTCTTTGGACTGTCATGTGTGGCAGAGATGTTGTCACATGGCCACCCAGGAAAGCTCCCTGCTCTCTTGCTTTGACTGAGGCTGTGTGACTACCTTCTCCTGATCAAATACAGGTGGGTATGACATGCATCATTCCAGGCCTGGTCTTTAAACCTCAACCAGATTGTTCCTGTTCTTCCTCTTCCTAAATGTAGAGCATCTAACAAAGAATCCCGAGTTCTAGACAGAAAGAGAGCCTGGATCCCTGTCGAATTAAATCAACCGACCTGCATTAGATTAGGCATGAAAAAGACATGTTATTTTATTATGGTAAGCAGTTGAGATTTGGGGATTGCTATAGCAGCTAACATCACTTATTTCTGATCAATTCGTGTGATGTGGAGTCCAGGCATGTACGAAAACAAGTCTGTCCTATGGTTTTGAATGAAGCCTCCTAGGCTGGGTGTCAGTATTTTTGAGGCAGCAGTCAACTTAACATGGCCCTGCAAGGACAATCCATCTTATTATCTCAGATTCCGGAATTAAGGAAGAGGTCCAATTGAGGCATTTTTTCCAAATGCCCTATCTAGTGATATAAAAAATTTTATATAAAGCAATGGCAACAAAACAACAATGGCAAAAAATAGCAACAAAAATTTATGAAGGATTTTTTTTTTCCTTTTTCACCATTGTCCTGTCTTCCCAAATTAGATCTTTTTGTTTCCAAACTGTTTATGATGCTGGAAAATTCTCTATGGCTTTCCTGGATGGCTCCAATATCTAAAGATGTCCCTCACCTCTGGATTTATTACTGGGCTTCTCTGAGTGGGGTCAGAGGTCATCCTCAGCCCTATATTCTGAACCTCCTCCTTCTCTTATGTGCTCCATAACTCTCCTTTGCCATTTATTGACATTTGAGACAATTGATCTATGACTGCCTTTCTCTCCCCTTCTCCTCCCCTGTATCCATGCCTTGGTTTCTAGGGACAGCAGGAATATATTATTTCAAGAGTGAAAACAGGGCCAATTTATTTAAATGCTATGAGCAAATTATGGATAGAATTTTGCACAGGTTGACATCACATTTAAGTCTTAAGTTTCAACATAGCACTGAACACATTATTTGGATTCCAGATCCACCAGAATGAATCGAAGATTCCCATGGTGCTACGCTCTAAATCTTGGCTTGTCTGGTCATTGTCTCACGTGTCCTGTGAGGTAGGCGTCATCTCCATGTTAGGAGGGACCAAGACTCAGTGATGATCACAGTGAGGATAGAATTGGAAATGAGGCCAAGTGTTCTGGCGCTTTCCCCCTGGACCACCGCAAGCTCCCCTCTTTATAAAGGACTTATTTCTATAAAACTGTAATTTATATAGAGCAAAAATTAGGAAATGCTTCGAAAAAAAACATACAGACCGGATCCGAAATTTTTCAGTTTAGAAAATCAGTTTGGCCTCACTGCCAGGAGGATGTGTAGTCACTGCTCAAGGTGGTGGTGGGAAGAGACTTCTGACAGATGCTGATCCTGCTTATCAAAAGTCACAATGCTGGTCAGCTCTCTGATAGACCAGAAAGGCTGCTGAGGACTCGTGAATTTGAGAGGCTTTGGTTTCTTTATTCTTATTTTCAACCTTGCATTCTATAAAATGACTTAGAATACTGACTTTAAAAATCAGCTGCTAGGCTTTAGGGAGGTGTGACAATACTGGGAACGGAATAGCCTTGCTCTGTGGTTACTAAACTCTGATCTTTGGAAGGACGCTTGACCAACATGCATTCTCTATTGGTGCAGAAAAATAAGAAAATAAGAACAACTGTGCATTTTCTTAATAGACTATTTTCATTCAGTTTAAAAGGCCTTTATTCCAAGATTATATATATAATATATACATCATACATTTGTATATTTTTTTCTAATTTTTGATGGTAAAATGGTTGAGAAAATAGAATTTTCTTTTATAATTCTTAATTGGTAAAATTAAAAGTTAGAAACCTTATGTTCTTCCTTAAATTTAACAGATATTTAAAAATATATAAAATAGTCAATCAAAAGTTTAGAAACTACTGGTTTAGCAGGTATTTTTCCAGACATAGTAATCACTGTCATTTGGCGGGGAGGGGGAAGACTGTCCTTTTGATATGTTATCAGTCTTGGGCAATCAGTCTTTATTTTTTTTATCTGAGCAAAGTAAAAATTTTATCTTCACCTTCATATCAATCAATTTGTCTGTGAAAGAGCTTTGGTCTGCATTGGCTATGGGGATTGAGATCTGTCTCTTTGTGTGTGTGCTTTAGGGAGCAGGGTTGACCTTTTAAGGTGAGGCTAAGGAACTGACTTGAGCAGTCCAGGTTTTCTGACACACAGAAATAAATAAACTTGCTTACCTTCAGCCACTGTGATATTGGATATATTTTATTTTTATACCTAATGCAGTAGTGTTAGTAAAGTCATTGAATAAATTATTATGAGACAAGAAAGGAAGGTGTAGACTCTCTACTACATTAATAAATATCTTTCATTGATAGATTGGATCAGATATACCAGTAGTTATATCTTTGTCTATTTTTTTAAAAATTAGGACTTAGTCTTGAGAATTGGTAGGGCCAAGTAAGAAAATCACCGGTATTGATTGTTGCAAATCTGAATATACAGTAGAGTTGCGGAACTGGATTCCATGATCACTCATTGTTAAAATAAAACATCACCAACATACACTTCTTTAAGGCTCACTGTGGTTCTTCTTTGTGACATACGGGAACAATTGGGAGCATTTTGGTCTTTATTTATTGGGGCTGCATAATCTAATTATCTCTCATTAGTCCAGAGCTGATTATTTCATTTATCTTTGTAAATGTGACAACAAAAGGCTCACTTTAATTAAGCAGATCAGCAATTAGCTCTTGTTTTATAGGAGTTTTAAACATCCCTGTACTAATAGCAGGGAGCATGATTATAATCGGAAGCCCAGGGAAGAATGGTGGCAGAAGACAGTTTGATTTAGAGCCCCATTTAAGTGAAAGCTGTGTAGGCAAAGTGGCTCTCCAAAGACAAAGGTCCAGAAAGGACTGGCCAGACCAGAAGACAGACGTGAGAGGCCCAGGGGAAGACCTTCTCACCTCCATTATGACCTAAACAGTGACTTCATTTCTTTTTGCAAAAAATTGTTATTGTTTACAAATTGCCTACTATGCTCCAGGCATTGCATCTATGACTTTAACTATATTTATCTTTTGAAACTGCCCTGAAGTGGGTATTATTAACATATCCCCATTTTACAGATGAGCTAACTGAGGTTTAGAGAGGTTAAGTCACTTGTCCATGTTTACACAGCTAAGGATTAGAATTCTTATTTGATTTTGTACTCTAAAATTTCTTTTTCTCTCCTCCATCTTCCATCTTGCTTCTTCCTTCCTCTTTCTTCTCCCTTCCTTTTCCCTTTTTTTTTTAAATATATATTTTATTGTTTTTGTACAGAGAGGAAGGGAGAGAGATAGAGAGCTATAATAGAAACATCGATGAGATAGAGTCACCGATCAGCTGCCTCTTGCACACCCCCCACTGGGGATATGCCCGCAACCAAGGTACATGCCCTTGACCGGAATCGAACCCGGGTCCCTTCAGTCCCCAAGCCGACGCTCTATCCATTGAGCCAAACCGGTTTCGGCCCCTCTCTTTTTTCTTGATATGCAAGGCACTATGCACTGGGCTGGGGATCTCCTATCTAGTAAGATGAGCAAAACTTGGCCAGGACCTTTGAGAAACTCACAGTGTATTGGAGAAAAAGACTTAAACTAACCATTGCAATGCCTGAGACAGTGCTAGGACAGGGCTGGATAGACCTTTCCATGCAGGCAGAAACATTGTTAAGAAAAGGACTCCTGCACCTGAAGTCATATTTATTGGTACCAGGGGTTTGGTATGTAGATGGGGTGAAGCTATAAGCAAGTCTTCTGTCTGTAATTGACAGGTCTTGTGGGAGAGAGAGAGAGAGAGAGAGAGAGAGAGAGAGAGAGAGAGAGAGAGAGAGAGAGAGAGAGAGAAATTTGAAAGATATTAGTAAAAAGTAAGCAAGTGTAATTGTTACTCTTCTTCCCCACTAAAAACCATGGAGAAAAGGTGATAGTGGGGAATGGGGTGTGGTGTTGGGGTCATGGATATTTACCAGTCTAAAGGATTAATAGGGTTTGAAGTAGGGTCAGGGGGAACCATTCTGACATGCTGTGAGTGCCCACTGGGCCCTTATTTGTCTGCCCAAGGAAGACAAATGACCAAAACAGCAAGGTCTAATTCAAGGTAGATTTTGCTTGGGGAGCCTCACGCTCTGGGTGCTCCTTATCAATTGAGTAGTTTTATCAATTTAAAGGCAGAGATTTGGGGACATCAGAGAGAAAAGAGTTAGTGACATGAAAGAGATTTAAGATGCTGGCTGGAGAGGGCATAATTGAAGGCACAAGGCTGTGAAGTCACAAAATGTCATGGTTTGAAGGGATCTCCTATCTAGTACACAAATGTCTATAAAAATTTCCCAAAAAATAGTCACATGAGAGCTGGGAGCAAATGGAGTCAAGGGACAGGGAGCAGCATTCATTCTGATGTGGAGAAGGAAGAGCTCTCCTCTGAGAAAGGGTGGTGGTTGAGAGGTAGGAATCTAGGAAGAAGTTATTTTGAAATAGGGAATATTAGGGCTTTCATATGAAGAAGTAGAAGTTTTACCTCTCTTCTCTCCAATTGTATTTCTCTTCCCTCTTCTACACAAGGAATTTGAATGGTGTGGGGGATATACTACTTTCACTTGCTCCACTTCACTGCTAACACTATGCATAATATAAATTAGCTCCCTGGCAACAGCTAAACCAATGATGCTTACATTCTGAAACTGCAACTTAAAGGAAAGAAATTACTAATTGCAAATACTTTTCAGTTTCTTAAAAAACAGTTTTCTTACTCTGTCTTTCAGAAAAGGGAAAATTGTTAGCTTCTCACAAAATAGTATTTCTTCCTAAGTGTGACAATTAACAGAGCTAATTGCACACACACACACACACAAACACACACACTGAGTGGTCAGATTATTATGATCTTTGAATGCATAATAATCTGGCCACTCAATATATATATACACACACACACACACACACATACACACACACACACACGATATTGTATATATTATATATAATATTACATAATATCATATATATATATATATATATATATATATATATATATATATATATATCCAGATTATTATTATACATATATTAGAGGCCTGGTGCATGAATTTATTAATAGGTGGGGTCCGGCCAGCCTGCCTGGTGGTTGCACTCCTGGTTGAGGGGACAATTTGCATATTAACCTTTTATTATATAGGATATACACTGAGTGGCCAGATTATTATACATTCAGATATCATAATAATCTGGCCACTCAATATATGTTTATATTATACACACATATGCATATATATTTATCCTACCAAATAAAAGAGTAATATGCAAATTAACCATCTCTCTACTCCACCAGCCATGCCCACCAGCCACGCTCATAGCCAATCAGAACGAGTATGCAAATAAACCCAACCAAGATGGCTACAGCCACAGAGAGCAGGAGGGAGGCGTTTCCCCAGCAACAGAGGAAGCCAAGCTTTCCACCTGCCCTTGCCAGCCTAAGCCTCCACTCAAGGCTACAAAGTTTCAATTATAGAAGGTAAACAAATCCAAACAGAAACAGCTGCCACCACTGAGCAAGCAGGAGGCTTGGCTCCATTCTAGACTACAAAGTTTCAATTGTAGAAAGTAAATATATCCCAGATACCAGGGCCTACTCTTGGATCACTGGGGGGTGTGGCTGGCCTGCAAACCACCACAGGCCCCTCACTCAGGCCATCTCATGTCCCAAGGGAACCCCCACCCTGATTTGAGACACCCTTCAGGGCCAACCAGCTGGCCTCCACCCGTGCACCAGGCCTCTATCCTATCTATATAATAAAACAGTAATGTGCAGATTGACCATCACTCCAACACACAAGATGGCTGCCCCCATGTGGTCAAAGATCCTGCCCCTATGTGGACACAAGATGGCCATCAGGGGAGGGCAGATGGGAGGGACCAGACCTGCAAGAGAGGGCAGTTGGGGGCGACCAGGCCTGCAGGGGAGGGCAGTTGGGGGTGACCAGGTTGGCAGGAGAGGGAAGTTAGGGGCAATTAGGCTAGCAGGGGAGCAATTAGACATCAATCAGGCTGGCATGGGAGTGGTTCGGGGGTGATAGGGCTGGCAGGCAGAAGCAGTTAAGGGAAATCAGGAAGGCAGGCAAGCGAGCAGTTGGGAACCAGCAGTAGTGGGTTGTGAGAGGGATGTCCCAGATTGGAGAGGGTGCAGGCTGGGCTGAGGGACTCCCCCCCACCCCCCCGCCCTGCCTGTGCATGAATTTTGTGCACCGGGCTTCTAGTAGGTGGTATAAAAGACCGATTGTATATCTCGACAACTCAGTCTACATAAAAGGGATAGAAGAAGATATGTGCACAAGTACATTGAGCACAGAAATCTTCCAGACAGAAGACCAAGCTGGCAGGGTTTACCTGGTGCCTAACTGAGGAGAGTAGGAGTGTGATGTAATGAGAGCAATGTTGATGGGGTAGGTCATCAAGCTGGCAGTGTAAATACTAGTAAATGCCTGCTCTGTGCTAGGAGGTAGATATTTTAGTTTAATCCACACAATGAATCTGTGAAGTCATTCAGAGATTTTAGATGAGGTTCAAAGTGGTTAAGTAACTTGCATGAAGACATCTGGCTTCAAAATGGGGTATGACCTTTAGCACCTTGGGTTTTCTGCTCTCAAGAGTTTTTTTCCTCATCACTGAGCTGCTCAGTGCCTCTGCCCATGCCTGTGGCCTGACCTCCGGGAACCTGGGAACTGACTATAAATGCATGCTGGTGTTTTGTACTTGCTTTTGTTCATTTGGTTACTTCTTGTCTCCAGATTAATTTTTCAGCTTAATTCATTTTGGCTTTGAGGCTTTTTATACACTTATCCTCCCTACCTGGTTGAAGAAATTGTATTCCATTTGGTATTTTCTGACCTTACACTTGGGTGAAGGAATAATAGAGTATTTTACACAGGAATGAATTGTGATGTCATAGGTGAATGTGTGGGAGCTCATAAATCAACAGTGATCCCTGGGGACTAGGAAGGGCCTCCTGGCCCTGGCCAGTGCTCTTTAGACCTCTTTATGCTAATAAAACAGAGATTTCTCTCCGAAGGGCTCCACCTTTGCAAATGACACTCATAATAAGCTTAGAGCAGTGATAGGCTGTTTACCTGCTGGTAATTGATAATTTAGCCAATGTAAAAGGGCTAATGGTCCATCTTCTCCATTTGGAGAATTAAGAAGTAGAATTTTGGCCAAGTAAACTACATGTGTCTGTGGAAGACCTTGGAGAGAGCCATGGACAAGGAATATATTTTTCAAGGGAATTCCTACTAAAACTACGGATATGTGAAGACATGTAGGGTTATTCATGTCTTGATTTTCATATGAGTTACTGAATTTTTGTGAAGGGACTTTGTTATTTGGCCATCTTGGTAAATGGAAAATGGAATAATTTATCAAAATGGAAAATAATAGATTATCCTAATTCCTTGTTCTAGTAATTATGACATGGAACAATGTTGCTAGTGAAAGAATATTTAAAACTTTAAAACTTGCCTATTTTAGTCTACATAGAGTTAGTATGAATATATCATTATAGGGCTTGAGAGGAAAGAGAGGAAAAAAATAAATACTACTTTTCTAAACTAAATGATCACATATAAAGATTTTTAAAAGTGATGATATGTGAATACAATGAAGAATTTTGGAGATGTTAAAATAATAAATAAAAATACTTAGAAATAAGAAAATTTTATGATATGTACATAGTGAAAAAGAGCAGTAAATTGTATGTTCTCTGTTGAGATGTATGTAAAACAAATGTGTATATGGACAGATGATGATGAGAAATATGCAAATATGAAAATAACTGGGAGAATGTGCATTTGTAAATCTAAGGCAAACTATGAGGGATATAAAATTCATTTTGGCCAATGGGACTCAGTGAATATGCTCATTTGTTTTACTACTAGTAAGGCCAATCATATCTTTCTAGTGAAGCATTCTTGGTCTTAATTCATTCTATTGGGTCGGCAACTAAATAATTGCGTATTTTTTTAAAGAAAAAGACAATTTTTTCATGGAACTAAATAACTTTATTCTGTAATGTATTGCCCATTTTTATCAATGACCTTTTGCCATCTTTCAGGCAGCATCATAATCCCACGTTCAAAAAACTTCTGGTTTTTATTAGCAAAAAACTGAATCAGGTACAATTTGACATCATCATCATTATTGAAATTTTTACCATTCAAGGAGTTTTGTAAAGATCGAAACAAAAAGTAATCAGATGGTGCAAGGTCAGGACTATATGGTAGATGTGGCAAAACATCCCAACCAAGCTCCATTAATTTTTGCCGAGTGACCAAAGATGTGTGTGGCCTTGCATTGTCATGATGGAATACAACATCTTTTTGATTTGTCAATTCGGGCCGCTTTTCTTCAACTGCATTGTTTAATTTTGTTAGTTGTTCAATGTAGACATCAGAATTGATCGTTCGGTTGGGTGGTAAGAGTTCAAAGTAGACAATTCCTTTGTAATCCCACCAAACTGATAACAAAACCTTCTTTTGATGAATATCAGCTTTTGATGTTGTTTGAGTTGGTTCACCTGGCCTGCTCCACGATCTTTTCCGCTTGATATTGTTGTAAACAACCCATTTTTCATCGCCAGTTATCAGTCATTTTAAAAATGGATCATTTTCATTACGTTTCTTTAGCAAATCGCAGCTGCTAATGCGTTGCGTTAACTGTGATTCTTTAATTTCGTGAGGAACCCATGTATCGAGTTTTTGAACATAGCCAAGTTGTTTTAAGTGATTTTCAATGCATGTATGTGATACATGAAGCTTCTCTGCAATCTCACGTGTTGTACTGTGACAGTCTGAATTGATTATTGCTTTGATTAGGGCGTCATCAACTTCAACTGGACGACCAGAGCGTTTTTCATCTTTGAGTGAAAAATCACCAGAACGAAATTTGGCAAACCAATTTTGACACTGCCGTTCTTTTAAGGCTTCGTCACCATAAACAGCACATAACTTTTTATGAGCTTGCGATGCGTTTTTCCCTTTGAGGAAATAAAAAAGCAAAATATGACGAAAATGTTCCTTTTGATTTTCCATTTTTCAACGAACGCCAAACGAAAACTACAAAACAGATCAAAAAACTTTTTTTACTGATTAACAGCTGAATAGCCAACTATCAAATAACAAAATGTGTTTTACATTTGTACTACGTCTGCAAACCTAAAAATTCAACTGAAGCCATATATGTGTGAAACCCGCAATTACTTAGCTGCCGACCCAATAAGAGTAGGATTCCTGTACGTCAGTGTAATCACAGAATAGATTGGTTTGGTATTTTGAGACCTCAGAGAAGAGAGCATTTCTTTCTGCCTGGGCTTCATATAAATGTTCCTATGGAAAGGAAAGAATTTACACATGGTCCTGATGTATATGAATTTTGTCAGGTGGAAATGGAGCTGAAGATATTTCAAATGTGTGAAGAGTATGACTGAGAGCCTGGGATACACAAGTGTTGCAAATGAAAATGCACAGAGATAATGGAGTGCTTGTCTTTTAAGACAACTTTTTGTCTGCAACAATACTATTATGATATAACTAATGTGGAGTTGCCCTAATATCTGATAGTATGATGTTTTTGCTCTCCTTTAAAAAAAATTAGTTATTTCTAAATCTTTATTTTTTTATATAAATTTTAGATATTTTTATTTGTATACATTTGTCCAGTGCTCTTTTGGAATATTAATTGGGATTACATAAAATTTTTTAATGAATCTAGATACAATTGATACTTTATAATGTGAAATTATCTCATCCATTAATATGATATATCTCTCTTTTTATTCACATTTTCATTTATCATAAAGGTTTGTGCTTTGTTAGTTACATTAATTTTTACATTAATTACTATAATAGCTACTTTATTTACTTGATTTCTTTTGTACTTTCTAATTAATTATTCTGGTATAGAGGGAAGTTTTTGATCTTTATGTATTCATCTTGCATCATTATTTTCTTGGGTTTTCTATGCAAATAATTATATCATCTACAATTGAAGATTTTTGTGTATTTCCTCCCATCCTGCATCATTTATGTTTTTCTTCTATCATTGAATTGGTCCGGGGCCAGCAGTGTTTGGTTGAGCTATAACTACAATAGCAGGCATTACTGTGATTTTTCTCTTTTGGTTCATTAATGCAATAAGTTGAAAGATACTTGATATTGAACTCAGAAAGAAAGCTATATTGAATCTTGATTTTTACAAACAATACACTGTTGGTTTAAATTAACTAATGTTTTACTTAGGAGTTTGTGTAAATGAAATTGGTCTATAATTTTTTTCACCTTTATATTTATACCTATTTTTTAGTTATAGCATGAAGGTATTATTCATGAGATAACCCCCTTTATTTGTTTTCTATAAAAACTTGCTTTTCCACACCACACTTACAAAATCATCTCTCGGATCATTTTTTATAGGGGAGCAATGGTGGTAGAGGGAAGCTTCTTCTCATGGCTGATTTCTAGGTTCCTTATTGGCAATTCCATGTGTTTTATGTCTTCCTGTTCCATTATAAAATATTAATATTAATTAATATTAACATTATAATTAATGTTAATATTTTATAATTTTATAGAAATTTATTCATTTTATCCCAGTTGTCAGATTTTCTAGCATGCTGTTGCTAATAACATTCTTCTGTTTCCTTTTTTTGAATTTTGAATATTGTTTATTTGATTTCTTGCTCTTTTTTTTCTAGCTCAATCTTGTCAGCATTGTATCCCTTTTGTTAGTCTTTTCAATGAATCATTTTTGGGGATTTCCTAATGACCTTTAATGTTTAATTGTTGTTGTTGTTTTTTAATGATTTTAACTTTTTTTTTTTTTTTTTTTTTACTATTTTTATTCTTGTTTTTCTAAATTGATTCTGTTGTTGTTTTTTACTAAATTTTAAAATTAAATCTCATTTATTTATATTAGTTCTAGCTTTTTATAAACTATTATTAAGATTAAGTGTCCCTTATAGGACTGCTTTTACTACATGTAGTGCATTTTGGCATTTAATCCTTTTATGCATTTCACAATTTTTCTGATCATTTCCTCTTTATCCTGTAAATTATTTAACCATATATATTTAGATGTATAGACATAAAAATTAAGATGTAATTTTTTATTAATGTTTTATTTTATTGCATTATAGAAAAACATATTGTATCTGATGACCATCTTCACAATTTATTGACTTTATTTTGTGACTTTTTATATGATCAATTTGGAGGAATTTTTATATATGCTCTTTATGAAAGTTTACTCTATGCCAAATGGCTACTGAGTGTATGTGTTTAGATAAAAATTACTTATTAATTTGTTTAATCTTTGATTTATCATTTGCTCTGAGGGACAATTTATCTATTTCTCCCTGTAATTCTATTAATTATTTTATTTATTTTGAGGCTACATTACTGAGTAGATATTTACACATGATGGCTGTATATTTTTATTTCTTTAACCTATAAATTATAATTTTTTCATGTTAACTCTATTTTGCCTGATATAAAAATAGCTATTTTGTTTATTATATGCTTATTAGAGGCCCGGTGTATGAAATTTGTGCACTGTTAGGGTCCCTAGGCCTGGCTGGCAATCAGGGCTGATCTATGGGGCAAACAGCTGGGTGATTGCGGGCCATCTGTTTGCACCCACCTTGGCTGGCCTGGTGCTGCCCACTTGCTACCAGTTGTCTCCCTCTGCAAGGCGACTGTGGGTGCACCTGCTTGCAACTGCCTTGGCTGGCCTGGGGCCTATGGGCTGGGGGAAGCTGCTCCCCTGAGCATCTGCCCCCTGCTGGTAAGTGTGTGTCGTAGCAACCAGTCATTCTGCCATTTGGTCAATTTGCATATTATGGTTTTATTATATAGGATCACTTTATTTTCAACTTTCTTTGTCTTGTATATTTCCATACTCTCTTCATTAGAAGCAGGTCACTAAGTCCAGCCCCTTCTCAAGGGGAGGGAAGTTAAGTTTTATCTCTTTTTTTTAATTTTTATTTATTTATTTATTTATTTATTTATTTATTAAATATATTTTATTGATTTTTTACAGAGAGGAAGAGAGAGGGATAGAGAGTTAGAAACGTCGACGAGAGAGAATCATCAATCAGCTGCCTCTTGCACACCCCCTACTGGGGATGTGCCCGCAACCAGGTACATGCCCTTGCCCGGAATCGAACCCGGGACCTTTCAGTCCGCAGGCCGACGCCTATCCACTGAGCCAAACCGGTCCCGGCAAGTTTTATCTCTTTAGCAAAGAATATAAACATGGTTGCAGATATATGTTAAAACCACCACAGTAATTAATAACTAATTTAGGAAAGACACATATCCTCTTTTGATGGTTGAGTTTGCATTCATCCCTCAGGCCTGACTACTTTTTTTTTTGTGCTGGGCATCTCTCACTTAGTCCTCCAGGTCCACTCCCCACCCTTCTCCACCCTCCTCTCTGCCTCAGAGGATGTTCCTGTGTTGCATTCACAGGGCTGTGCCTTTTGATTTCCAAATGGGGAGGGTCCAGCGGGAGATCTGAGAGTAGAAGAGCAGTATTAGGACATTTTTCTCCTTGCACCCTCCCTCTATGAGGGGTCACTTCAGGCTCTTTGTGTCCCTCAAAAGAAGGCAACCAGATATGTATGACTTTCTGTCCTTCAGGCTCTGGTAACCTTCCCTCCTCTTGTCCCTTCTGGTGCTTCTGTGAGGTCAGGGTCCTTATAGCTCCCCAAATTCCACATACACCTTTGTATTAGTCCTCATAATAAGCTCTCTTTGGGTTATCCTATATTGAGTATGTCTGTTTCCTGTTGGGATTTTGACTAATACATTAACTGTAGCTTCTAAAAGACATACCTCCATTATTGTTTTTAATTAATTCCTTAAAATTTTCTTTTGCTTAAATTACATTAAATTTGATTTCATTTATTGCAAACAAAAGCATGTCGCAGAGATTTTAATGCTAACTTCTATGTAACTACAACAATAATAAATGCTAACTAGCTCTTTATAATAATGCATTTTATTAAGGTTCTTTTTTTATATGCAAACACCCATGTTTATACCTCCTTTGCAAATGAGGAAACTGAAGCACAAAGTCCAAATGACCTATTTAAGTTCACAGAATTAGTATCTGGTAGAGCAGAGACTGGATTTCAAGTCCTCTAGTGATAATCCTGTATTCTTAGAGCATCATTGTGCCTCCCAATCTTATGTACACGTTCTCTATGGCTGTATTGGAGTCAATCACTGTCTGTAAGATACCAATCTGCAGACCACATTCCCATAACTCCTAAAAGTGATGGATTCAAAGCCCAAGTCCTGAGGTGGCACAGAAACAAGGGGCTTTAGAGTTTATATTAAATAATATCAGAAATTTGCATTAATATGTATTTGCACTAATATTATAATACAGCCCTAGTATGAAAATAGTCCTTGAAGATCATAAGGCACATTGGCATATGAAAGGCTCTGAGAAAATCTGCAGCTTCTTAGCTTATTTCATTATGTACAACCTACTTTCCCCAAATTCCTTTTCCATAAAACTCTTTGGCTGTGTCCACACCATAGAAAGTACTGGTGTATAACTGAAATAGAAATTGTTTATATAAAACATCATCCAAGTTGAATTTCTCTTTCAAGTAACAAAAAATTGTCTAGTGTAGATCATTCAAACCACCTACAGACCTGCTACTCTGGCAAAAGACTGAGAGTGGTGAATTACCTATTTGGCTAAATCTACAGCCCACATTCACTGGATAGGGGCCAACTCTAGACTTGACTTTGCTTCTACATAGACCTGTCTCCAACATAATAACTCCTAAGTTACAGAGCGATTTAGAGGTAGATTAGGTTTCTTCTTATCCCATGACTTGTTGTTTCAACCTTGACCCGGTAAAATTGCCCTTTTTCAGGAGGAATTGGTAATGAAATCAGTGCCATCACTCAATTGCATATCCTTCAAGAGGCCAAGGAAAAAATACATAGGAGAATTTCCATGAGAGAAAATCCAGTGTAATATTTTTAGCTACCACAAACCAAGGAATTATGCTATTTTGTCAAAATCACTGTACAAAACATGGACTCAAAAGAGCCCATATAACTTTTCTTATTGAAATTTCAACACTTTTACAAATAGCTTTGAAAATCCCATTTTGAGATGAAATAGGCCTTTTATAAAATTATGCTATGAAGTGAACCTATGTGGGAAAAGCCTAGCCATTTTTGGACCTTCTCTGAGCCATCATATTTGTTTTACATAATATGCTCAGGGGTCAGCGCAGATGAATGTGGAGGTCTTCTGCTTGTGTAACTTTCATTCAGAGAACGATTCAAAAGTTTTCCTCAAAAATTAAAACCCAAATCTTAACCAGTGGCTGTCAATTGGGAATGATTTTGCTCCGTAGGAGACATGTGGTAATGTCTGGAGACATTTTTGGTTGTCACTACTTTGCAGAAAGGGGATGTTATTGGCATCCAATGGATAGAGGCCAGAGATGCTGCTGTGTGTCCTGTGATGCACAGGACGGTCCCCACAACAAAGAATTATATGACCCAAAATGCCAGTAGTGCCAAAGTTGAGAAGCCCTGCTCCAAGTGGCATCTTGCTTAAATAAGTATCACTTAAAACATGCAGCCATGTATGAATGAGCATAAATATTACCATGTTAGTTCTTCAGACATGGAAAATATACCCTTGGAATCATTTATAGGCCTAATATTATCTGATTTAATGTGTGATCTACTCATTATGTTCATCACAATTCCAGACTAAATGAAACTGTGATTTTTCTCAATGCATGGAAACGAATAATTTTCATCTTCAGTTCCCCCATAAAATTAATGTCTAGTAGGAGTTACAAGGGAACCACACACAAACATGGGAACAAATGTATGTACACACACACACACACACACACACACACACACACACACAGTCACCCATAACAACAGTGCCTTTCATGTTGCACCTAAATTGTTTGCAAAGTATAGAAACAATTACAGAACAAATTCCAGGTCTCAGTCTGCCTCTCTAAAAGAGGTCTGGCTCTGAGGTGCTCCGAGTTATTTACTGTTGGAGCAAACAGAACGCTTAACTATGCAGATAAACTTCCCATTCTTTTATGTGAGGCAGCAAAATAAACATCTTAACAGTTCATGGTTCCCAGAGTGCATTAGTTAATCGGTCCAATATCATTCTAATTTTCCTCATAGCTCATTGAATCGGAGCCTGTGAGTAGATAGAATGTGTCTTTAGCTACCGTGTACTTATTCCAATGACTCTGTGGTTGATGGATGACTTTCTGATTTTTTGAAACAATGCCAGCCCAGGGCCTCGTGGCTGCTGCACAGCGCCTGAGATCTCTTGTTGTGCTTTGGGGCATAGGGAGAGTGGAGGGGGCTCTGCAGTATGAGGTCTGGCTCAGTCATTTTCAAAATCAATACTTGCTCTCCAAGCCTTGGATAATTTAGAGAACATAATTCAGAATTCTCCCTTTCAGCATGTATCCTCCATCAAAGGGGTGTTTTCATCCAGAGTCAGCACAATGCTTGTGTGACCCAGGAATGCACAGATAAGGTTAAAAAGAAAAAGAAAAGGTGCATTTAAGCTCTCCCTTCTTTCTCCAAGTATTGTTTGGGCAGAGCATATGTGTGTTTATATACCTTATTGTGAAAATTTCTACTTAGAACAGAGAACCTAAATTATGGTGTCTCATGATATTGCTTCATTTGTAAGTCTTTTTTTGGGGGGTAAGTGGGGGGAGGAAGGGGAGGTGTATTCTATTATAAACCCTTAGCCTAAGGGATGTCAGCCTCCGATAATTTATTCCCAGCGGGTCAGATTAGGACACGAAAAATTTCAGCTTCAGGACTATTAAATCCTGATTTTCACTTCATTTCAGAAGATGCCATCAAAGTAATGTTTTGTTACAGTGATAAAATTTTGTGTTCCTGTGCACAGAAACAACAGGACTTCATTTGCTTAAAAACCAACACGGCACCAATTATTTAATCCTTCGACTCTATTCACTCAGTTGCTCTAAGAAAAGGAGCCCCAGTGGAAAAGATCTTGGTCATTTAAATACAAAGAGCTTCAGATTTTATAGCAATTTTCCAATACTAATTACATTTTGTACTATCTATCATATGCATGGCTTGCAAAACCCTATTGATTTTAATGGATACTAGTGCATTGGGAACAGGTTATTTTATGACATGTTATGTTATAGGACCTTTATGAAATACCTAGATCTTAAAATGTGGACACATATATACTCTCAATTATCCACAAGTGGATTATCCACTTGGTCTATTACCCACAACATATTTTAAATTAAAGTTGCTGTCATTAGGTGACTCAGCAGCCCTCGGCCAATTTCTGTCATCAATTTTCTGTGCTGCTGATTGCACGCTCATTTTGATAGCTTTTGCTAACATGATTAGTAGTTATATGCTATTGCAGTTGTTGCCAACATGTAAACACAAAAAACTCGTGGATTGTGTTTTATTCTGGATTATCCTTGTCACAATGCCTTCCTGTAGCAAGAAAAATCAAGAGACCAAGTACAAACATGGGTTCATTGACAGGTTGTAAATACCAAGTATCCTGAGAAATAAGCATAGACTTGCACTGTTGCAAACCATTGGTAGAATGGTTCAGGCTGAAATGGCACCCACTTTGTGGAACCTTCCTGCATCTTGCCCTTCAGAATTGTTCACTCTCCCCTTGGGACAGCCTTGAGTAGAGGAACAAGAGCATAGGGTTTGGAATTAGAAAAATCCTGCATTGTGATTCTATAACTTATTAGCTGAGCTATCTGGAAAGAGTACTTAACCTTGCTGAACCTCACTTCCCTTAAATTTAAAAGTGGCACTAATAATATCTACCAAAATAATATAATGTAGATGAAGTTCACACTTTCTGGTATTTGGCAAATAACCATGCACTCAATACATGCTTATTTCTTTCCCTTACCTTACCTATTTTTCATTATATTCTGAGTTCCTTGGAAGCAATGGTCATTATTTAATTCATCTTTGAACCTCCCAGAGTTTAGTAAATTATCTTATAAGTAGGACTTAATAAATTTGATCAATTATAGTATAAATTAAAATAATCTTTTAGTTTTGTATCTGAAATAAATCATAACACTTTTTCAAAGTCCATAAACCTGTTTAATTATTTTGCTGTTAATTTAATAGAAAAAATAAATGTGAGGTCAGTGTTTTTATGTGGAAATATCAGCAATTGGGCATAAGATTTTTCATAAGTAAAAATTTTATCCTTGAGATTATTAACATATGTATATGGATGTATTATGTGTGTATTATATGTGCATGAAGACCAAATATCAACTAACATTAACAGCAAGAAATGCTACTTAGCAAGTTTATAAATTGTTTTATTGCCTTTAGAAATATTCTCAAGACTACATGTTGAAATGAATCTTTGCTATGATTAAAATAGCATATATTTTAAACTTACTATTTTTTTTTTTTTGACAGCGGACATGATACAACAAAGCATCTATAGACTTATAATATTATCTAAAGCATATGTCCTTAGTGTAAGAAACAGTTAATCCTGAGAAATCAGAGACTTTTAAAATTGTGTTTCTTAGCCATGAGCTTCAGCCTTCTCTCTTCATATGTGTCCAATTGAAGTTAGTGCCATATTCATTCCTTAAACATTGATTTTGTGGTGTCTCTGTCCGTGGTGCTGAGTATCCCCGTGCATAGATTAAACATGGAATGAAGTCAATCTGGGATAATTCTGCTTATATCCCTGAATGTTGGGCATGGGTGACTGACAGTGTAACAGCAACATCATTCTTTCAGTATATTTATTTGCTTAATTTTTTAACAACCACACAATAATTTTATTTAAAAACTGTATTTATAAAAAGTAATATGTGCTTATAAAGTATCATAGAAATATATAGTCTAGAAAGTTTGCCATTTGTTTAAACAAGCATAGTTTTACTTAGGGTCCATAGATGCTAAATGCAAAATAGACTAAGATAACTCTTGGATATAGGTTATGTTTCAAATCTGTAGCTATATTGTGCAAACATTTGTAGGTGCATTTTTTAAAAGAAGCACTGATGTTTGCATCTTTTTCTAACATCTGTGCGTGCATTTAAATCAGCAACAAAAACACCTTTTTTTTTGTTGGACTTTCCCTTCTAAAATGTTTGTTATTTACTTTGACATTTTGGATATCTAAGATGATGTCTTTATTTTAGTATCCGGAGCCACTCTGAACTGCTTTCATTCTCACCAACACAGCACTAATGAACAGGACAAACAACCGAGTCTCTCTTAGTTGCCTCCGTGCAACAGCTTAAATACATAAGTGCATAGCAACAATATGTGAATAACGTATCAAAATAAGTATGTTCAAGTGCATTAGTTTGAGTGGGTTGTGTGGGGTCAGCGTTGTGAATGGAGGTTAATTTCTGTTCAGTCAGGTGAGGTACACACGCATCAACGTTGCTGGAAAATGGTTCCAGTTGTGGCTGAATGGACTAGTTTCCTGTGGGAGACAAGCAGCCTATTATTTCATGTTTTAAAAGCCTTATTCAGGTTTGACCGTTTGGATCGAAGGCAATACGAGGGAGGATAGGGACAAACATTGGAGCTCACACCAAGGGCACCATTGAGGCCAAGCCTCCATGCCCATCAATTCTCTAGTAACCAACCAGATACTACATGGCCCAATTAACCATTTCAGGCCTTACTTCATTACTAACAAGATAACTTAGGGTGGGAATCAGAGTCAGTAGTTGTTGGCTACCTAACTCTTCTTATGCCATGACTGAAGTGAATTGGTCTGGAGGAAACAAAGTCATTTCTCATTGAATTTGGGCTGATCAGATACCGGCTGCAAAAAGACAGTTGGCCAACATGTTTATGTAAGGTAGGGGTGTCGAACTCAATCAGAGAAGGGGCCAAAATCTAAAATCCAGCCTAAATCGCGGGCCGAATGGTTTACTGAACAGTCATAAACTGACAATGTCATAAACTGACAGCGGAGTGCAGTGATGACAGCGCGGTGCGGGCCACATTGCAAGGCCTGGCGGGCTGGATTTGGCCCGCGGGCCTTGTGTTTGACACATGTGATGTAAGGGATCTAAAATCTACCAAAATGTTCAGGGTCTTTGATTGTGTTATATGTGGGTAGGGTCCCTAGGCCTGGCTGGCAATCAGAGCTATTGGGGCTTTTCTTCCCCCAGCTGCCAGCAGCTGGCTCCACCCCTGCCACTGCCATTGCTTTCTATCTGTGCAGCACTGTCCCCCTTCCCCCCACCAGTCGCCTCCCTCTGTGGGCAACAGGCATGGGGTGTGATTGCTTGGCTGTCCTGGGCCTCCCTCTGCGGGGTGATCATATGGCAATGGCGGGCCCCACAACTGATTGCATCGCACCCACCTTGGCTGGCCTGGCACCAGTGCATGTCATAGCGTGGTCCGGAAGGTCTTTTTGCTGTTCAGTCATTTGGTCAATTTGCATATTACACTTTTATTATTATACATAATGAATTATTTTAGTTTTAGGGGCATTTGCATAAAATTACGAAACACACAAAATAAGTATCTTTTGTTTTTTGGACATCTAAGAAATAATTCCAAATCCTGGGCATTGAATTACTGGGATTTCACTTGGGATGGCCTATCTCTGAATCATTTGAGTCCAAAGATAGGTTTGCACTGGCCAATCTTCTGTGAATAAAATGAGAGAGAGCCATGATAATTTTGCTAGTATATTTAGGTTAAATATAGTGTATAATAGTAACACCTTACCTGGTATGACTTTTTTTCATACCCTGATTTTTACCAGAAAATGAATAGCCTCATTCTCCAAATTATACCAGATTGGGATCTCATTCACATTTTCAGTGCAGTAAAATCCATTAAATCTGCCAGAGTCCAATTTGAATTGATTCTAAGTTTTAGGTCCCTTAGCTGGAATGCTCTTTTGTTGTCCCATGAAGTTGTATGAGTTTTCACACAAAAGTAGCCTCTCACAAATTAATCCTTCAATTCTTCCCCAGGCAGGAATTGGGATGAGCTTTGATGCAATCGGGTTCTCTGTCCAAATCCACCGAGTGCCATCTTGAGCTGCAGGCCTATTGAAAGATGCCTAGGGAAAATGTCTTCATTCTCTGTTACACACGCTTTATGATTATTGGCAACTGCAAAAGAGGAATCCTGGCTATTTGGCCAAAAATTTACTTGAACACAAATCCCATGGAGGGACTATATCTGAGGGCGATGACCAGAAGGGAAGTGGATGGACCATCCATTCCTGACACTTGCACTTTGACACTATCAGAGAATCTGAAAAATAAATAACAAAGCAGCCTGTTAAATGATTGCTTTTGTTCTGAGATTCATGAGGTGGAGTCAAGACATGAGAAACCTGATTTGTGTCTATGTAAGAAGCATCAGTTTTGTGAGAAACTCTGTGAAAGATTGAGAAATAAATAACTCCTAATTTAAAAGAAATAATTTATTAACTTTTGTTGAATGATCTAAAACATCTTTTTAAAATAGACACTATAAAGGGAAAATTGAATTAAGGTGGCTTCACAAAATCTAGATTATCATTTTATCTCTATATTGTGATTTGATAGTATTTAATTTTCAATTTTTATCTAAATTCATCTACAATCATTGTGAAAACTCAAATTTATTTTAAGGAACTGGACATATTCATTTTCTTCTCTTAAAGACTCCTTGCTATCTCAAACACCTCCCTCATAAGGAATCTGCAGTTCTTATATTCAAGTAGGAAACTGCTTCTAAACCTTTCTATCTTGTGCTAAAGCAAAAGCTGAAATGCATTCTGATGTCCACCCCACCCTCCCCCACTGCCCGAGTCACTGCGTGGGCCTCCTATCTCTTAAACCACCTGCTAATCATAACAATTGCTAATTTGAGCTCTTTTGGTGACACTGACAATGCCATCCAGTTTGCAATGGCCATGTGGTCAGTCCCCCACCCATCCTAGCAGGCTGCTGCTGCTGTGCCTTTAGCTGGGGTCTCCATTGTTCTCCCTGCCTCTGCTGACCATAAGCAATTCCTTCTTCCCTAATCTCAGGGGATCTGCTTCTTTCACAATGGGGGCAGGGCCGTTTGCTTTGTGTGCAAGATAATCTTCCCCAGAATTGTTCACATATGCAAACATACACATAAAAAACCCCTAAATCCCTGGATGTGGAAGGATATATGTATCTATGTATGGCTACATATGTGTACACGCACACAGTTTAGTATTAGCAATTATAATCACTTATCAGTTCTGCCTGGATATTTGCAAGTCACTCAATAATAGCTATTAATTTCAATTATTTGGGGTTCTTGTTTTGTTTTTAAGTCATGATATTTTTGTTCTAAGGCACAGCAGTGCCGATTTTCAGCATCACTAAGTCCTCCTTCACTTTAGGCTTGTTAAGCCTCTGCATACCCTGCCCAGTCCTCGGGAAAGCATTTTGGGAATGACTTGGAGATGGAGGTAGATGCAGGTCCCCGGCCCAGGTGAATGATTAGGAGGGAGGAATTGATCGTCTATACAAACAGGCCTGAGCTCTACTTGGGAGCATCCCTTGGCTGAATAGCATATAAAATTTACTGGATTTCCATGCCTGAACCTTTGCAATTGCACTCTGTACTCCACTTTGATGGATTTAAAGCTGGTCATTATGTTACAGGGCAAGTTGTAGCAAGAATAAAAGCAGGTCGTTTCAACCAGCCATTTTAATCAGGAGACAACCTTACTCTGTTATCATAAAAGCTTGCCACATGCCATAGAAAAGGATAGAAACATACCCGACTTTTAGGGCAGATTGAAAAAAAAAAAAAGAAAAAAGATTTGCTTTTGTAGGAAGGCAGAAAGGAAGTAATCGATTTATATATATTTTAAATATTTCTCTGCCTCAGTAAAGAAGGCAGTTTTTGTAAGCTCCCTTTAGGATTGTGTATCTCCTTTCTCCTAAAACGTTGAAGTAAATTAAAAAGCGGAAAAAAAAAAAAAACCCCACAAAAAAAGCCAAAAACCAAAAACCAAACAAACAAAACCACCACCCCTCTCTGTCATTTTTGGTGGTTCTGCTGGAAGCAGCACTGCTCCGGGGCTGCCGAGCACGTCGAGAGCGCCCCCTGGGCGTTGGCGCGTGACACGGCAGGGAGAAGTGGTAGCTGATTTATAATTGGCTGCATGTATCTGGTGTTCAAATCCACGCACAAAATGACCATTCTCTGAGTCCCCTGTCTGAGGGTGAACTCACAAGTGTCTCCACTTGCTTCAGAAGTTTCAGACTGAGGCAGATTCAGGTACTCCAGCTTTTCTTCGTGTACTTATGACAAAAATGCGGTGGAGAGTGATTTTTAAGTGAAAATGAAGCATGCTGGCTCCCCGTGGTCCAGGTTGGTGTCCTTGCTAAGGCTTGGGCACATATTCTGTGGTTCATCCTTTGCCTCCTGGTGCTGTGGGATTTCACAGGGCACCTTGTCGGGGGCAAGGTTGTCTGCCCCCCAAAAAGCATGGTTGCATCTTTAAACTTGTGATCTAAGACTCAAGGAAGCCACCTGGGAATAAGGAAAAGAGCACTGGACTTTGAAACCAGATGTTCCTATATTAATCTTTTTGTAAGCTGTGTGACTTTGGACAAATCACTCCACCTCTCTGAGCTTTAGGCTAATTTCTTTATATTATAAAAAGGAACAGATTTGATCAGACATTCTCCAGGATTATGCCTAATTATAAAGCCTGTCTTTGAGCTCAGTACTGAAAATTTTTGTTTTAAAGTGTGCCAGCCAAATCAACATAGCATGATTGAATTATTGAAAGATCCAAATTGGCCAAAAGAACAGACTATATTTGTTTTGGAAGACATGTCTATTGGTCGTGACCAGCAAATGTCAATTCAGTTGACTCTGTGGCATCTTCATAACCAATACAAATTCCCATTTGATGTTAGTCAAAGGCAGGCCTGTTGTCCAAGTTGAGCAACTCTCCCCCTATTCTGGCTCTCCCTTTCTGGCACATAGATCAGCATCCACACTGATCTAAATGGCGGTGCTCCTACGCCCTCTTTCATCCTTCCTGGCCGGGTGCGGATTACTGATGGGTAATTGATCCTCCATTCACAGGTCACTGGTAGGCAGCTTCTCCCATTGGCAAACCCTGAAGTGCTTTTTCCTTAAAAACAATTCATCTGCAGGTGTTTGTTTATAAGACTGCCTGAGAAAAACTGGCTTGTTTTTGTTTGTGATAGTTACTCTGACGATAGCAATTGAAGGAGAGGGACCTGTATTTCTGTCTGGGTGGGATGACAGGGAATTCACCCAGGGCTTCTTTACAGCAGGGCTAAGGATGTAGGTCAAGGTGAGAGTAGTGATGGGGGGTGCTCAATGTCACAATGTGGCCATTTTGGATTTTTGGACAATCCATGCAACCACTTACCACGTGTCTATGCAGTGGTGGTAATTTGTCTTTCTATCAATAATAATGATAGTAATACTGGTCACTTTTCCCTTTTCAGTTAAAATTCTACCCTGCTCTCTTAAACTTCTGTGGCTTTTCCACACTGTCTTCTTCCCTGAAAACCCTCTCTGAACTTGTCTGGCTGGTAAGGTCTCTGATCAAAAAGCTTCTATGTCTCAGGTGTTCTGAGATTGATTTAAAAGCTGCAATTTCTTAGCTATTTCTAGAGGGTCACATACTTAGGGGAAATTTATTTAAACTCAGTTTGGCATAGAAGCAAAAGATTTCTTTTTAGGATCCATGTCAGTCAAGTAGATAATCCTCTTGGTTACATGTGGTTTTTGTTTGGCTCAATTTCACTCAAAATATAAGCATGGGTATAATCATTTGGGATGTGTGTGGCTTTATCATATTATTGTACAATATATATATATATATATATATATATATATATATATATATGAAATCAATGATATCTTGGAATTTAAACATTTAGTAGGGGCCAACTACAAAATTGTTGAAAGCTGTCTTTTAACTTTCAAGCAATAATAATATCTTATATAAAAATTCCTTTAATATTACTAAGAAACTTCAAAAATAATCCATAGTACGTAATATTATGCCCATTCTTAGACAGAGCAACTAGATTCAGGTAGGTTAAATAACACAGGGCTAAAGAGAGGAATTAAGGTGGGGCCAAGGTTGGCCTCCTCTTTCTCTGGTATAGTGTCATATGGAATCTAGGGATTGTGATGCCTTGGCAGGAGGGCCAATATAAGGTCCATGTAAGACATTAAGCACCTGTCCCAGGATAAGTTTAGAAAGGCAGCAATGTAGGTTTGGAACTCATATGAAACCTGGGCTGAGCAGTTCCCAGAACATGGGTAGGACCAGCATGCGTGTTTCTCAAAATCATACTGTTTCCCAAACAAGCTCTGTCGCTTCTAGTGAATGTGTCATCTCAGTTGCTCCAGTGTTCCTCCATTTTCCCCTGGCTTGAAGCATTTCTTCCGCCTCTTCACAAATGGGATTCTGGGTTCTGGGTCTGAGGGTGTGAGCAGCTCATGTGCAATCCCTATGCTTTGTAGAAGACACAGAGAAGAAAGAATGTAGAGTGCAGAGTCAGGGCTGGGATTCTGCTAGAAATGCACGTAGAGGGGCTACCTGCTTCTCCCTTGTCCTCTCTCTGCACAAGCTCTTTGTCTCAAAGAGAACTCGGTGCTGCTTTAGAGGTCACCATCCAGGTACCAGCCCTAGATGCCCTGAAGAAAGACCCAGGGTTCAGTATGTAGAGTTAATGCAGTCAGTTATAGCCACAGGTTTCCATGGCAGGTTACCTGGCACTTGGGTTGCAGTTTTATCAATATAGAAACATAAGCTTAGCTTTGTGATGGTAGAGCAAGAATCGTGGAGGCAGGGTGGCATGGTGAATGAGAGCACAGATTTTTTCAGCCACACTTGCCTGGATTTAAATTCCCGGTCTGACATATAATAATTCTGATCTTAGGCAAGTTTCTTAATCTTTCTTTGTCTCATTTTCCTCATCTGTAAAATGGGTACAACAGTGACTACTTGACAGAATTGTTGTGAGGGGTAAGTGAGAGAAGGTATATAACATACTTGGCATTATGCTGGACAAGGAAGTGCTTATTAAAGGGTAACCACAATTATCATCATCGTAAGAGTTTAGGTTTACTGTGGGATTGGAGTTAAGAGCAGGAGAGTATGCTAGGCTTAGGCACTCCAGGTTGTGGGGGTGATTACTTGGGGGGAAAAAAAAGGACAAAGGAAGGAAGGAAGGAAATAGCCAAAATCCATTCTGCAATCCTGCATTCACCCTTTTCAGTACATATATATATCTATAATGTGATTTCAGACTGTCCTCTTTACACCTTTATGGTCCCTATTGGGAAAGAGGATGGTAAGAATGATTCTGTAGTTCCATTTGACTAGGAATGCATTAGAATTTATTGGGAGGACCCTCTTACCTTCATCACATTAATCAGGCCATATATAGGAAAGCAGCCTTTAAAGTCTACATTTATAATATTTTCTGATTTGCAAATATCTTTTAAAATTTAAAAATCTCTCTGAGAAATAAGCAGAGGAAGCATTGCTATCTTTGTATTGTGCATAGGAAAACTGATGCTTAGCGAGAATGAAGCATGGGAAAGTCCCCATAACACGTAGTACATGCTGATTTCCTTCTTTATTATCCTACTGAGAAATGGTAGAGCCATTCACAAAGAGCTATAGCTCAAGGATTAGCAGACACTTGGCTCCAGGTTCATGCTCTGCTCACCCTACCTTGTTGGGAGAACACTTTTCTGAATGGTAGATCTTTGGGATACAGGTCCCTTCTTGAGGTCTATGTGGCTTCAAACCCTCCTCACATCCTTTGCTTAGCCTGACCCAAGATGCTTATGGAATGCAAGGTCCCTGGTCCCATATAGAACACTATTGCCTATATTATGACTCATTTTATTGCCCATACATTTTCTGAGTTTGAAATGGCATCTGACTTGCATGAAATTTGTCACCCAATGGCCAGATGGTTCAAGAGCTTTCAACCTGGAATTCCCTGGAAATGCCTTTTTTTTTTTTTTTTTAATAAAATTTTATTTTATTTTATTGTTTAAGGCATTACAAATAGTAGCACATATGTCTCCCCCCCACCTCCCCCAGGCCTCCCCTATCCCCCATCACTTTCCCTCGTCCTCCTGCCCCCAGTATCTTGCGTCTGTTGATTGTGCTTATATGCATGCATACAAGTCCTTCAGTTGATATCTTATCCTCCCCCCCCAACCCTCCTGTATCTTCCCACTGTAGTTTGACAGTCTGTTCCATGCTTCTTTGCCTCTGTCTGTTTTTGTTTAAGTTTGTAAAGTTTTTATTATCCATAAATGAGTGAGATCATGTAATATTTACCTTTCACTGACTAGATTATATCACTTAGCATAATGGTCTCCAGATCTATCCATGCTGTTGCAAATGGTAAGGATTCTTTCTTTTGCCAAAACCTGTTTGGCTCAGTGGTAGAGCGTCCATCTGTGGACTGAAAGGTCTCAGGTTCAATTCTGGTCAAGGGCATGTACATTGGTTGCAGGCACATCCCCGGTAGGGAGTGTGCAAGAGGCAGCTGACCA
The DNA here is from genome assembly GCF_964339955.1 of Pipistrellus hanaki. NCBI lineage: Eukaryota > Metazoa > Chordata > Mammalia > Chiroptera > Vespertilionidae > Pipistrellus > Pipistrellus hanaki. The sequence continues at coordinate 52,516,776 of NC_140503.1, read as the reverse complement.
ATGTTTCTCTCTCATCGACTTTTCTAGTTCTCCATCGCTCTCTCCTCCTCTCTGTAAAAAATCAATAAAATATATTAAAAAAAGAGAATTCTTTCTTTTTTTATAGCAGCTTAGTATTCTATGTGTAGATTTACCACAGTTTTCTAATCCACTTATCTGCTGATGGGCATTTAGGCTGTTTCCAAATCTTAGCTATTGTACATTGTGTGGCTATGAACATAGGTGTGCATATATCCTTTCTGATTGATGTTTCTGTTTTCTTGGGATATATTCCTAGAAGTGGTATTACTGAGTCAAATGGCAGATCCATTTTTAATTTTTTGAAGAAACACTATACTGTTCTCCACAGTGGCTGCACCAGTCAGCATTCCCACCAGCAGTGAAGGAGGGTTCATTTTTATCCGCATCCTCGCCAGCACTTGTCACTTGTTGATTTGTTGATGGTAACTTCCACTGACCCTTCATGGAAACTTACATAGTGCTGGGGCCGGTTCTACCTTGGTTTCCTTTGACTTTCGAAAGACTGGTAGCACTTGCATTTATTTTTATCTTTTTAACAAAAAATTGTCATCTATTTATTCCTTATATTATTCACATATCTATTATGCATATACATATATTTTATTTATTTATTATTTATTTATTTATTTATTTATTTATTTATTTATTTAGCAGCTTTGTGTTAGGCTCTGATGACACAGTATCCTGAGGCTAAATTCCTGGGTTCAAGAACCTTACTGTTCAGTGAGTTATGGAACTCACTGCTCCCTTCATTGTAGGAAGGGGCAGCATCAAAAAACCTCTTTCTTTGTTCTTAGGCCTTTATCTCCTCACTTCCAACTCTCTATCTATCTTATGTGGCCAGGAAACATGCAGCCCCTAAGAGTAAGCTCTTACCTGCCTTTCTCCCAATGAGCTTTTCATGGTCACACGTACTCTACACCTTCTCTGAATACATGTAATATTTTTCTTTGCATAGCCTTTACTTCTATATCTATCATATAGTTATTTATGTATATGCCAATAGTCCCGAACTATAATCAGGTTTATATGTAATAGGTGCTCAATAAATGTTAAATGTTGAACAAATGTTTCTAGCATTTTTCTAAAAGCTGCTTTCAGCTGAAGTGAGGTTGAGTGGCTGCCAGAAAAAGACACATTACCTTATTCCACTGTTAGTAAAATAGAAATCTTGGAAATGACAGCATCATGCCTGGCTGGGGGCTGTGCTGCCAATTCTACGCATAAAACAACATTGGTACATTGTATCATGGTCCCTGGGAAGGGGGAGTGGTTGAGGGCACTTTTTCCCCTCAATATATAAAATGACTTTTCATCCCTGGAGACAAAGAACTGGTCCATAACTGCAATAAAAATCCAATTTACTAAGCAGAAGGATGTAGTCTTCTGGTAAACAGTTAAGTTTAACATTTATTTTAATTTTATTTCCTTTTGGAAAGTTTGCCAAAATGTCCATTCTGATGGCTCATGAAATATGTTAGAGGTAAAATACTGACAACTGAAGTCTCATAGTACATTTGACTCTTTTTATTTTATTTATTTATTTTTTTAAAATGTATCTTTTTTATTTTATTGATTTTTTACAGAGAGGAAGGGAGAGAGATAGAGAGCTAGAAACATCAATGAGAGAGAAACATCGACCAGCTGCCTCTTGCACATCCCCTACTGGGGATGTGCCCGCAACCAACGTACATGCCCCTGACCGGAATCGAACCTGGGACCTTTCAGTCCGTAGACCGACGCTCTACCACTGAACCAAACCGGTTTCAGCCATTTTGCTCATTTTAAATGTTAGATATGATTGTGCTAGATCATGGACATGGATATAAAAGTTATAGGAGATTGGGTTATATTGGCCCAAGGCTAAATATTTTCAGATTATTTATTTATTTGTTTGTTTGTTTGTTTATGCTATTTTATATATTTTTTATTTTTCAATTACAGTTGGCATACAATATTATATTAGTTTCAGGTGTACACTTCAGTGATTAGACATTATATAACTTACTAAGTGATTATCCCGAAAAACCTAGTACTATCTGACACCATACATAGTTATTACAATATTATTGACTATATTTCCTATGCTGTACGTTACATTCCCATGACTAGTTTGTAACTACCAATTTGTACTTTTTAATTCCTTCACTTTTTTCAGCTATCCCTCCAACCCCTTGCCTATCTGACAACTGTCAAAATGTTCTCTGTATCTGTGACTTTGTTTCTGATCTGCTTATTTGTTTATTTTGTTTTTTTCAATTCAATTGTTGATAGATAGGTATTTATTGTCATTTTATTGTTCATATATTTTTTCCTTCCTCTTAAAGACAACCCTTTAACATTTCATGTTATACTGGTTTTGTGATGATGAACTCATTTAGCTTTTTCTAGTCTGGAAAGCTCTTTATATGTCCTTTATATGATAACTTTGCTAGGTAGAATAATCTTGGTTATTGGTTCTTGTTCTTCATTACTTTGAATATTTCTTGCTAATCCCATCTGGCCTGCAAAGAAATCAACCGACAATCTTATGGGAGCGCTCCTGTAGGTAACTAACTGCTTTTCTCTTGCTGCTTTTAAGATTCTCTTTTTTTTTCTTTAACCTTTTGCATTTTAATTTTGATTTGTCTTGGTGTGGGCCTCTTTGTGTTCATCTTTGGACTATCTGTGTTTCTGAGACTTGTATGCCTGTTTTCTTTACCACGCTAGGAAAGTTTTATGTCATTATTTTTTCCAAATAGGTATTTAATTTCTTGATTTTTCTCATTCCTTCTAACATCTCCATGATGCGAATGTTGGCATGGTTGACATTGACCCTGACATTCCTTACATTATTCTCAGTTTTTAGACCCTTCCTTCCTTCCTTCCAAATCCTCACCTAAGGATATGTTTATTGATTTAAAAAATATATATATTTTATTGATTTTTTACACAGAAGAAGGGAGAGAGATAGAGAGCTAGAAATGTCGATGAGAGAGAAACATCGACCAGCTGCCTCTTGCACACCCCCCATGGGGGATGTGCCCGCAACCAAGGTACATGCCCTTGACCGGAATCAAACCCGGGACCTTTCTGTCCGCAGACCGACGCTCTACCACTGAGCCAAACCAGTTTCGGCTGTTTATTGATTTTAGAGAGAGAAGAAGTGAGAGAGAGGAGGCACACAGAGAAAGAGAGAGAGAGAAACATAGGTATGAGAGAGAAATATCAATCAGTTGTTTCTAATATGTGTCCTGACCAGAGATGGAACCTTCCACCTTTTGGTGTACGGGATGATGCTCCAACCAACTGAACCTCTTGGCCAGAGCTAGAATCCTTTTTCTTTTCACTGTTTTGATTGGGTGTTTTTTGTTTTCTTATATTCTAAATCACTGTTTTAATTCTTGGTTTCATCTACTCTACTGTTGATTTCTTGTAAATTATTCTTCATTTCAATTAGTGTACCCTTCATTTTGATTTTCTTAAAAAAATGGTTTTAATATCCTTTTTTTATACTGTTGAATTTCTCTTTAAGTACATATATTCTTCCCCTAAGTTCATTGAGCAACTTTATAACCAGTGTTTTGAATTCTGCATCTAGTAAATTGCTTGTCTCACTTTGTTTACCATATTTTCCAGCGTATAAGACGACCCCCTAATTTTACAGTTAAAACATAGGTTTAGGCCTATATTCGCTGTTTAAGACTACCCCCCACTTCCGAGGCAACACCAGTTCTTTTTTTAATAGACTGCCTCTCTGACTCTGGCCAATCTGAGCAGGCTTTTTACTAGAACACAGTGTTGTCTTATACGCCGGAAAATACGGTAGTTCTTTTTCTGGAGATTTGTTCTGTTCTTTAATTTGGGATATGTTCCTTTGTCTCCTCATTTTGGCAGCCTTCCTGTGTTTGTTTCTAGGATATAGTCATAAAAATAAAACCCTAAATATATCCGGTTGGTAAAGGGTCTCAACTTAGATGGGTCATAGCCAATAGATTTTAATTTGGAGTAGCTGTTGGAACTTTCCATGAAATACATTTTATTGACAAGGTTAAGTCCTCAAGTTTTCTCTCCTTAGGTAGGTCTACAGGGCCATAGGAAAAAAAAAATAGATAATTCATGAGAAAAAATGTTGTTTTCCTAATTCACTCAGGTTATGATTCATTCTTCTTCTTTTTCATCTCAATTAGTTTGTGTTATATCTTTATTTAGCATCAAAGAACTGGAAGGTTTTAGTAAATCAGAGTCTCTGATTAATGAGAAATATCTATGTATCTCATTACTGACAAATGCAAGAAGAATTTTAAATGCAGTGAAATTCATGATATATGGCTACACTGATGAAAGTAATATGGTTTTACCTCAGTGATTCAGAAAGGTGTCAGTGTTATGATTTAGGGTCACATTTCTAAGCAGCAGGGATAACTGCAGTAGAAATATGTAGATGATGGCTAATAGAAAATTCCAGTTAACCGAATGGAAGGGAATAATTGTTCTTTTCTTCAGTTACAAGTTAATATATAACTGGGATGGTGACTTGGCTCATCCTTTTGGCTTTATATTCCTATATTTCTGTCCATGCCATTGTTCCTTGGCAATAGTTGAGGACCAGGGGAGGATTCTTACAGGGACATGACTTCAGTCCCAATACCACCAGGGAATCCTTCTCTTTCTATGTGGTTTCCAAAGGTCATACACTCATTCCAGAGGAAAGAATTATGCAGTAGTCGAGATGCTAGATGAAATGCAATATAGAAATGTAAACTACTAGGCCAAAACCGGTTTGGCTCAGTGGATAGAGCATCGGCCTGCGGATTGAAGGGTCTCAGGTTCGATTCCGGTCAAGGGCATGTGCCTTGGTTGCAGGTACATCCCCAGTAGGGGGTGTGTAAGAGGCAGCTGGTCGATGTTTCTCTCTCATTGATGTTTCTAACTCTCTATCTTTCTCCCTTCCTCTCTGTTAAAAAAAAAAAGTAAACTACTACTCATTGGAAATTAAATTTTTTAATTTTTTTTATTACTTTATATTTATTGTCCAAGTCCTGCTGTGTCCATTAGAGTTAAGGTTATATAGTGTTCCCATTTTAAATTTCTATTTTTAAGAGCTTTTGACATGTGTATGTTTTCTTTCTCTTTATTTTATTCTTTTTTATTTTTATTTTTTCTTTATTGACTAAGGTTTTACAAATGTGTCCTTTTCTTCCCTTTGTTCCCCCACCCCCATAGTCTTGACCTCACCCTCACCCCTGTAGTCTGTATCCATTGCTTATGCTTATATTCATGCATACAAGACCTTTGGTTGATTTCTCTCCCTTACCCCCACCCTCTCCTATCTTCCCTCTAAGGTTTGAGGATCTGATCAATGCTTCTCTGTCTCTAGATCTGTTTTTGTTAATCGGTTTATGTTGTTTATTATAATCCACAAATGAGTGAGATCATGCAATGTTTATCATTCTCTGACTGACTTATTTCACTTAGCATAATGTTCTCCAGTTTCATCCATGATGTTGCAAATGGTAGGACTTCCTTCCTTTTTATTTTATTATGTTTTCATTTAATTTTATTATTTTTTTAACTTAAATGTACCTTGTTTTAAAAAAGAGCAGTTCAGTTGAGAGCTGAAGAGCCCTAGTTATAACAAGTCCTTATGTTCTAGCACTATTGCTTGGCCTGTTTCCTTCCTTTTTAAAGCAGCATAATATTCCATTGTGTAGATATGCCAAAGTTTTTTAATTCACTCATTGCTGATGGGCACTTAGGCTGTTTCCAAATCTTAGCTATTATAAATTGTGTTGCTATGAACATAAGGGTGCATATATCCTTTCTGATTGGTGTTTCTAGTTTCTTGGGATATATTCCTAGAAGTGGGATCACTGGGTCAAATGGGAATTCCATTTTTAGTTTTTTGAGGAAACTCCATACTGTTCTGCACATTGGCTGTAGTCTGCATTCCCACCAGCAGTGAAGGAGGGTTTCTTTTCCCCCCCAGGATCTTCACCAGCACTTGTTGTGTGTTTATTTGTTGATGATAGCCATTCTGACAGGTGTGAGATGGTACCTCATTGTTGTTTTGATTTTCAACTCTGGGATGATTAGTGACTGAGCATGTTTTCACATGTCTCTTGGCCTTCCTTATCTTTTCTTTCAAAAAGTATCTATTTACGTCCTTTCCCCATTTTTCGATTGGGTTGTCTGTCTTCTTTTTGTTAAGTTGTATAAATTCCCTGTAAATGTTGGAGATTAAATCCTTATTAGAGATATCGTTGGCAAATATGTTCTCCCATGCAGTGGGTTTTTCTTGTTGTTTTATTGATGGTTTCTTTTGCTGTGCTAAAGCTCTTTATTTTGATGTCCCATTTGTTTATTTTCTCCTTAGTCTCCATTGCCCTAGGAGCTGTGTCGATAAAGATATTGCTTCGGCATGTATCTGAGATCTTGCTCCCTGTGTATTCCTCCAATATTTTTTATGGTTTCCTATCTTACATTTAAGTCCCTTATCCATTGTGACTTTATTTCTGTCTTTGGTGTAAGTTGGGGGTCTAGTTTCATTTTTTTGCACCATTTTTGCAAATTGGTGCAAATTTTCCAGCACCATTTATTGAAGAGATTGTCTTGACTCCATTTTATGTTCTTGCATTTTTTGTCAAATATTAATTGAGCATAGTGGTTTGGGTTGATTTCTGGGTTCTGTATTCTATTCCATTGGTCTATATGTCTGTTCTTGTGCCAGTACCAGGCTGTTTGAGAACAGTGGCATCATAATACATCTTGATAGCTGATATTGAGATCCCTCCTACTTTGTTCTTCTTTCTCAGGATTGCTGCAGCTATTCAGGGTCTTTTTAAAAATTTTTTATTCCAGATGAATTTTTGGAGAGTTCTTTCTAGAGCTGTGAAATATGTTGGTATTTTATTGGGGAATGCATTGAATCTATAGATTGCTTTGGCTAGTATGGACATTTTGATGATGTTGATTCTACCAATTTATGAACACAGTGTGTTCTTCCATCTGTTTATATCTTCCTCTATTTCTTTTTTCAGCATCCTGTATTTTTCTGAATAGAGTTATTTTTATCTCCTTAGTTAAGTTTATTCCTAGGTATCTTAATTTTATTTTGCAATGGTAAATAGGATTGTTTTTTAATCTCTCATTCTGTAAGTTCAATATTGGTATATAAAAATGCCATAGACTTCTGGGTGTTAATTTTGTATCCTGCTACATTGCCTAATTCATTTATTAAGTCTAGTAGTATTTAGATGGAATCTTTAGGGTTTTCTATGTACAGCATCATGTCATCTGTAAATAATGACAATTTTACTTCTTTTCCAATTTGGGTGCCTTTTATTTCTTCTTCTTATCTGATCTCTTTGGATAGCACTTCCAATACTATGTTGAAAAGGAGTGGTGAATGCAGGCATACCTGTCTTGTTCCTGTTCTTAAGGGAAATGGTTTTAGTTTTTTCCCAATGAGTATCATGTTGGCTGTAGGTTTGTCATATAAGGCTTTTATTATGTTGAGATATGATTCTTCTATTCTCACTTTGCTAAGCATTTTTATCAGAAAAGGGTGTTGGGCCTTGTCAAGTGCCTTTTCTGCATCAATTGATATGATTATGTGTTTTTTATCTCTCAGTTTGTTTATGTGGTGTATCGCATTTATTGATTTATGGATGTTGTACCATCCTTGCATTTCTAGGATAAATCCCACTTAGTCATGGTATATGATCTTTCTAATGTAATGCCAAATCCAGTTTGCTAGAATTTTGTTGAAAATTTTAGCATCTATATTCATCAGGGATATTGGCCTATAATTCTCTTTCTTTGTGGAGTCTTTATCTGGTTTTGGGATTTGGATAATGTTGGCTTCATAGAAAGAGGTTGGAAGTGTGCCTTCCTCTTGAATTATTTTGAATAGTTTGAGAAGGAGTGGTTTCAGTTCTTTGAATGTTTGGTAAAACTCCCCTGTGAAGCCATCTGGTCCAGGGCTTTTGTTTGCTGGAAGCTTTTTGATTACTGTTTCAATTTTATCAGTAGTTATTGACCTATTCAGGTTTTTTTTATTCCTCCTGATTGAATTTTGGAAGCTTGTATTTTTCCTAGGAATGTGTCTGAGAATTGTATTGGGGGTTCCAGTGTGTATGTTCTAGGAATTTTGCAGAGGTTGTCTAGTTTGTTGTAGTAGAGTTGTCTGTAGTATTATTATTATTATTATTTTTTTTAACAATTCTTTGTATATCAGGGGGTCAGTTATTACTTCACCTCTTTCATTTCTGGTTTTGTTTATTTGGGTCCTCTCTCTTTGTTTCTTGGTGAGCCTGGCTAGAGATTCATCTGTCTTGTTTATCCTTTGAAAAAACCAGCTCTTGGGTTCATTGATCTTTTGTATTTTTTTTTTTTTTGTTTGTTTCTATGTCATTTATTTCTGCTCTGATCTTTTTTATTTCATTCCTTCTGGATACTGTGGACTTTTTTTTTCTTTTTCTTTTTATTGCTCTCTTTCTAATTCTTTAAGTTGCAAGGTTAGATAATTTATTACCAGTTTGTTTTTTGTTTGTTTGTTTGTTTGTTTTTTTGAGGTAGGCCTGTAGAGCTATCAACTTCCCTCTCAGGACAGCTTTCATTGTGTCCCATAGATTTTGGATTGTTGTGTTTTTATTGTCATTTGTTTCCAGGATGCTTTTTATTTTTTTCTTTGATCTCTTTGGTAACCCAATCATTGTTTAATAGCATGCTATTTAGCCTCCAAGTGTTTGATTGTTTTTTCATTGTTTTTATTGTAGTTGATTTTCAGTTTTATGCCATTGTTGAGAAGATGCTTGTTATGATTTATATCCTCTTGAATTTGAAGAGACTTTGCTTGAGTCCTAATATGTGGTTTATCTTTGAAAATGTACTGTGTGCACTGGAGAAGAATGTATATTCTGTAGCTTTGGGGTAAAATATTCTGACGATGTCCATTAAGTCCATCTGATCTAGTGAGTCATTTAGGATTACTATTACTTTGCTGATTTTTTGTTTAGAGGAATTATCCAGTGGGGTATTAAAGTCTCATACTATGACTGTATTGCTATTGATCTCTCCCCTGATATCTTCCAGAAGTTGTTTTATGTATTTGGGTGCTCCTGTATTGGGTGCATATATGTTTATCAGAGTTATATCTTCTTGTTGAATTGCTCTCTTTAGTATGATGTAGTGGTATTCCTTACCTCTTGTTATGGCCTTTACTTTGGGGTCTACTTTTTCAGATATAAGTATCACAACCCCAGCTTTTTTTTCTCATTTCCATTTGCCTGAAAAAATTTTTTTCCATCCCTTCATCCTCAGTCTGTGTTAATTCTTTGTTCTGTGGTGGGTCTCATGCAGACAGACAACATATGGGTCATTTTTTCTTATAAATTCAGCTACCCTATTTCTTTTTATTGGAACATTTCTTTTTATTGGAACATTCTCTGCCAATATCAGGGAAGTTTTCTGTCATTATTTCTTTAAACAGGTTTTCTATTCTTTGTTTATCTTCCTCTCCTTCTGGTACCCCTATTATGCGAATGTTGTTTCATTTTGTGTTGTCCCAGAGCTCCCTTATACTCTCCTCTTGCTTTTAAAATTTTCTTTCCAGTTACTGCTGTGTTTGTGTGTTTTTTTCCTACCTTCTCTTCTAAATTATTGATGTGGTCCTCAACCTCCTCTAATATACTGTTTAAGCCTTCTATTGTGTTATTTTATTGCAGATGTGTCATTCTTCATTTTTTCTTGGTTCTCTTTCATATTGGTGACATTCTAATTCAGCTTCTTATAATTCTCTGAAGTTGTGTGTATTTGACATTGAGTTGTGTGTATTTGTTATTCAGCCATTTGAGCACCCTTATAACTATTACTCTGAATTCTTTCTCTGACATGTCATTTGCCTCAATTTCATTTAACTCTCTTTCTGGTGATTCTTCTTCTCCCCCCCCCCCCCCCCCCCTTTGGGGATTGCTTTTTTTGTCTTCATATGTTTTGCTGTAATATTTTAATTGTAGATCTGATTGATTTGTTACCCAGGTTTTTTTTTGTGGGATGGTGTTACTGGTGTGATCTCTCAGGTTTTCTGTGCTTGGTAATCTAGCGTAGCTCCCTACTTGAGCTATTTGGGTTCTCTTGATGTAGGCCTGAAAGCTGCAAAGGCACAATTGCAGTGCCTAGAAGTCAGCAGCTGCAGAGGGGGGGCGGGGGTTTGTCCCAATTTTTGCTGTGTTGAGCCCTTGGGTGAAATCATGTGTGCCTAACAGGGACTCACAGTAGTACCCAGGAGCTGTCTTTCAGGATGGTGGGGCTCAGGAGGCCTGCACTCTGGAAAGGCGTGACTGTGGTGACCAGAGTTCTGTAGCTGTAGGGTGGGAAGACTCAGCTTTTGCTGCTGGTCCTGTGGTTGGATACATGCGCCCCCAGTGACAGCTCTCAGGGGCATCCACAGTGTGTTTGCCAGCAGGGTGTACTGACATACTTTGAAGGGCTCTGAGTTAAAGCTATGCGATCGAGGTGTCTGTGGGCAGGAATCCAGGAAGAGGGAATTTAGAGTTTCTACAGCTCAGTATATGCCCCTGTTTGTATAAGTGCGCACCCAGTGGTATCTCACAGTGGTGCCCACAAGCTATCTGTGGAGCAGTGGGCTTGAGAGGCCTGTGTGCTGGAAAAGCATGTGACTGTAGTGTCCAGAGTTCTGCAGGTGTGGAATAGGAAGGCTCAGTTTTTGCTGTTGTGCTCGTGGTTGGATATGTGTGTGCTCCCAGTGGCGGCTCACAGGGGCACCCATGGTGCATTTGCCAGTGCAGCACACTGATGCACTTTGAAGGATCCTGGCACTGAAGCCATGCAATTGAGGTGTCTGTGGGCAGGTACCCAGGATGAGTGAACTCAGAATTTCTACTGCTGGGGGAGTGTGTCCCTGTTTGTCCAAGATCGTACGTGGGGGGCTCACAGAGGCTCCCAAGAGCACCCTGTGGATTGATGGGCTCAGGGGGCCTGCTCGCTGGAAATGCACAACTGTGCCAGTGCATTTGCCAGTGTAGAGCTCTGACCGACATGTATATGTTTTCAAGCCAGAGGGGATTTTATCTTAACAAATTGTGAGGGGGGAAAAACCATCTGATTGCACATTTTTCATGGAAGGGAACCAAGTAAAATAAGTTAGTGTTTTCAAATAGTATGTTGTACCTCTATAACTTATAAATAAGATAATTTTAAAACAGAATTTTGTTGATTTTTTTACATTATCACACCTTTATATTAGGATTTATGACATAAAAGCAAGGAAGGGATTAGTTAATCATAGCGGGAAACAAAGTCAATAGAAATGACCATCTTGGAATAATCAATGTTGCCACAGAGATTTTTATATTGCAAATATCTCAGTGCGGATACCAATTATCAACCTCATGTAGTTACATAGGTTTTTGCTCCATAGCTTTCCTTGCTGGTATTCATATCTCTTCATTTTAGCTTCTCAGCTTTGGGAATATTGGCCTAAGCTAAATGACCCAGACTCTGGGGCCCAGAAGAAATCTGTGATCTGGGAATTTGTTAGAATGTACTCCATCCCAAAGAAAGGTAGGATATGAATTTAAGATATTCTTCATACATTTAGGTTAAAATTTTCATTCAGAGCTACCAGAAAATAGAAAGTAAATCAGTTGGAATCTAAAGGCAGGGTTTCATCTAAAAATGTCTGGATGTTTCTTAGGTTAAGGGCCCTTATATTCAGATATAAGGCTTGTGAGGCAAGGAGGGTTCAAAGCCAGACTGAGTATAACTTGCCTGTGTTTCTGACACTTTTGCTCTAAATAATCCCACAGAGACGAGCTTATACACCCTTCAAATACAGAAGAAATGAGCTCATTAAATTTTAATCATCAGCCGAAGCCCGTTTGGCTCAGTGGTAGAGCGTCGGTCTGCGGACTGAAAGGTCCCAGGTTCGATTGCGGTCAAGGGCATGTACATTGGTTGCGGGCACATCCCCGGTAGGGGGTGTGCAAGAGGCAGCTGGCTGATGTTTCTTTCTCATCGACATTTCTAGCTCTCTATCTCTCTCCCTTCCTCTCTGTAAAAAATCAATAAAATATATTTTAAAATAAATAAATAAATAAATAAATAAATTTTAATCATCAACATGATTCATCTAATTACGTTGTCTTGTTTTAACTCATGATTTCTGTGTAATACACTTAATTACTTCAATATATATATATATATATATATATATATATATATATATATATATATATATATATTTCCAGTGAATGCAGAGTTGCAGACTCCTGTGAACAAGGGAAATGAGTAACCCTTAATTTTCAAATCATGACCTCATTAGAGCACATGAGTATGTGTGTGGGCATGTGTGTGTAAAATTTGTTATTCTAAAGACAAAGGTAACACCTTTATAATTAGGCCTCCCCTTGGGCCTTAAGGGTATCCTAATAAAGAAAATTTTATACATTGATGTGCTTCCCATCTCTTCATTTCTTTGTTCTATCATCCTGTTGTTAATAACACCCTGCAGAAAAAAAAAATGTTTGTGAAGCTAAGAGCTGTCCAGATAAGAGAAAGGTCATGATCCCCCTCCTGCAGGTTCATCAGCCAACGAACAGCAATCTGAAAGTAAGAGGATGCCTGTCAATGTGGAGTGGGCAGGCGCAGCATACAGTCAGATTGAAGGCAGCGGATGCTCACACAGTTATACTGAACTCCAACCTTAAACCCAAATCAATAATCACCAAATTATTACAATATGAAGTGACTACATCATAAGTGGAGGGAAGAGACATTTGGATGAAGCTTTATAAATGCTAAAAGTAAGGAATGTGGGATATTACTTATCATATTTGGATTTCTAAGATGACTGTTCCAGACAATTAAGTGAATAAAATGTCTGTGGAGAGCCTAAGGCATGTGAGTCCCATTTTACTAACACAGTGTGGTGGGGTTCTTAAATTTCCAACTCAGGAAAATGGATAATGTGAAGCTGCTTGCTTGATTTCAGGCCCCAAATTTGAGTGAGTGAGGAATATTAATCAATATATATATTCATTTTTATAGCCTTAGATAATTGCATAAACAGCATATGTGTCATAGGACAAATTTCATTCTTATGATGGAGAGGAGTAAAAATTCTTACAGACTCGATTTTTTAAAGACATGAGTGAAGAGTCATAGTTTTTTTTTTTTTTTCCTTTGTTCAGATTGGTTTAAACAGAGCCCTCTGTCTTTCTTTCCCTGGAACTCTTGGCTTTGAGGCATTTTATGAGAAAACCCTCCTCTTCCAGAAAGACTTCTGAGATCAAGTGAAATAAGAGAATTTCCCTACTCACCTGCTTAAATACTAACTGCCCTCAGGCAAGTAGAATTTCTAATACAAAAATTGAATAATGCACAATAAAAAATGTGAGATTTCAATTAAAACTTATATAAAACTTATATGTTTATAGGCTGCTTCTGTAGGTATAATTGTCACTCTCCTGTTTATATAATTCCTGAGTAATATTTCTTTCGGAGGAGGGGGACCCACAGACAAACTATAAAACTATAAAACATATTGTTAGAGTAAATATAGTTGGTAATAATGAGAGGTTTTTCTTGTATTTGCTTTTAAAAGTATAAATGTTTTGCTCTTTCTAATAATCCATTTGATTTCATTATTTTCTGTTTTGTCTGTCTCTGAATATGTATACATATTGTATATGTATCTATTTATATAGCATATATCTACCCATGTATATGTATCTATGTTTGTATCTGTTTATCTGTCTATCTATCTATCCATCCACCTATCTCTGTATTTCTTTTTTTTTAATATATGTTTGATTTCATAGAAAGGGAGAGATAGAGAGATAGAAACATCAATGATGAGAGATAATCATTTATTGGCTGCCTCCTGCACACCCACACTGGGGATTGAGCCCACAACCTGGGCATGTGCCCTGACTGAGAATCAAACTGGGGATCTCCTGGTTCATGGGTCGATGCTCAACCACTGAGCCACAACTGTCAGGCTATCTATTTCTGATTCCATTTACTTGTACTTCTGGTGGCCTAAGAATTTCAGAATTGGGAACTTCCCTGCCTGCTATCTTAATGAGCAAAAACTTAAAATCTTGTTCCTCCTAACATTTAACCTTAGGTAAAAATCTAAGAATATTGGATGAGATTAAACAATCAAGTTACATAAGGTTCTGCCTGATAACTTAGGTAGGCCTGAAAAATAGAACTGGGAAGAGGCCGTTTGCTTGTCATGATATTTCAATGTGCCTGACTGTTCATAAAATTCAGTCAGTTGTTAGGAAATCTGACCTTGAAATTCCCTCTTAATTATTAATTCTCTTATAGTTTAAGATATCTTGTACTTCTTTTGTTGACACTCCCTCCCCATACAGGCAGATACAAACACATATGTATGGACAATAAAAATACCTGCACAACACCTTTATCAAAAGCATACTTATGCTATAAATAAAAAAAATGAAAACAAACAAGAATAAGGAATCTATCTGCTAGAAATAAGACTATTCAGATTTCTCCCCTAAGATTCCAAAAGACATTATATGTTAAGTAGAGGAGAGGTAGGGGCAGGGGGTGAAGACCAAGCAAACTATAAAATACCCCTAGGGAAGCTGGCCAGGGAATGCTGGAGGACCTTTCTCAGTTGCTGGCCAGTATTCTTTGAAGTGCATATGCTGCTGTGATGTGTGGGTGCCCGGAGCTCAGCTAGAATGCCAAATCTATTTTCTCCCTCTGATAACACAGGAGACCTTTTGCAGAGACAGAGGCATAGACAAAAATCATTGCAGCTCTCATATTGTGGACCAGGAGGTTCATTAGAGATTTTGCTACCATTTCCAGGGAGGAATAAGAATAAAATCTAAGAATATTAAATTTAATTAGATATTCAAGTTTTAAGGTTCATGAATTTCTCACATTACATAAGAAAATGATAGCTTTATTTTTCTTGTAAGTAAACAGGTTTTCTTTGCACTGTAGAGAGCAGTTTCTTAGCCATACTTCAGAATCAAGTCTTTTTCAAGTCTGGGACCAGCCTACCTGGGGAGCACAGTGAAAGGGGAAGTGAGCGCTGGGGAAGTTGCAGGAGTGAAGGGCACTAGGGATGGAGTCCTGTTTTTGATTAACAATTGCTTAAGCAACTATATGGAGAAAGCATTTACAGAAAAATTCAGGTCAACCTATACCAGGTCAACTTCTATGCCTTGAATAGAATACAGAATTTCCATTCAGTACATAGCACAATGCTCTTCACACAAGAATAAATCAATAAATGCTGTAGACTAGTGACTGACTTTACTTAATGTCTACCCTTTACGTGCCTCAAACTGCTTTGACAGTATTCACTCATGGATTTTTTTTTTTTTTAACAACTCATTGTTAAGTGTAAAATTTCTTCCTCTCCCCCATAATTAAGCAAATAAGGCAGTTAGCAGAATGGGTTCTAGGTTTCCCTTCCTCACTGATATTGTCCAAGTTATATCAATTTTATGGGCCAGTTTCTTTCCCTGTGAAATAATGCTTTTGAACAAAGGAACTTTGAAAGTCAAGGTTTCTTCCAGGCCAAACCAACAAACTAACAACCATACAAAACAAAAATTCGTGGGAACTGATGACAGTGTGGTCATTGCAAAAAAGCAACATCCCTTAGCAACATTATTGTGGTATTGTTATTATTACTAGAGGCCTGGTGCACGAAATTCGTGCACAGAGGGGAGGCATTCCTCAGCCTGGCCTGCACTCTCTCCAATCTGGATCCCTCAGGGGATGTCCGACTACCTGTTTAGGCCTGATACCACAGGGATCGGACATCCCTCTCCCAATCCGGGACCGCTGACTCACCTGCCTGCCTGCCTGATTGCCCTAACCCCTCTGCCTGCCAACCTGATCACTCCTACCTTGCCCCACTGATCACTCCTACCTTACCCCCTTGCTGGCCTGATCACCCCTAGCTTGCCCCCCTGATTGCCCCTAGGTTGCCCCCTGCCAACCTGATCACCCCTACCTGGCCCCCCTGCCAGCCTGATTGATCCTAACTTGTCCCCTTGCTGGCCTGATTGCCCCTAATGGCCTCTGCCTAGGCCCCCAGTCTGGCCTCCCTCTGTGGGAGGCAACCTGGTGGATCAGGGGAAGGCACTGCTCCCATTACCCTGCTGCTGCTGCTGCTGCCACTGCCGGCCTGTGCCTCAGCCCTTCACAGCTGCCCACAGCTGCCTGAGCCTTGGCCCTTACGGCCGCTGCAGCTTTGCCTGGAAGGACTTCAGGAAGACATCCACTCATATTACCCTTTTATTACTATAGATTTGGGGACTGTTACAACCACGCAGAACTTAAAGAAAACACATGGCCCTGGCTGATTTGGCTTAATGGAAAGACCATCGGCCTGTGAACTGAAGGGTCCCAGGTTTGATCTGGTTAGGGGCACATTCCTGGGTTGAGGGCTCGATCCCCCATTAGGGGGCCTATGGGAGGCAGCAGTGATTCTTATCATTGATGTTTCTATCTCTCTCTCCCTCCCCCTTTCTCTCTGAAATCAAAAAATGTTAAAAAAGAAAAAAAAAAAAAAGAAAAAAAAAAAAAAACGTATGATTTTCACTTTGGGTTTTGTCATTTTACAATATCCTTTGTGCAGTATTTTAACTTCCCTCAACTTTCTTTACCCACCCTTAAAATGCAATTTCTTTGGGGAAGATGATCAGGCAAGTGATTCTAGTGGGTAGAAGTTCTTTTGGAGGGGATGGGGTTGTGAAAATATTTAAAAACTGAGCATGGTGATGGTTGGACCATCCTGAATTTACTTTAGAAAACCAGTTCATTGTACACTTTAGGTAACATGTACAGTATATGGATTATATCTCAACAAAGCTCTTCTTTTATTTCGTTTTAAATAAAGACTAGTCTTATAATCAATTTCAGATGTTTTCAGAGGCCCCCCAGGATTTGCTACCATGTCCCAAAACATGGCTGTGACTCCCAGTTGCTTCTAGTCCTGGTGGATCTGGATGGTGTGGTTTGCACAGGAGAAGGTGGCAAGAGGCTTGTGGAATTTCTGCAGCCCTATTTCCCCGGTCTCCTCATAGGGCACCAGGGCCATTTCCACTGTGCCAGCTCTCTGCTTCCTTTAACCTGTTTGGCAAAAGAATCCTTCATGCTCTGGCCAGAAAGTGCATTCTCTCTTAGGTGGCCTGAATGCTTTTTTTTTTTTTTTTTTAAGTCATTTTATGGATTCAAAAAAATAAAAAGAGATGAGGAAAACTTTTGTCAAATTCCTTTTACACAATTCGTCCAGTCTCATGGAAAGTGAGATGTGGCTCTGAATTCATCCCAATAGGATGTCTTTGTGCAAAATCACCCAGAACGGCACTCTCCTGCAGAATGCCCTACGCACTTTGCAGTCAGGACTCGGGGGGACTTGAGGGTGGGCAAGGCAGCGGTGCCAGCACAGGACCCGGGAGAAGGTAGTGCTTTCTACACTGCCCAGGCCCGTGTGGACTGCATCTGCACCGGCCGAGGCGGGCAAGGTGTTTCTGCTGTTTTGTTTTGGTCTGGCCTCCACGCCTTCAGCCACGGACCTGGGCCTGCACTGAGACTGTGAACGGTTCGATGGTCCTACTTTTTGGTGGACTGTGGAAGCACTCCCACCTCCTGGAGACTGACAGACACTGGTAGCTTCCGTGTCATTCATGGGGAGAGTATGGCCCTAGGTCCAGAACAGACACTGACATCCTCAGCTAGGAAGCCTCCCTGGGCTAGGGCCACCGGCAATTTGAAGGCTGGTCATGACCCCCATCGTGGCAGGGGTCCCCTCTGGGGAACTGGTTGGCCTAGGTTAAGGCCGCCCGCAGTTTGAAGACCAGCCATGCCCCCTCAGCTCCCTAGCCTGGTGTTCGGTAGCGCCTTTGGCCATTTTGGACATTATGGACTAAGTGCATGAAATACATGCACGAGGAGGGCTACCCTCAGCCCAGCCTGCACCCTCTCCAATCTGGGACCCCTCAGGGGATGTCTGACTGCTGGCTTAGGCCCAATCCCCAGGATCATTGGCAGTCAAACATCCCTCTCACAATCCAGAACCACTGGCTCCTAACTTCTTACTTACCTGCCTGCCTGATTGCCCCTAACTGCCCCCCCTGCTGGCCTGGTCACCCCCAACTACCCCCACTACTACTGTAGTTGCCCACAACTGACCCCCCCCCTCTGCTGGCCTGGTCGCCCCTAACTGCCCCCCCCACCCCCCCCAGCAGCTTGGTCGCCCCACACAGCCTGCTGCTCAGTTGTTTGGTCACACCTCACTAACCCCCCTGCTGGCCTAGTTGCCTCATGCAGCCTGTTGGGTCGTCCATTTGGTTGTGATAGTTGCTTTGGCATATATATATATATATATATATATATATATATATATATATATGAAACCAAGTTTAACATGGTTGTGCTTAGCACTGTGCTTAGTACATGGTCTCATTTAATCCTCACACTGAGCATATGAGGTAGGTGCTATTATTATCCCCATTTTATACATGAGGAAATATGCAGAGAAAAACTTACAAAGTTGGTCATGTTCACACAATTGTGAGTGGTGGGGCCATTACTTACTGAATGTTGAATTAGATTGCAAGACCTTTAAAGGGTTCTCTCTTTTTTTTTCCTTCTTGCATCTTCCTCCCCTTCCTTATACACTTGCACATATACACACACAGATACATGCCCACACACATGCACAGAACATACCTCTCTGCCTTGTCCATGAAAATTCTTGATATATTTCAAACACTTGAACCCATAAAACTAAAATCTAATCCAATCTATTAATTTAAAGGAATGGCAAATTCAATCATCCTTAATATTATCTTGAGATATAATCCATAACAAAATTTGTATTCTGCCCTCCCCCCAAAGTGCCCCAATTTATATGTGACAAGGTCCCAAATTATGTAAGTAACTAGAATTATATATATGACAAGGTTGATTTTCCTGTGTGACAAGTGGAATCAGTATCATTACTTTATAGTCACATCTCATGTTTTCCTAAATTACTGAACCAGGAGAAAAAGGGGACATCAATTTATTCTCTGAAGGGAATCTCATCTGAGTCGATATTTTATCAGAGTCTCTGATAAGTATTGATTCATGGATTGATGGACTGATTTGAATATGAGTCTATACCAGACTTGTTAGGATGCACTTCTTCATTAAACTTTTGGGGGAGCAGAGCAGATTCTTTTATATTTCATATTTTAATGATTGGTTGTCAGCAAAGAAGACTCTCAGAAGTAGGGCTTTTTTTTTTTTTTTGGATCCCGATGTGAATTTATGTTAATTTTCCTCTACTACTGCTTTATTAAAAATATCAATAAAAGGGCCCCAGTGTATTTTCTGTTTATTGCTCACCCCAAGGACGTGTCAGTTGCCTTTTTTATTCAGGTTTACTTCAAGTCTATGACTTTTGGCCTTACCTGTTTAGATCAATGGTCAGCTTGGGATCCTCTTTCCCCCAACATAAACCCTGAACATGAAAATCAAAAGAATGCTGGACGTCCTTTCATTTATCACACAAAGCTAAAGCCTCGGGCTTGCTAGCTGCTTGAGAAAATTAGACTTCATCCTGTTGCAGGCCACACTGTCAAGAACACCGATTTCTTGGGAGCGAAGAAATTTGGATAATCAGCAACTTCGTGGGTGTCTGAGAGCTATAGCCTAAAGCAAAGAAGAAGTTGGATAGAATAAGTAGTGGGGGATCCCAAGACAAAGTCTCCCTTAGAGTTATAACATCATAGCCAATGAGGGCAGATCTTTTTCTAATATCTACTCAAATGGGGGTGGGAGGTGGCAGGGGTTAAATGAGAACTAGAGAATAAAACACACACTTTTCTGAGCCCTGATCAGTTGTCAGAACCCTATTTTTTCCTGTCCTTCTGAGTATATACTACATTTTCTTACCCTGCTGTGAAGGCTTACCTGGCACAGACGACTTCTGAAAAAATGCCCCATCAGCAAGTTGGCAAGCTTATTACCTTGTTAATTTGGGTCACTGCTCACTAATAATTTAGCCATTAACATGGTATTTTTTTTAAACAAGGCATTTATTGCATTTATTATATTCTTTAGGCTAGAGCTATAATAAATACTGTTAAATTTATTAATTTATGAAGCTTTTATCTAATACAAATGCATTGGCCATGGTCTTAAATTTTTAAGTCTTTATATTCATATTCTGTTGCTTTCATGTTTTCCTAACTCTGAGAAATAAGGTTTCTCTGTCCCAAGTACCTTCATCTGTAACAATACCTATCTTGCAAGACTATTTTAAGGATTAAAGGCGATAATATATAAGAAATTGACATAAATAATTATAAGAATTTAGCATGGGAAAAAAGAAATTATTTAACATATCGTGTTGAAACAATTTAGTAGTCATCCAGAAAAAATTAAATTTTATTTGTACTTCATTTAAACTTACATATTTGTTAAGTGTTTTAAATATTTAATTATATATATCAAATAAAACCATAAAATAGTAGAAGAAAACATGAGTTGACCTTGAATGAGGATGTCCTTTGTAAACATAGTCCAAACACCGTAACAAAAATAAAAGATTGATAACTATTGATTATAGTAAGTTAAAAAGAAAATATTTCTGGGAAACCAAACACCATAAAAATGTCAAAATAACAAAATAGGAAATATTTACAAAACGTGGTGATGTAACCACGAAACAATGTATGAGGAGTCCCACATAACCTGAGGACTGCCTGTATATACATATATATTTTTCTATTTTTTTCATATGTAGAAGTAGTTACTATACATACACTCTTTTGCATTTGGCTTTTTAATTTAATAATATATACATATCAGTTAATTGAGATCTTTCTCATTTTTTTGGATGGCTGTGTAGAAGTAACAGTTTATTTAGCCAGAATCTAGTGATAAGCATATAGATTATTTCCAATATTTTGCTGCTATAATAATACTGGAATGAGTAACTTTATGCATATTCTATATAATAAAAGAGGGATATGCTAATTATCTGTTACACTTTGAGGCATAAGGACCAGATCATGGATCTGCAGGAGAGTAGGCAGCGAACTACAAGCAGGAGGCGAGAAGCTACAGGAAGGGGCAGGGCAGCAACCTATGAGGGGGGAGGGGGGAACTACAGGAGGGCAGCAGAGATCTACTGGCGCACAGATTCGTGCGCAGGGCTACTAGTGTTGTTATAAAAGTAAACTATCAGTTTTTGGAACATGTTAGCATGTTTTCATCATGATGCCTTCTGTTCATATCATGATGTTTTTTATAAGCTGCAGAGACTTTTGGCAACCAGTATATGTAAATGGCAGAAGTAATGATCTATCACTACGTGTCAGGCAATATCCTAAGATCATTATATGATCTTTTGAAATATTGTATGTATGGTGTTTTATTAGGCCACACAAGCACAAGAAAGGGTTATACATTGCTCTCTTCTTCTTTCAGCTTTCCTGTTAATTTGATATTTGTAAAAAACAAACAAACAAGGGGACATATTAATAATCTTAATATGCTTATAAGCAAGTGATGGCCAACTATTTAGAAATAACATGTAATCCAGGCAAATTCAAACATTAGGATCTTATCAAAGAAAAATATGAAGATTTTGACTAAGGGCAGAAATTTAATATCAAAGCCTCCACTGAAAATTTCCCTACTTTTTTCCCCCCCTGCAGTTTTGTGGGAATGCAGGGACCTAGAAACACTTTAAAGCCGCTTTGCCCTTTTTATAAAGTCATCCTACTTTACTTGTAAGTAGTTGGAATTCTACAAATTCCATGATTGTATCCAGGGCTTGCTTTGGGGCATGTTGCTGGTGCTCCGTATCTCTGTTTTCTAAGGAACCCGAGGGGACCAGATGGAATGATGGCGAGAAGCAATGCAGATCCTTGGCCTGCCCTGCTTCCTACCCTGTTTCTCATTTTGTTCTTTCTCAGACTCCAAGTCTCCTGCATTGTTAGTTTTCAAGCATAGTGTCTTCTGTGGAGCAGGAGTGCCTGGTTGCTAGTGAAACACCTGGAAATGGTGATGTTGGCATGGCAGCAAGTTGGATGCCAATGCTGCCATCTACATGGCAGACTCTAGACACCGACCCCATGCTTGTCTATGTGATCACAAAATCTTCTCTAACTCATCCTGTTCTCTGTCCTCTCCCTTCCTGCTAATCCATGGGATTCTGTCTAGGAACAAAAGCTTTGCTCTTATCTCATATTCTCCTAAATTTCTTATCCATGCATCCAAATTCTTGTCATTTTTTTTAAGACCTAGGTTCTTGAATCTTAAATGTCAAAAATCTGGCTTGTCAAGACATTCCTCTTTTGAGGCAGTGAATGCAGACTGTCTAACAGTTAGACTCTAACTGATGGGGAAAAGGATAAAGGAGAATCATTTCTGTTAATATTAGGCATTTCTTCATGCCAAATACTATGACTCTCTTGTCCCATTCTCCTCACTTGCTTCCCCTTAAGATTGTCATTGGAAAAACATCATCTGCCAAAAGAGATTCAGAAATGGTCTTACTTTAAACATTATTATTTACTAAAGGGCAATGGGACAATAGGAGCTTTATTTAAGTGTTTTTAAAGCCTTTTGTGTCTTTTATCCATCTCTTATCTTTGGCCATTGCTCATCTCAAAGTCCAAATCTTGGTCTTTGGAGAGACAAATAGAGCCAACACTAAATCCTGGTTCTGAAAGAGAATAAGACTTTACATTTAGTTTTAACATCTGTAAGATGGGAATAAAGTATTTGGCAGATTTAAAACTAGAATTTAATAAATTATATTTATAGTACCTAGCACAGATCAGCACCTCCTCACTTCTGCTTTTGTAGCCCTTTTTCTCTTTTCCCAAATATGTATCTACTGCTCAAATATTGCAATTAGCAATAATAATAAAGAAAATAAAATCAAAGGTAATGCCCTACAATCTCATAATCATTTGATTATTTAAATTTCCAAGTTTCATTTCTGTCTAATACTGAAGGATCTTTATAGTCTGTAGTGAAAAATGCACAATTTTAAAATGAATTTTATTTTAAAAAATATATATTTGTATTGATCTCAGAAAAGAGATAGGTAGAAAGGGATAGAAACATCAATGATGAGAATCATTGATTGACTGCCTCTTGCCTGCCCCCTACTGGGGATCGAGTCAGTAACTCGGCCATGTGCCCTTGACCAGAATCGAACCCGGGACTCTTCAGTCCGCAGGCCGATGCTCTGTCCACTGAGCCAAACCAGCTAGTGCTAAAATGAATTTTCATATTAATTTGATTCAGGTATTCTTTTAGAGTGGCTTCATCAGTTTTATTTTGTGACATTTTTAAGTCTTGAGATCTGAGGAGTTGGGGTGGGGCTAAATTGAAGGTGAGCAGAGAAAGAAGAGAAAAAACAAACAAACATGAGATGGGGTGATGGGGACAGAAGAAAGGAGTTGTAAGGATAAAGGCAGGTGGGTTGCTGATTATCTTATAAAATAGAGCTGGTGAAGCGTCCTCTCCAATATAGCTTTCTGCTTTTCTTATCTTCTGTGATAAGATAAATTTTCTTTTCAGGTAGTGATTATGGATAAATTTATGACTTTCCTTAATTGTCTGAGCAATGCAGGGTTAATGTCCTGGTAAGGACAAGTTCTCTTTTACTTTATGAGAGCAATCACTCAACGAAAATTAGGCTATTACTTTTTATCTCCCTCTCCTTGGCAATGCCTGATACCATGGACCACTTCTGCAAATTTTCTTCCCCTCCTGCTGTGTTAGAGAGTAGATCTCAATTTGGCTTTGACACTTTGAATATTTCCTGACAGTTGATAACAAGATTGAACTCCAGAAATGTCATCTGATAAATCAGGTTGGAGAAGTATGTGTTCCCAGGGCTGTGAAGGTCCCTTGTTGAATAAATGTTGATTTTAGGGGAAGCCACCACTACGAGAGAATTAAGTACCAGAAGAGACCCAAGGGGCATGGCAACTCCCTTTCCATTTCCCAACCATCGAATTAGGGCTGAAGCAGACATAAAGTTGCCAAAAAGTACAGTTTGGGGGCCAAAGATTAACCTGGGGTTGATTCTTTCAAGTACTAGATGTGTGAATTAGAGCAAATATTTAATTATTCTTAACCTCAGTTTCCTCATCTATAGAATGGGGAGAAATATATCTACCTTGTTGGATTCTTTCACTAGCTATTAATTTTATGGAACTCATTATATTCTATTCCATATCACTTTACTCCATATAACTTCATTAGTTTTTAATGGGATGTCTTAGATAGGCTTGCTAGAGCAGACCTTGAGACAAGAATTTTCCTGGAAATTATTTGTAAAGGAATGCTTCCAGAAGAAACCTGTATTGAAAGGGTAGAAATACCAAAGGGGAAGGAGCCAAGCAAGGTGCCATTTCCAGTCAAGTTTTATAGAGGGTAGGTTTAGCCTGATACCACAGGAGATCCCAGAGTGTATGTTATACCCCAGTATTTGTTTCAAATAATGGCAAAGGGATCTGGGCTTCTGTACTCTAGTCCCATTGGTCAGTGAGTAAGGTGTGTTCTCTGGATGCAGGGTGAATATAAACTCCAGCTTTTGGACTGTGTAGGCAAAATGGTTCCATTGACTTAAAGTTAGTCTTCCAAAGAGGGTTGCAGACATGGGCTATCAGAAATAGAAGATTAAAGGAGGCAGAGAGGGGAAACCTAGGGACTAAAAGGAGATTCCAGTGTCCCTAGGGGATACAGCAGTGAACAAAATAAACGTGGTCTCTGGTCTCATAGGTTTTATACTCTTAAGAGGAGATACAGGTAAGTAAATAGGCAATAAAGTGCTATGAGTGCTGTTATGAAGGAAGGTCAAGGTGCTATGGGGGCACAAAGGAGGCATCCAGGGAAAGGATCAAGGAGTCTCCCAAAGGAAGTGATGAATAGGACCTACCCAGGGAGGAAAGTACTTTGGTCATACTGTGCCAAGTAAGAGGCACCATATAAAGAAGACACTTTGCAGGGAGCCCAGCTTAGAAAAGAGTGTCATATATACTTGGAAGGTTAGGTAGAGGTCTGGCTGTAGCATTTGAGGGCCTAGATAAGTATGGTCCTGTGATGTGTGCCGGACTATGAAATCTGGCTCTTGGGCTTATGATCTACAAAGAGAAGGAAGATGTCATGTCCTCAGGAAAACCTCATTTATTGATTCATTTAACAAGTGTTTATTAAGTACCTCTATGTGCCAAGCACTTTTGGAGATACTACAGGGAATAAAACAGTCAAGAAAACCTGTCTGTCTGAAGCTTAACTTGTCAGGGAAGCCAGGCAGTAAGCAAATATATAGTATGTCAAATGGTGATGCAGTCTAGGGAGAAAGATAAGGCAACATCAGGGTGATAGAGAGGCTGAGGATGGGATGGAGGGTTAGGTTACATCAGGTGGTCAGGAAAGGCATCTTAGATGACATTTTAGCAAAAATGTCGAGTGCTTCATACACAAAGCTGGAACAAGCCAGGCCACGGGACTCTCACATTTCCTCTCAGCAACCCCGCTCCACCTCCTTCTCTCATGCACCATTCTCCATGCTGTTCCCTGGTTCTGGCTCTAGTGTCTCAATCCCAGACAAGAAACAGCTGGCCTCATCCTTTGTTTTTATGCCCCCTACCTTCCCCCCAATTCTCCTTATACATAATTGCTGCTTCTCATTCCTGCCAGACTATTACATGGTTCCCAACATGTTCCTCATCACAAACCTTTAGATATATTAATTTTCACAGAATAAAGTCTATGCTGCTGAGTGCATTCAAAGTCTTCGAGGATCAAGTCTCCTCTAACCTTCTCAGCGTTCTCTCCTGCTGTTGCCTTTATCAAACCTCACTTTCGAGTGAAAATAAACTCCTACTTCCCAAGTCCAACACTGCTCTCCCTTCTCACCCTGTGGACCTTTTGTTCCCATTTCTTCCCCTGGGAACATTCTTCCCCAACTTCTTCCTTCCAAAATCCTACACTTCAAGACTCATGCCATTCTGTATCCATGAAGATTTCCTCATTTTCTTGAGAACATCTGCACATCTCTTGTCCACTTTATATTATCGTTTCTTTCCTACTATGATTGTAAGCGTGACCCAAAATAGACTATTGGAGGGACTAGTATGTGAACAAGGTCAACTGCGATTGGGAGCCATGCAGGTAGCATAAAAGCTATCCTAGTATGTGAATATAGGACAGTAGGGTGGGTGGGGCCTCTGGAGAATTAGAAAGTACATGCCTTATCCAAAGTCACTCAAAATGTTTTTCTTTTTTCTTTTTTTTAAAATCATTGTGCCAGCTAAACAAAGCTCATGTACGATTGATATGGACTTAAGTTCTGGCTTTTTTTCTTATTAGATGTGCAAATTTTAGCAGGTTATTTAACTCCTTTAATTCTGTTTCTTCATTGGTATCTTGAGGGTCTAGTTACTTTTTCAAAGCATCAATGAGAGCTATATACAGTGCTTGACATATAGTAGGTGTTCACATACTATCTGTTACTTATGCCTTTCATGATGTCAAACACAGTGCTTATCACACGGTAAGTCTCCACTACTGTTTGCTGCATTAGACTATTTTTTATAAGGGCCTAATGGGTAAAGACATCAACTAAAGAATGTCCCAGCCTAAGTAATAAGAGTATTGAGAGGGAAAAATTGAATATGGGACAAAAGTGTCAGGGAAGGCCCATTGTGGAGGTCAGGCCTGTGGTTTGCTCTAAGGCTGGATAGAGTTTAAGTGAGTAACTGAGAGGGAAATGGCAGAAGAGCATAAGTGAAGTCTGAGAGATAAGTGAGTGAGGAAGAGACCATCCTGGTCCCTTTGGTTGGCAACATCTTAAAAATATCATCACTGCTGAGATAAAGGGCTAGATGAAACCATTTAATATAATCCCATTTTCTTTAGCCAGAGAGCTAAAGAAGAGCAATAATGTGAGCAAGAAAAGAAATCTATGGATTATTACCCAAAAGCTGAAAAATATTGCAAAGGATAAAACAAAACAGCATATAAAAGATTTAAAAGGGTGTAGCACCTAGCTGTTGTAGTAATGTTTTGCATAAAATGAAATACAGTTATAGATGACTCACATTTGTTAGAAGCATAAAATCAGTAATATTTCTAAAAAATGTGGTTAGCATATCTTTAAAAAGTTTCAAATGAAACTTGAAATATTTAGTTACATAAATTAGATTTTTCTGTTTCATGCCAGAACTGAGCCAAAACCAGTTGGTTATATTAGGTTGCCATTTGAAATCTTTCTAATACATGTAACTTTGTACATTTATCCTCCAAATGACATAGTTTCCATATTGTATTGATATTTTCATTTATATTGAAAACTTTTTGAAAATAGTTTATGTGAAATAATATTAGGTCAGATACTGTTTTGACTGAATTTTCAGAGGCTCTTTTAAAAGTCCCCATTGTTTCTGTGAAACAAAAGCCCTATCATAATGAATCAAATTGCAATTAGAAATAATGTTCTCCCTCCCCAATGGAAGATTTTAATAGATATAACATACTTGTCTTATTGCTAATATTTAATTTAAAAGGACATCTTTCAGAATTAGCATAAGAACTTGACACATGATTTATGGCCCAAGCATACAGCATACATGTTAAATTCTGTGATATCAGTCATAGTGTTTGTCATTCAGACATCAGTGATTATTCTCAGGAGAATTTCATTGTAGAAAATCATATTAAAAATAACTCTTTTATATAAAACCAAACATATTATTTGGTGGTAAGTTGTATAATAATACAACTTAAAGTAGGTCATGAAAAACATGAATTTCAGTTCAAAGAAAGGTACACACAAATTTCTAGAACTCTTTTTCTTTGGGACTTGGAAGTTCATCTTGCCTATTCCTAGAACATATTTTCTCATCCCATTGATGATTTGTGCTTAAGTCCCTTATCTCATGCAAATTCAGTTGACATGGGAAAAGGTCTCGATGTTCTGATTCTATTCCTCAAAATGGTTCTAGAGCAGCCTGTCTCCCTTTGCATTAATAGCTTGAAGCCAGAATTATCTTAGGGTTCCTCTTTGAAGTCATAAAAAGCATTTTTTGAGCCTTGAGATTTCTGTATTGTACTTTTAAAGACCAGATAAATACAGACAATGGAAATGTTCACTGCCTCTAAACAGAACATAAGCTGTAATTGCCAGAAAGTGGATTTCTCCCATCATGCCTCGTGGTCTATTGAGTTCATTCAAGATGTAATTGGAAAACAAATAGAGCAGCACCGTCCTCCGGACAGACAAGAGTGTTTGTGTTGGGAACGGGGTGTTGTATAGTGTTACAGTCTTCATTTCCGCTGACACTTCTCATTCTTAACTAGTAAAGTACAATGCTACACCTTTTGCAAACGTATCACTATATTTAAAGTGCATACACACCCTTCCCATAAAATTCTAAGGAACATTTTAACAGCAATTAAGTACAAAAATGATACCAGTTCTGGGAAGCAGGCCCTGCTCATTACCATAATGGTGGGCTAATCTGTTTCCCTCATGAACTAGCCAAAGGCAACAACTGAAGCAGAGCACTTGACTCCGAATACTGAGTTCTCCCTTCTATAGGAGAGAGACTGGCAGTAGATGCTTCTCGCCCTGTTCTCCTCAGTGTTCATTAAATAAAAACAAACAAACAAAACCCTCCCTAAAGAGCAGTGAAAAATGACTGAAAGGAGAAAATCCTCTTGGAGTTAGAGAAACTACATTTGAGGATTTTAGGACGAACCAGTCTTTTGTGTAAACAGCCAAGTGGAATTGTTGGGCTTTGATGTTGGAAAGGACTTGGCTTGAATGTCAGCTTTGTCTTGGGCAAGTTATTCTCTGCACTGCAGTTTCCTCATCCGTGAAATGGGGCTAATAACACCTCCTTCAAAAGCTTGTTACAATGATCAATGGAGATATTCCATGACAAATGCCTGGCCATGCATGTATCATCATCAAGACACAGTTGTTTGAGAACTACCTATATAGGATGCCAGGATCTCACACAATAGAAAGAGATGGCTTTATTCTTGCCACTGGGGCAAGGTTGTGTTCCAGGCATCTTTACCATGTGTCACTATTGCGGCAAAGCATCACATGAGACAGTAGAAAGGTAGCTGAATGGGAGAATTCAACTACCACATTAATCAGTGGGTCGTTGGGGAGCCCTCAGTGCTTTTTCATGCAATTCCTTCAACAACTGTGGACTAGATGCCTACTATGTACCAGTACACCAGGCAGAAGCCCAGTGAGAGTGGCTTTGGATGTGGCTAAGAAATGTTCTGTTCTGTCCCCAGTAAGATTGGGGAGATAGTTATGTGAACTAGTAAAGACAATCTGGTATGATGGAAGTGGCCATTAAGCTTCTTGTTACATGTTGGGGGCACAGGCATTGCTTTGCCATTGGGGGAGACTTTATAAAGGAGTCGATTTGAATTGAGCCTGAAGAATGAGTGGAGTTCAAGGAAAAGGGCATGTGCATAAGCTGGGAGGTGCCAAACAGCATTATGGGGAAACTCTTTCAGAGTGGTGGAAACAAATAATATGGTGGGGGCATCTATGGGGCCTGACTTAAAGGGCCCCCTTTGTCCTTTATCTGGTAAGCAGTGTGTGGGAGGCTCTGTGGCAATGGTGTTGGTGATGGAGGAGGCAGGACTCTTTCTTACAAGGCTGTAAGGAGTAGTCAAGAAAGAGATAATGAGGGCTCAGACCAGGACAGAGGCCTGTATTTGCTGCAAGAATGAATCTGAGATTTCTAGCTTGAGCTATGGGATGGCAACATTGTCATCATTAACCTTGGCTGACTAGCCGCCTATACCCTCAGGTTTTGAGGTTTTGCTACCTATTTGAGTACCTCTTCTGTTTCTTAAACAACTTGAGCAGTCCAGGGTCTATCAGCAGCCTGCCCTCCTTCAGTGTCATCAGAGGGAAAAAATTATAGTGGAATGACATAGATCATTCTCTGGGAGGGCTCCATTGTTACCTAGGATAGCATTTCTCAATGTAGTCTCTGGACCCCTGTGGGTTCCAAGACCCTTTCAGAGGATCTGCCAGCTCAGAACTATTTTCATAATAGGGCTAAGATGCTATTTGCTGTTTTTACCCTTACTCTTTCACAGGCATTCAGACATGTGCTAATAACATTGCTTTGATGGAATATGTGCTTGCTTATTTTTGTGTTTTCTAGATTTTTGTGTTTTAAGGATAGTGGGTTTAGGGTAAAAATATGAGCATTTTTACAAATGTCAGTATATGTTCAATACTTCTGCTGTATCCTTAATAGCAGATGATATTTGCTAGATACCTCACTAACATCCATTAAACCATGATTTTAAAGTTTTTCTTTTGCCCATTTGGAAATATAGTAAGAAATATATTTTATTGCCTTGTTCTGCAATATTTTAAAGATATATAAAAGTATTATAAATATAAAAATATTTCTTAACTTTTAAATTTTATCTTAAAACCTTCTGGAAATCCTATATAATAAAGAGGTAATATGCAAATTGACCATTACTCTAACACACAAGATGGCCGTCCCCCATGTGGACCCAAGATGGCTGCCACAAGATGGCCAGCAGGGGAGAGCAGTTGTGGGCGATCAGGCCAGTAGGGGAGGGCAGTTGGGAGGGACCAGACTTGAAATGGAGGGCAGTTGGGGGCAATCAGGCCTGCAGGGGAGAGCAGTTGGGGGTGACCAAGCTATCAGAGGAGGATAGTTGGGGGGGGAGGGGCACCAGGCCTGCAGGGGTGGGCAGTTGAGGGGGAACAGGCCTGCAGGGGAGGACAGTTAGGGATGACAAAGCTGGCAAGGGAGGGCAGTTAGGTGACCAAGTCAGCAGGGGAGGGCAGTTGGAGGCAACCAGGCCTGCAGGAAAGGACAGTTAAGGGCCACCAGGCTGGCAGAGGAGGGCAGTTGGGGGCAATCGGACTGACAGGGAAGCAGTTAGGTGTCAATCAGGCTGGCAGAGTAGTGTTTAGGAGGTGATCAGGTTGGCAGGCAGAAGTGATTAGGGGCAATCAGGTGAGTATTTGGAAGCCAGCAGTCCTGGATATGAGAGGGATGTCTGTATGCCCACCAGGATCGGGCCTACACAGGCAGTTGGACATTCCTCAATGGTTCCCAGATTGGAGAGGATGCAGGCTGGGCTGAAGGACACACACACACACACCATGCACGAATTTCATGCACCGAGCCTCTAGTTTTATAATATATACTTTTGAAATTAAATAAATTATATCTATATTTAAGGCCTAAAAATTGTTGGCCTAAAAATGTGAAATTAGAAGAATAGTTTTTTTTAAATCCCCAGCTAACCCATCTATATCTAAAGATGATGAAAAAGGTGAAACTGAGTATAGAGAATTCACTGCTCATAGATGGGGGGACTCTGGGTGGAGCTGTAAATAAGAAAAAAAAAAAAGTATGATGAAAGTTGCCTTTGGTGATGTTCATCATTAATTTTATTGTGTCATGTGCAATAGAATATTTTTGAATAGTATCAAGGTATCAGTGTGGTGATATTTTGGGATTAATCTTTCAGAGTTTAAAAAAAGTAATTGAGTATTTTACTATAGACATAGATCTCTAAAAACTAAACTATTTTCAAACCAGGAATAAAATATTGATAGTTACAGAAGCATCTAATATAAGGTGACCAGATGTCCTGCTTTTGGTGGGACAGTCCTGATTTTTAACAATTTGTCCCACATCCCACAGCATTTTTAAAAAGTTCCCGATTTTTGGGAAGAATGCACGACAAGCTAGGGAATGGGGGGGTGGGGGTGGAGAGAATGGGAAGGGAATATACAGTTTTCGGTGTCCATGTGGCTATTTAGCCAGAATATGAGTTTTATATTATTTTTGTTAATTTTATAATGTTAAACTTTAATAATAACAAATAATTGTTGAGAATGGATTATCAAGAACTGCTTATCAAAGTTCACATTGTTGATCAGTTGTTAGAATTCAACCACCATTGTTTGGACTTAATGAACAATGGCATTTTTTGGGATTGGCAACGACGAAAACATTTTGTAACTGTTTCTCAGATGATACACATGGTACTGCATGCTAGTAAGGTAGTTAAACAAGTGATGTCATTACAAATCAGCTATTCAGATAATTTAGGTAGGTAATTTATTTATTTATTTCATAAATACATAAATTTTCTTGAATTTAACAGACAGTACTCGTATTATTTATATTTTATAGTGGGGGCAAAAAGTCTAGCGCTGACCTTGAAAGTGACACGACTATACATAATTATTTATTTATTTATTATATTTGTAAATTATACTTATGTTGAAATTTTAAAATATTTATTAAAATACTATTTTTGCATTCTATGAAAATTTTTGTTGCTCCATATAGACCAAATTTTTAATCAAGAACCCCCTCCCCACCACCTCCTTGGTCAATGGTGTCCCCCTTTACCAATGTTAAAATCTGGTCACCTTAATCTAATAGGTAATCTATTTTATTGCATTGACTAGAGGAACACATATAATAGCTGAGAGACTAATCAAGCTATGTGCATTTAAAGATTGAATGAATATCTCATCTGAAGATTTATACTTTTGCTTTATAAATGAGTGAATATATGTTTGCTTGTATCCCTCTGGCATCCACAACAAGGAATCATCAAAGAAGGTCTTCTTTTATGTGAAACCTTGGCAACAAACAAGTGGTACTGAAATATTCAAAAGTATTGAGTAACTTTTTTTGAATCTCATGGTTTATCTTGGAACAACTGTGTTGACATTTACACTAATAGTGCAAAGCAATGGTGGGTAAAACTGCAGGTGTTTTAGCAGACATGAAAGCAGTACCACCAAAGTGTCTTTTGTAGTCATTGTAATTCCTACCAGGCATTTGCAATCTTTAAAAAGCCAGAGTCACTTAAAAATTTCCTGGGCAAAGCTGTGAAGTTATAAATTTTATTAAGTCTTAATTATTGAGTACACATCTTTATAATATTCTGTATTATTATACTGGACATATGCATAAAGCACATTTGCTTCATTCTGAAGGACTACAGTTGTCTTAAGAAAAAAAGCACTTTTATGATTATTTGAGTTGGGAGCTTATCTAGGCACCATTATTATGGAACATCATTTTTACTCAAAAGAATGACTGGGCAGACAAACTATGGGCTTTCAGGTTTGGGCATTTATCAGATATTATCTCCAGAATGAATGAAGTGAGCCTGTCTCATCAGGGAAAAGTATGACAAAAGCAATCCTTCACCTGGCTCTAGCAATGTTAATAATTTACTTATTGTGTCATGTGCAACAGAACATTTTTGAGTAGCATTATGGTGCTGGTGTGGCATAAATTTGAGACTCTTTCAGAGTTTAAAGAAACATAATTGAATATTTTAAATGTAATGTGATAAGCTGACAGTATGTGATACCAATGAGAAAAAATTAAAGTTTTTAAGCAAATATTAGAGTTTTGGAAAGTTTAGCTTCACCACCATGAGCTTGAGAACCTTCTAGTACTCATAGACTTTTCTGAGAAGATAGACAGTGGATAGTAAGGAATGCCATGCATTTAAATGTCTAGTTTAATGAGGCATAATTTACATATAGTAAAATTTAACCTTTCAGATATGTAGTTCTATTATTAGTTTTGGCAAATATATAGTCATGTATGCATTTGATACCACAAATAGGATATAGAATATTTATATCACCCCCCAAAAGTCTCCAGGTGTTCCGTTAGAGCCAATTCTCTCCTCTCACTCCCAGGACTTAAATGTTATTCAAATATTCCTATCTTCAGCTACATATATATCTGTATGAGGCCAGATAGTCTTCATATACTTCAACCAGAATGACATAATGGGCCAGATTGGATGCAGAAGCAGAGAATCCAGCTGTCTTCTATTAACCTAGACATGAAGGAGTATTGAAAAATTGCAAAACAAAGGCACCTATCTTGATAATTGTTTTTGGAAAATATATATTTTATAGACACATATTATTTATGTTAATATGTAATGGGTTTGTGGTTTTAAGTAATAAATACGTATATTTACATTTATTTTTTTCTAATACAGTAAATATAAAAAGGTATAGTGCATATAAACAAATGCTCTTTGCATCTTTGATAATTTTTAAGAGAGTAAAAGTTCCAGAGACCAAAAAGTTTGAGAGCTACTGAGCTAGGCAGATTGTCAGGTGTCACCAGAGAATGAGAACACCTGAAGAGGGAGAGGGAGGAAGTCTGGGAGCAAATTGCTTCTCTGACTCATTGGCTCATAGTAACATCTCAATACATGGTTGTAGAATAAATGGAAGTTAGATCATAAACCAATATAGTTGGGCTAACCCAAGAGAATGAAGTCTTTGAAATGAATAGACTATTTTACAAGATCCATTATCCTGGCTCAGTGGGACATTCATGTTGTTCCAGCTGCTAGCCCAGTTGATCTAGAAGAGACTGGGGGTGAGCTCAGGGTTGTTGGTGATGGTTGGGTCAAAAGTCTAAGCAAATCCTTCATTTAAAGCAAAATGTTAAATGTCAATGGAGAAGCACACCTCAGGGTCTGAGGCAGAAGTAGCCAGGTTTAGGGAGTCAGCTGGGAAGGATGGAAGGAGTTTATGTGGTGAGATGACCAGGTAGTTGTACCAGCAGATCTGGATTTGATCTGGATCATATGGAGGCTTCTTCTGAGGCTGACATGGTCTTAGGTCAGGTCCTACAATGGCAGAATCTGAGTGGTATCCCACTGGGAGTGGCAGCAAATGGAGACTGGTGGTGGTGCTGTTGGGGGAGAAAGTGGGCAGTGTTATTGGAATATTTCTCCTCACATTTCCCCTCTCATTATACCTTTGACCTAACTCTAGAGATTGAGTTTTATTTAGTCCTAATCTTCAGTAGAGGTCATAGCTAGGTTTGGTTGGTGCAGGAAGTAGGATGGGACTGGATAGAGTGTCTCAGCACACCTGAGCTTCTGTGTCCCAGCCTCCTGACTTGCTCTCACTTACACACTTATTGTCCAGGTATTATCCTAGGGGACACCTGATTATTTTGAAGCAGATAATTTAAAAAACAGATGCCAGTGCTTCTGTCAAAATTGTATTCACATCTCTTTGTTCTAAAAATGTAATAATATTTCTCCAAAATATGGCAAAGTCAGAGCTGTTAAATGTGCTTTGTTAAAATAAAAGGTTAGATGGAACAGGATTAAACACAGGTTAACCTAGATTTTTTATTAATATTGTATTTGTGGTGACAGTGCATTACACATAATTCTATAGGAATTCTATTCTAATTTGCTAATAATTCATGTCCATGTATTCAGTATGACAGCATCATTAATTATGTCGCAATGAGTATGGAAAAAATATAAGCTGCTAATACTAAGTATTACTAGAGTTTGTATCAAATTGTGCACGTTACTGAATAAATAGTAATATCAACACCTTAGGTTTAATAAAACCAGCGAGTAGCCCAACCTAACAATTTTTTTCTTACAATGTGTGTTGATAAATATAAATATTTATATAGAAAATGCCAAGAATATAATTTGTCTGGAAGAATTTAGCCTCTTAGCAGGAGCATGGTTATTTGGTTACCTTCTGCTGTCTGTTTCCTATCTGCAGCTGATTCCCCTCTTCTTCCTAATATCCAGTGAAGGTGCCAATTACTCTGCTGATTATCAGTTGAAAACTATGCCTGGTGCAAAGGGAGCATCAATTATTTGTGAGCAGAGAGCTAAGGCTGCTGGAATCATAATAAAGGATGCTGGAGCTTCCAGCTAATAGAATATATCAAAAGGCAGTGTGTAGACCAAAGAGAGCACGTTTCAGAAGTCTGTGCCTCAAAGATAAAATTAGGCCTGATTTGCAGGCTTCAATGCTATGTAACTTATCTAAGAATTTTGCTAATGTTAATGAACAGAAATGGCAGGGCTTTTCCCTTTAATCCACATGGCTTTTTAACACACACTGTGGGATTATTAATATTACTGACTTTTCCTTCTGATTCTGGGGTTGTGCGTATGTTTGCTTTGCTCCCCAAAGATAGCCAGACACCAGCTTCCTCAGCCCCTTTGTCTTCCACAGTGAGGAGCCCTTAAGGATGAGTTTGTAAACTTGCCATGATTGTTATGGCCTCGGAGTGGGACTTAACTTTCCGTTTTAAAGAGGTGGTTGAAGAGATTGGTGGGTGTGGAAATGTCACCATCAGTTAAATTGGTTAGGAGGGTTGTTTCCAGCTCGATGAATAGGGTTTCCAACTGCTGAAAAGAGCTTACACTTCTCTCTCTCTTGATACTCTACTCCATAATAAAAGCCTAATATGCAAATAGACCAAATGGTCGCTATGATGCCCACTGACAACCAGGGGGTAGGCACTCAACACAGGAGCTGCCCCAAGCCTGCAGGCCCCAGGCCAGCCAAGGAGGCAACCAGCAACAGTGGTGTGGTGAAGGGGGGTTTGGAACTGGCCAGCCAGCAGGCCAAGGCTGCCCCCCAATTGCCCCACCAGTGACTTCCCACAGTAGGCAACTGGCAGTGGCGGGGTCGGGGAGGGGGGGAGGAGAGAGAAGGGAGACCAGTGAGTGGGCAATACCAGCCTGCCAAAGTGTGTGCCAGCGGGGGTCCCCCTGATCACCCTGCTGGTGGCCCCACAGATTAGCCCTGATCACCAGCCAGGCCTAGGGACCCTACCCGTGCATGAATTTCATGTACCGGGCCTCTAGTATTCATATAAAACTAGAACCCCGATGCTGGCATAGGCTTCCCTCACAGCTGCTGTGGCGTGCCTCGACCTGAGGCAACCATGGCCACTGGCTCGGCCCTTGTAGCCCCCGATTTGTCCAGAAGGTCGCCCGAAGGATGTCCGGTCTAATTAGCATATTATACTTTTGTTAAATAGGATAAGCAGCCCACTTAAACTTTCTGATTAAATTTATAAGGATGCCTCCCAAAATTTCAAAGGATTTGAATATGACTTTAATAGGAATGAAGAAGATGCCTATATGTTAATCTCCAATCTGCCGCTAACGTTTTTTGTACAGGTGTGGAGAGAAAAAAGTTTCAGCTTGGTAAATGTACATGAGGATTCCTGGTTCTTTGTTTTTAGAGTAGTTTTCAATATTCAGGGAAGTTGGGAAGAGAGTACATAGGGTTCCAGATATCCCTGCACCCTGCTCTTCTGTTGTTAACATTTTATGTTACCATGGAACATTTGTCACAACTAGGAAGCCAATATTGATATGTTATTATGCATTGATTTTTAATTTCCCCTGGGTTTTTATAATTTGTAGGAGACTGTTCCATATTAGGAATTTCTCCAGTGTTTCACTTATTATTATATTAATTTTTCCAAAACAGTTATATTTAACAAGCCAGCTTTCTGCCATTCAAGTGGATGGCCTATTTGCTCTTGATGGCGCTTTTCCTTTAAGCATCCCAAGTGTAACTGAGTCCCTGTATTTCTCTCAGCCCTGGAGATCCTCAGGGATCAAGGTCAGATGCCCTGAGTGATATTTCAGTTTCAGGACCAGGAAATTGCTGATGAGAAAAGGCACTTTCACAACCACCCCACTCAGCCCATGTATTTTACGGAGAGAGGAGGAAATGGAGGCCCGTGGAAGTGAGGTGACTCACCCAAGGTCACACACTGCTAGTGGCAGGTCTGGACGGGAGCCCAGCCTCTTAACTCTTCCACACTTACGGCCTCTGATAAAATTTTCACAGTGACGCTTTTATTCTATTTATTATTTATACGCTGCCTACTTTAAAAAAGGATTGGAGCCAGCATCTCTGTGATTTACTTTGCTTTGAACACAATATAGATCACTGGATCCTGCATGATTTAAAAAAAACAAAAAACGTACTCATCTATAATTATTTAATAAGTGATTCATATCACCTAATCGCCACCCTATTGATGCCTTGCACATAGTAGGCACCCAATAAATATAGGTAAAATGAGCAAATGCATAATGCTAGCTTGGGATTTATAAACAAAAGAGTTCACTGCACAAGCATGGCTGAGTGGGCAGGAAGAAATACGATCCTCTGTTCTTGGGTCTGGACAAGACGGCCGGTGAAACACTGGAAAGAAGGACGATTTTGGCTTGTGATTCCCTGTATACAGTTCAATGGGCTGCGGAGGTGGAGCACACATCATCGGTGGGGTCAGACCTGGCAGAAAGTGTTCCAAGTCCCAGGTGTGGCTCTAGGCAAGTTGCTGGCCTTCTCTGAGCATTAGGTCCCTCACCTGTTAGGGTGGGATTACCCTTCTCTTCCAGTAGCGCAAAACCTGCTAGTGGGCTACTCTAGCCTTGCTCATTCCCCTTCACCCCATCAGTCACGTATTCCATTTCAATATTTGGCTTTCTTCTCTCTCTCTCTCTCTCTCTCTCTCTCTCTCTCTCTCTCTCTCTCTCTCTCTCCCTCCCTCCCTCCCTCCCTCCCTCCCTCCCTCCCTCCCTCCTCTTTGTTCCATCCTCCTTCCTTTCCTCCCTCCTTTTCAGCCTGTTATTAGGGAGGTGGTGGAGAAACCTTGGCCAGCATGGAGGTTCTCTTTAGTTAAGCTGTGGTGTGTATTAATAGAAACCTTTTCCAATCAAAATACTCAAAGTGACTCTGCACTTCTGAGCCACAGCTTCTGGAGGTCAGACAAAATGGTGATCAGAATGCGATCTGCTGAATGAGAACCAACAACAGTTACATAAAACGGCTGCCAACATGTGGTATCACAAATTGCCCTCGTTAAGAGATCTTTGCTTCTGCTGGCTGGGACTTGGTTCACTTAATGCTGCACTATTCCAGGCAAGACTGAGAACTGGGTGACCTTGATTTGCCTTCTTGCCTGTGTTTTCCTTAATGTCTCCAAGTCTCATACACCTGGGGCCTCTGTGGCACTGTCTGGGCTAGCTCAGCCCTCCATACAGGATGTCTTCTCTGTTCCTCCACTTGTCATTGTCATCTCGTTTAAATGTGGCTTGACTGGTATCGCATTTCCATAGGGCCTGTTCCATGCTCCAAACCTTAAAAGACTCCACCCTTGTCCATGTAGAATAGAGTTCATGAGCCTCCACCTTGGGTAATAACATGCTCAAAGAACTGATTTGGGAAAAATCAGAGTTTGGTTTTAGAAAAGTTGGTATACAAGGATATTCATACAAGTCTACCCCTTGGTCAGACAGATTGATAATCAGAAAGAGGCCAGGACAGGGGATTTAAATTTTGGAATAATTTAGAGGAATAGAGATTAGACTCACTGTGTGGCCCCAGAGGGTGGAAGACAGTGATGTTTGGCAAGACAGATAATGTTCCTGCTTCTCTGATCTCATAGTTTAATTGATACAAGACACTTTGTTTTTTGACTTAAAGTTATGAGTTTGAAGATATCTCAACATTTCCTTATAAAGTGGCAGAGAAGAAAAATCCTTCAGGACTAATCAACTTTGGGTTTTCATTCACTCATCCAATCAACCAACAAATACTAGTACTTACTGTGTTCACTATTTACCAGACACCATTCTAGGCACTGGACATAAAACAACAAGTAGAACAGATAAAGTCACCGACTTTCTTGGAAGTTACTAATGGGAGGGGACAGATGATTAACAGAAAGTGGAATAAAACAATAAGTATGTTAAGAGGTGATAAGTGCCTGGGAGAACAGTAAAATGGAGTAAGAGGAATAGATGGGCTGGGAGTGGAGGGACTAGTTTACATAGGTGGCGAGGAGTGGACTCTCCTCGGGTGATGTTTACCAGGGACCTGAATGAAAT
The DNA here is from genome assembly GCF_964339955.1 of Pipistrellus hanaki. Lineage (NCBI taxonomy): Eukaryota > Metazoa > Chordata > Mammalia > Chiroptera > Vespertilionidae > Pipistrellus > Pipistrellus hanaki. Next base: position 52,476,954 of record NC_140503.1, on the reverse strand, counting down.
TAGAGTTGGGACTCAATACATTTCCTATCTTCCATGATTAGCCAGTCAGCCAAGGGCATCCTTACTGGGATGTATGCCAGTGAGAACTAAGACATGGGATCTAAGAACCCATACAGATTGGTACCTACACTATCCCTCTGTTCAATGCTGCTCATTGTCCCCCCATTGGAGACAGGTGGAGACGTCTTCACTTTGGAGGTTATAGTAGTTGGAACGAATCCGCTGCTTCATTTAGGAAGAGAACAGCATTTAGTAGTACTTTCCTGTTCTGGGAGCGTTATGGAATAAGCTGTTCCATAGAAGGAATATTCCTCATTGCATAATATCTTTTCAACTAGCATATCCCTTTAGTTCCTGAATTTAACTTAATAAAACATTTGGAATGAAATCTTCTAGTATCTTTTCTACATTGTTCACATATCCAAAACAGTTTATTGGGCAAAAAAGGAAAAAAATATACCATATTTTTAGGGAAAGTCAAACAACTCCTAGTGCTATGCCATAAGAAATTTTTCCTGGGATAAGTTGAACATAATCTAAGTCCTGTGCATTAAATTTACTTTGAATGGCAACTTTTATTAATAAAATATTTCAAGGAACTATTGAAATATTGTCTATTGTTTTTCCATGAAATGAAGAGTATTCAGAATGCTGGGTTTTTTGAATGCTTGTTTATTATTCTTATTGTCTTTTTGCCTTTTCTCTGAGTTTCAATCTGATGGCCATAGCTGTGTCAGACTGTCAATGCTTAGGCTTTTAGTGGAATATTCTTCTACCTGAATAATATTTGGCTTCTGATCTCATCTAGAGACAGCATAATAATTATGGTTGCAGAATTACATTTAGAGTAATAAATAACAATAACAATAAAAACCATAACATCACTTATGAGCATTTACTACATACTAGCAGTATTCTAAACACTTTGTATATACGATTTCATTTCATCCTGTTGATAGTCTGATGAGGGACAAAAATTACTATATTCATTTTACAGATAAGAACATCAAGGCTCAGAAGGTTGGCCCAACTTGTTTAGTGTCTCACATGTGTAGCTGGGCCAAGAACCAGGCAGCCTGACTACAGGGCTAGGATGTGAGAAATTCTCACAGTGGGATGGCTTGATACTACCTGTGTTTAATCAAAGCTTCTCCTCCACCCTCACAACCCCACTTACCTCTTGTGCTCTGGATGGTGCAGTTCCTAATTAGCAGGCTCCTGATAAGTGAGTTATTTGGATAAAGGACTTTGTTTGACAAGAGAATATATTGTCTGAGAGGAACTGGACTTCTATGGCTTGGCCCATTCCCTTTGAAATACAGTCTGAATTCTAATCCTCAATCTTTTTATTTACATCTTCAGAGAAAGGTCATGCATCTCTAGATTGTTGTTTTTCTAAGCTATAAAATTTAATATTGTAGAGTTTTATACAAAGTTGAAATGAGAAAGAAATATAAAAATATTTAAAGAATATCATATTCCTTTGTTCCCCATTAAGGATAAGGAATTATCTACCACATGCTTTTTGTAGAGGCTTCTATTAATGGAACCTTATACAGTTTTTTTTTTAAAATTGTTTTATTGATGAGAGAGAGAGAAAACATCTATCGGTCACCTTCTGTACGACCCCCACTAGGGATCACGCCCACAATCCAGGCATGTGCCCTGACCAGGGATGGAACCAATGACCTCTTGGTGCATGGTACAGACCATGTTCATCTGAGCCACACCAGCCAGGGCTAGGAACCTTATATAGTTTTAACTTGCTAAATGAAGCCACTTATTTTTTTTTAATGTTATTTTTACCATTTAATATATTTTCCATCACATAAAATGTTTTTGTGTATTAATATTTCTTAACCATATTTCTGGTATCTTTTTTACATTGCACTGTCTGTTCATGCAGAATTGACCAGAAGCTCAAGTGTATAACGGAATCCTCCATTTAAATTTAGAAATTGGTAAACAAAACAAAGATAGGAGCCTCAAAGTCTGTGGTAGCACAGCTAATAATCTTTTTGGCTTTTAAACAAATGTAAATACTTTAAAACTTGCTCTCAGCAAGTAACTTCATAATTAGGTTAATGTAATAGCACTTTGTCCTTTTGTATCACATTTCAGTTGAAGACCTAGAAGGGATTTTAACAAATGCAAGTGCTTTTTACCTTGGTTCCTGTAAAACAGGATGCTTGGTTCATTATGCTCACATGATGACAGTCACATCAGGGCATTAGGGCTGGTCACAGGGTTGGGCATGGATTACCACCACAGGCCGAATTCACCTGGATTCAACACAGCGAGTCACCTTGTACTTTGTAGGTCAATTCCAGCATTACCTCGTAAACATAACCCCCGGAATGTACCAGGTTAATTTCCATACCTCTGAAAGGCTCATCAATATGGCTTGGGGTTTGTCTTGACTTTAAAAGATGCCTGCTTTAAAGATGCAGGCATGTCCATGAATATAGGATGAAGCAGTGGAAGAAGGAATTCAGGTATTCAGTCAGAGTGAACTGAAATGCAAGGGAGGAGTGGGGCTGCATGGTGAAGAAGGGAGAAAATGAGGAGGGGCAGGACTTTAGCATTGATTTGCTGTCTGGTCTTAGGTCTCTGAGCCTTGTGATGAATGAACCTACATGGAGAAATTGAGAAGGTATTTTCATGGGGAACATAGTCGGATGTAGGGGCATTGGAAATGTTGTTTTGATACTGGATGGTAATATGGGACTGAGTGGGAAGAGGGTCAGCCTCTCCACTGCTATACAAGATGCACCAGTGTTGTAGCCTCTGCAAGCTCAGGAGACTTCATCCTTAACGTGGAGCATTTGGCACAGTGGGAATGACAGCATCAGGACACTCTCAAGGGACCTCTCACCATGGACACTGGTCATGGTTGGGACAGAAAGAGATTCTGATAGATATTCTGATTAATTCTCAAATACCCCTGAGGCACCTCTGGGGACTTTTAGAGATTCTAGGGTCAGATTTCACAGGGGTGAACACCTCACATGAGCAAGGTCTAAAAGCAAGAGCTAGAGAAACGTAGGTTCCTACTCTTATTCTGATTCTGTTATCTGAGTTCATGGGCTGCTGAGGTCTAGAGAAATTTAGGCTTCATATGGTGAAATTATACAATCAGGCTTCATATGGTGAAATTATACAATCAGAAAAAACTATCTGGTCAGGCTTGACTCAGACTTTTAGTTTATAAACACAGAAAGCAAGGTTATTGTTAAAACAGAAGTGACTGAATGTCCGATTTAGCAGAATGGAGCAGCTCCAGGTTTCTCTTTTTGTACTTGTGGTTGTCTGCCCAGTTCCTTACAGGAAGTAGCTCAGCAGGCTGGCACAGCCCACAAGTAGATGGCAAATCCCACCCTGGCTGGCTGTAATCGCAGCTACTAACTGAAGGCCAGTTCTCAAGTTTCTGCTCTGTCATTAGTGAGTTGGGACATTTACTCTCTGGGAGGTAAATTATAATTCACCAAAGGGTTTTATAAAAGCCTGGCCATGTGTAATCATAGCTCCCTGGGCCTCTGGGTGCCCTGCTTGTCAGATTCCCACTCACACCAGGCAAAGCAGAGTGAATTTGAACCCCAGGCATCTGACCAAAGCTTCCCAGAAAATGTCTTTCAAGTTTCCACTTTTATCTTAAAAAACGCTTGTAAAAATTTTATTCTACTCCATGATATGTTTGTTTTACTGTTAAGTGAAATTGATGGAACCCCTGCCCCAAAATTATTTATTCAGTGCTCCAGCATTTCCCCTGTGTATCCCCATATGTGTGTGTGTGTGTGTGTGTGTGTGTGTGTGTGTGATTTATCTTCAAATATATTTTACATGCCTATATAAGATACATGTTCATGCATGTTTAAAAATATATGAATCTTTTTTTTTTTTTTTTTTTTAGTAAAACATTTTAGCAGCAACATGTGGTAGGGCCATTGCTGAGAGCACAGTGGTTCATTGGTGGGGAGGAGAAGATGCTTCTGGGACCCCTGAGGGTGGGAAAGTTGACAGGAATAGTCTTGGCTGCCCCTGACATTGTGCTCCATGGAGTCTGGCCTGGCCACAATCCGAGGGGAAGTCAGTCTCAAGGTTCTGGAAGACCAGCTACTTGCTCTTCTCATGATTAGCCTTCCAGTGTGCATAGAAATGAGCACTTAGGGAGCAGGATCAGACAAAAGACAACAAGCAAGATAAAAAGTAGCCAAAATGGATTGATTCAAAAGGTCCAAACTCTCTGGCCACCTGAACTTGATCTGAATGTGTTTGTTTGTTTGTTTGTTTATTTATTTATTTATTTATTATTGATTTTTTTACGGAGAGGAAGGGAGAGGGATAGAGAGCTAGAAACATTGATGAGAGAGAAACATCGACCAGCTGCCTCTTGCACACCCCCTACCGGTGATGTGCCCGCAACCAATGTACATGCCCTTGACCAGAATCGAACCTGGGACCTTTCAGTCAGCAGACCGATGCTCTACCGCTGAGCCAAACTGGTTTCAGCCTGAATGTGTTTTTGATGATGGATGGAGGAGATGCTGTAGGAGGATTGTGAAGGGTTTAGTGAAATAGTACATAAAATATTAGATTTTATATTTAAAGTATTTGGTTTATTGTTCCAAGAACATCAAAATAGCATCAGTAAAAGGAGAATCTACACCCATGTGATGCCAGAGCATTAGAGAGTTTATTTTACTGTTTCCTTTTCATTTGTATATAATATTCATTCTTTTTACTAGGAACATAGTAACCATTTGGAATTCAACTTCCTCAGCTAGCTGTATACAGTTCATTTCTTTTTTGCTAATCCTGAGTTTATAAGTGCAAAATATGGGGCCATATCTCCTGAGGAGAAAGGACAAATGAGAGGAGCAGAAATAAGGACTGGGGAGATGGGGAATAAGGGAAAGACAGATGGGCACTGTAGAGAATCTAGGGAGGATGCACTAAAGGAGAGACTGCAGGAGCCACTATCACATTGGATGAAACTTCTGTGATATCAGAAAAGCATCTGAATATTTTGTTTTGTTTGCAGCAAGCATGTATGCTTCTTTGAGAGACTTTACTAAAGGTTTTAATTCTATTTTGATGTCTTGGGTCAATGTTATATTTGTGTGTCTTCTTAATAAGACAACAAACTGAGACAGGAGATGAAGTGTGTTATGAAGTGAATGTCTGTGTCCCCCCTCATTCAAATGTTGAAGCCCTAGCCATCATTGTGGCTATATTTGGAGATGGAGTTTCTAAGGAAGTAATTAAAGTTAAATGAGCTCGTAAGGGTGGGGACCTGATCCAATAGGATTAGTGTCGTTACCATAAAAAACACCTTTCTTTCCCCCCCAAAATAATTTCTTTTCCCTCTTATCTTCTACATATACCAAGGAAAGGATATATAGAAAGGTGACCAACTTTCAATCAGGAAGATAATTTTTACCCAAAACCAAATTTGTGGGCACTTTGACCATGTACTTGTAGCATCTAGTATTTTGAATATTGGGAAAATAAATGTCTGTTATTTAAGCCACCAGCCTATGGTATTTTGTTATGGCAGCTTAGTCAGACTAATTTAAGATATATCAGCCATTTTTGGATTACACTAAATTTTTGTCTTGTTAATCTTCTTTTTTAAGGTTTTTATGTAGCTCTCCAATGTCAGTGTATTTACTGACTGATTTTTATCTCTAATTACACAAAGTCTGGAAGATCATTTTATATCCCTTTATTCCATCCACATTCCATGCTGCTGCCTCCTTCTACCTCTTCTCCGCACCCCATACATGCAAAGCCTAGTCAAAGAAACTGACACAGGCAAGGACTTCTGTCTTGTTCTAAATTCTGTTTGCTCTTTTGCCCTCTGTCCTTTCTTATCAATCTTCTCAGATGCAGCCTTCATCTATCAGCTTCTGGGGTAGGCTCCGGCACCCTTTTGTGGCCCTTCACAAAGACAGTGTGGAAAGAAACATCATGAGCACAGAAAGCGATATCCATGAACAGACACTCTCTCTTTTTGTTTTGTAATCATAAGGAATGAAGTCTTATTTCAGAATTTCAGCCCAAGCAATATTTCCGTGATTCTTGGCCTCAATGCCACAAATGGGTATAGGCTAACTTTTCCAGCATAGAACTGTGTTATGAAATTGAGAGAAGATTAAAAGAAAAATCAACATTGCAGTACTGCCATTCAATTGTTTGTTTCGAGGGCCATCAAAGATTCCTGCTGTTAATTCTACTTAAGCATTCTTCACAGCTTGGCTCCCTGCCCTCCCTGAAGTAGACCTTCTCCTCTGCCACAGCTGTCTTTGATACGAGCTTGATTCCTGCAAGGAAATGGCTGAAGGAGGGGAAGCACTCGTAGCTCCCAGAGGTGCAGCGAGCCTTTCGCACAGATCCCCAGCTTTTCTCCCCTGGAGGTGAGGAGAAACACATCTCAGAAATGCAGGGGTTAGAGAACCAAGCCAGATTGGAGGTGAGGGGTATGTGACATAAAGTCTCATCATGACCTGGACCACAGGATGAATGCCTATATAACCTAGAGGTTGTACTAACTCCTGGTAGAGACTGGAGCTTTCAGGACCGTAGAAGATTTTTGTCTTCTCAAATGAGGGTTACCTTTGTTGTAAACAGTTTCTTTTAAGATTAGAGAGGTTCCCAACAACCCCACGTGGTAAGCATCATCCCACATCTACTAAGGAAACAGATTAAGGCAGGTTTTATTACTTGCTCAAGTATCCAGAATTAGTAAATGGTGGGGCTAGCATTAAAAGTCAATTTTGTCAGACCCTAATAATCCACATGTCTTTCATTAAAAAAATATAACACATACTCTGGTTTCTCTTCAGATCGCATAAATCTTTCGCCTTTTAAAAAAATATAACATACATTTCTGATAAATATCTAAAATATTAATGTGACCCCTCTTTTTTTTTGTCCACACCACATTAGCCTGGGTGTGGGTAATATATCTATAACTATAACTACATAACTATAACTATAACTATAACTATAACTATAACTATAACTATAACTATAACTATAATACAAACATTATTATTCTAAACCCTGAACCAGGCTCCATTCCGAGTGTCCCTTCCCCTCCTCCTCTCCTAAGTATTTCTAGGCATTCTCAGGAAAGATTGCAAACACAGCCTTCTTAATTCCCATTAGAATGCACCATTTCCCATTCTCATGCCTGAGTGATAATGTCTTCTTCCCAGGTCTGTGATGGAAACGGCCATTGTGAGGGTGCCACAAATCCATCACTGTCCGAGTGCATCAATAGCACCAATACCTATGGAAGGTGATATTTTCTTCAGCCCAAACAGGGCTAATGCCACCTGATAGTCAGGCTTTGGGTCTTCTCAGGACTCCAGAGAGTTTGAAGAAATGTCTCATGGAAAGGTGCCTGGTTCCCACCTACAGATACTACATGCCACAGGAAAAACTAGAAAGTGGTCAGTGAGTGTAATATTTGAGGTTTAAGCAAAGACCTCTTTTAGAATTTTTTGTTCCCTTTTGTTTCCCAGCCATCTCTTCTTTACACTCAGACATGAGACCATGGATTCAGAACCCCAGATCAAGGTAATATGGTATCTTTGAGTATTATAAAAATACAACATAAATACAACATTTTCTTTAAAACTTACACTTCTGTTGGTTATCATATTATTCTAATAAACTAATTTTAGAGGAATGAGACACTTTACTGACATATACCAGGAGATTGCTGTAATACTTAAATTTGTAGTTTCTATACTATTACCAGTGTCCTATGCTTACATGAATGCAAAATGGATCTAGTCTTTTTTGTTTTTTTTTTAATTTATTGACTAGAGAGAGAGAGAGAGAGAGAGAGAGAGAGAGAGAGATTTTATCCCACTTATCTGTGCATTCATTGGTGTTTCTTGTATGTGCCCTAACTGGAAATTGAACCCACAGCTTTGTATTAGGACAATGCTCAAACCGACTGAACTTCTCGGCCAGAGCTGAATCTAGTACATTAAAATCAAAACACAAGCACAGCATTAAGGAAACATGGTGATACAGCCTGGAACTAGCAGTCCTAAAACTTAGGTAATTTAATGTCGTGGGTCCTCAATTTGCTCATCTGTAAAATAGCAGTAATAGTATCTGACATGGCTTTCAGAATTTTATGTCGATCAAATGAGATAGAAGATGATTAAGGAAGTTGGACACCTGTAAGGAGCATCAGATGACAGCTAAAGCAACCATGGATGCTGGGTTTGGCACAGTGTGTGATCATGAGGGAAAAGTAACCTTGCAGTGAGAAGCTTCTGATTTGCTCAGCCTTGGGAATATGCGGGAGAGGGAGCTCTCTGAATCCTTCATACCACATTTTCACTCCTAATTTAAGAAGGGTCAAAGTTTGAACATGTGAATGCTGGTGATAACCAGGCTCTAATACACGAGAGGTTAAACTGCATGAATAGGCTGCAGTTTGATTCCTTCTAGGCCCAACACACAGGGTTTTTTAATTGAAACTTCTCAGAATATCAAGCTCTCCATTTTCAAATAACTTCCTAAATCTTTGTGTCTTTGTTGTTGCTTGATTTTTAGATGCACTTTCCTCCTTTTAAAATACAGTGAGATCCTGGGGTGGGGGGTGGGGGTGGGCTGGAGGCGGTCAATGTAGAGGGAAAGGAAATAATAAAAAATTATTTAAAAAAAAATACTCTCTATTTAACAATGCTTTTTAAAAAAGCATTTTGGGATGATTCCTTGAGATAATTGAAGGTGCCCCAGGGTGACACACCCCAGGCCTGGAAATGACTGTAGCAAAGCAATGTCACCGACAATCAGTGAACACCAGGTCATGCTTCAAATGAAGAGAGACAGAGGGAGAATCACGAGGAACGTGCAACGAAGCCTGGTTTTCAGTTCTGTCCAGATGAGTTTGACCAGTGGCTGACACACTGGACATTTAGAGGAACAAATAAAAGGGTCCAATACCACACACCCAGAACACTGCCCGTCAATGGCATCTGAGTGTTGGATGCTGGAGCAGGGTGTCAGGAAACCCTCCACACATAAGACTGAAGCTTAACGTGCTAATGTTCAAATCCAGTGTTTCATGTTTGCTTGCTTGCTTATTGGCTGCCGAAGTAGTTACGATTCTTGGACACATTGCTTTTACCTTCAAGACTACACCAGTCTGGGATTCAAATCCTGGCTGAGACTCCTGAGTAACTTTATACAGGTCCTGAAATTGCTATGAATTTCACTTCCTATCTGTATGAAAGGGCTCACACAAACCACCTTGCTGTTGTGAATTTTAAATGACATAATCTACGCAAAGTGTTTTATATAATGTTTAGAGAAGAATAGCCATTGGAAGGCGAGGAATAAATATTAGGGGAATAATAATAATCTAAGAAACAAAACATGTGAGATCTGTGTGTAGTTCAACCCCTAATGAGTTCTGTGAGTTTAGGCAAGTCATTTAGCTATTCTATGCTTCAGTTTACCCATCTATCAAATTGTCAACTGGTATTTGATAGTTTACCTATAATGATTGAGGGTGAAGCTGCTTTGCAAATATTATGAGCTTAACATATATTTGTCAAAGGGTCAAATAGGTACAGAGAATGTTTTTAGAATTAAAATGACTAAAGATATAGCATATTAAAAGTGATAGATTTCTTGGACAAAAACTTTACATTTTGTGGACAACCAGCCCCTCATGCATTCTACTAAGGACACTAAGATGAATACCAAGGAGGATTTTGAAAAAATCTTTCTTCCCCTTCCTCTGCTCTGAAACAATCATCAATTACTCTTATCCACTGGCACCATCTCATCTAAGTTCATTTTCAAGATGAAGTTTCCTCGTTGGATGGTGGCTGTCCAATCCTCCTTCTGTCCATCACTGACTGCCTCCGAGCTGTCCCCTGATTGACAGTTTGAGAGCGAATCAATAATAATTATCTGGCTGCAGCCATGGCAAGCTGTGTAATTCTGCCACAGGATAGCATTGTGCAAACAGAGCTGCCTCTCCGGCTGCAGGTTTAAATATGCAGCTGGGGCTGTCCATTTAGGTGTGCTGATCATGTGATTACCAGGAGGTAGTGCTTCTTCCCTGATGCATTAAAACCCTTTCAAATGATACACTCACCTTCTGGGACTCCGCTGCTGGCCAGCACTGCACTATGTAAAACACCGCCTTCAGGGCCTAGCACATAAATCAGCAATTTAAAGGCGCAGCCCGAGGAGAGGAGACATAGTTTGCTTCCCTTGTTTACAAAGACTGGGAGAAGAACCGCTGATGGTGAATGTGTGAGCACGAATAAAAGAATGGGATATTAGATATGTTTGGGTCCATATTTATTTCACCTCATTCTAGCCAAAGAAGGTAACTGCTTTCTGGAATTATTTGTATCTCAATTTAAAGAGCAGAACTGATTCAGTATTAAAATGTTGTTGATTTCAGAGGTACAAGTTTGCCATTTCCCATTTGAACAAGAAAATGATGCTTTATTGAGTCAAGTATAATCTGTTATTTTTTAAAGCGACGTTAGCATACCTACGTAGAAGATAGTGCTGGTTGCTGATGTGGGTTACTCTAATGAATAGGCAGCAATATTTCATTGATCATAATTAGGCCATTTAAATACTGAAGGTGGTAAGATTTCATTGGTGTTATTTTCTGGGAATCTGTTTCCATCAACAAATTAGAAGAGAGGGAGTTCTTGTGGGGGCACATTCAATTTTTCAACGGAACTTAATGCGAGCTGGGCATGGAACCAGAGTGGGGTGATCATAAAATCCAATCAGAAATGGGATTCTAGTCCTGGCCTGTGGGGCACAGTTGGTTGGAACATTACCCTAGGCAATGGAAGGTCATGAGCTAGATTCCTGGTCAGGACACATATTATACATACCTAGGTTTTGTGTCCCATCCCTGATTGGGTGGGTTTACAGGAGGCAAATAATCAATGTTTCTCTCTCTCCTATTTCCTCTCTAAGATCAATTTTAAAAATTGGCATTTTACATTTGGAATAGGTTCATAAAATAATCTATATGTTATTAGCAAATGATGAGAAACAAAAATAGTGTGCCCCATAGTTATATGCTCTATGCTGTTTAAGTTCTTTATAAAAATATATTCATATACATACAAATATATTACATATAAGCATGTATATATATGTTTTATATACTTATATGTGATGGGATCCTTCATTTATTAATTATTAATATTAAATATTAAAAGTAAGTACACGTAGGAAAAAATGTAATGAGGTTCATTTGGTAGGTTGCAAATTTCTCTTCATTGTATGTAATCAAACTGAAGCAGAATGAGTATAGCAAAGATTTTATCTAGGTTATTTAAAAATTAACTATCAAATTACTAGAAAGTGTAAAGTATCTTCTGACTCCAAAATTGTAGAATCGTTCTTTAGGTTTATAAGTGGCAGAGAAACATTGGGAAACATGGGTTATTAGAGGGGAAATTATAGCAAAGTCTTACATCTTAGTTGTGTTGAGCTCTGTCTATAATTATTGAGTAAGGCAACATTAGCAGTTCTTTGACTCATTATTGCTTTATTTCTCCAAGTGATTTTGTTGGCTGCCTATAAATAGTTTCTTAGTAGTAAAAATATTCTTGAAAAGGAGAAGATGTAAAGTTGATTAAAAGGAACTTAGCTATACGTTAGAATTGATAATAGGATCAAAGATGAGTAGGGAAGGGAGACTCAGATAAAATAGAAAAAATTTTCTCCCTCTATCTTCTTCTTTCCCTCCTCCCCTTCCTCCATCCCTTCATCTCTTTCACCCTTCCACCCTTCCATTCAATCAGCTAACTAACCAAACAGATTGTCAAACAAACCATCCACCCTATTAACTACTCTTTACTTGCTGGGCACATATATGAACTAGATCAGAATCTTGTCCTTTGAGAACATGCAGACCAGTCAGGGAGATATGACATGGGGATACTAATTATGGCCCTATAACACAGGGGGAATATATTAATTGCCAACAAAAATACAGAGAAAGTGGCAAAGGGTTTCAGAACCTGGACAGATTTCTAGCTAGGGGGTTATATTTGTAGTTAAACCATCCTGGGATCAAAGCATATACCTGCTATTTTGAAATATATTAATTAACTATTAAGAAGCCAGGGAGCCAATTAAAAGATTTAGAAAAAATAAAACAGCCATGAGTTAAAATTCAAATACCATACATATGGGGCATAGTAGGAACAATTTTAAACGATATGGAAAAAGACTATAGAAATAGAAATCACATAATTAGATCTGGGTTTTGAAAGTCAATAAAGAAAATAATGTATTTCTATGTAGAAAAAAATCTTTGAGATTTATAGACTCTCTGCTACTGAATTGAATGACAGAACTATTATTCTGTTTTAACTTGTAAAACTAAGACTTTCAATCCTTACATCTTCCATAAAACTTTCATTTTTCTTTTCCTACAGTTCAGGCTTCCTCTGAACTCTTGCAGTCTCTATGTTTGCACCATTCATCTGACCACCTTGTGTGGCACGGAAGGTCCTTCCAGGTGAGCTCTTCTGGAGAAGCATGAAAACAGACATGCCAACCAGAACCATAGTCACCAGGAAGGTTAACATATTCCCTGAATTCAACTTGGTAATAAACTTACAAAGAAAGTTGAGATAGCTTGACTGAGGTGGGCTGCTTTGTGGGATCCATACTATTTTAGCCAAGTATCAAAAAAATTGTATGCAAAACTAATTATACTGTCCTAAGAAAATACCAAAGTCCATTGTGGCTCCAAGAGTAGTAATAGTAAGATCTAGCTTGTCTGTGGTTCTTTCTGCCGGCTTCCCCTGGCCCCCACCCTCACTTCTCCAGGGTGAGGGGAGGAGAGGAACAAGTGGCCTACAGACGGGAGGTGGGTGGAGGAACCAAGGCTGGAGTTATAGAAACATAATTACTAGTATGTTTCACAGCACTCTGAGTAACCGTATGTTACTCAGAATGCTGTGAAACATACTAGTAATTATGAAGGTTAGAAATGGAACTCATTCTTATGGGCATTTTGGATGCAGAGGTTAGAAATAATATTTTTGAAAGTTGATATAATGAAAATCAACCTTATTATCTTACTGTCTGGGAGACTGCCAGGAACAAATTCCTGGTGTTCTAAGGGAATGGCCCCTTATGGCCTTTTTAAAAATGAGGAACTGTGTCTGGAGGCATTAAACAATTTTCTCAGAATTAATGACTAGTGAAGGACATAGTTGGGACTTGGATCCTCCACCTTCCTCCTGCCCGCCCCCCCGACCCCCCCGCAAAAGCAAACCTCTATTCTCTTTTCATTTTTAAAACCTTGGAATTCTTTTTCCACATCGAATTGTCACCAAAATACAATATATAGAACATAAGAAGCTATTTCCTCTCTCTTCCCAACCCTGTCATTAGTTCCCAGGGCTCTGAGGAGCACCGTTAGTAAAACTTTGTTTTTTGCAGAGAGACTTCCTAGGAAGCTGAGTCCTTTCTCTGATATCTTCATTCATCCAAGCCCCCAAAGTTAAATTCCCATCTTATCTCTCAGGAAGTTGAACCAGAAGGTCCTGGCAGACTCTGATTCTGGTTCCCATCACGTCATAACTCAAGACCACACACACATAGGTCACACTGGGGGGTTATGAAATGCATGGCTGAGATCCCACCCAGCATGGGCAGTGCTGTGTGTGGCTCTGGAGAGCCTCTGATGCTCCTTTGCATTGGTCCCACTTGTGCCTCTTGACTTTCAGGTGAGCTGTAATTCTGTTTCTAGGGCAAATGGAGAACCTGGAGAATTATTGCCTGGTTAAGCAATCAGAAAAGAAACCAATGTTCAGAAATAGCTTAGTGCTTCCAAGGATGATGGGAAAAAATATCCCAGCCAGGTAAATAGCTCAGGGTGAGGATGTGGGCATCTAGCATTTCTCACTGCAGAGTTGGAGGCTGGTGGAGTCAGGAAGGTTTTGCATACTTGGTGGTGACTTCAGAGACAACAGTGCTGTGAGAGCTTGGACTTTGTAGGTTTATAAAAATTATATTTCTTGGCTTTTGAAAGTACTAGTAAAACCTTATTAACATAGTCAAGACCATTCCCTGAGATAGCAACCTTCTGGCAAAACACAATGCGGGGGAGTTTGGGGGACAGCCTGACATGCTCCCTGAAGTTTGCTGGTTTTCACCTAGAGCCCAGTGTAGAGTCCTGGGGAGGTGTGAGCCCCCTTAAGAAGTTCCTATCAGCAAGCCATAATGGGACTATGTTTTAGGGATTTGTTAAGAGGGGCCAACCCATGCCTCATCATGGTTTGCTCTAGCCTTTGGTGGAGACATAAGAGAACCCAGTGGTTCCTGAGGCTCAACATAGAGGAGGATGAAGTAAGAGACAGGAATCATAAGGTTGCCCAGGTGGGTTGCAAGTCAAGTGAAGGAAAGCCTGACCAGAAGGTGTCATTGAAATATGGCGACCCATATTTCAGGTGGGCAGGGGAGCAGTTAGGTGTCAATCATGCTGGCAGGGGAGTGGTTAGACACCAATCAAGCCATCAGGGGAGCAGTTAGGGGGTGATCAGGTTGACTGGCAAAAGTGGTTAGGAGGATTGTGAGAAGGAAGTCTGACTTCTGGTTTAGGCCCAATCCCTATGGCAGTCAGACATTCCCCAAGGGTCCCAGATTGGAGAGGGTGCAGTCTGGGCTGACAGGCACCGCCCCCCCCCCCCCCCCCGCCCTCCCAATTCACGAATTTCATACACCGTGCCTCTAGTATTTAAATAATTAAAAGGGTCTTAATAATTGAGGAATTGGGCTAAATTGTCATCAAAGGGAGCTACAGCTAATAAAGAATGGGGTAATTGATACCACACAATTGAAACATTGACATTTAAAAAAAGCAAGTTCATGTAACAAGTTATTGGGACTCTTCAATAAGCCACTCTGAAGAGGGAGGAAAGGGAAGGCAGAGTGGAAAAGGAGTTGTGGAGGGAGACTCTAAATTATTTACTCTCTAAAATTAGTGGTCCTGCCTATGGAGGGATTGGCTGTCTGGCCGACCTGGGTTTGAATCCTGGCTCTATCACCTACAGCTATGAGACTTGGGCAAAGTATTCAAATCCATTTTAGACTTGTGAACAGGACTAAGAATACTGACTCTTCCTCCATATCACTGTCACGAGGATAAAATGACAGAATAAGTAAAGCACCTGGAATTGTTAGCACCTGTAATGGCAGTTGTGTCCACTGGCCATATATCTATTCCCTAAAGGGAAGGAACTTGCACAGTGCACCATATGAGCATGTATGTATGTAGGGGCTGTGTGAGGAGGAACAGGTGAGAGATAATCTTGGAAAATACAGGACTGGACAAGGGGGAACTCTGAAGATAGAAACAACAACATGCTGTCAGTCTGTATCTACATTAATAAAAGAGAAAGATGCAAATTGACCGTTCATTCACAATGCTCACCAGCCAATCAGGAGTAAGTATGCAGATTAACCCAACAAATATGGCGGGTTAATTTTTATACACCTGCCTGGGGCGGGACACTTGCATTGACCCCATGGTGACGAGGCAGGCATTCCATGCCACTTCAGCCACTCCGGGCCTCTGGAAAGCGTGGCAAGGTGGAAAGGCAGCTCCAGCCGCTGTGAAGGCAGTGCCGGCAGCCAGGGGAAGAAAGGCCCATTTTGCACGTATCTTTGTGTATTGGGCTTCTAGTAGAAATATAAATTCACAAAGTTAGGAAACATTTGCCCTGAGTGCCTAATTGTGAATGTCACTGACTGTAGGAACCCCATGAAACTTTACAGAGGTTATGGTGGACACATAAAAGGATGTTACTCTCTTCAGTGGTAGTCAATTCGTGGACCTAAGATGGTGTATACATAAAGCAAATACGTAGTTTTTCAGGTGATTGGACATAGCTATGGAGGTCAGTAATGGAACTCGTTCTTATGCACATTTCTGGTGCGTAGATTATAAATAATATTTTTGGAAGTAGATATTATGAAAATCAATGTTATCCTACTGTCTGGGAGACTGTCAGGGACAAATTCCTGGGCCTAGTATCCTAAGGGAATAGTCCCTTATGGTATTTAAAAAAAATGTTCATGTGTCTAACAAAATCCTAGGTTTTCTTTGTGCTTTTCCAGATTTCTGGAGGAAAATATCTGCCGCATGTAAACAATAGTGTTTGCTCTTTATAAGTAAAAGAAAAAAATAAAAGAAACTAGCTAGAGGCATTGTAATAATACTGAGAACATTAGAAGGAGGAATGACCACATATACTGGGGTGGCTGATCTATAACATATATCTTGGTTTGACTTGATATGTTATGAAAAGACAAATCATTTTGTTTACACAAATAGAGAAATTAATTTTTTTTCTCTTGAAGTTTAAGTTTGGAATTATCCTATCTTTTCCTCTCCCAACATTTCTTTTAGAGGGATGGGTGATTACTGAATTGGTCTTTCTTGAAAATCTAATACTTTTTTCATTATCATAATAATGGTACTTATGCTGTGATATCAATAGATGTTCCCCCTCCCCCCCACAGTGGAGATTTCATTTTAAAGCCCTTTGTTGAGACATTTTAAATCCAGCCATAAATATTTCTTTGAAACTAGGCTTGGGAGGTTTGATTTTCATTGCTTTGGAGAAAAAACAAAAAGGTTTAAATTCTCTATAGTCATATTGAAACACTGAAATGAGAGTTCATTAAAAATGTATTTAAATTTAAAAAATATTTATGTCAAGTAAGGTTTTTTGGGTATGTTTTAAAGTAAGGAACTATAAGTTAGATATATTGCTTCAGATTTTGTTGGAAAGTGGGCCAGACCTGTTTTATCCTGTGTCTAATCTATATTTCACTTAAATGAATAATTTTATGGTTTATCCAGTTTTCCTAAATTATGAACAATTTACCTATATTATAATGAGAAAAGCTGTGTATGTTTTATGTGGATATATATGTTGAATTAACACCAAATTCAAAATTAAGTTAGAGAAACAGGGGATCTAATGAATGCATGGGTGATATCAAAAGCAATCTCCACACTATTTCTTTCTAAGAATATGATTGGCAGTGGGACCTCTTGGCTTAGTACACAAACAAAGGAGATGGGGAAGAGAAGTGCTGGTATTTTACAGTTTATTTTCCATTATTGTATTTCATTTTTAAAAGGACATTGGACTCCTTTGAGAATTCTATCACTGCCTAAAATTCTGCTGCCAATTTCACATTTTATTTTAAGTTGATATAGTGATAAAATTAAATATGGCTTAAAATAAAATAATATTGAAAATTTACCAAAACAAACATCCTTGGAAGAATGGAAGATACATTTCTGAAAGAGAATATCTATATATTTAATTCCTTAAAAACACCCTCATTTTAATAGCTGTATAAATGCCAACAGAGATGCACAGCTATCAATGATCAGACAGACTTGTACTTTGAAACCTCTACCAGAATCAGGGCCTACAGGAATGACCTTTTGAAAGGCTATTAATAATCAAAAGTATTATAAACCATAATCCCACTTTAGCTGCTTTTCTTTTAATTTATATTTAATGTGATTTGCTTCTATTTATGTCAATTCATAAATAGAATTTACAGCTCATGTTAACATAGTATAACTTATAAGTCCTGCAATAAAGAAACATTAAATTCTATTTATTCTAATGCTTCCCAATATTATTGACCACAGAAGACTTTCAGTTCATTGAACTCCTCTTTATATTCCTAGGAGATGGATGGATGTCCCACAAATTTCAATGTGGGAAATACCAATTTAACTTCCAAAAATTTGGCTTCTATAAAAAACACAGGAGAGATTATTTTTAGTCAAGATATTCTCTAATTTTTCTAATTTATATCTTATAGGTTGGGCATTTATATCATTGCACTGTATTTATTTTTAAAATGCATAGTTATGTGCTAGGTAAATCTAATAACTATATAAATATCAATTACTTAATCCTCATAATGAGATAGATATCCCATTTTAGAGATGTGGAATTAAAACACAGAAGATTAAGTAACTTACCCAAGTAAACAGAATAGATGATAAAGGTAGGTTTTGTCCCCAGGCAGCTGAAGTGTTTTTCCTACTATATCCGTACTGTAGGTCTTTTCTCCACACAGCTTTCCCTCTCTCTCACATCCACTTTAACTAACTAGGGTCTCTGAGATTAGGAGTAGTGAGTCAGGAGTCTTTCAGCATAGGCAAAAGGAAGTGTGAATAGAGCTTAGCACAGGCCTTACATCTCTCACCTAGATGGAGCTGAATTTTAATATTATGATGGTAACTTATCAGATTTTCCTTAACCCATTTTGGTTTTTGTTGTGGTTAATCCTCACTTGAGGATATTTTTCCTATTGATTTTTAGAGAGAGTAAAAGGGAGGGAGAGAGGGAGGGAAGGAAGGGGAGAAGGAGAAAGACAGAGAGAGAGAGAAAGAGAGAGAGAGAGAGAGAGAGAGAGAGAGAGAGAGACATCAGTGTGAAAGAGACACATTGATTGTTAGCCTCTAGCACATTCCCTAATCAAGTTGAGAATCAAACCCACAACCCACGTATGTACCCTTGATTTAGAATCAAATCCATGACCCATTGGTGCACGGGCCAAAGTTCTAACCACTGAGAACACCATCTCGGCCTGTTTTTTTTTTTTCCTCCTTGGAGATTAAATATGAATCATGTTCAGCATCTTTATATTCAATTAGCCTGAGAAGCAGAGAGGCCCAGTGTTTGGGAATAGACTCATTGAACCACGTACAATCCATGATTTGCCACTAAGAGGTGAATGTCCTAGGAAAAGCCATGCTTCCTCTTTGAGCCTCAGTTCCTTCTTCTGTAGAAGAGAATTGAACTAGGGGACTTTCAAGACTCTGCCCAACACTATAACTTTATATATGACATTTATTTTTAAACTAGAGGCACAGTGCATGAAAATTCGTGCACTTGTGGAGGGGCTCTCAATCGAACCTGTGCCCTCATGGTCTAGGACCCCTCAGGGGATGTCCGACTGCCGGCTTTGGCCTGCTCCCCGCAGGCCTCAGCTGGCAGTCGGACATCCTTCGCACTGCTGAGGAGGCAGGAGAGGCCCCTGCCACTGCTGCTGCACTTACAGCTGTCAGCCTGGCTTGGGGCTGAGTGGAGCTCTCCCTGTGGGAGTGCACTGAACACCAGGGACAGCTCCTGTGTTGAGTATCTGCCCCTAGTGGTCAGTGTGTGTCATAGTGATTGATCATCTTGGTGGTTCTGTCTTTAGGGTCAATTTGCATATTAGCCTTTTATTATATAGGACTAGTGGCTCTGTGCATGAAATTTGTGCACATTAAAAAGGAATTAATTAGAGGAAATATCTTAATATTGCTATTTGCCCTTTTTCTATAATAGAAGTGTCATAGATGAAAGAAAATTAGTAAAATGTATATGAAAATCTCTCTCCTGTCAGAGTCTGGGGTGTGCTGTGGGACCCAGAGTCAAGTCCCCACCCAATCCCAAATGCCTTAAAATCGCACAAGACCCAGACCCAGCCTGCCCCACCCCCATCAATCCCCACTGGGCAGGGGGTGCAGCCTCAGTTCCCCTATCAAGCACCACCAGGTGGCGGGGGCACAGTCTCAGATCCCCATCAAGTCCTGCCGGGAGGGGGGTGCAGCCTAAAACCTCTGCCCTAGCCAGGCACCATGTAGCCTCAGGTCCCTGCTGATTGGTCGTTATGGTGTGATGGCGTGACGGCTATTGGCATATTAGCTCTTTATTATATAGGATTGCTTTTTTCATTAAAAGTGTTGAAGTTGGAAAATGGGAGTTACTAAACAATGTGTCTTTTTCTCTATGTTCATGCTTATATTCCTTAGAGTGGATTGAAGAATTTCATGGTTAAGAAATTTCCCCGAATGGGGAGACTGTGATGAATGACTCCAAAGATCCTTGTTCTTTGATTTCTTACAAATAAGCTTCTTCACAGCTTTGTATCTTTTTGAGATAAATACCAATCTAGGAACATTCTAAATAAACACCAGCTTAGGAGTTCTCCCAGTTGTAAGCTTGTGAACAAAGAGCTGTTTTATTTATTAATATATTGCCAATAGTACTTATTATAGCATGTTGCACATAGTAGGGACATAATAATAATGCTCAAAATCAATTAACTTGGGAGGTTTGCTTGATTTTGCATTTAGTCAGTTGGCAATATTTATTAGCATCTTGGGTACATTCCAACAGAAAATTTAGCTTAGTTAAAACCTCTGAAAATAAAAAACAAGATTAGATAATTTTGAAAATGGTGGAAGTGTCTCATTAAAATGAAAAGGAATTGACCGTAAATCTACATTTTGTTGGTGAAAATTGGAGTTTATTAGTATAATTCATCAAATTAGGAAGCAAAGTTGATTAGAGTTATTTGATTGAGACTGCATTGATTAAAGTATTGAAAAAAAGCTATAAATCTAATCAAGAAAAATATCCTTCCACATGGAACAAGTACTGGGTTGACATTTAATAGACAGTTGCTTTTTATAGAAGCTCATTTAATACTAGAGGCCTGGTCCATGCAATTCTTGCATGGGTAGAGTTTCTAGGCCTGGGAAGTGATCAGGGCAGATCAGTGATCAGTACCTTCCTTCCCCCTGCTGCTGGCTGCCAGTTCCTGGCTGGGGCCTCCTGGTAGTCTGTTCATGTCATAGCGAGCGGTCGAACTCCTAAAGGAACAATTTGCATATTAGCCTTTTATTATATAGGATACACAATTATGAAGATTTACCAATTTTTGACTTAGCATAACTCTTGGGAAATCTGTCCTAACAGAGTCTGAAGGAAAGGGCTTGTCATATCTCAGGAGAATACAAACAGCAAGATCTTCCTCCTTTTAGGTGAAATGAAAGTAATTTTGGACACTTAACTCAGTTGGGTATTTAATCAGAATAATTTAGGCAGAACCCTCCCTTTGCGATCTCAGTATGCTATTTCTCCCTACTTAAGCACCTCCCTGTTGTGTGCACATGGCTTGGGTAAATATTTATTTATTTATTTATTTATTTATTTATTTATTTATAAATATATATTTATTGATTTCAGAGAGGAAAGGACAGGGAGAGAGAGAGACAGAAACATTAATGATGAGAGAGAATCACTGATCAGCTTCCTCCTGCATGTCCCACACTGGGGATTGAGCCCTCAACCTGGGCATTTGCCCTGACCAGGAATCAAACTGTGACCTCCTGGTTCATAGGTCGATGCTCAACCACTGAGTCAAGCCAGCCAAGCTTGGATAAGTATTTAAACTTTTTTTCTTCATTTCTGGGTGTGCAGAGATGGCCTTTATAGATGAAGGACAATGGAGCATTTGTATTTAGAAAATAAAATGCTGCCCTTTCACTGAAAACATTTTTTTCCCCTGGAGAGCCTCTACAGATCAAATGTATTCTTTTTCACAATTGAACCGATCCTTGCAAAAGCTGTGACCACGGTTTTTGATTTATTTTGGCTTGAGATGAAAGGCTAGCACTTTGAAAACGATTCCACCAATGGCTCTCGCTAGGGAGAGCACCCCGGGTGGGAACACGGGAAACATTTTGAAGGATGGAATGGTGAAAACATGTTTCTTGTTAAAATGCACTCTCTGTTGAGATTCTACCACTTGAAAATATTTGCCAGGGTCTTGAAGGATTTTAAAATATTTACAACCATTATATGCCAAGCTATGCTGTATAGTTTATTTTCTAGAGCTATGAAATCTACTTAGAGTGATACCTTCTAATTCATGTTGGAAATTATTCTCATCACAGCAGAGGCTTTACCCCGACCAATGCCTGTATAACTACCGTATGCTGTCAGCAATCTGTCAAAATACATCCTGTCTATGACTACTCTTGCTCCAACTTAGTCCAAGACAGTAACATCTCAACATGGACAACTGTAAAGGCTCCAAAGGGATCTTCCAACTTTCACATTAACCCTTCTTCCCATGGAAGCCAGCTTTTAATACTTACATAACTTCTCATTACCCTCCAAACTACATCACACTTGGAATAAAATTCAAAATCTTAACAAAGTCTATATGATCTTGCATCTGTCTCTCAGACCTCATTTCTACACTCTTGGCTCACTCTGCTGTGGACATCCTGGCATTCTTTCTGTTTCTCAAAACATGCCAAACGAGTTTCTGTCTCAAGACCTTTGCTGCTCCCTCAGCCTGGAGCCCCAATCCAAGAATTTACCTAATTAGGTCTCTATTCACTGACACCTCCTCAGAGAAGCATTTCTTCACATCACCCCCACCTAGACATTTCTTAGCCCTTTTATCCTGCTTTGTTTTTTTTCAAAGCCCATACCACTACTTGACTTATTCATTTGTTTTGTTGTCCATTTCCTAAACTAGGGTAATAGCCCCTAGAGGGAAGGGACTTAGTTTTGTTAATTACTACCTCACTTCACATAGTCCAAATAAATGTTTTCACAAACTGGGTGGTTTAAACAAGACAAATGTATTGTCTTACCTTTCTAAAGGCAAGAAATTCAAGATCAAGGAATCAGCAAGGTTGGTTCCTTCTGTGGGCTGGGAGGAAGAATCTGTTCCATGCCTGTCCCTTAGCTTCTGGTGGTTGCTGGCAATCTTTGACTCTTGGGTTTATAGAAGTATCAGTCTAACCTCTCCATCTTCACCTTGTGTTCTCCCTTAGTAATGTCTCTGTGTCTGAATTTCTCTTTTTTATAAGGACATCAGCCATATTAGATTAGGATCCATCCTACTCCAGTATGACTTCATCTTAACTAATTATAAATGCAGTGACCCTATTTTCAAATAAATTTACATTCTGAGATACTGGTGTTAGGACTTCAACATATAAAAAAAAAATTTTTTTTTGGGGGGGGCACAAGTCAACCCTTAATAATGCCCCTTCCTATGATTGTGGTCAGGCCTGAGGACCTAATTATCTGATAACTAGCCATTGCTTTGCAAATGAACATTAAAGACAAAACCTGTGGGTGAGTTGGGACTGTGTTTGTCCTTTAGTTCCTTTAGCACTTCATTGTTGAAGAAGAGGATGGTTTTATCTGACAATAGTTTTGTTTATCATCCATGGGATTTGTGCCTCTCTCCCTTCCAGTGGATTACAACTCATAGGGAGCCTCATGCTCCCTGTGAGAAAAGATTCTGGGTAGGATGACAGAACTTACACATTCTTGCTGTGTCAGTTCCTCCCTTCCTGCATACCTGCACCACTGAGGGTGCTCTCCGTTTCTTGCTCTGTCCGCTATCTTATAAGCATTCAGTGGAGTTCTATGGAAAATAACCTATGAGTGACTATAGATTTCTTTGTGTTCTGGGGCTCACATGAGTCCTATATTGTTACAATAGCCCACCCTCTGCCTTTAGCATTTGCTAAAATTGTCTGGTTTCATCTTACTTGCTCATGTGGTAGCTAGCACATCTTCCTCTTGTTCTGAGTCAATCTGTATGACCCATATCTTCTCAGAAATCTCTGTCTCTTGGCAGTTCAGGATACTTGGTTGTGCTGTGACATCAGGTGACCAAGAAGTTCAAAATCATGGCATTTCTTTGTTGTTAGAGTTGTTAGCAGCATACTTTCTAGTTTTCTATATCCTAAGCATTAATAGAATTCTTCTATAGCCTGTATTTTATAGAGCACAGTGCAAGCATGCAATTCAACTGTGAGATCATTAGTGACAAAACAAAAACCTAGAACCCATGTTTTCTTTTTCCTAGTAAAGTTTCAAGCAATTATTTCAACATGCCTAGGGCCATTCCCTCCCTCCCCTCTGATTTCTCTCTCTCTCTCTCTCTCTCTCTCTCTCTCTCTCTCTCTCTCTCCCTCCCTCCCTCCCTCCCTCTCTCTTTTGATACTCATCCCATTTTTCAAAATCAAATTTTCTCCACAGTCAAGCCCTTGGCCTACTGTTTGTCTGCCTTTTCGTCAGTCTAGTCATTCTCAAGACCTCACCTATCATCTCCATGCTGATTGCCTAAAACATCCATCTCAATTTTTATTTCTAATCTAGATACCATCTTTTTATCTGCTAATTAAATTGCTCTAGATTGATGTAACTTTATCATCTCAACTTAAACAAGTGCTGAACCACATATTTAACCTCTGAATCCCTTGCCCTTTCCCCCACTCCTCCCCATTTCCACATTAGTGTTTTTTGCTGACTCCCATTTTCCTGTTAGTAGTAAATTCCTTCTGGTTCTCTACTATTGCAACTTAGGATTACTATTTTACAATTGTCTATTTATCTATACCAATCAGTCTTCACAATAAAATAATCACATTTTCAGTCTCATTGGCCTTTTTGATCCTTTCTCTCCACATTGTGATTTAGATCATGTATTAGTCCATTAGGGGGTGTTATACCTATTATGATAGACTGGGTGGTTTATAAACAACAGACATTTATCACTCACAGTTCCTGAAGTTGGGAAGTCTAAAATCAAGGTGCCAACAGAGTTGGTGTCTGGTGAGAGTCCGCTTTCTGATTCACAGATGGCTATCTTCTTGCCTTGTCCACTTTCTTGGCACTAATCCCATTCACAAGGCCTCTACTCTCATCACCTAATCACCTCACAAAAGCCCCATCTCCTAATACCATCATACAGGGGATTGGGTTTCAACATATGAATTTCAGGGGGACACAAACATTTAGTGTATAGTGGACCATTTGGCCTGATTATGGATTAGAGGCGCAGTGCATGAAATCTGTGCAAAAGTTGGCCTTCCTTCTCCCAACTGCCAGCACTGGCTAGCTTCTGGCACCAGGGACCCGAACTTCCCTTGCAACCCCAGCTTCGTTCAAAATTTTGTCCGGAAGGACATCTGGAAAAACGTTTGGTCTAATTAGCATGTTATCCTTGTATTATTATTATAGAAGATTATTGCCATAATAAGCATCCAAACGTCCTTGGCTTTCCTTCTCTTTCCTATCCAACTCCTATTCCCTTATCCTTCCCTCACCACAATTACCAAGCATTCACAATAGACATCTTTCAGAAACATTGCTTTTACCTCATCAATTCTCAGCTTAAGAATCTATAATAACTCAATATAATTTTGTGGATAAAATCCAAATACCTCTTATTCTAGAATTCAGGGCCCTCTATCAACTCAACATCACTTCTATCAACTCGGCGTCACCTTTTACTATGCTTACTAGAGTTACTTTAAAGTATACTTTTATGTCCTCCCCACACCCAGTGCCCCATCTCACACATGTACATTAAGTGTGGGCATGTAGGTGCATAAAGAATCATTGCTAACTCACTTAATTACCGAAAACAGCTTCATTTATCCAATGTGCTATGTGTTCCTAGACATAGGTGGAATGAAGTTTTCTTTCATTGGATTGGCACAGTGATGACAATAGGACCTTATTATAGATATACTATACAAGAGAGTAGTTAGAATTGAAAACAAACAAACAAAAATCAGATGCCATAATAAAGAGATTCTTGTCTTTAAGTAAGGAATAATAAGCTTGGTGATTAGATTTAGATTCTTACATGTAATTGATGGCTATTTTAGGAAGTCTCTTACACACAGCAATGTGCTGTTTAAATTAAAAATAGATGAAAGAAATGATTCCCCCATGGAAGAATCTCTTTAAATTTTAATTTTAGTCATTTGAATGAAAATTGTGCACCAAGAAGCAGAATGTCAAAGATTATTTGAAACCTGTCAAAAAAAATTACTGGCTGTTTGAGACTTGCATTTCCTGAATGACTTAGAGAGAGAGCATAAGGCCTGGTAGTAAATCTTGGCTTGTTTGATAACTTGATTCTGTATATATTATTCCAGATGTCTACTTGTCTGAATTATTTTATTTAGGAAGAGATGGAGAGAAAAAGCAGTGATGAAACTAGATGGAATTGTTTAGATAGAAAGAATTCCATTTAAGTGTAATTCCCCTGATAGCATTAATTTGGTAAAAAACCTCGTACATGACCTGCTCCTAACCTTATATTGAGCAGTCAAAGATAGCTTGTAAAAAAAGGCACTGTCAATTCTAAGCTGCAGTAGCTGTCATTTGCCACCAACAATGGCACCTCATATTCTGTGTGCAAAGTAACTAATAAGGGCCTGATTGAAGTTTGACTTCTATTATTCCATTCATGGTAGTGTCCCTTGAGGATGAGTAGGAAATGCCACTAGGACATCTATGATCTGTGCCTGATTTCTAAATTCTGAGCCATTCCAGCCTTGCAGCAGCTACTGCTGCTCAGACTCTAATAATGTTTGTGTATGTCTCCAATAACTCTCAGACATTTCACAGGACTGGCACGTGGAAGTTCAACTTAATCATTGCATGACTAACAAATATTGATATTTCATTTATTTCCTTCTCCCCCTTTAATTTCTTTCCTCTTTCCTTTTTATCCTCCCTCCCTCTTCTGATCCATTCACCCATTTGAAGAGAACATATTCAAAAGATGGTACCCCTTGGCTTAAATCAGCTATTCCATCCATGATTAAAAGTAGGTTATTTTCCCTCTTTGTTGTCACTAATTTTCCCATCCTCTTTAAAGTCTTCTGGAGAGAATAGAAGGATAGTCATATGAGGAAGAAATAGGAAAACAGACAGAGGAGGAAGGAAATGAGGGAGTGCAGATGGTAGCATAGAGGTTAATTGAGAGGAATAACAGCCAAATATGAGAAGGGAAAAATAAATTGAAATTGTAAAGAAATGATAAATGGGTGAAAGAGTTCAACCAGCGATTTATGATGAGACCTCTTAATATTCTCAGACTTCAGTTTGGTTTCCTATAAAATGGGAGTGCTTTTCCTTCTTGGTAAAATACTCTTTGAAGTCTTTGTATTATAGACAATCTTTCCCAGTGAATTATTAAGCTTCCTTAAAAAAAATAAACAGATTTCTAGTGAATGCCGGGATCAGTTATTTTTCTGTTTTAAGGCTATAGAATATATTGGAAAATATTGATTATTCAAAAATCACCTTAGGCCTTTCTGGCCAATTCTATATAATACATTTTCCTCTTTTACCTCTTAGGATATAAATTTAATAAGTAGACAATTCTTAACAATTGTGCTTTTTGCCATTTAACTTTAGGATGCATGTGTATGCTCCAAAGATATATATAAAACATTTTAGAATTACTAAACTTTTAGAAAATAATTATGATATTATTTAAAATCCGTCATCTTTATTTTCTTTTATATGCCAATCTGAAAGGACAATGTTTGGGCCATCTACCCATAGATCAGACTTCTGATCTTGTAAATGGATTTCTTTATTTTGTCTTTCCAGCTGTAGCCTAATCCTGTCAAACTAAATTTCATTTATCCTCCTCCAGAGGATATGTTTCCATTGATGAGGGAGGGAGGGAGGAAGGGTAGAGAGAGAGAGAGAGAGGAGCAGGGAGTGGGGGGTGAGAAGAGAAAACAAGAGGGAGACACAGAGAAACACTGATGTGAAAGAGAAACGACCATTGGTTGCCTCCTTATATGAGCCTCCACTGGGAATTGAACCTGCAATCTAGGTATATGCCCTGTTTGGGAATCAAACCCACAACCTTTTCATGTACAGAACTATGTTCCAGCCACCTGAGCCACCTGGACAGGGCCTGTAAAATTAAATTTGCTGAGAAGATAATTTTTAAAAGTTCTATAAGGACCCATGTGGCCCACCTCTAGAGCTTTGCCTCTCCTTCTTATTGTCTTACTAGAGGCCCAGTGCATGAAATTTGTGCACGGGTACAGTCCCTTGGCCTGTCCTGCAATCAGGGCCATCCTTCCCAGCTGCCTGCAGCCGGTCCTATGCCCCCCACCCCCACCCCCGGTCCCCCATTCACCATCAGGTGATGGGAGCCTGATGGCCGGGGGAGGGACCAAGAGGTTGGCCATTCCCGCACACTCACTGGCCCTGTCCCTGCCATGGGTCACCTTCTATATGTGGGGTGACCAGCAGGATGGGGACCTTGGCCTGCCATTCACCCCCAGTTACCCATTCGCCATTTGGCAATTAGAGCATGCTGGATGGGGAAAGGGACCAAGAGGTGGTCTATGTGCCTCATTGTGACTAGTCAAGTGGTTGTTCTGGTCATTCTGCTGTTAGGGTCAATTTGCATATTACCCTTCTGTTATATAGTATAGAGGCTAGGTGCATGGCCTGCCCTGGTGGGGCATCAGGGTGAGGGTCCCCGCTTGGGGCAGGACCAGCAAGGGTGAGGGGCTGTAGTCTTTCTGGTGTCTGGTCGTTCTGGTTGTTTGCCATTTTGGTCACTGGCTTTTATTACATAGGATATTAGGTGAAGAAAGCTTCTACAAGAGGGATGAATTGTTCTTGTAAAGCTGCTTTTCTGTTAATATATCCCCCATTCAACCTCTTGACCTATACATTACTGCATTTTACATTACTTCATTACTGTACATTTTGTTATTGATTTTGATTAAATCCATTTGGAAGTCAATATTCACAACAGTAAAAACAGAGGGTATGCCTGACTATTACATACAGTACATTTATCCTTCTCCAGCCTACCCCTAAACGTGTGTTAAAAACCTGAAAGTATCTTTTGCCTCTTCAGTAAATCTCATCATGAGGTACTTCCAAAGCAAGAAATTACATCCAGCCTATGACTTATTGGGGTCTTCCAAGCATGTAGAGCTGGAAGATGGTCAGCGTTTATAAGGCTTTTAAAGCACTCCTCAGCCTCAAACTGTCCTGTCACCAGCCAATCCTGTCACCAGCTGGCTGAGTTTCAGTTTATTATTTATGATGTGCTGGGAGCACACTGTGTCTATGAGAAAACCCCTTTACTGTCCTTGCTACTCCCAAGGCAGAGGGAGGCTTCAGTAGCCACAGGGAAAGCAGCACCTTTGCTATTGGCATTAGCTTCCAAGGGAAGAGGTACAGGGCCAAGGAATGCAGCCAGCTGAGATCAGTCAGCTGTGATACAGAGAGTAACTCATCAATAGTGAAAATAGCCAATCGGCTGAAAACGTGCTTCCAAAGCTTCAGAACACTGTCACCTGCCAGCTGAACAGTGATCATCCACTGTTGCTGAAAAGAGCAAAAGATTGAGCCTCACTCACAAGGGCTCTTAAAAAGCTGCAAATTATTATCTCCCCACCCCTGCCCCCATATTTCTGGTCCTATCCCTGGCCATTCTGTAATAGATAATTATGTAATAGTTTCTCAAATATGGAAAACAGATACCCCTGAAAAACAATTGATATCTGGTTCATTCCAGAATTTTGTACTAATTTTTATTTTAAAAATATCAAATTACTTATAAAAATATCAAATATTTATCTTGATTATAATATTTTTGGTGTCTCTTTAAATTTTGCACCTGAGGTGAGTGCCTCACTCACCTGATCCTAGTCCTAGCCCTGTTAATTAAGCATCACCTCTTGCTCACAGCATCACAGCAAGATAGATACTATAACTATTTTATATATCACTAGAGGCCCAGTGCATGAAATTTGTGCATGGGTTGGTGATCAGGGCTGATCAGGGCCTTCCTTCTCCCTGCCTGGACCTGGGCCTGGATCTTCCTTTATTCTGTGCTGCCCCCTGGTGGTCAGTGCACATCATAGTGAGTGGTCAAACTCAAACTCCTGGTCAGTCGAACTCCTGAGGGGACAATTTGCATATTAGCCTTTTATTATATGGGATAATCTGAGGCTGATGAAGATTAAAAGTCATATCTAAGAAAGGTTATGGCTTGAAATGGGTCTAGAATTCTGGTTTTCTGAATTCTGTTCTGGTATTCTTTTCATTTTAGAAAATGAAATTCCAGGGCATCATAGTTACACAAAAATGAATGTTAACCATTATTACAATTAATATGCATACAGTATAACACTTTATATATAAAGCACATGTGTACACTGTGCACACTTTATCCTCATGGCAGTCTATATATGGTACCATAATATTCCATATATATATATATATATATATATATATATATATATATATATATATATTTATAAAAGAATTAGAGGGGACACAGAAATAAAATAACTTGACCAGGACCTCACAGAAAATAAATTGTAGAATATGGACACAAACCCAGGTTTTTTGAGTTTCAATATCATGCCCTTTTAAAACGGGCAGGGAGAGATATTTTTAAACAAAACACAAAGCTGTTGAATAAAAATAAAATATTTATAATAAATGACCAAATTAAAATTAACATCTTAGTAAATGAACCTTAAAACAATAGTTACAAATGAGGAGAATTACAAATGGGGTAAATATTTCCAACGTATATAACTACAAGAGACTGGTATGAAGAACCTGTAAAGAAACAAATAAATAAGCAAAATGAGTAACAGATAAATGGACAAGAGTATAAATAAATATATGAAGAGAAGTTCATTACCAGGGAAATGAAAATTAAATCCATGATGAGATTCCATTTTATACTCACTTAGTGTGCAAAATATTCACATGCCAACATGTCAAGTGTTAGGAAGTGGGTTCACATAAATGCTCATACAGTGCTACTGGGGGTGAAATATGGTGCAGCCATCTTGGGAGCAGTTTGATATTAGCTCCTAAAACAGATCTATATGTACCTATGACCCAGCAATTCCACTTTTAGGTATAGTCCTGAAATAAACTCTTGCACTTACATAATAGGAGTCATGTACACAAATTATACATAGACACACATACAGAGAGGAGAATTTGGGGGAATTATTATTTTACTTAACAACTATTTGTTGGGCATCCACTGTAAATCAGGTTTTGTACATCTTTTTAAATGCTAAAAATGAGCAAAATACAGATTCTGCTGTTATGACTATGCTGTACAGTCAGAGACATGTAAACAATACTTGTAGTACAATTTGTTCTTTTCATAGAATTATAAGCAAAGTGCTTTGAAAGCCCATAAGAGGGAGGAACTAATTCTAGAAGAGAGAACTTTTGAGCAGGTATTTGAATTTAGAAGAAACAAACTATATGGGACTAATGTGGTGGCCCATAGATGCAAAGGATTTGAACTTGGCCTGAAACGCTGGCTAGGGCTGGATGCTGAGCAGGATGGGTAGTCCAAATTTGGGAGAGCAGGGTGAGGCACAGAGAATAGTGGGATCATTGACACAGAGTTGAATGGAGGAAAACAATAAAAAAAACAGAACTGAGGGAGTAGTGCTTGGATGGGTTTTATTCAACAAGACTACAGGCCTCAGATGAGGAGGACTCGTGACTTGATGTGAGAAAAAGAACACAGAACTTTAGGCTTCTGAACAATGGACATAACATAAAGGAGGCTTGCTTTAAGGTCTTTGCTGGTGAGTGGCTTCCTTCAGGAGATCTCTCTGCTCTGGACATTGGCTAAGCTAAATAAGAGTCAGTCAACGTGGTTTTGCTTGGCTACATGTGGGAGGAGGAATGGTGATTCTCTCCAATCAGACCCAGGCCGTCTTTCTCTCTACAGCGCATGCTGAGTTTGGAGAAAGGATAGCCCAACTTGCAAAAGGCAGAATTGGGTGGAAGAAAGAACACCAGAGGTTCCAGAAAAGAAGAGAGGCTTTAAACCAGAGGTTCCCAAACTTGTTTGTGCCGTAGACCCCTTGCCATGTTTTTCGGTTTTGGGTAGACCCCCTACTTACCTGATATTGATTTTTTTTTGTAAATTTCTAACTGTAGTGAAGTTTAGTGTTAAAATTTAATAAAAAATAATGTACCTACTTTTCTCTGGCATTCTCAAACAAAATAACACTGATTCACTATAATTTGTATGATAAACTACCAGTTTATATTTTTTTAAATATTTTCTCAGCACTTTCCTATTCAAGATTCAGGAAACGAATGAACGTATTTTTCTCACATTCATATTTATAGAGTGACGAATTGAACAAGTCGGTGCAAGTTCGCGAAGCTTTGAGACAAAAATTGGCAAGAATGTTTACTGCACGTATGCTTGTAACAAGATGATACTGGTATATCATTATGTGCAGGTTTTTATCCTACAACTTACACAATTTTATAAACATATATAATAAATTTTTTACTTCATAGGTACTTTTATAAATAATTTATATGTTTTTATATTATAAGATAATATGATGTAAGTAAATAGGTACTATCAGTGTATGTTGAGATCCACTATCGTGGACCCCCATTTTCATTTCATGGACCCCCAAATTTTTTTTTCGCCGACGTAGACCCCTTGCAGGTTGTCATAGACCCCTGGGGGTCGATATAGACCACTTTGGGAATCACTGCTTTAAACCCTCAAAAATGACAGACCATAAAATAGAGCAGATGAAGAAGAGGTAGAGGAGCACAAAGGTCATCACTGTGGGAAGTGGCTGTGTAATAATAATAATAATTACAGCACTCTATTAATACCTTATGCTTGCAGAACACTTTTGACACCTTATCATTAAAAACTGATTCCACTCTTGAGGGTCAATTTCACAGATGCTGAACCTGATTTTGATCTGATAGCTGGCTTCAAAAGAGAAGATTGGGCAGACAATTGGTGGAGGGCTTTTTTTTTTTTTTTTAAATAATTGATAATTAGTTATGAAATCATGCAGTTGAGAAGCCCCAAATTACTAAGATTTAGTAATGTAGACATTCTCCAAGTGAGAATACAATTTGGCAGTTTGAAATCAGAAGAGGGCCCTCAGGGAGCAACACAGTTGATCATAACGGCCAAAGAAGAAATTAATAAAGACCTGCCAGCAGAAATACATGAGTATTTATCAGCATTTAAGAATTCCATTGGTGCTGTGGATGACATGCTGGTGACCATGATGTCTGTTTCTGGAAATGAGTTTTGCAGAAGTTGGACCCACTTGAACAAGCAAAAGTGGATTTAGTTTCTGCTTACACGTTAAATTTAATGTTTTGGGTTTGTTTGGCAACTCATGGGGTTAGTCCCAAGGAGCATCCAGGAAAGCAGGAATTGGAAAGAATCAGAGTAGACGTGAATAGAGTCAAGGAAATAACAGACCAGGAGAAGGTTGCCAAGCTAGATAGATGTGCAGCTTCAAGATTTATAAAAAATGCCTGCTGGGAACCAAAACTTAAAAATGCACCCTAAGTTACCAGTAGAGGAAAAAGTAAAAATTACTTTTTGGTTTGGTTTTGATGTACACATGTTCAAAAAGTACATCATTTTTATTGTTTTGCACAAAATAGGTGATTATGTGGCAATGTATGGTTTAAATGTATTTCTTCTTGAATTCATATAATACATTTAAATTTGTAAAGTTAAATATACTTTCCCTCAGAAAACAAACAAACAAACAAACAGAAAACTGTGCCATGTAATTTAATGAGATGTTTCTTTGTTTTATTGAGGAAAGACCGAGATAGGTCAGGGGACACTGATCCTAGAACCAAATGATTTTAGAGTCAGCAGACACCTTTGATCTTTTCTTCCAAACCTTTCTTCTAATCCTATAGCACATTATGTCTCTTTCTACAGTTAGGTTTCCATATCTATTCATACCAAATGTGAGCATTGCATTTGTCTTTCAATTCCTTAGCATATTTCATAAACCTGGATAATGCAATTTTGCTTAAAATCAAGTTATAGATAGTTTCATCTTTAGCCCACATCTTCCATGACCTCAATTACTGTATTAAAATACTGTTAGCAAATTAACAATAAATAATGACATTTATTACACAAGATGAAGTTCACTTTACAAGTAATTTACATATTGTCACAGTGACTCTGTGCTAGTCGCCTATGATTTGGACATTGTTTGTGGGAGAGTGGCCAGCACTAATGCACAGGATCGAGGCAATTTATTATGACACACTCTCTCTGTGCCATGGAGTATTGAAGGAATTAGTGCAATATAGCAGAAGTCAGTGCACATAATCAGGGTGGCTCTTTGGATTGTCCTAATTTAGGATATGGCAATGTAGTAACGGTTCTACCTGTTGACTTCTGAGGCCGAAAGTGTCTAGTACCGACTGAGCTCAGGAATACAAGGAGAAATGAAAATGGCTTTCTAAGCAATAATTTGAACCAATCTTATGTATCCTCTTTTAGTTCGATGCATCTTTCTTAATTTTGTCTCTATGCAATGCTTTGGGTAGTGTAATGGCCAAGCACAAAGGTGTGGAGCGGGGTTGCCTGGGTTTAAATTCGGTCTCCACTCCATTTTATCAGTGTGGCTCTGGGCAACTCATGTAACCATTCTATGCCTAAATTTCCTCACATATAAAATGGGACTAGTCCTACTGCTTACCTTATAGATTGTTGTGAAGATTAAATGAGTTAATAGAAAAATGCCTCACTTGCAGTAAGCACCACAAATGCATTGGCTGTACGTTAGTATTACCCTGTTTCCCTGAAAATAAGACAGTGTCTTATATTAATTTTTGCTCCCAAAGATGTGCTAGGTCTTATTTTCAGGGGATGTCTTATTTTTCCATGAAGAAGAATATGGTACACATTTATTGTTAAATGAAAATAAAGGATACGGTACGGTAGTACGGTAGTTGTCAACACAAACCAGACAAACTGTGAATCCTACAGTATCAAGTATTTACTCATTTATTCAATGACAATCATGTCATCATCTTCTGGAACATCATCATAACAATCCAATTCCTGAATTTCCTGGTGAACATCTTGTGACTCCATTTCTTTCAGAATCAGTGGACCAAATCTCTCATGTTTAGTCAAGGGGGGGCCTTATTTTCGGGGGGATGCCTTATATTTCACTCAGAAGGAAACCTGTAAGTAGGTCTTATTTTCAGAGGATGTCTTATTTTCGGGGAAACATGGTAGTTGTCCTATTATGCATTTCTGTATCT
Organism: Pipistrellus hanaki; assembly: GCF_964339955.1. Classification (NCBI taxonomy): domain Eukaryota; kingdom Metazoa; phylum Chordata; class Mammalia; order Chiroptera; family Vespertilionidae; genus Pipistrellus; species Pipistrellus hanaki. The sequence continues at coordinate 52,442,161 of NC_140503.1, read as the reverse complement.
CTTTTTACCTTTTTCTTTGTACTATAATATTAATGTTAGATCATATTTTCTTTCGTTGGCATACCTGACATCCTCCCTAATTCTAACTCCATTGAGGGTAGATATTATACTTGATTCACTTTGAGTTAGCCCCAGCATATACGTTGGTTATGTAATTGTACAATATTAGAGGTAAGTGTACATTCAATATGTATAATTCCTGAAGTAGTTCATTCTTTTCTAATTGAGTTAGCCAAAGAGATCTTTGAAAATAGCAGTACTCAGGGTGGTCTGGGGGCTTGAGAATTCCTGTCTTTTACCCTCTCCCTTGTCATGCCTCTCAGCCCATCTGGTAGTTGCTCAGGGCTTCTCCATTGAGAACCACTGGCAAACCTGACCTAATTTCAGTCTTTCCGTATGCAGGTAAGCGAGAGAATTCTGTTTCTGTACATCCAAGTCCCAGAATGGCCTCAGAGATAGTATTCATATTCAAGAACCCATGAATATCCTTTCCCCCCTGCTATACTTCTCATAATAGCAGAAGCAAAAAGCAGTGATTCTCTAAACGTGGTCCTGGGATTAGCAGCAGCAAGAGCAGAATCTGGGAAGTTGTTAGAAATCCAAATTCTTAGCCCCATCCCAGACTTACTGCATTAGAAGCTTTGCTGGAGGAGTCCACCAACCTTGTTCTAACAAGCCCTCCCACTGTATGTGCTGCATGCTAAAGTTTCAGAACCATTGCTCAGTCTATGAGTCTGTCTCTAGTTTGCTTGATTGAGCAGTGGTTCTGAAACTTTAGCATGTAGTCAGATGGCTCTGATGTGTGGGAGCAGGAAGGTTGGAGGAATTGAGCAAAAAAGAAAAAAAAAGTGATAACTCATGAATATGGACAGCAGTGTGGTGATTGCAGGGGCAGGGGAATGGGGTGGGTGGAGGTGGAAGAGGGCATAGAAGGGATAAAAGGTGATGGAAAGAATAAAATTAAAAGAACCACTGCTGAAAAGGGTCATGATTCTCCAGCAAGACATCAGCAACAGCTAATGCAAAAAGGGTGAAGAACGGCTGAGCAGCCGTCACCATAACAAACTCTCACAGAGTGGGAGGTCTGTACCAGCCGCAGGGGTGCCTTCAGATGTATTAGGTTATTTAATTCTGACCACTGTCTCTTAAAAAGATGGTATTAGGTCCGTGTTGCCAGGGGAGGAAACTGAGGCACAAATGTTTACCCAGTCACTGAGCAGTTAAGTAATAGAGCTAGAAGTAAAACTCTGGTCTAGATGATCCTCAAACTCATGTTTCTTCCACTATTTGACTTGGCTGCCCAAACCTCTAAAATGCACATCTTCATTCTTTGTGCTTAGTTTAAATTATTACTATCTTAGGTATACACTCTTTCTCTGTGTTTTAGAATGCCATATATTTGTATATATCTATATGTGAGTACTATAGCTAAATTCTGTACCTTGATAATATAAGTTAGCTATTTCATTTCAGCAAACATTTGTTGAAGGCCTACTATGTGTTAGGTATTGTAAAGGCATATGCAGAGATGCTCATGTTGGCATCCTTGACCTCAAAATGATCAAGCAACCAACTTGTTGAATCTAAAATTATATGGAGAAAAATTAAGTTTAAAATATCCCAAATATTTAATTCAGATAGATCTTAAATACATAAGATCTATGATACTAAGATAATGAGACACTTCTTAATGGTTAATCATTTCTTAATGGTTAATTATAGTAGCTAATGTTGAGATTGACCAACATTGCTGACTAATTTTTATATTAGCTAGTTTAAGTAATGGTCTGAGGCAAGGAACAATGAGTAGCAAGTTTAGATTATAGAGTTGCATTCACATGTTTATAACAACTCATTCCAAAGAATTTACTGAGGATTTACTTTATGTCTCACACTTTACAAGATGCTGCATGTGATAAGAATGAAAAAGTAGTCCCTGCTCTCAAGGAGCTAGCAAGGGACTTTGTCCTTTGACTTGCCCTGCTGTTATCAAGAACAGTTACTTATTTTAACATAAAATGTTCTATTTTACTTAGACTATTAGTGATCATCCTCATATAAAAATGATTTGATTTCTCATTGGCAGTTTTAAATTTCATTTAATATCCAGGGGTCCCAGCTCAGCCAACTTAAAAAAAAATCAGATCTGTAGTCAAAGCACAAAGACAACTAATGTAACAAATGCTTGACTTTTACTCATTCTGCAAACTGAAGAGTGCTATGGGTTGCAAAGATGAAAAAGAGAGTCCCCACACACCATGAAGTCACCGTCAGGCATGTAAACAAGTTATTACAATAAAAAGAAATGCATACTATCCCGGGTGTATGTAAATAATTAATGTTCATGAGAGCAGAGCAGTAGATCTGTGTGGTGAATTGCTTCATGGAGGCAGTGATAATGGAGAGGAGTCTTGAAGAATGATTAGATATTCTCTAAGTAGATACCAGGGAAGGAAATTCTAAGCACAGGGGATAACATTTACATAGGAATGGGTACATGAAGTTGACATATTAGGAAAACCTTAGTTAGACTTCGGATGTATTTAAGGGAAAGGGTAAATAATTTAGGGAAAAGAAAAGTTTTGAATACCATGTTTGGGAACTTGGAACTCACTTGATGGGCAATGAGACCCACTGCAGGATGTTAAGCAAGGCCAGATGATTCTTAAACAAAGGAATGAGAAGTTCTGTGCGGCTGCAATGTGAAGAATGAGCCGAATTATCCCAGAGTTAGTGTTATTGAGGACTAGACAAAGAAAGACTTGGGAATATACTTGACAGGAATTAGCAATTGAATGTGTAAGGTAAAGAACATTCAGCAGAATGTACAAATCAGCTTTACTTTTTAAATATTTGTTAATCTGTGTTTGACTTTGTTAAAATCTATACTGTTTGCACTATTGTGAGTGTAACAAAGACCAAGTGGCCTGTTGCCCCTTTTAAAGCAAGAACTTACAAAGTGTAGGCTTACTTTCCACAAGAGTTTCCAAGAGCCTGTTTACAGTTTGGCCTTTGAGGCTGAGTCTATAAGATTGCCTAGAGCCACCATTTCCACATTGATGCCAAAGCAAGCAATCAGACACCAAATTATTAATCCAATTCTCCAGGCTTACTCCTCGTACACCCTAACTGCTCAGCTACTGCCCCAGTGGAGGCAGAAACAACACCCAAATCAGCTCGATTTCTTATGGCATCTAGGTATGACTCTGGATGTTAAATCATCCCCGATTCCACCCTACCCCACTCCCATTATATGTCTTCTCCTCTAATCTCTTGAAATTCTTTACTGCCAACTCTCTTGTCATTTCTACCACAGTTTCTATATGTGCCTAAATTGTATACTCCAAGAAGGCATGCTCTTTGTCATAATAATTTTTCTGTTAATCCCATTATTTTAAATAGAAACATACTTATGATGGCTCAAATTTTTATCACCACACTTTTACAATTAAAAAAAAAAAAAGATATTGCCTACTCTATCACCTCATCTCCACCATGATGGCCGGAACTTGTAACCTAGAAACTGTGGCTAGACTGACAAACTGACCAAGTCAGTGATGAATCAGCTGGAGCCAGGTCAATGCCACCAGTGGAGATAAGGAAACATGGCTGGCTTATTCCTGAGATGGAAAATCTATCAGACATAGTGAAATATTGTGCTTCTGAACTATGTTTTCAGTAAAGGCATCATCTTATTTAAAAAATATAATGATGGCTTAGTGAAATTGAAAGTAAGATATTGTCAGCACAATAAAGGGATAGTTAATACCTTAATGAAGAGGACTAATTGGTATATATCATCAGAGAGAGTTTGGGGGAAAAGCCCTATAGGGGACTTCTGACCTACCATGGCTGAATCTTCAACTCCTTCTGAAACATCTTTGGCTCTATATCAGGAATTTTTCATAAGCACTATAATAAGCACTACAGAATATTTGTTGAATATGAATCCCTTGTGTGTTATTAAAGTAAAAGAAATAGCCAAAACCGGTTTGGCTCAGCGGTAGAGCATCGGTCTGCGGACTGAAGGGTCCCAGGTTCGATTCTGGTCAAGGGCATGTACGTTGGTTGCGGGCACATCCCCGGTAGGGGGTGTGCAAGAGGCAGCTGGTCGATGTTTCTCTCTCATCGGCGTTTCTAGCTCTCTATCTCTCTCCCTTCCTCTCTGTGAAAAATCAATAAAATATATTTAAAAAAATAAAAATAAAGTAAAAGAAATATTGAAATGGGAGTTTGGAAGCTTTTGTCACATCCTAGCCCCACACTGACTGGCTGGGTGTCCCTATTCAAATAATTTCCCTTTGCTGCGCCTCAGTTTCTTTATTGACTGGGTTGGATCAGATAATCCTAATGTCTTCCAGCTCTAACTCAGTGACTCTATGTTGCTGTGATAAACAGTCTGCAATTCTCCTCATGGAGCACTGCCCCTGGCTGGATATTTTACAAAATCTTGAAAAAAAAATATTACCAATGGCTCCCTTAAATCATGTTTTATAATTTTGAATTAATAAGTCTATAAATTGTTTAAACTTATATGAGTATATAGAAAAAGGTAACTGGAAGGGGGAAATGGGAGATATCTGTAATACTACCATCAATAAAAATATATTTAAAAATGAAGAAAAATATAAAAGATAACTGAAGACCATATCTATTGATAATACTTTCTGAGGCAATGTTTTTGTTCAGTCCTGGTGTACCACGCTGGGCTATGTTTCTCTGTAGGAAGTGGTAAGATATGCATCCTAGCACTTGCATATGGAAAAGAGGCAATTTTCTGAGGCAAGGGAAAGTTTGAAAGAAAGGTAGAAAAATCATTGTTTAGAGAGGGGTGTGATTGGCACAGTGATTCTCAGCTTCTGAGAGTTATTCCCACTTTGGGGGCAGACATAAGTCCAATTTGGCTAATGTTCTTGATATCAAGAATGTGTACCTTGTACAATTTTCATTTTATTCTAAGTGGAAAACCTTTTGGAAGTTAGATGATAGTAAGTAACATGGTAAAAACAAGGTTCAGGTCCTCAGATCATTGATAATTTTGATAAGATGAAATAGGCTAAGAAGCAACCAAGATCGTAAACTCATTCAAATTACAAATGCTTCAATGTTTAAATATATTTAAAGTAAACATCATTAAATAATAACATACTAAAGCAAGAAAAAGAACAACCATTGTACATAAATGCTTTTTTTTTTCTTACTCAAATGATTGGGTTGAGCTTTGGATTTTATGGTTGGAACTCTCAGGACAGAAGATTAAGAAGTATAAAGAGGTGTTAGTGCAGTGGAAGGAGAAAAGCACCTGGCCAAGAGATAAGAATCCCAGATGCCAATGCTGGGTCTACTGCTAACTGACTGGCTTTGAAAAAGTTATATTCCTTCTTTGGGCCTCAGTTTCCTCCACTTTGAGGAAAGTGAGAAAATTGTACCTATCAGAGGCTCCCCCTTGATAATTTATAGACATATTTGAACATTGCATAGAACACAGGAACCCTAGTTTGAGAAATACTGCCATAAAATTAGACTTGATTTCTTGACCCACTAGAATTATAAATATAAGCGCAAATAATGCTGCTAAAATTCTGGGACCACTTTCCATTATAAGGTGGTCATTCAATTGACTCAATGTTTGCTTATCTTAATCACTCCATTGGGCAAATAAATACTTGGTAATGGAACTGTTCTCAGCACTGGGGATATATCCAAAAACATAATGGACAAAATCAATGCCCTCATGATGCTTAAATCCTAGGAGAGAGAAACAGAAGATAATAGATAAAAAAATTAATCCTTGATGTTCCTGGTTCAGGGACTCTTGGATGAAATATATATATATATATATATATATATATATATATATATATATATATATATATATATATATATATATATATATTTTAGAGAGGAAGGGAAAGGGAGAGATAGAAACATCAATGATGGGAGAGAATCATTGATCAACTGTCTTCTGCACATCTGACCGGGGATTGAGCTGGCAACCTGGGCATGTGCCCTGACCAGGAATTGAACCATGCCCTCTTGGTTTATAGATTGGTGCATAACCACTGAACCACACCAGCTGGTCTCATGGTCACCTTTTCAGCAATCAGAGAGCTTCCCACCAAGCAGACTAATTAAACAGAAATTGTTTTATTAGCAGTCTCACTAGATTCCAGAAACAGCAAGGACTTTTTCTTGCTGTTGCTTTGGTGTGTACTTCACCCAGCTCTGAGCAACATGGAGGTGCTTCTAGGCACAGGGCCAAAACATCATTGCAGGGCTCAAAGAGAGCACAACTCGGGGGGAAAAATCATTAAATTAGGCAAAGATCCAATAAATTTAAATTTTCTGTTTTTGATTGCTTGCTGTGAGGAACGCTATGACATGATTTAAAACGATGATTTAATGTAGCAAGACGAGAGGGACTCAAAAAACCGAATAGTGCAGTCATACAGTTCTAATAAAATTAGTCTATTATGTGCAAATTGATTGCTAGTGCCTAGATTTACATGATGTTTATGATATCAGAATATCTGACAAAAATTGATGTCAATATTTATGCCTCTATAAATTACTCACACAGCACTATTATGATGGCTTCTAATTAAAGTGGAACAAAACTAATTGACCTTTAAATCCAAAGGACTTTGTAACCCAACACGCATCCACACTGGGATGGCAGGCTGCGTTACCTTGGGAAGAAAGAGGGTTTTGTGGGTATTACACTGTCTAACTATGAAAAAATAATTATACCAGCAACTGGTTCCACTAAAAGATAGGTTTTTAGATTTGATACAACCTGCATTAAACTGCTGCCGTGTAGATTCATGACAAACTACATTAGTGTCTTTATACTTAGGATGTTTGAAAATTGCTTTTTTTTCAGCCAGGAAATACCTTCTCTCTGCTTTTGAATAGATCAAATGAGATAAAAGATCACATCAAAGATCCTCCTTTTTGTTTGTCTTATTTTAACAGTTTTATATTTACAGAAAAGCTATGGGCTAGATTTTCTGCTCCTTGAGATCAGGTATTGTATTTTAGTCATTTTTTAATAATCTCCTTTAATGCCTACCAGAAGGCCTGAAAAAAAGCAGGAGTGCAATAGAATTTGATTTGTTTTTAGGAAGAAGACTAAAATAATGAAAACAAACAGTGCTCCTGGTATTTTAAAACGTAAGATGCCTCATCCTTATTCTGAACAAATCTTGGCCTTGGCTTTTCTCCTCCTTCTGTTAATTGATAGTCAATTATGTTTGACTAATGACTTTATTTAAAATAAATACAAATATTATTCTTTGACTACACATTACTAGAAACACAAATATCAATAAAAATGATTAATTGGGGGAATTTAACTAACCTATAGGGGAAGAAACCTAATTGTGAGTCTGGAGTCAGAATATGGATTCTTAGTTTATTTCTGGTACAAACTTTTTCTGTGTCCTTGAGCAACTAACTCTTATTGAGCATCTTGCCTCCTCAATTGTAAAGTGAGGAAAGTGAATTCTGTTTCTTTTTAGGTCCTTTACTTGAAAATGCTATTGCTTCCGATTCAACTCTGGGAGTGTGCGTGTATTTCCATTGGACTGCACTTTCTTTTCCTCTCTGCTCTCCATTCATACTGAAAGTGCAAAGAGGCAAAATGATGAGATGCAGCTATTGCACTGCAGTGCATTTTGATTAATGTAGTTAACTAAAGATTGTTGCATATTCAAAGTTTATCAGTTATGGTTTTCACACCGTGCGTTGTCAGTGTTCACTTGTAAATCTTTCTTGTCTTTGTACTGAAAAGATTTCTATCTGCATTTCAGAGAGGGCTTTTCAGTTTTGTTATAAAACCTCATTACTTTTTTATTACAGACTTAGTGGAGCCTTCTCTGTTGAATTGAATCATATGATTCACTATTAGCTGGACATTTAATACTATATCGTCTTCATACTGTTCAGTATACTTGGTTCTTTTATTTGCACTTTGGAAACATCTCAGGAGAAAGAATTGAAAGATAATATTTCCTTGAAATAATTCACCCCTGTCTCAGGAAAGCAGTGCTTTAAGGATAATTATTTAAACAAAATATACTCAAGTTCCTTGCAGTAGTGAATAAGAAGAATAAGTAGTTAACTGATCCAGAAAATAATGTATATTTTTCACAAACTATAAATAGTTTCTTGCAAAAGAAGTCCTTCAAGGATCATCATCATGTGTCTCCTATTTTGTGAAATTTTCCTAAATTTCCCAAGATGCCCACCTCTGTTACTGTTCTTATTAAGGTTTCTCGTACTGCTCCTTAAGAAAAGGGAGTACTCTCAAGTCAGGTATTAGACAGCCATATTTGTTGAGTTAAATAGGAGACCCCAACAAATTTATAGAATTAGCTAACACAACTGCCTGGGAAGCAGATGTGCCATGGCTAAACATTTGCTTTTATAAATGTATGCCTTACCTTCTTGCAAGTTTCTGTAGTTTTAGTAGCTGACCAGAGGGTCTAATTTCAACAATTTAGATGGTCTGGTTTCCTATTGCTGGTAACAAACTATCTCTAAGCATAGTTTCTGAAAATAATAATCATTTTCTGGGTGAGGAATTTGGGAAGGGCTCAACTTGTTTATTTGTGATCCAGAGGCATCAGCTGGGAGAGCAGCTGAAAGACACACTTTCAGCTTGGCCTCATCACTTCATGTGTGTGGTGCCTCAGTGTTCCTTGAACTCCCTCTCTTCTCTTTCTCTATGTGGTATCTCTTCCTTCAGAACCATTCCTTATGACTTGTGCTTTTTACAGCATGGCAGTCTCAGGGTGATCAGACTTCTTACATGTAGCTCCAGTGTGATCATTCCAGGGGGAAACGGCAAGGCTTCTTATGACCTAGCCTCAGTAGTCCCAGAACCTTACTTTCATCCCACTCAATTGGCCAAGCAAATCATTCAGGCTGGCCCACATTGAAGAGGAAGGGGATGGAGGAAGAGTAGATTCTTGGGAGAATTACATGGGCAGACAGGAAGAGAAGAAATCAGTGGTGGCCATCTTAAAGCTGTCATAGCAGGGGAAAATATTTTTAGTTGAAAAGCAATAGAGATAATACAATTCAATTCTATGATCAGACAATAATTATCATATATTTATTGCTCATTTTGACTCCTCCATCTGTCTACCAAAAACCTTTGGCTGGCTGACTTTGGGTGTCCTTAGTGGCAATGATAAATAAGTCAATCATTTATGACAATATGCAGCTGTCTTTGCTAGAAACCTACACACACTCACAAAACTACCAGAAAACTGAGCTTGAAAATTCATTTACTTTTGAAGTTTTCTCCTTTGCAGCAAAATCCACAAGGCCGAACACATGAGCCAATGTGGATTCTAGAAAACATTCAGTTCCCTTACACTTACCTTAAGCATGTTAACAAAACAATCAAGTTCTCCATCTCCAAGATTCAGATCTCATTCATTTAAAACACAAGACCATCTTGCTGAGATCTCATCTTCTATATACTATGCAAAGATTTCCAAATCTCCTTCCCATACTGTAACTACTTAGCCCAATTTTAGTTTACTTCATTTGCATGTGGCTTTCCTCATTAGAATGTAATGAACATGAAAAAAGATCCATACCCAATGAAACTAGGAATGTATCCTTTGCAGTTTAGTCTTGACTCAAAATTCTGCTCCATTGAACTTCTAAGCTGTCATATTGGTTCTCACATTACAAGAATTTAAGTAATCTAAATTTTTCCTCTTTATGTTGTCCATTTATTCCAACCTCAAGGACTTTTACTTATTAAACTTGATAAGACTAGAGACTTATAAAGACTTTTATATATCCCTGCTCAAATGTCAGCTCATCAGATAAACCTTCCCTAACCAGGCCATCTAATGTAGTAACCCTCCCAGTCATTTCTATAATAAACATTTCATTCTTAGCAATTTTTATCTGAAATTACTCTTTGTAATTATTTAGTTGTTTATTAACTCTAATTTCTACTGTCGTATGTTCAAATTCTAGTACCTGGTTCCAAGTATCTGGGTAGGTGCTTAGTAACTATTTGTTGAGTAAATTAAATAACCATATAGATAACTAAAATATTTGCTATTAATTTATCGGCACTATAGTGACAGAGTCAAAGTATATTTTTGTGTCAAAATAAAACAAATACCAGTTTCTTTTAAAATATATTTTTATTGATTTCAGATAGGAAGGGGGAAGGAGAGAGAGATAGAAATATCAATGATGAAAGAGAATCATGATCAGCTCTCTCCTGCATGCTCCCCCACGGGGGATCAAGTCTGCAATCCATGGAAGGGGTCCTTGACTGGAATCGAACCTGGGACCCTTTAGTCTGCAGGCCGGTGCTATATCCACTGAACAAAACCAGCCAGGGCAAAACCAGTTTCTTCAGTGTGGAAAAAGCTTTCTATTGAGGAATTAAAATAATTAACCTACGTATTTAAAATCTACTGGAAGCCCTTTGCACAAAATTTGTGCATTGGCAGAGGGGGAGGGGAGAGAAGGAAATAGTCCCTCAGCCCAGCCTGCACCATCTGCAATCTGGGACCCCTCGACATCCCTCTCACAATCTGGACCTTAACCACTCACCTGCCTACCTGCCTGATTGCCCCTAACTACTTCTGCCTGCCTGCCTGATCACCCAATAACTGCTCCCCTGCTGGCCCGATGGCCCCCAACTACCCTCCCCTGCCAGTCCAGTGGCTCCCAACTGCCCTCCCCTGCCAGCCGGATGGCCCCCAACTACCATCTCCTGCCAGCCTAGGCACCCCCAACTACCCTCCCCTGCTGGCCTGATCACCCACAACTGCCCTCCCTGCCAGCCATCTTGTGATAACGTGGGGGTGGTCATCTTGTGATGATGTGGCAGCAACCAGCTTGTGACAGCATCCTGTGATTACATAGGGATGGCCATATTGTGGCAGCCATCTTGTGATGACATGGGGGCAGCTATTGCGTGAGGGCCACCTAGGCTTAGATAATATTGGGTACAGTTGGCAGGTGGACACTCACAATAAGAACTGAGACATTTAGCTTTGGCCAGTGTTGCTCAGTTGCTTCAGCATTGTTTTGTGTACTGAAAGGTCTCCAGTTCAATTCCCAATCAGGGCACATACCCAGTTTGTGGGATTAATCCCTGGTGCATACAGGAGGCAACCTATTGATGTTTCTCTCTCCCTCTCCCTTCCTCTGTCTCTAAAAATCAATTTAAAATACAAAAAAAAATGTTTTAAAAAGAGAACTGAGACATTTAATAGCACTTTGAGGGGATAATATTTTATGTTGAACATGTATTATCAAATGCTATTGGTGAGAGTATAAATTAGGGAAAATACTAATATGTATCAAAAACATTGAAAAGAGTTCTTTCTTTTATTCAGTAATTCTATTTCTATAAAACTTCATCATAAGAAAAAATATGAAAGAGAAAAATAGTAAGTATAATAATGTTCATCAAAATATTAGATATGCAACTCTATGTCTAACAGTTGTGGAATGATTCAGTAGGATATGACACACCTACATAATACTACTTTCTCCATCAAAATCACATTTACCAAAAGTGAATTAACATCATACTGTTAAACTACCTATGATACAACTTCCAAGTTTCAAAAGACAGAGTAAAAAATTACATGCATAATTTCCTTTCAATTATGCCCAAATATAAATGTAGAGAAAAAAACCCCTGAAATTAAATATACCAGGAAATTTGCATTATTTATTGCTGGATGATTAAACAGAGGTTGAGTTCTTTTTTCTTTTATCTCAATGTATTTTTCAAATTTCTAAGCATTTATTAGTTTCATAAGCAGAACAAGAAGCTACCTAAAATTTAAAAGGTTTACAAGAGATCAGTGCAATATTAGTAAGCAATGCTCTTTCATAATCCTGAAACTGGTTAGCTAACTGCATTGTCAAAAGAACCTAAAATCTAGTTCCGACTATAAAATGTAACAACTGAATGGGAGAAAAAGCAATGGTTGATATTTCAGTCTATGAAGATTATTTTTATTTTGTTTTTATTTGTTGTGTGTGTGTGTGTTCAAGACAATTAATAATCCTTTATTTTATTTAAATGTATCCTATAGAATTAAAATATTTTGTTCTTATTTCAATGAAAATGCCAAAATTTTGCCTTTTCTGATCCACAAGAAAAGGCATTTTCACATATTTGAGTTAATATTTTCTGTATTAAACAATATGTTTTTATGCCAATCCAGTAGGGGAGAGGTTCAGAAAGACAAAAGGGTTGAGAGACATTTTACAACATATCAAATATGAGTAATGATATCTCAGTTTGTACTTTAAAAAGCACTGGCGATACTTAATCTTTCAATAACACATTATAGCTTACAAAGCATGTTCTCATTCATTATCTGATTTAATCCTCAAAACCTTAGAGGAAGATAATTTTATACTCATTTTACTGTTCTGAGTACTTTTGATTTACAAGGTCAGACAGCTAAAAAGTGGAAGAGTTAAGATTTGAACCCAGATTAGAATTCTACACAACAGGTAAATGTTGCTAGTTAATTTGTGCATGAAAAGAAAATTTAAGTTTATAGAAATGAGTGATAGCCAATAATTGAAGTTTGGAAATCTAATCATTTCTGAAGATAATTGTCAGAGGTTGGCTTGTATATTTCTCTCTTAAATTATGCTTATATTCTTAACAATGATCTAATTTGTTTCAGTTTTAAAATTGATGATTTAAATTGTTTGCGATTATAACTTTCAAAAATATATACATATACTTTTGGATTAACAACAGCAACAAAAAAGAATCAATTTTTAGGACCAGTGTATCTGGCAAATGCAGGAATTGATTTGAAATTGAAATGCAATTGAAAATCTATATAGTAGTCTGTGAAGTATGGATTTTCAAAATCACTATTTTCCAAAATGCATATTAATATATGTAGTACGAGGTGGAGAGTCTTTTATCCTTAGAAGTCCTGAGATTCACTTTGAGAATTATTTCCTCTTTTGAGTCTAGCAAATAATGCCATTTTAAATACACAAAACCACCCAGAATGACAGAGAAGGTGTTTAGTAGCTTTTGTAGGCAGAGCAATCCTAGGTGTCATCCTGAACAATTTGCTTCTTGCCTAGAGAAAGAGGCCTTCAGAAACAGAGTCTGAAGAACAGAAACTAATTTGAACGAGGCTTTTCTGTTTGTCCTGTCAGTGGCTTCTCCTTTCACCTGATAAATAAAACACAGCATTCCTCCTGGTTAGGGATTTAAGAAAAATCCCACTAGCCCAGCCCACTTCACATTTATGGAATGACTTTTTGCCAGTTTCCTATTTGTTTGGGGCCACGTAAATCACAAAATAAATAACAGCAATCCTTTCTCATAATGCAATGAGCTACACCACACATAAGAGGAACTAAAATTATACTTATATTGGATTTTTCTGTGTGCAATCTCATTAAGGATCACATGCCCTTAAGGAAATTTTAAAAAATCTTTCACCCTTATCTCTTGGTCTCATAAATGTGTTTATTAAAGGAAAAATTTATATTGGGAAATAATTTGCTTCTTTCTCTCCAAAGTAGCCAGGTTCTTTTCTTTGTTGTAAACAGATATTCTATTTTTAAAATGACCAGTGCTTCTCCAAAAAATATTGGGAAAATGCCCTTTATAAATCAGCATTAAAAGGAAATGCATGAGAATGTTCCTGGGTCAACAGTAAATGCATGCATGATCCACTTATGATTGTAATTTTGAGTGATTTGCTTAACCTTTGAAATTTTGAAAGCTCCTATTTGTTGTGCCATATGCTAGTTTTTATGATATATATTCTCACATGTCTATCTTTGTGAATATTCTTTTCAAAAACAGAGACTAACAGTGTCCTGGTTTCATGTGTGGCTAAAGCAAACTCAATCTGTGAGCTGGAATGCATTGGACATTGTTTCCAGTAGGTCAATAAAATGACAGATGGATTTGAGCCAAGTTGTAGCAGAGGACACACATCCTCTATTGAAATAGCTGAAAAGACAAATTAATATTGAAGTGTGGAATACTGAACTGACTGTTTTTCATTGCATAGAAATAGACTAAGGTAGATTATCAAAATGAGGCATGTGCAGGTCAGGCAACTAAAACAGACATGCTAGGCAAACAAGAGGTGGTAAATGAAGATTTGAATAAAATATTCTGAAAGTGGTAACAGTTCAGCTTCTATAATCCTACCTAATAAAACACTAATATGCAAATTAACCACCACACCACTCAAGCCTGCCCACCAGCCACGCCCACTAGCCAATCAGAGCGAGTATGCAAATTAACCCCAACCAAGATGGCTGCAGCCACAGAGAGCAGTTGAGAGGCTTGGGTTTTCCTGGCAATAGATGAAGCCAAGATTTCCACACATCTTAGCCAACCTAGGCCTCTACTCAAGGTCACAAAGTTTCAATTATAGAAGATACATAAAGCCAAACAGAAATGGCAGCAGCCACAGAGCAAGCAGGGGGCTTGGCTCTCCTCCAGGCTACAAAGTTTCAATTGTAGAAGGTAAATAAATTCCAGATACCAGGGCCTCTGCTTGGGTTACCAAGGGGGCATGGCCAGACTGTAAACCACCACAGGATCCTCACTCAGGCCACCCCACACCCCAAGGGAACCCCCACCCTGATCTGGAACACCCTTCAGGGCAAACCAGCTGGCCCCCACCCATGCACCAGGCCTCTAGCCTATCTAATAAAAGAGTAATATGCAGATTGACCATCACTCCAACACACAAGATGGCTGCCCCCATGTGGTCAAAGATCCTGCCTTTCTATGAACATAATATGGCCACCAAAAGATGGCCAGCAGGGGAGGACAGTTGGGAGGGACCAGGCCTGCAAGAGAGGGCAGTTGGAGGCAATCAACCCTGAAAGGGAGGGCAGTTAGGGGTGACCAGGCTGGCAGAGGAAGGAAGTTGGGGGCAAACAGGCTAGCAGGGGAGCAATTAGGCATCAATCAGGCTGTCATGGGAGTGGTTAGGGGGTGATAAGACTGGCAGGCAGAAGCGGTTAGGGGCAATCAGGAAGGCAGGCAGGCAAGCAGTTGGGAGCTAGCAGTCCTGGATTGTGAGAGGGATGTCACACTGCCAGTTTATTGGGATCGGGCCTAAACAGGCAGTTGAACATCCCTTGAGGGGTCCCAGATTGGAGAGGGTGCAGGCTGGGCTGAAGGACACCCCCCACCCCCACCCCATGCACAAATTTTGTGCACCAGACCTCTAGTCTTCTTCTATAATAATAAAAAGGTAATATGCTAATTAGACCAGATGTCTTCCGGACATCATTCTGGCTGTTCTTCCTGATGAAACCAGGGCAGGAGGGAAGCCAGCCCAGGCCCGGGTGCCTGCTGACATCCAGAGGAGGGAAGCCTGGGTCCCATGTGCTGGGGGGAGGCCGGTGCCATCAGCCAGGGGAAGGAAGGCCTACTCTTGCATTAATTTTTGTGCATTGGGCTTCCAGTATGCAATAAAGGTAGCACAGAAATACTTCGAACTTTAAGACATTTTATTTTTGAAATTAAAAAATATTTGTCACGCCAATCCAAAATTATCTTTGTCATTTTTATTGCACTCTAAATAAGAGTATGTATTTTTAAAGAATATTTCTGAAAATACTTAGAGTTGGGGAGAAAGTATTGGCCTCACTTAACAGCTT
The DNA here is from genome assembly GCF_964339955.1 of Pipistrellus hanaki. Lineage (NCBI taxonomy): Eukaryota > Metazoa > Chordata > Mammalia > Chiroptera > Vespertilionidae > Pipistrellus > Pipistrellus hanaki. Next base: position 52,426,486 of record NC_140503.1, on the reverse strand, counting down.
AATAATGGAGAAGAAAAACAATAAAATAACACAAAACTTTAAATGTTTAGTCAATACCTACATGACATCCATTGCGCCCTTCCACCAACACAAACACACACACACACACACTGTTAAAATTTCTTTTGTAATATAACACCTAAAGTATTTCATGATCAGAGCTTATATTTTATTTTCTACTACAGGCCCAATGCATGAAATTTGTGCAAGGAGCTTGCTACCTCGCCCACTGCTCATGCCAGAAGGTCATTCCTCTTTCTGGTCTAATTAGCATATTAGCTCTTTATTATGTAGGATAACATTTTTTATAGGTCAAATTCTGGGAGAAAAGAGGATCTTTATTTTCACTAATTTTTAAAAAATATATATTTTATTGATTTTGTACAGAGAGGAAGAGAGAGAGATAGAGAGTTAGAAACATCGATGAGAGAGAGTCATCGATCAGCTGCCTCTTGCACACCCCTACTGGGGATATGCCCGCAACCAAGGTACATGCCCTTGACCTGAATCGAACCCGGGTCCTGTCAGTCCCCAAGCCGACGCTCTATCCACTGAGCCAAACTGGTTTCAGCTATTTTCACTAATTTTTAAGTGAAGTTTAGTATTTCCTTTGATAAATAATGCAGGGAACCAGTCATTGTACTTTTAGCAGCTATACTTTTTATCACCAATGGAAAATACAGGTACTTTCATATCACATTAAAGTTGCAGGTCTCTTGAAATATATTGTTTATAGTTCATAATTACTTTGAAATTCTGATTGCTATTAAACTCATACATGATTATAATATCACACAAATTATATTTTTATAATTGTGCTAGAGGCCCAGTGCACAAAATTTGTGCATGGGGGAAGGGGGGTTTGTCCCTCAGCACAGCCTGCACCTTCTCCAATCTGGGACCCCTCAAGGGATGTTCAACTGCCTGTTTAGGCCCGATCCCAGTAAACTGGCAGTCGGACATCCCTCTCACAATCCAGGACTGCTAGCTCCCAACTGCTCTCCTGCCTGCCTTCCTGATTGCCCCTAACCGCTTCTGCCTGCCAGTCTGATCACCCCCTAACCACTCCCATGACAGCCTGATTGATGCCTAACTGCTCCCCTGCTAGCCTGTTTGCCTCCAACTTCCCTCCTCTGCCGACCTGGTCACCCCTAACAGCCCACCCCTGCAGGGTTGATTGCCTCCAACTGCCCTCCCTTGCAGGCCTGTTCCCTCCCAACTGTCCTCCCCTGCTGGCCATCTTTTGGTGACCATATTATGTCCATAGAAAGGCAGGATCTTTGACTACATGGGGGCAGCCATCTTGTGTGTTGGAGTGATGGTCAATCTGCGTATTACTCTTTTATTAGATAGGCTAGAGGCCTGGTGCATGGGTGGGGGCCAGCTGGTTTGCCCTGAAGGGTGTTCCAGATCAGGGTGGGGGTTCTCTTAGGGTGTGGGGTGGCCTGAGTGAGGATCCTGTGGTGGTTTGCAGGCCAGCCACCCGCCAGTCACCCAAGCAGAGTCCCTGGTATCCGGAATTTATTTACCTTCTACAATTGAAACTTTGTAGCCTGGAGTGGAGGCTTAGGCCTTCTAGGGCAGCAGGAAAGCTTGGCTTCTTCCATTGCAGAGAAACCCAAGACTCTGTGGCCGCAGCCATCTTGGTTGGGGTTAATTTGCAAAAACACCCTGATTGGTTGGTGAGCGTGGCTTGTGGAACAGAGTGATGGTTAATTTGCATATCATTCTTTTATTAGATAGGATTTCACTTTATTATTGTATTCATTAAAAATGAATTTGACAGAGGCCTATGTCAAAAGAAAGGTTATTAATATTTAGAAAAACTGACCTTAATGATAACTCCCAACCTTCTAGGCATTCAATTTTAATTTTGTATCCTTACCTAGAAGGTTGTTACCCTTACCATTGAAGGTGTAGTCCAGATGTTACCACATCCATTAGATTGCTCCTGATCCCACTAGTTGGTATCAGTTGTCCCTTCAGATCTCCTCAAAATTGCTTTTTGCATTTTTATTAGAATGCAACCTATCTTTTATTCTAATTAGTTGCTTTTTTCTACCTTTGGTTTCTAGAGTATAATATTGTTGGGAGCAGGAATATTGTTTATTTAATTACCACTTAATTATTGAATATAATCTCATTGTGATTGGAAAATATGGTCTCTACATTGATGCATTAGAATTTACTTAGATTTGCTTTATGGCTTGGTATGCAACCAGTTTTCCTAAATGTTCCATTCATGTTTGGATATGTGGTATATAATATGAAGCACGTGGGTGCAGTTTTGTTAATTGTGTGATAAATATATCTATCTCTACTGGGTTTATTTTTCTTGCTTGAGTTATTATTTACAAAGGTGTGTTAAAGTCCCCTGGTATGCTGGTAGATGTGTACATTTCTTATTTTATTTTATTTTATTTTATTTTATTTTTTTTAAATATATTTTATTGATTTTGTACAGAGAGGAAGGGAGAGAGATAGAGAGTTAGAAACATCGATGAGAGAGAGTCATCGATCAGCTGCCTCTTGCACACCCCCTACTGGGGATATGCCCGCAACCAAGGTACATGCCCTTGACCAGAATCGAACCCGGGACCCTTTGGTCCCCAAGACGACGCTCTATCCATTGAGCCAAACCGGTCTCGAGTACATTTCTTATTTTAGTTCTGTCATTTAATTTTATGTATTTTGACTCAAGATTACCAGGTACATAAAAATTAAGAATTGTTATATCTTCCTAATAACCTGCACCTTTAATTAAAATGCGATGATTTTATCTCTAGTAATTCTTCTCACTACAATAAATTCTCTCTAATACTGGTAAAAGTCAGATGTCTTTTGGGTAAGAATTTTACTGCTTATTTTATTACTTTCAATTTTTCTGTGTCATAATACTTTCGATGTATCTTTTGAAAATAACATAATGCAGAATTTTGTATTTAAAAAAATTGTTATGAAAATCCTTGTCTTTTGCCTTAAAAGTTTAATCAATTTATAATATTTATAATTATTGATATATTTTGATTCATTTCTAACATCTTTTGCACTTTACTTTGGCCCTGCCTTTTCTAAAATTTTATTTTATTGAAAAAAAAAAGTTTTTCAGATTAAGATATTTTTTCTCTCACTATACTTTTTATATTAATTAGAAAGTTTTAATTCTATTTTTATTATTTTAATTATCCCCTAGAATGTTTATTTTTTAAATTTCTTTATTGATTAAGGTATTACATATGTGTCCTTATCCCGCTATTACCCCTCCAACTCATGCCCCCAACTCATGCCCTCACCCCCTGTTGTCTATGTCCATTGGTTAGACTTATATGCATGCATACAAGTTCTTTGGTTGATCTCTTCCCCTTACCCCCACTCTTCCTTACCTTCTCTCTAAGGTTTGATGGTCTGATCGATGCTGCTCTGTCTCTGGATTTGTTTTTATTCATCAGATTATATTGTTCATTATATTCCATAAATGAGTGTTTAATATTTATATTTCTAAGTCTAACATTTATCGATGTCTTTACTTTCCTCCCAAATAACATAAAGAATGTGAACAAGTTTAGCTCACTCCTTCCTGGCTTATTTATTTGGGTTGTCATTCTAGACCCACAAATTTCTATATATATGGCATTTTATCTACTGATCATTCCTTTTTCTCAGATTTTTGTATCATCTTACCTTTGCCTTTAGAATTTCTTTTACTTTTTGAAAGGTAAAAATTCTGTTTTTTTTTTTTTTTTAATAAAATCTATTTTAATTTTATTCATTCCTTCATTTTAATAATTTTGCTGCACATAAGATTATAACTTATAAGCACTTTTAAAAAAGTTTTTGAAAATATTATACAGTTGAATTGGGATTTCTGTTTAACTAAATTAATTATTAACCAATTTTTCTGTGTAAGTAATCTGCCCCAATCCATTTCCTGAGCTAATTTTTATCTTTGGTATCCTGTAGTTTCATTACACAGTGTCTAGATGTGGATTATTATTTTTTTTGTTGTTGTTAATTCTGCTTGGATCTGATTAGACTCCTAAATTTGAGGATTTTATATCTTTCATTATATCTGGATAAGGTATAGTCATTATCTTACTGAATATTTTATTGCCCCTCTCTCATTCACTCTATTGTCTTATTCTATGTCTACAGTTAGACATACATTGGACCATCTAACTCTACTCTCAGGTCTCAACTTCTCTCTCATATTTTCATCTCTTTTTTACACTTTGCTATATTCTATATAGGTAATTTCTCTAGTCTTATCTTCTACTTTATCCATTTTTCTTTAGCTAATGTCTAATTCGTTTAGCACATATATTAAGTTTCTAAATTAAGTTACTGAACTTTTCATATTAGAAATTCTGGTATGTTTGTTTTTCAAATCTTTATGATATGGTTTTGTTCCTTTGTAGTACTTATCTCTCTTTTATGCCTTCAAACATATTAATCAATCTGATTTAATACTCTTTAATACTTAATTTGTCAAGTTCAACATTTGCTGTATTTGCTGATCTGATTTTGTAGTATGTTGCTTCTGCAGACTGTGTGGTTAGTAATTTTTTTAATTGTGAGCTCACATTTGGACTTTTTATTGTTGCTGTAATAAATTACCATAAACTTGGTAACTTCTAACAACACATATTTATTCTCTTACAGTTCTGAAAGTCAGAAGTTCAGAAAGGGTTTTATTGGGCTGAAACCAAAATATTGGCAAGATTGCACTTCCTCCAGAGGCTTTGAAAATTAATCTGTTCCCTTGCCTACCTTAGCTTCTAGAGCTGCATCGCTTGCATTTCTTGGTTCATGGCACCTTCCTCCATCTTCAAGCTAGTAGTGTGACATTCAAATCTCTCTCTGCAATGTATTTACATAACATTCTCCTCTGTGTCAAGTCTCCCTCTTATAAGGACACTGTGATTACAATTTAGGGCTCACTTAGATAACTTCTGGTAATCTCCCCATATCAAAGCTCTTAATCATACCTACAAAGTCACATTTTGGGGATTAGAATATGAACATTTTGAGGAGCCATTGTTTAGTCTTCCACAGACTTTATCTGTGAAAATTATTTGACACCTGATTTTAAAGTTTATTCTTGTGTAAAAGACTTGTACTTCTCTCAGGTTTTGCTTCCAGAAATAATTTAAACTAAACTTTTATATTTTGAGGGCCAACAGGTAGTATATCTTTTCAGTGTAGGCCTGCATGAATGCAGTTTACAGAGGAGATCTTAAAAAAATCATCTAGAATCAAGTTTTAGAAAATCATGTATTCCAACCATCTTCTGTTGTGGGATGATAACTTTTTCCTTTTCCCCTCATGAGATCCTGAAGATCCTGGCTTTAGGTGAATCTTCTATCTAACTTCTTCACTCAAGCTCTAAACTTTGTCTTCTGTTTCTTCAAGAGAGGCCTATTAATACTCAGACTGTAGGCTGAAACCTGTTTGGCTCAGTGAATAGAATGTTGGCCTGCGGACTGAAAGGTCCCAGGTTCGATTCGAGCCAAGGGCATGTACCTTGGTTGCGGGTGCTTCCCCAGTGGGGGGTGTGCAAGAGGCAGCTGATCTATGATTCTCTCTCATTGATGTTTCTAACTCTCTATCCCTCTCTTTTTCTCTCTGTAAAAAACAGACAAGCAAACAAACAAACAAACAAACAAAAAATAAACCCCTCATACTATAGGACACCAGAATGGATGTATTTTTCCCGGAAAAATTCTGGTTCCAACAATCATCTCTGTAGATTAGCACTTATGCATGTGCTTTTCTGATCTCCAAGAAATTCTCTTACTTTTCTGTCACCACAGACATGCTTTACTTTAAAATATATATATATATATATATATATATATATATATATATATATATATATATATATATATTGTGCTCGCTTCGGCAGCACATATACTAAAAATATATATTTTTTTATTCAGCATTTTTTAAGTGTTCTGTATTAGCAGGAATTGTCTGAATTTAGGTTTCACTGTTGCCAGAAACAGAAGTCACATATTGAAAAAAAGCATCTAATTTATCCTACCCCCAACACCTATAACAATGACTAGTGATTATTAAATTAAATAAAAATATAGCAAATTGGAGCTTGGAGGGGTATTAAAATTGGGTAGTAATAGAAACCATATGGCGCAGAGAGCGTAAAGTATTTACCATCTGGCCTGCTATGGAAGAAATTTGCCTTGTCTAGAGAGTTTATTTTAACCCCTCCACATGGCCAGAATAGCGATGGTGATACGTTCATCCTCAGCAGTCTCAGTAAGTCCTGGGGAGACTGTCCTTCATTGTGGGGATAGAGAACCATCTGGACTCCGAAGTGCTTCTGAACTTTGCAAACCCCAGGCTTACCTACCATGTCTATTTTCTGCAACCACAGATGCAGCTAATATGCAAAGTGCCAGCATATGAATATCTGTTACTGAGGCTCCTTTTCTTTACTCTTGAATTGCTGAGGTGATAACTTGTGGCTTCACATTGACTTACAAACTTAATATGTTTGAAGGAGAAAAACTGGAATCTTGGGTGGTAACTTAGCTATGCTGCCAATTGGCAAACTGGCTGTGGAGAAGCCATATATCTCTGACTTCACTCTCATTATCCGTAGAAAGAAAGGTAAATGCAGTGACCTGCAAGCTCCCTTGTACTGCACTGTTCTCTGATTCTGAAGTCAGAATAAAAAGTTGGATCTCTTTTTCTCAAGGTTTAGTCCCTTTCTCCTTTAGGAAGATCACATAAGTAAATATATGTGAAGTCCTGATAACAGGCTTGGCACAAAATACATCCTCAATGAAGGCTGCTATTATATTGTTGCCATTAATATTACCAAAAGCCTCTTAGACATGGTGAAATCCTGCAATTATTAATCCTTTTTTAATGGATAGTCAGTCACCCTGCATATTTTCTGGTGAGAATTTGAGCACCCGTAGCACTGGACAGGAATTCTGAGCAGCATAAAACAGCATCCCAGCGTTCTCTGGGCTTTCAGAGGGATTGATTAACCTCCCCACTGCTGCTGACTGCACCGCCAGCAGGTGAACCACAAGCCACAAAGCATTGACCAAAACGTGCATTTGCAAAAGAAAGAGGGGGAATAAGGAAACAAACAAACAAACAAAAAAGACAACTTTGCAACCTCAGGTTGGGCCAAGTTTCCCTGGTGATGTCTACACACTAAACTGGGGGAGTGAATGTTGTTGTGCTGGATATGAACAGGGCATGCTCATTGCAAAGGTAAGGAGGACTCTCAGGCACACTGGCTTTAACTAGAAATAGGATGTCCCACATGTTTTCTATATCACTCAAGGTCCTAGAAGGAAATCATTTACACCAGGTAGTTCAAATGAAGAAGCATTAATCTACAACGGAGGCGAGATTAAGACAAGTTTAAAAGAACCATCTGGAGATGTTGAATAGAAAGGGTGGAAATATGATATCATCACTAGAACTAAAGGGGAAAAGGAATACATTGTGAGACTGCCTCCCCAAGAGAGCTGGGGCCAAGGAGGCTGGGCTACCTGGCAAAGGGCAGTTATAGAAGGATGTGTTATTGGCGGGGAGTTCGCTGTGTCCCCAGTCTGCTGCTGGGAGAGTGGGCTTCTTCCCATGTCATGAGAAGAGGGATTTTCTGAAACTCGTGCAGGGGAAGGAGTGGCATCTACTTACACGATACATTCCTGCCTTCCCAGGGTCCCATTTCCCTTTGTCCTGCAAAGGAATAAGTCCATCTGTGTCTTCAGCCGGGCTAGAATTAAAGTCATTACTCAGAGTTTCTGTCCTATAATGGAGCACAGTCTTCCAATCCAGCATCAGGCTAGCTTAGTTTGGTTTCCAGCTGCAGTCCATCAATCCATTGCATGTGGAGTTCGCATGGCCACGGGTCATGTAGCTTCTAGGAATATAGGAAAATACAAGGAAACAGGAGCATAACCAGAGGCACAAGAAAATCAAGAGCCAAGAGAGCAAGAATTCCTTTGTTTTGGGATTATGTATTTTCAAATTTTCAAGGCTTGTAATGACCCTATCCTCTCGGGCCAGCGATCTCTGTTCCAGGTTAGACTGACAGGTACCTTCCCTGAGCCACTCTGACTTTACTGTTCATGAATCCATCTCCCCTGTGTACAGTCCTTTCCCTTAGTAATTTGCAGGGAGTGGGCAGGTGGTTCCCTGGGGAGTGTGACATTCACTTTCCTGGTGAAGCCACCAGATGACCATGCTTTCTAGTATAATGTCTGGCCTTCCCTTTGCTCCTTCCCTATTATTAGCAGTAAGGAGATAATTATAATGGTAACAGATGCAGCTACTTCCAGAGAAGCAGGAAAGGAACAGGGAAGATAACTCATCTCCTAATATCCATGGCCTTTGATCACTGTGATGCCTCCCATTGGCTGAATCCAGTTAGAAACCAGACAGCAAAGGAGTACAGGAAGCGCCTTCATTGCACAGGACAGGGCGGCGGGTGGGGGGTGGGGGGGCAGAGAATAAGGAGAGGCTTCAGGGGGACAGAGCAACCTCCATAGTTTTTATGGGTATGCCTCTCTGGTTGGATATTTTTGTCGTGCCTTTGACATGTGGTCTACTGGTAGATAAGAATGTGTGAGGGCTAGTGGGTATTGCTCTTGCTAATCTATTGAATATATATTGTAATGAAAAAAATTACCCAGTTTAAAGCAAGATATCTGAATTTTGGACTGTTAATGAAAAAAAATATTCATGACACTTCTTGAAACAGTAAGGCAGATATTATTCAGGACTACTGCAATTGGATTTGCAGTGAGAGAGAGTAAGCTCAATTATGACTACAATAAGAAAAGTGGGCATTTATAGCCAAGGAGCAGGCTGAGGGAGTCAATAGATGGAAAGGTACTAGGAAACAACAGAAGAATTGGAGGATTCTGGATAAACAGGACTAGCAGGATTCTTGATGAAGTCAAGCCAGGGTGATTAGACATCACCTGCGGGATGTTGGGGATGAGGAATTTGGTTGCATATCCTGGGTGGGGATTCTAGCTATACTGACTGTACAGCATTCCTTTTAAAACTGAACTCTGAAGGCATGCCAATGAACAAGGTCTGGTCAGGCTCAGAGGAGCCTGTCTAGAGTTTGGTTAAGGAGAAAGTCCTTGTAAGGTCTCAACTCTGCCAAAAACTTTGATCAACTTAGGCAAGTGACTTAATCTCTCAAAGACTTGTGTGTGTGTGTGTTTTGTGTGTGTGTTTTTAAATCTCTAAAACTGAGTTAATAACATTTGTCCAGTCTTTCTCATCAGGGTTCAAGAATCAAATGAAATAATGATTAAAGCAAGCTTCAAAATCAATGTGAGGAGATAAGCCCTGAGACTAAAATGGAAGCTGAAGGGACTGTTCTTATGGATTTTGTGATTCTTGGTGTACAAATGACGTAGCTTGGGATCTGGAGAAAACGCATAGATAAATGTGGCAGAGGCTGCTGGTTATCCACCAGTTCCATTCTTCTCTATTTCTAAAGCATTGGATTCTAATTTGGCATAAGGCCACCCAGACACTCTATCTACTAGACTCACTTGCTGGGTGTGTATATATGAGTTGAGTACAACCTCTCCAGTGAGATGTGAGCTGAAGTGATGTGAGCCACTTTCAGGCTTGTCCCATGAACCCTCTCCTATACATTTCATTTAATTATGGCCAAACAGCCAGCCACCTTTCAATGATGGCCTAAGAGGTAAGGGTGGTTTTCATCTATTTAAATGGTTATATAAGAATTTAAGTAAAGCCTTTGATTTTGCCTTTTGGCCTACAGAATCTAAACTACAGAATCTAAAATGTTTATTATCACCCTAGTTAGTTTGGCTCAATGGATAAAGCTTTGGCCTGCAAACTGAAAGGTCCTGGTTTTTATTCCAGTCAAGGGCACATGCCCAGGTTGTGGGTTGGATTCCCAGTGGGGGCTGTGCAGGAGGCAGCCAATCAACGATTCTCTGTCATCATTGATGTTTCTCTCCTCCTCTCATTCCTCTCTGAAATCAATAAAAATATTTTTAAAAAATAAATAAAATGTTTACTATCTGGCCCTTTAAGAAAAAGTAACCAAGATAATCATCAGAACTTTGCTAATTACTACTTTAGAATCACATTAAGTCTCTGGATATGGGCCACCTTTCCTGGAGTCACATGGATAGTATTGGGGGAATTTTGAAAATGCTAGGGAAGCTCACCTGGAAACATGAGGATAGAAACATGTAGTGTGGTAATATCAGATATTCATTAAATTTGGTTAACTATGTCTCAATTTTCTCCATTAGTGCATCTACATATATAAAAGGCTAAGCAACCATTGCGTCTGAAACAACCAAATGGATGACTGAACAGGATGTGTAGGGTGACCAGGCTGGCAGGAGGGTTAGTGAGGGGTGACCAAATGACTGAGCAGTAGGTTGTGTGGGGCAACCAGGCCCACAGGGGGATTAGTGAGGGGCAACCAAACAACTGAGTGGCAGGCTGCATGGGGCGACCAGGCTGACAAGGGGATTAGTGAGGGGCAACCAAACAACCAAGAAGCAGGCTGTGTGGGGTTACCAGGCCTGCAGAGGAGGCAGTTGGGGGTGACTAGACTGGTGGAGGGGGCAGTGAGGGGTAACCATGCTGGCAGACGGGGGCAGTGAGGGGTATCTAGTCTGTTGGGTGGGCAGTTGAAGGTGACCAGGTTGGCAGGGGGTCACTAAGGGGTGACCAGGCCGGCAGAGGAGCAGTTAGGGGTGATCAAGCAGGCAGGGAGGAGAATAGTTAGGAGCCAGTGGTCGAGGGTTGTGAGAGGGATGTCCGATTGCCAAAGATCCTGGGGATTGGGCCTAAACCATCAGTCGGATATCCCTTGAAGGGTCCCAGGTTGGGGAGGGTACAGGCTGGGCTGAGGGGAACCACCCTATGCATGAATTTTGTGCATCGGGCCTCTAGTATTAATATTTATTATTATTCAATAAATAGTCAATATTTATTGTGTTTATTATTTGTGTTGAACACTCCTCTAGGCACCAAGATAATCATCAGAACTTTCATCCTCAATCTTGACCAAACACATAAAACTCCCTTGATTTTTTGTTTTGGTATGGTGTGGGGGTTGAGGAAAGGCAAGTAATTCCTATGCAAAGTGGACCATCTAGTTCCTAGGGCATCACATCAAATGATATAAAGCACTAAAAGAAGTAAGATCTTAGTGCAGACTGGGGTCACCCATAAATGGTGTTCACTTAAGGTCTCCAAAAGGCTTCAACAATAGTATAAAACTTGGTCCTGTGCTTTGAATGTAGAGGAATGTGCAATTTAGATTTTAAAAATCAATGTAAATTAGTCTTAATCTGAATTCACTTCAAGAGAAAGCAATAGTCCAGGAGATAGTATAATGATTAGAAATCAATTTTTACTGGTTTCATTTTTTAAATGTCTCATATATTCAGTATATGAGACCAGCTTTATAATGAAGTTTAGAAAAAGGTAAAAATACCAGTAGAACATAGCAGATGACTGGTTCCTATTATTTACATAACAGGCTTTCAGACAGTGGTTTAATTTAGGATTTACCGGGCGAAGCTGATGCTTGGAAGGGAAGCCTGTGGTGCAAATAACAATCTCTGCCCAACTACCTGGGACCATAAAGAAATTGACCAAACTGCCAGGAGAGAAGGGTCACAGAATTGCTCATGGTCTGCAGTGAGAGCTGCTGGCCCGAACACAGTATTTATTTTTGTGTTGTTGTTTGTTTGTTTGTTTGTTCGTTTTGTTTTTTATTTGACATCACCTGGGGGATGGTGGGAGATAAGGAATTTGGTTGCATATTGAGAGTGGGGATTCTAGCTACACTGACTGAACAGCATTCTTTCTAAATCTGAACTGTTGAGGACATGCCAAAGAACAGGGTCTGGTCAGGCTCAGAGGAATCTGTCTAGAGTTTGGTTAAGGAGAGAATCCTTGTCAGGTCTCAGCTCTGCCAAAAACATGGGCAACATTAGGCAAGTCACTTAACTTCTCAAAGACTTGGTTTTTGAGGTGCTGATTTAAATCACTGCTTAAGATGTGACCTGAGACAATTTTGGTGAAATTTATGGTTTATAAACTGTAAAGTACAAGGAGATTATTAGGTGTATGTTTATTCTTCTATTTTCATGTCAGTTCTCTCTCATACACATATCACTCATTTCTCTTATAATCAGTATCTGGACCAATTCCTGTCAAGAAAGGGAGGTCACACCTAAAGCATGGAGGTTCTAGACCTGAGAGAATAACTGTGTGAGTGTGTGCATGTGTCCCTCTATGTCATGAATCACAGGATTAGCCATTGATCAGATGGAATAATAAGAATCAAAATATTAGCTACAATTTATTGAGACCCGACTGTGAGCCAGGTCTCATACATGTCTCTTTTCCTATATTATTTCCAATCTACACAAGTACTTATGGTTACATATCATCCATGGCCTATGTATGAAGAAACAAGGCTTGGAGAGATTTGATGAGCCCTTCAGGCTCACACAGGTAGTACATGATAGACCCTGGACTCTTCCCCTTGGCCACAGAGCCTGCCATGGGACAGCTGGTATATCCTGAAATGACTTGTCTTCTGCCAGGCATAGAGAACAGCTGATGATAAACATCTTGTGGCTCTCTAGGCTTTCTCAGGTGGTGGAAGAACTTTCAGAAAAGAGAATAATTTTATTTTGGAAAACGGGTGGGGCTGGAATGCTCTCTGTGCAATAAAATAACAAAGCAATAACATAGTAGTTAACACTCACTGAAAGATTACTGCCTATTACCTGGAGTGTAAGTCCCATGATTATTATCTGTGCTTCTCCCTTTCCCCCTAATTGAATCAGAGAAAGGACGAGAAATTTGCTAAGGTCAAATGGATTCTAGAGACAGAGCCAAGGTTCACACCCATACCATTGGAGGGACACACATGCTGAGCAGTTTCCCTAGGTAAAGCAGTCGGCGTGGAGGCCCAGCTTTGCAGATAACCGGCCAGTCAGCATGGCCCCTTGTGGCTCCTAAGCTTCTTTTAGAGCCCCATCTATAAAACAGGGATGAGTTCCATCCTGGTGGTCCTCCCTTCTCACTCACCTTAGGGATGGGAGGACTTCAGAGCCTGATAAATGCAAGAAGAGAAATTTGTCTACCCATGCAATCTTTTTTCAGGGGCTGGTTTTTGTTTTCTTTAAAAAAATATTTTTACTGATTTTAGAGAATAAGGGAGAGGGAGAGAGAGACAGAAACATCAATGATTGATCGTTGTCATTGATCGCGTCTCCTACATGCCCCCCACTGGCGATTGAGCCCGCCACCAGGGCATTTGCCCTGTCTGGGAATAGAATCAAGACCTCTGAGCCACGTCAGCCAGACTATTTTTATTGGCACTCTTTGGCCTGTGACTAAAGTTGACAAGAGAGGAAACAAGGAGTTCCCAGTTTAGGACCCTCTCAAGATTTGGGGGGAAAAAAGAGAAGAGAAATAAAGCATTCTCTGTTTGCTTCTAGATCTCAGTTAGCTACACACTATGTTGCTGAATGTTGCACTCATATCGCCCATGTATTTGTTTCTGATCAGAGGGTTGGTTAGGGGATCGGCGTGGAGGCCCAGCTTTGTCAGGTGGGACATTTTCCCAAAGCAAACACCTTGGTCACATTTGGGAATCAGTGGCTCCCAGGAACTCTCCCACCATGAGGGCCAAATGAAAACAAACTGGTACAAGACCTACAGAGGCTTAGGGCACCAAGACCACCCGAGTAGACCCCAGCAGAGCATCCAAGAGCACCCATATGTCAGTTGCTCTGGCAACCTATCAGCATTAACACTGAGGCTCTGCAGCTTGTGCCAATTTTCCCATCCCTAAAGGAAAGCAGCTCCCATGGCCACAGGCAGGAAGGCTTAGGTGTCAACAGAACTGATCTTCATAGCCCCACCCCCAGGGCCTGCCTGGTATGGGGTCTGGCTCCAGTGAAACCTAATCAAACTTGCTACCTTACTCTGTCTCTGTGGATATTTCACTTCTCTCAGAGGCATTTTCTTTTATAAAAGGTCATAATAGCATTCACCTTGTGGGATCATTTGAAGAGACAATGCTTATAAACAAACTTCAAAGCATTATATAAACATGAGAGATATAAGAAAGCTCCTTCTTTTTACCATTTCTCAGATATACCCAAAAAAGCAAACTGTCCCAGTACTCGGGGTACAGAACCATGGGGGTCTGGGAAATCCGCCTGCTCAGGACATTTTGGAGGACTGAATCATGCTGAACCAAATACTGAAAAATGTAGTGTTGGGTTAAGGAGGGTTTTGTAATAAAGCCCCTGATTCACACATAAGCCCATTGTTTCTGCACTGGTTTCTAAACAAAGGAATTTCCTCAGTCTGTGAACCTGCTCTGATTGTCACTTTGGCTGTTCAACAGATGCTTACTTTCTCCCCTTCAGGGCATGTGAGAATCACATTTCTCTGCCCCTCCTTGAGGTGGGATGCCCATGGGTGCTGAGAATTCTCTGCCCCTTAGATATGTTCCCTCCCTTTTCTGCTCAGCTCCCTGCTCCAGAGCGCCGATCTCTAGGGACTGCACATTACAGGGACCTTAATAACTTTGTCACCATCTAACCTAAATGTTAGAATGAGCTGTCTCCTCTTTTAAACTTCAGGTGAAACTAACCTACCTATCCCCAGCTTCGGGGATTGGCTTGCTATCCTGAATGCACTGTCATTATTTTATAGTTTTTTTTCTCCCATAGATATAGAATATCTATATTCTATTTAACAATGCCCACTCCCCACACCCACAATCATAAAGCTTTTGTGTGGGTAACAGACTATTTGGAGAAGAAGGAGGCAGTTTCTAGGACAGATAGGCAAACAGAATTGAAGAGCAGATATTCTTGTCCTGTTGTTCTTCCCACCAATTCAGGCTTCTTCCAAACCCAATTCTGGGCCTCTCTGTGTAACCAGGGGGGCATAGTCTCTGGATCTCCCCCTCCTTCTCCTCCACCTGTCTCTGCAGTGGGAAGGGAGCTGAACAAATAAACCAGTACATTCCACTTCAACCTAGAGTCTGTCACCTTGTCCCCCCCATCCTCTGCAGCCCCCTCCATCCCCAGCACCTTCAGGACACAAAAGCAGGTAGAGCCAGTTTAAGTGTAAAATGCTGACCCTTTCCATACACACCCACATTCCAGGTTGTGTTGCCTTTTTTTGCTTCTTTTCACCATAGGTATGGGGAGTTTTGAAGGTGCTGACCAAGAGAAAAGGGGCCAAGGAGGCCTGGTTCTAGAAATTAAACAACCAGGCTGTTGTGCAGATGCTGACCACAAAAGCATCCTGTTGGTGGGTGGAACCAGAGCCAGCTTGTTTAGCATCTTCGGTCAGCGGCTATATGTACTCTCCCTAGTCTCTGGATAGAGATACCCTAAGAGCTTAAACAGGGTGTTCCCAGCTTGATGAGTTCTGGATCTGGTCACCTCTCCATTTCTTTCTACCACAAAATACAGACTATCAAATCAAATACCTCGTCATTACTGGGCCACCAATGCAATGCCTAAGCCACAGCTTGTCTAACTCAGAGCAGCTCCTCTTTGTCATCCTCCTCACTGGAGGGCTACTTCAGGTCCTCTCAGTCCCTGCCCGGACCAGCTGCCTCCAGATGGTCTGCACGCCTTTTGCTCTCCATTACCCTACCTGCCCTCACACTGCCACTGGGGAGCCACCTAAAATCAGATTTTCTTGGGTCAACACCTCCTCTGTTAGTATTTTAGTTAGAAAATACTCTTTTTCTGGATTTCAGCTTTAACAGTAGAGGTAGAACTTACCTATTAAAAATACAGACAAAAAATATTTGGAGAGAAAAAGTGAAAGTCCTTCAGACCCTGCTTTGATCAATTCCTGGAGGTAGCCATAGTCAATAGTTTATTGTGTATCCCTCTGTACATTTTTCTATGTGTGTATAAGCATGTGCACAGACATAAATACACATCACACACACACACACACACACATACACACACACGGACACTTTGACACATACTTTTCTGCAACTTGATTTCACTTAAAAATATATGAAGAAATCTTCTAATGTCAATAAACATCAACCTACCCTTCATTTTCAAAGGCTGTGAAATAGTCAATTTATTTCATAAATTTACTGATATTTGTTTAACCACTCCCTACTGATGAACATTTAAGTTAACTCTCTTCACTGTTACAGACTACTTGTTTCATTGAAGTCATATATCTATCAACCTGCTGACTTTTGCTGTCAGACTTGTAGCATTTTTAAAAATTCAGATCATTTCCTAAGTCATAAATTACAGTTTAAATGATCAAATAGTACTACTAGAAATATAATAAAAATAATATTGCCTTGCCCCTCCCTGTATACAACTTTTTTCACCTGTTTTCTATACTATAATCTAACTTCTTGTCCCATTCAATTTATTATTTTCTCTTGAATTATTAATTTTTATTTTTAAATTTTTCCATGTCCATATTATTTATTCAGCCCCAATTTATCAATAGAAGTGAAAATCTTTCTATACTTTTTTAAAATGTACTTTTTTATTTTAGAAAAGAAGGGAGAAGAAGAGAGAGAGAAACATCAGTGATGAGAGAGAATCATTGATTGGCTGTCTCTTGCATCCCACACTGGGGATTGAGCCCATACCCTTGGCATGTGCCCTGACCAGGAATTGAAGCATGAACTCCTGGTTCATAGGTCGATGCTCAACCACTGAGTCATGCCAGCTGGGCTCTATACTTTTAAACTCTCTGGTCACTCCTACAGCTTACTTTTTTCTTGGATACACATTTTTCTACAGATTTCTGTTCTTTTTATTCCTAATCAGAGATCATTTTTTTCTAGGACTGCTGCACAATTATCTCAGGAGTTGCATTCTCATCAACTTGGGTCCTCCCATCATCTCTCTGCTCTGTCGGATTTCCTTTTTTTCTTTTTCTTTTTCCCCCCTCTCATTTACCATGATATTTATAGCACAATACCTCCAAAGAGGGAGTAGTCAAATATTTGTCGATTAACAGAAGGAATAGAGGTGTGACTAAATTAATTTCTTACTGCTAGATTAGACTATTAGTTGAAACTCTAAAAAAAAAAAAATCTCCATATTTACTAAGAATTCAATGAAATTCTCAGAGAGTTAACTTGAGGAGACACCAGTAAAAGTAAACACACATGTGTGAGGTTCATGGTGTATCTCAGTTGTGGAATCCATAACAGTGGGAAAGTCTAAAGCTAACTGGTCTTTGTAGGAATTCAGCCTCCTGCCCTTGACCTCATTAATCCCTACTCTATTCAACTGAGCCAACCAGCTATAGGCAGGCAGCTCATGAAATAGCCTGGTAAACTGGCCCCCACAATGCCATCTCTGGCTTTCTGGTCCTAACGAGGGTGGCTATTGTCCTTGAATTTAGCCCAGTTTCTCCCAGCAGGCTGCCCTTTTAGGATGTGTCTTATCAGCAGTCATTGCCCCAACAAGGAGAGGTGGGCTTCCTCCTCTCATAATGGACTCTCTATGTATTTTGTCCAGACCAATTTACTACTGGAACGCACCTTCACATAGTGGAGCTTTGCTCTAAGCTCCAGAGGTTAAGGTCAAACTTTCTTCAAAAGCCTTTCTTCCAAAACCTTAAATCATTTATTTGTTTGCCTTCCACTGCACTCTTTCAAGCTCAGTCAGCATTACCCTTTCCTTGTCCACAGTTCAGAATTGCAGGGACCTCATTGAACACAGGCTGTTGATGCCTCCCAGGGCCTCTTTGACTCTCAGATTTTCATGAGAACAGACAGCCTTCAAGTAAAAGCCATTCTCTTTTGGCTGCCACTGCGAATTTCAGAATTCTTGGTTGTCAGGCACACTTGCTTTCATTTGATTGCACAGATGTGGAAACAATCCAGTGAGCAGGTGAAGGTGAGACTGCACCTTTCAAAAGGGTATTAAAGGGCATGTGTGATGAGGCCGGAGGCTAACCAGAGTGGGAGTTGATTGAGGCAGTTTTCTCTTGACTCATCCTTAACAAGGACCTGTGTTGCTACTACATATACACTGAGTGACCAGATTATTATGATCTCTAAATGCATAATAATCTGGCCACTCAGTATATATGTGTGTGTGTGTGTGTGTGTGTGTGTGTGTGTGTATGTGTGTATATATATATATATATATATATATATATATATATATGTATATATTAGAGGCCCAGTGCTTGAATTTGTGCATGGGTTGGGTCTGGCCTGCCTGCTGGTCGAACTCCTGGTAGAGGGGACAATTTGCATATTAGCCTTTTATTATATAGGATATACGCTGAGTGGCCAGCTTATTATGTGTTCAGAGATCATAATAATCTGGCCACTCAGTGTATATCATATTATTGAATCTTTACACAGAAACCTCACAAGGAAGAAGAAAAGTGGAAGCTTCAGAGGACGAATAGCCCAATGAGCAGCCCAGCTGTAATTTAAATCCAGGTCTGAATATCTTCAAAGGCCAAGTTTATTCTCAAACCCAGTAGGTAGACCAGAGACAGGAGAGATAAAGTTAGAGCCAGGCCCTCCAGGGCAGGGAGTACAGAAGCCCTTCTCCCTGTTGAGGAACCAGAGATGCACCTCCCTTGAATTGTAGCAAGAACTGCCACCAAGGGCTCAGCGGACAGCCTCTGCCTGAAACCCCTTCAAAGTCTGCCTCAGCTTTGGGGCCTGAGACTCAGTGAGACATGGTGCCCAATATAGAACAAGTGCTAGGGTGACCAGCTGTCCCAATTTTCTGAGGACTACAAGGCTCCTATGTGGCCAACTTACATTGCTGAAACAAGGAAAGTCTTGGGCAAGCCAGCACAAAATGGTAACTCTATGAAAACACTGATGGGCCATATCTACTCAACAGAGCATCACTGGTGGCCAAGACTTTGTCTGACCTCTGATGTGCATCTCAGCCCTACTTTTCCCTCTGTCCAATCTGTTTCTTCCCCTCTTTTCTATAGACATTGATCCCTGATAAGCACCTTGCACATCACATTCTACCTCAGCTATGTTTCTGGAGACCCCTACAAACTTCAACTGTTACAGAGCATCAAAGTTGCAGAGGAATGCAGCCCCAACCAGCCAAAGCCCAGGGCATAAAGAGATATAGTGTGTGGGAGAGATTTGGAGCAGGGCTACTTACATCTCCACTCTCAGGCATAGGGACTGAACTGCAAAAGTCATGGTACATAGGACAGGCTGATGATATTCTGACTTGCTAAACTTCCACTTAGCAGAGGAGGAAGCAGGCCACAGATAGCCAGAGACATGTGCAAGTGTGCAAAGAATGATGGGCAATATTAGCTTGCTCAAACATTTATACAGCTATTGCTCCTTCCAGCCATGCTTGTGTCGTCCTCTGGCCTCAGCTGATTGGCCATGCTCTTCCTTTAATGTATTCAGGCTTTTCATTGTGGCCTTATTTAGTGAGAATATTTTATATCTGGCTTAATAGCTTTCTAGATGCAGGTTTTTAATTTAAAAGTGGATTTTAGTGAGGATGTACTGTTTCAGTTAAAAAAATCCTAGTCCTAGAAATGCTCTTTGTCCTTATCTACAGGTCGTAGATGATCTTTTCCCCTGGAAAATCCTCCTCCAAGTCCCAGTGTGGTCACGTGTCCATCCTACTCAGGTGTGCATGGAGACAGCACATGCTTCTTTGCCACCTAAGGTCTCTGAAGTTGCCAAGGAAGGATGGTTTGGGACAGGTACTTGGAGAGTAGCTGAGGAGGCATATCTTCTGCTAGTCAAAGTCCTCTCTGTCTGACAGCTCTGCCAATCCACATCACATACTTCTGTACACTTCATCACACTTGGTCACACTTACGGGCATTGACAAATCAATTAACAGCATCCTGTAGGTGCTCACACATCACTTTGCATCAAACCAACCATTCTTTTGACAGAGACTGACGTTTACCATCCTTGTTGGAAACTTGCCAAGGAATGAATCAAAATGCAATAAACTTGGCTGCAAAACCATTGAGAGGATTAGTAAGCTCCACAAGCAACTCAAGTTGTAAGTGGGAGTGAAATCCCGGTTATTTTGATGTGACTGCTATTGCAATGTGTGTTGTGCCAGCTGCCACTTGTTGGTGCATTTGACCTCGGGACAAGAAGATTTCCTCTGAACTGAGTTTAATCATTAGAAAAATGCAGATAATAACACTTACTATAATTTTTATATCACATAGTTGTTGAGGATCTAGTGAAACTGTGTGTGAAAGCACTCTTGCCAAATACCAAAGAACTGTGTCATTGCTAGGCATTTGGTATAGTGCAAAAACATAAACTATAAAGCAACAAAACAAACAGATAATTCAATCCAATAGATTAATGAAGAAGCTTATTGATTAGTATTGATTAGAAATACTGGTAAATTAAAAAAAAAATGGTGGTATTGGTCATTATAGGTCACACAGCCAGATCAAATTAAGTATTAAGGAGAGATTATTCTGTTGATGATATTTCTTAATGCTTTCTGATAATAAGACAGCAAAAGTTTGATTAAAGTTAGGCAGAATGTCATTCTTAAAGAGTGGTGTGAAAAGGCACAGTGAGGTTAAGTAACAGCTAGTAAGTTTTAGAGCTGGGATTCAGTCCATCCAGGTGGTCTGTCCCCAAAGTGAAAGCCATTCACTACACTGCATCTCGGAAGGAGAAGGAAAAAAGGTGGGTAATTGACAGGCTCTGAGTGGGGCAAGGAGAAGGAAAGTATTTAGTGAAAATATGTTGTGATGTGCAGCTCTGAGCACTGTCAGGAAGCCGTGGGGAAGGGGAGATCAGAGAAGCTGCCACTTGATTTTGGCAGGCAGCAGAGGCTTAGTTTTAGCAAGAGCAGCTCAGCAGCAGTATGAACAGCCTGAGGAATGCATAAGGTGATCCTCAGATACGAGATCTACATGGGTTTGTTGAGTGACAGACTGAGGGCCACTGGGCATGCTCTAGGATTTCAAGACACAGCTTCACACATGTGTGAAAACAACAATGACCACATCGGCAAATAGAAGACAGCAGTAGACTTGCTCTGGTATTCCTGTGTGACTTTAAGGAATTAATTAAGACTTTCTAAAGATCTCTGAGCCAGGCCCTTAGTCAATACCAAGGCAAACGTGTACCACGAAGACCAGAGGAATAAAAGCCACTACTGTGCACAATCCAAGTCACCCCTTGTCAGTGGGAGAAGCCTCTTTCCCTAGTCAGTGTGTATGCTTTCAGTGGATATAACCCTTTGCCAGAATTTGAATGGATCTTTCATCCTGTTGCCTGCTCTGGGTTTCTCTGTCTGCCTATTTTTCCCCTCTCCCTGGGAATTGGCATGGTAGTTGCCTTGTAGACTAACTATCATTCTGTCCCAGAATGAATTTCTGTAGAAGGGAGTATTTCCATCCATCAATATAAGGACTTACTCTTTTCCTGAATCAAGGATCTTGCTGGGCCTCAGGACAGACATTTGGTCAGCTGTCCAAATCACACCACAAAGGGGCCCTCTTTTGTCCAGTGGGTAAAGTTTGGGAAACTTGGATGAGGTACCATGGCTCTTCCCCTTTCTTTCACCACCTGCCTTCTCATTCCTTAATCCCTGCACTTTGTCCCTCTCCAGCCACAGAAAGAGATCTCCTCCAGGTCACTGGAACTGCCAAGTCCATCCACCTCCCCTTCATCCACATGCTTTATAATATACAGGCTGCATTCAATATGGTTTCACTCCAGCTCTTTCTTAACCCCGTCTTCTCCCTTAGAATCCCCACTCTACTTGGCCCATGTTTTTCTCTTCCCTCCCTGGGCATGGCTGTTCTCCCTCCTGTGCGCCCTGCTCCTTCCCATCACTGGGTGCCATGCACATGGCATAGCTCTCAGGTGATTGCTGGGTACTGTCATGAGGGGCTGAGCAAAACAGGCTGCTTCAGGGATGGTTTCTCTGTACCTGGGGCAGCTTAGGGAACTGGGATAGGGGCCTCCTATGCAAAAATATAGGGGCATGCAGAATAATTTTGACTTCTGGCAATTTTACCTTTAATTGGAGAATTAGGCTTGTTGAAGAACTTTATTTTTGCTTGTTTTTCAAAAGAGACATTGTGTGCTCTGACAGTTTGGTACTGTGTGTGAAATTGCTGATTTATCTTGTCTCAAGAACAGATCTGGCAGCTAACGGTCTATGATTATTATTTTTTATAAATATAAGTATTTCATAACTAGGCCTTTTAAAAGCACTGGTGTCAAGGGCCATAAAAGCCTTCATCCTTATTGGGTGGCCAGTTTCTGTGAAATTATGTTTTAAGAGGTGACAATGCCCTATGATAAAGCTGGATCAACATAATGGGCATTCTATAACACTGGTCAGCCAGATACTAAAATGTGGTATGTTTGGTTTAAGATAAACCAGGGTGATTTTGAGTATCACTTGCTCCTTGAACGAACGGTAACTGTTATGCTCCCTCTCAGTCTCTCCAACGAGGTTTCCGACAGTTTTGTTGAGAATGAAAGCAAGTGAAATTTGTGTTAAGACTCAGTAATCTTTTAATTCATTGAATTAAGGATTTCCCAATTAGAGGTAAAAGGCAGACATAGGAAAAGAAATGTGTGAGTATTTGCTTTCTGTTTGAAGACTTTTTGGATTAAAAGATATTGGAACAGATAACAACACAAAATTAGTTTTTGCTATGATGGCAAGGTTAAGACTTCTGCTGTTGCTAGGATATACTGCCCTATCACAGCTGATCTTGAAGGTGAAAATTGGTGCCTTAATTTCCCAGTGGTCCGTGCTACTTCTGACTTAGACCTCATTCTGGTTAATCACACTGTCATTCTCCCTGCAGATTGCCTTTTGACATCTTCATCTGCACAAGGGTCCTGCAGCCAAGACTTGGTGTGTGGAGTCAATTCAACAGTCCTCAGTGGTCAGAGACTGGTTTCTGGGACCTGGTGCTGATGGGGGAGGAGAGGGCTTAGGAAGGACAGCTGGAAGCAAGATTGGAAGTAAATGACATTTCTCTTTGTGAGGATGGGGCTGTGATTTGGAGCTATAAGTAAATGAAATTATGGGGAGAGATTTAATGTGCAGAATTAAAGTCTGCAGTAATTATAAGCAGTGTTTTCTAGTGAAATAACACTAATGGAGGAAAATCTATCATTTACATTTTTAAATTCTGGGAAGATGGAAAAATCTGGTTTATTGCATTTGAAAATCTAGCTTTCATCAACCCCTATTTTATATCTTTACCTAGTCAATTCTATATAATAAAAGCCCAGCAACCAGACAATGGAACAACCAGAATGACCCATCAACCAGTCGCTATGACACACACTGACCACCAGGGGGCAGACACTTAATGCAGGAGCTGCCCCATGGTGGTCAGTGTGCTCCCATAGTGGGAGCACTGCTCTGCTGACTGGGATGAGCAGCTGCTCCCACACAGGGCCAATCCCTGTAGGCCATGCCTCCCACCAGGGAAAGAATCCATGCACTGGGCCTCTAGTACATGCTTAAAAGTCTTTGAGCTGGGACCTCTTTTCTTAAGTCTATGATGGCTCATCTAAAGTATTTCCATGTTGCCAGTTACTTGTTCTAATATTTTTTAAAATGTCAAGAGTAGATGTTTTTCATTAGAGTGTTATTTCAATGAAAGCTTTGACTTGAATTATCACTATCATTTTTTCAGCATCTGATTTTAGATCTAGTTTGTAACAGACAAA
Organism: Pipistrellus hanaki; assembly: GCF_964339955.1. Lineage (NCBI taxonomy): Eukaryota > Metazoa > Chordata > Mammalia > Chiroptera > Vespertilionidae > Pipistrellus > Pipistrellus hanaki. Next base: position 52,402,740 of record NC_140503.1, on the reverse strand, counting down.
TCTCTAAAACTCACACAGTTCTATGCAGTAGGTATGAAAGAACTAAGGTTTGGAGATATTAGGTCTTTGCCCTGGGACACAGAACTACGGTATTATGTGGCAGAACCAATTTGAATACTTACCTTTCTGCCCTTCAAAGCCTATAGTCTTTTCATTATAATATTTTTAAAATTCCTCCTTACTATACTGGAAGTTGTGTCATATTTCTGGATGCATATAACTCATAAATTGTAACTTACAAATAGTATGTTTTTGCCTGTTTTTCCATTGCAATGTTTTTCCTTATGATTATGTTATAGATAGTATTCTGGGTTAGGGCCACCCAAAGAACCTATAATCTGTCAGCAAGAGGTTGCAGGTAGAGAGGGGAAGTAGAAGGCAATTTTTTTGCCATCAAGAGCTTGGGGACATTAATAGAATGAAAGAGAAATATGACTTAATCCACTAACTCAACATGTGACCTTGGGCAAGTCACTTAAACTCTCCCAAGATTTCCACAAAATGAGCAGACAAGGCTGTGTGCTCTAGAGTTCTGTTCCAGTAAAAAATGATGTGATCAAAGCCCTGGAGATGAACCGTGGTGATATTTAGTACGTTCACATGTTGGCAGGTTATGTTCATCCAACTCAACATCTCTTCATGCTGAGGGAAGCCTCACAGTTCAGGAAATGGTTCTTCCTCAAAGAAATTGCAGATACGCCTACCTGATAGGACAGTGTAAAGGGGCGTTATGGGTTCTCACATAGTGATCCATTTTATCTCCCCAAGTTTTAGCATCTCAGTTTCCGTACAATAAAACTAGCGGGGACTCACAATTTTGAGCACTTGCTTAATGTGTTTGTGAAATACTTTACCATGACTGATTTTGTGACCCTCCCACTATACCCTATAAGACAAGTGCAGTTCTGATTCCGATGTATAGATGAGGAAACTGAGGCCAGAAAAGCACACCGATATACATTTAGACAGAGCTAATTAGTGGGAAGGCTGGATTGGAACCCTGTTTGTTTGACTCCTGGACTGTGACTTCCCTCGTCCAGGGGTCAGACAATATTTGGTGGCTAATAGACAGCTAGGTCTGATTTCCATAACTCCAGATGTTAAACAGATGTGTGTTTTTATTCTACAGATGCCAGTATGAAAATAGCCACTGTTTTGCTTAATAGAGAGCTACTTAAAAACAAACAAACCCAAACCTCCCGTTTTCCTCTCTGGAGTGCTAATGCCAGCAAGTCACCTCTCTGGGATGGAGTGTGCTCAGGGTCTGGCCGATGAATAGACCTCAGCATGCAGTGGGGCCCTCCCAGCTACTTCTCCTCCTTCCTCATTGCCCTATTGATTGGCCTCTTTCATTTACAAAGCATGTCGCACTTGAAGAAGGAGATAAATGGCCCAGTGTCTGCCCTGATCCCCTTCCTTCCTGTGAATGACTGAAGAAACCTGAAATACCAGGTTTGGGGGCCAGTGGACAGACACACCTTCCAAAACACAAAAACGAGGAGTCAAACAGACAAAGAGGCAACAGCAAACCTGAAGCAGCCACTGCCTCTTCCTTTGTCTGCAGTTAAAGCAACATCTCCTCAAGACCTTCTCATGTTTATAGGCCAAATGGATTTCTCAGTTCTAAAGAAAGGTAGACAGCTAAAGTGCCCATTCAAGTTTTTCCTCCTTTGTTAAAATAAGCAGGTTGGCAAGTCAAAAAAGTACTATATGGCATATTCTTGTTGAATGAAAGAAAATATCCCCTTGGAACAGACCCTTTCTATCTTCTTTATTAACCACCTCTTTCTAAAATGTCAGTTAGGGCCTTGGAACACATCAGGGAAATGGACCTCTCTCCTCTGCAGGGCCCAGTGCAGCCGTCAGCACATGCAGCTCAGAGGTAAAGGTTAGCGTCTCTGTAACCACCCCTGGGTAGCATGCACAGTGTGCTGAGGAGGTTTGCATATGCTGAAGAGGAGACTGTATTGAAAGGTGCTGGGGATCGGTGCCTTCACAAACAGCATGTGCGGCTGAAGCAGCTCAGGTCATGACAACAATTTTGGAAGAGGATGCAGGCTGGCCCTCATCCTGGGCGGTCCGTCTCCTCCCCTCTTTGTGCAGTTTGTCTTCGCTCTGGCACCATGACTAAACACTCCACCCAAAATGATTCTGTTTTCCAGCCACACACATTTTGTAAAATAGATTCCATCTCATTTGACTCTGGCAAATTCAAGGGCTGCTTCCAGCTGACCACGTTTCCCCCATCAGTGCCAATCAGGTGGACAGAAGTCGTTTTTCCAGTGCATCCCACCCGTGTGCGCTCCAGTGTTTAATCCATGGATCCCCGCAGAACAAGCCTTTAACTGTTTACAAGCCACATGCTCTGAATAGATGTAAAACTCAACACTGATTTCTGCTGTAAGCTTACAGAGGGTTCCCTCGCTCTTTCTGTAGTGGATGCTGCCAGCAGTACACTGTGCAAGTGTTCCAGATCGGCCTAAGCATCTGAAATAGCAGGAATGATCTACAATAGAATGGAAGTGAGCAGTTTCTTTTTCCTTCACTCTTTAGTACAGGTTGCAACATTTATCCCACTTTGCTATACTTCAGTAGTAAGATATGTAGCATAGATATTTCCTTCTGTACCTTCCTTTCCTTTATAAAATAATTGCCTAAAGTATCAATTATCATGACCTCTCCTCTAGCACTTTTTAACAAGTAAAGTATAGATATTCTTTAAAATACTAAGAGACTACCTGGGGTTTTCAAACACTTTGTAAGGTAAAGAATTCTCTTCTCCTTACTAGCAGAAGGGAAAACTGAAGCTCAGAGAGGTTGAGTGATGTAGCCAATGCCACACAGGTAGGACAGGGCAGACCTGAAATACAAAATGTGGCCACAGAGTCAGGGCTGTTTTCAGTATTCTATGCTGCCTCTTGAGGATGCCTTCATGGAAGAAATTTTTGCCTCTAACACCCTGTAATGGTCTCTTCAAGATGTTTAAGTCAAAGTCACAAAATCCAGGGGCATATACCACCCGGCCACATCCACAAAGAGCAGACAGTCACAGAGGGACGCAGGGCATACAAACGGCGGCTGGAAAGCCCAGCCATCAATATGGATTACTGCAGAGCTGATGGCGTCCAGGAGCCCGCATCAATTTCCCAACAGGCAGTGATGAACAGTGGGAGCTCTGCCGTCGTCTATTTAGCACACACCTGGAGATGGGCAAACTTGCCACTTGAAAAATAGCGGGGTACACAACCCAGACAGCTCCCCTACTGCACACAAAGCCCTCCCTTCTGGTCTGTGCTGTGAGAGGGTCTGGCTGAGGCTGCAGCATTGTCACCATCGTCAGCAGAGCGGGCACCATGAGAGCCAGTCTCTATTGCCGAGTCCTGGACCTTCTTGCAGCCTCTGTCCTTCCCTTTCCCATCCCCCACCGCTGCCGTGCAGCTGACAATAAAAAACAACGCCTTAGGCTGTCCTGTTTTTATTATTAGTTATATGGCATCATAAATGTACATAGAGATGTTCAGTAAATGAAATTGTGCCAAACACCAAACAGGGCCACTGCCCCAAAGATCTTTTGGCCTTAGGGCAATGGCAGAACAATATAAGAGGAATAAAGGGAGCTGGGAGACAGATGAGGTGAGGTTTTAGTCCTGTGTGGCTTTTCAGAGGGGATGGGAGGAGCGGTCAGGCAGGCTGATGGGAAGGTACAGCGGCAGAAAGCAATCACTGCCATGAAGGGACTTTGAGGCGTGTAGACAGCCTCTCAGAATGGGCTGGGGATGATTTGGGGAAGTCAGGGGAATCGGACACTTCTGTTATTTAATAAGATAAATTCGAGAGGGGGAAAAGGTGCAGTGACTGGCTTTGGATTGTGAGCAATCCGACTTCCTTAGGAGAGGCATAAACTGCAGGCTCACCCTCTTTGTAAGTGTTTCTTCGGGTT